>NC_139167.1:54191068-55651901 GCF_965202585.1 Thalia democratica | reverse complement strand
CTAAAATAACTTTGTTTATTTTCTTTATTTTGTTTGACAATTCTATTTTATTTTAAACTTATCAACAACTTACGACGAGGTTATTTTAACTTTCAAATGTAGAAAGTTTTATTAATTTTTTTCTGAAACAAACTACCTTTGTTCTATAATTCTATCTTGAAATAGGTTCTTATTTTACATTAGGTGTATATACTTTTCCATAAACATGATTTGAGTATATTTAGATTTTGCCAATGAATTTAGTTTTACACAAATTATTTGATACAAAATTCTTTTTTGTATAACTCGTGTACTTTTTGTTACAAATTTGATTTAATAAATTTTTGATAAGTGTTTTTCTACTTGTATAAAATATGTTGAAAGTAGCCTATAAAGTATGTATATAAGGTTTTATAATCCAAAGTATTTAGAGTATTTACTTTTTATTTTTACTAAAAGGTGTTTAGGTTTTTTACCAGACCTTTTCAAAGCTATTCACCCAGATAAATTTTTTAGTGGCATAAAACTTTAAATTTTTCTCTAAATATGTTGTATGGCAATCTATGTATTAACTGTTTATATAGTTTCTGCTACCCTTTGTTTTAATAAAAAAATATTAACCAAATTAAGAATATTTTTATTTCGTTGAACTTATTGGTTGAATAAAAACCACACAGCTTTTTATTTGTAATGTATGATTGTTAAAACTCGTTAACTACTTTAACAAAAAGTACAACTTTAGTTTAAATCCACCAAATTAGTTATTAACTGTGAGAAAAAACCAAGTTACAATTCTTAATGAGAAAGAAAACTTTTTCATAATTCACAAATTTAAACATTTATATTAACCATCATAATCTTGTGATGTACATCAATCTAGCGCTTATCACGTATGTAGTAACCTTTTAACTTTAAAAATAAAACACTTTTAGTTATAACTGTATCAATTGAAATACAAAACTGAAAAATATTACTGACATTTATAAATATTCATACATACAAGACACACGTTTGTAGTAATGGTAAAATGTTTTCTTAAAAATCATGAATTTTTATATTCCGTAAAATTAAAGTTTTAGTAAAACTAAAGTTATAGTAAAACTAGAGTTTTGTGGTTTTTAATTTCAAGAAACTTGCTTTGTTTAATTTTTAAATTGTATCATATTTTATCTAAAACACAAAGAAAAAACAAAACTAGCGAAGAACTTAACTTAAGTTAAAAATAGCTTTCAAATTCATATTTAATGAAAAATAAAGTTAAAATTTTTATAATTCGTAAATTGAAGTTGCAAAACCAAAGTAATAGTTATGCAACTTTATCAGTTTTTACTAAATTATCTATCGATAGATAATTAAAAAAAATATATTTTAGTTTATACTGAAACTTGAGTAAATTAAAGTATATATTTGTAAAAATTAAAAAAGTAGTAAAATAAAATCTCAAAAGATTTATTTTGTGGTGCTTTGATAAAGACGTAACTTATACTAAAAGTTGCTAAGTAGGTATTTAGATTAAAGACTGTTAGATAATATATGAAAAATTATTTATGTACCAAAATTTTACTTAAAAGTTTTAAATACTGGTTAGAAATGCAGGTAAAAACTGTTAGTAAAAAACATTCTATAAAAGTTCTAAAAAAACGATAGTCTCAATAAAATCCTTGGATTTAACTATATTATGTGTTTTTTGTTTAAAAATATACCTAAATCAAACATGAGTAAAACATAAGCTCAAAAGCTTCTACCGATCAATACAAGTCAATTTGATAAAAATAGAAGTTGATCACACTCTTATTTAATTAAGATACGATACTTTAAAACTCTACACATCGTTTTCAAAAAAATATCTGCAAATATTACTTGGTACAAACTTTTTATAGTTTTAAGCCTATTTAAATATAATAAAGGGTATGGTTAAAATTGTAGTAGTTGAGTCTGGTGTATTTAGAGTGTAACTACTTAGCAGGGTTGCAAGAAATAAAAAGTTAATAACACTGACTACTTAACAATTGTTTGTATATTTTAATTTAAAAAAATACACTCGAGTAAGTCTTAAAAAACAGATGGGTTCGAAATTATAACCCTGCTTAACAAATAATGCAAGATAGTATTTTTGTAAACAATGCACTTTTAGGGGTTAAATCAGAGAAATACGTCATCAACATACTATAATTGAAATATTAAGTGTTTTAATTGTCACCGTGTGTAAACTCATATCCAGGAAAACCATTTGTCAATCCAAAAAAATTACAATTACTCGCACACTTTAAGTCAAAACAAAATAACTCTTATCAAGTATTCATGGTCAGTTGGCAAAATACTTTATTAGCACTCTTATATGATTTTAGTCTCATGTTCGAGAATTACATTTAAGGCATCGTTAAGTTATGAAAATATTGCCTTCTTTAGATTTGATGCTATTATTGATGGTTTACTAAATACCTAAAATATTAGTACTTTATTTAAACACTAAAAATTTTATTTTAAGTTTTCTTATTATGCTAGTATAGAGATTTAGGGCTATTGTTTTGTAACAATAATTATGTTTATGCATATTTACTACAAATTGCATTACATTAATCTTTTTTTAATTTAGTTATTACAAAAATTTTTTTTTTTCAAACGTTTTTATTTTTAAAAGTTTTCTAGGCTGATCCAATAATCTCATTTGACCATTAACCCGTAGTCAGTATGAAATTTATATTTCTCTGTTTATAGTTTTTTAAACTAAATAACAGTTTTTAATGCACTGAAAACAATTGAAAAACAGATAAGCAACAAAATGTGAAAACTCATCAAGTAAACATAATACATATCAACAATTTAGTTTTGTTTTTTTATGTCTAAAAACCGTGTGGAAATTGGTTCGTTAACAGCTATATATTAAAAAAAAATTTTGAAAAATGTTATACGCACATTAACTGTATATTATGATTAACATTTTATTATTTATTCCTGTAAACTCTTGAATACTTTGTTTTAATTCGTTTTTACGATTGAACTAACACCATACTCTACTTTCTTAGATAAGATTGTTAAAATATCGAACTATTGTTAAATAATGTAAATATTGATTTTTGAGTAACTGATTAAAAAGAATATATTTATTTTTTTAATCTTAATTTTAAAATAGTTAATCTGTCTAATAAAATCAACCATTATTATTTTTTTTTATTCGAACTTGCTTATTATGAACAAATAGTTTACCAAATTAAAGCTAAAATTGAGTCTTTGAAACTTTTGTAATTATAATTAAATTTTAAAATGAATGGACAAAACATTAAAAGGTATCCGTGGTGTGCGAATCGATAACCGAAAGGTTTTTCGTGCACCAGGTCCTATGACCAAATATCTTCAGCGTAATTTTTGTCGTTCCATAAGCTAATAGTAAATAATATGTTATTTATAAATGTTAAATTGTTTTAGAAATAGAAAAGTATCATAAAAATAACGGATTAATTCAGAGCCCGCTCCAAATATCACGTCTTTTGTCCTCAACGCCCTGAACCGCTCCCATATCTCTTTCGAAGCTTCCTTGTTGCCTTCTTGCTTCATTTGAAAACGGTCTCACTCTTTGGAGATGTTTTTGTTTGAAATTGTTGTTGTAACTCATAGCGATTCTGCCGTTGTCATGGAAAGTTTCCTGCCTTCTACCTTGCTCCCTTGGTTGATTGACGGTCAGGTCTGTAAAACCCCCTTCATGGTACATCGGGTTTTTACTTTCATCTTTGAGGTCCACCGTGCAACTAACAGCAAGCTCTTCAGAGTGCATGTGTTTCTTTTCTATCATCTGTTTTCTATGAAATGATATTTGTGTATATTTTAGATACATCAGTAACCAATTACTGTGATAATTTAATAAGCTATAGTTTATATTATTGACAAAAATTTAAAAATTGAGTATCACACAAATAGAAACAATTTTAGTACAGACCGATTTTACAAGCGTTAAAAAATACCACAAAAATTTTCAACACATAAACTTACTAAAAAGCAATCTACATACTTTGATCTTTAGAATTAATCTCAAATAAAAAAAATAATTATGCTAAAACCTTAACCAAAAAGTTTAAAAAGTTTGCATTAACACAACTCACATTAGTTATATATCTAACTAGTTAAACACAAAGGTATCTAAAAAGTTTAATAAAAGTATTGTAAAAAATTAGAAAATGTATATTTTATACTTAAAGTTAGATAAATTTTAGTATAAAAAGTTTAAATTTACAATTGAATTCTTAAATTAAGTAGTGATTTCAAAAAACTATACTTTTTGAAAATTTTATAAGAAATAAAAATTAAAACTTTTTGTTAGATGTTAAAGTTAGAAAAATAAAAGTACGAACAATAGACAAAGTTTAGATTTGTTTTATTTAAAAAAAAACTTAGATTTAGATACTGTTACTTTTCATATACTTAATTTCATCAAAAAAGAAAGTAAGTTTTTTTAAACTAAAAATTATAGATACTTACTTTTCATTTGAATTTTTTTTCACCATTATGAAAACACATACAGAAAGTAAAATAACAAAGAAAATTGCCGAAATAGAAACAATTACTTTCCAGAAAGAAGAAAAAAACTGAAGAATTTGACTCCAGAATGAAGCTGTAAAAATATCATTATAACTTTTATATAAAGTCCAAAACTTAATTTTTCGTTATTCAAGAAAAATATAAGTTAGTTCAGTTTTTAATTATAAATAAAACTCATAGTTTTAGACGGACTGTTACAAATTAAACACTTTAAATTAAAAATATTTAAGGTTTACAATTAGAGTATACAAATTGTTAGTTAAATTTTTTACTTTTAAGTTAAGTTTTAACTATTTTACAAATAAAGATAAAAATTTGTTATAAAATCGTAGTAAAAGTATAGCATGAATTAAGTTACTTCTATTTTACTATAAGTTTTTTGTTATAAACAGTTTTTAACTCAGCAATTTTCAACGTAAAATTATCGATACTTACTATCTTTGTGAGGAACGAAGATTTGACATGTATTGATGACTGTGTGAGGATCACTTGGTGTATGTTTCATACGAAATTTGTTTTCAACACACGTTTCATTCCTACCACACTCTCCGCATTTACTCACTGTTTGAATGTTAGATACTTAACTGTAAACTTATAGATACAATGCGTTCTATTACTAGTAGTAATTTTCTTGAAACATTTTGAAAACATGAACTCTTTCAGTAATAACTAGTACACTTAATTTTATTAGACACAAAAAAGGTATTTTTTAAACTGATATAAAACTCCGGAGGTTTATGTAGAAGTTTTATAATTGATTTACCTGAAGTCTATAAGTGAGCTTTTTTTTAAACATTGTTTAAGTTTTAATATTAAGTTGTTTATTAAACGACAAAAAGCAAGTGCTCAAAACGTTTAGTCCAAGGACCTAGTGTACGAAAAGTTTTTTTGGTTAAAGTCATACACCATGGATACAGTTAAATTTTTTGTCCAGGAAAATTTGTCTTAAGTTAGTTAATACTTAGTTAAAATTTCTAACAATCTATCATATGCTTTAAGAATTTCTAAAGTTTACACAGTTTAAGTTAGTAGCTGAATTTATACAAATTAAGTTTTAAAATCAATAAGGACTGTAAAACGTTTTATTAGTTATCAAATTTATCAACTGTAACTTAGTTTAAACAATTTGCAGAGTCTATATAGAAATATCAAACTTATTAAAACATAAACTAAAAATGTGTGTATTTTTTCTTAAATGATCTTTTTTTTAATATTATTGCAAATGTAAGTTAGCATAGGTTGAAACCTCTAGAACTTTAATAAATTTTAATAACTGTTAAAACATAATATGAATATGATATGAACTAACTAGCAGTTACTTTTTCATGAGTAGTTATACACTAGTATTCATGATACGAAACTTTCTTGTTCAAAACTTTTAAGCATTTTTGACCATTGTCGCACTCACGACATTCTTTTGTATAGTTTTCTGAATATTTACATAGAATTATTTATTAAAAACGATAAAAAATGAGTGTCAAGTGTTATTTATTTGTTAAAATTAGTTCACAAATTCAGAGACTTTTTATACTTTTCGTTGTAAGATAAACTTTGTTTTTTTTTCAAACTATATAAATGAGACTCAATTTTTAGAACAAGATATATTTCATGCTTCTTTCATCAGTTGAATACTAAGCAATAACATTCGCATTCTGTTTCGTTATTTTTCACAACAGTTTGACCCTGATTGTTGCATAAAACTGAACTGCTTTGCTCTGCTAAAAATACTTATATCCTAAATTTTGCTAAGTTAAAGAAAAATATTTTGTGTAGTTTATTGTTTTGAATCTTAAACATTTAACATGATCCTGGTTAAACATATAGTTTAGAAAAATTTGTTATTACTTAAAAGCAAGTTATAAAACTTTTCTTAAATTACTAGTTATAAAACTAATAGCTTTTATATTACTGAATTACGAGTAAACAATTCTCTTACTTGTAGCTTTGGTGTTTTCGATAAAGCAGAAAATTAGCAGTATAGTCGCAATGCAGGTAAGCTTTTTCATTTTAGTACTTTTGTTAGACCAAAAATAGCTTAAAATTATATCTGTTTGAAAATTTTGAGTTTAAACTAAAAATTCTATATTAATTATGTACATTTATTTTTGTACTCATTCAGTTTATTCTTCAATAAGTCAACATCAAATTACTAAAAGCTTTAGTTACTATTTGATAAACGAATGTACTTGTTTTTTTGTACTACCTTAATAAACAGGTTTCTTCGTAAAAACTTATCACTTAATTAAGTACAGTCAATAAAACTTTTTGTTCTAATATTGCTATAAACTTTTATATATGTATATAAGTTTAATAAAGTTAAACTTGTTATCTGCCTAACATTTTTAACTAAAATAAGTATTACAGTATCATATTTCGTTATTCAACTTCTTTTTATAGTATACTTTACCTCTAAAAATAACACAAGTTTTCAAAATATAAATATTTTCTTAAACAAAATAAATTTAAATACAAAACAAGCTTAGAACAAAAACTTTAATAGTATTAATTGTAATTTTATTTACGAATTGCTTTCAAGTGTTTGTATTGCCTTTAATTTTTGTTATTATCTAACCTTTTATTTTTAAACTTTTTATCTTTAAACCAACTACATCCACAAAAATATTTTAGTTACTATATACATTAGTGTAAACTTTGTAACTTAATGTATACTACAATATTAAAATTTTTTTACTGAATTTTATTTTTAAAGCTTTTAGTTTATCATAAGTTCACTATCATAAGTTTTTAATTTTTAGTTATTTCATTATTAATGTTTTTGCATCTCAAAGTTTTCACACAACTAAGTTTTGATAATTATGTTCAAGATTCAAATAACGAAGTTCACTATACATTTTTTTTATCACTTACAGTTATATCTTTTAGGTTATTTAAAACTTTAAGTTTTAAATAAAATACTAGATTATTTCTTAAGGTGTAAAAAAGTTATATATAAATATTCATACAGATATTATTTTAGGCTTACTGAAAAAAGATGTTTTAGCTCTTGTTATAAACTAATGTTTTAAACTTTTAACTGTAAACTACCAAAACTTAATTAAAAAAAAAAGAAAAGAAAAAAAAACTGTCCTAAAAGATTTTAACAACTTCCTAGCAAAGTACTTGTTATCTAGTAATACTTGTTTTTAGTAATAAAAACAATAAAATTAAAATTATAAAACAGAAAGATAATAAAACAATTAATTAAAAGTTTTTAATTTTTTAGTAATTTGTTTATCACTAAGCAGTTTTAACATAGTCAAACAATGTAAACTCAGCAAAAGTAATGTGTTTGAAGTTTGTCGATAAATCCATAATTATAAATAATAGTGATTTAAATTAAATATAAAATAAGATTATAAAATTAGTTTTAAAAATATTTTTCAAGTTTGAAGACTGCTTTAAACTAAATATACTGAAGATTAAGTTCTTTGAACACTTTGCTATAAATTGCGTATAATTTTTCTCAGAAGCTACTAAATAAATTTCTACTAAAAAAATAATTTCTACACCTAACAAAGTTTATCATTCCTTTTTGTATATTGACTTATAAACAATAAAAAAATAGTTACCACAGCTAAAAGTGTTAAGAATATTAGCTTAGTATAACAATATTTAATTAATTTTGAATTAAAAATTACTACATTGAATGAATAAAATAAGTTATATTGCTTAATACTTTTGTTTGTAACAGTAAACATTTTAATACTAAATATTACAAGTGTTATATTAAATTTCTCTTTATTTGTTTTCTTAAAACCAAAACATATAATATTATTGCTCTTAAATCCTGAATTGAGCACTCTATAAAGAAAACCAATTATTAATCAGTCATGGAAAATTTAAAAAATATAGAATAAATGTTATATTAAGATAAATAATATTGTGTTAATTAGAAACAAACGAGGTACTAAATATAATTTCAGTTTCGTATTTAAGTAAAATATATAGTAAGAACATTCAAAATTTTACTGTATTTTTATAAGCATCATTTTTTTAAGGAACTGATATTAGAACATTAGTTATACGAACTTTAAACTAAAAAATGTATATAACGAACCTCCTAAAAGTAAGGTAATTTCAAGTAACAAAACCAAAAAATAAAACGTGTAGAAAAAAAAAACAGAAAAAAACAAAATTTTTTTGTGATATGCCGCTCTTGTCTGACATAGAAATGTTGAGATACGAAGCAGTCCAAAAAAAGCTAAAAGGTTTTATTTTTAATGACGACATTAAGCCCAAAGGTGAACAATCATCCATTCATGAACACCTCCTTAACAATCTTAGTTGTGCTGAAAACTACCTGATATAAGATTTGAAATTCTATCTACAGCTAGAAACTCTTACTTTTCTCAGTTCTAAAACAATTTTTCATTAGAATTCGCGAGCCGGAACGAGATTGCTATAGTTAAAAACTTTATAAATAGAGTGTTTTTAGTATTGTTATTGTTGTCGCTTTTTGTAATGTACTTTTTAATTTCAAGTAAAATTTTTACAGTCTTAAATGTTTTCATTCTAACAATTTTATCTTAGAAGTAACTTAAAATATGTAAAGTATAATTTATAATACTTTCAATTTAAACCTTTACACAGATTTTTACATTTTACTCTTTACGATGACACTATTTTTAGCTAGATATTTAAAAATCACCACACATAACTAAAACTTATCTATACTTTTATCAGCTTTTAGCAATTTTATTCTGACAATGTGCTAAAAGCTAAACGAAATTAATGAATCAACCTTCCGATTTTTAAAAAATGAGTAATTTGTGTAAAAAAGATTTAAACAAAACTAGTACCAAAGCAAAGCTTAAAAAATAGATTAAACAAAGTAACATGAGCAATTAAAGTGTTTATTTTAAATTAAAATATTGAAATACACTACTAGTTACTTGACAGTTGACATTACTTATAACTTATTTATATTTTAAGAGTTTGAATATAAAAAGCTGCACTTATAATTTAATAACTAAGAACTACTAGACAAGGAAGACTTTTTATCATTTAACAAATAATATCGAAATAAGTAACTCCACATAATATAATAATTCTAATTTAATTTTTCTTTTACATTGAAGGATAGTCTTATCTACTAAAGTTACTAATTATTTCTTATATCTTAAGTTTATCTAGTCTAACTAAAACTTAGTAGCAAAAGTGCGTAAATTAAAATGACTTAAATTAAGTATTTTATACATAATTACATAATTATATCATAATTAATATCTTTCTTTTTAATTTTCACGTTCGTAAATTCAAAACATGGTCCAGAGAAGTCAAAAACCAGTGAAAAGCTATTTATAGTTGGCAGATAGAACATTCTGTCTTGCGAAATTTTCGATTCAACTTGTAACAAGTTTGTTAATTTAAAAGTTTCTTTAGAAATTTGCAAGTAACAAACAAATTTTCTTTATGTAGTAATTTCAGTAGGAAGTAAATTAGCTTAATTGTTAACGAAAATATAAATATTAAAAAAAATATTTTAATAGATACTTATATATATAGTTTATATAGTTTATTGCGAAGCGACATTAAGTTTTATTTGTGGTGTCGTGATGAATTATTTTCTGTTAGAATCTATACAAATGGAAAGAAAACAAAACTTGTTAAATAAAACATAAAACTTAAAACTAGTTTTATGTTTCTACACTTTAGTATTCTCAGTTTTAAAATTTTTCAAAAGTTTTTAACATAAGATTTTATACGTTACAAGGTTTAACTAAACCAACTTTTAGAAATTAAAATGGGATGAAGGTTGTTTTTTAATAAACGAAAGGTCTCTTCGAAGTGTTGGTATAAGACTGAGACTGATTTTTTTGATGGTTCTAACAATTTTTTATTTTTGTCAAACCAACTTTTGTGCATTGTTGTTCCAAAATGACTTTGTTCATTTTCTTCTTTTTGTCTGACATTTCTACTTTTATTTTACACTTACCAACCACTTACGACGAGGTCATTTTAACTTTCAGATTATTGAACGTTGTATTTATTTTTTTCTTATACAAACTGCCTTTGTTCTATAATTCTATCTTGAAAAAATGTTCTTATTTTACATTAGATGTATATACTTTTCCATAAACAACATTTGAGTATATTAAGATTTTGCCAATGAACTTATTTTTACATAAGTTATTTGATATAAAAACATTTTTTGTATATAATGCGTAATTTTCTGTATAAATTTGGTTTTATAAACTCTTAATAAGTGTTTTTCTACTTGTATAAAATATATCGAAAGTAGCCTATTAAGTATGTATTTAAAGTTTTGGTGATCCAAAGTATTTAGAATATTTACTTTTATATTCTTACTATAAGGTGTCTAGGTTTCTTACCAGACTTTTTCAAAGCTATTCAGCTCAATTTTTAAGTGGTATATGACTTTAAAATTTGCTCTAAATCTGTTGTATAGCAATCTATGCATTAACTATTTTTATAGTTTTTGCTACCGTTTGCTTTAATAAAAAAAACATTAACCAAATTAAGAACATGTTTTTGTTCTTTGAACTTATTAGTTGAATAAAAAACCACACAGCTTTTTACTTCTCATTTATGATTTTTTAATTCGTTAAGTACTTTAAAAAAAGTACAATTTAAGTTCAAATCCACCAAATAAGTGATTAACTGTGAGAAAAAACTAAATAACAATTCTTAATGAGAAACAATACTGTTTTTTAATAATTCAATAATTTAAACATTCATATTAATCATCATAATTTTTTGATGAATATCAATCTCACGTATAAAGTAACCTTTTATTTAACTGTTTTTAGTTAAATATGTATCAAATGAAGTGAAAAACTGTAAAATATTACTGATATTTATAAATATTTATACATACAAGACCAAGATACATATTGTTATAACGGTTTTTTTTCTTAGAAATCATGAATTGTCATATTCCGTAAAACTAAAGTTTTAGTAAAACTAGAGTTTTGTGGTTTTAATTTTCATAAAACTTGCTTTTGTAAACATTTTAAATTGTATCATACTTTTTCTAAAACATGAAGAAAAATAAAACTAGCGAAGAACTTAACTTAAGTTTAGAAAAAAATTGGAATTCATATTTAGTGAAAAATATAGTCAAAATTTTTATAATTTGTAAATTGAAGTTGTAAATCCAGAGTAATAGTTATGCAATTTCATCAGTTTTTACTAAAATATCTATCAATAGATAGTAAAAAAAAGCTATTATAGTTTATATTGAAATTTGAGTAAAGTAAAGTATATATTTCTAAAAATAAAAAAAGTAGTAAAATAAAATCTCAAAAGGTTTATTTTGTGTTGCTTTTATAAAGACGTAACTTATATTAAAAATTGTTTAGTAGGTGTTTAGATTGAAAACTGTTAAAAATACATGACTTTTATACTAAAGTTTTACTTTAAAGTTTTAAATATTAGTTGGAAATGCAGGTAAAAAATTGAAGTAACATACATTCTATAAAACATCTCGAAAAATGATAGTCTCAATAAAACACTTGGATTTAACTAGATTATGTGTTTTTTATTTTAAAATATACCTAAAACAAACATGAGTTCAACCACAAGTACCGATTAATACAAGTAAATTTAATAGAAGTAGAAGTTGATCACACTCTTATTAAATTAAGATACGATACTTAAAAATTCTACGCGTCGTTTTCAAAAAAACTCTGCAAACATTACTTGGTACAAATGTTATACAGCTTTAAGCCTATTTAAATATAATTAGGGATATGGTTGATATTGCAGTAGTTGAGTCTGGTATATTGAGAGTGTAACTCCTTAGCAGGGTTGCAAAAAATAAAAAGTTCATAACACTGACTACTTAACAATTGTTTGTATATTTTAATTTAAAACATTATACTCAAGTAAATCTTATAAAACAAATGGGTTCGAAATGATAACCCTCCTCAACAAATAATGCTAGATAGTATTTTTGTAAACAATGCATTTTTAAAAGTTAATGTCAGAGAACTGCCTCATTCGCATACTATAATTCAAATATTAATTGTTTTAATCGTAACAATAGTCACCGTTTGTATGCTCATATCTAGGAAAGCCATTTTTCAATCCAACAAAATTACAATTACTCGGACACTTAAAGTCAAAACAAAATAACGCTTATCAAGCATTCATGGTCAGTTGGCAAAATACTTATTAGAACTCTTATATGATTTTAGTCTCATCGAGAATTACATTTTATGGCATCGTTGAGTTATGCAAAGCCTATCTTCTTTAGATTTGATGCTATTATTGGTGGTTTATTAGATACTTAAAATTTTAGTACTTTACTTAAACACTAAGTTTTTATAGTTTATAAAGTTTTTTTATTATGCTACTATCGAGATTTAGGGCTATTTTTTGAAACAATAATTCTTTTTATGCAGATTTACTACGAATTGCATTAAATTTATCTTTCTTTAATTTAGTTATTACGAAACTTACTTTTTTTCAAACGTTTTTATTTTTAAAAGTTTCTAGGCTGATTCAATAATCTCATTTGACCATTCACCCGTAGTCAACATGAAATTTATATTTCTCTATTTGTAGTTTTTCAAACTACATAAGCAGTTTTTAACGCATTGATAAAAATTGAAAAAGACATAAGCAAACAAAATTTGAAAACTCATCAAGTAAACATAATACATATCAACAATTTAGTTTTGTTTTTTTATGTCTAACACTTGTGTGGAAATTGGTTCGTTAATAGCTATAATAATGCAAATTTTGAAAAGTGTTATACGCACATTAACTGTTATTATATTTATATCATGATTATTATTTTATTATTTATTCCTGTAAACTCTTAAAATTTTTCTTTTAACTCGTCTTTACGATTGAAACAACACTATACTACTCTACTTATTTAGATAAGGTTGTTAAAATATCGAACTATTAAAAAAGATGTAAGTATAGATTTTGTGTAACTAATTTAAAAAAATCTCTTTATTTTTTATAATCTAAATTTTACAATACTTAATCTGTCTAATAAAATAAAATTATTATTTATTATTTTTATTCGAATATGCTTATTATAGACGAATAGTTTGCCAAATTAAAGCTAAAATTGATTCTTTGAAACTTTTGTAAATATAACTAAACTATAAAATGAATGGACAAAACATTAAAAGGTATCCGTGGTGTGCGAATCGATAACCGAAAGGTTTTTCGTGCACCAGGTCCTAGGACCAAATATCTTCAGCGTAATTTTTGTCGTTCCATAAACTAATAGTAAATAAAATGTTATTTATAACTCACAAAAATTTAAAATTATTTTAGAAATAGAAAAATATCATAAAAATACACGGATTAATTCAGAGCCCGCTCCAAATATCTCGTCTTTTGTCCTCAACGCCCTGAACCGGTCCCATATCTCTTTCGAAGCTTTCCTGTTGCTGGAATTTCGAGTTTTTGCAATTATGATTTGGATCATTCAAGTTACCAGGTCTCTTTGCAATCAACTGTTTCTGTGGTATTTGAGATATGAAACCGTTGCACTGACTTTGATTTGGAAACGGTCTCACTTCTTGGAGGTGTTTTTGTTTGAAATTGCTGTTGTAACTCATAGCGATTCTGCCGTTGTCATAGAAAGTTTCCGGTCTTCTTCCTTGTTCCCTTGGTTTATTGATATCAGTTCTTAATAGGTTTATTCTGATAACAAAAAATGAAACAGAAATCATACAAATATAAATAATATATTACTGACCGATTTTGTAAGCATTTATCAAACAAAAAATTTATTACAAAAATGTTAAACTCATAAGTCAACTAAAAAGTAATCCTTATATATACATCCTTATATATATATCTACATACTTTAATTTTTTAAAACAAACCTCAATTAAAAATTAACTATGCTAAAACTTTAACTAAAATGTTAAATAAATTTTAGAAAACTAGCATTAACAAAATTCATAATTAGTTATATACCTTACTACTTAAACACAAAAGTATATAGATAATTAAAAAAAAAGTGTTTTAAAGTATTTAAAAATATGTTTGCTATACTGAAAGTTTAGTAAAGTTTTAATATCAAAATTAAGTTTTCAACTGTATTCTTAAATTGGTAATGATTAAAAAGAACTATTAAATTTGTTAGTTTCATAAGAAATTAAAATAAAAACAATATGTCAGTTTTTAATTTTTTTTTAATTACGCGGAAAATAAATAAAGTTTATATTTTTTTCTTGTCAAATACTTAAATTTAGATATTGTTACTTTTCATCTACAAAGTTTCATAAAAGTAAGATTTTTAAAGTCAAAACCATAGAAACTTACTTTTTGATTGTACAATTTTTCACCATTAAATAAACACATGTACATAGAAAACAAAATAAGAAAATTGCTGAAAGAGAAACAATTACTTCCCAGAAAGGAGAACTCCAGAATGAAGCTGTATAAATAAAATTTAAATTTTTATATTGAGTCCAATACTTTTATTTGTTATTCAAGAAGAATATAAGTTAGTTCAGTTGCTAATTATGATTAAATATAATAATATAAAACGGACTACTACAAATTAAATATTTCAAATTTAACATGTATGAGGTTTATAACTAGTTTGTACAAATTATTAATAAACTATTTTTTTAAATTTAGTTATAACTATTTAAAAATTAAAAATATTGAAATTAGTTGCAAAATCATTATGTGAACATTTTGTGCAAAGCTTTAGCTGATTAAGAAGAAAACATGTAGAGACTATTTTTATTTTCTTAAAACAACCTTAATGTAAACTGTTTGTGACGTAAAAATTCAATAAGAAATTTTACAAAAATTATTAAAAATTACAAAAAAAAAACTGCCCCCGTAAAACTTTCTTCAAATCTTCTTAAATTCAGCAAGTTGTGTTTTAGTGACAATTGCCACATGTAAAAAATTATAAAGCAGCTAAAAACTTCAAGGTCACATTTTATGAGTACAATACAGTTTACATTGAGGTTGTTTACAAAAAAAATCAAAAAATAGTCGCGATGAAGGTTGTTCTAAATCAGCTAAAATTTTGTAAAAAGTGTTTTTGTGATATTTCGAAACATAAAAAAAAAATTAGTTGAAAACTCACAGGTCGCTTTTTTATAAGTAACTTATTATATACATATTAAATATTTAACAAATAGTGGTTTAATATTTGTTAAACTCGGTTGTCAAACCATCAAATTTGAAAAATTTATAAAACAAGATTTTGTATATATCAAACATTTTTTGCATAGCTTGGTGCATAAAGTATCGAACACTTTTAAAAATCTGAACAAAAGAACACAAGTTATTGAAATATTAATATATTTATTTGTTGTTTTAAAATTTTCTTTTTTTTTTAAATATAATACAAATGTGTTCATTAACAACAATCAATAAACTAAATAATGTAAAAACAAAAATTATATATGAATGTAAACTTATTTCACAGTATCTTCCATTGTAACCTTCATTACACTCGCATTCTGTTTCGTTATTTTTCACAAGAGATTTACCGTGATCGTTGCATAAAACTGAACTGCTTTGCTCTGCTAAAAATACTTATAGTTTAAATTTTTAAAATAGTTTAAAAGAATATTTTATGTAGTTTATTATTTTTATTCTTGAATGTTTAACATGATGCTGGTTTAACATATAGTTTAGAAAGGTCAGTTGTTGCTTTAAGGAAAATTATAATTTTTTTCTTAAACTACTAGTTGTAAAACTTAAAGGTTTTATACTCGGCTTACTAGTAAGCAATTCGCTTACTTGTAGCTTTAATGTTTTCGATACAGCAGAAAGTTAGCAGTATAATCGCAATGCAGGTAAACTTTTTCATTTTAATACTTTAGTTAGACCAAAAACAGCTTAGAATTTCATTGAATTAAACTATTTAATTAAAACAAAAAATTCTAAAATAAGTATTACATTTATTTTGGTACTGTTTAAATTAATCATTCAATAAGTCAACATAAAGTTATTAAAATGTTTAATAAAAATTCGAATAAATACACTGGTTTTTTGTACTACTATGCTAATAAAATTTTTTTTCAAAAACTTATTACTTAATTAAATACAGTCAATAATATTTTTTTTATATCTAATATTTTTTTTGGTACTAAATGATAATATAAAAGAGAATTATATATAAAAAGTTTACTTAAATTAAACTTTTTATCTGAATAAAATGTTTAACTAAAACAAGTGTGATAGTATAAAATTTTGTTTATTTAACTTCTTTTTATAGTATACTTTACGTCTAAAAACAACACAAGTTTTGAAAAATAAAAATTTTCTAATATAAATTAAACTTAAACATAAAACAAAACGCTGTAAGATACCTTAAATAGTATTATTTTTTTAGTACTAATTACTTTCAAGTGTTTGTTTTGTCTTTAATTATTGTTATTATATAACCACGAACTTTTTATCTTTAAACCCACTACAATCACAACAATATTTTAGTTTCTAGATAAATTAGTGCAAACATTGAAAATAAATAAATAAATATCTTCTAGAATATTACCTTTTTTTTGAACTTTTCTTAGAAAAGTTTTTAGTTTATGAAGTAAACATTTCTAATGTGTTTCAAACTTGTTAAGTTTCTTATTTCCAGTTATTTCATTATAAATGTTTATGAATCTTAAAGTTTTTATACAACTTAATTTGAATAATTATGTTTAGGGTACGATTAACGTTCAAAAAGGAATTCATTATACATTTTTTTAGTAATGAATAACATAAAAAGTAATTATGACTACAAAGAATACACAGGTATCTTTTCATTAATTATTTTTTTTTGTTTTAAATCTAACACTACAGTTTTTGCTTAAAATGTTAAAAAACTATAAAAAAACATTAATAACGTTATTACTTTAGGCTTACTGAAAAAAAAAGTTTTAGCTCTTGTTATAAACTAATGTTTTATTGTAAACTACCAAAACTTTACTAAAAAACAAAAAATATTTTAATAAAATCTAAAAAACATCATAGCAAAGTACTTATACTACCATAGTTGAGATTAACTAGTAATACTTGTTTTTAGTAATTAAAACAATAACGTTAAAATTATGAAACAAAAATTTAGTAAAGCGATTAATTAATAGATTTTAATTGTTTTACTAATTTGTTAATTACTAAGCAGTTTTAACATAATCAAACAATGTGAACTCATCAAAAGTAAAGTGTTTGAACTTTGTCAATAAATAACATATTATGAAAAATGTATTAAAAGTGAAAACATTTTTAAACACATATAATAAGGTTTTGAAATTAATTAATAAAATACTTTTCGAGTTTGAGACTGCTATACACTAAGATTAAGTTCTTTGAACACTTTATTATAAAGAGCGTATAACTTTTCTTAGAAGCTACTAAACAACTTTGTACTAAAAAAAATTATTTCTACACCTAAAAAAATTCATTATTCCTAACTGTATATTGACTAGTTAATTATATGAAATTAATTACCAAAGCGATAAGTGTTAACAATAAAAGTTTAAACAATTTTTAATTCTAAAATTACTACATTGAGCAAATAAAATAATTTATACATATTAAAATTTTTGTTTGTAATAGAAAATATCTTAATATAGTATTTTAGAGGTGTTATTTTATCATAACTAATATTATTTTAATTATAAACTTTAATTAAAAACAAAAAGTGTACTAAACACAGTTTCAATTTTGTATTTAAACAAAAGTATGAAAAGAGTTTAACAAATTTTTACTGTGTTTTTACTATTTATAAGCATCATTTCATAAAGAAACTGATATTAAAATAGTAGTAATATGAACTTTAAACTAAAAAAAACTATATGAAGTGCCTCGTGAGAATATTAAAATTTCTTATTTATATTTAAGTAATAAAAACAAAAATAAAAAGTAATAAGAAAGTAGCTTTGCACAGCAATATAAGTTTCAAGGCTGAATGAAGATTTTAAAAAATTTAATAGCTTTACGTATTTTCAACTGAAAAATTGCTGTAGTTGTTTTAACAAAAATTTATACATTTTCTAATTTTCACGGTCGTAATTCCAAACATGACCCAGAGAAGTCACTAATTAGTGGAAAGCAAACTATTTCTAGTTAGCGGAGAGAACACTCTATATTTAGAAGCTTTTGATTCAACTTGTTAGAAACTCGTTATTTCTAATAACTCCTCCGGAATTCGCAGGTAACAAACAAAGTTTCTTCATGAAGTCATTTCAGTAGAAAGTTAGTTGGCTTATTTGTTAACAAAGGATAAAAATATTTTAAGACACTACATATGTTTCATGGTCAGAAGTTCGTTTCGAAGCAACTAAATGTTTTGTGCAGTTGTGCTAAACTATCTTCTGTTAAAATCTATAAAAAAGAAAGGCAACAAAAGTTCTTAAAGGAAAAAATAAAGGTTCAAATTAGTTTTATGTTCTTATATATTAGGGAACTTCTGTGTTAAGTTTACCAACAATTTTAGACAATATAATTCAAACGCTACTAGGTTTTAACAAAACCAATTTTTGTGCATTTCGATTCTAAAATTACATTATTTAAGCCCTTTGTTATTTTGTTTGAGAATTCGTTCTTCTATAACTTTACAACTATTTCTGACGAGCTTATTTTAAGTTTTACATGTTAAATTTAAGATGTAAAAAGTTTTTTACACGATCCTTGCTTCCTAGAAGCTGTGCCACCCCTTAAATATAAGAAAAAAAAGAAGGAAATCCTTCTTTAAATTTTACATGTGTTAGTAAAATTGCTTGTGCTTTCTTACCTAACTTTTAAATGTTGAATATAAACAAAGAAATGCTATAACAATTTTAGATAAAAGATTTATCACTTTTGTCATGTGAAAACATTGAAATTAGCTAGATTAAAAGTTAAATTAACAAAGAGTTATGACGTCTTAAGAAATTTATAACTTATTACAGTTTGTAAAGGGAAACATTAACTAAATTGCATTTAAATTTCAATAGAAAGACCTATTTAAGTAAAAAAATTAAGATTAGCATGATGTTACAACTTTACTAAGGTTACAAAATTTTACTAAATAGTTAAAAAAGCTTAATTACAATTATTTGCATGTAGAATGTTAATGTATGTTGGATTTTTTTAATACATTTTAAATATATAGAAGTTTAAAGTTAGGTTGTATTAAAGCAGATTCTCTAAATATTTTTAGCTTGATTTTTAAATTTCAATGAACGTGGTTTTAATTTTTTAGGTTTTTTTAGTTAATTAGAAACAGACAGCACCATCTGTTCTCGACCAAGATATCAATATAGTTAAATTTTAACATTGTAAAATGTTTTAAAGATTTAATAATAATAATATTAATGATAAAAAAAACAATTTTTTACTGTGACGTTATAAATTAAGCAGTTAAATTTAATTGGTTAAAACTAGTTAATTTTATCTTTAAAGTTTCATCCAGCAACTTTTTTTTAGTAACTTATAGTTGCCTAAGAGTTTTTTAGATGTTGCTTCACATTTATGCTTTGTTGGTGTTTCTAAAATTTGTCAATAGTTAGTATCTATTAGTACTGTCTACAAATTCTAAGAACGTTAGTTGTTTAGATTGTTTTCTTTTAAACTCTTGTCTCTAACTTATTGTTAGTTTTTTGTTTCTTTTTAAATTTAACCAACAGTTAGTGTTGGTAAAACTAACGATTTCAAAAAATTTAAGAAACATGAACAAGTTAAAAATGTTATATTTCTTGTTTAAAGCTTATCACTTTTTGGTAACATTTTACAATTTTTAGTCAACAGTTGATGTTACTACCTTCTGAATGATTTTTTTAAGTTTATTTATACTGATGAGATCGTTAATAGGTGACTGTTTATGAAAAACCAAGTTTAAATTATAATATTAACCAATGATAAAAAGTATACAAAATCTTATTATAAAATTTATTGATACTTACCTAAATCATAATAAACAAACGCTTTAAAATTTGAGTAGACACTTACATCGTTTTATTAAAAGTTTAATTATAAGCATCGATAGGCATTTATCAATTAATAGACCAATAAAGTCTGTGTTACAACTAAAAAGCCTAGAACCTTCTCAGATTTTTGATTAATATAGTTTTTGTTTCCAATTGCCTAACTTTACAAAAAAAATATATCAATCAAATTAAGACCGTGCTTTTCTTCATTAAGTTACTATACTAGTTTAACAAAAAACCATATACCCAATGATTAATAATACATGATTATTAAAATTAGTTTATTATTTTAAAAACAAATAGAGTTTAAGTATAAATCCACCAAATTAGTTATTATCTGCGAGAACAAACTAAATTACAATTCAAAATGAGAAAGAATATTTTTTATAACTCACTAATTTAAACATTCATATTAATCATAATAATCTTTTGATTAATACCAATCTAGCGCTTATTTTGGTATCTCACGTGTACAGTAACTTCTTAATTTTTAAAATAAATTATCTTGATTAAGATGATATCAATTTAAATACTAAAAAAATGTAAAAAGTTATTTAAATGTTAAGTTATTTATAAAAATAAGTATGTAATATTTGTAATATATATTATTAAAAATCATTGGCTAGTAGATTCTGTGAATTAAAATAAACATTTTGTTATAATATTTTACTTAAAACTTGCCTTTGTAAACATTTTGGATTGTATAAATCTTTTTTGTAAAACATAAAAATAGAACAAAACTAACGGAGAACTCAAATTAACTAAACAAAAAATTTCACACAAACTTTAACAGTCAGTGAAAACTTGAATCAAAATTGTTATAGTTTGTATATTGAAATTATAAAATCAGAATAATAGGAACGGGTCTAAATTGAGCATAGAAAAAATTGCACAAGAGGACTAAATTGCACGAACCATAATTGCATAAGTGCACAAAATTGCACGAGGGAACAAAGTTGCACAAAAACGATTTTGCACGAGTTACATTTTTGCACAAGAATAAAAAAAAAAAAGAAAAAAAAAAAACAAAATTAAAAACCAGAAAAGAAAACTTAAGGAAAATTAAAAAGAAAAAAAAAAGAAAAAGTTACCGACCGAGAGGACAAGGGTTAGGGGTAACAGATAATAAAAAAAATCAGCTAATATAAAAAAAAAACATATATATTTTACAAAAAATAAAAATAAAAGATACTGACCGTGGGTAAGGGTTAGGGGTAACAGTGATAGTAAAAATAAAAAAATAACTATTGAAAATTATTATTAATAAAATTTAATAAATAAAAATAAATTAATTAAAAAGAAAAAAAAAGCTACCGACCGAGGATAAGGGTTAGGGATAACATTGATAGTAAAAAAGAAGAAAAAAAACTTACCGATTGAGGGTAAGGGTTAGGGGTAACAGTGATAGTAAAAAAGAAAAAAAAAACTTACCGATCGAGGGTAAAGGTTAGGGGTAACAAAGATAGTTAAAAAAACCTTTTTAAATAATAATTAATAAAAAATTTAATAAAAAAAGTTTAACCCGTACAAAATTGTCTCCATGCAAAAGTGTTTTCGTGCAAAAGTGACCCCTCGCGCAAAAGTATCTTCGTGCAATTTTGTACGCTCGTGCAATTTAGACAGCTACCCCAGAATAATAGTTATACAACTTCGTCAGTTTTTACAAAATTATCTATCAGTAGATAAATGATTAGAGCTATTACAATTTTCTATTAAAATTCGAGTCTTTAGTATATTGAAAATCATTTGAAGATTATTTTATAAAAAGAAGTTTCAAGTTATTTTTTATTTTGAGCTATTTTACTTATAATGATCAGTTTAGTTAGGACTTGTTATTTTTGTATATATCGGTAATAATGATTTTTTCATAACTTTTAAATATGTTTATAACTAAAAAACTAATTTCAAATCATTAGGTATGTGTTTTGAAAATGTAGTAGAACACTATAAAAAGTAAAAGGATATGGAATAAAAAATTAAAAGAGAAAAAAAAAGACTGAATACAAAATAAACAAAAGGTTTAGATTTTAAATAAAAATGTATAGATAAAAAGGCTAAGTTTTGCAATTTTTAAAACTTTTTACTGTTTTACGTATTTTTCCTTTGTAAGCTATTACTTGTAGATAAGTTAAATTTTTAATCTTAAAAACTATAAGGTTTTCGTAAACATGTTGAATTTTTGTTTAAGTTTATTTTAATAAAAGTTCAACAACAGCTCGTATTTATGTTGAGCTAAAACACAAACGCCAACTAAAACAAATTTTAAAATGCTGAAAATAGGTACAGTTCAAAAGCAAAAAAAAAATCATTATAACAAAAACCTTGAGTTAAATAGATTAAAAATTTCATACGCTTCAAAATAAACTTTTGTTATGAAAACGTTTTTAATGCAGATAATTCAACCATATTATAAAGTTCACCTCAAGTTGCAAAAGCTTTAAAAATTGAGATGTTTAGCTTTTAATCAGACAAATCTCGAGTGTAGTATGTAATTAACTGCCAAGCGAACAGCCAGTTTGTCTTTGCAAGTTTTTAGAAATCTACACTTGGAACAATATGTTTAGCGTAAAAACTAAACAAAAATAACACAATGTATGTAATTTGCTAGTGATAGTTAATTCAAATACAGTTTGTTAAATACACATATAGATACGTGACAACAACAAATAGTTCAAACTAACATACAGTATGTTACATAAAAAACATGTTTATTGCTCTTTAATAAGGTTTGTAACCTTACGCTTTTTAAAACACTACAAATTAATTTTACTTTAGACATAACTCATGGAAATTAAAAGACTACGCTGCTTTATAAGTAAGATACAATTTTGTTTTTAGAAGTTTTAAACTGTTTTATTTTATTTTTAATCTTTTTTAATATTAAAACAAAGTTTTTTCTTGAAATGCAACAACCAAACAATTGTAATTGCAGCAGCTTTTAACACGGCTAGATGTTTTTGTTTAGACTTACTAAACCGTTAACAAACAATGTTTTTAATCAGTCCGAGTTCAGACTATATCACGTTTAATCTTATCTTTACTATCGCAAAACATTAATTCTGAACGGTTTAATAAATTAATTGTAAGTGATGAAATGCTTATCGCCCACCCATGGTCTTTTTAAACTTGAAAATAATTGTTTTAGGGTTAAACTAAAAATGCAAACAATTTGAAATGTAAATATTTTGATGCCGCTGTTTAGTGATTTTGTTTGCATAAATTTTCTTTGTTTTGTCATATTTATTTTAGCATTTCGTGCAAGTAAAATGTGGTCATTTGTTAACTGCATAATAAATTTACCGTATTTAAGATACACTGTTATGTATGAAATTTAAAACAAAACTTAAAAAGAATAATGCATAGCTTACTATTTTAAGTTCAAGGAAATACAACTATGAACAATGTGTCATTTAATTTTATTCAAAGGTTTAATCTTAGATAAAACAATTAAAAACATCATTTTTTCAGACACAATTGTGTTATATACTTTCAATAAATAAAAAAAATACCTTATCGTATTCTAACAGAAGATAAAAAAAAGGTAAACTCTTAAAATATACACAAAGATGCCTTGTTGATCGTACATTGGTTAAAAATTTCGAATTTTTGTTGCGAAATATAAGTTTAGTCTCTACGTAATACTAGGCTTTGACTTAAATAATAAAATTTATGTACTCAAACACAACTTTTAGTGGTTATATATTTTGTAATTGGTTTAACATAACTATAAAATTTTATGTTATGAAAAAGAATCCAACACAATACCGAGTTTATCAAACTTTCTTCGTAGTAAGACAATATAATTCATTTTCTTAAAAATGAACATACTTTTGTTATAAAATTTGTTAGCGGTTATAAAATAAAAATTGATATGTTTTACTGATATAAAACAAATTAAATAAAATGTTTTGATGATTAAAGAAACGAAGCCTTGGAAGATTAGAAGTATGATTTAAGAACTAAGGCAGCCTTTTAAAATAAAAAACTACTTTATACTTATGAGAAATAACTGTAATGTTAGATAATGATTTTGAACAAAAGATCTAAAGCTTATAAGCAATAAATCAAAACTAAAATTTAAATTAATTCTATTTCAGAAATTAAGTAAGTTTTTTATATTTAAGAAGAAAGTTAACTTTAGATATATATTTCGCTAGACTAGACTGAAAGGAACCGTTTTAAACTACTTGTCTATGATTAAGAACAAAAGTTTAGTTTTCAAGTAAAATAAAACGATTTATTATAAGTTTAAAAACACAAGATGTTTACTACATCTAGATAAGACATCCGTTTATATAGCTTAAAAAGTAAACCAATAAAAAATATAAAGAGAGTATTTTCCATCGGTTATAAATTACGTTTTTATTTTATGAACTAGTCAATAGAATTTGTAAAATAAAGCTTAGTTAGTCTTAAAAATTACTATACAAGTTAATAGTAAAAGCATACAGTTCTGATAAAGATGTGAAGATTAATCTTAAGTAAAAGTTTTTTTTTTTAATAAACCTGGTGAATATTAGTTGATGATTTCAAACGTTAGGTATTTTTTAATAGAAACCAGTAAACTAAAATCAATTAAACTTGTATGTACTTTAACATCATACACCTGATTAAAAAAAACAAATGTTAATTCCTCAAAACGATCTTTGTTAAGTTTTACTTCTATAATAGTAAAAATATTTTAAAATTATTTATAAATTACCTTTTTAAATATCACTCCTGAAAACTTGAAAAGGTCTAGTTCGTGTGAAAATAGTAGACATAGCTCTTTTGTTATTCATTACAGCTAAAACACGTTCAAATTGACAGTATTTACACTGTGGAATGTTCAAAATCAAAGCAAATCTACCTTACAAAGCTCCGGATGATTAATGAGTTTTTTTCTTTTGTCTAATGACAGTTATTTTCCATGAAATAATCTCTAAATCTTTCGAATTACGCCTGTATTAAACTTACGCAACAAAAAAAAAAACTAAAGACTTAACCCTAATCGTATAGATATTTGTAAAATTAATTCTTACCGCTGTAATTACCCTAGAAGTCAAGTATAACTTTTTATATTTTAAATTAGACTGTGTAAAGCGATAGCACGTTTCTATATGAACACTTTCAGCCGATAAAAAACGGTAGATAGTATTTACCTGTATGAAATAAAACATTTCAAAGCTTTATAGTATTGTTTGAAACAACCAAGCTTGAAAGAAATCTTATAGTAAAATGGTATATTTAAGTTAACTATTTGAAATTAAGTATATTGAACTAATTTGTTGCTATTGTTAGAAAAAAACTTTTCTTGCTAGTTATGCAATATACAGCAGAATCATAAAAGTAACAACTAAAAAACTAATTTTTAATTTGAATCAGTATTAGCTACTGAATTGCTGTATTATATTGCTTAAGCTCAGTTTTTTTATAACAAAACTGTTTGTAAAATATAGAGTCTCGAACAATTTTTTATCATACTTTTAAAATTTTTAGAACTACAAGCTGTACACCTTTAAGTAATTGGTTTTCTTGATATAAGTTTAAACTTAGATAAGTACAAAGATTTAATCTTATTAAATTAAGTTTAGTGAATACAAGTATATGACTTATTCAATAGTTTGCTTCTAACAATTTTTTCAACAAAAGTATCAAAAGAATGTTAAAAGTCGAACTACAGAAACTTATACGTATACATTATACATAGACTTTAAAAACAAATGAGATAACGAACAGTTCTTGTAAGGATATTAGAAAATAAGTTTCCTACAACCTATACAATATTAAAACTAATAGCTTTTTTGGATCAGCTTAAATTCACCCCCAACTGATTAAAGCTCATTTTAATGTTTGTAAAAACATAAACTTAAATGCGCATAAAACAAAAATTTCAACATCACACAAGTTTAATAGCAGATGTACATGACCAGACAGTACGGAGTCGACCGCTTTGAAAACGTGTTTGTCCTGTAAACCAAGTGAACTGCTTAATATTGAAGAGTACGGCGATAAATGTTTTCTATTATCAATCATACTGTATGATGGGACTGTGTTCAAAGGTATTTTGAGCTTAAACAATTTTAGAGACATAACAAACTTGCAAATGTTCGAGAAAAAAAATTTGTAAGGCTTAGTGTTATCGCGTTTATTTTTTGAAAGGCTGTAAATAAGCAAAACCATTGTTTCTCCGTTCATTTAAATTTACATCAAAGATAAACCACTTTCAAAACTTCAAAGTTTTTAATAAAAAAAAGAAGAAGTTATACAATTTTCCATCATCAAGTAGTATAAATCGATCTAAAGCAAATACTAACGATGAATTCTTAAAAGACAAGTGTATTCAAATCCACATAAATTGGACAATAAGTACAAATTTAATTTATCCCATGAATTTAAGAACAAAGTAAAAAGCTCAATATTACTATCATTTACGTATTATAAACTGTTCAGACCGTGCAATTTCGTTATAAAGTATGCAAATTGAAGTTCGCACATTTTAGTGGTTTTAGATCCTTTAGTTTTAATACTTTGGTATATTTTACACATTACAAGTTTGAGTCATAAAGAAATACAAAACCCATATTTTTGTATACAACTTTAGATAATTAAACCGTCTAACAATTATCAATTAAAAAGCTAGCCTTTCTTTAGTTCTGAATTAGGTATATGTCTTAATAAAATATTTGTTTTTTTTTTCCGGTTCTTGATTTACAATTTTTTTTAAAATCTTTCTAACACTTTCGATATAACCTAAAAAGAATTATATTATTTTTTTCAATAAGTAATTACTTAGAACAAGATTAAAGAAAGAACTATAGGTTAATATGTTAAGTAAGTTACAGCCAAACGTATTTTTTTATGTTAAATAGGAAAACTATAATAAAATTTATTAAATTTTAATTAATATATAAATATTTAATAAAACCTTATTTAACATACTGTTACATATTATAACTACTAAAAGGCTTTTTTAGTTTAAAATAAAGGAAAGTTGAAATAATTTTAAGAATTAAACTATGTTTAAAATGGTCAATACGAGAAAAGCTTTTAAACTTACATAATTCAATCTTTTTATTATGTTGTCATAAAAATTTTTTATCAAAAAATTAAATCAAAGATTATGCTAGTAATAACCTTTAGCATAAATTAAAAGTCTACATTAATATAAAAGTGAGCTTTTTGTCGAAATTTCAAAAGTTTTACAATTTTAAATGCGAAAGTTGCTTCTTTTCTAACAACCTTACGATGAAAACAGGTTTTTCAGTAGTAAAAACTCATTTTACGGTAAATTTATTGTGAAGATGAGCGATAAATTTTGGATTAAGTGTGAAAATTCCTTCTATAAAGTTTTTGTGACGTTCGAAAAATGAAACTATTGTAGCAAAAATGTGTAGTTTTTTGTATTCGTGTAAGGTAAAATTCTTTTGATAAATTAGTACTGAAATAGTTTTAAATTATTCTATTTACTTTAGTGAATTTATATAAGCTAAATAAAACTTTTTTAAAGCGTTAATTGTTTAGTAAGCAATGTAGGTAAAACGTAATTTGAAAAAGAGTTAACTAAGTAGTAATGAACTTGTCACTTATAAACATTTATAAAAAATCAATTCAAACTCTATTAGCAAACGACTAACTTTAAACTTTGATTAATTAAAACTAAATTCTACATAAATGTTACTTTAAAAAAGAGTTTACCGTAATAGTTTTAAAGTTTTTGTTATCCTTTTCTTTTTTCAAGTATATTTTCGCATATTAAACGAGTTTCCATAAACAAATTCTTTTTAATTTTAAAGTTTTGTTTGAAAAATTAAATTATATTTATTAAGAAAACAAAGTTTTTAATTATGTATATAACTAAAGAACAAACTACACTTTAAAAGTGTAAAAATTTTATGATTTATTTAGATAATAAAAAATAGCACAGTAAAGTAAATACAGTAACATAAACATGATTATTTTGTAATATTTCAACCTAACGATTTCAGTTCAAAAATTTTATTTATAAGAAAAAAAAATTAAAATGTAAATTGCCATAAAATGTGCAAGATTTAAGATAATTTTGCAATGACGTTGTTATCCCACGGAATGCGAATAGATAATGGAATTTATCTCAGAGCAAATCGTCTTTGAAAGTTTATGAAGAATAATGACCATGTTTCATTGTTCAATGGCAAAAGTTCTTTGATATGAAAAAATTTCAACTCACCAATTTACAGGTGTTCACGTGCTTTTAAGATTTCTATGAGATTTCTTAGAACAAAACTTAAAACACTTAGGGAAAAACTGCGATTTATTTCATAAAACAACGAAGTCCTTTATTGTGGAAAATGTAAAAAAATAGTTTTCTTTTGGTAAAAAAACTACAATTTTTGCTTTTTTAGTTTTTTAAAATAAAATTTAATATATATTTTGACTTAAATAATCGTAAAATTATGATCTAAATGAGCTAGCAAGTTTGGTACCTAAGTATATAATTTAAAGAACATTTAAAGTTTAAATTTCAAAAGTATTTTTTAACAATTTCAATAATGATTTGCTTAAGTTAGTGTATGAAGTTACTGAATTATTCCTATTAGGTGTTAAACATTGCATAGTTGTAATTCTTGCAAACTTATTATTAATATATTAAAAAGGTAGCTTTTTAAACTTCTATTTAAAAAACAATATGAACACTTTTCCTAACTTACTTAAATCTATAAAAAATAAAATAAAATTTGAAAAGACAGTTACTAGAAAAATATTGCTTATATTTTGTTTTACATAGTTGAAATATATGTCAAAAATTGTAGTATAGTGTACTACTTTACTACTAAAATCACTGAGATAATTTTTACAAACAATAAATATTATTACATTGTTAAAAAAAAGTTAAAGTTTTTGTGTTAAAGTGTTTTTCTCAAATAAATATTTAAAGTAATTTAATTATTGAAACTTAGTACAGCTTATCAATAATAAGTTAATTATTGGCACCACTTCAAAAAAATAGCTTATTAACGCCATACAATAGCTATCAATATAAATATGTTTTCTGTTAAAAAACTTACAAAGTGTTTTACAAAAATGTTTTAAATTACTAAAATAGTTAACTTTTCTTTCTCTTTTATTAAATAAATAAGAAAATTTTTGATTATCTTCAAAGTTTTCATTAAACTTAATGATGTAGAGTGATAAACAGTTAAAAAAACTGTAGAAACTTATATATTTAAGTTCAAACAAAAAAAAGTTATTTATACCAAAAAGCTATTTAAAGCCTTTAAGTCCTTCCTTTGATGGTATTTAGAGCAAACTCTATAGCATTTTGTAATAAATTCGTTCCCATTCAGTACTTTTTTTAAACCTAGTAATCCTTATTACTTCAAAAAGTTGTTATTTTTCTTTCTTTTTTTTTCCCTTAGTTCAAGTACAAGTTAAACTTTTTTACCGGTAAAATGATCTTTTGTTTCTGAAAAAAAAAAGAAAAGTTTTAGGGCATCCGGATTCTTGCTTCAAAAAAATACGAAAAGGAAAGTATTTCAGATTTTAATTGACAAATTAATCTTTGAAAGTTCTGCTTTGTATCAAAGCTTAGCAAGCTAATTATGTCTTATTAACTATTATTAGTATGTTGTGGAACTAAAACATGTTCATATTTTTCAAAAAAAAAGTTTCTTTTTAAGAACCTAGTGTTATCATTTTAGACTATTTAAATTTTTTATTTAACTAATTTTTATACTTACTAATAGTTAAAGTTTAAAGTTATTCATTATTTTATTTAATTTTGAATCTAAACTTTCATTGACTATTAGAAAAATTAATTTTAGGAAAAAACTTTGACTGATAGAAAATTGAAATATTTATTCAATGTTTTTTTGTTTTGTTTTGTACCAAATTTTAAATATTTTATGTAAGTTAAGCAAAGTCTAAATTATTACAGTGTAAATGCATCACACTTAAAAACTTCAATCTGTATACAACTTAAATTAAATTCATAAAATAATACCTTTGTTCGCTCTTCAATAAAAATAAACCAAAACAAAAAGAATACTAAACAAGGTCAATAAGCATTTGAACGCAAACGCCACAGGTTATAATGCAAGCAATGCTAATTAGCTCGAAATGCTTTTTGATTTTCTCGCAAACCTACTTATTAACTACTCATGCGTTTTATAATACAAAGACTAAAGAGTTGCTACTGCACTTGAGTGAATTATCTTTCTGTCTAGAATGAATTGCGTTCGCTTTACTTTACGGAAGTAAATACCAGTAACTTTTAAATAATCTAACAAGAACAACATAAAAATACTTCCTAATTGATTGAGAAATTACTTATTAAAGTTGCTATTTTAGGGTAAAAGATTGCATGTCTTAAGTAAAGTTTAATGTTGTTTTTCAAAATAACAAAAAAAACATATTTATTTTCGCTTTTTACAGCCTTTATTTTACATATATTCAACATTTGCATTTTTTACGAATTTATTGTATTTCTATTCAGTTTGAATAAACTCAAAAAATTAGAATGTTTTAAATTTAAAGTCGCCTGTTTAAAACCATTAAATTTTAAAACATTAAGTTATCTACTACAGGTATAAAGAGATTAAATTTCAACTTCTCATCAACTTATAAATTGAAAACCATGTCTGTCGTGTAAAAAATAATAAATTTATTTAAACAAGCATAGAAAACCACCAACTTCTAAATGTTTCGTGTAAAATTTTAATTTATGTATATTTATTTAAATCTTTAAAATTAAAATTCAATTTTAATATGAAATCTAATAAATTTATTTTTTTCCAGAGAAAGAAAAATGAGTCATGTATTTAAACAAAATATTAATCTTAACACTATAAAAAAAAACTCAAATTTATCAATTTAAATCAATTTATACAACTGTTATGAAGTATATATGGTAGTTGAAAAATATTTATTCTTTATATAATTTTTTACTTATTTACACTAAAAATTTCTAAAAACATACTTTGCTGAGAGCGTGACTTGTATTGGTTTAAACTGATAACGTTTAAAGCTATTTTTAGTATGTGTTGACAGATTGAATTACGAAACTTATCAAAGAACTTTTAAGTTTAATTAAAGTTCCTCTTTTTTATTCCAGTGAAACTTATATTTAATACATATTTAAAAAACATAAAAATTGTTCTTAAAAATATGCAGAAAAAACGGTATAAAATGAATTGTTTGTAATAATTAAAACCTATTTTGAAAATTTCTAACATCCTTTGTACAACTTAAAAAAAAATCAGGTACTTAAATTAGTTTATAAAAAGTTATAACTCTTTTTTGTTAATAATAATGTTTTGTAGCAGTATACGTGAAAATTGACTCAGTACTTTTTATTGTTAGACTATTTTATTTACTAACTAGGATATAAACTTCTAAGATAAAATTTATTCTCATTGTTAAAAATCCTATACATTCTTAGGTGAAAATTTTCAATGAAAAACTTCAAAAGTATTTTAATCTTTTATTTTCCCAAAAACATGATCAAATCAAGTCAAAAACCGTAAACATTTACAGTAGTTTAGGGCTTAAGCAAGTTATTTAGTATTTAGGGAAACAAGAAAAGGATAAATTAGATAATAGATGTGCACGACTAGACTTGACGGAGTCGAATGAAAACTGGTGTTTGTCCCATAAACTGAGAAAAGTATTTCAAAGAACAAAGACGACTTGCTTGAGACAAAAACACAGTTTTAATCACCATAAGTTTCTCAAAAATTCTTTTGCAGCAAAAATCAAAACAAGGAGTTATTTTTGTTTTAAGTATGTTAAGTTACTTGACACATTGTTTTTTATGCTAATGTTTGGTATGAACTAGAAAAAAAATAATCAAAATTTTTAATGACTGACTCTACAAAATGATCGATTGTACTTTTTCAGCTTTTATTTCAGTAATAACAATCAAATTTTTTGAAATTTGTACAGTTGCACTTGGTAATTAAAAATTAAAATAATCAAGGTTGCTTTTTTTTCTATAAGTTTTCTTTATTTTATAAATTTTTATTGAAAAAATAGCATGAAACTTATAACATATAGAGCTTATAAGCGCAAAATTTGTAAATAATGCAAGCTAGTTTAAATTGTTGTCAATTACATAAACTTCATTCGTAACATTGATAGTGTAAACATTTTAAACAACAAAAGTAATAAACATTTTTTTATTAAGCGGTGAAAAGTATTTACTTAGTAATTCAAATATCGTTCGCAGTTTTTATATAATTAGCTGATTTATAATTTTTAGAATATCCTGGTGAATAAAAAAAAATATTTAGAAAACTACCTTACACAATTCCCTTTACACACAGCTAACAACAAAGCTCACAAGAAACCGTTCAACACATTAGGAACTTAAAACAAGAGCAGTTCAACTAAATCATTTGAAAACAATTGACTTGTATAAAAATCACGGCTCTTTGTAAGCAACGAAAAAAAGATTTCGCCGAAATGTATTTTCATTTAGTATATACTTTTATACGGTTTTGACAGGCTACGGTGTGATAGACGAAATTTGCAAATCACAACATTTTCAAATGAAAAAATGAATTTTTTTTGAACTCATATTGTTGCGTGTGTGGTCCATGTGATTTTAAACTTGTCGCGAATTTATTACCTTCAGTGTGACGTAACAAGCGTGTAAAAAGTTGAACTACAAAGACGATATTAAAAACTGGATTATATTCGCTTGTTCCTACATATTAAAAAACATAAAAAAAACGTTTTAAACATGTTTATTACGATTTTAATAAAATAAATAAAATAAAAGAAACTACTTAGTGAGAAGAATTAAAAAAACACTTTTATTTTTACAAAAACTTTTCACTAATGATTTTATACTTTGAAATGTCATGCGTTTATAAAATTTCCACAAAACAAAAAGTTTAAAAGAAGAAATTAAAATTTAATGCAGACACTATAAAAATGATTGGAAAGTGTATTAAGTTGCTACATAAATATAACTTCGTTACTCAGAATCTTCTATAAAATTATATTTAAAAAATGCTTCACAATACTTAGATACGAAAGTAATAGTAAAAAAGCAAACGAAAAATCGGATGAAGAAAAACAACTCATGGCAGGTGACAAGCTATTAGCTAAAAGACCACAATTGCTTCAACAATAGAAAAAAAACTAGCAAAAACATAAAAGGCAACTTTGTGTTCGACCATCCCACGCACGCAATCAGAACCCGCGAGACACTTCCCCGGCTCCCCCATAAAGCCTCCACCTTCCTCCTCGATCACGTGTAGCACTCCTCGGTGCAGCCGCACCTCCTGTTCTTCCTCACCACCTTCCACGTCCTGGTCCCGTCCCGGCACTTCATCCTGATCCTCTTCATCTGCGTCTTCACCGGCCGGCAGCACTCGTCTTGGTCCTGTGTGACCTGCTTGATGCCCAACGCGTTGCTGTACTGCTGGTGCTGGGACTTGGCCGAGCACTTGCCCATGGAGCAGTTAAGGTTGACGAACCGGCGCAACGAGGAGCACTTGATCGAGGATGAGGGCGTCTTGTAGGAGGTGTAGAAGACGCGCTCCTTCACTCCCTTGCACCGCTTGATCTCTGTCGGGGATTGGGAGTTTCAGGTTAGATTAAATAAGGTCTCAAAAAAAAACGTTTAATTTTTGAATTTAAAGGTATTACAAATTTATATATCAAATCATGTTTCACTCAGTTAATAAGTAGTATAAATGAGATCCTTAGTTATGCTAACTTTCTTATTCAAATAGGATAAGTATTTTAAATTTTTTGAAATTTTGAATGTCTATGAAAACAGTTTACAAGTTTAACGTACTTATTTGGCAACGGACACCAGTGTACATAGTGGGACATTTGCACTTGAAACCCTCATCAGTTTTCACGCAAGTTCCTTTCTCACATGCAACTTCACCGCACAAACTGCTGCTTTTCATTGGGAGATTGCACGTTTCCCCGTGGAAACCTAATAAATACATACTGGTAAACAAATAAATCACCTTAACTATTTGCACCGCAAGTTATACAACTTACCAGCATCGCATTGACAGTAGTGTTTGTTGTTTGCGGGTGAAACCTGACACTTTCCATTGACACACTCGCCGCATTTTGATTTAGTGCTTATTGCTTTGTCGCACAATTCTCCTGAAATATCAAACAAAACAACATCAAATGACGTTTTCAAATACAAGCTGTAGCAAGTAATAACGTTTATAATGATTGAGTGGAATATTGTTATACTTCAAAGAAATGTCAAACTATTGATATCAAACGACCATGTTTATAAACTTAAATAATTATTTTCTCCTAACCTTCGAATCCTTCCATGCAGATGCACGAGTCCGGATAATTTTCGCTCCTGACGCAACTTCCGTACACGCAATCGAGAGTGCATGACGTCACTTCCGCTCCGTCTTCCGACATTTCTCCCGCAATGACGTCAGGGGCGACGTTTTTGTAATCGACCATTTTGTCGTTTATTTTTATCGCTGATAAGAACCCTGAAATTGATAAGTTGTTAGTATACACTGCAATTGACAGCTAGTTCAGATTGACATTGATAAAAACTTCAGTAATAAATGTTTGGAAACAGAATAATTAACTGTGAAAATTCAATAAAATCTTAATTTTAATTCGTTAACATCTTTAAATAAGGTTGTTTATAACTTTTGCGAAACATTTGAAACTAAGTTAAAATAGATTAGTTTTAAAATTGACAAGATAATTTAAAATATTTATTTTTGACAACTTTTTTAGGTATTTTTTCTTAGAACGTTTGTAAAAATTTTCATTGAAGCATACTGGTGTCTTGGTTTAAAAAAATATCTTAAATACATATATAACAATTTTTTTATTGTGTAATATGATTATAGTTTTTTAAAAGCTAACGTTTAAAAAATTTATGATTCTTTTAGAAAAAAATTGTTTTGTTTGTTTTGATAGATGTAAGTATTAAAACTTTAGAAACAACTTTAAAGTTTATGAAAAAATATTCGACCTAACACTGACAAAATGTATGACAACATTTCTCATTGAACTAATCAGCCATCTTACCTCTGAACGAAGTGGTGTTGCTGAAAAACCACTTTTGCTTGCCAACGGCCAGCAGGTCCTTGGCAACGCCCCCGACCTGGGTAACTATGGGAAAGTTTCCGATGTTGTTGCTGAACTGCAGGGAGAACCTGACGTCACGTGACACGGTTCGCCCCTCGTCCAATCGTATCGTGATCTCGTTTTCCCTTATCTCGATCTCCACCTAGTGTTAATGTTTGCTTGTAAATATTTTTGTTTGTTATATGCAGCATACTTTTGGTTTTAAGTGTAACAATTAGAGTTACTAACTTGGGTCGAACGAGATATAAACTAATATTTTATATCAAAGAAATCTGTTGTATAACAAGTTTTTCAAAGTTACAAAAACACTGTGTTATATGTTTCACTCTATTAGATATTTTCGCTTATAATGATTTTTTGTTCAAATAGTATTATAAGTTTTTGAAATAAACATTTAAAAACTATGTACCGTACAATACAACAGTAAAACATTAGGTCGATTATTTTAAAGTACCTTATGAACTTCACCGTCGTTGATTGGAGTCGCGCTGTACAGTGTGGCTGCGTCCTCGCCTTCAAGCGACCTTTTGACCCTCACGTGACCCGAAAACAACTCGACAGAAACGAAGTTGTAGTAATCGTTTCCAACCGGATCGGTACCCCAATAGAACAAAATTCCGTTTTGCTAAGAATATTTAAATAATCAAAAAAGAATTAAAAGTTAAAACGAGGATGAAAAAGACAGTGTATAAAGTAGTTTTAGTTTAACAACTTTTTTATGTTTAATTTCATTAAAGTTAAGAACTGTCAAAAAAACTTCCGAATAAAACTAACTGTATACTGAAGTATTATTTATAACACTAGACGGTTGATTTTAAAACCATAATTTACAGTAGAAAAATTAAGTGTAGTGTATGAAAGTTTTAATGTAAAGCTGAACTTTTACGGACACAAAACTAACTTGCACTGTTGACATGTGGAAAATGACAGATTTTATTGAATTTTTAACTTCATCTTCTAGAATTGGATTAAGATCAATAAAACTTCCATTTTTTATGAAAGTAATGCTAGTCAACTGTTAAATAAAACAATAAATGCTATTTGGTTTTTAACGAGTTTAAACGGATAAATAATACTAATCAAATTATTTTTTACAACACACTAAAAGAATAATTGCTTTTCATACAAAAACATTTCCTCATAGCATGTTACTGATTAAACTTACAGATTCGCATTTAAATCCGCCGTATCCGTGCAAACACTGGCACTTGTACTCGGTCGATGAGTCATTCGTGGTGTGGCAGGTCGAGTTGTTTCCACAGTCGTGGTTGCTGCAAGGATCGTCTTGCAGTATGTTCACTTGCTCGCCAACGAAATCTTCGCAAAACTCTCCCCTGTAACAACTTAAAATGAAATCATTCTATTTCAGTGAGCAGAGTTGAAAAAGTTTCCAAAACGAACGAAAGATCTTTTGCTAAGTTTAATTTAAGTAAAGATTTGAGAAACTTATTTTTGTTGGATTTTTATCTAACTAACGATTTAAATATTCACAGGATGACACTACGAGAAGCAAGATAAATCGATAACTCGCAATATTATGTTTTTAAAAGCGTTTTCACTGCAACATACGACGATAAGTAGGTACTGATACAATTTGCATGAGTGAGCTCCACTGCGCTAATTTGATTTTAATCGATTTTCGTGCCATTACTCACGCCAAAATTTAATATGCTGTAATAGGATAAACTTTCATAACTATGATTACCCCTTTATGCATATTACAAAATTACCGTTTGCTGGCTTAGCCTTATGATCAAAAAGATGATTGCAACGCAAGAAGCTTATTACTCATAGTATTTTTACTTTTTTTTATTTTACAAAAAACTAGCACTGCTTATTTTTTTAGTTAATTGTAAAACATAAAGTCTTTTACTTATAACAAGGTGTTAAACTAAAAATAGCACAGTCGGGTAATTAGGAGAATTACAGTAATAAAAATAAAAGATTAGCGCTCAGACTAGCACAAATTAAAAACGCTTAATTCTTTACTATCACCTGCACTGATGGCTTAATAAGTTCACGAACGCTCGCAAAAAGCGTTTTTGGAACAGTTTCTTTCAGCCTCAAATTAACTTTAAACGTGCATGCCACTAAACCGTTCGTAATTTCTTTTGCTGCGCTTTCAAATTAGCCTGCGAAAGCGTTTTGATTGACAAAAGGCCGCGTTGTGATAAAGCGAACCTTTGTCGGCAACATTTTGCGCGATTTTGTGTAAAAAAGCGGAACATTCGCCTATCAACTGTGAAAATTCCTTCTGTAGAAAAAAGTGCACTTTCTCAAGGTTAAGCTCGAGTTTAGCGTTTTCGCTGTCGAATGCTCAAGTGCTAATTCATGAAGTTACCTGTAGTCGGGGGCGCAAACGCATTTGTAGCCGATATTTCGCTGATTGTCTGCTTCGCAACGCGCGTTGTTCACGCATGAGTGCTTTTGACAGTCGTGCCCCGTTTCCGTGCAGTTTCGCCCGAAAAAGCCCGGTTGGCAGTTGCACCTGAAAAAAATTGGGTTGGGTGAATGAAAATATTAAATATTAATAATAGGGTTTTTTTAATTAAACTTGGTGAGTTAAATGTAACATATTGCTGTAAGGTAGTTAGTGTAAGTTCGCACCTGTAACTTGACAAGTTGCGCTCATCAGTACTAATGCAGGTAGCGTTGTTTTGGCATGGTTGTATATCGGAGCACGCATCGATGACTTTTGTGTTACAATCGTCTCCGTACCTATCAATTGCAATAAATAAAACTCAAACTAGTTTTGCTTATATAATTATATTAAAATTTAAAAGTTTTTTTTTAAGCAATATCAACAAAAAAAACAAGAAAATCTCGACTGACCAGCCAGTTTTGCATTCGCAAGTGAAGCTGTCAACCCCATCGACGCATATTCGGTTGTTTCCCTGACATGAAAGTTCATGGCAATCGTCGATGTTGGTTTCACACACTTTGCCCTCGAAACCAGCTTGGCACGAGCATCTGGAAAGTTTAACGTTTGTCAGTAAAAGCTGTTTTTTGATAAAAAAGATAAAAGATAGTTTGCAGCTTTAAAACAGTTCAATGAAGTTCAGATAAATAACACTAAATAAATTTCAGACCACTTGTCTTTTTTATGTCAATACCAGGGTATGTTTAATATCAGTAAAAGTGTAATTGAAATATTTTAAAATTTATCCACAAAAACTGTAATTGTTTTTGCTTTAATAAAACTTTACTCAGCAACTTCCAAACTCACTCAAATATTTTCTCACTTCTCGCGTGGCAAACTCCGTTGTTTTCGCACGGATTGAGTATGCAAGGGTCGATTGGCAGCTGGCAGTTTTTACCTTTGAAACCGGGTTTGCACACACACTTGTACACTTCAGTGGGATGAGGCAGGCATTTGGAATCGTACAAACACGGACTGGACAGGCACGGATTGCATTTTGCTGCTATTTCCATTGGTAATGGGCCTTAATGTTTTGAAATTGTTTACTTAAACAAATTATTGTAATTTTAGCTAATTTTGTCAGGAAGCAAACAACACAGAGTCTTTTTTTTGCAAATTTACTTTGGTTTCAAAAATTACTTTATTTAAAAAAAAAAGTAAGTTTAAGAAGAAACAAATTTTGTTTTTAGAATTTAGTTAACATTTTATGTTGTTTTAGTTACGTAACAAATACGAGCATTTTTTACTTACCATTATTTTCAAAACTTACTTACCATCACATCTGAACTTGGGCGGATCAATGACCACCATGAGCTGACTGGACATGGTTTCTGGTCCTGTACACCTGGCAATACCCGGGTCCACACCTGATGTTTGCATCCACGATACCAACCACTTGAGATTGCAATCACAATGCCAAGGGTTTTCTCCTAGTCCGCTGTGACATATATTTGAATTAGAAACAAACTGTTTAATTGGTTTGGAGTCTATAAAAAGCTAGTTAATAAATCAATATAAGTGTTATTGAAACTGAATTTATTTTTAGTAGCAACTGAATTAAAATTTATTTTATAGACTTACAGTCTTCTTATAAGTCCCATATCCTTGAAGGAGCCTTCGGAAATAGTCGAAAGCAAGTTTTTGTGCAGTGACCTTTAAATGTAAACAGTTAAATTTTCATAACAGAATTGTGAGCATATTATATTTACTTGTTTTTTCAAACATAATCTAGCTTTCTTACTTCTTATAAAACTTACAGAGTTCGCAAACTGGACAATCCGAGCAAGCCGTCGATTTTTATGCACTTTATTTTGTTGTACCCAAGAAGTAGAGACTCCAGAGAACTCAGGTTTGCAAACTGCTTCGACTGAATTCCGTTTATCTTGTTTTCACTCAAGTCGCTAAAATTGAATAACATAATTAACTAAATTAGGTAGAGTTAGTAATAGCAAGTATAAGTATACATCTAAAATATGCAGTTTAAATTCAATATGAAACTTTAATTTACAGTCTGTAGTTTAATATTTTTATACTTACATTCTTCTTAGTTTATTGAAACGGTTTATTTCCAATGGAATTTCCTTTATTCTATTTCGTTCCAAGTACAGCTCAGTGACGTCAACAGGTATATCGTTTATCGGAATGACGTCATAACCCATATTCGAGCAACGCACTACGCCTCCTAATAAAAACTACTAGTAACTTCGTGCATTGAAGTTTGTTAACAATTATTTTATTACTAAAAACTGATTGAAACTAATTAGCATACAAATGAGTTTAGAAAATAAACTAAACTTTTACAAACTTTAACTTACCGTCGCATGTGCAGTATTTAGGGCATTTTCGTTCCGGAGTGCACTTCAAATTCTTCTGTGCGGCGTCAGTGCACCTGAAGTCTTGCTGGTTGATGTCGGTCAGGGGCAGGTTCCGCTGGTACCTCGGCGTGTAGCAGCGCGGTTTTCCCGCCGAAATGTGGGAATTTTCCCTAAAGTACGACTTGAGCCAGCCCAGCCTGCAGTCGCAGCTCAGACGGTTTGAAAGAATGTTTCTGTGAAAGTTAAAATCACATTGGTTAAACTGACACCGCAAAGTTATTTGTTTGAAAGCAAATTCTAAGAAGGATTAGCGATACGAACGACACTTTTGTGTTTTTCACTTTTCATGACAAATCGCACTTTGAACTCGGCTTGATCGAGCGTAATGCTGCTTTGCACAAACAGCAGAACTTGGCTGGCTTTTCGTAAGCCGAAAGATTAATTATGGTTTGTTACTGTTGCTTAGAGTAATTAACTTTTTTTTTCAAATCGAAAAGAAGTTATTTTTAAAACCACCAAGTTTGATGTATTACCTTGAGTTTTTAAGCCTGCTGACTGGACTAGCGCAAAATAAATAGTAGCAAGATGATTGATCAATAAAATAAACTTTTAAAGGTTATAACTGTTAGGCGAGTGAAGCCGTTCTGAAAATGATTGCCGTACAGTGTCAAATAAATTAAGTCGACCTTACAGTAAAATTGTTGAATATTAATAGTAATTTTTAGCAAAACAAAAATGTCTTACATAGTTTCAAGCTTTTTTAGTTCGTCAAATGAACTAGCGTCTACAGTAGAAATCATATTTGAGAACAAATCAACATGTTTCAAATTGATCATTCCTTGGAATGAGTGGGTTCCGATACATCTTATCCGGTTGTTTCTAACTTGCCTGTTAAAATTTTAAATTTTATAGATTTTTATAGTTGTAGATTCTTTTATACTATATTCTACAACTAATTAAACATGTTTTAAATACTATTCAATCTTTTAGCACGTTTAAACCGTTTTCTTTCTTCTTTACAAACAACATACACATTTAAAAATTTTATTAGTTTACTGCAGTACAAAACTAACAAGGTTTGTAAATTTGTTAAACCGCCAAGCATTTTCCCACTTATATCCTCAAGTAAGTTATTGTTCAGCCATCTACAAAAACATAATCATTCTTAAATGAATTATAACTAAAGAAAAAACCTTGATTAAAAACAAAATTTACTCACATAAAATAGAAATAACTAAAAAAACTCACAACTCTTTTACGCTTTCGGCACCTTCAAAAACACCGTCTTCAATGAACGTTAACTGGTTATTTGAAAAGTCGACTCGTTTCAATGCTTTGAACATTCTAAACTGCCCGTTGTTTTTTAACGCTTTTAGTTGGTTCAGTTGTAAATCTCTGTAAAAGTGTATCTTTTTAATACCCTACAACAAATGTATCTTTTCATAAAAATATACAAGTAGCTTTTTTCACATTGTTGATTTCATCTTTAATTTAAACTCACAAGTCCGAAACGCTGACTGGTATGTTTTTCGGAACTTCGCTGACACCGTTGCACACGACTTTGGAGCCCGAACAGTGGCAGTTTTCCGGGCATTCGGACTGCATCAGACAAATTTCGTTGTTCGATGAAGCTTCTTATAAGAAAATAATAATTCGGTTGAGCGTACAAACTCGAAAAAGTTGAAAATATTTTTTAAATATGGTAAACTTTGTTTTAAAGTGGTACTTTCAAATTGTAACAGAAAGTATTCTTAATATTTGACCAGGTTTATTTTTTGTAAACTATCTGAAATAGTTTTATTAAAAAATCATGTAACTTACTACGTGTACATCTTCTGTAGTATTTTCCCTTCAAATGTGCAATTTCAACACCAAAAGCCGGTTTCGGACCGTAACACGAAGCCTGCGATCTTTCTATTGTCTTTCTCCTTTTCAGAAATTTCGATAGCCACTTGGTTTTACAGTCGCACTCAATCAGGTTCTTTCCCAAGTACCTGTTGAGCAACTATACTCGTGAAAACGGATTCTTACCAAAATAAAACGCTGAAGTTGGTGTTTGAAAAAGCTCATGCCTGTTTCACAAAGCTTATATTTTTGTTTTTAAAGTTTAAATTCAATTTTTACTACTTAGAAATGTTATGTTTTTGTTTTTAAAGACTTTATTTATACTTCAAACAATGTCGCATCGACATTTCTCAGCACAAAGTCATGCATGCCATCTTAATTGTTATGTTTCAACGGTGTGCCTTCTCATAACAAAAACAACGAAACAATTTCACATCATTAAAGCGTTTCAAATAGCTCGCGAGCTACTTAAACACCAGTTGAAAATTATTTCAGCTATTTTCTCAAAAACAAACAATGTGTCTCTCTAATTGTTTAATTAGCAGCGGAATGCCGTTAATTTCAAGTGTCATTCAGGCTGAGAGCACAAAGGCAACCGAACCGCCGACTTTTCAGCTTTTCAGTGTTTTCCTTGTATGTTTTTATTTTAAAGTTAAAATGGTTTAAAACAAAGAAAAACCTCTGTAAAAGTTCCCAGCACCTTTTTAAAAATGTTCCGTTACTCAAAAAAATAACTTACAAATATTCCAGCTTTTTCAACGGCCTGAAGATCCCTTCGGTGAGCGATGAAAGCATGTTGTTGTATAAATTTCTGAAATTAAACAAGTTATAAAAACACATGGTTTTTTCTTTTCAGATGACAATTTTAACTTACAATGTGGTCAAGTTCCTCAAACCGTAAAACGTTTCTTTTTTCAAGCAGGTAATCTTGTTGTCTTGTAGGAACCTGTCACAAGTTGTAATTGTTAGTTTGCATCCATCGCTTAGAGTAACTTAAAAACGTAATTGCTATTTTAGCGCGTATTCAAACGTGAGAATGGAATTTCAAACTCACAGTTGCTCGAGATTTTTCATGTTTTTGAATGCTAAGGCGGGAACGTCCTTGATGCTATTTTCTTGCAAATGCCTTTGTAAATACATACTATTTAAAAACTTTTTTACAAAAAAGTAGTAAACTATAAATATTGAAAACAACATGCAAAACGTATGAATTTTGTAAAATTTATAAAACAATAACCATGGCTAATAAGTAAATTTTATAAAAAACTTACAATGTTTTCAAGTTGGGTAGGCCTTCAAACGCGTTTTCGTCTATTTTTGTAATTTTATTTCTGATTAGACTCCTAAAAATAAAATAACAAATGAGATGAAGCTCTAAAATTTGTTGAACAGCACTTTTTTTTGTACTTTTTTATTAGTCACAGTATAAGTATCTTAATTTGATTATTGCAAACGACTTAAATATAACTTACAAGTATTTCAAACTGGCAAAGTCAGCGAAGGCGTAGGCGGGGATTGATTCAATTGAATTATCTGTCATCCTCCTAATAAAGATATAAATTTAGTAATGTAAAAATAGTATTGATAATGATTTAAGCGCTAGAATTGCTGTTAAAAAATAATTTTTTCTAAGGTTTTAGATTTTACCTAGAGTTTCATAAACAGCATTATGTCAAATTTTACTAATTTTAGATTAGATATATCTTACAAATTTATTAGTTCGTGAATACACTTATAAAACAATGGTTCACTCAACTAACAACAAACATTAATGATATCCTCAGTGATAACAACCGCATAATACAAACAGAATTTAATGACACTCACAAAATATCAATGTTTTTAGGAAGAACGTTTGGTAGTGACGTCAGTTTTGCGCGAGTGCACTCGACAACACCTTCGTAATTGCAATCACAACCTTGCGGGCAGGAATGAAATTCGCACACCGGTCGAGAAGGTACATTCCCTGTTTTGAAACAAAATTTTATCTAAATAAAATAGCAAGAACTTATAGTATCTAATACTTAGTTCTCAAGTAAAAATGAACCTATAGTAGTTTAAAACTTTCAAGTTTATAAAAGTACTTTCAAACTAAAAAAAAAAAGAGTTTTAATCGATGTAATACTAGTTTCAACTTTCTAAACAAGCTAAAAGTTAACTTTAAAAATAAAAAGTTTAATGGTGTTATTACAAGTTTAACACCACAAAAAAATTCAAGTTTTAACATGAAAGTTTAATTTAAGAAAAATAAAAGTCGTGTTTTACATAACCGTGAAATTGCTTTGAAAAGTTTTAACTCGGTAAATTTTTTCTTTTCAAATGAAAACGGGGATGAAAAAACTTTTACACACATATTTATAATAAAAAATTAGAAAAAATAAATAAATAAATATTATTTAATAATGTATGTTTTTAAGTTTTTTAAATTAGTTTGAATTTATTAAAAACTTTAAAAAAAAATTCAATAATGTAGTTTGTAAACTTTCAACCTTAAGTTTCACACATAACTACAATCAGAAAATAAAAATTTAAAACTGTACAGTCAACTGTAAAACTTTATAGTAGATGCATTTTAAGATACATTGCTGAAACAGCATTACTGTAAACACTGAAACTTTTTATTGTAATGAAAATTAAGTGCCAAAGCAAAATTATAACTATTATTAACAGTGAAGCAAATATTCGTACAACTTTGTGTTTACAAAACAAACTAACACCCGCAGCTGAAGTAACTTTTGTCGAGATTCCTGATAAACTGTCCCCTGACCCGGTACGGCTCGTGGCAAGTGGTCAGATAGGCTAGGCCCTCCACTTTCGAGTGCAAAAGGTAGTCCTTCAGCCACCTCATGTGGCAGTTGCATTTCCATCGGTTGGAATGCAGACGGCTGAAAAAAAAAAAATTATTGACAGAGTTAACACCAGCTTTTAAGTTTTGAGATAATTAATTACTAACGATGAGTTTATTGTCTTTTGCAGTAAATAAAACCTTTAACACATAGTGCTTTATTTATTTTGATAGCTACTAAAATTATTTTTAATATTAAACATATATCTTGAAAAACTTGTGATCACTCACAATTTTAGCAAGTTAGGAATTCTGTCGCCGAAAACTTCGCGTTGCAACGAAGTCATTTCATTCTCGCTCAACGTCAGCGTTTGCAGTTGCTCGAGTTTGCCGAACGTCTTGTCCTTGATGCACGTGATTCGGTTATTCCCCAAATTTCTGTTAAATTAAAAAATGTTACACTGCTGTATCAATGTAACGGTTTACGTAAGTCGAAACGCAATTCGCCATATGCCTCGCTTTTAACCTGTGCCCCGAATTTAATTTATTTCGTTTTAAGCGTTTTGGAGGCTTATAAAGTTAAAAATAAGCAAACTTAAATGAGCTAATGTCGCGTGTGTGTTCCCTTATAGCTTCGTGTGTGGCTTCAGTTTAACTCATTGTTATTTAAGTTTGTAATTTAAGTCAAATGCTCCTAAATCCGATTAGCCGATTGATAAAAGCTTTGCTACAAATTCTTTTTCCTTTTTGTTTAGAATCATCTTTGCTCAGCAGGTTAAAGTGTTTTTATTTTGGACAAAAACTTTTTAAGTAGCAGATTCAATGAAAAAAAAAAGTTGCTCTCACGAAAGGGTAAATTAATTGTCTGATAAAAACAATCTTGAATTTCAAAAAATTCTCAAACTATAAATCTAATTTTTATCATATTCGTTTATAAAATCATAAGTTTCATAAAATATTTATATTTCTGATTTTCAAAAAACTTGATACACTTACCTGCGCTAAAAATATCCAAAAACTACTCTTACACAAGTCGATATTTCATCATAAAAGTATGTCAACGCACAGAAGCTAAATTAGCTGCTTCCCGTATGCTTGCTTAGCAAAAAAAAAAATTATTATGTGGGCATGAGAAAATGCACTCGCTTTGTGTATTGCGCGTATGGCTAAACTTGCCTTAACTTACATAATTGCATTTTCAGTGTCGACTTAGCATGAAGCGCGCCAAAGAGAATTTCGAAGATAAAAACAGCAGCAGATGCGCATCGCTTCGGAAGATTAAAGCGTGAAATGGAGTTTTGAACACTCGTTAAGGTGCTAATAAGTATAAAACGGAGACACTTGATACCAAACTGCTGCTGTGTTGCGCTCACACTGTTGCTAAATTGCAAGCGGATGACACCCGAATTCCTCGGCACGGACCTTCAACCAGTGCTTATCGCCGCGCTTTAAACTTTTCCTTTGTTGTGTTAGCTTCGGTATGTATGAATGTTTCAGTTAAATATTGCTAAATTTAGAAAATAAGAAAATATCTGATCACTATCAGACGTGTAAACATTCTAGTTGAAGTTAGGTGCATTACGTATTGTAAAAGTTACATTTTTTTTTTCAATCAGTAGAATCAACCATATAAAATAGTAATAAATCTAGCTTTTAATCTGAATTGTTTTCCAAATTAAGTCATAAAAGTTGTAATTTTTAGAAATAAAAAGCAGTGTTTTTTTGTGTAAATTACATGATTTATTTTGATAAAGTTTTTTAAACTTCTCTATCCCATAGCGCTTATAACAACTGAGATTTTTGAATTAAGTTTTTATGTAAATAAAACATATAATGTAATTATAAGAGCATTATGGCTTCAAATTTAAGTGCCAGGTCGTAAAAGTTTAAATAAAAAACTGGCTTGTTTGTGCACAGCTTATTTATACAACCGCTAATCCAAATACCAACTCATTAGGCCCTCATAAAAACTTGCCTGTTAGTTTATCAGCTGAAACTCATACGAGCACTCAGAAAAGTTGTTTCAACAAAGCATACCTTCACATTGGAGGCGCTCAGCGTATTAAAACCGTATAATCCAAAACTAATTCTGTAAACAAACCGAGCACTTCAAATATTCTAAAAAGTAGCACAGTGGCGCACATGTTTGTTTACACTAAAAGTTCAACAATTTTCGAACGGGTTTTCGCGGCCGCCCGTCAAAAGTGATAAAAGAAACAACGCAGTTTTATTGGATTAATGTTTGACAAGGTGATTTTACAAAACTCTGCCTTACATCATATGCACCACAGTGGTTTTATCTTCGAAATATGCAAAGCATTTTTAATCGGCCGTTAAACGTCTCGTCTGTCAAACAAAACGCGTTTTGCGCATTAGAAAGAAGCGAGCTCAGCGAAAAATGCAATGGAAATTTATGTAATGCGTTTTTCTCAGAACACCCCGCGCGTTCGAACCGTGTAATGCGCTTCGAAAAATATAAATACATAAAACAATAAGCTCACTCACAAGCTCTTCAGTTCTTTCAGATCATCAAAGGAGCGCTGGCTAATTATGTTGATACGGTTGCCTTCCAAGTTTCTGCAAGAACATAAAGTTTTATTGCGAAAACAGTAAACACGACGCTTTTAACGTTCAATAAACTTTCAAAGTTGAATAAGCTAATTAGCAATATTTTTTGACAAACATTAGCTTAGGAGCTTTGCGATTTTGTAAGATTATAAATCGAATAACTTGAAAAAAAAATCATGGTCTACTGACAATCAGTTGTAAACTTTTGTTACACTATGTTTGCTGTTTAAGCTCAATAGTATATTTTTCTATTAAAAACAATTTGGGTAAAGATTTCATAAAGAGCTGCATTTATTAAGTTTTAATTGAGCGTCAAAGTTGATGAGTTTTTAATTTCAGTAGAAGTGTATAGTAATTTTTTTAAAACCTTTAAGTAAGTTTTGTTACTTGAAATAACTAGTTAAATTAGTTTCGTTTATATAACTTAAAGTTTAAACTTAAAAACTTATTTTCTCACAACTTTAACTACTTTACATGCTCTATTGTAATACAATTGTTAAACAAATTGATTTACACCTTCACAAGTTTTTGCGTAGAGAATGACCTAACAAAAAGTACAAATCAAAAGAAAAAAATTTTAGTTTAATATTTACTTAAAAAATTTAGCTCCGCTAAGCAAACACCGCCAAAGTCACCAGATATCCGTGCGAAAGTGCTGTGATTTGGGACCAGGTGCTAACAGAACGGTGACAAAAGGTTCGCGCTAAAACCACCAAGTCACGTAAGTTTCTCTATGACGTCACAGTAACTTTAATTTTGATATCAAAACGAGCGATGCGATGGGTTTTGTTTAATTTAAACACTTTGATTTATTTTTTCGGTAAGTTAGTCATTAACTTATTAAGATAGTGGTTTATGTGGTTAGTAAGACGGTTTACTTCAGTCAATATATGAGAAAGTTGTTTTATCTGTAATTTGAATTAATTTATCTGCTTTTTAAACAAAATAAAATTAAATACATTCAAAAAATAGTTGAGGTATTTCATATATATGTGGTACGTGGTTTCATTGTAAATGTTTAACAAATAAACAAAAACACCTAATTAGGTTGTTTTGAGTATTTATACAGTTGCTAAATCAAAACAAGTTATAAGTTATTTACTTTAAACGTCTTATGACATTGATCATTAGCTTATAGTAAGCTAATTATAACATTGCCAAGTTTTGTTAGAATAACAAAATTTAAAATTTCATCGACACAAATTAGACTTACAGTTGTTTCAAATTGTAGAGTTTTTCAAAGTCGTGTGCTAAAACTTTAGTCAAGTTGTTGTTCTGAAGTAACCTAAAAATGTATATTTATTAAGATATCATTTATTTACATGTGTAGAATTGGTAGCAAATATAAAAGCTAACAGCAAAAAAAAAAGTATAAAAAAGTACGAAAATCACTTAAGCACTAGTAGCTTTTTATACAAATTTTAACAAAACAAAAGCAATTGTTTTATAAACAGATTTCTATATTCAAAACTTTTTAGATGCTCATCTTTTCAAAAAGTAGATGACAGAACATCAGCTTAACAAGCACATTAAAACAGCGTGACCACTAAGCAATTTGCTGAGCAATAACGCTCATAGATCAGCTGAAACTGAAAATGCTGACAAGTTTAATTCTGAAATCTACTTTTACACAATAAAAAAGCTGAAAATTTAATTCAACACCTGCTCGGAAAGCTGAATTCAAATTAAAAAAAAAAGCTCGACTCGCAATTTTGAACATGATTAAAATAGAAAATCAATTTAAGTTCCTGGCGCGATTTTTTTGTAAACTAACAGAGATTGCGTGGTTCTCGGTATGTTGGGAGGAACTTCTGTCAGTCCGAGCCCGCTGCAGTCCACAGTGCCCCTTTCGCAAATGCAACTGGACGGACATGGCTTGATGGACCACACTCCCCGGCCCAAGATGCCGAAAATAAGGAAACAAAAGAACCAACTCATTAATGATTTGCTTGAAACTTCTATAAAGCTGAAATTTATTAACAAAATTAAACTAGATTTTAATTAAAAAACTCTTTATTAATTTTTCTAGTAATTATTTTGGAACAAAACTTCAAAAAAAAAAGTAAACAAAAAGTTCAAGTCAAATGTCTGCTACACGTCAAACTTTAGCTAAATGATGTGACATGAAATTTCAATTTCAACCAACGCGCAAAAAAAAACACCACTCTCTCGATAGTACTACTTTTTCTTTTTGCAATTTTTCTCTCAAATTTTTACCGAAAATATCTTCGAGATTATCTCCGTGAATATTGATGTTTGCTTTCGACATATTTTCAATATCAACTCAAAGTCAACAATATTAAGTACTTAGCGTCTACGGGCCGCTCAGACTTATAAACCATCAAACACTGCGCTTCAATGTGCTTCAGTGTGCTTTTTTTCACCGTCGTCAACGGAAAGTTGTCTGGTGAGACGAAAAGTTGTAAACCGAATGCATGAGCGATGTTTAGTAAACTGCAGTGTGTTTTGTGCTAAGCTCAAAAGAGCCGAGCTTGTGATAAAGTTGATAATTTTTGGTTGTTTATTGACACGAAAACACGACCGCGTCAGTTTTGACTTGAAAAAACTTGCTTTGGTCACGTGATTCAAGAGGGCGGGTTGAAAATAAATTGTTTATCTGTGCGCGCGATTTTCATGCACTTTATACTTCTGAGCTAAGTTCACATATAGTTGTTTTGTTTATTCAAATTTAGTCTTTTTACTTGTTTTGTTTATTTATATCAACTAGCTTAGATTTCTTAACAATAATGCAGGAGCCCAAAGAATTGCTTTTCATTATTTTATGTGTCTTTTTTTTATTTTATCATCGGGTGTATAAGTAAAAATTTTTTAAGTTATTTCATTAGAAAAAGACTAGAAAACCTGTTGACACAAGATTTTAAGTTTTTTTCAAAGCTTTCTTTTCACAACTGTCAGTAATGCAAGTCGACCGCGGTCAAACAATTCAAGGAATTCTGCGACTAACCTTTCTGCTGTTAACTGCATCTCTTTAATTATCCATCAAACAAAGTTGAGGCTTGTCCGCGAAATTTGAAATTAATTGCCCATGTAATTTAATTTTCATTAAAACGCGTCTTGAAAGAAGTTAATTACTATTACAAAGACGCGAGCGAGATTTGAAAATTAAAAGCGAATAATTTAATTTGATCAGATTAACAGGTGGTGACAGTTCACATGTATTATTGAATTTACGCAAAAATATAAACTTTTAATGACTTTGCAAACGAGCATAACTTAAAGTTAAACATGTTTAGTGTTTGTGAACATGAAATAAATTGTAGAAAATATTTGACCATTATAATTTTATTTCTTCATCTAATAATGTAGCTTACTTATGTAACATAAAATCTCATGTAAGTTGTTATATCATAAATGTGTTTTCGCGTTTCAAACTTTTTTAGAACTGAAAAAGAATTTACATAACTTATATGAAGTTGAAGTCTAAACATTCAAAGCAAAATATAAGCAAGCATAATACTCGGCTCCTTTTATTTTTTCCTGTAAAAGTAAAACAAATTCAAAGTGGCTCTAAAATCAAAACATACGTAATTTAACGGTTTACAACACAAATGTTTTGACAATGTTGAACTTGAAAGAACAGCACGTTCGGTTCTTTTTGTTGTTTGCTCAAAACAGCAAATTTGAAAGGATTTATTAATATTTTCAGCCGGTGATTAATTTCCGCCCACCCATGTTCCATATACCTCTTGTAATTGATATAATTTCAAAAACTGTTTTTTGGTTTTTAAAACACGTAGAACATTCGCTTTTACAACAGAACGAGTTGTAAAAGCTCGTGACCCAGTAGCAAAGCCATAAAGTCTCATTTCATATTTGTACTATAAAAACTTACTTTTGCTCATCTTTCAAGCATTTAAAAACTTTATGGATTCTGATTTTATTGTTGCTGTTTCGTATAATTTTTTACATACTTAAATCAAAGTAATTCCTTGTTCACTCATATATTTAACAAAAAATAACTTTTTACAAGGCATAATAACGCCCAGCTGCAAATCTGATTCTCTCAAACGTTGTGAGAAATGTTCAAACGTTCGAAACCTTCACAACTTTTGGCACCGGTCGCACAATAATCAGCGCGAAAGGCATGAACCGACCAGAGAATTTCTGAAACCTGAAAACTTTCTCCAAACAAATTTCTCGACGACTCTCGACGATGATAAGCTTGTCCGTCAAGCGCGCAAGATTCTTGGCTTTCAAATTGCTTATTTTGAACAGCTTTGAAAACAAAACTGGCTGGATTTTGACAGGCGAGTATTTACACTCGTCGCCTCGACGTTTGTTGAATCGGCAATTATGTGTGACGTCATAATTGATGCAGGAAAGTTTGCTAAGCTCCTTTGCAAATATGCTTTCGAAAGTTTTGAGCTTTTTTTTTTTGTGAGTGACTCACACGGTACAAAGGTGCTAGTTTGAAAGTTGGGCGTTTGCCTATCTTTAAAACAAAGTTTACAAAACTTATAACCAGCGTTTTAAGTAGTGTCTGTAAGAGTAAAAATAAAAATTCAAGTAAGCTTTGAACCTACTACTAATTCTAATTTACTATAGAATTTGTTTTAACAAAGTGAAGTTCGATAGTTTTATAGTTAAAAAATCGGAGTTGAAAAAATAATTATAAAAACTTTAAAAGTATATACTTTAGTATACATAAATAAACACTATGATTTGAGTTAAATTGTTAGGAAAAATAACATTAAAAAAGACTAGCGCAAATCTTAAACTTTTCATTTTCGTGCTTTAGTTCCCAAATTTGTCTTAAATCAAAGGCTTTGTTGTATTTGTGTATTAAGACATTACAAATATATTTATATTATAACAATAAATTCGAAAGATAATAGATAAATCTTTTAACTTATTTTTAAATCATTTTTATTTCTCATAACAAAATCTTAGAGTACGAAAAACGTTAAACAAGAATTATAAATAGCAAAAAGCAAATATCGCTTCAACCCACAATTATTTAACCGAAATTGGTACGAGAATAGGTACTTTCTATTACACAAAATCTGCTTACCAACTAAGCAAATAAGTTTAAGCGACGCATATTGAGCTAATAACGTAACTGCTACCCAACAAAGAGATTTGGCCAATGATATGCTTCTTTTATATGAAAGCTGCCTCTTTACGCCTAACGACATCAAGTCACGCCTTTAGGCATAAACAAGTTTTGGCTAAAATTAGAAATTATAAGGCGACTTTAACGTGTTGTTTATGTATCAAAAGTTAATTACGTAATTTTATTAAATATTTGCTGTAACCCAAGTGGAAAACTTATGAACGCTATTAAAACGTTATCATAAAAACTATACTAACTTTAATTAAGTAAATAAATTAGAATTTTAAATATATTTTAAATAAATTAAAAAACTTAAAGTAAAAGACTTCTAATTTTTAATGTTATAAAATCAACATTTTTTCTTCTCATGAAAAAGTTGTATATTGTCGTAGCTGGTTGTATTAAATGTTTTAAATTTTTCTAAATAATTTTAAACTTATGAAGAGCTCTTACGTATACTCGATGACAAATATTTCAACTTAATTACCTTCCTAAACTTCAATTAAAGTTTCTAAAAGTCTTACGGCTATGACTCAGCATAACAGGTATGTTTTCTCAGTATCTCATTTAAAGCTTTAATAACTGTTTTTTCTATATGTATTTCCTACATAACTTACCTTTAGGACTTTTGTAATTAAATATTTTTCCATCCAAGTATTAATATTGCTTTACTTTTCTCTAATTAGATTCAAGTTATAACTTTTGTTTAGATTTTCTATTCTTTCTTTTGAAAATGTTTTGTTTTGTATAAAATTTCTGTAGGTATATTTTTCTTTTTATCTTGGCTTAACTTGTATAAAGACAATACTTTGTACAGATTTGTTCCTACTTTTGCTTTGAACACTTATCGAAGAATTTTAAAAACAATAATCAATCATATTTAGCTTTGTGAACACATAACCAAGAGACACTAGTTCTTTAAAATTATGAAACTTCGCTTTAAATAATCTACCAAATTCACACATTTTAGTGCTTATATAGATGTAATTAAACATTTTGTTTTATATCGGTGTTAAATAGTACAATTTTTTTTTAGTTATGGTTTTAAACAAATTATTAATAACTATACAGAATTAATAATAATGTAATTTGATTTTTTTTCCTCATATAAAAGCTTTTAATTGCTCAAAGTTAATCTAAACAAAATTAATAAAATATAATTTAAGTTTAAATCAAGGGGTTTACAGGTTTCGTTAACTTATAATTTTTTTAGAAGTTTCAGTTAATTTAGTTATTTTGAGGACCTATTTTATATATAAAATTAGATTCAATAATAACATCTTGCAATCAAATGAGAATATATTTGAAAAGAATAAAAGTGTCAATATTGCTTTTATACAACTAAGCCAAAAGAACTTTTGTATATCATAGCTGGATAGTAATGTTACTTTAGGTGTTTTTGTAAAGTAATTTAACTTTATTCTAGTCAGTGACGAGAAATTACTTGCTTTGTTGTTCAATAATAATAATAATAATAGTACGTTTGTAAACTTTTGGTCTTAATAATTTTTCAAAGACTTAGGGTTTAAGTCTAGATCTTGTAAGAAGTGTTATAAAGCAAAAATGTCCTTATTGTTTATCAACAAATCATTTTTTATAGTTCTGTAAATAAATTAGCAAAACTTTTAATACAATTATTTCGCTAATTAAATAAAAAACTTTTATAAAACTTTTTAGGATGACGATAAAATATGCAAACTTACAAAAACTAATTGATCTAACAAAGACTTTATTTTCTTAAAGATATTTCAAATTTAGAAGTAAGTTGTTATAATCGATATTTAACTAAACGGAACAAGCTGTTTTTTTTTTTCATACAAGCTTTAATTTTTTAAATTACAGCGTTGTTAAAGTCCCTTTCTTAGTACTTCTAATAAAAGAAAAAAAAACACAAATGAGTATGCATTAAAATGGGCTTTATGTACCTACTTTTTTTTTCTAAACTGTTACTTTTAAAACGTTTTGAACGCAGACTGATGTTTTTGTAACAACAATTAAAAGCCGATTAAGATAAGTAAAGAATGACCTTTCGTGTATGGTTGTTGAACTTAGTCGAGTAATTTTGTACAAAGTTGTATAAAATCAGCGTCTTTGATTAGTTTAGTGCTTCACATAAAACTGGACAGTGCATCCTCGCTACAGTGCCATGCTAGGCAAGCTTGTTTGTTAATTTGCCTGAATCAGTCTTTGGCCGGTTTTTCTTTACATAATCTACATCTTTTATGTTATGCAATGTTGATAAATTATAAAATTCACCACACGGACAACAACAACAGCATCCGAGACAACCCACAATCGGTTTCGTCCTTATTAGGACACATCAGGCAGGCATAGTTGCGATAAACCGCTGTTGAGATCTAACCGAGCGGGCTAAAGTACATAAGCACTGAAGCGACCGTGTGTGGGCAAAGTTGGAAAAATTGATGGAATTATCGAAACTATCTTAACTTTATCATTAAATCATTAATATGCAAATGAATGTTTTAAATTTAATTATTAAAAATTTATTTTGTATATACAACAAAGTTTCTGAAAAAGATAAAAGAATTGTAAAGTTTAAAAAAATCTGTTTAAAAATAGAATTAAAAACTTTTAAAGTTTTTAGAAATCAGAAAGTTTTGAATTTTTTTGTAAACAAAAAGTACTTGTGTAAAACAAAAACTTTTAAAACTTTACTATAACTGGCCGCATTGCAAAATATTATTTTCAAGTTGGTCAAAAAACCAACACTTGTTTGGGAGCTTGGTCTTTATACATAGTTATATACTAATGAAAACGTAACAAAAAAAATGTTTCTTACAAAAAATATTCAACTAATACACTTATTAGAAATAATAACTAATCAAATAATGTTTAAAAACTACGACACGAGGACCAGATAAACTTAACAAATCGATTAAAGCCACAAAACACTAGTATACTGCATGTTTGAAATCTCTGATCTTGAAATCTGAATGTTTCGGTAATTATCAGTAGCGAACTACAAAATAAAAGTCAGCAAGTAAAATTTTAGACTTATTTGATCAATATTTTTTGATACTAATAGTAATAAAAATTTGACCAAGTAGTAAAACTAGATTACAAATTTTTTTTTTATAAAACGAGGTTTATCTTCAATAAGCAGAACTTTTCTATACATTATAAAATAAGTAAATCAAAAACAACCAAAATACGTTAAAATGAGTTTAATCCAATTGATTAATAAAATAGTTGTACATACTTCTCATAAAAAGTTATGAACTTTGTAAAAGTATATACACAGTTGAATTAAAATAACTGACTTAAAGCGAGGTATTCTAAAGCTATTATAGTACTATATGAAGCAATTTTGTAGTTTTCCAAATAACTTCATAAAATTTTTGACCAAAATTTGTTATGAAATTTAATAAAGTAGTGCACTTAAAGTTCATAATTCACAGTAAAAAAACATTTAATTCTTTTATTTTTATATTTGCGTTCAGTTCCTGTTTACAATTTTCAAACTTATTTATTTACTAAAATAAAAAACTTATTTAGATTAAATAGACTTTTAATAGTTGCAAAGATTTAAACAGAGCTTTTATTGCATTATGATCACACTTTTTAACCCTTACTGTAAGTATAAAGTATTCAAAAACTATCTTCGAGATTTTTTCAGAAATATTGTAAGTTACTCGATAAGTGTTAAAAAGTAGGTTAGAAATAAATCAAAGCTAAAATATTTTCATTTAATCCGTTTAATCATTAACTGTGTGTACAACTTTGCCAGATTAGAATACCCTAATTAGTAAACAGAGATAAGACGCTTAGTCAAACACAGGTGTTGTTTCTGCATTTTTGTAAACATTATACTGCTGGAATGCAAAGTCACAAAAATTCTGTACGTGATATTTACTTGTACTAAAAATAAACACGGGTTAGAAAATACACCACGCGGTCTCAACTTCAAATATTTATCTTAACACGAAAAAATGTCAGAGTCTTGTATTAAACTAGTTTGGTTCTAGTTTTAAAGGTTTACACAAAATTAATTTTAAATTATGTTGCATATTCAAAATTTATTTCATTAGGCGTTTAAGTATTATCAATGCAGTATTTATTTAGTCAAAATTTAGTAAATTATAAAATCTGTTTTAATTTAAAATATCCTTAGAATAGTTTTTTATAGAATGTACTATTTTAAAAATATTTTTTTTTGACTCACTAAATAAAGACTGAACAAAAAATTTAAAGCAAAAGTAAAGAAATAGAATGTTTTTTTTTGTAATCGTAAAGAGCTTTAAAGTAGAAGCAATATTTTACGGGTTCATTTATTTGGCTAGTTAATCTATTAACTTTGAAAACTTCTAATAGATTTGAATAATAGTTGTTTAATTGAGAAATTTATACTGAAGATGCTTTATTTCAAATTTAAGTCATTATTCATAACAGTTTTGCTTAAATACGGAAAATTGTTTAAAATGCGTTATAAAATTTTTTTTCTCTTCACAGTAAAAGCTTCATTTATATGAAAATTTAGCATTTTTTTTTGGATTTTTTATACTAAACAATAGAAAACTTTACTTTTTACAAAAATTTAGGTAATTTTGGATTTAGAAAAAAAAAATATTTGAAGCAAAAGTACAACTATTAAAAACATTAAACCAAAAAATTTTGATACTAGTTGTATACCATGAATATGATAGTTTAAGGATTTTGATAGTAAACATATGTAACGTTTATTAAAACTATTTATTTAAACTTATTTATTTATTATATTTATATTGCTTTTATTTAAAAAATAAGTTTTAATGTTAACTTGCTCAGTAAGTAAAATAAAATAGAGTAGAATATTCAAAAATATGTTAAATAACACAAAGTTATTTAAATTTAAACATAAAAAAACATTATCGTGTTTATTCAAAAACTTGTTTATATTTAGATTAAGTTTGTTTGTATAACTATTTTGTTTTATTTTAGCAATGTAGTAAAGTTTACAATAACTACACTTAAGAATTACATAAAGAAAAGTAAACAGTGTCTTACACGCAATCTTAAATAAACATAAGCCACAAACAGATTTAAGCAATAATTTCATTGTAATGATGATTAATCATATTATACTTACCACATTTTTTAAACATTTTCATGTATTTTAACTTTTCTCAGAAAAAAAAGACCGTTAGAAGCTTTTATCCGAGTGTTTTTAACAGCTATGAAATTTTAAAAGCGATAAACATTCCCAATATTTCAATAACAAAAAAAAATATTTAAAGAAGTAAAGTGAAAATAATTATTTTAGCCAAACTAGAAAAAACGTTAATAAAGACATTTTTAAAACGTTAATTTATTCGTAAATAAGTTCTTATCAATTCTTAAAGTATATAGCTCAAAAAATGATTCTTAAATAAGTATTATATTAAATGTTTTTAAAAAGTTTTATTTTGTTTCATAAACTTTCGTTTATTTTTATTTTTAGTAATTTTATTTTAAGGCATGAGAAGTGTAAATGGCACTTTGATAAGAACTGAGTTTATTAAAATTAATTCAATTTAACTTGACAAAAAAAGTTAAGCCCAATTTAGAAAAAGTGAATATATTTTAAAAGCAAATGACTATATTAATTACTTTATAACTTCTAGTATGGTAATTAACTTATTCATATTCTCAATGCAATGCTGAATTCCTTTTTTGGTAAAAATTCATAAACTTACTGCAAATTCAATATTCAAACTACGCCAAAAAGCGGATGTAAATTATATGGAAATAACCATAAAGATAAATAAATAACAACCAAATAAATTTGAGGTAGTGTTTTTTTTTAAATAGATGTACCAAAATATATTATTTTGTTTGGTACAAACACCTTTTAAATTTCTACCTTAGTGAAGTTAACCATTTAAAATGATTTAAAGCTTATTTTACTTTGGACAAATAGTTTGACTGTATAATTGGCTTTAAAATTATAAACGAAACATGTACATCACAAAGTGTTAATCTAAATTGAAATGTAAAACATATTTAAATTTATTTCAAATTTTATTTTAACGTTTTTATTTTGTTCATACCTAAAGCGATAAAAAACTAAAACTTTAAACAGTGTTTAAAATAATAAAAGTAAAAAGTAATTTGTTTAAGGTAAAAATTATGGGAAATATTTTAGTATTAATAAAAAATTCAATGTTTTTTTTTTACATTGCTTTGTTACCAAAAAAATTTATACACAATTTTTTGACTTTAAAAAATTATCAGTCAATTTTTTTTTTAAATAAGTAAAACAACATAGACAACAAAAGTAAATACATTAGATAAAAGTAGTTTGTTTTAAAGATTAACGTAATTAACGTTAAAATAAAACTAAATCCTGAAATTTGTTTTATATTCAAATAATCTAAATTTTATTTTAAACTTCTCATGCCGATGTAAAGACTTCAAGTTTATCAACTTTTAAATGTGGTATAATAATTTGTAAAAAAAAAGAGTTTAATTTTATCAGGAAGCCTCGATAGTTATAAAACTATAGTATGCCATCCATTTTTTACAAAAAGTGTTCATTTTATAACTTATAAATTATTTTAGACATTTATAAAGATAGATTACATACATAAATATGTTGAGTTGAGGGTTGAAACATTGTTTAGACCATAAAACAAATAGTCATTACTTATATTAATTCGTACAGAGAAAGAAACTTATTTAAACAAGTACATAAAACAATAACTGAAAAACTTAAACTAAGTTAATTTAAACGGAATTTTAAAACATACCAGTCAACACTAGACATAATTAAAAATATGAAAAACAAAATTGACCAAATTCATTAACTAGTATTTTACTACATCAAAAATAATGCTAATGTTAGCAATAACTTTTATAGTTTTTCGAAAAATAACTAAACTTGTAAACATATGACATAAAATTGTTCGTTCGTTTATTTTTAATCATTTTTAATAAACAACAAAACACACAATAAAACAAATTTTCTTGTTGCTTGTACAAAACATAATGAAAAGATAAGTTCGTTTTCAACTGTATTAAAATAGTTAACACTTTTCAACAACTTTAAAAATTATTTACTCATGTTTTTTCAAAGTATTTCAAGTTAAAAAGTATATTCTGGGTATTCGCATGCATAAAATGATTTAGTTGAAGCAAGGGTGTTTACAACTTTACCACTATCTTTATGGTTGTATCTGTAAATTTTTTTTTAATCTAAAAAAAAACAATAAGTCAAGAACTTTAAAGATATTATTAAATAAGTTATAAAATAACAATAAACTTAAAGTTAAATAAAAAAAATACATGAATGTTTGTTCTTTTTCGTGAAGTTTGAAAAAATGATTTTGTTATGTTTCATATATTGTTAGTATTTGTAAAAAAATTATAGAATAAGATAATTTAAACTTTTGTTTATGAACATAAATTTATCTAAATTTACAACAGTTGAGTTTTTTCACAAAAAAAAACCTATAGTTTTTCTGACAAACCATTATTTTAAAGTTAATTTTAACCTTCATGAACTAATTTATTAAAAAAATTTACCTGATTAATCATTTTAGCATATATCAAAGAGCCTAACTACTTAGTAAGCATTTCATAAAAATAATCACTGCTAACGGTATAACCCACTCAATTATAATTGTTAAAGCTTTTAAGTGGTATTAAGAAGTTGTTACGAAGTTTAGTTAAAATTAATAACAAAATAGCACATTTGTTACACTTACAACAGATTTAGAATGACAAATTTTTATAGAGAACTGGTTATTAATTAAACTTAGTCCTGTTTAAACTAGAATTTACTTAAAAATGCTTTAAATTTTGTTAAGATAAATACTCAGTTTGTGTTAATCTACATCTACAGTGTATAGTAAGTTTGTGCTATACTTGTTAAATTATGATTATATAAATATTCAGTTGATCAACTATACTTATTTTTTATATCTGAGAACCTATAAGAAATGAATAATTTGATATTATCTTATGTAAGCTAGAGTTAAATACCAATAATTTAGTTTAACAGTTTAATTGTCTATCGGAAAAAATAAGCAGTTGTATATCATTTAAATTTTATTTTGTATGTTTTTAACATAAGGTTGATGTTGTATATGTTTACTTTTGAATCGGTTGGGATTAAGGTAGACAAAATTTTGATAGGATTAAAAGTGCTCAGTTTCAATATTGAAAACATTTTAGAAACTTTTTAAAGTATATTTCAAATTAACTTTTTGTAACTTTTACTTGAAAATATATGTAAACAAATAAACTTCTAAATAGATACTTTTCTATATAAATTGCTTAAACAATATTTATACTACATTTACTCTTAATCTATTTGACTATAACAAAACTCTTAAATATTTTTGATAAAATTTAGCTAATTTAAAAAAGCCTTCAGTTCTTAATTAGTAAAAACGTAAATATCAAGAACGATTTAATCTTGTTTTTGTTAAGTTTTTTTGTTTTGTAAAACTACCTCCAATGTGTTTTGATGTAATTAAATCGTTCATTTTTTAGCTGTTCATTGTAAAGCCACGTCTTGAAAGGGTCATTCGGTGAACTTTGATCAAGAATAGTTTGATCAACTACTCTTCTGTACGTTGGATCATTTGAATTTTTTGCAAATCCAACCCAAATATATTGAACACAGGTATTTTTGTTTACAAGCTTCCCAAATAGCTCACTGAACAGTAAAAGTTATTAAATGATGATAATGATTTGATTTTATTCTAAAGATGTCGTATAATAAAAAACTAATAAAACATTCCATGCTTACTTTCTTCCTTCCTTAGTGAGTAATTTCTCATTGTAACTAGCAATATCTCCTCCTAAATACTTATTTCTACAAGACTTTCTGGCCTCGTCAAATGTCAATTCTGCATCATTTTCGAAAGTGAATATCAGATCTGTATTAGAGTACAGTTATTAATATTAAACAACAAAAATACCCATGTAAAAAATAAAACTTTTTGTTTCTTTTGTAGATATCTTACTTGTTGTAATTGATTTCGATGTTGTTGCCGGATTTGTTCTTGCTTTTGTTATTGTTGGTTTTGTAGTTTTTCTTAATGTTATTGCTGGGTATTCACAAGCATAATATGATTTCGTAGAAGCAAGAGAGTTTACCACTTTACCGCTATCTGTATGATTGTATCTGTAAAAATTTTGTTAATATTGTAAACTAAATAAAAAGTTAGCCATGCAAAAATTTTTTTAAAAGTGTGATTTGTTTTGTTTTCCAATAACTAAACTTATGATTTCAAATATAGTGAAGAGTATTTTGTAAAATATTTCTTGAATTAAAGAGCTAAAACTATACAAACTTCTGAATGAAATATATGTACTAGCCTTTATGTGGAATTAGAATAACTTAACCAATACTTAGTTTTTCAAATATCGATTAACACAAAATTTAGTTCTAATTCAATAATGGTTACAAGCTTCGATAAAATAAGTAAGTTTATAGTTTTAATTAACTAAATTTATAAATAAAATAACCTTAAAGTAACTTTAATAAAAAAACATGTATATATTTTTTAATTACATTTTAAAGGTTTTATTAAAAGTTCTGGTCGATAGTGCTCGACAAATTTAAATTAAAGCTAAATATTTTCAATTATATAAAAACTATAATTTATACAGTTGTTTCATACATGAAACATAAAACTTCATGTACTCCTCAGTAAGCTACAGTTTATTATAATAGCAAACAGAAATTTAGATTTTGAAATTTTTTACAATAATTGTGATGTAGTAATGATACAGTTTTTTGTACAGTTAGCTGAATTTGAAAATAATACGCTGAAGTTGTTAATTTATGCATTTTAGGAAAGTTTAGAAAGGTTATTTTAGAAAAATGTTTTAAGCTATTAGAAAAGTTTTTTTGGACTGTTGGAAATATGTTATAAAATTAAATTTTGTCGAAATTTTGACGAAACCCACCCATTCCATAAAATATTCAACCGAAACACAATTAAAATATCTTACAGTTGCACAAATAATTTCAAAAGTAAAATAATAGCTCACAACAATAAAATATTAAACAAAAACAGTATAGACAATAAAAGCACCATAAAAGATAACCTTTGTAATTGCCGTAAAGAACCTTGCCCTTTAAATAACGAATGCCTAATGTCAAATATAATATATAAAGCAACAGTAACATCAAATAAAACAACAAAGCAGTATATAGGATCCACAGGAAATGATTTTAAACAAAGATACAGAAACCACAAAACATCATTTAACAACATTAAGAAAAGACACACAACAGAACTAGCGAACTATATATGGAATTTAAAAGATAACAATACGGACTACAAAATTAAATGGGAAATATTAAACAGGAGAAAATCAAAATTCAATACTAAATTCGACTGCAAACTTTTTAACTTAAAAAAAAATAGAAATCGAAAAATCAGATAAGAACGTAACACTAAACAAGAAAAGCGAATGACAAAACATATGTGTCCATTAACAAAAATACTTTTTTAACATAATTAGAACCAACTAAATATTAAAACAAAACAAAACTTAAGCGGCTAACACGAATATTTTATAACATTTTTCCAACAGTCCAAAAAATTTTTTCTAATAGCTTAAAATTTTTTTCTAAAATAACATTTCTAAACTTTCCTAAAATGCATAAATTAACAACTTCAGCGTATTATTTTTAAATTCAGCTAACTGTACAATAAACTGTACCATTACTACGTCACAATTATTATAAAAAAAATTCAAAATTTAAATTTCTGTTTGCTATTATAATAAACTGTAGCTTACTGAGGAGTACATGAAACTTTATATCTCATGTATGAAACAGCTGTATAAATTATAGTTTTTAAATAATAAGACAAATATTTTTTAATTACATATACGATATTTTCAAAAACTAATACATATATACTAAAACATAACTAGTTAAAAAGCATATCATAATAAAATAAATACTGCAAAAATTGTCTGATAGTTCTGATGTAAATTACTTTTATCTAAATAATTTTAGTCTACATAAAAAATATTTTAAAACTCAAGTAATTTTTGATTGAAGTCGGAAGTAAGTCTACGGTGTATTATAATAAATTCTGAGTTAATATTTAACCTTTAAGCTTTGTTAGTTACATAGTAGTTTTTTATAGTTGTATAGTTATTTAAAGTTAATACTTTTTCGAGGTGCATTGTAAGATTAAGATTTTTTTAAAAATCTAAAAAAAAAGTTTTGATAATGTGATAGTCTGGCTAAAACATAGAACTTCTAAATTTAAAAAAATTGTTTTTTGAATTTATTTGATAATAAAATTGCAATTGTTATGTTTAGAACGAGAACTTTTTAGCATTTAGGTAAAAATTAATTTTTTTGAAATTTTAGTGAACGAAAATTGATTAAAAAAGTTACTTTAAATTTTCAAACTACCTCCAATACACTTGAATGTGGTTATATCTCTCATATTGTTTATTGTTATTGTAAAGCCACGCCTTAAACGGATCATTTGGTGAATTCTCATCCAGAATAGATTGATCAACTACTTTTCTGTATGCAGGATCATTTGGACTTTTCGCAAATCCAACCCAAACATACTCTCCCACGGTATTTTTGTTGAAAAACTTCCCAAATAGTTCACTGAGTTATAAAAGTTAACTGATGTTTAGTTTTAACTTAACTTTAGACTAATAATTGGAAAAAATAACAAATTAAATAAAAGTAAGTTAGCTACACTGTTTAGTTTTTTGTAGTAAACTTATTTACTATTTTCGTTTTGTAAATTGGACAAAAAATACAAACATACTAGCAACTAAAGTTATATAAAACATTAAAAGCATACTTTCTTCCCTCTTTACTAAGTAGTTTTTCGTTCAAACTAGCAATGTCTCCTCCTAAATATTTGTTTTTACAAGACTTTCTGGCTTCATCAAACGTCTTTTTATCATCATTTTCAAATGTTAGTATCAGATCTGTATTAGAACATCACTATTGATAATAAACCAAAGTAACTTATTTGTAAAAACAAACCTTTTCTTTCTTTTCCTGTAGTTTCTTTTGTAATTATCTTGTTAGTTGTAGTTGGGTGTATAGACTTTGTAATTGAATGTTTAGATGTTTTAATCGAGGTTTTAGATATTTTACTTAGACTTTTAGATGTTTTAGTCGGATACTTAGATGTTGTAGTTGGATTGTTAGACTTTGTATTTTGATTTTTATATGTTTTAATTGGATTTTTAGATGTGGTAACTGGATTTTCAGACATTGTAGTTAGAGTTTTAGATATTGTGTTTGAACTTTTAGTTGTAGTTGGATGTTTAGATGTTTTAGTTGAATTTTTATATGCTTTAGTTGGGCTTTTAGACATTTTGCTTAAAGTTTTAGCGTTTGTAGTTGGATTTTTAAATATTTTATTGGGATATTTAGACGTTATAATTGGAGTTTTATATGTTGTAGTTGGGTGTTTAAATGTTTTAGTTTGATCTACAGGTGTTATAGTTGGGTATTTAGACGTTGTAGTTGGACTTTTAGATGTTTCAGTTGGGTTTTTAGATGTTTTAGTTGGATTTTCAAAAGTTTTAGTTGGATATTTATATATTGTAGTTGGGTGTTTAGATGTTGTAGCTGGGTTTTTAGATGGTCTAGTTGGGTTTTTAAATGTTTTATTTTGGTATTTAGATGTTGTAGTTGGGTATTTAGATTTTGTAGTTGATTCTGTTGCTGGATATTCACATGCATAATATGCTTTGTTAGAAGCAGGAATATTTCTCACTTTACCACTATCCTCATTGCTATAACTATAAATAAAGTTATAAGTTCATTTTTTAAATAAATTAAAAGTAAGCTAGCTATGTTGAAAACACTATATTGTTTATATTATATGTTCTGTTTACTTGAATAATAATGAACTTTATAGCTTTATTTTTTTGATTTACAGAAATCAAGCTTCGGTTTTGAATAGACTAGCTGATATCTAAATAAAAAACAACCTTATTTACTACTTTTTTTAAATAATGCTTTTACATAAATTGTACATGTGAATAAATAACCGCTAAAAACTTTATAAAGATAAGTAAAATTTTAGGTTCAACTATTTTTAGTTTTGAAATAAAAAACTTTAAATAGTTTAATATATTCTGATGTTTAACTTTACTTACAATTACTTAGCACTATAAAATTTATGGTTGAAATTTGTTTTTTATAAATAAAACATTTAAGCTCGTTTTAAACTATTAAAGTTAGGTTGAATTATACTTTATTAAGTTCTGACTTAAAAATAATCTATATGCTCTATAAACTAGTTAGCACAGTGTTATTGTTAGGAAACGAGTAATTATTATATTAACAAAATCTGATTAAATGGTTAATATTTAACTTATCGGAATTAAAAAACAGTCATTAATTATTTTGTTTATAATTGAAACTTATTTCAGTATCAAATTTATAAATGTAATACACATCTATTTATTTATATAAAAAACCCGTTAGCATTATAACGAGAAATAATTTGAATAATGGAAAAAAACTGAATATACAAGTTTAGTCAACCAGAAGTTTATTGAAAATAAGTTTTTTTTCCTATTGTGGTCGTCAAATCTAGCATTTTTTAAAGGAAAATGATGACTTAATTGAATTTAACGAAAAATATTTGTAAATATTAAAACAAGTCTAGATATTTGAATCGAAGAACTAAAAACTTATTTGAAAAAACCTAATGGACTATAAAACTATACAACCTGTGTTGACACTAAAGAAACTTAAATATAATACTAGGTTTTATTACAGCATGTAATATGGACAACATACAGTATCTTTAATAAATATAAAACAACTTATTTTTCAATTTGTTTAGAGTAAAAAATTGACTTCTTTATTAAGTAAAACTTTATGTTAATTTATGTGCTTTCAAAGTAATATAAGTAGTATTGCTCAAAGTTCATTAAAAACCTTTCTGATAAAAATATAAAAATTAATCAACTTATTTAAAAACCAATTTATTCTAAGATAAGTTTGTTTTATTTTAAAAACAGGTTATGGCAAAAAAATTAAATTTAGTAACTTTTTAAATTTATTTTTTTTTGTTTATAATTGTTAAAGTACCTCCAATAAGTTTGAATGTAGTCAAATCCTTTAGTTTTATATTCTTCAAGCCATGTCTTAAACGGATCATTCGGTAAACTTTGATCTAGAACTGTTTGATCAACTACTCTTCTGTATGTTGGATCACTTGAACTTTTTGCAAATCCAACCCAAATATACTGAGCCCAGGAGTTTTTGTTGAAAAATTTTCCAAAAAGTTCACTAAATAGTGATTTTAGTTTTTATTTTGAAAAGTACTTTATTAATCGAAAATTAGGAGTATAATTAATAAAAACAAAAAGCTACGCTGTATAGCTTTAAACTAAATTGTTGCTTGAAGGTGCGATATAACTACTTACTTTCTTCCTTCCTTAGTGAGTAATTTCTCATTGTAACTAGCAATATCTCCTCCTGAATAGTTGTTCTTACAAGATCTTCTGGCATCATGAAACGTCATTTTTGCATCATTTTCAAACGTAAATATTAGATCTGTATAAGGTAATAACTATTAGTAACAAATAATGAAAAAAAAATTGTCAATAAAAAAACTAACCTTTTGTAGTTTCTTTTGTAAGCAGATCACTAGTTGTAGTTTGTTTTATTAATATTGGTTTTGTCATTGTAGTTTGTCGAACTTTTTGAGTTTGTGTATTTTTTGTATCTGGTTTTGTTGTTGGATTTTTCTTTGGTGTTGATGACGTTTTTATAGTCTTTACAATTGTTGCTGTCGTTTTTGATTTTTGTTTTGTAGTTTGTTTTGTTGTAGCTCGCTCAGCTTTTGTAGTTCGTTTAGTTGCTGTTGTTAACTGTTTTCTTGTTGTATTTGGTTTAGTTTTTGTAATGTATTTTGTTATTGTTGGTTTCGTTGTTGTTGTTGCCGTTCCACTCTTCTCTGTTAATAAAAAGCTGACCTTGTTTAAAGATATGAAAATACAAGTAAAAAAATATTACTATTTTGTTAGCAAGTAGATAAAATCAAGGTAACATGTGTGAATAAACTACTTTAAATAGTAAAATTTTTAAAACTTATAACAGGTTAAGACTTATCACATTAATTAGTGGTTCACATCATAAAAAGCACAATTTTTAACTTAAAAACTGTTCTTGTTTTTTATATTGTATATATTTATTGATACTTTTAGAGGAAAACTTGAAGATAACAAAAAATATAACATAAAGCTAATTAAAAAATACATAACTACCATTACCTTTCTTTTTACAGTAAACCATTTTCAAAACAATCTACAGTGCACACATAAAAAAAAAGACCTAAACTTCATATTTTTTACAAACCAATTTAACTAACCACTCTTACAAGGAAGGACTGACCAAACAAAAAATACAATACACGTCGCCACAACTGCTACTATGATCACAGTAAAATGCACACTGTTAATACATTCCGACTTTTTCTCTGCCATTTAATAAATGTTCTTTTTTAATGCTTTAACAACTGTTAGTTGAACTTATTTTTTTAATTTATTTAATGTTCAAATTAAAGCTTGCAGTTTAAATTCAGTATTTTGATATTTGTTTAATGAAATTTACCAAAAAAAAAGATTAAAAACACTAGTCTTAAAACTAAAAACTTTTTTTCCACTTGAAGTATTGAAAAATAATATTCGCAAATAAAACGCTTTTTGCGTTTAACAATTTAACTTTTTTACAATGAACAGTAAATTTCGCTTCCTTGTTTGTTTTTATGCAAATTAATTAGGAAGCAGTTTGATATTTCAACTTCTAAACATTTGAGTTGTAAAGCTACTAATATTTATTTGTGTTCTTTATTAAAACAAGTATTATAAAAACCAAATTTTTACTTAACTAAATTAAATCTGCATGAAGATGTTTAAACTTCTTAAATCTGTTGTAATTATCAACATTTTCTTAGTTTATTTTTACCTTTTTTGCAAATTTAAAAAAATTTAGAAAAAATAATTATCTTAAGTATAATATTTAGATACATATATAATTCAATAGGGCCTTGAATAGAGATCAAAACAATTTAATCCATAACTCATTAGAAAATCAAAATAACTGTTTTTTGACGTTTCGTTGCTTATACAATTTAAACGTTAACTCTACGAAGTTAAAACTCAATAATATTTAGATGTAAGTTGTTTTTATTGTTAAATATAAGTAAAACGTTGAAACTTACTTGCAAACTGTTTAAATATTTTTATTAGAAAAGTATTTATAATTATGTATACTTACTAAAAATTTCTTAAAGAACATTGTAAACAGCCATAAAAGAAGTAGTAATACCTAAAACTATTTGTTGAAAATTTAAACTAATACTACTTAGATGAATTATTATCAAGTTTTTTTGAACAGTAACTAAAATAATAAAGCTTAAAAATATTCACCAACAAAATATTAACGACATAGCAACTGATCGGGTTATTGCTAAAAGAGATAAAATTGAAGTAATGAACTGTAATATTTTAATTTGATTTGTATTTACTTTATGTTTCTTTTTCTCGTTTCAAAATATTTTATCATGAATTAAAACAGTAAATTTAATCGAAATAAACAAAACGAGATTCATTTTTTAATGAGCGTCGTCACAAGCTTTTTATTCAGAGAAACTAATTGTTTATAACAATAAAGAAATAAACTGAAAAAAAGAAGCCGAAAAGCAAAAAATTCAGATGTTGATTAGAATCAATCAAGCAAAAAGTTTCAACAAAGAAACAGTAAAATAACTGTATCATAGTAAATTTAACTACTATCTTAGTCAAAGTTTTTCAATAGACATTTATTTAAAAAAATTTCACAAACTAACTGAGAAAAATAAATTTTCTTTTTGTATTTATAAAAGTTTAACTAAAAAACACAGATTATGATGATGATACAAATAAAGTTTTCTTATCTCGCAAAAAATGCTAAATGTGGTTTTATTTAAATTTAACGAGTTTGTAGTAACTTTTATTTTGTTTAGGCACGTAGGTTATTTCTAATAAGGCTTTTACCAATTAATGTACAAAAAAAAGTTTGGTTTTTTGTCAAAATAAGCTCAATTTGACAAATTTGGCATTAAAAAACAAAATCTTAAGCTTATAAGTTTTTAATTTTAAAAGTTATAAAATTTAAACTTGTGTTTTATATCAACATTTAAAATGAATTTGCAATAAAAATAAATTACAGTCATAAACTAAAGGTTTAGTATTAGTCTTAGCATACAATAAAAATAAAAACGTTTGTTGTTTATAGAAATAAGTCATTTATTTTAAAGTAAGTTTCAAAAGAGTAAAATTATTTTTTTTTGTTAGGTTTTGTAACAGCTAACATTATAGTTTTTTTACATTGACTGCTTTTTTTATTTTTAAGATTTTGATGTTTTAAAATGAAACAAAGTATCATATTTACTTAAATACAATACATACTGTTATAAAATCCTATCATAAAACAACTTTTAAGTTTAGATAAAGCTTATTATTAAAAAAACGTTTTATCAAATTTATTTACAAACAGATAATTTTGCAAAGTTTTAAAAGCGATAAAGGTTTTTATAAACTGTTCTAAAAGTTTAATCGTTTATGTTAGTGCTTAGCAAGCACTATAGTTTTTTGAGTAAAAAGTAGTTCAAGTATTCGTTTAAAAACAACTAGGAGTAGGCACAGCTAATTCACTGGCAGGATCTGGCCTGCCAATATAAATCTCTGGCAGCGACATAGTATTTAGGTAAAACATTACTTTTGTATTGAGCTTTATTGAAAACAAATTGGTTTAATTGTGCTGCTAATACCATTTTTAGTAAATAGTAGTGTTTATTAAATGTTTACTTCATTTCGACGTTGCTTTTATAGAGTTTTTTTTATATTTACAGTAAAGTATTTTTTAAATTCACGGCCCGCTTAGACATTATTTTTTAAATATTTCCCGTAAACTAAAATAGTTGCCTAAGTTTGAGTTCTTTTTTATTCAAAAACCAATTTAAAAAAATAAATTTGAACTTTTTTTATTTACATACATTTTTACCTGAAAATATAACTTACAAAATAAAATTTTCTTATCTCGCAAAAAAATTGGATTAATTGAATTTGAATTAGCGATTTTATAAAAAAAAATTATTTTGTTTAGCCACGTAGGTTATTTTTGATAAGGTTTTTATTGGGTAATTTACTAACTTTTAAAAAATAGGTCTATTGTTTATCATGAAAATTTGTAAAAGTTGAAAACTTTTTCAAATATACTTGTATGTGTTTAGTTTTTTTGTCAAATAAGCTAAACTTAAAAATTTTGGATTTATATAATTAAATTTTAAGCAGTCGATTCCAAACAGTCTAGTGTATAAAAAATAATATTTAGTTGCTAACACCCCTAATTTAAGCTATACGTAAAGCTTTTTAAACCGTTGCTAAATTTTTAGTTTCAAGGTACACATACCTGATCATTTATAAGACAAAAGTAAAAATTGAATAAAAGCTGATCAAAATTTAAAATTACAGAATTAGTAAAACTATAAGTATATATTTAGTATATAGTATAATAAGTTAACATTTACAAAAAACATCGGCGAAAGTCAGCAGAGCAGAAGCCTGGACTTTCGTTTGCCGTGAGACAAGCTCAAGTTTAACAAAAGGGTTGATCACGCCAATTCGATCATCAGACCACAAGTTTCGGTAGACAGAGACCTTATTAGGACTCATCAGTCAGTCACAACCGAAAAACTTGCAGTCTTCGATCTACAAACGGTTTATGATGCTTTCACATGAAGCAACCATTTGCTGACAATGATCAGTGACGTCAGCATTATCATTTGCCGTGCAACGTTAAAACATTGTCCACTAGGCAAGTTAAACATAAAGATACATTTCATTTACTCTAAGCAACGGTACTTCTTAATCTCACACAGACTATGGAAGTCTGTATGATCATTTATGTTTGTTTCCTTACTGCAAGTATAGTCATTCAAGTAGTCATGCTTGTAGAAGTAATGCACACAGTCCTCTACACCGTAGTCTAAACCTGCATTGCCACTTGGTTCTTTACTGTAAACATCTTTCATGTAAACATCTGTAAACATCGTTCTTTACTGTAAACATTGTACCACTTAGCTCATCGTAGCCAAATTCCTTCATTCCCCATTTGAACAGATAGTAGGTTTGATCGAAATTCGCTGTCGAATAATGCGTTCCGTTGATCAATCTGAAAATACCCTCTTGCCCGAGGTCCGTCACTCCAATCCAAAGGTTATTCTTTGCAACAAGTTGTCGTATACCTGAAGTTTTTATTTGGTCTATATAAATATGCATTCAAGTTGTTACTAAATAAACTTAGGTTTTAAAGGATGTTTAAAGTTTTATTAATTTAATTGTCTGATTTATATGATGAATTTTATAACAATTTGAATAAAAGTTGAATGTTAACTTTAAACTACTTAAGTTGTAGCTATTAGCATAGGGGTATAGTACAGCCCAGGAGCATGTTTTAACTGGTTTATTGTTTCTTTTGTGACTCCAGGAAAAAACGTAAAAAAAAAAAGCAATTGAACTTGATTTTCACTTAAAATAGTTTACTAAAAGTTAGCATCTATTTTTCAACTTTTAGGTATCAAGTTTAATTTAGTTCATGTTTTTTAAATAACTAAGTCAAAAATAACGTGGTTCTATAAATTTTTTTTTGTATTGAAATTTATGTATACTTGATAAAAATGTTATAATTTCAAATGTAGCACGTTTAAAAAGAGGAACTTTTTTTTGAAAATAGATTCTAGTTTATACATTAATTGTTAAGTTTGCAAACTAAGTTTACCTAGACCTAGAGGATAAACTATACTTGAAAAAATAGTTGCATATTCTTTAGTGTAATTAGTAGGATTGTTTTCGTACTAATTTTACTGACTTTATAACCTTTTTCAGATTAAAGTTTTTTATTCTATAAACTGTTTAAAAAAATTGTTTAGTCTTGCAAAAATAATTCTATTTTTAATTTTTAAATAGTTTTTACAGAAAGAATATATTAAATTTGCTAAGAGTATCTATTTCTTAATTTTTAAAAAGTTATTTTTTCAAATTCACCTGATAGTTCTAAGCATTTTGTATTAAACGTTTTTGGTCTAGTCAAAGACTTAACTGTAACTAAGTTTCACAAAAATAACTTTTCATAAATTTACAAAAACTAGACTGTTTTATAATACTGAAAAAAATTTATTTAAAACAAGTTTTATACTAAAATTATTTTAATGTAAGTACAACAGATAAAAGTCTTCATTTTTATTAAATTAATACATACGGACTCTGTTACAATACAGAATCAACAATAAAAACAAAGATCACAAGTGCCTCATGCTATCACTAGGCGTCTCTTTCGCAAACAAAAGTTGCCACTATTTCTTCATCGTCACAGGGAACTATATTCATTATGTATTTATCAGAGTCGGATGCCAGGCTGTACAGCATGCATCTGTCCGAGTGTTTGTTTTCGTTTTTGATCCAAAATGTTTTGAGCGTTTGGTCCAATGGGTTGATTCCTTCGCTGTTTATTAAGAATATTAAGATTACAACCAAGAAATGTACTTAAAAAAACTTTAAGAGTCTAAAACAATAAGTTATATTTTAAATCAAAAGTAGAAAAACAAAAATAATCAAAATAATTTAAAACAAATATATGTTAACTAAAAGCTTACATAATGTTGTCGAAAGATTTCTGAGCTAAACGGTTTTCGACCAGCATATTGTCTTCAAACTTGAACACAGCTTGGAAACTAGCGACATCCCATTTATGTCCGAATTTTTTACATTCAGCAACAGCTGCATGGTAGCTTATGGCAGTTTGGTAGTGGCTGTAGTAGTATTTTTTCACTTTTGCACCAGTTTTGAAGACTCCCTGTCTTGAATCGCGTATCAAAAGTTGATCGTCATTAACTGAATATTTCCAATAGTACGCTGAAATTTTGATAAATACGAAGTGTTGTTGTACAATTAGACGACTCTTGAACCAAAATTAAACTACAACACATTTTTATTAATTGTAATATTTTTTAGTAATGCAAACTAAACCATACATTACGAAAACAAGGTTGCATTTATAAATGAATAGTACAAATACGTCAAGACTAATCATCACTAACTTAACTTTAGAAAATACCTTTTATACAAATCAAAATAAAATTTTTGGAATCGCCATTTAAAAGCAATAAAACAGGTGAATAAAAAATTAACCCAGAAAAGCATATTTTCATCAAACAAAGTTTAAATTGAGATCCTAAAAATCATCAGTTTTACAACTCACCAGTACAAAAATCCCATTTAAAATCTTTCTCGTGCTTAATGTAACAGAAAGGATATAATTGATTTTCTTCCCACCAATCTTCTCTAACTCTAGTTCCTGCATATGTGAAAACTTCCGACTCTTTTTTCTCGAAAAATCTAGTACAAGTGTCTGTCCTCGCTCGTTTTATCGTTCTTCTGTACGGGTTCTTATCGAAATCGCACACGAACCCCATGTCAGTTCCTACTTTTAGATCATAAGTACCTGTGTTTAATGTTGCATAACTTGACTGCATGTGTTACAACAAAAATTAGCTAAAGTTTTAATATCAATTTTAGCAAAGTTTTTGATGCTTACTAAAGAAAAAGTTGTTTAAAGGTTTTGAATAAAACTCACATCTGCTTTAAGATCGAATTTAATTATTTTATTATTGATAGTGCTTAGTTTACTTAAATTCTGTTAAAAAATATTTGCCTTATTTTTTATGTTTACTACAATTACAATGTCTAAAAACAATTTTAATCAGCTTTAATTACAAATAAACCTAAAATGTTCGAGCCTTTGAAATACTTTGTTATAAAAAGTATAAAAAACTAACCCCAATTAGCTTGACATGTTAAAATCAAAGTAGCAAGAACCTGATAAGTAAAGTTTGTACATTAGTATGTTTAATTCTTTAATATAAAAGTTAACTAAAAATTAATAAATTAACAACTAAGTAACTCAATTATCAACAGTTTTTTTATTTCTTTTAGTATAAACATTACAAACAAGTCTTAAGACTTCAGTATACAATATACATATATATAACTTACCAAACCAAAAGTAACGAAATTTTTCATTTTTGTATTTTATTCAGTTGTACAAGTCAAGAACAACTTAGTTAAAAAATATATGTTGTTGTTCGCTGAAAACCTCTTATATACTATTTTTTGTTTGTTGTTTAATGAGCAACACTAAATTTATTTAATTAAAAAATAAATTCCCTCAAACAAAATAATTTTCGTTTAAATGTAACTTTTGAGTTTAAGGAAGAACTATTATTGTTTTTTAAGCAACACAAAATTTATTCAATTAAAATTGTTTTTTCCTCAAATTAAAAAACTTCGTTTATTTGTAACTTTTAAGTTTAAGGAAGTATTGTTATTGTATTTAAACTCTTTTGAACTGCTATGTATTTAGTTTAACTTATTAAAGCTTTTTCTTTTAGTCTAGATATAATAAAGAGGTTTTCTTAAATTGTTTAAAGTATATTTCATTGATTATTTTTAAACTAAAACAGCGGTTCTTAACCTTTTTACATTTTTTTGCCCCTTTTTGGAAGTTTATTAACAAAATTACCCCTAACTTACAAATTATTGATTCATTTAGAGGAAAAATTTAAATTTTTTGTGTTTTTTATTTTATGTTATATAAAAGTTTTTTTTTATAAACATAAAAATTTAAACATAAACGTTTTTTTAAGTCAAGTAAAATTTTATGTACAACTTTATAAACTGTTTTTTCTCACAAAATATAATAAAAAATGATAGACGTGATTTAAAATAAATAACTTGCAATTTACATACAAATTTCATTTTTCTTTACAACTTCTATAAGTCAAAAAATTAATTTTAAGCTTAAACTAACAAACTAAAAAGTAATTTTATAGGCAAGGGGTCGGCAAACTGCGGCCCGCGGGCGAAATGCGGCCCGCGAAGGGTAAATCTGCGACCTGCGAGCACGTTTTATTTCTGAATGGAATGCGGCCCGTGAATGAAAATTTAAATTCTTAGCAATTTAGGAAGAAATCCCTCAAGTTACGTTAACAAAGTGCTCAAGTGCTAAGAATTTAGGTAAAACTTGTATGTGTCATATACTTAAAAAGTAATAAAAATTTTGAAAAAATATAATAATGTCATAATACTTAATTATATAAGTCCGTTAAAAATAAAATAAAGTTATTGTTTTCGGAGAAAAAAGGTTTTAAGTAAAAAAATGCAAAAAAACGATAAATTTTTATTAAAGGGGCCCCACTACAAAATTAAAATCCCAATTCGATAAAAATTATTGTGAAAAGCAAAGCAAAAGAACCTTCTTTATAACAAAAAAAGTTTTAAGTTACCATTAAATAAATTGAAAACAGTAGGTTTTAAAGTTTGGTTAAAAAGAAAATACAAAAAAAGCCATTCAAGCTTAGTTCACGCTTTTCTACAGTACAAGTTTAAAATAAACTTTAAAATTTTTCGAACATTAAACTACAAAACTGTATTAAAAAAATATTATTTGGATTGACTATTTGTATATAAATACTTTTTTTTAAATGTTTATCTTAAGTTAGAATATTTGAAAATGATAAGTTTTAGTATAAAACAGTATCTAAAACAATATTTCCGAAAAACTGTATATAACTTGTTTGTAAAACGTATCCTTTTTATTAACATTAATCATTTCTTTGATGTTATTATATGCTTTTCGATTATAAAATATTTGAGTGAAGTTAAAAAAAAAGTATTTAATGTAACAAAAGAAAACATTTTTTGATTTAAAACGTTTATTATACTTATTTAGTTGTATACGTGTTTTTAAAAAGTAATAACCAAGTAAATAAAAGTTTTTAAAATAAAATTTATTGTATAATTCGTAATAAAAGTCAGTTGTCGGTAGCTTTATGTAACTCAAAGTCCAATTTAAAAAAAAAAGTTGCTCACAGTTGTTTGTAATAGTTTTAATAATCATTACAAAAGTACTATTTTAAACCAAAATGTGATAAAACAAGTAATAGTAAACTACAAATAGTTGAACTTTTTTTTCTATAAAATATTTAACTATTAAAATAAATATAATTTTATTCTATAAAATAAAGTATTTCTTATAAAATATAATAAAACAAGTATAAAATTCATTGCAGGCCGCATATAGCCCGCAGATTGCTGATTTCTGATTTATAATTGATGGTTGTAAGATTATGGTCTTTCGAACGTCATACTCAAATTTTTAATTATAAACTCTTTTTTTGCAGTTTTAGCAACTTTAACTTAGATAACGTATTTTTTTGTATCAGATTCATGTTTACGTTTGACACTAGCACTTTCAAGTATGGTAAACTATTTTCTCAAAGTATTTTGCTCAAAAGACAGAATTTGACCTTCAGTTGAAAAAAAAAACAAGTTATTGAGTTATGGAAAATGTACATTTTTAATGTAAAAGTTAGTTTAGAAACAAATGAAATAAGTTTCACTGTAACTGATATGAACAAATCGTAATAAAATTTTCAACCAAAAAACACTAAAAAAATTATTGCAAAACCATAACTTTTTTTGTTGACTACTTTAAACCTTATAAAAATGTCTAATATGTTAGTTTTTCAGGAAATTTAACAAATTAAACGTGCATACAATGTACTTTATAATTTAAGTATTATGTGCAAATTTAATGTTTAGTATATGTTAACAAAAAGTTTTTACTCTTTTTTTTAGCTATTCAGTATTTAAAATAACTTTAAAAGTGGCTTTAATTTTTTTGTTTTTAAAACAAGTAAAACACAGTTGAAAAAGCACAAATCAACGCATATTTTAACATTAATTTTATCAACTAGTAATGCCAAATACAATAAAACCACGAAAGTATAAACTTACAATAACTACTCTACTGTTTTAATAATTTTATGCTAATATAGTTAACTTAAATTGACCTTTCTAATCAAAAAAATGTTTAATGGCGGATATAACAAATAGTAAAACCTTTATGAACAGTTGAAAAGTGAAGAACGATACAAATTAAAAAAATAATATATTTTAACTTATGCTTAATAAACTGTTTTGAAAAAAAAAATTGAATTTATAGAATTTTTTAGGTAGTGTTTCATTTGTTTCTAAAATTTCGAACCAGCTTTCATTCTTTGTTTCAGAATTTCAAAAATTTGTTTAAAATTAAGTGTCAAAGAAAAACAGTGTAACGGTGTTTGCAAGTAAATTCTAACGAATCTGAGTCATTCGTGTGAAAAAAAGCCCAAACACACGATAAAATAGGTCGCTTTTGATTAGTTTTAATCTAGTTTAAATTTTGTTGTAATGTTATTACTTGTACTAGTTGTATAAACGTTTTCTATACATTTTTTGTGTAAAAAATAATTTTTCTATATTTTTACAAACTTTTTGTATTTAGTTCAGGAGTCGACAGGCTGGAGGTACTCGGGGGCAAAACTTCGAATTTGAAACATGTTCGGGGCCGCAGTTTTAGTTATAGTCAGACATTTAAAATTAGATTATTTTGCTTAAAATTTTAAAGTTTTTTACAACAGGATTTTTTTATTATTAAGTTGAGTATATACGGAAAAAGTCTGAGAAAAGTTGTTTAAAACTGTAGGAAAAGATAGATTTTAATGAAATAGTCTTTTTTTTGCCATTTTGATTTGGTCTTCTTATAAGGAACATATTGAGCTCTCTGACTTCGTACCCTGATATCTAAAAAATATTTCTAAATTTACAAAACGGTAAAAGTAACTGTTAGCTATGTTAAAAATCTGTAAAAAAGATCAACATGTAAAAAAAGTGCTTCCCCCCTATGGCCTTAATATACATGACAATTAATAATAGACTTTTTTATACTTTTCTATACTTGAAAAAAGTTAAAAAATTGACTTTGTATAAAAAGTTACATATAAGTTATTTATAAATTTTAATCATTTTTATTATATACAAATATAACCTAAATAGTCAAACTTTTGGTAAGTATCAAAAGATATATTATGTTTAGATTAAATAGTAAATAATCATGAGTATTGAGCTAATTTAAAAGTAAGTTTTGCTCTAAGACAGCGGTTGGCATACCTTTATAATTTATAAATCATAATTAAAATAATTTTTTTGGGCTGGAAAGTCTTTACGAGCCATCGTAAGTTGAAAAAAACACAGGAGAACATATGTTGTCAGTGGGCCAGAAAACGTCTTTTCTGCGCTGGACTTAAAAAATTCGTTTCCGACTGCTTAGTCAGCAAGCTTAATTGTACAATGAAATAAAACTGTTTATGATACAATTTTTGTTGAAAACTATTTAATTTGTAAGCACGTACTGGAAATTAGTTTAACAGCACATGTAAAATGTCTTTTTTGAGAAAAATCTCAACTTTGTTATGTTTTCAAAAGTTATTTTCAAGCAAAAAAAAGTTTATTTCTGTTTATGGCTAAATATTAGAAATATAAGTTTTTACAAAACTCTGAATTGTTTTAGATGTTTAAATTTATAATTTTTCTTCTTTCTAATTTAAAGAAGGTTTTAATTTTCTTTAGAAAGCTTAGAACTTTAAAAACTTAGAAGCTTAAAAAGTAAAAAGCTTAATAAGAAATAATAAGAAAATTTAAACTTAAAAATAAATACGTTATTACTCAAATCATTGTCTGTCTGTATACGCATTGAGTCATAATAAAGATAATTAACTGCAAAGCAATGCATATAAGATTTATAATGTTTCACTTTATTAAAAATGAAATGTTTTCTTTAATTTGCAGCTTAGTATGAAACAAAAGGGGTAGGCGTCAAAAACTCACGAAGGGATATTTTTGCATGACGTCACTTTTGCACAGATTGAGTTTTTTTTAATTTATTTTTTAATATTACTGTTACGACTAATTTAACCCAACCCTTTTCCGGTAAACTTTATTTTCTTTTTATTATTAGGTTGTTTTATTGTATTTTTATTTTCGTTTGTTTTTATTTTTATTCTACTATGTTATTTACTTTCGTGCGAAATTGCCATTTGTGCAAAGTTTATCCTTTGTGAAAAAGTGTCTTCGTTCAAAAGTGACCCTTTGTGCAAAAGTATCTTAGTGCAAAAGTGTCGTCGTACGAAAGTGTCCCTTCCCCAAACAAAGCATGTAACCGTATGGCTCAGGGATCCTAATAACAGCGTTTAACTTCTTTAAGTTAAAGATCAAACCCAGTGGTAGACCACACATATATTAAAAGCTAAAAATTTTTTTTCTAAAATTTAAATTGCACTTTAATCAGTGCTTTATTTAGTAGAGAATGAAAAACTAGTTTAATTAAATTCTTATTAAACACAAAGTTTATAAACTACTTAGTTGGTGTGTAGCTCAATAACCGAAAGGCCATTCTATGCACCAAGTCTATTGACCAAAATAACTTAGCGTTGGTTCTTTATCGTGTTCAATATACTAGAATAACAGCAATAAGTTTTAATAGTATTTACAAACTAAATTTATCAAAAAAAATGATATATTTTTTTCGGTTTAGTTTAAGCTAAAACTTTTTGTGAATAAAAATTTAACATTCACAATATTTTTAGTCGATAAAATATTCGGTAAGTGTTTTGTTAAAACTAACATTATAGTTTTGTTACATTTAATGCTTCTTTTGTTTTTAATATTTTTATGTTTTAATATAAAACTAAATTTCATATTTAATTATATACACTACTAATATAAAAGCCTATCACAAAAAAGCTTTGAAGTTTAGATAAAGCTAGTTATTAAATAAAAGCGTTTTTAAAAGTTCATGTACAAACAGATACTTTTGCAAAGTATTATAAGCAATAAAAGTTTTTTAAACTTTATTAAAAATATAATCATTTATATTAGTGTTTAGCAAACACTATGGTTTTTTGAGTAAAAAGTAGTTCAAGTATTCGTTAAAAAAACAACTAGGAGTGGGCACAGCTAATTCACAGGCAGGATCTGGCCTGTCAATATAAATCTTAGGCAGCGACGTAACATATAGGTATAACAACACTTTTGTGTTGAGCTTTATGGAAAACAAAATTTTTGAATTGTGCGGCTGATACGATTTTTAGTAAACAGTAGTGCTTACTAAAAGTTTACTTCATTTAAACGTTGCTTTTATAGAGTTTTTTAATATCTTTACAGTATAGTCTTTTTTAAATTACACAGCCCGATTAAACATTGTTTTGTTAAATCTAAAAATTTATATACAATTGAAATAAATTTGCACTTTTCAATTTACATACATTTTTACCTAAAAAATAATTTATAAAATGAAATTTTCTCACCTCGCAAAAAAATTTGAAGTCATTGTATCTAAAATTAGCGATTTTATAGTAATTTTTATTTTGTTTAAGCACGTAAGTTATTTTTGGTAAGGTTCTTACTAAATGATTTACTAAAAGAAAGTTTGATAACACTTTTAAAAAACAGGTCTTTTGTTTATCATGAATTTGTAAAATTTATAAACTCTTTCCTTATGCTTATATGTGTTTAGTTTTTTGTCAAATAAGCTTAATTTAAAAAATTTGGCTTCAAATAATAAAATTTTAAGCAGTCGATTCCAAACAGTATAGTGCAGTGGTCGGCACGGTGTACACTGGTGCACACTAGTGTACATGAAATTTCTTTTAGGGTGCACGAGACTTTTGGGGTGCATGAAACTTATTTTGGGGTACATGATTTTTTTTTTTCGCGCAGAAACTAAATTCAGGTTTTTTTTAATGTTTCTACATTTAAGACATATTTAACCTTGATATCCAATTTACCATTTCGTTGTTAATACTTTACTATACTTTATTATTTTTGTACTCTCCTAGTTCTATTCTGTTTAATTATGTAAAAATTCTTCCACCCTTAGCCACCCAAAGAAAAACCATAGTGAGCAAATCTCATAGAATCTTAAAGATTTCGTTGTTTGGACGTGGCAATACCTTTGTTAAACACAGATAGTAATCGCTTAATAAAAAGTTGTTAAGTTATTTTAACTAAATATTTAAATTTACCATTCAATAAAAAGTACCAAGACTACTGATTGTAAATTGGGGTAGTGGCAATGTATTGAATTAATCTAGTTAGTGTTTTAGACCTTGGTGATACAAGTAAAATATTGTTGTAAAAATTAGATCATCGATATTAAAAGTGTATTGAAATGGATAGGGTAAATTGGTAAATTTAAAGTTAGCGTGTAAAAACTAACTGGGTGTTACCGAATAATTAGTAAAAAAAACGATTAAAAGTGTTTACATATTCTTAAACACTAGGGGCGCTAATGAATGCAATTTGGGGTGCACAGAAGTTTAATTTTGTGATTTAGAGTTCACGGATTCGAAAAAGCGTGCCGACCACTGGTATAGTGTATAAAAAATAATATTTAATTGTTAACACCCCTAATTTAAGCTATACGTAAAGCTTTTTAAACCATTGTAAATTTCTAGTTTCGAGGTACACACACGTGATCATTTATCATACAAAAATAAAAATTATAAAACTAAATATTAGTGTCATCAAAATTACAGAACTAGCAAAAAGTACAAGTTAAGATCTTTAAAATATTTAGTAACTGGTAGTTTTTACTATTAATGTTAAGTATAATATTATATAATGATTGATAGTAGTATTTAAAATAATCACAGTCAATGAATTTCAATTTTATTCAATTTGTGAAAGTTTACATAAGTAATTATTAAATTAATAAGGTAATAGTATATTCAAAAATAGTTTATTTTTAATTAATAAAGTATTAAAGTCAAAGAAACAACAGTTATTTCGATTAAAAAAGAAACGCTTTTCAGTTACTCCAAACAACGGTACTTCTTAATTTCACACAGACCATGGAAGTCTGTATGATCTTCATTAATGTTAGTTTCCTTACTGCATGTGTAGTCGTTTAAGTAGTCATGCTTGTAGAAGTAATGCACACAATCCTCTACGCCATAATCCATATCTGGAGTACCACTTGGTTCTTTATGGTAAACATCTTTCGTTCCCCATTTGAACAGATAGTCGGTTTGATCGAAATTCTCTGTCGGATAATATGTTCCATTGATCAATCTGAAAATACCCTCTTGCCCGAGATCCGTCACTCCAATCCAAAGGTTCTTCTTTGCCGTCGCCATAAGTTGTCGTATACCACTAAAAGTTTTACTTATTCTATTTTTGTTATTTCTTTATAAATTTGAGACGTTGCTTAGATTTCTTAGATTCTTGAATGCTTGATCTATACAATATTTAAGTTACCAAAATTTTAAAAATAAACTAAAACTTTGTAATGCTTACGCTATAGCTATTAGAATAGGGGTGGGTTTAGTACGGCTCAAGGGCTGGATCTGGGTGATCAGAAGAAATCTTTGGCTCCTGACGTTTTTTTGCTTAGAAACCTCTCGGGAAAAACAAAAAAAAAATTTTTATATCAAAGACTTTAAGTTGTGGTCTTAATATCATTTTTAGTAAACATTAGTGCTTATGTAAACTACTTTTTAAAACAAAGGAATTTATCTAGTAAATCTTGCCCGCCGACTAAAAAAGTTGCCCACTCATATAACACAGTATGAACTTTGATTGTAGTAATGTAACATTTTTTTAACTATCTGTTATAAACATATTCTTTTATGTATTTACTTATGATAAGTTTTTCCTTCTGGTCCCAAATTGTGTTGTATCAAATCTCCACCGATATCAATGCATTGTTGGCAACAGTTATCGAAACTTCCCTTGTTTGTGGTAATTTTGAATGTGTACGTCACTAAATAGTGTCAATATATTTTTTTATCTCAATAAAATTACATTTTAAATTTTAAGTATAGTTATCATACTTTGTTTCTAAGTTTGACAAGCATTTTTTAAAACAAAATAATAAATCGTTTTATTTAGTTTTATTTTTTGTCAGGTTTTTTATATCAGTTTCAGTTACCAACCTTGTAAGAATTGTTATTGTTTATTGAACGACAAAAAAGTGCTCAAAATAATTGGTCTTAGGACCTGGTGCACGAAAAAACTTTTCGGTAAGTGTGTCGTAAATCTCTTGGATATAGTTTAACGTCTTGTCAAAGTTAAATAAAGTAAGTTTTTTTAATTTCATGCCAAAGCTATAAGAATTAGATAAATTATTTTTACTTGTGGCAAAGAGTAACAACATATTTTTAGAAGGTTATAGTTTCAAATAATTTTGTGTACCATTGTAAACAGTTTAAACTGTTTTTATTTAGTACTACTCTAATAGTATGTATATTAATTTTCAAAAATTTCATAAGTATGATAACATATTTTATTAAGTATTACAATTAAACTAGTTAAACTTAAATTAAACAAAAAACATTAATGAATTAGTATAACATTTTTTGTAAAAACTGCTTTTTAATTTGTCTTGTTTAAAGATATGTATCAAACTCATGTAAAAAGATAGTTAAACAAAACCAACAATAATTGCTTTCAAATTGTTCTTTAGCGCTTTTAAAATCATCACATTCCCATGCCAATTGAATTCTGTCTTCACTTTGACAGAGTGATTTTGTAAACAGAGTTGTCAATAATACAAAGAGTAAAAGTGTTACTTTCATATTTCCTCTGCGTGACAAATACTAGTTTACAATTGAATTTTACTAGTTTTAATAACTTTTTAAAGTTTAAGTTTACATTAATTAGGTAATTTAAGTAGTTGTTTTTGTATGTTTAATATTGGTATTTAATAAATAAACATCTAAAACTTTAGTAAAAATCTTCTTAAACAGTTTAAAAAGCTAACTTTTCTACAAAACCGTTTGTAACTTACATACTTAAATAATATGAACTGTACATAAAAACCTTTCCTTATATATTGCCTTATTACAACCATATTTGGGAATGTAGAATGTACAAACATTTCGTTCACTGTCTCCTTTTTAGTTCTGCTTCCTCGAAATTTCCGTTTAACTGTAATTATATTACTTATAGTTAAACAAATATGTTTTAAGTTTTTTATACTTAAAGTCGTATGTTAATGTTACGCAAGTAGTGTTTTATTTCTATTTGTTTAAGTTTTAAATCATTATTGTATAATTTATCGTTTGTAGAACTAATTGTTGTTTATTGTTTGTTAACAATTAATCTTGTTTCAAATGTGACGGCATGTTTGTTTAAGTTAGTGTATTCCTTGTGTTTCTTTAAGTTCATAAGATTCATGACATTTTTATTTATCTTTAGTCATTGAAATCGTTGACTTTAAATGTTTTTAATTTGTCACTTGTAATTTATTTTATTTAATAAATCTTTAGTAAACTATGAATAGATTTGTTAAATAAAATGTTCTTCTTTTATTTTTATTTAAGTGCTGACGTGCATCTAACTATTATAATAACATCTAACTTTTCTTTTACCTAAAAAAATTAACTGTGCATTAATTATATCATTGTAAGCAATTTTACATTTATCAAGTGAATTTCTATTTGTCCCTTTTAACAAAAATTGAGTTATCCAATAATTTTTCAAACGTGTGTAAGCACCTCGTTTGGATTCCATTTAATAACTAAAATATGATACAAAGTTAACAATCAACAAATCAACCGGAAGGTAAGAACAAGAAACAACTAACAAAACATGAGCAAGTAAGTGTTTTTAAAACTTATGTGTTTATGCTCAAAAACCACATCAATAATTAGTTTTATTGCTTCTACTAGATAATTTAAATGATGTTTTTGTTTTGAGGAAATAGCTTAAACTAATAAACAACTTTTGTTAGCTATACATTTAATATTTGTAAAAGTTTTTTTTTTCTAAGTTATTGTTTTGTTATCGATAGTAAGTATTTACGAATTTAAAAAACTTGTAAGAACTTTTAAAAATAAGCTGTATTATATTTTTTATAAGTCTAAAGGAGTAGAAACAGTACACCTTTAAAAAAAACTCTGCTGTACTGGTTAGTTTTCATAAGAAAATTGTTTGAACACAAATGGGAAATGTGTGTTGTAATTAACAAATAGTTAAAAAGTTTTGCTCATAATTCTAAAACAAGTTTTAAGCATCGACCGACTGCTTAAATATTTATATAAACATTATCTAACAGTAAATATTTTATAAATTTAACATTAAAAATAAAACTATTTTTTTCTATTATGCTTTTTTTTTGAACGACGCTCAATTGATTTTAAAAAGCGCTCAAAATGATTGATCCTATGACCTGGTGTAAAAAATAAACTCGTATCACTACTTTGATACTTGTCCAGGACATCGGTTGTCAATGTTATTTTTTTTTTTCTAAATTAATACTTTAACATTTTTTATCTGAGTTTAAGTAATCCCATTATTTAATAGAATATTACTTGACAAAAATTTCAAAACTTTATTGTAAAGAAAGGAAATTGTAATTTAGTTTGTTCCATTAATACACTTTTTTAAGTTTGTGAGAAAACATTCGAAATGTTTTATTGTAATAACATTTTGTTATTTAAAACTACTTTTTTTTAGAATAAAAAGTTAAAACTGAAGTTATATATCCGAAAAACAGCTTTTATTATTTACCTAAAGCGCTTGTTATAGAACTTTAAGAAAAATAACTTTTTAAATTAAACTTTATACTATTTTTGTCTAGAGTTAGATTAACATATGTACAGTTTACGAACGTTTAATTAAAGCAGAGAAGCTAAACTTAAAATAGTATACAATAAGGTTATTGAGTTGATTTTTCTAGATGAAAACAGTTTTAGACTAGTCTAGTATAATATAAATAATTTTTATACTATACTGTTTCTTATTTCTACAGCTGTGGTAAGTTACACATTTTTCATGGGCTTTTGAATAAATTCCCTTAAGTTTGAAACCATAAGTATTGTTTTGTTCGTTTGTTCTGCAATAGAAAAAATATCCATTTTATCCAAAACTTTTTGTAAAAAGTATATAACCAAAAACTTTTTAAAACTGTTTTATAACTCCGGGTTATACTTATCAGATAGGAATTTGTACTATTGCCATTAATAAACATAAATAATCAACAACAAAAAACTATAAGTACAAGAGAAGTTTTAGAATTTTACATGTGGTTCAAATATGTTTACAAGAATTTGCACAGTATAAACTACAAACAAAAGTTTTTTTTTAATCTAGATTATAAAATACATTTGTATTTTACCAACAGTTAAGGATATATTAAATCGGTTGGACATATTGTTACCCGGACTAGGAGCCTCACTGGTTTCCTTCAAAATTGCCTCGATCTCAGGCTCGAGGCAATATCTCAGGCTCGACAATCTCATCAGATTCCAGGTTAGCAGTAGTCTCGAAACAACTCATTTCGGTTCGCGAACGTGTGCGTGGCAGTTTAAAGACTAATGCCTTTTTTAGGGGTTTTAAGGACATAACTATATAATTTATATAACTAAATATAATAAAACTAAGTTATGTTGTTTTATTATGTACAAATAAATGCAATGACAGCACACAATAAGTCTAAACACTTAAAGTTAATAATTAGAAGGCAAACGTGCTCTGGATTCCCTCCTTGACGTGTCACTGGTCTTCGGTCGCTCAGTTTCTGGCACTCGACGTTGGTCCGTCTCGTGTACAGAATCTTGATGAACGTTTTCTTGATCTTCTTTCGGTTCCTTTCCGTAATCGGAGCGTGGCGATAAAATACAGTATTAAATAGGCACGATGATATAAATATATATAAATGTTACAATACAAGTACAATAGTAAGTAGATACGATGATATAAATATGTATAAGTATTACGACAGAATTAATTAAAAGTACGAAAACAACTTGTTCGTAGAAGTGTAGCTAAGGTTGACGCCACAGTCTGTGTGGGCTTACTCGATAAGATGAATGTTCAAGTTTGTTTCCTTGAACGCTGTGGACTCAATCGTGGAATTCAGTGTTCAAATTGATCCAAAGAAGTTGTCTGCTACAGCATGCGTAGGCTTATGAGTATGGCACGTTAACAACTCAAATCTAGTTGTTCGCCCCGTCGACGTTGTTGAATAAGAAATTTTTCTCGGATGTCATCTAGCTTTTCCAAGATGGCGACTTATGTTCAGAGCGCAAAGAGAAGGTTTTCCCAAAGATCAGCTAGCTTTTCCAAGATGGCGGCTAACGCTCAAATTTGCGAGCAGCAGAGTGTCGCTTTGTGCTTGTTTCGAGGTAAATGACCTGCTTCACGCTCTGATTGGGCGTATTTATAGTTTTTCGATTCTTTTTCTAGAATTTCCGATGGACTTTGGACTGTAGATCACGCGCTCTCTCATTTGATTCTCTCATTTTCCCTTAGCCAACAAGTTATTTCAAGTTCAATCAAGAAATCAGAAACACACTCATTATAGATTAACACTTATTTTGTTTGTGAAAAATAGTTTTTTTGGGAATTAATTTTACTATGTTTATTTGTTGTTTTTCAAAGGAAAAACATAATATCAAGTGAAAAACATTAATTTCTTTAAATTATTAAAGATTTAGACACATAAGGGAAAATAAAATTTTGCATAAGTGTCCAACAGACATAATTCGTAAAAAAGTTGCTAAAACTTTCCAAAAGAAAAAGTTAACTAAAAATAGAATAAAAGCCTAATAAAACAAAAAAATAGTTAATTTTGTAGAAACGATTTTTGATTTTGTGCAAATGTATGCTTATAAATTTAAAGAATTATATCTTTTAAATCGTTAGATTTTATGCAAGTTGAATTTTTTAAACAGTGTGATTTATTTACTGAGCATTAAAACTATGTGTTAACTATTTTTTAAGGTATATTTTTAGCGCCTTTGTATTACTAATGTTTTATTCAAGTATAAAAATTATGTACGTTCAGTATGTTTTTTTTTTAAACTAATAAAATATAACCTAAATTTTTAAATAGTTTCAAAAGATCAATTATAAATAATATTGAATAGTAAATAATCATGAGTGATTAGTAAATCTAAAACAGCTCTAAGACAGCGGTTGGCATATCTTTATAATTTATAAATCATAATTCAAGTAATTTTTGCGGGCTGGTAAGTCTTTCAAGCCATCGTAAGTTGAAAAAAAACACAGGGGAACATTTGTTATCAGTGGGCTAGAAAACGTCTTGTTTGCGCTTAACTTAAAAAATTCGTTTTCGGCTGCTTAGTCAGAAAGTTTTATTGTACAATGAAATAATACTATTTATGATACAATTTTGTTGAAAACCATTTAGTTTGTAAGCACGTACTGGAAATTTGTTTAACAGCACATGTAAAATGTCTTTTTTGAGAAAAATCTCAACTTTGTTTTATTTTCACAATTTTTTTTAATAAAACTTTTTTTTTTGTTTTAAGCTAAATATTAGAAAATAAATTTTTACAAAACTCTGAATTGTTTTATGTGTTCACATACATAATTTCTCTTCTTTCTAAATTAAAGAAGCTTTTAGTTTTCTTTAGGAAGCTTAGAACTTAAAACACTTAGAAGTTTAAAAAGTTAAATGGTTAATAAGAAATAACAATAAAGTTTAAACTTAAAAGTAAATATGTTATTACTCAAACAATTGTCTTTATTTTAACGCATTGAGTCATAATAAAAATAGTTAATTGTAAAGCAATGTAAATAAAATTTATAATGTAAATGAATTTTTTAATTTATTGCACCTTAACTTGAAACAAAATGGGTAGGTGTCAAAATGCACGAAGGGATAGTTTTGCACGGCGTCACTTTTGCACAGATTGATGTTTTTTTTTTGTTTAATATTACTGTTACGCCTAAGCCTTACCCTTACCCTTTGTCGGTAAATTGTATTTTCTTATTATTGTTAGGTTATTTTATTAATTTTTTATTTTTTTGCTCTTACTGTTAACCCTAATCCTTGAAAAGTTACCATTTTTCTCTAGTTATTGTTTTTATTTTAATATTAACAATATTCATACCACTAATTTTTACACTTGGTCGGTAGTTTGTATTAATATTTTTCTTTTTCTTTTCTCTTGGATTTTTATTCTACTATGTTATTTACTTTCGTGCAAAATTGCCACTTGTGCAAAGTTTACCCTTTGCGAAAAAGTGTCTTCATTCAAAAGTGACCCTTTTTGCAAGAGTATCTTAGTGCAAAAGTGTCTTCGTACGAAAAAGTCCCTTCCCCAAACAAAACATATAACCATATGGCTAAGGAATTCTAATAACAGCTTTTAACTTCTCTAAGTTGAAGATCGAACTCAGTGGTAAACCACACATATATTAAAAGTTAAACTATTAGATTTTTTTCTAAAATCTTATTTGTAGTTTTACTTTTGCTCTATTTTATAATGAGGGGAAGACTGGTTTATTTAAAATCCTATTGAAACAGAAAAAAAACTACTAATTAAACACAAAAATTATAAATTAATAAGTTAGTGTGTAGCTTGATAACCGAAAGATCATTCTATGCACCAGGTCTATTGACCAGAATAATTTAGCATTGTTTCTTAATCGTATTTATAAACTATAATAAAAGTAATAAGTTTTAGTAGTATTTAAAACTAAATTTATTGCAAAAAATTCTTTAATAGTTTAACATAGCAGTTTTAAGCTTTTTTACCAGCTTTTATTAGTTTTTTGTTACATTTATAAACGTTGGTTTGTAAATGTAAGCTAAATAATGATTAAAATAAAATATTTTTTATAAAAAAAAAATTTAAACTGACAAATTTGTTTAAAAAAAAGTTAATTGAAGACTTATGTTTCAAAACTATGGCGTTGACTCACAAAGCTTTCTATCTAAAGTTCTATTTGTTCTGCAGGGGATTTTTAAAGTATTAAAACTTATTTAGTTTAACCAATTTGAAAAAGAAAGCTATTAATATCTTAAGTATAAACCTTAAATACAATTGAATCTCATCAAAGACAGGAAAACCTCAGATGGTAATATAATGGTAATATTTTGTTAGATTTATTACGGTTTTTACTATCTAATAAGTCCTAAAGTTTTAAAATAACGGTTATGCTTAACCTTAGGTGAGCATGCTTTGATTCAATATTCAGAAGTTTTTCAGCTTTATTTTAATGATTTTCAATTTTAGTTTGAAGTTTATTCATATTATTCATTTATACTACAGAATGTAATTTTATCTGGCAACTTAGCTGACTCTTCAACTGTATATAACAGTGTCATTCCAAAAATGCAACTTTTAAACTTTTTTGTATTCTTTTAGTATTATGGTTTATGTATGTTACATATCAGTGTGAACTTGGTATAAAAATTAACTCGTATTGTTAGGCTGTTTTTAACTCTAATGATAGTGTTATTTCAACTCAGTGTCATTTCAAATTATATTTTTTATTGTTAGATAAATTAAACAAAGATTTTTAAAACAAAACAAATTAATTTTTATACTTTGTTTATAACAATCCGTAACATACATAAACCATAATACTAGAAGCATACTTAAAAAACAGAAAAATTTAAAAGTTGCATTATTGAAATGACACTGACATATAAAGTTGAAGGGTCACCTAAGGTGCTATCTAAAATTACATTCAGTAATATAAGTACATAAGCAGGGCTTTGCAACAGTAACCTCTCGCTTATTTACGCACATTGTGTCCAAAGAAAAAGTGCAAATATGGGAGATCTTAAAGATACGAGAGATACCAAATATACTTACTATAATGGCTGTTTTTTGATATTGCTTCTAATTAAAAGCAAACTGGGGACTTTCCCATTTTAAACAATTTATTTCTTTTATTGATAAATATGAAAACAAAAGATAAAACTATTAGTATATTTAAAAAAGGTTTCAAATTTATATAAAATAATAATACTTGTAGAAAAATTTTACTAATTTTAAGAATAAGTAGAGTTTTGCTTTATCTTTATTTATATGTGACTTATTTGATACTTAACATTTATATTCTATTTTACTTATCAAAATTAATTTATAATTAAGCATTTGTTTACAATTAAGAAATGATGTGGTGTCTATTTTTAAATTTTTTTCTATAGTCTTTTACAAAAATATGCATTTGGTGCTGTAATGGATTTTTTCTTTTGAACAAAAGTATATAAAATATTTGAAAAAAAAAATTAATAAAAATTGTTTATGTTACTATTTTTTTTTTTTATTTGACCTTTTCCCACATAAGGATAAACTTTTCTTGCATTGTATTTAAGATATATTAATTGAATGTTTATCAATAAGTCAAGGAACATAGTTTACTAAGTCTGAAGATATAGAGAGGTGAGTTAGCATTTAAAAACATATAATAAACCTTTTTTGTGCAATATTAAAGAAAATTAAAATTTCAATTTTTTAAATTTTCAGAATTCTAAAATGCGTAACTAAACAAGAGTGCTAACGTCACGCGTAAGAATGCAAGAGGTTACTGTAATTTTCTGTATATTGAACCAAAGCGTGCTCACCTAAAGTTAAGCATAACCAAAAAATGTTGTGAGTAAGACATTTAAAGTAAAAAATTTGAATCATGTTCATAATTAACTAATGTTATTGTAAAAATAAATTTGGTTATTCTTTGGTTATTACATCATTTTGTAATCTTAAATTTTTATTTATATGTTACTTATATATTTTTGTTTTTTTTTTGTTTTTTTTTTACAATAATGAAAACTATCTGACAATAAAAAAACTTTGTTAAAAGTTTTTGATAATAAATTTTACAATTATTCAATGTGGTGTTGTGTTAAGAGCATAGGGGGGTTCACATTGATTTTTACAAGCTGATCTTATTTTATAAAGTTTTATATGAGCTTTTAGACATTTTTAACTGCTTGAAAAAATTCAATGTAATTTTTGAGATATGAGCGATCGAAGTTGGTGACCGCAATAGGTTCCTAATGGAAGGCGCAAACTAAAAAAACGCAAAAAAAAGACCATTTCACTAAAAATCTATCTCTTCATTCATTTTTTAAGCAATCTTATTTAGATTTTCACAGAAAGTGTATTATTAAATTAAAAAAAGATTGAATGCAGGAATTTTTTCAATTTTGAAAAATTAAATTTGTATTAAAAAAATACTTCTTGTTTTCTTTAATCTTAATTCTTTATTTTTTATATTTCTCAAACTTAAATATTTGTTTTGCAATGTTCTGGCTAGTTTTAATTCTTTTTTAAAATTTTAGGCTAGTTTTTTAGACTTTAAAGTTTTCTTGTTCCTAAAAGTAATTTTTTTGGTAAAAATATTATGATCTTATCGTAATTTTTAATAGTATTTAAGATTGTTAACAATTAGGTTTTGCTTTTTTTTTTAATTTTATAAAAAAGTCATGCTGACTCAGACTAGTTTTTTGTTACTTTATCTGTTTTTTTTTTTGCTTTTAAGAGAGACACGCTTGTGAATGTTTAAAGATTTGAAAACACAATGTTTACAGATGCTGATTTTTTTTGGTGGCAAATACTGAAAATTTAATGTAGTTCATTTTGCTCAGACTAGTACAAAATAATAAGAAAAGTTATTTGCAATGTCCAACCCTGATTAATTTGTTAGTTAGTTTTATTAGGTTAAAAATACCAGACTATTGCCAGGAAAAATTATTTACCGTGTATTTTACATCTATTTATCTTTATTATTGTTTCAACACGGTTTGGAATAAAGGCATAAATTGTGACAAAAAATGTTAAGGGCTTAGTTGGAGGGTAATTTTTTTTTTCCAAAATTTTACATTGGTTTTTATATGAAAATTTGGTATATGGTTTATTATGACTTAAATTCTTTTATTATGGAACATAGAAGTTTTTAATTAACTTTTGAGATATAAACAATTTTGAAAAAAAGTTTCTAATTGCATTGCAATTTTTCATTGTAATTTTACTCCCAAAGTTTACAAGCTAACTAAAAATCTATGTTCTCTTTTTTTTTGAACTATAAACCTTAAATTTTCAGGAATCATTACTTATATAGTTATATAAAGACCAGGAACAAAGTTGCTACAGGTGTACACAATTGTACTATTTTTAATACTCTGTTTCACAAAAATCAGGAGATTTCCAATTTTTTGACAATGCTGCCTAAAACCATTGCAGGTGCTGGCTCTTGTGACTAACATGTCTTCAAAAGCTTCCATAAAGTGTCAGACTAGTACTCTATTGTTTTCTGAATTGAACTTTGCTTCAAGTAAGAATTTTTTGTCTGGAAAAATATTTCACTCTTGAACCTACCAGGTTTCAGCCAAGTCCAAAGAAGACCAGCTCTTGTTCATTGTTAAAGGGCAGTGAGATGCTGCTTTATTATAAAAGAATTTAATTTAAAATTAACAATTGTTAATATTGATTTTAAACTAGTTTTGAAACCTTGAGCTTTTTTTTCTTACTGAGTGTTTTAGGTTGTTCTTTACTTTCTCTTAAACTACCTTTATAGTGTACAATATCAGCAATTAGGTCTACTTTTTATTCAATATTTGGTGTTGCCAAGTTGTTTTTTACCTCTGTACAACATCAAACTTTAGATTTAGGTAGTTTGACCTGCTTCATAAATATTATCTTTATTATACACATGTGACAATGTCCATTAATAGCATCAAATTTAATCATTTTGACAGCAAATTAAAATGAATTTGAGAAATATAACCATTAAATTGTGCAACACCGTTAGTAGAATATGAAAAGTTTTGAAGCATTTTAAGTAAAGTATAGTGCTTCCTTGCTTATCTAAGATCCTTGCTTATCTAGTTCTTTGCTTATCTGGCCGGTTTCAGTCAAGAAGTATATTTGTTTAATTCAGCAAATATCAATGTTTTGCATGTCTAATTTAATTTCTATATCTAAGCGAGCAGTTTATACTAACATCATGGTTCTAATGTTTTTTCAAACTTCATTTTATTATTCATAGTTTTTTCTGCTCAATAAATAAAAACATGTTTTATTATTTATTTGCAAGCTTTTTTGATTTTGCTAAGTAAGTTAGATATTTTTGACAAAGTCAACATACCTAGTTTAAAATACAAATAAAGAAAAAAAAATTACTAACAACTAAGACAAGCTAAATGTCTGCAAAAGAGTAAAGAATATTTTACAATGAGTCAGTATGGCATAGGAAAGTTGATTTTGAGAATGTTAGTTTAAAGCCTAAAAAGAAATTTGATGCTTTTAACTTGAAAAATCCTGCTCTGGATAATTTTGAAAATCAAATGAATTAAAAATACCATGACAGTCATAGTTGCCAGATTTAAATTTAAAAAATATACAAATACTCAGCATATAAAACAAACAAAAAGTTATTAAGCATTTTTCACCCGCTAAGATTATTTGCTTTGCTGATTTGGCCCAGGGGCTGCAGTTTGCCAACTCTAATTTGTTTTTGTAAACTAGTCTTATGGTAACTTGCTTTGATTAAAATAAAAAATTAAAAAAAAAGTTTATTAACATACTTTATTTTAAATTCAAGTATAGCTTTTACTAAAGTTCCTATTGGGACAACCTACATTATAATGACAACTTATATTATTTTTGATCTATATTACAAAACTTAGCTATGATAAAATTAAAATAGATAAATTAAAAAAAAAAACAGTTAGTTTAAAAAAAAAAAGTATGTGACTTATTTGTTTCGTATTTTTGGTTAATTTTAGTTTAAATATGCAGTTTATTGTATTGTTAGTATGATTTTATAAAGTTCTACCTATAACTTAAGTTACATTTTACTTTCTAAATAAATACTCAGTTTACATGTTAATTATGCCAATTTAAATTAGTTTATGAATTTGAAATTGATATTATGTAGGTGGTAACCAATACTTTGTACAAGTTTATACTAAACCAAAATAAAATTATGAGTAATTAATATGTTTAGCAGTTAGAATTTATTGTAAATAGTTGGTCTTGTTCTTAGATTTTTTGTTAGTTTTAATCAATATAAGAGATTACTGTTATTTACCAATTATTGTAAAACTACAAGATAACTTATAACATTTGATTCTGAAGTGCTTGTAACAACTTTTTTAATGTAGTTTTTGTACAGTTGTAAAAAACACTTATCTCAGGCTAATTTATTTTTAAGTAAGCCTACTTTTATATAAAATTTAAATGAGATTAGGCTGATTCCGTATTCATATTTTTTTTATTAGTTTACTTGTTCTCTACCATATGTTTTTTTTGTTAAAGTATACTGTTTAATTCAATTATTAAGGAAAGTTTTGTGATTTTAGGAAGACCTACTTTATTAAAATAACATTAAATATTTATAGTGGTGAAATTAAGTTTTATGATGAATACTAGCAGATCAGAAAATCGATATTAGTATTGTTCAGTAATTGTAACTAGTTTTATTGTGATTTGAAATTTTCTAATTAAGTAATTATATATTTACTTAAATATTCCTTTGATCAACGGTTATATTGTTTCAATCAAATTTTAAAACTAAATAGTACTTTTTTTATTTAGATAAAACTACACATACTTTCTGTTCTGCATGGACAATAAAAAAAAACAATAATTGTTGTTGTAGAGTTTTATGTACTGTTGTAAAAGTTGTTTTATTGTTATTAAAATGTATGTAAGCATATAAATACAATCATGCTTTAATTGACGTTTATTATACATATCTATATAAAGGTTATTAAATAAACTCAGGATTTTTTTTTATATAAAAAGGGCCAACCCTAAAAAAATATTTACTGTGTTGCTGATTAAGTCTATTCATTTTTAATAATAAAAACTATACAGCTTATGAGGACAAGTTTATTTTGATTATTGTTAAACTGAGTTGCAAGACGGTCAAAAAAAAAATTCATGAAACTGTTTATGACCTGGTTTGTCTTATCAGGCTGACATAGTTATTTAGTATTTCAATTAATTTATACTCAGCTGAGTCTTTAAAGAAAATTTAAGTAAAAACTTTTACTTGATTGATTAAAAGTTTCAAAGATATAATTTTAATTTACTAAATTTGTAAACCTTTTTTACTGTGTAGTTTATAAAATTTTGTGCTTTAGTAGGTATGATAAATTGTACTAAAAATAATAACATAAATAAAAAAAGTTTTAGAGTTTTGAATTAAAAAAAGAAATTACTCTTAATACCATTATGTTTGATTACTAGATAATAATATCATACATTTAATATAAAGTTATTACAAAATTTCAGAAACTGTAAATAAATTTAATTTTGCAAAGTATTTCGAAAATTTCTATGAAGAATAGCAAGTCTGTAAACAAGAGCCAGGAAAATGAAGAAGAAGTTGAGAAGAACGCTAGCGAAAACGACCTGAGTCAGAACAGCTCAGTAACGACGCCCAACAAAAAATCAGATCAGCTTCAAAATCTCAGCCCTTTGCTGAAGACACCTAAAAGAAAGACTTCTACTTCTCCACTTAAAAAGCCAAGAAGCCACAAATCTTTGAAAAAAAGGAAGCTGCTGAAGCAGTCTCCTTTGTCGTTGGAACTGAATGCTCCAACCAAACAAAGCTTGTCGGCTGCAGAGGCTTTGAGAATGGTGATTATCGAAGACAAGGGCCAGCAATTTAAGTGAGATATTTGTTTCTTATTTGTTTTTAGGCTTTAACAACTATTAGTTTTTTATGCTTTTAAATCTTTTTTTGTTATTTATGTTTGGTATTAGAAAAAACTAATTTCAAATAATTTTAAGTTTTTAAAATTAAAATGTCAAGTTAACTGACTCTTAAATCAATCAATATAATACATTTCTTTTTTTATTTTTCATTTAACTTCACCTGTAAAATTTTCTCAACCTAAAGTAAATATATTAACACCTATTTTGTTCACAAAGAATCGACAATGTTAATGTTGTTATCTTAGTTACTTGATTTTTTTCAACATATGATTTTTTTTGAGGTATAATTTTATCTCTTTATCATAAACATACCAATTGAAAATACAAATAAATATATTTTTTTAATACAATTTTTATTTTATTAGCCTGTACGGTTTTCATGACCTAATAATGTTTTATTAATGCTCGTTTTGTTCATGAAGGCTCAACATCGATCAAAACATTCCCATTCAGTGGATCGACGACGACCCGAAGAAGGAGGAGGAAGAAACTCCGCAGAAAGAGGAGGAGAAAACTCCTGCTCCCAAAACACAGGAAAACCAAAACAAAACTCCGTTTTGGAACAGGTTTCTTTAATTAAACTTTTTTTTGTGATTTTATAGAATCCAATTCAATTACAATGCAGTGTTTTGCCCAGCAGAGGTCTTTAATTATAAATTAGAGATGAAAAAGCATTAAAATTAAATAAATTTTTGATATTAAACACCAAAAAATGGTATTTTTGAACTGTTGAGTTTGTCTCCTGTTGTTACTTAAGTTGAGAATTATTATTATTTTTCAAATTGGGACTGAAAGTACAATGCAAGATGTTATATGAATTAATAAAACCGAATGTTTAATCAAAAACAGCAGGAAGGGCAAGAAGAAGTGGACGCAGCGGAAGATGAAGAGCACAATGACGCCAAAGCAGCACGCGACCCCGCTGAGCCAGCAGCAGGCAGTCAAGCCGCTGCCCTCGGTGCAGTTCAAAGTGCTGACGGAGGAGGAGTGGCCGATGAAGGAGATGCCCCCGAGGCCTTCCAACTACTACAGGTACATCGAGCAGACCGACGACGACATGAAGCAGATGGTTGGTTTTTAATATGTATTAAATTTTAATTAATATGTATTTTTAAATTAACAAATGTTTTTTTTTAGTAAATGGTATAACAAATGTGTTTTGTTTTAAAGTTATAATGTAGGTTACAATTTAAGTATAGTTTATTATTTTCTAATTGAATTAATATTTTTGGATAATTTAAGTTTTTGAATAAAAAAAAATTGAAGAGTTAATTGTTTTGGGGTATAAATAAAGTTTTTAAGTTTTTTATCGTTGACTTTTTGTTAATTATAAAATCGCACTCTATTTGTAAGAACCTATTTTGCTGAGTTAATAAAATTAAAAATACTTATTAAAATTATCTTTATAGCTTAATTAGTTTTTTACGTCAGTATAGTTAGAGCTTGCTTAGCTTGGAATTAACGATACTAGAATTTAATAAAATCTTTCCTCACAGCAAGAGTACGATCTGGACGAGCAGGACATGGCGTGGTTGGAACTGACCAATCAGGACAGGAAGAACAAGTTCAATCTTCCGGAAATAGAGCCGGACGAATTGGAGTTTCTCATCGACAGAATTGAGAAGGAGTCGTATTTCGAGCAGTCCAAAATGAGCAACAGTCAGAATGATTACCAGGTTGTTTTTTCGTAATAGTATTAAAACATTTAAGTTTTTGAAATGGTCCTCGTGGTATGTCAATCTTTATTTGTGATTTTTTGTTTTTTATTACAAACAGTGTAAAATGAGCAACAGTTAAAATGTTTACCAGCTTATTTATATTGAGAATTGTGAAAATTAAACAAGAAGTTAAACATAAGAACAGTTCGTTAGATTTTATGATTCTTTTTTCCTAAACCTTAACTTTTTTAAGCTGAATATTATGCCCTCAAAATCAAAATTATTTTATAAATAATGCTCTTTTATTATAACAAAATTTATATAAATATTGATGTTTAGCCTTATTTAGGTTTAAAACTTATGGTTTCAGTTTTACTTAAGTAGTAACTTTGTCTGATAATAATTAATATTACGTTGGTATAATCTTTGAATTAAAAAAGTAAAATGAATTTTTCAATAACCTAATCTTAATTTTATTTTAAACTTCTCTCAAATTAAGAAACCTCAAATTTGAAAACAAGTAAGCAGGAAAATAAAAACACATGGTCTTATCTTAACTCAAGTAATAACTTTGTTTTTAGAAGTAAAAAATAAAAAATATAAGAAATGTTACATAGCTCAGAGTTGCCAAAAAAATCTGGAATCCAGGAACAGCCTAAAAATTGAAAATTTAGGGTGAAAAATTTCAACAGTTTTTGCATGTAAAGTAGTAAATTTTCGATTTGACACAAACAGTCTATCAAATAGATATTTTATTATTATTATTATTTAGTCTTTTATTATTTAAAAACGCATTTAGATTAGCTTAGCAGTGTTATATGTTCAATGCTGTTATACTGTTTTTTACCTTAAACTTAATTTTATATTAAAACTAAACCCAAAAACTTTAACCCTTGAAAACCCGGAAGAAATTTTACAAAAACTTTTGGCAACCCAGTTTTGTAAAAATCTCATCAAAGTTCAGTTAGTACTCATCAAAGTAAAGTTCATAGCTGCAACGAGGTTTCCAATAACCCAACGTCAGTTTATCTTTATTCAAAAAAATTTCAAGTTGAAATACTCAAAAACTACCAACAGGCGATGGTGGACGACGACGCGGTTTGTTGCGTTTGCAACGACGGAGAGTGCGAGAACACGAACCAGATATTGTTCTGCGATTTGTGCAACATTCCCGTGCATCAGGTAAGTATTTTTCACTTTACTTGACTGCACTTAATAAAACGGGTTATCGCCATTGTTATAAAGGTAAGAGTGAGTCTGATGTTTTGAAGGGAAATAATTATCACATAATGCTCCCAAAATTAAACAAAAAATTAACTAAATACGTGTAACACCATGATCGTATTTAAAACAAATTAATTTTTGTATCTTACCAGGACTGCTACGGAGTGCCGTACATACCGGAGGGAGAGTGGCTGTGCAAGAGGTAAGAAATACTTAATAAAACAAACGTTACATTGTTGTAATCAATTTACATGCAGGTGCACGTTGTCCCCTTCCGTTGCTGTTTCGTGCGTTTTGTGCCCCAACAAGAACGGAGCTTTCAAGATGACCGACGACGGCAGATGGGCTCACGTGGTAAGTGGAGTTTTACTGATAAAGTTTATTTTGAAGAACTGTAAAAAAAACATCTTTTATCTAATATGTTTCAGAATATATTTGAGTTTTACAGAAGTTTTACTTATGTATTAAAATATGTGCTGCTTTTGAACGAATAATACAAACTTAGGTATTAAATTATAATTTTAGGATAACTTGAAAAAAACTATGCATTGTTATAATAAATTTCATGCTTTAAAAGGTTTTGTGTTATTTCTTGCTTTAGAAGGTTTTATGATAAACAATGACGGTTTTTCTTTAATCAAACTTAGCATCAACTGCTTTTAAAAAGCTTAAACTTTTAACAAAGAAACTAAAAAGGTGGGTGGCCTGTTTACTGCATTTTATAACCTACTACTTTTGAAACTTTTTATAATACTTGTACTTGCTTTAACAGGTGTGCGGATTGTGGATTCCGGAATGCGGTTTCTCGAACACCGTCTTCCTGGAACCCATCGACCAATTGAAGAACATCCCGTTGGACAGGTTCAAGTTCAAGTGCTACATATGCAAGCAGAAGCGGAACGGGGCGTGCATCCAGTGCAGCAAGAAGAACTGCTACGAAGCTTTCCATGTAACTTGCGCTCAGGTTTGATAAAATAAACATTCAAGTGACTATTCTATTGATTACCAGGTTTCGGTTGAGATTTTTTTTTTCATTGTCAAATATTGATAAAACAGTAAAATGCGCTCTACGATGTTGTTTATCTATAATATTATTTAAAGTTTATCCATGCGTGAAATATAAACACAAATTAGGCATTAACTTACTCACGCTAGTTATTTAAACGTATTTGTAAGTTTGTTTAAAAAGAAATGTTTAAATAATAATTTAGAAGTTTAGACATTTTCTTTAAATAAAAAAGTCACGCCTTGACATGTTTCTTTCCATAAACAAACCTTCTTACATTATTTAATTGCGAAACTTAGCACTACCGAAGGTTACTAAAGAACAAATTACGTATAAACATAAATTTACTCACATTAATTAAAGAAACAAATTTGAAAATTTCATTTACTCCAAATACCTCAGGAAGCGGGCTTGTTCATGCGCATGGAGGGAAAAGTGTTGGACAACGGAACACCTTACGTGCAGCACACGGCGTACTGCGACGCTCACACGCCTGCCGATCACGAGCACATTCCCAAGAGCAATTTCGTGAGTTTTGTCTTTTAACAGTGTTTTTTAGTGAGTTTCAATATAACTGATTTTTGTTTTGTACTGATGTGTTTTTTTGGTTTTGTTTATAATTTTTTAAGGGATGATTTGAAACAGTTTTACTTTGTTTCGTACACTTTTTTTTGATATATGTTAAGCTTTGACGGAACAACATCAATAATTTGCCTAGTATCTTTTTTAGATATTATTTATAAATTAATCAAATCTCAGTAATGTTCTTTGTTTTTGTCAATATTATTAATTTTTGCAACTTTTGAACAACTTGTAGAAAAAGAAAGGAGTTAACATAGAAGAAAAGCTGTCGCTGGCCAGGCAAGCAATACAAGCGCGCAAGCACGAAACACCTTCCATATCAATTCCGTCAATATCCAAAGAAAAGTTTGTTTATCATTTTTTCTATCATTAGATATTTTCGAGTTTTTTGAACTAATTAAGTCTTTTTTAAAAAGTTACCACAATACACATATATATTTTTTCACCTAAAGCTTGCAATTCTTTTTATTCCAAAAAAGCTAAGTAGCAGGTCGAGTTGTTAGTTTATCTTGAGAAACCAAGTTTTAGATATTTTTGAACTTTTCGAAACAATCAAGTTTTTATTAACAAAATTTTTTAATAAGAATTTGAATTTAAAACTGTTCAAGTCTTCATACTTCAAATAAACTAAGCAGTAGTCTAAGCATTCAGTTCAGCTTGAAAACACCAGTTTAATGCAGGAAACTTTTTATTACACGCCAATTTCAACAGGATGGCGAAGATAGCGAGCCAGGTGCAGATGGGGCAGAAGAAGCACTTCATGAAGAGGCTGCTGTCGTACTGGTGCATGAAGAGGCAGGGGAGGAACGGGGTGCCGCTGCTGAGGAGGCTGCAGTCGAACGTGTCCAAGAAAACGAGGGAGCAGCCGGTTAGTTGTGGACATCCTTGGTTACATGACAACTCAAATTCTTAAACAAAATTTTAAAAGACTATATTTTAGTAAGTAGAATAAATTAGAAAAAATTTAAAAATATGTATGTAGATCTTATTAAAATCAACAAGCCACTTTTTAGTTGTGAATTTATGATCCTAGGTTACATGACAATTCAAATTCGGACAACTCAAATTCCGACAATTTAAATTCTTAAAAAAATCTTTAAAAGACTATATCTCAGAAAGTAAAATTAATTTAAAATATGTATGTAGATCTTATTAAAATCAACAAGCCACTTTTTAGTTGTGAATGTCCTAAACGTTTGGAAACGCGGTGGTGTTTTTTCAAAAAATACTCGATTCCAAGAAAGTTCTTTTGTATAAAAATTATCGTTATGTATAAATTGAAACATTTTCAGAAGCTCGTTTACAGTTTGTTCTTAGTTATTTTGTTTAGTTTTAAAGTGTTTTAAGCTTTTACAATATTTGAATATTTATGTACACTTACATATTCAAGAGATATTCTTTGTGGATAACTAATCATGAAATTGAAAAAATACTTTCAGGAACTCATTTATGTAATTGGTTTGTTTAAACTATTTTTAACCTTTACAGTTTTCAAATATCTACATATCTATTTACACAGGACCAAGCGGGCGAGACTCAGGACAAGAGATTGAGAGACTGGGCGAGGATAAGGCACGATTTGGAGAAGGGCAGGTTGCTGTCCGAACTGGTGATAAACAGGGAAAAGCTGAAAATGAAGTGCATCAACAATCAGCAGGTACGTTTGTATTAGCACAAAAGTGTTTGGTATTTTTAAGAAAATGTGATTTTCGAAAGTCTTATTATTCTAAAAAGTGTTGATAGTAATTTAAATCATTATAGTAACCTACATTAGCGTATGATTTTATCGCCTTAATTGTAAAATTAAAAGTATTAGTGTTGCTGTTCATTGCGACTTTTGCAAGCGTGTAATGTCCGCACCCATCTAAAAGATATTATGTTACGCATTAAGAAAAATCTTATTTAAACATTGCGACTTACGCAAGCATATAGTTTTCATGCTCGTCTCAAACATTTCAAATCACTCCAACAAAATCACAGAAAATCTTGGAGCTGCAGCTGAACCCGCTGAACTGGTTCATGCGCAAGTGCATGGACCGGATGATCGAGTTCGACACGCACAAGATATTCCTGCACCCGGTCAGGAAGGAGGACGCGCCGCAGTACCACGTGCTGATCAAGAAGCCCATGGACTTCAGCAGGATCGTGGACAACATCGACAAGATACACTATCGGTTTGAATATGCAATATATATGCTAATTTAACAATTGATATTATTTATAAGTCGGGTGTTTTATTTTGGAAAAGTATTAATGTTTTTGTATGGAATATTTCTTTATTTGAAATTTAACATAACAGACACCATCAACAAAATTCATTTACGGTTTGCATTTAGATGTGTTGCATTTTTTATAGATATTGTACGATTCAAAAATTGAATGATATTATATTAGACCTTTTATTATGAAAGAATAACATTTACAAATATTTTTCATCGTTGACCCTATATTATCTAAATTATAAACTCAATAACTTTATTTATACTTTAGACGTTTTATTATGTAATTTAGTATTTTTTATTATGAAATATTCTTTTATTTTCAGAACACTGGAAAGTTTTGAAGCGGATTTGAACCTGGTTTTTGAAAACTGCATGTTTTACAACTCAAAAACTTCGATCTACTACTGCAGTGCGAAGACTTTGAAAGACAAGGTAGTTTTAATGAATTCTTTAAGTCTCTAAATATTTTTTTCAGTTATCTTCCGCTTCAGTTCACGCTTCCTTAGAACCAGCATGTTAAATTTTTAATAAACTGTAAAATTAAACAAAAAACTATTAAAGCTATATTTGAAAGATAATATTTTTATCACTTCTTATTAAGAAAAAGTCTAAATTAGATTGACTGGTATTTATGGAGAGGAAATACAGGGGAGATTCAGGTCTAATAAAATTAAGACCAGTATTTTTTTAATGTAATTTTTAAGTTAGCACATGTTGAATTCGCTCTTTTGTGTTTATTCAACAGGCAGGTTGTTGAGTTTGAGTAAAAATTATTAAAGTGACTCTAATATGTTAACATGATAAGTGATATGTTGTTTTAAACTCAAAGAATTTTCATTGAGTTTCATCAGGTTGCTTTTTATCATAATAAGTACCATTGATAGTTTATTTTTTTAATAAAAGAAGTAAACTGAAATTATTAAAAATAAAAAGTTTTAAAATTTATATCAACTTCTCGAGATTTTTGACAACCTTCTTAAGGTTTAATAAATCTGAACAAATGATAAGCAGTAGTTAGTTGAGTAGTTTTATTTTACATTTTTGAATTTGTAAAATTAATTTGTAAGTTATACAACAGTTTTAATACATAATTAAATACATTAAAAAGTGTATTGCTATTTTTTTTATTTTATCATTAAAACGTATGAAATTTGTAATATTATTTTGATTAACCTTTAACATTTATTAACAGGAAATGTTTTGTAAAACTAACCTGAATTTACTTGTTTTTTTGTCTTTAAGCTTTTACTGCCTTTAATCTGTGGCACAGTTTGTTTTCTTTGCAATGTTTTAACACATCAATATAATAACTAGCAAACACTGAACAGGGTCAAGCGCTGATAAGGGCGACCCGGCGCGACATCCACCGCAGGGGGCTGTCAACCATCACGGGGGTTTCACCCGCGGTTGCCACCAGCAACGGAGACGACGAGAAGGAGTTCGAGAGACTGCAGGAACTTTGCGACGTGGCGCTGATTCAGGGCAAGAAGACGAAGAAGTACAGGGACGAACTTAAGAAGTTGAAGAGGTTTGTTTTAATTGAACAATTATATCCTAATGTATTTTGTTAAGGCTGATATGTAAAACATATTTTTTTAAACTTATAACTATTAAAATAATTTTCACATACAAAGTATTGCACATTTCTAGCCAACAAATTTAGAATCGCTTACTAGAAATAAATATGATGGTCCGAATAAATTCAAAGTTTACAAAAAAAAATTATAAGTGTTTTAATCTTAATTTAAAACACTTGTTTAAAACTGAAAGTAAACTATTTTATTCTTATATTAAAATTAAAAGTTAAATTGTAAAAAATAGAACTAAGCCGAAAATAAAATATTTAATTTGAGCAGACGCTTGGTGATGAAGAGAAATATAAACTCCAATATGACGTCACCGGGCCATCAAACCGATGACGTCACAGAAGAAGATTTTGATGAAGAAACTGCCGATGAGAAACGTTGGTTTTATACTTGGTTTTAACTTTCAGTTTAGCTAACGTTTGTTTAATATGTTTTTAATTAATAGTAACACAAATTATTTAAAAAATGTTATAAAATTGATAAATGTCAGTTCAATTCGAAATATCGCAATTTCATTGTTCTGAAGACTAAATTTTAATTGTTACTTTATTTAAGCAAATTGAATTATGAACGCAAAAGCAAAGTAAAATTGTTTGTAGAAGATTATATTTTCATACCTAAAATATGTGAATCAACCTGAAAAGTTATTTTATATATAAAAACAAATTATACAGTAATCTTCCTTTATTCTACCAACATATGTTTCTGTGTGTCAACGAATCAACACACTTCAACTGGGTTCTGTAAAAAAAATAATTACTGTAATGAGAGAATAGAAGCATAGAATAAAGTAGGTGTATATATGTTTTCATTAAAATAAGATATATTCTACAGATAATAGTTATTAATAGGTGAAATACTTAACATTAAATCCGACTGTTATAAAATTATATGATATTTGTAACTATTAAGTCCAAAATAAATAAGTAAGCTAAATTACACAACAAAATATAATATAAACAAACAACTTACGTTAATAGGAAAGATAACTAAATCAAAATTCACGGTTGTTAACTAACGAAAAAAATACATTTTTACAACCAATAATTACGTCACAATGTAAATGAGGCCACCTAAACTATTCAATTTGTACTGCAAGAACATTAATTTTGTTTTTATGTAATCCATTCTGTAATCATTTCTTTGTTTTTCCTTAAAGTTTAATTTTTTCACTCTTTGATTTTTACATTTGAACTAAATCTGTTTCCTAATTCTATATAACTTTGATTCAATCATTACTAACATTCAATATATAATATACATGTTACACCGAGTTTCTGTGACTTTTATTGCCTTCAGCGCCGTTAAGTTTTATTGAATTTTATTGATTTACTAACTGATGGTTAATGTTTTATTTTTGTTCAGAATGGATTACATAAAAACAAAATTAATGTTCTTGCAGTACAAATTGAATAGTTTAGGTGGCCTCATTTACATTGTGACGTAATTATTGGTTGTAAAAATGTATTTTTTTCGTTAGTTAACAACCGTGAATTTTGATTTAGTTATCTTTCCTATTAACGTAAGTTGTTTGTTTATATTATATTTTGTTGTGTAATTTAGCTTACTTATTTATTTTGGACTTAATAATTACAAATATCATATAATTTTATAACAGTCGGATTTAATGTTAAGTATTTCACCTATTAATAACTATTATCTGTAGAATATATCTTATTTTAATGAAAACATATATACACCTACTTTATTCTATGCTTCTATTCTCTCATTACAGTAATTATTTTTTTACAGAACCCAGTTGAAGTGTGTTGATTCGTTGACACACAGAAACATATGTTGGTAGAATAAAGGAAGATTACTGTATAATTTGTTTTTATTTATATTCCAGTGAAGTTACTTTACTAGGATCTTTTATTAGCAAACAATTAAAACTATATTTTGAACAGTTATTTTATATATATAAAGGAATCTAATGTTGTTTATACTGTAAATAGTTATGAAAACATGATTTATACCAAATTTTATTATATACGTAAGATTTTTTCTAAAATAAAGCAAAGAAGAAGTAATTATGATTGTATTCTTAATCTTATATTTAAAGTTAAACACATTCAGCTGAATAAAGTTTTAACATAAAATAAACAGTTGTGTATGTGTACTGTGAAAGTCGTAGTTATAAACTATCTTGTGCTGTATGCATGAGTATTTAACCAAAACAGAGCAATTAGAAGCAATTATGTTATTTTTGTAATAAAACATCTTCAGCCGAGAACGAGGACGAAGTGAAGAAAGTTCTGACTCCGAGGAAAAGAGCGAGAAGCACGAGAATTTCCTCCTCGGAGTTCTTCACACCGGACATGTACCCCGGCAAGAGAAGAAAACTGAAGGCTTCCACGGGTTATTAATAATTTGATTAGATAAGTAGTTGTTTTGAAACAGGGTTGCCACAAAACCTGGAAAAACCTGGAACTTGACGATTTAGAATAAAAAACCTGAAATTTTTTAACAATTTTTATAATAAGTAGTAAACTTTTGATTTGACACGAAAAATCTATCAAAAAAAAATTATCATCATCAAAATTTTATTATTATTAATAAACACATTTAAAGTAGTTTTACAGTATCTTTTCAATGTTGTTATACTACTTTACACAGTTTTTAATCTTAAACTTAACTTTAAACTAAAAATAGACCCAAAACGTCTACTTTCAAAAACCTGGACGAAATTTCTTTAAAAACTAGTGGCAACCCTGTTAAAATAACACGGGTTTTTGGTTTATTGAAATCAAAACCCCAGTGAGAAAAAATTATCGAAAATGTTTTGTTTTTTTTTTTAAAGAGATAGCTGATACCGTTACAATGACAGGTTATTTATTTTAATTTTTAACTTAAAATTTTTAACTTTAAACTGTTTTCACAGTATATATTTTTCAATTTAAAATAATCTATATTGAAATATGACTTTGTTTTAGTGAAAGAAAATTTTGTCTGGAAAACTTTTAAACTTTTTTCGTTAAGGTTTGTGACAATTTAAGTTGGTTTAGTTATTAAAACTTAAAATTGAAAAAGGCATTCTCTCTCCACAGAAACGAAAAATAAGGAGGAAAATCCGCATGGTGGCGCCGCGGAGCGTGGCGGGGCTGAAAATTTGGTGGGAAATGCGAGAAGGAGGAGGAAGGGAAGCTTCGGATCAGATATGTTCGGCGGTTAGTTTCTCATCACACATTAGAGTCGCCCCGCCACCTCTCTCACTTCACTTCTCTCTCATTTTCGATTCTCTCACTTTGTCACAACGTCAACTTTTTACCAGTTATTTTTGTCGTCCAATGTAATTTTTAAGGGAGAATGACCGGGAGTTTTATTCTAAGGCACAGTTTTAACGACAACTTTACTGCTATATAGTACCTAGGTTTATATAAATGTTGTATTTAAATTATATATATATAGATAACATATTGTTAGTATTTATATGACTTTATGTAACTCTAATTATTTTTGACAGTATGTTTTATCATATATATAACAGTTATGTATTTGATAGTTTAAAGGATTAAGAAAGCAATTTTCTAATTAAACATGTTACATTTGATAAACTTATAACATAAGTTTAAACATAATGTTTATTCTAGTTTAATTAGTTTTTACTTTATATGAGTTAAAGTATTTTTTTACTTAATTATTAAGAAATTTATTTAAATAGTATTTTTTTTGGCAATTTTGATTAAAAATATAAGTTCCTAATGAATTACAATAACATATTAGACTAGTTTTATCTTTTTATGTATTAGCATTTTTCAAAGCAATGTTTTTTATTTCACTTTTACAAGTAGTTTTTTAAATATATTATAATCACTAAAGAAACTATAATGTAAAGTTAATTTAACAAAAAACAAACGCTTTAAAAAAGTTTATTAAGCTATAAAGATTATTTTTGTAGTAGTGATTTTATCTTTTGAACTTGATTTATTAGTTCTACATCACAAACTTTTTTGCAGTAAAGTTGTCTGAAAAAGTTATCAAAACACTCTCCTAACTGCTTGTTTGCATTTAAAAACTAAGATTTCTTATCACATTTATGACCCAGATAGTTTTCAAATGATAAGTGCTTAGACCACAGTTTCTAAACCGTCTAACATTGAAAGTTTGTTTTAGTATTTAAATACAAAGTAAGTCCTCAGTAGTTTATTAAAGATCTTTAAAAACCATTAGAATTTCAAGACAAGAATTATAAGATTATTTTTAGGTGTAAAGGCTTTTTATAAGCGAAAATAAACCACATTTGCATTAAAGATAGTTACTAGTATGTTCTAGTTATACCTTGCATTTTTACATGTACACGCGGTTGTAACAATACGAAATTATACTAAGACTTTTTATAAATGAAGTTTAGAAAAATAAATAGTCACATGTCTAAAGATTCCGGTACTTATTAGTATAAGCTAATTTATTAAAATTTTGATTACGTATATGACCTGGCCAATTTTTAGATGATGGGCTAGACACCTGAAAAAAAGTTGCTAAACTGTCTGGCGCTAAAAATTAATTCAAAATAATCAAATACGAAACAGTTTTCAATAAATTCTGAAAGGTCGTTAATAAAGTTTTAAGACAATATAGAATTATACTCCCAGTTTTAAGCACTAAGGCTTTAAAAAAATAGTTTAGAAAAAGAATTTGCCACATGTCTAATGTAGACGGTACTTAACAGTGTAGGTTACTTTACCTTGCATTTTCACAAGCACATATGATTATCGTATAAATTTTTAGTTTTATTATGCCACATGTCTGAAGCATACGCTGTTTAAAGTTTAGATTTTTGCATAAGTACTTGAGTGCATATTTTCATTGACGTTGTGACATATCTTTTCTTCTTTGCTCTTTTGCTTTTCGGCTAACTTGCTGTTTGACGTTGTTACTGAAGCTTGACAAAATAACTGTTTTGAATCATAACTTAACTGGTGCTGTTTCGAAACAACAGAGTAACTCGAGACTTATTGAGCTGGCTTTTTGTACATTTGCATTCATATATACATACAGTTGAAGTTACGTGCCAAAATAAGTGTTCATATGTGTCATTTTTTTATTCTTTTTTTGCTTTGTGCCAAGATGCTTTTGTGACATTGTCCCTAGCTAGTTACTGCTTTTAGGTTATTTTTCAATAAATTGTTGTTTCTAAAAACAAAACTTAGTTTTTGTGTAAAGCTTATAAGTACGCTGTTTATAATATATACGGTGTTTAAAGTGATGTCTAGTAAAAACTATTATTCAATGATGTAACAAACATATATAGTTTTACAACAATTAGTTTTGCATAAACTCTTTGTCAATATTTGTTCAAAGAATTAAATAAATTGGTATTTAGTTAAGTTTTAGAAGAAAAAAATTAGATGTAGAACAAAATCTATCTCAGTTGAAAATTAAGAAATTATCACGCAAAATATTTAACTATACATGATATTTGTAGATTAATTTTTCTGACCAATAACTTTTTGTTTTAAAATTGTAAGTTTTTAAATATTAGCAGGGTTTTTCAACTTCCTTATTCGCTTTTTTTTAATTCAAGTATTTTTCTAAATTAACACTAACAGAACTTGATATTATTTAATAAAATAAGTTCTTGCGAACAAACTCATCACACTTAATTTGTTGTATAAACAAGTATTAGTCAAGCTAAACAAAATCTGTGCACTCCAAATCGCAAAATAATAAAAATGAGCACCCTAATGTATATTTTTCTCATAATATCCAGTGCAGGGTTTCTCAAAAGCTATGACCCTCCGACAAAATTGCTCAAAAAACTACCATTAAAAACGCTCAAAACCTTTTTTTTTGTTGTTCATCATCAACTCCAAAATATCTAGCGTAAGTTTCAATTTTTAGGAATATTTTTCATTTACATCAAAACAGATTTTCTGCACACTAAAATAAATTTTGTGCATACTTTGACGACCACTGGTATAAACAAACATCTACGAAACACAAGTTTTTTTATGCGTTTTGAGAACCCCATTATACTAATTGTGTTTATAGTAAGAAATAGTATCTTGTATTAAATTTGATAATTGTAGTTCATTAAATTTGATGGAATTTTAAATATATATGTGTGCTTAATATGATCAACCTGATCATTTTTTTTTTTTATTACAATAACTTTTTTATGCCTATTTAAGAAACACTAGTTTATGTAAAAACTGCACACTAAATAAAGTATGAGATTGACTTCATACAGGTGTGTTAAAATGGCATTTCTTGATTCATTTAGTTTGTCAAATAAACAACTCAAGGAAGATAAATAGGCCGAATTTAAGTTTAAACCGAACTTTATTGAACTTTTTACAAATTAAGTTTTTAAAGTTAAATATATATATGAAAATTATTTTTTCTTTAATAGTTGTCATCCAAATAAAAATACTAACATTTTGTTCATCTTAAAACCACTAACAAACGTTTCCTAAAGTTTTTACAGCTTTTGTCGTTTATTCTTAAACTTTTTATAACTATTTTCAGATAAATTTTAATGGCAAATAAACGCTTTGTATAAGTTATGTCTTTTACGGAAGACACTGTCAAAAAATTATAACAGCATTCATTTTAGCAATGAATTTTCAAATCAGATTGAGTATTATCCAAAAAAATCTTTGCGAAAAATCTACAAACTATATCTAAAAGTATTTATTTACTTCAAAAAAAAAACATTAAATTAAGGATCTTTTCAGTGGACTTTTTTGTCATTCAAACTTATATATACATTTTTATCTTTTAAAACTAAATAATTACAATTGGTTTGCATTTTTTTGTAGTCTTTGAGTTTAATTGTTTTAAAAGTAAGTATTTTAAAGGCTATGTTTTTGGAGAAGAAACCATTTTGTGATTAAAAAATTGCTAACTTTAACATAACTTTTCTTATTTTTAAAACTAACTAAGGTATTTTTGGGTTTAAAAGATCGTTCTTTTATCTTAAACTTGGTCTTAACTATTCAAACAGTGCTTATTTGAAGAATTTGTAATTTTTTATCGTTTATATTTAATTTTATATACAGACAAAAGTAATAACATTTTATTTTTTCATTAATTTACTTTAAAATGCTTTCTTCATATTGTACCTCTATGTTTAACATCAACTTTTTTAATGTATAGCCCCATACCAATTTTCAACAAAAAAAGATATTGTATACTGAAGCTTCAACTTTTAGTATGGCCGAGGTATTTTTTTCTTATTTAAGTAGGATCTTCGAACTTCACTTTATACTCTTTTTACTTTTCTATTATTTTTTCTACAGATTATTATTTTAATATCTACATAAACGAGCTAAAATATTTCTTATTGCTCTAGCATTAAAGGTTTTTAGCAAAAAGGTATATTTTTAGAAATTTGAGAAAAAAAAACAAGAAAGTAAAGTGATGTTCATAGATTCTACTTCTTTTAAATAAAAAACAAAGCTACTAGTTGTTTTTACCATTTAGAAAAAATCAAAGTAATTTTTTAGATATAAGAGATCAAATTTAGAGGGTTCAATAGGTTCTTGATCGGAAGCGCAAACAACAAAAAATCGAAAATAGACTATTTTACTAGAAATCTATCTCCTCCTTTAATTTTTTATCAATTTTTTAAAACTTTCCAATAGTATTCTTAAACAAGATTTGAACTACTTGTAGGAAACAGATTTTTTCGGTAAAAACTAAACAAATAAATACTTTTTTTTTCAAATTTTGGTCATATTTTTATTTTCAAATTTTAGTCATATTTTTTTTTCAAAAATCGGCTTCCAATAAGTTGTTCGTAACATTAAAAAGAACATTTCATAAGAATTTATAATAAATTACTTTAAAAATGAAGAAGGAGATAGATTTTAAGTGAATCTTTTCTTTCCGAGAAAATCGGTCAAGAATTTTTTTATTTTATAAGATTGAATCGAATTTTTTTTACAGTTATATTTCAAAAGTAAAATGAAGTTTTCTTTCTGTTCTATAAAAAGAATCTTAAAGTTTATGCTCAAAACTTTCAAATAAGAGTCAATGTTAATTTTTGTAAAAAAAATATTGGACCCCCTTATCCTCTTAATATGGTTTAGCGCTATACTCACAATAGTTTTCTTTTTCGGAAAGAGGTCACCTGGTTGTAATTACTTTTCAGTTACTCAGAGTTTTTAATATAGATTAATTGAAAAAATCTTGTACTAATTATTGTCTTTTGAAATTTCCAAAACCTAACTTTTTATAACATCTTTCAGAAACTATCTAGTATGTACTTAACTTCGAGATTTAAAATTTAATTATTATCAAAATTAATAATTGCTAAATTAAATCTATAATAAATGTTAAGGATATCTTTAAAAATTTTGTAAGTTTTAACGATATACAAGGCATAAAAAATACTTAACTAATTTTTTTTATAGCTAAATATAAATGTTATATTGCTTCATGTGAGACCTTAGTAATAACAATAAGAAATAAATATGCATTTATTTATTTTGTATTGATAATACAAAATTAATGTTTGAATGAGAATTTAACCTAGCATAGTTAATTTTTTTAGTAATATTTTTGACACAGAGTAAAAAATTTCGGTTATTAAACTTAACTTGGCTTGTTAAAAATCTTTATTTTGTGTGAAAATTTGCTGTGAAAAGTACCAAATATTTACTTATTATTTAGCAGTGAATTTTTTTTAACCGTTGAAAAATTATTTTAAATATGACTTGAAATATAATGTGTTTTGAAGAGTTACTTATCAAAAAACAGTAAAAACTGTTGAACAAAGTTTTATTATAAAAGCTGTATTTATGCTGTTTTAGACTCTGGTTTGGATGTGAATTTCTTCCTGTTAAGTACGCATTTCTTAGGTACACGCTTACAAGCCATAAGATTGAGACTAAACAAGTTTCTAGGTATGTAAAACTTTGCTCTAATGACAAAATATGTATATGAAAATTTAAGTAAAAAGTCTGAATTAAACTTAGGTTTCAAGAAGAGTTCAGTAAAGCAACATTAATAAAGGTTTGATACAAATAAAACAACTTCTTTTAGGAAGTTTAGAATATATATTTGCATTAAGACTTATCCAAAGTAGCGAACTACAAAAGTGCTATATATAATATAATTTTGCTAGTTACAAACAAGGGTTTTTCCTAGCACTAGTACTTATAAATATTATTCACCAAAATTAAAAAAAAAATAGTTTTGTTTATTTTTAGACAATTAGAGTATAAACTAACATAAGAATATTCAATGTCCACAACTAATTATATAAGTTAAAAAAACAATAATTAAAGAATCTTAATTGTTTTCACGGAGTTTTCATGATTTTTTAATGAAGACAAAATCCAAAAGTATTTTATAATTATTGTAACTTTCACATAAAATTAGGTAAACTCAGACTCTTACTCTTGTACTAATTAATTAGTTTTTCTTTATCATTCTTTTTACATAAGTAGTTAACGTTTGTTATAAATTCAATTTTTCAATCTTGCTTTTGCTTCATTTTTTTACTTTTACAAAAAAAATATTAGGCTTTTTAACAGTCAAGATAGTTAATTTTAAATCTAACGAAAAAAAAATGCAGCTATACATTTGTTTATATGTTTTATAAATTAATAGTTTAACTTAATTAGGCAGTTTAAAAAAATACTTTAGTTCGTTGTCAACAATGCAGCCTATTGAATAATTTTGCAGTAGTATTCATTTCTTATTTTATCTGACAAAAGTGTATCTATAACTAAGAGCTACAATGATTAAAAGTAAGTAGAAAAGTAAACATTAATGTGTGAAATTTAAGTACATTTAACATCCTTTGTTATAAGGTTAACTGTAAGATATAAAGCATTGAAGGAGCATTTGATGATTATTTGTTTCTTTTATTCAAACTGAACAAAGAAAGTTTACCAAAATATATGTTTTATTTAAGCAGTAACTTATGAAACCGAAAATCTCAGGAAACTTCAACGTGATGACGTCATCGAGCGACGAGGACGATTGTGACGTCACAAACATGAACAACATGCACCTCATAAAGCCTCTTGATTTGGTGTGGGCAAAGTGCAGGGGATACGCGCCCTACCCAGCCATGGTCAGTACAGTTAAAGTATTCAAAAAAAAGTTTTTTTTGCAAATTTTTCAACGAATAAAAGTCAACAAAAATTTTTTTTTAAATATATTAATACACGAATATAAGGGTACAAACAATTACGAATTAAAAAATAATAATACTCAAGCATAACTCTATCAGAAAAATAAAGGAAAATACGTATAGTTTAAATTTAATAAATCTTTGGCAGCCCTGTAACAAAGATAATGATATTAAGCATATCTTTAACAATAGAATAAAATAAAGTTCTAAATAAAATGCGTAATAGATATAATGAGGTTTGTGTGCCATTCGTTTTGAAAATTAAGTTATGAAAAGAAATCAAATTGTCTCATAAAAAATTTCAGGTCATCGACCCGCTGATGCCGAAATCAGGGATCGTCCACAAGGGGGTACCCATCCCCGTCCCCCCAGACAAGGTTCTCAGCGAGGGAAATACTCCCTTTCCCTCCACGTCATCATCCCACGGTGGAGGCGTCCCGAACGGGGGAAAGTCCCTCTTGTTCCTCGTGCTATTCTTCGATGCCAAGCGCACGTGGCAGTGGTTGCCTGGCAACAAGCTGGAGGAGCTGGGAGGGGACAATGGGCGGGATGACGTCATAATAAATCAGATCAGGAAAGCGGGGGCGCGGAAAAACATCCGGGAAGCTTACGCCAGGGCCATGCAGCACAAGGAGAAAGTCAAGGAGGAGGCGGTGACGTCATCGGAATCTGAGGAGGACGAAGAGTGGTCGTCAGGAGAATCGGCTCCAAACGAAGAGTGTGACGTCACAAAAGAATGAAAGTGGTACTTTTTGAGCTTTTGTAGGATACGAGAAATACACAAGGTTTTTATGCAATAAATGCCATGTAAAAGTACGAAAATAAATTAATAAGCTTTTTCTATAGATTTGAAGTTCAAATATATTTTTTTAAATATTAAATTTAAATGAGTTGATAATTCTTTCAGCATGCTGGTAAAATCTGAATGAAGTTTTCTATTCCCTTGTTGCAATTAGTAGAAAAGCTTGAAAGTTTTATTGTTTGTAGAAACATTGAAATTCAAATAATCATGCAATTTTATAATGTTCCTTATATGCTGTAAATATTTTAGCAGCTTGTTGTTGTTTTTTAATGATTTTATTTTGCTTTTAAGATTCATGGTGTTCATTGTCGTTAATTTTAAACTGCATTCTAAAAAAAATTGTATCCAAAGTCTTTCCAAGACAATTGTACAGTATAATTAGACAAAACTTAAGAATAGTCATTGATAGCTATCTTAAAATAAAAAACTTCTGAAAAACTAGCTTTAGCATTCAAATCATTATTTTCAAAGCTACTAACTTTATTCATTTATGAATAAATGTTAGTGTTTTTGTTAAATTTTTTTTTTACTAAGTTTTACAGATTTTTATAATCAATTTTATTATTGTACCCTTTTTTTTATCCTGTTTAAATTAAACTAAAAAACACTTTTTTTTTATGTTTATTTGTACTTTTTTTGCGCAGTCATTGTTTTTTGTAGATTTTATTGTAAATATTTTGATACTTCTCATATTACTTCTCTTATGATGTGAAACTAAAAACTAATAAATTTTAAAAACTTTTAAATGTTTTATCAACTAAAAGATCTACTTAAACTTTATTAAAATGATTTTTTTAAGTTGTTGTGGTCTAGCATTGTCTTTTTAATAACTTGCCTAATCATGTAAATAATTTAAATTGAATAATGTCATTTTCACATCATGTTCTTGCTTCGTTGATAAACTTTAAAAATTATATCATTTGACGTTTTTATTAATAAATTATGCTTTCAATGTTTTTCCCTTAATAACCTACAAAGTTTGAATTTTATAACATCTTGTGTTAACTGTAAAACCTAATAACGTTAATTTTTCAACTTTTGTTTCATGTAAAAGATTGAGCATTGTATGTATATTTAAACTTTGCATTTTTAGAAGTTGAATTTTTTTTTGTCTACCTTAATTTCTTTTAAGTAACATCACTTCAATGAAGTTTTGAACATAAATTGCTATTCCTTAGAAGTTTTAAATATTAAAAAAAACTTTAGTAAATTTATATTTCATGTTATGTGTTTTATAGTATTTTTCTATATTAAAAGGAAAAATTAAGTTTTTATGTTACTAAGTTTTGATACATATCAAATCTTAATAACTTTTTTATTTAATTATGATCGTGTTCTTCAAAAACAAAATCTTTTTAGATACTTTCTTTTAACTTTAAATTTTCGAATTTTGAAAACCCCTACTTTATAGGTTTCTGGTTTAGGTACTTAGTTTGATTTATAATCTTCAAAGTCATGTACTTTGTTGATAAGAATTAAGATTATTGATTAAATTGGGGAAAAATTAGTTTTTTAATGTTAAGTTTATACAGTTAAATTTTTAATTAGAAAAAGAAACCTTTACATATAACCGATCAAGTTATACTTTTCAAAATTGGTTAAAAGAAACGTTGAGATATAAATGAAATACTTTAAAATTATACCACGGTAGGTTTTTATGGAACAATTAGCCTTTTATATTACAATAGAACATTTAAAAACTGCTAGGTTTGCAACATTTTTTTAATAATTAAACTTTGAAAAAAATATTAAACTTATTTTTAATCATAGTATACTCTATTTTCATATGTTTAGTTATTTTGAGATCTTATTTTAAAATAAAAGTTATATATATTAGATTTTAAAATATAAACGCTTTACTACTAAACAAGAGCGAAAGTTAAGATATTTTTCTATTCTTAGAACTAGTTATTCTTTTGTTACGTTATGGCTAATAAAAATAAGTCGATGCATATACGGCTATGCTATGTTTTCTGTAAAAAGTATAAATAGCTCTGTTTTATCTATAGTAATATTCTAAATCATTAAAATTAAATAGTATTTACATGCATACAAAACTCTAGTATATTTTCATTAAAATTAGTTTGTATAACGTACGGAAATATTTATTGGTTTGTTAAAATCTTAGTATTTTATGGTTGTTATCAATATAACTGTTTGAAATTAAAAAGTAGTTTTTGCACTTTTTAAGTCATTAAAAAAATAATTTTTCTGTTTTAAAGAAAAAAACTAAGTTTTGATACAACTAATACTAGGTTGACTAATTTCTTGGGAAAGAAATACAATTCCGACAAAAAAAATGATTAAAACTATTTAGATAAGGGGTCCATTTGGTGGTTGCAGGAAAAATTTGGAAAGTAAAAATATTTGCGAGCCGCAGTAGTGTTTTAGTTTTCACTCTTCATAGCAGACCCGCGTATCTAGTGTAAGTTTAGATTTTTCGTGAAATGTACCTAAGACTTTTTTTTCATTTATTTCAAATACCAGAACATCTAGTGTGTGTGTCTAATTTTTTTTTTCGCTGATCAAATTTATTTATTTAGGTCGCCAGTTTGCCGACCCGAATTTTTTGAATAAGTAGAGCCTAGCAGTCAATACAAAACTAAACTTTAAATACTTAAACTAGTTGAAATAATTTACCCTTCGAATAGCTCGCTACAGATATCTAGATACCTTAAATACAAGAGCTTTTACACTTTGTAAAAAAAAAGCTTTAAGAGCGAATGTCTTATCTACTTTTTAGTTTTTAATAATAGTGTAACCGCTATCTGCCCTGCGTTGTGATAATAGTTAATAAGTTTACAAAATAACTAGTTGTAAACACTGACAAGTTTAAATTTATTAAAGCACTATGACGTTTGCTTAACGACGAATTTTTAATACAAAATGCTATTCTTGTTGTAGCAACGGGCAGTTTATTGATGAACTCTGGTTGATGACATCTCATTGAATTGGAACTCTGAGTGGATTGCAGTTGAGTGTTTAAACTTTTGTAAATTTGTTGCTTTAAAAGAAGTACCAAATTATAGATTAAACTTTGTTGCTTATTAAAGAAATTATTGAATTATTCTTTAGCTTTATCAACTTTTTGTATAATTTTACTTGAGTTAATACGTATTTTTTAAATCACATTTGTTATTAAATATTGTTAATTAAACTGTGCTGTGTAATTTATAACCGGTTGTTTTTAATTTAAGCTACTATTTAAGTGATTACTATACCATTAGAATGATTAAGACTAAGAAGGGCTTAAGACAAAAAAATAAGTTAACGGGTCTTGCAGATACTGAGCCATCAGTATCTGCTGACTTCAATAGTTTAAAATAAGGCAATTAAACTGCGTTGACAATTAACTAAATATAAGAAATGTAATTTTTTTGTAAATTTAAAGGATTTTTTTTTAAGTTTTATGGTTGTAGTCCGATCTCTTCATTTTATTGTGAAAGATTAACGGCACAAGTAAACACATAAGTAGATGTATAAGAAGTATACATCATTAACAGTCTGCTGCGCATAATTTAACTTCCTAAACTATTTAAAAGTTGTAGTATTTGTGCTGTGCAAAAAATCTATATTATAAAATTCATAAAAAAACTTTAAAAAAAATCAAAAGTTCAAAATGTTTTAGAGAATTGTAGTAAAAGTTTCCATAAACCTTTATGTTAATACTTATTTTTAATTTACTCTTTTCAAAAGGAATCAGTTACTAAGTACTTTATTCAACAAACATTTAGTACATCAAAATTGTAAAAAATACACATATGTTTTTTACTACACTATTCTTAATTTTTATATACCTTTAGGTATAAAGCTTAATTTATTTTTACTGTATGTAAAACGTTGTAGACTAAAATATAAAACATTTATGCATCTTACTCTTTGAAGACATAATAGTTTTTTAGCACTTAGATTAGAAATAAGTATAGAATATTTTACATTTGAAGTTTATTGTAAATAATTAATGTTTATTAGCAGCTTGCAGAGTCTTCAACTTTTTCTTCCAAATCTTTGCTTTTCTTTTGAAAGACAAAACAGAATGTATTCTCTTTGTAAAAATAAAACAACAAGAACTTTGTAGTAAAAACAATAAAACCAAGCTTATAAATTTTGCATAACAAAGCATTACTTATAATGCGTTACTTTAAGCTTTACTTATAGTGCGTTACTTTAAGCTTTACTTATAGTGTGTTACTTTAGCGTCGCTTATAGTGCGTTACTTTAGAGTCACTTATAGTGCGTTACTTTAGAGTCACTTATAGTGCGTTACTTAGAGTCACTTATAGTGCGTTACTTTAAGCGTCACTTATGTTGCGTTGCTTGAAAATAAATTAATACCAAAAATAATTCTAAAAAACCATTGTTGTAGAATTCAAACAATAATTTGCTACAAATAACATTCAACTTAAAAACTTCAATTAAGAGCAAATAACAAGCTTAACTTTTTCACATGAAGATCACTTTTATCTTTCAAAGAATTACTTTGATAGATAAAAAAATTAAAAACAAAAAACGTTCCAAAATAAATTCAAATGATATTTCTAAATAATTAAGCAATTAAAATGGCAGTTAACTTAAAAGTAAAAGATAAATAAAAAAAGTTCAAAGAACTTTCCTAAAACTATAACTGCTCAAGTTTAAATATCAGAAAATTTCCATATAAAGTGAATTTAGATACAACAACACAAAATGTGATAGACAAAACAGAATAGTTAAAAATAGCATTTCAAATAAACTTACTAATCATTTATGAGATAGTAATTTATGAGATGTAAAATATACAACATAGATTTTAAAAGTTCGATACGAGAGCAATTTTTCGAGACTTAAAACAATCAAATCTAACAACAAAAAAATCTCAGTTTCCGTTTTTTGGGTCTTTCATTAGTTAGTTTGCTATAAAGTTCGTTATAGCTGTTTTCTAAAATTTTTATTCTTGTATCTTTTTCTTCAGATTTTGTTTTCAAGCTACTTATGTACTTGCTGTTTTTTATATTTTCTTTTTTAAATTGTTCAATATTGTTATTTTCATCTATCATTTTGTTAAGTTCAATTTTTAAAGTTTCAAAATTTTCATTTTTATGTTTAATAAAGTCTTTTTGTTCGTTTATTTTTTCCGTTAATTTTTTGCACAAGTTGCTTTTTTCTTGGAGATTATTGTGTAAGATTTTGTTTTTATTTCCTAACCTATTTATGCTAAGAGCATTCAAGTTAATAGTCTTTTCTAAGCATTCTATTTTTTCATTTTGAGTCTTAATTTTTGTGATTTGTTCTTTAAACTCATATGAATTTGCTTCCTTCAAAATAGATTGTTCTATAAAGGATTTCAATCTTTTTTCACTTTCCTCATTAAACTTTTTATCATAAGTCTCAATTTTGTTCTTTAATGTCGCGTTCGCAAAAAGCAGCTTTATTTTATCGTTTTCAACACTCAAACTGCTACTTTTGAGTCTTGCCTGATCTTCCTTCAGAAGATTCATTTCTTTTGTAACCATATTGAGTTTCTTCTCAAGATTATCATTAACTGCACAAATATTGTATATCTCCCTCCAAGCATCCGATATCTCCTTCCTACCTAACATCTTATCCTTCTTCAACTTGTGAATGATCTCATCCTTTCTTCTTAATTGAGAACTGAGTCTTTTATTTTCTACCTCGATCATTTCGTTGTTCATCTAAAAGTGTTTGAATTAGAAATTCAATCTAAGTTAAAATGTTAAATACAAAACTATTATAAATATTTACAAAAAACAATATTTTTTAAATGTAAAATATCAGAATAATATGAGTACTATATACCTCCTTTCTATCAATGTTTTCTCCCTTTAACTTGTAAATAATCTCATCCTTTCTTCTCAATTGAGAACTGAGTTTTCTTTTTTCATTCTTAAGCCTTTCGTTGTTCATCTAAAAAAAATCAGTTAGAAAACTACGTTTAAATAAAAACAGAAAATTTTAAAAGTAATAAGTTGTTTATAGAAGACAAGTTTTTACATTACTCTTTCTTTATTGAACTAACATATGTTCCGTTCATATGTGTTAAGAAAGAAAAAAAATACTATGAAAATTAGCTTTTATTATATTTAAGGATCTTTATTGACAAACGGTTAGCTTAAATTTTTAAGTATTTTTTATATAAATACTATAAATACCTAAATTACTTGCAGAATTAAAATTTGTTCTTTCAATTTTAGAATTTCATGCTTATTTATGAGCTTTTACATACTTAATCATTTAAAACAGCTGAAACTAACCATGAACAACTTTAATTGACTTTCTAATTCGATAATTCGCGAATGATCAGTCTTCATTATTGCTTTAATTAGATCAACTTATCAACTTTGACTAGTTGGTAAATGTAGTACAATAAAAATTGTATAAGAAAGTTTTAATGAATTCGCAAAAGTCATTTAAAATCTAATACGTCATAAAAAATCCAAAAAATATTTTCATCAGTTGTCAAGAAACAACTTATTAATAAATGGGAATATTTTAAATATGAAAGTTTATAAACTGTCCTCTGTTTTTTATTTACTTAAGTTAACTTTTATATCTCAAAGTTTACCATCTTGGTATTTAAGTTGAACATTCTACTTTTATTTGTGTTTTTTATCAAAGTTTTGCATAAAAATTTTGAAAATAATCAAAAAAATTTATACAGCAGTTTTTAAATTTATATTTAGGTTCTTTTATTAATATCTTTGAATAAACAAAAACTAAAACGGTATTAATCTTTAAGTTTTGCCGTAAACATGTGTAAACAGATTTAGGATACAATATAACAAAAAACTACATTTTCAAATACAATATTAAGTTATAAAAATGGCCGGTGAACTACGATATACTTTTTGGCCAAAAACATATTTTATTAAAACACTAAAAATAATTTCTCTCATAAACTTATAATTTGGTTATTATCTTAATAATTACTATTCACTAATGCTTTTTTATTGCTTATTTTCTCTCATTTCGGTTTAAACACCTTTTATACTGACTACCAGTGGCGTCGCGTGGTATTTTTTTTAGGTGGTGCAGAATTAAAAAAAAAATCCCCTACTTTAAAACTCTTTTTTATCTTAAACAAAGACTTTTTTCTATAGCAATTACATTAAATTGATAATGTAATTTGGGAATTTTTGTAAAAAAAAAAAAAAAAAAAATTCAAAAAAAAAACTAATTAAGAAAATAACTTTAAAAAAAAGGTAAATACTTTAAATATAGGAATAGAAAAAAAAATTAAGTAATTTAAAAGACTCAAAAATGTTAGATTATTTATGATATAAATTTTTAAGAAGACTTTAAAGTTTAAACTAACAGTAGAAAAAATTTAGACAAAACAAATTTTTATTATATTGAAAAATACAGCAACTTTATTAGTCCTTTTTATTGCCTCAACTTTATTTAAAAAATATTTGACTAAACACATCATACTAAGAATGGTTATTTTACCAATGTTTAACTTAACAAAATAATAAATGTCTTATTAGACTTGGCAAGGAAATTAAAAAGTCTACAAACAAAACAAAAAAAGGTTTTGTACAAACTGCAAGTTTATTTTAAGTAAAATTTATTTTACTAAGTAGAAAATAATTGCTTATTTACTGCTAAATATTGACAAAAATAAATGAGTATCAACTTAGAACTAATTAAAACTGTTGATGTTTGAAATAAAAACAGCTTGACTACTAAGTTGAAAACACAAAAGTAAAATAAGCAAGCTCATAAACATCAAACTTTACGAAGTCTCTAACTTACAATTTAGAATTTAGATTAAACAGACTAATATTATAATAAGAAAATACAGCAAATGCAATAATATTTCTCTTAGCCTCAACTTTAGTTAAAAAATATTGGGTTAATTAAACATCAAACTATTTATAATTATTTTACTAATATTTAATTTAAAAAAATCTATTTATACGTGGCAAGTAAATTAAAAATTTTACAAACAAATAAAATGTTGTGTACAAATTGAAATTTTTTTAAAGAATAACTTACATTACTCAGTAAAGAAATTTAAAAGAATTTTAAAATACAATTAAGATAAAAAAAAAAGTTTGACTAAGTAAAAAACTCAAAAGTAAAATAATCAAACTAAATAATATTAAGTTTTACAAAGGCTCTAAAGTTAAAACTTAGAGTAGCTTACAGTTTAGATATAACAAACTTATATTTTAATAGAAAACACAGCAAGTATAGTAATATTTCATTTTAGCTTCAACTTTACTTGAAAAATATTGGATTAAATACCAAATTAAAAATAATATTTTTACTTATTTTTAACTAAACAAAAAAGGAATGCATAATGAAGCTTGGCAAGTAAATTAAAAAGTCTACAAACAAAGAAAATCTTATGTACAAATTACAACTTTTAAAAAAAAAACTTAACTTGCTTAGTACAGAAAATGGTTACTACTGAATGAATACCTAAAAAATAAATCTGAAGTTCTAACTTTGCAAATATAAATACTTAAACTTTTACTTTTCACCTTTGTAACTAAAATTCATTCTTCTCTCCTTTTGGTTGATAAACTTCTCCATCATCTCTTCCTTGAAACTAGCACAGATTTTGAGTAAGTCCCTACCAATTGAAATTACACTTAAAGAATTCAACCTTGACTGACCCATGGTGTTTCTCAAAAATGTTTTGATCCTTTTCAAAGATGAAAATGTTCTTTCAGCTTCTACACTAGTCATGGGAATAGTTATCAAAATTCTAAGAAGCTTTGCAGTCTTGTTAAATATTTTAGTCAGGTTATGTTCTTAAAGATATAACAATATTTTCACTAAAGCATCCTGATGCATTTCAGTACGTGAATAAAATGTTTTCAGTTCTCTTTCTAACTGTTTACATTCAACTACAGGATAACACTTCTTCACTGTTTCTATAAGCTTCAAAGGAAAACAAATTTATAAACAGTAAAATTTTTTGCCAAAAATAACTGCGAAATTCTTAAATGGCCTGAAAACTTGAACCTTTCAGTGATGGTGAAGCTGACACTATCACAGACTTCTTTTGCTGAAGAAGAAAGGCTTTTTTTAACATTCTCTGTACTACTTGAATTTCTTATACTGTTGACTGCAGCTTGAAATGTTTCCAAATGTTGTTTAATTTTTTGAACAGTTAAGTCTGTGCATTGCATGATGTTATACAAAATTTCAATTGCAGGCATAATTTCCTCTGTTAACTCTGATAACTGGCATGATTTAAGTTTAGAAACTGTCCAATTTACTTGACTAGTATTTTTCTGCATTTTCCTAGTTATAAAATCTATAAAAATAGCAATTACCTTGTTCAACAAAAAAATTGTTTTAGCTATACAGAGTAAACTAATAAACAGTTTCAATATTAAAAAAATAAAAGCAAGGTTGCCACTCTAGAAACACGGTTGCCACTCTTTGAGTCAAAAAACTGTCCTGAGTGACCTTGAGTTGGGATGAAACACTTTTTTCACAATTTGATCTTATTTTATGTAGTTTTTACTGAGCTACAAGATGCTTTTTACAGATTTAAAAATTTTAAAATATTTTTTTAGATATAGCCGGTCAAAGTCGAAGGCAACAAAAGGTTCCTTATGGGAGGCACAAACTGAAACGGGGTTAAAAAAAAAGTGTTTTAACCCATCCCCCCTTTTAAGCCCTTAATATCTACTTTAGAATTATTTTACTAAAATTGTTTTATACAGTTTTAATTTAACTACAAGTCATCTTTTATAAATATAAAAAAATCATATTAATTTTTGAGATATAGTAATTCACAGTCAGAGGTAAAAATATATGTTGATACTTTTAAATTTAAAACTTTTCTTCAACAAAAGTATAAAAATTGATAAAAAGTAGGATGAAAAAGTTTGATAAAAATTGCTTTAAAAATTATGGAGAATATAGGTTTTCAGTAAAATTGTATTTTTTTGCTGTTTTGGTTTGCTCCTTGTATAACTAATCATTGTACTATCTGGCTTTGACCGGTTGTATCTAAAAGTTTAATTGGAAATTTCAAGTTTATTAAAGAGTAACTATTAGCTTTCTGAAAAAGTTAAAATAAGAACAACATAAAAAAAAGAGCCTATACACACCCCCCCCCCCCTTACCCCTCACTATTTTGCACAATTTTTTTTACAAACATTAAGATTTTTATTAACTTGTTTTCTAAATTTAATGTTTTTTTGTTGGAGATTAAAAATTCAATAGTTCTTTAAGGGTATGTTTTTTTTATTTAAATTTAATTTGTTTTTCATTTTGATGACAGTATTTTTCTCAGGAGCTCAACTTTTTTAAGTTTGGTTAGTGAGGCTGTTAACTTTTCAATAAATTTAAAGATAATATATAAATATGTAACCATTATAGCAGTAAAAAAAAAATGGTTAGTTAGTTTTCATGTGGCCATAGGGGTAAAACACTTATATTTTTAATTTTAAATAAGTTTGTTATTTTCAGAGTAAAAAATTAAAAATGCTTTAGTCAGCCTTAATATTTTTCGAATTTGGCCTGTTTTAATTTATCTTGGGTAATTTTGAGTTTTTTTTTAATTTCTAAGTTATCCTGATTATGAGGCAAGGTAACCATGTTTCAACAATTTTATCTAAAATTTTTGCTTTGTTTATGAAAAAATGAAACTAAAAGTCATATAAAGTAGACTAAACTTTCCTAAGATGTTAAACTATTCTAAGTAATCAAAATTTCTAAGTTAAGGCTATTTACTTTATTTAAATATGTGACTGTTTCAATAATACTAATTTTTATTTAATATAAATCTAAATTATTTTTTTGTAAGAGTAAACTAGAAGTTTACAATAAACTTCTTAACAGTTTTTTTCAGAACTCAAATTTTACATTTAAATATAATTTAGTCAAACATTTTATTAACTTTATGATAACAATAATCAGTTATAGTTGAGTTTATGTATGCAGATTAAAATAAAAAATCAAGTTTTTAAGACTTTGGTGATTTAGGTTTTTTATCTATTTTTTTCAAAATATGTAATTAATGACAAGTTTTGTTTTTTTATTGTTTCGTTTTAATAGAAGTGATCTCTTAAATTTAAAATATCATGTGGGTACATAAACCTAAGTTTAATCCTTTGCACTTTGCAATAGCTTAGCTTTGTTTTTAATTTATGTTTACAATAGCTTGTAGATGATACTTAAGCAAGTTCTGTTTTAGGGAATTTTCAACTTAACTTACTTACCGCAAGATATTGATTTTACGAGCATAGATTTTCAGAATACCTCAAATTTCCTCTTTTTCCATTTTAGCCTCACTTTCTCATAGCATATCTTTCTTATTATTTATTTTAAAACCAAATTTTTTTTTATGTTTAGTTGAACGTTTTTATGACTTACAAACAAAGTAAAAGAAAATTTTTATTGGGGCTTACTTTTGAAGCAGCGGCCCTTTGAAAAAATGGTCTTTTTAGCATTATTTTTCCCTTTGCAGTAGAAATACCAAAAAAAAAAAAATTATAACGATTTTATTTTTTTAAATTAAAGGTCTTTATATTATCTCAAAGTTATATATAATTTTTTTTTTAATTTCAACTTAAAATAAAAGATCTGGGCAAAAATATGTTTTTGTGTTTTAGCAGCACTTGAGACAACTCTATTGTTTTGCCATATTGTGACAAACATATCGAAGATATTCTCTTTTTTTTTATTTATTCTCGCTAATTAAGGTTTAATTATTAGGTTATTGTTTTATTTTTTTTCTTAACCTGTTGTACTTTGTTTAGTGCGACCCCTAAAAATGTACCTTTTTATAAAATATCACTGTTTTTCTGCTGATTGTTCCACAAATAAGTCGCTAATTAGGTAATTTCCCAATTATTTGCTAATGACAGATTCTGGTTGTAAGTTATAAAACAAATTATCAAATATAATAAAATTTCAGTTCTATATTGGTGCAAGATTAAAAAAATAAATCAAATACAATTTAATTTCAGCTTGATATTGTGGACATCATCCTATTTAAGGCCATAGGGGGGGGGGGGGGGGGTCCACTTTGTTTTTTACAACTTGATCTTATTTTGTAGAATTTAATCTGACCTATCAGACACTTTTAACCGCTTAAAAAAACTCAAAGTAACTTTTGAGATATAAGCGATCAAAGAAAGGGCGTTCAATAGGTTCCTTATGGAAGGCGAAAACTAAAAATGCGGAAAAAGACTATTTCACTAAAAATCTATCTCCTCCTTCATTTTTTGAGTAATCTTTCTCAAATTTTTACAGAATGTGTATCATTAAACTTTAAAGAGATCTTTTGTAGGATTTTTTTTAATTTTGAGTAGAAAAAAAATTATTGTTAAAAAACTACCCTTTTTTTAGTTTTTTGTGGATAAAATTTTTATTTTTCAAAATTTCAAAAATTCCAACATTCAGATTCTTCAAAATATTAAAAGGAACATTTCCTGAAAATTTGAAGTCTTTAGGTCAAAAAATGAAGGAGGAGATAGGTTTATAGTGAATTTTTAAATTTCAGAGAAAATTGACCCCGAAAAATTTGTGGTCCATACGTTTGTATCGGAAACTTTTTACAAAAAATAAAATATCTCAAAAGTTAAATTATATTTTTGAATTCTATAAAAACAGGCTTGTAGTTTGTATTTAAAGCTTTCATATAAAAGCCAAAGTTATTTTTTGTAAAAAAAAAAGTCGGACCCCCCCCCCCCCCCTATGGCCTTAATTAAAAATGAACTTTGGTTGTAATTGTTAAAAGTTACAATAATTAAATCCATGAAAAATTATTCTATTAGTTTACATTAGTTTGTTACACTGGTAATACTTTCTAAAAGACTAATGATTTATGACCAATATCAAGACTAAATAATCCCTCTCAACCTTTGACCTTAAAATTTAAAATGAGATATATTTTTTTTTGTTATATTACTAGATAATTCAGGATTCATTGTGTTCTTAACTTTGTTTTTTTATGTAAAACATTGTTAGAGTACAAACATTTTGTTTTGTCACATCACCACCACAATTTAAATAAATTTTATTACAAAACCTAAAATTTACTTGCCGTTTTTACTCAAAGCAATGATATATGCCAAAATTAATTTTTATCAAAAAATATGTTTAATCCCCCCCAGCCTATGGCCTTTATAAAATTATTGAAATATTTATTTATTATTTGGTTATCATACTTGTCAAGCTAGATTTATTTGCTAGCATACTCCTGAATAAGACTCTAATGGTGTTATATCACCATTTAGACAACTTAGTCATGTGCATACAACAAAGTTTGTTAACATTTTTATAAACATATAATTATATTATTATTCATTTTATAATTATATCTATAACTTTGAATAATAATACATAATTTCAATTATTATATAATTTAGTTTTTATTATCAGTAAATAATAATAAAGTAGAATGATATTTTTGAATTCTATATAAACTGGCTTGCCGTTTTTACTCAAAATTATGATATAATTGCCAAAATTAATTTTTATCAAAAAATTTGTTAAACCCCCCCCCCCCCCCCCCCAGCCTAGAGTCTATCATACTTGTCAAGCTTGATTTATTTGTTAGCATACTCCTGAATAAGACTCTAATGGTGTTATATCACCATTTAGACAACTTAGTCATGTGCATACAACAAAGTTTGTTAACATTTTTATAAACAACAAACCAAAATAACAGCGATGCTTATTAGCTTCAGCTGAATAATACAATTAATATTATTCAACCTACTAGTCAATGTCACCAACGCAGAGGTTAAGCATCCTTGACATTGATCATGCAGTAACTAAACAAAAACACATGCAAATAATAAAACAAATAACCATAAACTTTTTTTTATTTTTTAATAAGATCTATTACTTTAACTGAAAGTAACAAAACACATTAATCTAAACTTATTATTTTAATTTTTAACAAATGCCAACTGGTAAGTTATAGTAACAAAACATTTAAACATAATTTTTTTTATGAAATCCAAGAGAAATCCACCTCAATTTTTTGAACGAGGTGTGAACTACGTAAATTTAAATCAAGTAATTGTAAGAATTTCCCTAGCCAAGTTTTTATAGAATGCGTTGAATGGTCAGTGAGTATGGCATCTGCCACACTCACTTGAGGACAAACCTGGGAAGAAACATTAACACTAGGCAAGCATACAGAGTAATAAAAAGGTTGTTTTTCTTGAAATTTATTTAATAGACTTCCAGTACAATCAAGATGCAAAGATAAAAACTTTTTATGCTTTATTTCTTGTTTGATACATTTAAATGCATCTTGATGTACCAGACACAACCGTAGAGGTGTGTGGCATATTTCTCTTATAAATTTAATTGTATTTAATTCTTGTAGCTTTTTGAATTTAATTATTTCTAAAAAGGGTCCTGATCTAACTTAGATTTTTTAAGGTGGTCACTCTTAAGGCTACAAAGTTGCTGTGTGGAAATGAAATCGCTTTGTTTAGCTTTCTCTGTATGCTTGCCTGAAAGTTCCTCTAGTCGACGCTTTTCAAGCAAACTATAATAAACCTGGCTAGGGTTTTTAGCTTCTGACAGCTGTTGTCTTAAATCGTTTTTAGCTTCTATTGTTAAATTTTTAAGAACTAACTTTTTCTTAAATTGTTTTTGAAATACTTTATTATGTAATATGTTACCGGTTTGATCTACTTTAAATACTAAATCTGTATCTGATAATAAGTTAGAATTAATTAAACTAAATTTATAGGTTGCTGGGCAACCTTTGTAACAACAATGAAAATAAATAATAGCTAAGGGATAAGATTCTTTAGTATATTTGCTATAAACTACAAGATTACATAAATTATTAATTTTGGAAAAATTTCTATTTACATTTACAGACAAGTTTTTATCAAAAATATTATTAACCAAAAAAATTTCGTGAAATTTGAATTGAATATTAAAACTTTTAGGAATAACTAAGTTCGGACCATCAAAGTCTTTGCTGAGTTCAGCAAAGACTTCTTTATTTTTATTGTATAAAAAAGATTTGACTCTATTAATTAGTATTTTTAATTTTGAGGGTTGTACATTTAAATCCAAATTATAATAATTAAAGGCTTCTAGCTTATAACATTCACCCACAGGAAGGGTTTTTAAATTATTAAAATATTTAGTTTCAATAAGGGATTTGCATATTTTCTCTAACTCAATTGGACTTTCTCCTTTTCTTCCTCTCTTTATCTTTTGAAATGGCATTTTTAAAATAATTTAATGTAAGTAAAAGTAAATTAACTAAAAAGAATAAATTTTAAAGCAGCTGTGATTGAATTAATTGTAATAATAATATGAAAAATGATAATAATTTTAATGCCTTTTGATAAGTTAAACACAGCCACTATGACATTTTAAATTTGAAAAAAGTGTCATTAGAAACTGGATGGGAAATTCCCTAATCAATAATTTGTGTTTTGCAAAACTTGAAGCGGCTGGTTTGTTAAATAATTTTGTTGTACTTCTCAAAGAAAGACCTATATAACAGTTTTATTAGCTTCAATAACTATTTCAAAGCATTAATTGATATTAAAAAAGTGTATATACTTGTTAATATAGGACTAACATTAATTAGGAAATAATAAATATGGATAATAAAAATAAAACCAAGAACATAAACTACAAATTTACCAATTTTTTATGTTTTTATGTTTTTTATGTTTTAAAATTTATGTATTGAATTTTATTTATAACTAAACTAAAAAAGTATATATACTTGTTATCATAGGACAAACATTAATTATGATACAAAATTTGAAGAGGCTGGTTTATTAAATAATTTTGTTGTTCTTCTCACTAAATGTAATATACTATAAATGTTTTAGTATAAAGACCTCTATTATATTTTTATTAGCTTCAATAACTATTTCAAAGCATTAATTTATATTAAAAAATTAATTTCATTTGTTAATATACGACTAACATTAATTAGGATATAGTAACTAAGGATAATAAAAATAAAATAAAGAACATAAACTAAAATTTACCAATTTTTATAGTTTTAATATTATAAAGTTTTTTTAAATTTATGTATTTTAATTTATTCAAAGTTAAACTAAAAACGTATATATACTTGTTATTATATGACTAACATTAATTAGGATATAATAACAAAGGATAACAAAACTAAAATGAAGAACATAAATTGAAATATATTCTTAATTGTTAAATCAATAAAAATATGTTAGTATAATCAATTATGAATCTATTTTGTAAACATAATAAAAAGTCTAAATCGACAAATGAATTTATTTAGTTATTACGTTTATTCAAGTATAATTCACGCTATTTTATTCACCTATTTTGTTATACAAATTTACTTATGCGTTTTTTTCGTCAAAAAAGTATATTAAATGTACGTTTATATGAAAAACCTGATTGATTTTTATTTTTTTTGTTTTTTATGTAAAAAGACCTCAATTCAATTTTTTTTTTAAACGTTTTTGTCCTAATTTATACTAAAATTTTTTGTTATCGCTAAGTTTTTTCCATGAAAACAGCTTAACTTATAAATGAAAAAAAATTGTTAGAGAATAATATCTGATAAAAAATTTTTGATATTTACATATAAAAAATTGATATTTGTTTGACGTATTAACGATGTTTTTATGTTCATTTTAAGTACAAACTATATTTAATGTAATTATTTTAGGTGAAAATAATTAAGTTATAATGTCTTATTCTATATCTTTAATTTTTTTTTTTTCTTATTTTTTTTCTGAGTTTAAGTATTAAAGATCATTCACTATTGATTTTTATATAATTTTTTAACTAAGAGTACGTTCCTTTTTAATTACTTGTTTAAAAATTTGTTTTTTATTAGTATTTATGAAAAAAATCAATAACACTTATCGGTTTTTATTCAAAATACAAAAAAAAGAACTAACAAAATTATAACTTAAATTAGTTCATTAATCTGCATAAAAGCGCACAAATATTTTTAAAATCCTTCTAACATTCGAAATTCGCAAGTGTATTTTTAAATAAAGTTATTTAAGATTTTTAATTAACATTTCTTTGATTTTTTAGTGTTATAGCATATTTTCGTCCCTGCTTTCGTTATAATTTGAAAAAATTAGAAAACTTTTTTTGCTCTTTAGCGCCGCAAACTTTTGTCGAATCAGTGACTTATTTGTGGAATAATCAGCAGATGAAAAACAGTGATATTTTATAAAAAGGTAAATTTTTAAGGGTCGTACTAAACAAAGTACAACAGGTTAAGAAAAAAAATAAAACAATAACCTAATAATTAAACCTTAATTAGCAAGAATAAATAAAAAAAAAGAGAATATCTTCGATATTTTTGTCACAATATGGCAAAACAATAGTGTTGTCCTAAGTGCTGCTAAAACACGAAAACATATTTTTGCCCAGATCTATTATTTTAATTTGAAATTAAAAAAAAAATTATATATAACTTTGAGATAATATAAAGACCTTTAATTAAAAAAAAAAAAATTGTTATAATTTTTTTTTTTTGGTATTTCTACTGCAAACGGAAAAATAATGCTAAAAAGACCATTTTTTCAAAGGGCCGCTGCTTCAAAAGTAAGCCCCAATAAAATTTTTCTTTTACTTTGTTTGTAAGTCATAAAAACGGTCAACTAAACATAAAAAAAAATTTGGTTTTAAAATAAATAATAAGAAAGATATGCTATGAGAAAGTGAGACTAAAATGGAAAAAGAGGAAATTCGAGGTATTCTGAAAATCTATGGTCGTATTGATTTTGCGGTAATTCTTAAAGAAATTTTGCTTTTTTGAGTTCATTTGCGGCAGTCAGCTAAGTGTTTGCGGCAGTGAAGTGGGCAAAATGGTCGTTTTCAAAATTGGAGGTTTAAAAGAGATTTCGTTCTAAAAAATAACAAAAACGTTATAGATACTTTTTTTTTTCCTACAAAATTTTAAGGTGGTGCAGTTGCGGTAGTGCAACACCCCACGCGACGCCCCTGCTGACTACTATAAATATTTTTAATACTAGCGGCCTGCGAAGAACTTTTTTATGAAAAGTGCGGCCCATGAGCAACTTAACCCTAATTTGCTCGCGACTTGTAAAATGCTGCCGACCCTTGAGTATTGTAAAACTTTGAAAGTTATTTTTTTAGCTTTTAACGACAGTATTTTTGCTACATTAGGTATTTCTATTTTTAACAACTGTGCTCTGTTATACAATTAACCTTGTTTTATTTCATCAAAATTAAGCTAGCCAACTTCAATAGTTTAAAAATGATAAGTTTAAAAGCTTTTAAATAACAACCCAATGCAAAATCACTTTTTTTAGTTTTTAAACGTTTTTACAAGTTTGATCAGCTTTCGGAACTAATATATTCCGTTGTCAAAAATATTTAATACTTAATAAGTAATTGAAACAATATTTAACGATTAAAGCTAAATACTTAATCAAAATGCACAAGTAATAATCAAAAACTTAACAAAAAATAAGTTGTTTAAACAAATCAAAATGAACTATTTTCGGTTGTGACTGACTGATGGTTCCTAATCAGGACGAAACCGGTCTCAGTCTACCGAGAGCTTGTGGTCTGATGATCGAATTGGTATGATTAAACTTTGTAAACTTGAGCTTGTCTCACGGTATATGAAAGTCCAGGCTTCGGTTCTGTAGACTTTCGCCAATGATTAAACCTTGTAAACTTGTTTTTGTTGACTGATCCTTTACCGTGACAAAGTTGGTTATTCAAAATTAGATTAGATTGATTTATTTTGATTAGTAAAATCCTTCTAACTGTTGTTTTTAACCTGTATTAAAATTAGATTGAAAGCTTTATATAGTTTTAAGTTTTGGATTATGTATTTTAGAATAAGTTTAATTTAAGAGTTTGATTTATAAAATTCAGGAAAATTTTGGTAAAAAGTCAGGAAAAAGTCAGGAAAAGTCAGGAAATTTTTTCAGCTTGATCAGTGGCAACCATGTTTACTCTTGTACTATTTAATTTGTTTTTCTTTGTTATTCTTCTTACATAAGTAGTTAACGTTTGTTACAAATTCAATTTTTCAATCTTGCTTTTGCTTCATTTCCTTACTTTTACGAAAAAATTATTAGGCTTTTTAACAGTCAAGATAGTTATTTTTAAATCTAACGAAAAAAAAAATGCAGCTATACATTTGTTTATTGTTTTGTAAATTAATAGTTTAAGTAATTAGGCAGTTTAAAAAAAGACTTTAGTTCGTAGTCAACAATGCAGCCTAGTGAATAATTTTGCAGTAGTTTTCATTTGTTATTTTATCTGACAAAAGTGTATCTATAACTAAAAGCTACAATGATTAAAAGTAAGTAGAAAAGTAAACATTAATGTGTGAAATTTAAAGACATTTAACATCCTTTGTTATAAGGTTAACTGTAAGATATAAAGCATTGAAGGAGCATTTGATGATTATTTGTTTCTTTTATTCAAACTGAACAAAGAAAGTTTACCAAAATATATGTGTTATTTAAGCAGTAACTTAAAAAACCGAAAATCTCAGGAAACTTTAACATGATGACGTCATCGAGCGACGAGGACGATTGTGACGTCACAAACATGAACAACATGCACCTCATAAAGCCTCTTGATTTGGTGTGGGCAAAGTGCAGGGGATACGCGCCCTACCCAGCCATGGTCAGTACAGTTAAAGTATTCAAAAAAAAGTTTTTTTTGCAAATTTTTCAACGAACAAAAGTCAAAAAATTTTTGTTTTTTAATATATTAATACACGAATATAAGGGTACAAACAATTACGAATTAAAAAATAATAATACTCAAGCATAACTCTATCAGAAAAATAAAGGAAAATACGTATAGTTTAAATTTAATAAATCTTTGGCAGCCCTGTAACAAAGATAATGATATTAAGCATATCTCTAACAATAGAATAAAAGAAAGTTCTAAATAAAATGCGTAACAGATATAATAAGGTTTGTGTGCCTTTCGATTTAAAAATTAAGTTATGAAAATAAATAAAATTGTCTCAAAAAAATTTCAGGTTATCGACCCGCTGATGCCGAAATCAGGGATCGTCCACAAGGGGGTGCCCATCCCAGTCCCCCCAGACAAGGTTCTCAGCGAGGGAAATACTCCCTTCCCCTCAACGTCATCATCTCACGGTGGGGGCGTCCCGAACGGGGGAAAGTCCCTCTTGTTCCTCGTGCTATTCTTCGACGCCAAGCGCACGTGGCAGTGGTTGCCTGGCAACAAGCTGGAGGAGCTGGGAGGGGACAATGGGCGGGATGACGTCATAATAAATCAGATCAGGAAAGCGGGGGCGCGGAAAAACATCCGGGAAGCTTACGCCAGGGCCATGCAGCACAAGGAGAATGTCAAGGAGGAGGCGGTGACGTCATCGGAATCTGAGGAGGACGAAGAGTGGTCGTCAGGAGAATCGGCTGCAAACGAAGAATGTGACGTCACAAAAGAATGAAAGTGGTACTTTTTGAGTTTTTGTAAGATACGAGAAATACACAAGGTTTTATGCAATAAATGCCATGTAAAACAACGAAAATAAATTAATAATCTTTTTCTATAGATTTTAAGTTCAAATATATTTTTTTTAAATATTAAATTTCAATGAGTTGATATTTTTTTCAGCATGCTGGTAAAATCTGAATGAAGTTTTCTATTCTCTTGTTGCAATTAGTAGAAAAGCTTGAAAATTTTATTGTTTGTAGAAACATTGAAATTCAAATAATCATGCAATTTTATAATGTTCCTTATATGCTGTAAATATTTTAGCAGCTTGTTGTAGTTTTTTAATGATTTTATTTTGCTTTTAAGATTCATGGTGTTCATTGTCGTTAATTTTAAACTGCATTCTAAAAAAAAATGGATCCAAAGTCTTTCCAAGACAATTGTACGTTATAATTAGACAAAACTTATAAATAGTCATTGATAGCTATCTTAAAATAAAAAACTTCTGAAAAACTAGTTTTAGCATTCAAATCATTATTTTCAAAGCTACTAACTTTATTCACTTATGAATAAATGTTAGTGTTTTTGTTAAAAAATTTTTTTACTAAGTTATACAGATTTTTATAATCAATTTTATTGTTGTACCCTTTTTTTATCCTGTTTAAATTAAACTAAAAAACACTTTTTTTTAATGTTTATTTGTACTTTTTTTGCGCAGTCATTATTTTTTGTAGATTTTATTGTAAATATTTTGATACTTCTCATATTACTTCTCTTATGATGTGAAACTAAAAATTAATCACTTTTAAAACTTTTAAATGTTTTATCAACTAAAAGATCTACTTAAACTTTATTAAAATGATTTTTTTAAGTTGTTGTGGTCTAGCATTGTCTTTTTAATAACTTGCCTAATCATGTAAATAATTAAAAATGAATAATGTCATTTTCACATCATGTTCTTTTATTGCTTCGTTGATAAACTTTAAAAATTATATCATTTGACGTTTTCATCAATAAATTATGCTTTCAATGTTTTTCCCTTAATAACCTACAAAGTTTGAATTTTATAACATCTTGTATTAACTGTAAAACCTAATAACGTTAATTTTTCAACATTTTTTCATGTAAAAGATTGAGCATTGTCTGTTTATTTAAACTTCGCCTATTTAAAAGTTAATTTTTTTTGTCTACCTTAATTCCTTTTAAGTTACATCACTTAAATGAAGTTTTAGACATAAAATGCTAGTCTTTAGAAGTTTTATATATTAAGACACTTTAGTAGACATTTATTTCATGTTATGTATTTTTGAGTATTTTTCTATGTTTGTAGTAAAATTTAGGTTTTTATGTTACTAAGTTTTGATACATATCAAATCTTAATAACTTTTTTACTTAATTATGATCGTTTTCTTCAAAAACAAAATCTTTTTAAATACTTTCTTTTAACTTTAAATTTTCGAATTTTGAAAACCCCTACTCTATAGGTTTCTTGTTTAGGTACTTAGTTTGATTTATAATCTTAAAACTTATGTACTTTGTTGATAAGAATTAATATTATTGATTAAATTGGGGAAAAATTAGTTTTTTAATGTTAAGTTTATACAATTAAAATTTTAATTAGAATAAGAAACCTTTACATATAACCGATCAAGTTATACTTTTCAAAATTGATTAAAAGATACGTTGAGATATAAATGAAATACTTTAAAATTATACCACGGTAGGTTTTTATGGAACAAATAGCCTTTTATATTACAATAGAACATTTAAAAACTGCTAGGTTTGCAACATTTTTTTAATAATTGAACTTTGAAAAAAATATTAAACTTATTTTTAATCATAGTATACTCTATTTTCATATGTTTAGTAATTCTGAGATCTTATTTCAAAATAAAAATTATATATATTAGATTTTAAAATATAAACGCTTTACTACTAAACAAGAGCGAAAGTTAAGATATTTTTCAAATCTCAGAACTAGTTATTCTTGTGTTACGTTATTGGCTAATAAAAATAAGTCGATGCATATACGGCTATGCTATGTTTTCTGTAAAAAGTATAAATGTAGTCCTACAGGGGCTATGGTAGGAACTACCTTTAATTAGGGGAAGTCCCCTTTTTTGTGCTAAACGCTTAGCGCGTTTAGCTCTCAAGGTTTTTACTGAATTTACCTTACTCATTAGGTTTAACTTAGTAATTAATAAGTATGTAATAAAGTTAATATATATAACTTCTTTAATGAAGTGAGTTTATTGAATATGTGATTTTAGTGTGAATGAAAGTAGAATTAAAAGTGATAAAGCAGCTAATAAATCAGTTGAATAAAACTGCAAATATAAACACAATAAATAAACACAAAGTTCTACAAATAGAAATGTTCTTAAAGTGTTTAAAATCTTAAATACTTAAATAGTTCTTACTAATAAAAGTACTTATAATACAGAGTCTTAATATATGTCGTGCTTCATGTACAACGATGGTTAAACTAAGCACAATATAATATAATAATGCAAACAAACATCAAGATCTTATAAAATGAAAATAATAAAAAAGTTCTTATAATCAATTAGTGTGCCTCTCGCACGGTCTTATGGCTTAACTGAGCGTAATAACAGACATATTTCAAGTTTTATTGTGTGTCGATTTGATAAACAATCGTCTAACGCCCCCTGGCGGACATTTAAAAAACAACAAAATGCATATTTTGTTACATTTCCCCACCTTATAGTCCTCGATTGAAGTCTTTTGGTGGGGTCTTGCAACATTTTTAAGTGTCTTATTAAATATAAATGCATAAATTTTGAATATTAATTTTCAAAATGTACAAAATCGTTAGATAGTATTATTTTTAAGTTCAAGTGCTTATACAATAGTGAAAAGTAGATAATACTGTCTGTCAAAAATTTAATAAGTGTTCACTTCATCGGCGGCCGTCAGCTGCTGCGTTTTCTGCCTGCCTCTCCAATCTGACCACTTTTAGGCGCTAAGTCTGTCTGTCCGTTGTATACCTCTCTTCAACTCGGTTCGATCTGTTTGTAACATCAGATGTGGTGTGTAACAGCTACAAATGACTTCACACTTCAGAAACATTGCTTTGCGTCTCTTTAACTATCTGATGACGTATTTGGTGTTTTCTCCGTTAGGCTGTGCACAAGAGCAAGTATTTGCATCTTGCGTATATAAACTGTCTTGCTTACTAGCATCGTTATGAGACGGTTTGTACATTTTTAATCAACTTTTTTGATTAATATATAACATAATCATGTGAATCTAACAGTTTTTTTTTTGCTCAACCATTAATTACGAAAAATTAAATACAAAAGTCTTTTTATATATACACACAAGGCAATAAAAGAACATTAATAGCGCTATCGATAAAAAGGTTAGCTTTTAATTTTTCAAAACTCGTTTGCGGTTAATTTGGAACAAAAAAAGTGTAATACATTTTTAATTTCTAATAGTTAACAGCTTTGCTCAAAAACAACATTACTAAAATTTTAATTGTCAAAAAAATAAAGTTATTAAAATTACTAATTAGAACATAATACAGTAAACCTCTTAAAGTATTGCTTAAAATAAACGAATTAATAAAACACAAGTTTTAAAAACAATGTGTGAAAGCAATTCCAATTCCTATTATTGCAAAGTTAATAATTTTAATCTCAATGCTTATTGCCATAAAAAACTTTTATTTTTTCTTAAATCGCAAATTTTTTCATGTTTTCCGTAAAACTTTGCTATTAGTAAAGTTTAATTACCCGAGTTTAATATACGTGATTAGCCAACTGTAAAATTTTTACGTCTTCCCAGTTTGCTAAGCGAAAAAAATCAATTAGCTTTAAAAATTTTAAAGTAAAACTTTACGAAACAATTTTAAGCAAGTTATAGCAACATAGTTTGAATATTGCATTAAATCATTTTAAGTCTTATAGGTCAAAAATATATTGGTTTAAGAGAACAAGTTAATCTAGTGACTAACATAATTTTACACATGTTTTTTATTAAAAGCTGTAGAAATTGACTTAAAAATTAAAAGGCCAAAGTTTAATTAGGTAAAAGATGTATTTTTTTAAGAAAAACACGCTATTGAACTTAATTTGGTTCTTTAAATAGCTTGAAAAAGCTGTTCATTTATGGTCGTAAAATTTGACCTATATTACACTCAAAATACATTTTCACAAGCCGTTTTACTTTTCAAACCGAGTTGCTATTTTTTTTAAATCTTAGTGGAAAAGTTTTTGGAAACTTTTTATCAGCTGCCATTATTACTCGCACTTTAAGCAATAATAAACTTTTTAGTTACAATAAAATTCAAAACTGACTTCACATACGGTTTTTTTTACGTTCTTTTCAAAAATAAACTTGATCAAATACATACAAAATTCAAAACTAAAAACTCTTTAAAACCTCTCACCACAAGAAATTATAAAACTTATAACCACAAAATATAAAAATGTTTAACAAAAAAATCGACATTGAATCTTAAAAATACATTAAATTAAAAAACATTTTAACATATCTTAATTTTGTTTTAATTTGATTGTGTTTTACTTAATAAGGTTGTTTTAAGATAAAATACTTAAAATATTCAAAATTGATTATTCAAAATAATAAACAATTTCGAATTTGTTGTTTGAAAGCTTTTTACATTTAGTCACATTGAACTTATAAAGGTTGCGTAAAATTATTTTCAAGCTATAGAAATTTTACAGTTTACAGTTAAATTGACTAATGTCAAAAAACATTTAAATTATCAAGTTTAATTATCTAAGCTTTTTGTTCAAACAAGACTAAAGCTTTAAAGCAACAGAAGTTATTAATTTAAATAAATCTTTGAAAAATTATTTAATACAACATAATGTCACAACTAACAAATTTGCTGCTATATCACTTGTTTAAATTTATATAGAATATTGATTAATTGATTTTAATGAAATTCAGTCAAACGTTCTAATGAGTGTTTCTCGAAATTTTTATCCTGTTTTTCTAAAAATTTTATAATAGATTTAAAAAGATTTTAAGGTTGCTTGCCTGATTAAAAACATTATTTACAATATTTAAGCTTTTGAGACTAATAGTGTTTGGAATCTATACTTTCTGCATAGTTGTAAAATAAATTGTTGGTATCTGAGTCATATCCAGATTCACTGTTTTCAGAAGGTTCGTAGCAGCCGGAGTTTTGTTCGTACATTTCAGTATATTTATTTGTTACTCTAGGATTATACTCGTATGTGTATCTTCTTCTGTAGTTGCTTGGTCTCCTCCTATACTGATGATGGTTTCTTAGAGTACAATAACCATTAATTATATAATTGTTTTGTTGAGGCCTTTGCTGGCTATAGCTTGGCCATCTGTTTGGGGCATACTTGGACCCTCGGACAGGTTTGCCGTTCGGACCTGATACGTTTGAGGCCTCAGGCATGTTCTTATTACCCATAACAATATCGAACTGGACAACTTCGCCTTGTGCGACTGATCTTAATAATTTATTTGGGTTGTTTTTGGTAATGGAAGTTTGATGGACAAAAATATCAGTGTTTTGATCGTCACGATGAATAAATCCGTAGCCTTTGCGTACATTAAACCACACCACTTGGCCAGTAATTCCAGATTCTAAAGTCTTTTTAGATCTTGTTATTTTAAGTCTAGCTGTTTTAAATGTTCTAATCGTTCTAACTAAAGGAGCTTTTCTGGTAGCGGACGAACAGTGTTTTACAATTTTGTCATTATCTTCATGTAAAGAAATGCTTTGGTTTTGAGTGTAGGTATTTATAGGATGGTTGTTATTTTCAATTATGCTGTTGTATTCATTATTTGGACTAATATTTCTTTGGTTGTTAACATAGTAATTTGATTTAGATCGTTCTTTACTAAATCTGTTAAAACTATAACTTACATTTTTTTCTTCATCCCTTGTTTGCCTAAAATCCATATCACAAATGTGCATCACATACCTTTTGAAATCTGCTAATCCTAGTGAAAGGCTACTGGACACCCTGTTTTTCAAATGGTTTGGTAATAGGTGCAAGTATAAAAATTTTTGCAATACCTCTTCGTTTTTCAAGTCGAGTAAACACCTACTTACTTCAGTGTTCAGGTCGTACCCACTAACAGACTTAAATTCTTTCTTTGGTAGTAAAATATGTGGCAAAACTCCATCTTTTTCAAGGAGATATTTACGTAAACTTCCAAACTTTCTATCTTTAGGCGCTGTACACAAATTATAGTCTGACATGTCTTTGTTTGGCCAAAATTCACGAATCACCCAGTATTTTTCTGCGTTATCAACTATGCCATGGTCGGCCATTCGTTCTTCAAAGTAAAGAAATTGTGCTTTTGCGTCATCAATATCAAATTTAAATGACTTTAGCCACTTAAGTCTACTGTCACCTAAATTGATAAACTCTGGGTATGAGCTGATCTCCCTATTGAATCTTTCTGTCTGAGTTATTGTTTGTCTTAATGTTTGGTTGTCTCTGGGACTAGTTGAATACCTTGGCGTTTCTGTGTGGCGAAAGGTTTCTCTTGCAGGCATGTACTGAGGTGACTCTATGTCAAACCTAATTCTATCCTGATTTGTCCTGAGTCTCTCTCTTTCCTGTCTAATTTGTGCTTGTAAGGCCTGTCTATCAAATTCCTGATTCTGACATCTAAGCTCTCGTAGTTCGGCTACTAAGCTAGTAAGTCCACTAGTAGTAGGAGATTCGTCCCTTACCGTATTGAAAGGCGGTAATCCTATTCCTAACATTTGACTGTCACCTTGCTGTTCAGTCATAGTCGGTCTATCAATATTACATGAGCTAGGATTATTTGGCAAAGCCACCGCATCTGAGTTAGCCTCTGTTGTAATAGAAGGTCTTGTGTCCGGTCGTGTGTCAAGGTCACCAATTGTAGTCCTCCAGGGCCTGAGGTAGGAACTACCTTTAATTAGGGGAAGTCCCCTTTTTTGTGCTAAACGCTTAGCGCGTTTAGCTCTCAAGGTTTTTACTAAATTTACCTTACTCATTAGGTTTAACTTAGTAATTAATAAGTATGTAATAAAGTTAATATATATAACTTCTTTAATGAAGTGAGTTTATTGAATATGTGATTTTAGTGTGAATAAAAGTAGAATTAAAAGTGATAAAGCAGCTAATAAATCAGTTGAATAAAACTGCAAATATAAACACAATAAATAAACACAAAGTTCTACAAATAGAAATGTTCTTAAAGTGTTTAAAATCTTAAATACTTAAATAGTTCTTACTAATAAAAGTACTTATAATACAGAGTCTTAATATATGTCGTGCTTCATGTACAACGATGGTTAAACTAAGCACAATATAATATAATAATGCAAACAAACATCAAGATCTTATAAAATGAAAATAATAAAAAAGTTCTTATAATCAATTAGTGTGCCTCTCGCACGGTCTTATGGCTTAACTGAGCGTAATAACAGACATATTTCAAGTTTTATTGTGTGTCGATTTGATAAACAATCGTCTAACGCCCCCTGGCGGACATTTAAAAAACAACAAAATGCATATTTTGTTACATAAATAGCTCTATTTTGTCTATAGTAATATTCTAAATCATTAAAATTAAATAGTATTTTCATGCATAAAAAACTCTAGTATATTTTTATTAAAATTAGTTTGTATAAGGTACGGAAATATTTATTGGTTTGTTAAAATCTTATTAGTATTTTAGGGTTGTTATCAATATAACTGTTTGAAGTTAAAAAGTAATTTTTGCACTTTTTAAGTCATTAAAAAAATAATTTTTCTGTTAAAAAGAAAAAACTAAGTTTTGATATAACTAATACTAGGTGGAATAATTTCTTGGGATAGAAATACAATTCCGACAAAAAAATGATTAAAACTATTTAGATCAGGGGTCCATTTGGTGGTTGCAGGAAAAATTTGGAAAGTAAAAGTATTTGCGAGCCGCAGTAGTGTTTTAGTTTTCACTCTTCATAGCAGACCCGCGTATCTAGTGTAAGTTTAGATTTTTCGTGAAATATACTTAAAACTTTTTTTTTCAAGTACCAGAACATCTAGTGTGTGTGTCTATTTTTTTTTTTTTCGCTGATCAAATTTATATATTTAGGTCACCAGTTTGCCGACCCGAATTTTTGGAATAATTAGAGCCTATCAGTTAATACAAAACTAAACTTTAAATACTTAAACTAGTTGAAATAATATACCCTTCGAATAGCTCGCTACGGATATCTAAATATCTTAAATACAAGAGCTTTTACACCTTGTAAAAAAAGCTTTAAGAGCGAATGTATTATCTACTTTTTAGTTTTTAATAATAGTCTAAAAGAAGGCAATTAAACTGCGTTGACAATTAACTAAAAATAAGAAATGTAATTTTTTGTAAATTAAAAGGATTTTTCTTAAAGTTCTATGGTTTTAGTCCGATCTCTTCCTTTTTATAGTGAAAGATTAACGGCACAAGTAAACACATATGTATAAGAAGTATACATCATGCACAGTCTACTGCGCATAATTTAACTTCCTAAACAATTTTAAAGTTGTAGTATTTGTGCTGTGTAAAAATCTATATCATAAAAATCATAAAAAAACTAAAAAAAAAATCAAAAATTCAAAATGTTTTAGAGAATTGTAGTAAAAGTTTCCATAAACCTTTTTGTTAATACTTATTTTTAATTAACTCTTTTCAAAAGGAATCAGTTACTAAGTACTTTATTCAACAAAAATTTAGTACATCAAAATTGTAAAAAATACACATATGTTTTTTACTACACTATTCTTAATTTTTATATACCTTTAGGTGTAAAGCTTAATTTATTTTTACTATATGTAAAACGTTGTAGACTAAAATATAAAACATTTATGCATCTTACTCTTTGAAGACATAATAGTTTTTTAGCACTTAGATTAGAAATAAGTATAGAATATTTTACATCTGAAGTTTATTGTAAATAATTAATCTTTATCAGCAGCTTGCAGAGTCTTTAACTTTTTCTTCCAAATCTTTACGTTTCTTTTGAAAGACAAAACAGAATGTATTCTCTTTGTAAAAATAAAACAACAAGAACTTTGTAGTAAAAACAATAAAACCAAGCTTATAACTTTTGCATAATAAAGCGTTACTTATAGTTCGTTACTTAAGCGTCACTTATAGTGCGTTACTTTAGAGTCACTTATAAGGCGTTACTTTAGAGTCACTTATAGTGCGTTACTTTAGAGTCACTTATAGTGCGTTACTTTAAGCGTCACTTATGTTGCGTTGCTTGAAAACTAAATTAATACCAAAAAGAACTCTAAAAAACCATTGTTGTAGATTTCAAACAATAATTTGCTACAAATAACATTCAACTTAAAAACTTCAATTAAGAGCAAATAACAAGCTTAACTTTTTCACATGAAGATCATTACTTTGATAAATAAAGAAATTAAAAACAAAAAACGTTCCAAAATAAAGTCAAATGAGATTTCTAAATAATTAAGCAATTAAAATAGCACTTAACTTAAAAGTAAAAAATAAATAAAAAAAGTTCAAAGAACTTTTCTAAAACTATAACTGCTCAAGTTTAAATATCAGAAAATTTCCACATAAGGTGAATTTAGATACAACAACACAAAATGTGATAGACAAAACAGAATAGTTAAAAATAGCATTTCAAATAAACTTACTAATCATTTATGAGATAGTAATTTAAAAGATGTAAAATATACAACATAGATTTTAAAAGTTCGATACGAGAGCAATTTTTCGAGACTAAAAACAATCAAATCTAAAAACAAAACAATCTCAGTTTCCGTTTTTTGGGTCTTTCATTAATTAATTTGCTATAAAGTTCGTTATAGCTGTTCTGTAAAATTTTTATTCTTGTATCTTTTTCTTTAGATTTTGTTTTTAAGCTACTTATATATTCACTATTTTTCATATTTTCGTTTTTATATTGTTCAATATTGTTATTTTCATCTATCATTTTGTTAAGTTCTGTTTTTAAAGTTTTAAAACTTTCATCTTTTTTTTCTATAAAATCTTTTTGTTCGTTTATTTTTTCCGTAAAATTTTTGCACAAGTTGCTTTTTTCTTGGAGATCATCATGTAAACTTTTTCTTTCATTTTCTAACTTAGTTATTTTAAGAGCATTCAAGTTAATAGTCTTTTCTAAGCATTCTATTTTTTCATTTTGAGTCTTAATTTTTGTGGTTTGTTCTTTAAACTCATATGCATTTGCTTCCTTCAAAATAGATTGTTCTATAAAGGATTTCAATCTTTTTTCACTTTCCTCATTAAACTTTTTATCATAAGTCTCAATTTTGTTCTTTAATGTCGCGTTCGCAAAAAGCAGCTTTATTTTATCGTTTTCAACACTCAAACTGCTACTTTTGAGTCTTGCCTGATCTTCCTTCAGAAGATTCATTTCTTTTGTAACCATATTGAGTTTCTTCTCAAGATTATCATTAACTGCACAAATATTGTATATCTCCCTCCAAGCATCCGATATCTCCTTCCTACCTAACATCTTATCCTTCTTCAACTTGTGAATGATCTCATCCTTTCTTCTTAATTGAGAACTGAGTCTTTTATTTTCTATCTCGAGCATTTCGTTGTTCATCTAAAAATGTTTGAATTAAAAATGCAATTTAAGTTAAAATGTTAAATATAAAACCATTATAAATATTTACATAAAAGCAATATTTTTTTAAATGTAAATTATCAGAATAATATGAGTACTATATACCTCCTTTCTATCAATGTTTTCTCCCTTTAACTTGTAAATAATCTCATCCTTTCTTCTCAATTGAGAACTGAGTTTTCTTTTTTCATTCTTAAGCCTTTCGTTGTTCATCTAAAAAAAATCAGTTAGAAAACTAATTTTAAATAAAAACAGAAGATTTAAAAATTATTAAGTTGTTTATAGAAGACAAATTTTTACATTACTCTTTCGTTATTGAACTAACATATGTTCCGTTTATATGTATTAAGAAAGAAAAAAACTACTGTAAAAATTAGTTTTTGTTATATTTGAGGATTTTTATTTAAACAAAGGGTTAGCTTAAATTTTTGAGTATTTATTTATATAACAACTATAAATACCTAAATTACTTGCAGAATTAAAATTTGTTCTTTCAATTTTAGAATTTCATGCTTATTATATGAGCTTTTACATACTTAATCATTTAAAACAGCTGAAACTAACCATGAACAACTTTAATTGACTTTCTAATTCGATAATTCGCGAATGATCAGTCTTCATTATTGCTTTAATTAGATCAACTTATCAACTTTGACTGGTTGGTAAATCTAGTACAATAAAAATTGTATAATAAAATTTTAATGAATTTGCAAAAGTCGTATAAAATCTAATACGTCATAAAAAATCCAAAAAATATTTTCATTAGTTGTCAAGAAACAAATTATTAATAAATGGGAATATTTTAAATATGAAAGTTTATAAACTGTCCTCAATTGTTTTTTATTTGCTTAAGTTAACTTTTATATCTCAAAGTTTACCATCTTGGTATTTAAGTTGAACATTCTACTTTTACTTGTGTTTTTTATCAAAGTTTTGCATAAAAGTTTCAAATTTAATCAAAAACTTTTAAACAGCAGTTTTTAAATTTATATTTAGCTTCTTTTATTAACATCTTTGAATAAATAAAAATTAAAACGGTATAATTCTTTAAGTTTTGCCGTAAAAATGTGTAAACAGATTTAGGATACAATATAACAAAAAACTACATTTTCTAATACAATATTAAGTTATAAAAATGGTCGGTGAACTGCCAGAATTTTTCTGCTATTTTTGCCCTCATTCAACTTCTATAGGAAAATTGACATATATAAATTTTTAACCGTTAAGTATCGCCCAAGAGCTAAGTTTGGCTTTCTTTGAATTTCAGTAAATGAATTAGGGTACAAATAAAACACTATACTATAGTGCTATTCTTATTAACTTTCAGTTTACTGAAATTAACTTCTTTATACTAAAAGAATAATTATTGCAAACTAAAAGTACAAATTCCGGTATCATTTTTTTGCTGATTTAAAAGTTGCTTGCAGTTTTTTGTTCATACTTAAAATTTTCAAATGCAGAAGTCTATCAGTTAGGTTCGCGTTTTTTGAGTTCGCACAGTCGGTTAAATTTGCAAATATTGAGTTCGCACTGCTAATTAAGTTTGGATTTAAAAGTAAAAAATATTGCTTAGTATGTGATTTTTTCAATTTTAAGTTAAGTGAATTTAAGTTTAATATTTGCTTCAAAATATTATTATAAAATGAGTAATTTGTTTTTAATTTGTTTAAATAAATATATAAAAACATTAGAAAATTAAAGAAAAACGAAACTTAAAACTTTTAAATGTACTAAATGTTCTAATCAAAGAAATCATTTCTTAATTGAGAACTTTAATTTTATATTTCTGTAAATTCAGTCTCAAAATAGCAGTAATAAACACTTTTTTTTGAAAAAAAGTAAATTATAAGATTTTTTTCTATTTTTATTAAATAACGGTTCTTTTAAAATCTGTAAATGAAATTCTACTTAATGTTTAGACTATAATTTTTATTATAATTTACAGTAACTTCAAAGTATGTAACCTTTTTGTAATAAAAGTTGGTTTGAATTTTAATTATAATATTGGATAAAAGCTTTTTTTTAGTAATAGAGTAATTTATAAAATACATTAAGTTAGTATTGAACTGTAATATTTATATAGTTTTAGACTTTTATTTTGAATACAAAGTGAAGTTTAGTAAGTGTATTTAATGAAAAGGTTATTTATCAGTTTTATAATAAATTATATAAAGAAAAAACTCTTTAGTTCATTTAGTTTGTACATATTCCTACAGTGAATATAATTTTTGGATAAACTTTAAAAAAAAATATGTTTTCTAATAATTGGACGTATACAAATTCAGTACATTTACCTTTAGGATACAGAAAACTTTTAAATGTAAAAAATTCCTTAGCCTAAAGTTTAATTTTTGTAGCTAATTTAAGTATTTTTTCCAATACTTAAAATATATTAAGTAACTTGTTGAAAATATTTGCGATAAATTAGCTAAAAAGAGTTTATTAAAAACTAAAGCTTTATCATAGTCAAAATATAAAAAATACATATAATAAAAACAAATCAAAGTAATTGCAGAAATATTAATAGCATATATTGTAATAGTTCACTGTCTAAAATCCTGCAAAACTATTTACATAACTAAAAAACACATCTTATAAACAGTAAAACTTATTTTACAATATAAAATACCTAGAAGAATTTATTTTAAATTTTAAGCTGGTCTTTTAATCTTTTTTGTTCATCATAATAATGAAAAACAAATGGATTAAAGCTATTAGAATTAAATTGCTTCTATTGGTACTCCTTAAAACTAAACCATAAAAATAATAGGTAATACTATTTAAGCTTCATAACTTAATTTTGTCATTATTTTAGGTATTAATTTGAAAATTAATAAGAAAAAGGTCAAAAAAATATAAAATAATCTACTGTGAAATTAAAAAGACTAATCAAATAGATTTAAAAAAAATTTTACACTATTTTTTTCTAAAAGGTAGTTTTCACATAAAAAGTCGAGCTTACATTTGTAGTTTCAAAACTTCATTTCTATAAAAGATTTTATGATAAAAAAATTATGAATAACTTTAAATTTAGTATGAAGAAAATTGATAGAAAAATACAGCTTTAAGTGAAGATCAAAACTACTAAATATCAAAATGTTCTATTAAAAACAAAACTTCCAAGGTACGAGGTAAAAATTTAACTTTGTTTTAAACATTCAATTATTTTAAACATCTGGACGAAAATAGAGGTTTAATAAAAATACAATATGAATTTAAAAATATTTTAAAATGTAACATAAGCTTGGTTTATACAACTGATTTGTTTGAGCATTTCTAAAAAACTAGTAAATCAGAAATCAACAAGACAAATAAGTTTTAACAAAACCAACAATTCATAAGTTGAAACACTGAATAAAAAACTGTTTACTATTTCTAAAATTTTTAAAAAAGTTTGTATACTAAGTTAGTAAAACTTTACATTTAATGTAAAAAATAGTTTAAATAGACTAAAACTAAATAAACTCTTAACTAATAAAAAATAAGTAGAAAAAACATCAGTAATAACATTGTAGATTGTAAAGTTGGCTTAAAACATAAAGAAACTCCAAAGTAATTAAAACAAATTGCTTTAAACAGTAACTGTTTTTTATTTTTAAGCCACTTAATTAATTTTTCTGTCTAAAAAACAACACCAAAATGTAAAAAAAACCATACAAGGAGGAATTTTTTATTGAAACTATCAATCTTTTAACATACATCACTTTAAAAAGTTAACTGCTGCAGTATATAATTTTTAAAATGTTTGATCTTTTAATAAACATGACTATAAATAATAACCAAAAATTTATTTTTTTGTTCAAAACTAAATAAATTTAAAAGATCTAATAATACAAAAAAATATTTTTTTGAACACACTTTAATTAAAAAAGAAGTAGTTTATATAATTACTTAAGTTGTTTTGAAACTATTAGTTCTATATCTTCAAAAAACACAAGAACAACATTTTGTGAACAATTAGAACACAACTAAATTTAATTAAGTGCAAAATTTGTTACATAAAACTGTTGGTAATAAAATAATAAATATGTACTGAACTAATTAAAAATTAAAAAGGTTAAAAAAAAATATTTTTTTAAAGTTTACCTGAAAAAACATTTAGAACAAATTACTTCAAGTTACCCTAGGAGTGAAGTATGTTATTTTTAATGTATTATAATTAAAATTGCAAACAATTAGGAAATGAAATACTTAGTATATAACAAAAATTCATATATTTATAGTTACAAAACATATATAAAACCAATTTAATTTTTTTTCTTTTAGTTCAAACAATTATCTAAGTCATTTTATTGTCTATCATTGTAAATTTAACATTTGTTAAATATTTTTAAAACTAAATGTGCTCTTAACTCTAAACAGCTATATTTAAAATTAGTTAAATAGTTTAAATAAACAAGTTAACTTAAAATAAAAATTACAGTTCTTTTGATCAGAAAGTTGTATTACATGCCACAAAACAAGAGCAAATTATAACAGAAAATAAAGCATTTTGAGTATTTTCAATCTCTAATGTTTACTTAAACTTGGATTAGCATTCTAATAAAAATAAAAAATTTTATACAAAAGTTTTAAAATTTGTTGATTTTTTTTTGCATTTTAGTAAATTTATATCTAAGTTTAATTGATATATATCATGTTTTTCTTAATTGCAAAAAAAATAATAAAACAAATTCAAGGTTTTTTGCTTATTATTTGTTAAGAACATATAAAAGGTTGTGTAAATTAGTTAAAACTTTTAAAATATTACTACAAAAGCTTTGTTTTACATATGTTTGTATTTGAAACTTTTTACAGAAATTAGAATTTCAAAAACTTGTTTATCACTCAAAAATAAATTTTTAAATATTTGAAAATCCATTGTAGTTAAATATAATATTATTATACATTTTAAAATGAAGAGTTAGAAAAACAATATAAGTATTATGAAGTGGAAAAATTGGAATCATACTTTTATTAAGTTGAAAAAAAAATTTGAAAGGTAAAAGCTTTTTTTTTAACTAACTTAAAGACCAAAGTATCTTTTTAATTAAGGAAGATGGTCTAAAAATAATAAATAGATTAATTACAAACACTGATGAGTTATTTAGAATAAATGAAATATTAAAAAAAAACTAACTTAAAGAGATGAGTGCTCCTGGAACAACTATCAAATTGGAACAGTCTCTCGAAATCTTAACCAACTTTTTGCGATTGGCTTTACTAAAATGTGCTTCAAGTGATATGAATTCCTGTTAAGTCAAAAAAGTTTTTTTTTAAATAGGTTGAACTAGAATAAACACATTAATACTAAACAAAAAATATCATTAAAAATAGAAAGCTATAAAATTTATTCAAGTATAAAACATTAAAAATTAATCAATTTGTACAAATATTTTAATAAAAAAGTTAAATAAAAAATAAAAAACAACTTTGATACAAATACAAAATACACTTTATCAAACTTAATAGATTACTAGAAATAATTGGATGTTTACTGATAATACTTTTAATGTTTATAAAATGTTCGAATAGAATTTAGTTAGATTTAAATTGCTTTTATATGCAAAACATGTACGTGTAGTATATTATTCTTCAATATTAAACATTTTTATTAAATGAAAACTGTGGACTTTAACATACTTTGGAAGAAACAATCTCTCAGTAAAAAAAATTATAAAAGTATTGTTATATAAATATCTCACTAGTGGCCAGTGAATAAAATTAAATTAAGTAAGCTTAAATGTAGCAAATTTTTACTTTTAAAATAGAGAAAAATAAGTTGAAAAAACCTAAAATTTATGTCAAAATTAAGGCCAACATCAACTGCTAAAAAATACCTTAGAAACTTTTATATAAAAACTTTTTTTAGGTTTTTTGTTTTCTTTGGTTTAGTGTTAAAAAATGTCAGAATTCTTTGAAAAGTTGAAAAAAAGTGTATATTTTCTCAATTTAAAACTTATAATCTTTTGAAAATTTCATTGATGTATTTATGGTAATTACAAAGTATTTCTAAAAGAGAATAAGTATTTCAACGGCTTGGTGCTAAAATATCTTCATTTTTTATGTTTTAGCAAATATGATAAAAATTCTATATACACTTTTACAAAATAAATTATCATTAGGAAATTAACTAATTTTAGGTTTATACAAGCAACATCCTGATGCCTATTTGCATTTTTTTCTTGAAAAAATATCAAATAAAAAAAATTAAGTTAAAAATTTTAAGTTTTTAAATAACTTATTGTGTTTACCAATACTATTTCAACAAAGTTTAAGAAAAATGCTAAAAAAGTTTCTCTAAATTATTTTTACAGAAATTTTTTTCTAACATTCTGCAAAAAAAAATTGTCAAAACTATGAAGAATTCAGAGTAGTTTTCAAACTGTATAGTCAAAAAATAGTTGGATTTAAACTTACATAAGTTCTTAAATACTTTAAGCAGAAAAACAACAAAACCAATTTTAAAACGAAGAAATCAAACTATGTTTAACACTTTGTACAATTTTTTTTTCAGCAAAATTATTTTATTATAACCAATGGCCGCTTTAATCCGTTTTCAGCTTACTGTGTTCAGGTAAAGTTTATACAAAATGATAATATTTTAGAAAACAAGCATGCATAGTCTAGTCCATTTATGAAAATAATTTTAAATAAAACCTGTTACTGAAGTTTTAATCATGAATATCTATAAAAACTACATGCTAATAGTAGATCAGTAGGAAAATTAACTTAGTTATTTTTAAAATCAAGCAGTACTAACAAAATTGTAATAAAAGTATTAAGGGCATAGGGGAGTTAAACACTTTTTCACATTTTGATCTTATTTTATTGAGTTTTTAAGCTACAAGATGATTTTACTGATTTTAATAATAAAAAACAATTTTTGAGATATATCAGGTCAAAGTGGGAGGCAACAATAGGTTCCTTTTGGGAGGGGCAAACTAAAATAGCAAAAAAAGACTATTTCACTAAAAATCTATATTCTCTTACGTTTTTTGAGATAAATACCTCAAACTTTCAGGATATGTTGTTTAAAGTACTTTAAAACTTTTTCAGAAAGAATGTTTTTAAAATTAAAAAAATAAAATTATAAAAAAATAAACAAAAAACAAACAGTTTTTTTTTTGTTTTTTTGTCACAAATTATTTATTTTTTTTTGTTTAAATTCTCTTCCTACACAGTTTTTTAAAAATTGCGAGGAGCATATTCTGTAATTTTGTGGCATTTATCTCAAAAACGTAGAAGAAGATGGATTTTTAGTGAAGTAGTCTTTTTTTTGCTGTTTTAGTTTTCCCCTCCCAAAAGGAACCTATTGTTGTTGTCCAATTTGACCTGATATATCTCAAAAAGTAATTTGATTTTTTTTAATTTGTAAAAAGCAACTTGTAACTTGTAGTACTTAAAATTCAATATTATAAGACTAAATTGTAAAAATGGTGATCTACATCCCTAAGCCCTTAACATGTTTTTAATTGTTATTCAAAATTTTTGGTAGGATGATTAATTAAAATTAACTTTTTTCAAATGTTGGCTAGTATTAGCATGGTATTTAAGACTTGAGCATTTCGCTTGTAATCACTTCTTACAATATCTACATCTTACGTGGTATGAACTAGAAACATCAGGCATAGTCCAGTCTATTAGTAAAATCATATTCTGTATTTAATAGATAAGTCTTATTTATGTAAAGCAATAATCAACTACTTTACCTTTAAACTCAGGAACAGATTTCCATTTAGAAGTGTATTTTTGTTTATTGTTCCTAGTAGGTGCTTCCATTTCGACTACTATCATTTTTAACCAGCTGTGACAAATAAATGTTTTAGTGCTTTATATTAAATAGGCTGTTATAAAGTTAACTATCATAAAATAACAAATAATATTTTTTTAGTATTTTGGATTAAATAAATCTTGGGAATCATAATTGTACATATTTTTTACTAATATTGTAAGTTTTTTCAAATTAATGAATTTAAAGTTCTTGACTTAAATGCCTATTTCAATATTTTGTTTTTAATTTTATTTTACTTCCATTTATTTGTTCAATTTTTTTTTTCAGATTTGTTAACAACAACTGAGGATCTCCTATATGCAAATATAGGAGTAAAACATTGTTTTGTTAGTAATAAGGTATTAAAATAAATATTAAATATTTTTTTTACTTAATACTTAATAAAAATTCATTAGTTAGTTAGATAGATGTTTTTCCTACTTTTTAAACAACTTACAAATGTATACTTTGCTTTTAACTATTCTAACTACTAAGTTGAAGTAGTTATAATTTAGCTGAGTTAATAATAATCAGAATTGCCACTCTTTGAGGCAAAATAGTCAGCCTGTGTTACCTGAGACTAGTTAGAGTTTATAATAAAATAGAAACAAAACGTTTTGGTTAGCAAATTTTCGAATAAAAATAATACTAGTTAAGTTTAAATACAAAAAGATACCTAAATAATTACAAAAGAACTTTAAAAATCAATAATTGTAAGAAATAAAAACTGGTATGAGATACTTAAAAATCAACACTAGCATGAGATTTCAAAAAAAGTTCATACTAGCCTAAGAGTGCCACACACAGTATGTATCTGAAACATTTTTAAACTGAATATATCTTAAAAGTTAATTGAAACTGTTTTCGGTTGTATAAAAAATCTTACTATAGACTTTATGGATGATACTATAAAAAAACTAATCTACTGATGTGAAATTTCTACATGATACAAACAAATTTTAAAACTGAAACATTAATTTTTAGCACAATCATTTTATCTAAAGTCCACCACAAAAATTAATGTACATTTTCATTGACTATTTAAATGCTTTAAAAGACATAATTTTATTTTTTGCTCATATATTGTAGGATATGGGAAATGTGAGCTGAAAATTTTTTTAATGAAGCAAATCCATCAAATTTTTTTAATGGATATTTTATTAAAACTGTTCTTAATGATTCTTTTTTGTAACAATTAGATGATTAAGATCAATTATTTAAATACCATTTTAATATACTTATTACACAAAACTTATTTTTAAATTTTTTAGGATTATTTTACATAATACTTTGTTAATTTTTATTAGTGAATAAAAGACATTGTTTAGATTTTGATTTAAACACAGCTGTTTTTAGAAAAATTTGTACACTTCTAAACTTAAGCTATAAAATCATAACTTCTAGAATTCTTGAAAAACATGATTTATCAAAACCAAAATTTAAACAAAAACATTTATCAAATAACAGAAGAACTTACTGAAGAAATCAAAGAAGAGCTAAATAGAGTAAATAAAGTGTTAAAAATTAAAAAGAAAACATTGTATAACTGTTAAGTTCTAAAATAATACTCAAAATGTTTTTTACTAGTCTAAAGTCATATAGCTAACTCTTGAATAATTAATAAGTATACAGTTAAAATATTTAGTTGTTACAAAAGGAGAGTCTTTAAAGATATTTTTAATAATAGTTAGCTTATAAAACTGGACTAACTTAATAACACATGTTAACCAATTTTATTATTTTAATGGTTAACACAGTTATGCACATTTGTAGGCTACTTTGTATATGGCTAGTATAACTAGAGAGTTTAGAACAAATAAACAGGACACAGTAATCTATCCACTAATAGGAGATTGATAGTTATTAATTTATTATTTTTGAGAATAAACAATTACTCAGTTTCACCGCAGAGCGGATTTTCAAATTGTAAATCTGTAGTAAAATAATAATGTTAAAAATGACAAATCTTTAAAGTTGGTTTGAGTTAAGTTTATATACAAAAAAATTAAAAAATAAATTAAGAATTATATTATATTAATGCAAAACAACCTTTAATTTTAAAAATATCAAAATATAGTCTACAAACAATACAATTAAACCATAGTATACTGTGGGGTATTGATATCTAATAGATTTAAAGAGATAAAAACTTTTACAGAGTTAAAAGTTATGGAGTAGTAGATACATATTATTAAGCACACAGTTCTAATAATAAATTAATAATGTAATAATGTTCAAAATAAAACAAGGGAGTAAGCATTAAAAAAAATTTTTGAAAGCATTGTTGTTGTTAACACAGTTGTATTATGATGACAAAGAATAAAATATCTTTTTGTGAAAAATTTTAGATAAGCGAAAAATAGAATGAGGGTTAGATTTCAGATGTTAAATTTAAAAAACAAGATAAAAAATTAAATATATTTAGTTGAGAGATAATCAAAGAGAGTATAAACTACTAATAATTCAACTCCAGAAAAAATATATATATACTAATTCTCCAACAATTATGATTTACAACTGGAAATGGGTATATTATAGGGTATGCACAATTTATCTTATATCTTAATGAAATATATTTAACTAATAAACAGACTTGAAAAAAATAAAATAGTTTTAATACTTTAAGACTGAGAATGGGAATAATATTATGATACATGCACAAATAATAAAAAATCTTAATAAAATTGATACCTATGTGAGATATAAATTATAAATATTCATTTAAGTAATGTTGGCATTGGGTTATCAGTTCGTTTCTCTTGTATAAGGTTTTTCTCTTATCTGCTAGGGCTATATGGAGTCTTTCTAGGTTACATAAAGTGCACATGTTAGTATGGTTTGTGTTAGATTTTACTGATTCTACTATTTTCCATTCAATTGAGTATTTTATATGGTTACTGTATAGATCCCATAGGTGATTTGCAAGTTGGGTACAATTTTTGGGTTTGCTTTTAAAAGGTTTTGGGAAAGAGGTTTTGTGTTCATTATATCTAGACTTAAATGTTCTTTTGGTTGAACCAATATAAATCTTGTGGTCATTTACGGATGTGGAGACTTTAGCTTGATATATTACATTACTTAGGCAACACTTGTTATCCACGGGGCAGTTTGTTTTTATTCTACAATTACAAAGTTTTTCGTTTTTATCTGATTTTTTCGTGAGTTTTTTGTTGTGGGAATTTATAAGGGCCATAATATTTGGTGTGCAGCAGTATGATATTTTTATAGAATTTCTGTTGATTATTTTGTGATAGATGGTGTCTTTCTTAAAATGTTTATCTACTAAATCCAGGAAAAGTTTGCCAATTTTAGTCTGTACAGATTTACAAAAGGGGGGATTGTAATAAATGCAATTTCTTTTTCTAATTTTGTTAATATTTGTATTATTAAATTGTTTGTAGGTTAAATTATATTTAAAATTACTTTTATTTAATGCATTTTGGTATAAGCCTTTGATGTTATTAAAAATTTCTTCATTTTTAGATAGTTTGCATAATCTTTTTTCAATCATTTTTGGTATATTGTTACGTATATTTTTAGGATGGTTGGAATTGTTGTTGATGTAGCTAGTTTTGGAATTAGGTTTACGGTAGGGACTGTAGGTGTTTAGGGATAGGTCCAGGGAGACGTCAAGAAATTCTGTGTTAGTGTTGCCAATATCAATTGTAATATCAAAGCCTATTGAAGACATTTTTTTTATAAGGGACTTTTTAATTTTTTCAAGGGTGGTTCCAGAGGATTGTTTTATAATTGCAAGACCATCATCTCTATATAAGCCTATATTTGATGGGCCAGTGATTGGGGATATTTCGCTTAGGATGTATAAGCCTATTAAATTGCAGACCTCGGCGCCCCATAGCTATATCAAAGTTATTGTTATTTGTTTTTTTGGTCCAGATTCTGTTGTCATAAAATATAATGGTTTGGCAAGTGTGCATAAGGGTGTCTATTTCTTGTTTGTTGGTATTTTTCTGCAAATTTAATAGCTTTGGTGAGGTGTTCTTTTTTTATTGAAGGATAAAAATTTTTTATATCAAAATTAATGAAGCATTTATTGGATTTATCATTGAAATTATTGAACCACTTTATAACTTCTTCAGAATTTAACCATTGGGTAAGATTTGATTTTGATCTTATTTTGTATGGCTACTATACAAACAGTCCTAGACTTTAAAAATGAGTGGCATCATTAAATTAAATTTTGCAGATAGGTTGTTTCAAGAAATCTTATTTACCCATTTCATTAATACTCAATCTGTTGTTTTTTTTTTTGAGTAAATAGTGACCAGCAAAAATAGTCTTAGTTGTCTTATTTTCGTTAAACAATATAAAAAGTTTATATAAGTTTAAATTAACATTTAAATAATTAATTTTCTACCTAAAATAATGAAAAATATATATAACTAACTGAAATTTACTGAATATACTGAATATACTTTTTAATACTGATGATTTTTTTTATAAAAGTTATGAGCATGAGCATTTTTTAAATATTTCCAAATTTAATTTATTTGAAGAGCAGTGTTCCTTTAAAACCTTTTATAATGTTTTAACTTGTCACAGTTTAAATTTATTATTTTAAGCCTTACAACTTGTAGTTACAAGCATTGTTACTACAGTTTATAAACTTTGATAAATTATTTTTCAAAATGTTTAGTACAACGAGATTCCCCTTTACGTTTACGTGACGCCCCTCAAGGCCGTTCTGCTATAAAAATCAAAATTTAGGTTAAAAGAGGTTTATGCTAAGCTAACAGCTATTGTGGAAAATAGCTCATTTTTTAACTAATTTTCCGCGTTTCAGCTACATTTGGCTTCTATCTGCGTCTGCGATATACTTTTTAGCCAAAAACGTATTTTATTAAAACACTGAAAACAATTTCTCTCGTAAACTTATAATTTGGTTATTATCTTAATAATTACTATTCACTAGTGCTTTTTTATTGCTTATTTTCTCTCATTTCGGTTTAAACACCTTTTATACTGACTACTATAAGTATTTTTAATACTAGCGGCCTGCGAAGAACTTTTTTATGAAAAGTGCGGCCCATGAGTAACTTAACCCTAATTTGCTCGCGACTTGTAAAATGCTGCCGACCCTTGAGTATTGTAAAACTTTGAAAGTTATTTTTTTAGTTTTTAACGACAGTATTTTTGCTGCATTAGGTGTTTCTATTTTTAACATCTGTGCTCTGTTATACAATTAACCTTGTTTTATTTCATCTTCAATAGTTTAAAAATGATAAGTTTAAAAGCTTTTAAATAACAACCCAATGCAAAATCACTTTTTTAGTTTTCAAACATTTTTACAAGCTTGATCAGCTTTTGGAACTAATATATTCCGTTGTCAAAAATATTTAATACTTAATAAGTAATTGATACAATATAATACGATTAAAGCTAAATACTTAAACAAAAAATTTATAGCTATTTTTGCCCTTATATAATTTTTAATGAAAACTTGACATACAAAATATTTTAACCGTTTGGTATCTCCCAAGAGCTAAGTTTGACTTACTTTGAATATCAATGAATGCTTAGCTTACTATTATAAAGTTATAGTATAGTGCTTTTCTCACAAATTTAAAGTTTATGAAAATAAACTTTTTCATTACTAAATACTTAAACTAAAGCCTTTGCATCAGAGCAGAGCAAATTCCTATACTGTTTTTTAAATGATTGAAAAACTACTTTCAAAAATTATGATTTTTTGTTTATAAAACTAATAATTATTTCTAAATGGAGAATTTTGTGAGTTCGCACATTCGGTTAAATGTGCAAGTTATGAGTTTGCACTGCTGCTTAAGTTTGCATTTTAAGAAATTGTGTTAATAGTATTTTTCTTTTTTTTTTGCTAAGTAAATTAAACTTGAAAACTTTTTTTTAAATGTGGTTATTTTTAATTCATTAACTTCTATTTAATATACTTGAACGAAATATATTAAAAAATATTATGATACAATGCAAAAATTACATTAACATTAAATGGTCTAATCAACAAAAACCATTCGCTAGTTTGCAGTTTTAGCGAAATTTTAAAACTAAATTTATATAAGTAATCAATACTTATGCTTTTAAAAACAAAAAATTCCCTAAATACTTTTGTTTCTTTATTAAAAACTTACCTTATTTGTAAAAAATATTGCATTCAATGTTTACATTTTTATCAATACCTAAACTATTTTATATTACCTTTAACATTTATAAGCTCTCAGTAAAAAAAAATAAGGCTTTTTCATAGTTAACATTTTTATAACATGTGAAAGTCATGTAAAAGTTTTAAATGGTTAACTTTAAAAAAAAAAAGTAAATTAACCCTATAGACAGTAAAATATATTTAACAACAACAGTATACATAGAAGAATTTTTATTTAAATTTAAGCTGGTCTTAAAATATTTTTTGTTCATCATAACAATGAAAAATATAAGGATTAAAGCTATTGAAAAAAGATACTTTTATTAGTACTTGTTAAAACTGGGTCATAGATAATAGAATTTCCGATTAACGGTTATTTTTTATTGATTATTTTTTAAATTCGAAAAAATATTCAAATGGTATAAGTTAATCTACAAAAAACGCTTTAAAAAAGACTAATAAAAACTAAAGCTTTTTTACAAATAAAAATCAAAGAAAAAGTAAACGTCAATATATAAACTGAAAAAGTTAAGAAACAGTTTATTATTTGTAACTTAGCAAAACTAAAAGTGTGGTTACACCCTAAAAACAGTAAAATCTATTAAACATTGAAAGATACCTAAAAGCTTTATTTTTAATTTGAAGCTGGTCTTATAATCCTTTATGTTCATCATAAAAATGAGAAAACATATGGATTAAAGCTATTTTAAAAATTACTTACATTGGTATTTATTAAAATTTTTAAAAAAATATATATGTTATTTACATTCTTGTTCTAATAGTTTTATGTCATTAACTAAGTGAAAATGAAAAAAGATCAAAGAACATCAGTAAATATGCTTCGAAATGTAAAAAAGTTGATCAAGAATAGTATCTACACTGGTATTCATAATAGTTAAATTCTAATCAAAATGTAGAGCTTAAAATTACAGTTTTAAAAATTCAATTAAAAACTTTCAGTGTGTAATAAAAAAAAAGAACTTTTATCCATACTTTTAAAAATAAATAAAATCGATGGCAAGATATAGCTTAAAATACTTTGTACACTCATATAAAATTGAATATCAAAAACTACAACATTTATTGAAAGATTACACACTTAACCTCCAATGTACAAGGTAAAAAGTGTAATTAGTTTAAAGCATTCATATATTACCAATGATGTAACAAAAAAAACAGAGATTAAAAAAAAAACAATTTTAATATTAAATGTTTTAAAACATTACATGAGCTTACTTATATACAATAATTAACAATAAGGTATGTTCCTTTAATCTAATTAATTTAAAATTTACTACACAACTTTTTTGATCATATAATATTTATGAAATCTGTTTTAAAAGATTTAAAAAAAATTAAACTACATAATTCAAATAACTTACTACAATACAACTTTCAAATAAGCTTTAAATAACTAAGGTTTAAAAAGCATTTTATATTGCAAGCTTGAGTAATTTTGTTTGTTTTACATAAATATGAAAATCAATTAAAACAAAGCATTTTGAAATCAATTTTTAAACATAAATTTAGTTTAATAAAAATAAGTATAAAAAAACACTAAATAATAGCCTTTTTGTCGATATTAAAGTTGACTTAAAAAGTAAAGAAACTTTTAATGCAATCAAAAACTAAATTGCTTTAAACAGTTACTTTTTTTAGAGTCACCTACTTCTTTAAAAAAGCTTTAAGTAGCATCAAAGTTAAAAGAAAATTCACACAAGAAGGAACTTTCTTTTGAAAATTTTACCTTTTCAACATAAAACTTGTTAAAATGTTATATGTTTGATTTGTTATTAACATGTAGAAAACAAAAACAGCAAAAGTATATTTTTTTGTTCAATTTAAAGTAGATTAACACACTCTTATAGTTTTATACAACAAAAGAAAAGAATTAAACAGGAGATTTTAAGCACATTTTAAGATAAAAAACAATACTTTATCTAATTGTTAAGATTTTTACACAAATCAGTGATTGATAAAACTATAATTCTAATAAAATGATAAAACAATAGAGGAACATGTTCTTTGTTTAAAAATAAATTAAGTATAACTTTTTAGAAAAAAAACTGTGAGTGATAAAACTACAAATATGTACTAAACTAATTAATAAAAAACATCTCTAAAAAGTTTTCATTTCCTAAAACTCAGATGAAATAAAACATTAAGAACAAACTATTTCAATATATCAAGTATACTTAGCTCTGAAGTTTGTGATTTTACATTTAAATCTTAATAAAGATTGCTAAACCTCTAGGAAACACAACAACTTGTTCATAATAATACATACTGTTATCTTTAATTACAAGACATGTATAAACGTAATTTAACTTTTTTTACAGAGTTTAAAATTTCAGCTTAACCATTTAAAAATGCCTTTAGCATTCAATCATATTCTAAAAAAAACAAGTTTCAAACCTTTTGAATTATATTATTTGGTAGTTGAAGCATCTAATGTGGGTCTGCTGTTTTTTGAATTGAACTTTTTAATTTCGGACAAAGAAGCTAATTTGAGGTTTCTATCCAACCACTTTCATTGGTAGTATTTTTCATATCAACCTACAGAATATAAAAAGTAATTATGCTCCCTTTAATATATATATACTTGTTATGAAAAGTGCATGAACAAGGGCATTCAAGTAGACCAACTAAAGTCAAAAATAAAAGTCAAGCTATATACAATTTATTCATATAATTTTTGAATTTGTGATTAAAGAGATTTTTATAATAATGTTTAAATGTTCGAGATGATCAACAGAACAAGAATTGACTATTTTCTAAAATTATTTCATAAGAAAAGCGTTACAATTTATATGTATAATTTTTGTAGCTTGTTTTATTTAATTTGCTTTAAACAACTTTTACTGCTTTTTAATTTAGGGTAAATTTACAATTTATAATAACAAGCTTTTGTTGTAAAAAAAACTGTTACTTGGTTAAACCCATTCATATTACATAAGACTCTAAAAATAATTTTCAAAATGATTACAAACAAATAAAAAATATATATAATATTATTACAAATTTAGAAATTAAAAACTGAAAAAATAAATAAGAAATTGAAACCTTTCCACTAAATAACTAGAAGAACTTAATTAAAATCTAAAAAAAAAACTCATTACAAGCAGAACCAATATTACATAATGTTAATAAATTTAGTATGTAAAAAATAGTTACAACTTTTGGATGCTTACCAAAATAGCTGATTTCGCAAGCCTTAACAGTAGCCTTGTCAACAAAAAAGGGAATTATAAGTCATCTCCAGTTTTCTTTTTGAGTAATCCTTGCACATGGGCCAAAGGTCATGTTTTATTACAGCTGTGCACTCGGTACGCCTCAAACGAGCAACTCGTACTTTATCATCAAACATTTAAGCAAGCAGCTGTTTATGCCCAGTATTTCCTCAAGCATCTTAGCTTGAGTTGTAACATTTATGACAGCTATTGTGAATGATGAGGGAGCCTGGTGTAGATTTGTTTTAAGCCTTCACTACAAATAATTGATTGTAACTTAATAGTAATTATAATTTCAGAAATCTACTCAAATTCTCTTTATTAAAATTTAAAAAAGTCATACTACAATAACTTTTGTGAAAAAGTCTTAGAGGCCAAAAAAAAAATCAGTAAGTTTAAAAAATGATCTTTGCTCTTTTTCCAAGTATACTTATAATTTAGTTAATTTAAATTTAACTTACTTTTTTGAATTTAGTTTTTATACTCTAAGTTTAATCAATTTTGTGTTTACAAATTAAGCAACAATTACAACACTGTTACATAATTAAGTTACAAAAATATTTTTAGAGTATTTCAAAGTTTCTGTAGGGTGAGGTTTGATTTACATTTAATAAACTTTTAATAAATAAAAATTCATTTATGTCGAATGAACACTCATAGTTAATAACACCATATTACAGAAGGCGCATTCAACTAACGCAGTTTTACAAATGTACAAAAAATAACTTTACATAATAGTTATATTTTTATGAAATGTTTTTAGCTCAAATTAATTAAAACTACCATTTGTTAAATGCTGGCTACTTATAGCATGGTGCATTAGAGTAAAACTTTTAGTATTTTGGTAATATTCAAAACCCATCAATTATTTAGTAAAAATAAATAAATTACATATATAATCTGTCCATACTATTTATAGGTTTTGTTTATGTCTCTACAGTTTATTGTTATGTTTATTATATTCTATAACTTTTACTTAGAAAAATAAGTGAACAAACTAAAAAGCATCTAGAAATTTATCAAACTATACAAATATCTGCTGAAAAATATGCATGCAGTTATAAAAATTAAAACAAAACTTTCATGCTTTTTTCTCTTTTATCAACATTCATTTCATATAAACCTGCTTGCTTTTAATGTAACAATCAAATTAAAAAAAAATAAGAATTTAAACAAATTGTAACATTTCATAGCATAACATTTGTTTCAAATCAACCTGCTTGCTTTTGATGTATCAATTATTTTTTTCTTTAAAAAAAATTAGTTTTTTTTTTTTAAAGAATTTAAACAAGTAGAACAACAAAAACAACATGCAATTCATAAACAACTTTAACAGGGAAGCTGAATATTGACATATTTGATATCCGTTCTGAGTACATTAAGGCAGCTTCTTTATCTTTAGTACTAGAATATTATAAAGTATAAGTAGTTAAAGTGTAAATTAATATATACACATGTAATGTGACTAGCAAATGTCAGTGTTTAATATATGGTAAAAACAGATTTAACACAGGAATATATACAAATTAAAAATTTATTTATTTAAATAAAGTTTAAATACAAAACTTTGTAATAAATATTTTTCAGTATAATTGTTTTTATGTTTGACTAATAAATTATTAGATATGAACATAAATAAAAAAATTTCAAGTAGTTACTAAACAAATCTTTGAAAATAATAAACAATAAGTTTTTATTAACTATCTGTTTTCTTGTAACTATCTATATATGAGTAACTACAAAAATTAGCTAAACAACTTTTATAAGTTATTTTTTAACAATATTTATAGCCTTGCAAACAAATGATTTTTTAACTCTAATTGCAAAAATACTTTAATATTGGTTTTCACAATCATTCAAAATTAAATTGAAAGAAACTTTAACTACAGAATTAGAAAAGATCATTTGAAAAAAAATATGTACATCAGCTACATATTAAAAAAAAAAAGAATCACAAAAAATTAACCTGTTCAAAATAAATTTCTTCAAAGTTAGACATCTCTGCAGCAATTTCATAAACATTTTCATTGGATTGTGTTGGTTGATCATAAATAGAAGAAGTTCCAATTTTGTTAAGATCATCTTCATTCATTATAAAGTTGTGGCAGCATGTACCTTTATATCTTACTACACTTCTGTAGTAACATATATAATTTTAATTAATAACAACTTGGTATAACAATTTTTGATCAAGAAACTTACTTAATCATTAAAATTGAGTTTAGCAACTCAATATCCATGCGATTTTGTAAACGATTTTTTGCAACTCCCATTTGGCTGAACAATCTTTCAATTGCAGCATTTGAATGTGGTAATGTAAAGAGCTTTAGGGCAAATTTGGCAAGGTGTTTGTAAGAGCTTGTTTCTCTTTCAAGCTCTTTCAGCCAAAATTTAACTCCACTTATTTCATCTAGTAGTATTTAATACTTTCTTAAACTACTAGTACATAGTAAATAAAATGTAGTTTCATTATATTTTTATAGGAATAAAACATAATGAGTATCTAGTTAAATTAACAATTCTATTTATAGTATTTAACTAAGTTTATTAACAATGATGCTCTAGAAAATAAATAAACATGATAAGTGACAACCTGTTGCTTCATGAAATTCAGCAGACAAGAAGGACCATTAATTTTCAATGATGTCACGCTCTTGTTGTGAAGTCATATTCTTGACTATTTCATTGTTTAACAATGGACTAATATCAGGCCGAGGAAGCTTAAATACCTATTTTTTACAGTTTAGATCAATATAATTTACAGCTTAATTGTATTAAAAACTAAAAAATACTCACTTTATTTAGTATTGAGATACTTTTAATTAAGTCCAAACACTTAGGAATACGAGCTTTAAGTTCTTTGACGAAGCTCATAACATACAACTTGCAAGTAGATCTGATCTATTAATATTCAAATACTTAAGAAACAGTATTTTTGTTAAAACTTGCTTGTAAAACAATATGCACACTAAACTAAAAATAGGTTTAAAAACCTGGGAATCTAGAGCTAACCCTAAATGTAATTAGCTGTTAATGTTGAAAAACAATAAAATACTTCATTTTAGAAAACAACAAATGCAAACTACTCTATTCTGCTGGACTACACCTAATTTTGTTATTTCTCGCTCTGCAGGTTGTCTTAGACTTATAGTTGGCCTTTCAAGTCCTAGTTAATTATTAAAAACTAAGTTTGTTTAAGTCAACAACAATACTTTTAAGGTGGAGTAAAGAAGAATTTTAAAAAAAGAACTACTTATAACTAACCTTATATAAAATTAGCAAAAATGGAGCTATGTCTTGGTTTATATTATTCAAACAAAAGTTCATTGATGAAAACATTTGTAACTGTACTCTATGACTACAAAACTTATTTATTTGTTTTACCTGATGCAGGATCAACATAAATAAACTCAAGGTCCCTTATGCATGTCTCAAGCTGGCTATAAAGGCTCAAAGGAACTATCTCTTCTGATTGAAGAACTTTATTGCACTTATTGACCTTCAAAATACACATATTGAAATAAACTCTGCATTATATTTATTGTTTTAAAATATTCACTTACTTTTTGTAGAATAAGCAGCAGAAAAAAATGTAGATAAATACCTCTGTATTATTTAGTATGCTGGCTATTCTATTTGCTTGGGAGCATCTTTCTGTCTCACAAAAATGTTTAAAACTTTTAGTTAATTACAATGTTTTAAATTAAAAAAAAACTTGAATGTTTGAAAGCCTTGTTAAATTTATAAACCTCTTCAAAAAACAACTTAAGGTCACTCCAGTACTCAATCAATCTTTGGCTAGCCTCATAAATACTGAGCCAGCGAGTTGACCCAGGAGATACAAGACGTTTGGGAATTCCTCCATGTATCCTTTGGTAATTTTTTTCATATAAAACCCGCCTGTGTGGTGAGCTGGAAAACCAGTTGTATATACTGGATACCAGATCATGAACCTATTATTAAATTAAAGTATTTATATGTATAGCTTTAAAATGTATTTATGTTTAAAATTTAACAAAAAATATATAACACAATTTTCTAAAGTGTTTAAAATATATTTAGTTGTGAAAAATAAAGCAGCTTAAGTTTTACATTTTATAATAATAAAACAACACCTCTAAGGACAAAAAGTTCAGAGCTGACTTTTCACAAGCGTTTTGTATCCCATGGTTGCAGCAATTTATTTGAACCAGGTGTTTGTATTTAGATTTCAAAATTGCATGCAGCCCATTTTGTGTTCCAACCATGGAGGCCGCTCTGATATTAATATAAATGAAGCAAACAGAAACCATGGTTTTATAAAACACTGAATTAAGTTAATAATAACTATAATATCTATTGTTTGATAACGTGTTTTTTCATTAATTTAGTGCTAATATCACAAGGTTACAACTATATTTAGATAAGAAGTTTAACATATTACTCTTAGACATTTAGATTAAGTTTTATTACTATTTAAAAAATTTATAAACAGACAAAGATATAGTAAGATTAATTTACATTCAAACAGTCACACTTACATATGCCAATAAGATTTTCTAGTCTTAGACTATTAATTTTTAGAACGTCTTCAACAGCTTGGGCCATTGCCCGCCCTGTTCCATTTTCTAGATCTTTTAAACATAAAAATGTGGATTTTAGACTTTTTTCTTTTAAGCTGATGTATCTGATAGCAATACCTAAATTATTTTAATCATTAATTATTTACTTTTGACTAAAAACTTTTTAAACCAGGAATTTTCAAAATAGGCAACATTGACCCGTGGAGCAAGCATTAACCCTTGGAGTAGGAGGTAAATAATTTGAAAAGGGGTGACTGTTTTAAATTTTTTGTTAAGTTAGGAATTATAAAAAAGAGTTTAGAAACTCAGATTCAAATCAATAACTATATAGATAATTTTATATTTTTAAAAGCTAACCAAAGTAGCTGTTGCGACCAGCCTTATCTGTAGCTTCATCAACAAAAATTGAAAAAGGTCTACAGCCAATATCTTCTAACAGTTGTTTTTTGCACATTGGCATGAGAACGCTCTTCACAACCGCAGTGCATTTTGTTCTTGCAAGATGTGCAGACTGAACGTCCTCATGCCTTAAACAACTTTTTAAGCACTTTACCAGGCATGTGCTAGTTGCCATGTTTCCATGTATAGCAAGATGCATGGCAATTCTAGCTTCTATTACAGATGCTTGCGAACACTGTGTAACTGATGTTGAAGAAGTAGAAGGAACCTGTTATAGATGTATTAAGGTTTCTTTAAGCAGAAACTTGAAGTATATAAAGACTTTTTTTAATTGGGTCAATTTTTTTTCCTTGCAACACAGAAATTTAAAGTATACAGTTTTTGTATTTAAAAACAGCAAACGTCAATTTTTGTGATTTAAGAACTGGGCTTTCTAACGCCTTAATGAAAAAGATATATTGTTAATTTAATATTAAAATATTGTAACAATTTGTTAAAAAATTCCACTTTAAATTTTATATTAGACATTTAACAAAAAAAAACATTTTTTTATAAGTGATAAACATTAATTAATGAATTTTTTTTTTCAAAAAGTGTTCCTGATATTTAAATATTTATTTATGTTTTTAGTGGTGTACAAAGTGGAACAATAATTATATAACATCTAGATACATCATCTAATCAACTAACATTTGCTAAGTGCTTGGCAGATTTTGCATGAGTTTTTAAGCAATGTGATTTTGCTCTAAGGCGTTTCATGCAAAACTTACATTTTGCAAAATAAATGCTTGTGGGATCTGGTAAAATCCAACCTAGGATGAAAAATAAGTAGAATATGTATATAAAATTTAAATAGAGTCAATAATTAAAATTACTTTTAAACTCTGGATTACTTTTCCATTTATTGGAAAATTTTTGCTTTTTAATCCAGCTAGGATCACTTATTTGTACAGTTATCATGTTACAACTAAAATGAGCTAAAAAAAATTAACACTGTAGTTAGTACAAAAATCTTTAAATTTATATCTAATTTAATCATGATTATTATAGGTTTTTAAGTATAAAATACTTAATTCTACAAATGAGTGGGTCACTAGTTTTTTAGAAATTTCTTCCAGATATTGAAAGTACACAGTCTATTTTTAAACTAAAGTTAAGGTTAAAAACTGTGTTAAGTAGTATAACATCATTAAAAAGATACTGTTAAGCTACTTCAAATGTGTTAAAAAAAAATTATGAGAGATTCTTCATATCAAACCAAAATTTTACTACTTAATATGTAAAAATTGTTAACAAATACAGGTTTTCTAGTAATTTGTTTTGAATATTCAAGGTTTTTCCAGGATTCTAGATTTTTTTACCACTCTGTCAAAAGTTTATCTTTATGTTTTACATAATCTCTATAATAATTCATTAGTTGGGTATGTTGTACATTCCATACCACTTGTTAAAATATTTATATTAAACAGGGTAGCCAGTGATTTAAAAAAAAATTTCTTCCTGGTTATCTGATTTTGTTCTACATTTTAGTTTTTAAGTACAAGTTTAGTTGTTTTTTTAAGTATAAAATTAAACTAAAGGTAAAAAAATAATGAAAAGATACTATACAGCTACTTGATATAAATGGGTTTTTTATTAAACAAAAATATGAAAAATATTTAAACATATTATCAGTATATAATAGTTCATTTTATAAAGAACTTGTTTAAACTTTTAGTTTAAAATTCAAGGTAAAATGGGGAACTAAATAAGATTTCTTTTAAAAATTTTTGAGAAAATTTTATAAAGTGTGTTGTACCTTTATAATCAAATTGAAAAGTATTTTAGAAAACAGTGTAAAATTAAGTGCAGGAGCACAAATATAGAAAATCAATATAGTATGACAAAGTGTTAGTAGCCTCCTAAAACAGATCAAACTTATTTTTAGTCTGGAACTGTTTAAAAAATCATCTAAGTAAATTGTATATATAAAAATATAACAACTAGTCCAACACTATGCAAAATAATTAAATCTATTGTTTCAATCAATATTTTCAAATCACCATATAAAACAACCAACCGAACAAAACAGTTGCAAATGTTTCAAAAAGACATTTAAAAATCAAGAAGTGATTCTTGTAATTTTTTTGAAAATATTTTAAGGGCATAGGGCATGTAATCATAAAACACTTTATTTCACAATTTGATATTATTTTATATCTTTTTACTAAGCTACAAAATGCTTTTTACAGCTTTTAAAAATTCAAAATAATTTTTGAGATATAGCCAGTTAAAGTAAGAGGTAAAAATAGGTTCCTTACAGGAGTTGCAGACTAAAACTGCAAAAATAGGCTATTTCACTAAAAATTTATCTTCTACGTTTTTTGAGATTAGTTATTTTAAAAATCTGGGCCAGAGAGAACCTTGTATACACTAAACACATTTAATTTTGATTATAAAAACTAAAGTGTGCAATATTGTATCTACAGGTAGAATTAAAAAAACAAATTTACCACTTCTGTATCAAAACAGATCCTTTCTATTTTTTTTATAAAAATATCCTTTAAAGACTATCCTTTTAAAACAGTTAATATTTTATAATCTTAAACTAATATATCTACCAAAAATTCAACTTCACAAACTTCATACAAATTTTGTCTTAAATATAAGTCCATTAGCAACCAGATAAAAAGCACATTTTCAATTTATAACTTAAAATTTATAAAAAAAAGAAAAAGAAAACATGTGAGGCTCACAACTAAGGTCAATGGATTGGTGTGCAGAAGGACCTTTCAGTCATGGGCTGCGCACCATTTGCTTGTGACTAATACTTTGAGCTAAATTTAAAAACAATAATAAGTAAAAAATAAACAAAAAACTTAACAACTATTTATACATACAATAAAAAGAACGGTAAGCACTTTTTTTAACCCATTACTGCCAATATTGACCATGGAAACTATAGTCTACCATGGGATCCACCCACACTGTCTCCTACCCTAGATTTTGATTTTTACATCATTTAAATTTTACTTTTCCCTTTCTACAAGAGCAACCAAAAAAATGCAATAAATAACTCAAAAATAAATAAAAGGAAAGAATTGGTAAATTCACTACAATAAAATATTTAGTATAATCATAATACTTAAGAGCACCATGTATTTTAAATATTGTCTAGAAAAGTTTTGTATATGTATGTAGGTAAAAATTTTAAATATTTGCTCAACTGTTTTATTGATTTGTAAACTTGTTTTATTGAATAAAACAATTAACATGTCCAACCAGCATAAAGTTTGTTAAAATTTAAGTAAATTAAATGAAAAACGTAACAAAATGTCTAAGTGCAAAAAAGAGTTTAAAAATTTACTTTTTCACATTGCTTATGTTTACTTATAGACCAATATTCAAAGAAAATTAGTTTGAAGTTTATAAAGTTAATTTTTAAGATGTAATATGTATAAAATGAAATGACAAAATACTTTCTATCAAAAGGAATAGACATTTTTTAAATAAGATACTATGAATTGAGCTGTTTGATTTTTTTCTATATGGTGAATAACCATCAGCCTCAAACTCTACTCCTTATTTTATTCGAACAATGAAATTATTTTAATTATCTTAAACTAACAAACAAGATTATTATTAACTTAACCTTTTTAATGACAGTTTTTAATTAGATTTATAAATATTTTTTAAGGAAAGAACTGATTGTAATAATTTTACTTTTATCATTCAACAAGAGTTTGTAAACAAAATTTAAAGCTAAAATTTAAGTTAATTTAAAACTCATTTTGACAAAACATTTCATTATCATACATTAATTTCAGTTTACTAATTATTTATGCTGTTTTACTCTTTATAAAAGGTTACTTTAGAGCAAAAAGCTATTACTAGATGAGCTAAATGTTAGAGTCATCAGAAACTAAAAATTCTAAAGCTTTTAAAAAAGGGGGTTTTATTTATTCAAAAGGCAATTTTTTTATTAAAACGGCAATATTTTTTTCCATAAGCTTATAGTGTAAAATCACTTATCGCAATTATTTAAGGGCTAAAAGCTAATTTATTACCACCTTCCAGAAAAGCAATTTTTTTACTAAGATTTATAGCTTTATAGCTACTTATGGTAACTGTGCAGCACAAGTAGTAATCAAAAACTTAACAAAAAATAAGTTGTTTAAACAAATCAAAATGAACTATTTTCGGTTGTGACTGACTGATGGTTCCTAATCAGGACGAAACCGGTCTAAATCTACCGAGAGCTTGTGGTCTGATGATCGAATTGGTATGATTAAACCTTGTAAACTTGAGCTTGTCTCACGGTATATGAAAGTCCAGGCTTCGGTTCTGTAGACTTTCGCCAATGATTAAACCTTGTAAACTTGTTTTTGTTGACTGATCCTTTATCGTGACAAAGTTGGATATTCAAAATAGATTGATTTATTTTTATTAGTAAAACTTCTGCTAATAATAGTAAACTATAAGAGTCACACACCTTAAAACTTTTGAAAATAGTTCTAAATTTTATCATAATTTTTTCAATATACTCAGTTTTCAGTGTTTTTAATCACTGCACTGTCAGTTAAAGTTGTGTTTTCTTTTATTCTCTCAAACAGTTGTCGTTCAGTCTCATTAATATACTGTTTGTTTAGATCGCCTAAAGTTTATATTTACGAAACTTTCATATAATTCACTTATTGATTAAAAAAAAATTCTACCCAATTTTTCTGTTTTATACGCAACACGAATTTTTACCCCAATATAATGGAAAAATTTTATGTTGTTTTTGGAGAAACTTTTTAATTTTTATGACAATAGTTAATATATTGTTTTTTTATGAAAGTATTTCTGTTCTTATGTTTTTTTAATTTTTAAAATCTTTATATAATGTAATTATTCATTCATAAATTTTGTTAGGAATAAATGGTTTACTAAAAGTTTTTTTACTTTAACTATTCGTTATGTTTAAACTTTCTCCGACTAAACTTAATGTTTCTGCTGTAAATTTGCTTTACTAAGTGTCTTTTTTCAAGATTACGGGTTATAGTTGATAAGCTGATCTGTTTTAGTTGAATGACAGCAATAAGTTTGTTATTTTTATTCTTTTTTTTCTGATTAAGTAGTTTATCTTACAGGCAAGTTTGTATTTTAAATTTCTAGTCTTTGTCCTTTTTATTTATTTCTTCATGAAACTGCTGTATCTGTGTTTTGTTCTCAAAAATGCAAAATGAGTGGTCAATGTACCTACAATACATTTTAGGATTCATATGTTTACTCAGTAAGTCTATCTCAAACTGGTTTACGAGCTAAATAGCTAGCAACAAAGGAAGTGGAGAGATAATTCGTCAATCTGCATCATTGAAGAGAACAATAGTTTGTAAACATGTACTTGGGATATTTTGTTTTAAGTTATGACTAAATTTGATCTAGCAAGTATTAAATCTGAATCTAAACGGTAGTACCGTTACGGTACACAACTTTTTTGAACTTATTTTTAGTTTCCTCAAATGGAACTTTTGTATACAAAGTTTTGACCTTAAGACATTTAACTGTATCCTAGGTGATAATCGAAAGGTGTTTACTTACACTAGATTCTGGTGTAAGTAAAAACCTTTCGATCTGGTGACCAGATCCTTATACCAAACTTTTCGAGCATTTTTTTTGTCGTTTAATAAACAATGTAATTGAAATTTAATGTTACGTAACTATCTGTGTTTAATGGTTGAACCTTTTTCAGTGTTTCAATAAACTCAAAATTAGATTTAACTATCAAATTTCTCTCTTAATTTGATTAAGGTTTATTCTTTAGTTATTTCCGAAAATGATAAGATAACTCTATTGACAATATACTGTACTGACTTCTTTTATTTTTAGTTTGAATAGCTTGCTTAACCTTGTGGAAATACATTTTAGACAATTCAAATCAAAACTTTAATATTTTAAAAACTGTTTTACATTTTATTTAATTTTTGACAAATAGTCTAAAAGCTTTAAGCAAATTAATTTATTAATATGAAAAAATAGTGACTTTCAATCGCAATGGTGTTCGAATAGAAAATCATTTTCACAACTGTGCAAAAAACTTTATTTTCTTTAACTTTTTTATGCCTATTTAAGAAACACTAGTTTATTTAAAAGTTGCACACTAAATAAAGTTGACTTCATACAGGTGTGTTAAAATGGCATTTCTTGATTCATTTAGTTTGTCAAATAAATAACTCAAGGAAGATAAATAGGCCGAATTTTAGTTTAATTTTATTGAACTTTTTACAAATTAAGTTTTTAAAGTTAAATATATATATGAAAATTATTTTTCCTTTAATAATTGTCATCCATATAAAAATACTAACATTTTGTTCATCTTAAAACCACTAACAAACAGTTTCCTAAAGTTTTTACAGCTTTTGTCGTTTATTCTTAAACTTTTTATGACTATTTTCAGATAGATTTTAATGGTAATTAAACGCTTTGTATAAGTTATGTCTTTTACGGAAGACACTGCCAAAAAATTATAATAGCATTCATTTTAGCAATGAATTTTCAAATCAGATTGTGTATTATCCAAAAAAATCTTTCGAAAAATCTACAAACTATATCTAAAAGTATTTATTTACTTCAAAAAAAAAAACATTAAATTAAGGAGCTTTTCGGTGGAATTTTTTGTCATTTAAACTTATATATACATTTTTATCTTTTAAAACTAAATAATTACAATTGGTTTGCATTTTTTTGTAGTCTTTGAATTTAATTGTTTTAAAAGTAAGTATTTTAAAGGCTATGTTTTTGGAGAAGAAACCATTTTGTGATTAAAAAAATCCTAACTTTAACATAACTTTTCTTATTTTTAAAACTAACTAAGATATTTTTGGATTTTTTAAGATCGTTCTTTTATCTTAAACTTGGCCTTAACTATTCAAACAGTGCTTATTTGAAAAATTTGTAATTTTTTATCTTTTATATTTAATTTTATATACAGACAAAAGTAATAACATTTTATTTTTTCATTAATTTACTTTGAAATGCTTTCTTCATATTGTACCTCTATGTTTAACATCAACTTTTTTAATGTATAGCCCCATCCCCATACCAATTTTCAACAAAAAAAGATATTGTATACTGAAGCTTCAAGTTTAGGTATGGCGAGGTAATTTTTTTTTCAATTTTAAGTAGGATCTTCGAACATCACTTTATACTCTTTTTACTTTTTTTTTTCTTCAGATTATTATTCTAATATCTACATAAACGAGCTAAAATATTTCTTATTACTCTAGCATTGAAGGTTTTTAGCAAAACGGTATACTTTTAGAAATTTGAGAAAAAAAACAAGAAAGTAAAGTGATGTTCATAGATTTTACTTTTTTTAAATAAAAAACAAAGCTACTAGTTGTTTTTACCATTTAGAAAAAGTCAAAGTAATTTTTTAGATATAAGAGATCAAATTTAGAGGGTTCAATAGGTTCTTGATCGGAACGAGCGCAAACAACAAAAAATCGAAAATAGACTATTTTACTAGAAATCTATCTCCTCCTTTAGTTTTTTATCAATTTTTAAAACTTTCAAATAGTATTATTAAACAAGGTTTTAACTACTTGTAGGAAACAGATTTTTTCGGTAAAAGCTAAACAAATAAATGTGTTTTTTTTTCAAATTTTGGTCATATTTTTATTTTCAAATTTTAGTCATATATTTTTTTCAAAAATCGGCTTCCAATAAGTTGTTCGTAACATTAAAAAGAACATTTCATAAGAATTTATAATAAACTACTTTAAAAATGAAGAACGAGATAGATTTTAAGTGAATTTTTCAAAATTTCGAGAAAATCGGTCAAGATTTTTTTTATTTCATAAGATTGAATCGAATTTTTTTCTACAGTTATATTTCAAAAGTAAAATGAAGTTTTCTGTTCTATAAAAAGAATCTTAAAGTTTATGCTCAAAACTTTCAAATAAGAGTCAATGTTAATTTTTGTAAAAAAAAAATATTGGACCCCCTTATCCTCTTAATATGGTTTAGCGCTATATTCACAATAGTTTTTTTTTTCTTTTTCGGAAAGAGGTCACCTGGTTGTAATTACTTTTCAGTTACTCAGAGTTTTTAATATAGATTATTGAAAAAATCTTGTACTCATTATTGTCTTTTGAAATTTCCAAAACCTAACTTTTTATAACATCTTTCAGAAACTATCTAGTATGTACTTAACTTCGAGATTTAAAATTTTATTATCATCAAAATTAATAATTGCTAAATTAAATCTATAATAAATGTTAAGGATATCTTTAAAAATTTTGTAAGTTTTAACGATAAACAAGGCATAAAAAATAATTAACAATTTTTTTAGTAATATTTTTGACACAAAGTAAAAAATTTCGGTTATAAAACTTAACTTAGCTTGTTAAAAAATCTTTTTTTTGTGTGAAAATTTGCTGTGAAAAGTACCAAATATTTACTTATTATTTAGCAGTGAATTTTTTTTTTAACCGTTGAAAATTTATTTTATATGACTTGAAACATAATGTGTTTTGAAGAGTTATTTATCAAAAACAGTAAAAACTGTTGAACAAAGTTTTATTATAAAAGCTGCATTTGTGCTGTTTTAGACTCTGGTTTGGATGTGAATTTCTTCCTGTTAAGTACGCATTTCTTAGGTACACGCTTACAAGCCATAAAATTGAGACTAAACTAGTTTATAGGTATGGAAAACTTTGCTTTAATGACATAATATGTATATGAAAATTTAAGTAAAAAATCTGAATTAAACTTAGGATTCACGAAGAGTTCAGTAATGCAACATTAATAAAGGTTTGATACAAATAAAACAACTTCTTTTAGGAAGTTTAGAATATATATTTGCATTAAGACTTATCCAAAGTAGCGAACTACAAAGGTGCTATATATAATAGAATTTTGCTAGTTACAAACAAGAGTTTTTCCTAGCACTAATACTTATAAATATTATTCACCAAAATTAAAAAAATATACTTTTATTTTTTATACAATTAGAGTATAAACCAACATAAGAATTTTCAATGTCAAAAAATAATTATATAAGTCAAAAAAAACAATAATTAAATAATCTTAATTGTTTTCACTGAGTTTTGTTAATTTTTTATCAAATAGAAGACAAAATCCAAAAGTATTTTATAACTATTGTAACTTTCACATAAAATAAGGTAAACTCAGACTCTTATTCTTGTACTAATTAATTTGTTTTTGCTTTATCGTACTTCTTACATAAGTAGAAATAAGTAGAAGTTATAAATACAATTTTTCAATCTTGTTTTTAATTCATTATCTTACTTATACGAAAAAATGATTAGGTTTTTTAACGGTCAAGATAATTATTTTCAAAACTAACGAAAAAAAAGCAACTATACATTTGTTTATGAGTTTTATAAATTAATAGTTTAAGTTAATTAGGCAGTTTAAAAAAAGACTTTAGTTCGTAGTCAACAATGCAGCCTAGTGAATAGTTTTGCAGTAATGTTCATTTGTTATTTTATCTGACAAAAGTGTATCTATAACTAAGAGCTACAATGATTAAAAGTAAGTAGAAAAGTAAACATTAATGTGTGAAATTTAAAGACATTTAACATCCTTTGTTATAAGGTCAACTCAAGTAAGATATAAAGCATCAAAGGAGCATTTGATGATTATTTGTTTCTTTTATTAAAACTGAACAAAGAAAGTTTACCAAAATATATGTGTTATTTAAGCAGTAACTTATGAAACCGAAAATCTCAGGAAACTTCAACGTGATGACGTCATCGAGCGACGAGGACGATTGTGACGTCACAAAAATGAACAACATGCACCTCATAAAGCCTCTTGATTTGGTGTGGGCAAAGTGCAGGGGATACGCGCCCTACCCAGCCATGGTCAGTACAACTAAATTATTCAAAAAAAAAGTTTTTTTTTGCAAATTTTTCAACGAATAAAAGTCAACAAAATTTTTTTTAAATATATTAATACACGAATATAAGGGTACAAACAATTAAGAATTAAAAAATAATAATACTCAAGCATAACTCTATCAGAAAAATAAAGAAAAATACGTATAGTTTAAATTTAATAAATCTTTGGCAGCCCTGTAACAAAGATAATGATATTAAGCATATCTCTAACAATAGAATAAAATAAAGTTCTAAATAAAATGCGTAACAGATATAACAAGGTTTGTGTGCCATCGATTTGAAAATTAAGTTATGAAAATAAATAAAATTGTCTCAAAAAAATTTCAGGTTATCGACCCGCTGATGCCGAAATCAGGGATCGTCCACAAGGGGGTGCCCATCCCTGTCCCCCCAGACAAGGTTCTCAGCGAGGGAAATACTCCCTTCCCCTCAACGTCATCATCTCACGGTGGGGGCGTCCCGAACGGGGGAAAGTCCCTCTTGTTCCTCGTGCTATTCTTCGACGCCAAGCGCACGTGGCAGTGGTTGCCTGGCAACAAACTGGAGGAGCTGGGAGGGGACAATGGGCGGGATGACGTCATAATAAACCAGATCAGGAAGGCGGGGGCGCGGAAAAACATCCGGGAAGCTTACGCCAGGGCCATGCAGCACAAGGAGAAAGTCAAGGAGGAGGTGGTGACGTCATCGGAATCTGAGGAGGACGAAGAGTGGTCGTCAGGAGAATCGGCTGCAAACGAAGAGTGTGACGTCACAAAAGAATGAAAGTGGTACTTTTTGAGTTTATGTAGGATACGAGAAATACACAAGGTTTTTATGCAATAAATGCTATGTAAAAGAACGAAAATAAATTATATTTTATCAAAAATATTAGATTTAAATGAGTTGATAATTTTTTCAGCATGCTGGTAAAATCTGAAAAAAATTTAAGAAATTTTCTTTTCCCTTGTTGCAATTAGTAGAAAAGCTTGAAAGTTTTATTGTTTGTAGAAACATTGAAATTCAAATAATCATGCAGTTTTATAATGTTCCTTATATGCTGTAAATATTTTAGCAGCTTGTTGTAGTTTTTTAATGATTTTATTTTGCTTTTACGATTCATGGTGTTCAATGTCGTTAATTTTAATTTGCTTTCTAAAAAAAAAATTGTATCCAAAGTATTTCCAAGGCAACTGTACGGTATAATTAGACGAAATTTATAAATAGTCATTGATATCTATTTTAAAATAAAAAACTTCTGAAAAACTAGCTTTAGCATTCAAATCATTATTTTCAAAGCTACTAACTAAATTTATTCACTTATGATATAAGTGTTAGTGTTTTTGTTTAATTTTTTTTTTACCAAGTTATATAGATTTTTATAATCGATTTTATTGTTGTATCCTCTTTAAACTAAAATAAAAAAGCACTTTTTTTAACGTTTATTTGTACGTTTTTTGCGCAGTCATTATTTTTTGCAGATTTTATTGTAAATATTTTGATACTTCTCATATTACTTCTCTAATGATGTGAAACTAAAAACTAATAAATTTTAAAAACTTTTAAATGTTTTATCAACTAAAAGATCTATTAAAACTCTATTGAAATATTTTTTTTAAGTTGTTGTGGTCTAGCATTGTCTTATTAATAACTTGCCTAATCATGAAAATAATTAAAATTTAATAATGTCATTTTCACATCATGTTCTTTTATTGCTTCGTTGATCAACTTGAAAAATTATATCATTTGACGTTTTCATCAATAAATTAAACTTTCAATGTTTTTCCCTTAATAACCTACAAAGTTTGAATTTTATAACATCTTGTATTAACTGTAAAACTTAATAACGTTAATTTTTCAATATTTGTTTCATGTAAAAGATTGAGCATTGTCTGTTTATTTAAACTTTGCATTTTTAGAAGTTAATTTGTTTTTGTCTACCTTAATTTCTTTTAAGTAACATCACTTCAATGAAGTTTTGGAACATAAATTGCTTGTCCTTAGAAGTTTTAAATATTAAAAAAACTTTAGTAAATTTATATTTCATGTTTTGTATTTTTGAGTATTTTTCCATGTTTTTAGGAAAAATTAAGTTTTTATGTTACTAAGTTTTGATACATATCAAATATTAATAACTTTTCTACTTAATTATGATCGTTTTGTTCAAAAACAAAATCTTTTTAAATACTTTTTTTTAACTTATCATATTCGAATTTTCAAAACCACTACTCTATAGGTTTCTGGTTTAGGTATTTAATTTGGTTTATAATTTTCAAAGTCATGTACTTTGTTAATAAGAATTAAAATTATTAGTTAAATTGGGTAAAAATTAGTGTTTTAATGTTAAATTTATACGATTAAGTTTTTAATTAGAAAAAGAAACCTTTACATAAAACCGATCAAGTTATACTTTTCAAAATTGATTTTTAAAAAAGTCGATAAATAAATGAAATACTTTGAAGTTATACCACGGTAGCTTTTATGGAACAATTAGCCTTTTATATTACTACTTTTATACTACATTTAAAAACTGCTAGGTTTGCAACATTTTTTTAGTAAATCTTTGAAAAAAATATTAAACCTATTTTTAATCATAGTATGCTCCTTTTTTCATATGTTTAGTAATTTTGACATCTTATTTTAAAGTGTAACACGCTTTACTACTAAACAAGAGCGAAACTTAAATTTATTTTAATTAAAGAATTAATTATTCTCGTGTTACGTTATTAGCTAATAAAAATAAGTCGATGCATATACGGCTATGCTATGTTTTCTGTAAAAAGTAGTTTTATTAGTAAATAGCTCTATTTAATCTATAGTAATATTCTTAATCATTAAAATTAAATAGTATATACAAAACTCTAGTATACTTTCATTAAAATTAGTTTGTATAAGGTACGGAAATATTTATTGGTTTGTTAAAATATTAGTATTTTAAAGTTGTTATCAATATAACTGTTTGAAATTAGTAAGTAATTTTTGTACTTTGCACTTTTTAAGTCATTTAAAAATAAAAAAACTAAGTTTTGATATAACTAATACTAGGTGGACTTGGGATAGAAATAAAATTCCGACAAGAAAAAAAACTGATTAAAACTATTTAGATCAGGGGTCCATAAAGTGGTTGCGGGAAAACTTTTTAAAGTAAAAACATTTGCGAGCCGCAGTAATGTTTTAATTTTCACTCTTCATAGCAGACCCGCGTATCTAATGCGAGTTTAGATTTTTCGTGAAATATACTTAAAACTTTTTTTTTTCAAATACCAGAACATCTAGTGTGTGTGTCTAATTTTTTTTTTCGCTGGTCAAATTTATATACTTAGGTCACCAGTTTGCCGACCCGAATTTTTGGAATAAGTAGAGCCTAGCAGTTAATACAAAACTAAACTTTAAATACTTAAACTAGTTGAAATAATATACCCTTCGAATAGCTCGCTACAGGTATCTAAATATCTTAAATACAAGAGCTTTTACACTTTATAAAAAAAAGCTTTAAGAGCGAATGTCTTATCTACTTTTTAGTTTTTAATAATAGTTTAAAAGAAGGCAATTAAACTGCATTGACAATTAACTAAAAATAAGAAATGTAATTTTTTGTAAACTTAAAGGATTTTTTTAAGTTCTATGGTTGTAGTCTGATTTCTTCATTTTATTGTGAAAGATTAACGGCACAAGTAAACACATTTGTATAAGAAGTATACATCATGCACAGTCTACTGCGCATAATTTAACTTCCTAAACAATTTAAAAGTTGTAGTACTTGTGCTGTGTAAAAATCTATATCATAAAAATCATAAAAAAATGAAAAAAAGTTTAAAATGTTTTAGAGAATTGTAGTAAAAGTTTCCATAAACCTTTATGTTAATACTTATTTTTAATTAACTCTTTTCAAAAGGAATCAGTTACTAAGTACTTTATTCAACAAACATTTAGTACATCAAAATTGTAAAAAATACACATATGTTTTTTACTACACTATTCTTAATTTTTATATACCTTTAGGTATAAAGCTTAATTTATTTTTACTGTATGTAAAACGTTGTAGACTAAAATATAAAACATTTATGCATCCTACTCTTTGAAGTCATAATAGTTTGTTAGCACTTAGATTAGAAATAAGTATAGAATATTTTACATCTGAAGTTTATTGTAAATAATTAATCTTTATTAGCAGCTTGCAGATTCTTTAATTTTTTCTTCAAAATCTTTGCTTTTCTTTTGAAAGACAAAACAGAATGTATTTTCTTTGTAAAAATAAAACAACAAGAACTTTGTAGTAAAAACAATAAAACCAAGCTTATAACTTTTGCATAATAAAGCGTTACTTATAGTGCGTTACTTAAGCGTCACTTATAGTGCGTTACTTTAGAGATACTTATAGTGCGTTACTTTAGAGTCACTTATAGTGCGTTACTTTAAGCGTCACTTATAGTGCGTTACTTTAAGCGTCACTTATGTTGCGTTGCTTGAAAACTAAATCAATACCAAAAAGAACTCTAAAAAACCATTGTTGTAGAATTCAAACAATAATTTGCTACAAATAACATTAAACTTAAAAACTTCAATTAAGAGCAAGTAACAAGCATACTTTTTCACATGAAGATCGTTACTTTGATAAATAAAAAAAATTAAAAACAAAAAACGTTCCAAAATAAAGTCAAATGAGATTTCTAAATAATTAAGCAATTAAAATAGCACTTAACTTAAAAGTAAAAGATAAATAAAAGAAGTTCAAAGAACTTTTCTAAAACTATAACTGCTCAAGTTTAAATATCAGAAAATTTCCACATAAGGTGAATTTAGATACAACAACACAAAATGTGATAGACAAAACAGAATAGTTAAAAATAGCATTTCAAATAAACTTACTAATCATTTATGAGATGTAAAATATACAACATAGATTTTAAAAGTTCGACACGAGAGCAATTTTACAATCAAATCTAAAAACAAAAAAATCTCAGTTTCCGTTTTTTGGGTCTTTCATTAACTAGTTTGCTATAAAGTTCGTTATAGCTGTTCTCTAGAATTTTTAATCTTGTATCTTTTTCTTCAGATTTTCTTTTCAAGCTACTTATGTACTTGCTATTTTTTATATTTTCTTTTTTAAATTGTTTAATATTGTTATTTTCATCTATCATTTTGTTAAGTTCAATTTTTAAAGTTTCAAAATTTTCATTTTTATGTTTAATAAAATCTTTTTGTTCGTTTATTTTTTCCGTTAAATTTTTGCACAAGTTGTTTTTATCTTGGAGATTATCGTGTAAGATTTTGTTTTTATTTTCTAACCTATATATGCTAAGAGCATTCAAGTTAATAGTCTTTTCTAAGCATTCTATTTTTTCATTTTGAGTCTTAATTTTTGTGATTTGTTCTTTAAACTCATATGAATTTGCTTCCTTTAAAATTGATCGCTCAATGAACAATTTCAATCTTTTTTCACTTTCCTCATTAAACTTTTTATCATAAGTCTCAATTTTGTTCTTTAATGTCGCGTTCGCAAAAAGCAGCTTTATTTTATCGTTTTCAACACTCAAGCTGCTACTTTTGAGTCTTGCCTGATCTTCCTTGAGAAGATTCATTTCTTTTGTAACCATATTGAGTTTCTTCTCAAGATTATCATTAATTGCACAAATATTGTATATTTCCCTCCAAGCATCCGATATCTCCTTCCTACCTAACATCTTATCCTTCTTCAACTTGTGAATGATCTCATCCTTTCTTCTTAATTGAGAATTTAATCTTTTGTTTTCTACCTCGAGCATTTCGTTAGTCATCTAAAATTGTTTTAATTAAAAAATACGTTTGAATAAAAATCTTAAATGTAAAATTTTTATAAATATTTACAAAAAAGCAATATTTTTTAAATGTAAGTTATCAAAATAATATGAGTACTATATACCTCCTTCCTATCAATGTTTTCTCCCTTTAACTTGTAAATAATCTCATCCTTTCTTCTCAATTGAGAACTGAGTTTTCTTTTTTCATTCTTAAGCCTTTCGTTGTTCATCTAAAAAAAATCAGTTAGAAAACTACGTTTAAATAAAAACAGAAGATTTAAAAAGTAATAAGTTGTTTATAGAAGACAAATTTTTACATTACTCTTTCTTTATTGAACTAACATTTGTTCTGTTCATATGTGTTAAGAAAGAAAAAAAATACTATGAAAATTAGCTTTTATTAAATTTAAGGATCTTTATTGACAAACGGTTAGCTTAAATTTTTAAGTATTTTTTATATAAATACTATAAATACCTAAATTACTTGCAGAATTAAAATTTGTTCTTATCATTTTAAACAGCTGAAACTAACCATGAACATCTTTAATTGATTTTCTAACTCGATAATTCGCAAATGATCTGTCTTCATCTTGCTTTAATTAGATCAACTTATCAACTTTGAACTGGTAGATCTAGTACAATAAAAATTGTATAATAAAGTTTTGATTAATTTGCAAAAGTCGTATAAAATCTAGTACGTCATATAGAGCTTAAAAATTTTTTTTATCAGTTGTCAAGAAACAACTTATTAATAAATAGGAATATTTCAAATATGAAAGTTTATAAACTGTCCTCTATTGTTTTTGTTTAATATCTAAAAGTTTACGATCTTGGTAATTTAAGTTGAACATTCTACTTTTGTTTGTGTTTTTTTATCAAAGTTTTGCAAAAAAGTTTCAAAAATAATCAAAAAAATTTATACAGCAGTTTTTAAATTTATATTTAGGTTCTTTTATTAATATCTTTGAATAAACAAAAACTAAAATGGTATTAATCTTTAAGTTTTGCCGTAAAAATGTGCAAACAGATTTAAGATACAATATAACAAAAAACTACATTTTCTAATACAATATTAAGTTATAAAAATGGTCGGTTAACTGCGATATACTTTTTGGCCAAAAGCGTATTTCATTAAAACACTAAAAATAATTTCTCTCGTAAACTTATAATGTGGTTATTATCTTAATAATTACTATTCACTAGTGCTTTTTTATTGCTTATTTTCTCTCATTTCGGTTTAAACATCTTTTATACTGACTACTATAAATATTTTTAATACTAGCGGCCTGCGAAGAACTTTTTTATGAAAAGTGCGGCCCATGAGCAACTTAACCCTAATTTGCTCGCGAATTGTAAAATGCTGCCGACCCTTGAGTATTGTAAAACTTTGAAAGTTATTTTTTTAGTTTTTAACGACAGTATTTTTGCTACATTAGCTATTTCTATTTTTAACAACTGTGCTCTGTTATAAAATTAACCTTGTTATATTTCATCAAAATTAAGCTAGCCAACTTCAATAGTTTAAAAATGATAAGTTTAAAAGCTTTTAAATAACAACCCAATGCAAAATCACTTTTTTAGTTTTTACAAACTTTTTTACAAGTTTGATCAGCTTTCGGAACTAATATATTCCGTTGTCAAAAATATTTAATACTTAATAAGTAATTGAAACAATATAATACGATTAAAGCTAAATAATTAATCAAAATGCACAAGTAATAATCAAAAACTTAACAAAAAATAAGTTGTTTAAACAAATCAAAATAAACTATTTTCGGTTGTGACTGACTGATGGTTCCTAATCAGGACAACACTGGTCTCAGTCTACCGAGAGCTTGTGGTCTGATGATCGAATTGATATGATTAAACCTTGTAAACTTGAGCTTGTCTCACGGTATATGAAAGTCCAGGCTTCGTTTTCTGTAGACTTTCGCCAATGATTAAACCTTGTAAACTTGTTTTTGTTGACTGATCCTTTATCGTGACAAAGTTGGTTATTCAAAATAGATTAATTTATTTTTATTAGTAAAACTTCTGCTAAAAATAGTAAACTATAAGAGTCACACACCTTAAAACTTTTGAAAATAGTTCTAAAATTTATCATAATTTTTTCAATATACTCAGTTTTCAGTGTTTTCAATCACTGCACTGTCAGTTAAAGTTGTGTTTTCTTTTATTCTCCCAAACAGTTGTCGTTCAGTCTCATTAATATACTGTTTGTTTAGATCGCCTAAAGTTTATATTTACGAAACTTTCATATAATTCACTTATTGATTCAAAAAAAAAATTCTACCCAAATTTTCTGTTTTATACGCAACACGAATTTTTACCCACCAATATAATGGAAAAATTTGGTGTTGTTTTTGAAGAAACTTTTAAATTTTTATGACAATAGTTAATATAATGTTTTTTTATGAAAGTATTTCTGTTCTTATGTTTTTTTAATTTTTAAAATCTTTATATAATGTAATTGTTCATTCATAAATTTTATTAGGAATAAATAGTTTATTAAAAGTTTTTTACTTTTACTATTCGTTATGTTTAAACTTTCTCCGACTAAACTTAATGTCTCTGTTGTAAATTTTCTTTATTAAGTGTCTTTTTTCAAGATTACGAGTTATAGTTGATAAGCTGATCTAGTTGAATGACAGCAATAAGTTTGTTATTTTTACTCCTTTTTTTCTGATTAAGTAGTTTATCTTTCTGACAAGTTTGTATTTTAAATTTCTAGTCTTTGTCCTTTTTATTTATTTTTTCATGAAACTGCTGTATCTGTGTTTTGTTCTCAAAAATGCAAAATGAGTGGTCAATGTACCTACAATACATTTTAGGATTCATATGTTTACTCAGTAAGTCTATCTCAAACTGGTTTACGAGCTAAATAGCTAGCAACAAAGGAAGTGGAGAGATAATTCGTCAATCTGCATCATTGGAGAGAACAATGGTTTGTAAACATGTACTTGGGATATTTTGTTTCAAGTTATGACTAAATTTGATCTAGCAAGTATTAAATCTAAATCTAAACGGTAGTACGTTACGGTACACAACTTTTTTGAACTTATTTTTAGTTTCCTCAAATGGAACTTTTGTATACAAAGTTTTGACCTTAAGACATTTAACTGTATCCTAGGTGATAATCGAATCTAGTGTAAGTAAAAACCTTTCGATCTGGTGACCAGATCCTTATACCAAACTTTTCGAGCATTTTTTTTTTGTCGTTTCATAAACAATGTATTTAAAATTTAATGTTACGCAACTATCTGTGTTTAATGGTTGAACCTATTTTAGTGTTTCAATAAACTCAAAACTAGATTTAACTATCAAATTTCTTTCTTAATTTGATTAAGGTTTATTCTTTAGTTATTTCCGAAAGTGAAAAGATAACTCTATTGACAATATACTGACTTCTTTTATTTTTAGTTTGAATAGCTTGCTTAACCTTGTGGAAATACATGTTAGACAATTCAAATCAAAACTCTAATATTTTAAAAACTGTTTTACATTTTATTTAATTTTTGACAAATAATCTGAAAGCTTTAAGCAAATTAATTTATTAATATGAAAAAATAGTGACTTTTAGTCGCAATGGTGTTCGAATAGAAAATCACCTTCACAACTGTGCAAAAAACTTTATTTCGAAATCTATTTGATTCAAAAAATTTCTTAAGAATGACAATTTAAGATAAAACATCCAAAAGGTTATTAACTGTTTAATGTTCAAAGAAAATTACTTTAGATAACACTAATGCTGCTGCTGCAACAATTGCCAAAGTCCAAAATCAGTTACTGCACAAAAATAATCAAAAGCAATCAAATTATAAGAAAAACTGAGTTAATAACTACTATGAATAAAAAAAACATAGTCTCAGTTTGTCAGTGCCGAAGACAAAACAAAATTAACTAAAAGCAGGGTACCACAAAATCAGGACTATCTAAATTTAAAAATCTCAGGAATCAGGATGACTCAATTAAACTCAGAATACTTTAATTTTTTTTAACTCAGAAGGAGTTTATTATCATTTAAAAAAAAAAAAAGAAAAAAAGTTTCATTCTATTTCAATAAGGTTTAAATAAAATAATAAATTAAAATGGCTGAAAGTGATCTGTTCTACTTAAAAAGATGATTGAGAGGTTGGAGGAGACTTCAAAGGCTTTAAATGATAAACTTTATATGCTCCATAGTGAAACCAAGGGATTGCATGAAAAGCTAGCAAGTCAAGCGGAAGTCAACAATGAGTTGAAACATTTCTGATCTACATGGGTCAGGAAATTGAAGATATAAATAATGAAGTTAAATTATAATGAAGAAATAATTGAAAGATGTCAACCTCAGTAATGAAAAGTTGTCAAAAAAGGTTATGGAAATTGAGGTGAAGGAAGTAGCTCAACGTTTTGAGCTTAATAAGATACAAAACTGGTTACAAAAAAGTAACATTTAATTTGAAAGGATATCTGTTAAAGATACTATTGAAAAAGTTGAAAATATTGTAATGAATAAGTTCAAAAAAATGATCCAAAGGTAGAATGAAGCCAAACTGACACTATTAGAATGAAGCCAGTCAAAGCGGAAACTAACCAAGAAAAGAAGCATTTAAATCTAGGGACATGAAGGATAAGATCGTGAAGGAAAAATAAAGTTTGCTAATGCCTCTTTTAGGAACTTACTTGAATGCCAGTATGGTTTTTGTTAATAAGAACTTGACAAAATCTAGTAGGATTCTCCTTGGTCATGCTAGGAGATTTTGAAAAAAACAGTTGTAAGTATGCCTGGGTGAAAAATGGAATTATCACAATTAAAAAATCTGATAATTCACCTGCTATTATATTAGAATGTATAGAAAACCTTAATAAAGTTTAAAAATAAATAGATGTTTATTATCTTTACATATTAGTGATAGTATATATTTTTGTTTTATTTAGATGAGTTGTATAAAATCTGTTAATAAAAAATTGTATATATTTGTTTAGTGTGTACAAATAGTGTAAAAAATAATTGTATATATTGTGAAATATGTGGCCAATGGTCCTGTTTTAAGTGTAGTAAAATTTCTAAATACCAATTTGTTTCTTAAATTTTATCTAATGACATTGTTTTGTTTTAAATATTTAATTATCTCATATAAAAAACCTAGAATACCCTTGTAGAGTGTGTGGTAATGCATGTAAAAATCCTCAAAATAGTATAGAGTGTGACTTGTGTAATGTATAGACTCATTTTAAATGTTCAACTCTAACTCTTAAACAATTTGAATGTCGTGTTGTTAATGAGGATGAAATGTTTTTATGTAAAACTTGTTACAATAGTGTTTTCCTGTTTAGTAATGTTAGTAACGTCTATTTATATATTAAACTATTTTCTATATTTAAAATATAAATAATATTTCAAACATTGATACTGATCCTACTGCTGCTTGTTCACAGTACACCTCTGCAGACTCTTACATATGGTGCGCTAACAGTTTTATGACTACACTAAATATTTTATGTATACTGAAATATTAATTCTCCTCTCATATTTAATTTTGAGGTATTTGTTGCATTTTTTGTGGTTGCTCTTGTAGAGAGGGCAACAAGAAAAATGTAAATGATCATATAAATCGAAATATAGGGGAGGAGACCGTGTGAAGCCCATGGTAGACTATGGTTTAAATGGTCAATATTGGTAGTAATGGGTTAAAAAAGGATGCTTACTATTTTTAAACTTAAAAAATAAAAAGAAAAGGAAAATTTTAATGTATATATAATTACTTTTTAAGTTTTTTGTTTTTATTTTTCATTATTACTCAAAAGTTAGCTCAAAGTATTAGTTACAAGTAAATTGTGCGCAGCTTGCTGACCAAAAGGTCTTTCTCTACACCAATCCATTGACCTTACTTTTTTCACATTTTTCTTTCTTTCATTAATATACACTAGAAATAACAAAGGACAAAACAAGAACCTTGTGGTATTCCAACATTCACTATTTCAAGCTCAGATACAGCATTTTTTGTAACCGTTGATTGTTTTCTATCTTTCAAATAGTTTTTTACAAAATTTAATGTTTTACATTTTGTGTTATAACCTTTAATTTCCTGGTATTAAAACTTTATGATTAATTGTATTAAATGCTATAGCTAATTTCAAAAATACAGTACAATTAATCAACTTATTTTCACCAACCTCAATTAACTCTAAACAATCTGTATCACAGCTAGTTCATTATGACTTCAATAATGATTTATTTTATTTGAAACTTGGTATTTATGTTGAGACACTTATGAAAAAACAAATACAAAGTATTAAACCTAAATAACGTAAACTGCAGGTTTGTGCACAAGATAAAAATATAAACATTAGAATGCAAATATGCAGCTAACTGTAGAAACATAATCCATCCAATACACAGTTTTTTTTAAATTCAAAATTACCAAAAGTTTTTAATAAACTACTAAACTATTATTTATAGCTTTTATTCCATAATAATTTTGAAATTCCAACATTTGAAGTCTTTTAAACTTTATTTCTTAAAAGTTTGAGGTATCTTGCTCTTGAAATAAAGGAGAATATATATAATTAACAATTTTTTTAAATTCCTAGAAAACTGATAGAAAAATTTATTGTCCATACATTATACTAGATTTTTTTCACAAGTTTTCAATGTCTCCATAGTTATTCAAGTTTTGAATTATATAAAAACTATTTTGTAACTTATTTAAAGTTTTCATATAACAGCCGATTTTATTTTATGTTATAAAAAAGTTTTACCCTCCTATGGTTTAAATTGATGGTCTAGTAAATTATTGTAATAAATAGAACCTGACAGCTTAAGTTTTTATAAAAAAAAGTAGTAATAAAGGCTTACTCCAACCCCCTAAACCTAAGTTAATTACAAGCTACATTTTTTGATAGATGTAGGGTTGCCAAAAAATCTAAAATTTTTGAAATCCTGGAATTGACAATTTAGGCTAAAAAATCTTGAAAAACTTGGGATTTGAAAATTTTTGAAAAACACCTAGAATGTTAAAAAAAATATTAACAAACCTGAAAAAGTCTAGAATATTAAACAAATATTACATGTGAAGTAATGACATTTTGATTTGACACTAAAAAATCTGTCAAATATTTTTTTTTGTTAGTAATATTTTTTATCAAAAAAAAAAACACAATTAAAGCAGGTTAACAATATCTTTTCAATGTTTTTATACCAGTTCAGACAGTTTATACCTAAACTTAATTTTATACTACAAATAGACCAAAAAGTTTGTACTTTCAAAAATCTGAAAACAATTTCTCAAAAACCTTTGTCCACTTCTGTAATATTAAATTACTACTTACAAAAATATTGCCTTAGTATAAACATACATGGATCAATAAGTTGAAATTTTTGTTAATCACTTATATAACCATTAATTGATTTATGAAAAAATATATAGAGGCCTTGAACTTTGAAGCAAAGTAAGAAAGCAAAAGAATATCTTTAACTAATTGAAATCTTATTACCTAGTGTATTATGAGATAACTGTCTTCTAGTAATGCTTATCCTTTATTGACTAAACCAAAAAAGGATAAATTTTTAAAACTTGTATTACCTGATAGCCATATATAGTGTTTATTGAACAAAAAAGCGCTCAAAAAATTTGGTTTAAGGACCTGGTGTACGAAAAAACCTTGTGGTTATCAAGTCATACACCAGGATACGGTTTAATGCTGGCCCAGGACATAAATTCACCAAACTTTTTAACTTAAAAAGTTGTACTAAATCGATAGGTAGGGGTTTGTGACAATTCTAACATAATTTTTCTTGTTTTGAAGATTTATAATTTAAGAAAATAAATTTTATATCAAATAGAAAATAAAAACAAAGTAGCTTTTGAATTACAATAACACAAAGATGTTGGAGAGCTCCACAGGCTTCTTATCAAATAGGTAAAGAAAGACTATTTTATTAAAATGTTTAGTGCTTTTAAGCAATCAATTTATACTTCACTGTCTAGTTTTGTTTTGCAATAATTAATATCACTAAAAATAAAATGAACTTAAAATATATAAAGAGTGTCTGGGTAAAAAATAAATTAATTTTTATTAAATTTCAGTCTTAAACTACATTGTTTTGTTTATTTTAGATAAAAATCAATTTTATAGTACTTTTTCTCTTGTAAAAAGTATAATTACCTTTTGTAATAAAATTAAGAAATGTAAGAAACATAAAGTTGTGTAAGTTAGGTTTTTCAACTTAAAAATAGTAAATTGAAGGTTAATAAATTCAAAAATAAGCTAACAAAGCAAGTTCATTACAAAAAAAGCTAGTACAGTAAAATTCCACATACATATTTAGTATTAAAATAATAGTTCGTTTTTCTTAAAAAGCCAGTTCTGTAACAAATTAAAACAGGTTTTTAAAAATAACCAAAGTAAAAAATGAGTGCTGCCCTGACAGGAAAAGCAAAATCTGAGTTGACTCATGAGGAGTTGGAAAAATTGGAAAAAGAAGAATTCGAACATGGACCTTTGAATATATTGACTGCAAGTGTTAAAAATAACACTCAAGTTCTTATTAACTGCAGGTAATTTCAAGTAGTAACTTTATTTAGTTTTATAGCAACTAAGTTCTAAAATTGTATATCAACTGTGTTTAAGTAAAATAATAAAAAATTAAGCATAACTTTGAATACCCTAGTTACTAGTCTTCATGTATAAAGCTTGAATATCAAAGTTTTAAATTTATACTACTAATATAAACAATTTTGTATTTCAGTCTTAATTTTAAACTTTTTCTTTGTTTTGTAATTATTTTTCTTTCTGTATATAAGGTTCCTTGCTTCGTATATAATATATCATAAAATGCATTTTAAAACTCAGTATTTCTTTTAAGATAAAAATTTACTTGACGATCACCAAAACTGGTTTATATTTTCTACTGGTTTTAAATAAAACAATAAGTGAGAGCTATTTATTCAACAAACAAGTTTAACTTAAAAGAGCTTTTCAGTAAATGAAAAGTCTAGTCTATATAAATTTTATATTAATTAAAAAAGAAGATTTAAGGCCATAGCAGTGAATCTTTTATTTTAATGATCTTATTGTTTGCTATATTATAACTAAGCTACCACTAGTTCAAAATTTAAAGTAGCTACTTGAGATATAAGCAAGTATATTTTAGGAGTTCAATGTGTTTCTTATGGAAAATTATAACAAGATTATTTTATTAAAAACCTATCTTTTCCTGCTTTGAGAAATCTTTTTCAAACTTCTCAACTAACCAATTTTGTATAAATGATCACAAAATTAAAAAAAAAGAAAGTTATAGTTTTTAATTCAACTTTTTTCTTTAAAGAAGTTTAAAAAAACTATTTTTTGTCTACTTTAGTATTGACCTTGAAAAAAAAAACTTCTTCCTCCTAGTTGTTTTTCATCTTCCAAGAAACAATTAAATTAAAAAATTTAATGAGGTAGCTTAAAAATGTAGAAGGTGATAGCTTTAAAATTATTTTTTTTTATAATTCCAAATAAATAAGCCGTGAGAATTTTCCTTAATTGAAGATAAAAAAAACTTTTAACAAAAATAACTATATTGTTAATTTATATGACTGTTTTTTATAAAAAAAGTTAATAGCAGGTTTGTAATTATTTAACAATTTCCACAACATTTATAAAATAGATTTTAAGCTCTAAGTAACAGTTAGACAATAGCTAAAAGCCAATCTGGCAATTATAACAGATTGTATATAACTTAATCGTTAAAATAAGAGACAATATAGATTTGCTTGAATAATGTTGGACCCCTATACCTTTGTTGCTTTTGTACAAAAAAAAATCAAGTATCTATTATTTATATATTTAAAATTTGATTAACATGGTTCTACAACAATTAAGGTATTAATTTATGTTTAATTGTATAATTGAAATATGTTTATAATACCATTCTAAATAGCTAAACAAAGTTGCATGTAAAGTATAAGTAAAAATAGTATACGTTTTAGAATGGGGTCATTTGATACATTAAAAAAACAGACATTTAAAAGAAGTCTAGTGGTTAAAGCAAGTATAGTATGTTAAATTATAATTTGTCTCGAAATAAAACTTAGTTTGTTTTACCTATTTAAAAATTTTATTAGCTGTGACAAAAAGTTAAATTTTAAGATAAGACACACAGTGTGCAGCCTTGAGTTGAGAGAGCTAAATTAAAATTTGACATTTTGTAGTGAAATCTTACTGAACTGTGTATACATCAAAGTTAAAATAAACCCTTAATTACTCTTTGACCATATGAAGTCTTTCATTGATAATTGCTGATAGCCAAAAAAGTAAAACTTAGTAAAAATATTTAAAAAAGATAGCTATAACAAGTATCTAGTTCTAATGATTAATAACCCTCACACCAAACTATTAAATAATATGTCAACTTGATTTTGCTGAGAGGTGCTGAAAAAAACTGATTTTTTTTTCAGTTATTTCTAAATAATTTATGTAAGCACTTGACATTAAAAGCGTGAAAAATATAAATTTGTTGACTTAACTATCAACTTTAAAAGTAAAAAACAACTAACTAAACAACAAATTTAATACTTCAAACAAACTGTATTTACAAGTTTCTTTTTACTCCTTTATGCCATATCAAAACTTAAATAAAAAGTAATTGAAAAAGAGTTTACACTTTCGTACTAACTAAGCTTATATTGAAAAATTGACTATTAGCTGTTTTTGTTTAAGTTACCAAAAGTTTTTTAGCTTAAGAAGTTATTGTAATTTAACTGAATTAAAAATACAATCAATTATGAAATTAAGTGAAGCTAGCTGTAGTATACTTTAAATGAGCATTGATTTGTTTGTATTTAACCATTTGGATCTCCCTTGAAATTAAATATAGCAGGTGAAAAAAACAATTGAATAGGTTGATATTTTTGATTGAATTAAAAACTAATTATTGCCTGCATTTTCAAAATAGAAAAATTTTTAGTAGACTAAAAATAATTTAAAATGTTAAGGATATACTTGAAAAATTAACCATCATAATTATTTATCAACATAAAAAAGCTTATGTTTTTTGTACTAAAAAAATAACTCCATTATTGTATTTGACTTTTCTTTACTTAAAACATGTCCACTTTTTTTTATAAGTTGATGAGCTCAAAATGTAGTATCTCTGTTAAATTGATTTGTTTGTAGTTACTATTCATAATAATAACAAGTGTAATTTAGACACAACAGTAGTAAACTACAATATAACATTTGAATTTATTTACATAAGTAATTTCCCCAAACAGAAACAACCGCAAGCTTCTCGGTCGCGTCAAGGCTTTCGATCGTCACTGCAACATGGTTCTTGAAAATGTTAAAGAAATGTGGACTGAAAATCAGAAGAAAAAGAAGGGAGAAGCCAAGAAGAAGCCTGTTAACAGGGACAGGTAAAAATATTTAGTTGATAGTTTGATAAAATTTATTGACTTAATCAATTTTAGTCATAAAATGTAGCAAAGAAGCAGCCTGTTAAAATGGTTAGATATGGCTTAGCTAAAAGTCAAGTGAAATAAATGGATTCTTAAAGTTGGTAATTTTTAACTGTTTTTGTTTATTTCTAAACAATTTTAGATAGAATATACTTTTTCGTAAAGAGAACTCTTTAAAAGCTGAAGTAAATCTAAAAAGGGTCTTAAGTTATATTTTATACGTGTTAAAGAATGTATCCATATGATGAAAACTTTTACATGACTACTTTTTTTTAACAGGTTCATTTCAAAGATGTTTTTGAGAGGCGACTCGGTCATCATCGTTTTGAAGAACCCTAAAATGACGTCATAGACAGCAAGAATGACAGCACCAGCAGCCCGATGACATCATAATGTTGAAGTGTACAATTTTCACTTTGTTTAGGAAGTTATAAAACTTTTCATTCCACTTTAGAATAATGTTCACTTTTTGTACACTCTTTCATGAAGTTAACAATTTTTATATTTGTTTTAATTCGAATAGTGTTCTTTTTGTTAGTAATTGGTTAATTTTTAATGTGAATAAAATTAAATTTTGCCATTTTTTTTGTTTTTTAATTTTGTGAAACATCTGTGTATATGTTAATTAGGTTTGGAAGTATTACATCAGGGTTGCCATAAAACCTGGAATTTGAGAAATTTGGAAAAAAAAAACTGGAATTTTGAACAACTTTCTCATAAAAAGTAGATAAATTTCGATTTGACACTAAAAATCTATCATGTAGATGAAAAAATTTTGTCATAAAATTTTTTATTTATTTCTTAAAAGTAATCTTTTCATTGTTCTTTAACACTGTTTTTTACCCTAAACTTAACTTTAAACTAAAAATAGACCCAAAAAAAAGTGTTTTTGAAAACCTGGAGAAAATTTTCCAAAAAACATTTGGCAACCCTGTTACATGTATATAAAAGTTTTATCATTTTAGTAAGTTAAATAAGTAGGTAAGTTATACTTAATAAGTTTCCAGATCTATTTTGAAAAAATTTAAAGGAGAACTAGTTCTAGAAACAGCCGATAAAGAATAAGGGCCTCGACATATACTAAACATGTAGTTTATTATCTAACACCTCTGATTTAATATAGAAATTAAAAAAAGATAAAATCTTATTTTAGATTTTACCTACTTGATAACAAACTTACGTCTAACATTTTCCGTATGTAGTGCTATAAAATAAATAAACAATTATAAAAGTTAACTTATAACCACAATGTGCATTTTTCCCGTAGTCTAAGTCCATTGTCTCGACGATAATTGAATCTGCAAACTAAATTAAACCAATTATGTACACCTCAAGCCCATTAAAGTTCCTTCGTTCATCTCTGACACCTACCCGAGCAACTTAGATTTGATATGAAAATTTTCAACTAGCTTTAAAATTGATGACACAGTGCTTATCAGGGTGCGCACAGTACAGGATTGCCAAAAAACATGGAACTTGCAATTTGGATTATGAATGTTAGAATTTCTTACCTGGAATGATAAAAATATAAGTTTGAATAAATACCTTGAATTTTATTCTTTTTTTACATATAAAGCAGTAAAAATTTGATGAGAAACCAAAAATTTATCATAGAAAAAATTCAAGTTGCTTTACAGTATATCTTTAATCTTTTATATTACTTATGACACTATTTTTTACTATAAATTTAATTTTATGCTAAAAGTTGACCAAAAAATTGTACTTATGAAAACCTTGAAGATATTTAAAAAATTGCCATCTCGGAGTAAGCGATATATTAATGTTTTTTTTTGATGGGGCGTAATAATAAAAACAGTTTCACGTTATTAATTTAAAAAAATAGTTCGAAACTGATGAACAAATCAATAACTATTTCAATCTATACATTAAAACAATGTCTATACAATTTGAATAAAAAATAAAATTTGTTTATGAACTTCATAACTATTTATACAAAAAGAATAAATACTACAAAATTTTTATTACTGAAATAGTGTTTCTTTCAAAGAACTCTTCAGTGCTTGAAGTAAATGTCTGTTTTTTTTATAACTTTTATGCAGCATGAAATAGCTTTTAAAACTAAAGTATTTAAACACTTTATAAATGGTTAGATTTTTTTAAATGTCTTAATACAATATTGTAACTTTTTATGTGTATTGTGCTTATATGAATCATTTTATAAACTTCAAACAGTCTCATCAGAAAAAATGCAAAAGTTTAATCCTTTAACTGTTTTCAAATTTTACAATAAGTAAAATTCTCTTTTTAACTGAAGCTTTATTTTACTCAAAAAATAAGAAATGTTTAAGAAACCTTAACAAAAAGCTGCTTATTTATATTTTATCTATAGCTTTTATTAACTGTATGACAAATTATTTAAAGCATGCTTGCTATTAGTTCGTAAATAAATTTAATCCTAATATAAAAAACACTTAATTTTTATTTTACCTCGTTTAAAGCAACTTCAAATTAGCTTCAATTTTTTTAACTGTGAACTGTTACTTTATGTTCTAACGCTTTTCTTTAATGAAAATACTTCTAGTCGTTTAATTTAAATGTTTATAAGAAATATAATTTGTAGTAAAAAAAAGTTTTCCAAACAAAATTATAGAATATAACTTATATTCAAAAAAAAAGGGGTTATTTTTGCAATACTAAAAAGTAACTAAACACTTTTTAAGTTAGGAAATTTAAAAGAAAAAAATTGCGAACCCCCTGACCAAAATACCACGCTACGTTACTGATATAAGTTAAAGCTAAAGCTAAAACTTAAAAAAAAAATTCAATAGCCATTTTAAAACTTGTACTACAGAATTTTAAAAAGTAAATGAAAGCTTGGTTATTGGTTGTATTGGCGAAATACTTGCTCGCAATTGGCTTCAACTCTGCGTAGTTTAGTATCACAAAAGGTTTCATACGATTTGCGTCTTGGATATTACAACCTTAAAAAGCAATTAAAATACATTTTAATTTTCGATCTTTTATAAATTTCGAGTTAGTTACTTTAGTTTATTCTTTAAAGTTTCAATAACTAGAAATACTATTTTTACAACAGGTTTGTTTAAAAAATATTGTTCTTTAAGCAAGTTTAAATAAAACTCAAAGTTTTAAATCTTAAGGATTTGACACTCGTAGAAAGAAAAATAAACTAGCATAAGCGAATATTCTTTCTGTTTCATTAATTTGATTTAAAGTTTAATTTGATAAATTTAAATCATGTAAAAACAGAATTTTTTTTAGCTAAATTCAGCTATAATTAATTTGTCATTTGATACTATAAACTTTTATTAAAACTAAATTAAGCAACATTTAACTACTTAATAAAGCCTGATTAAAATAATTTTCGTATGTTTCTTAAATAACCTTTTTTAAATTTGACTAGTTATTTTAATGTTGTGAACTAAAACGTTTTTTTCTGATTGATAAAAAGTTTTGTAAAGTTATAAAAAGCTCAAGACTTCGTGCAAAAACCTTAACAAAAAATAGAAAAGTTTTTGTTTATATTTACGAACTCCTAGTTTTGTGTATTGGCCTGTTAAGAGTTTTTTATTATTAATAGTCTTTGAATTTTTGTAGACAGAATGGTTTGTAGACTGCGTTAAACTTAACAAGTATTCAAAATCATCGAGTTTATTAGAAAAATCCTGTAAACTTTTAACTAAGAAACATTAAAATTTTTATTTTAGAGTTGTGTAAAACAAAATTTAAACTTCAGATTTTTTTTTGCAAACACATAGAGCTGTACGATTATATATCAACTATTCATAGTTTAAAAATAGGATCAATAATATCAAAATATTTTTGTCTAGCTGTTTAAAGACATTTTCACAAGTTATTAAAAAGCTACACGTTGAAAAAAAAACCTTAATTAGTGAAAAATGGTTTTATTTTTGAAAGCATGTATGTACAAAATAAGAACACAAACATTGATATCTTAAATGAAAGTAAAGTTAGTACATGCTAGCTATTATCTCAACAATTTTTTTTTTAATTCGCTTTTGTTTTTAAGTTTCTTAAGTTCACCAAAATAATGGAACATTTAATTTAACACGCGTTGCATTTTAGCTAATAAATTTGATTTCTAAGTTTAAAACCAAATGGAAATTGTGTCATAAAAAACATAATAGATTAATTTATTTTTTCATTATTATTTTATTATTTAGTTAAAAATTGATAAAAGTTTTCAGTACCAGTATCATATATTATTAGTTTTTTTTTATTATAAATAAAAGAATGTTGTAAAATAATTTATAAACTTTTTTTTATAAAGATAAACTGACAAATCTAGAGTTCTTACTATTTCCCTTAAAAAAATTACAAACTATCATTTAAAAGCTAATTTGCTATATGATTTTAAAAAGAGTAGTTTGAAAAACTTTTATTCAATCTTAAAAATTTTTAAAACTTTAATTGAGCAAGAGTAAAACAATAAAGCTAAATACATTTTTTAAGTTTAAGAAGTTTTTGTATGAAAAAAAATGCTTAGATAAGCTTACTAATTGAATGTTAAAAAATAGTGTACAAATCTTCAAAGATTTTGATAATAAAAATTCTTAACTAAAGTGTAAAGTTCTTAACTAAAGTCCTGAACAAGACATTAAAAGGTATCTGTGGTGTGCGACTCTATAACCGTAAGGTTCTTCGTGCATAAATTTTATGACCAAATATTTTATCGTTCAATAAATTATAGTGTAGGCCATTTCAAAGATACAAAAATTTTTAAAAGGAAATTATCATATGAATAGAGCAGATGAAAACAAAAAAGTTTCCATTTATGTTCAAATGAAGATGGAATAAACAAAACAAATACTTATTAAGAGCCAAGTTATATCTCATAAAACCAGATACAAGAAAGTTTTCAATAATTTTCAAGTTAAATTTTTATACTTACAGGCACTAAAAAATAACTAATTTCTTAAACAACAGAAAAATTTATGCTATTTTAGTTGTGTAAATTTATAAATAAAATATGTTTTAAGATAGACTGCAAACTAATATAGTATACTAAAAAGCGACGTAAACAAATTCCTACAGTTTAAATATTACAAATCTTAATTAATTTAAAAATTTCGTACCTTTAATGTAAATATCTATAGCTTGGAGGTTAGAAGTTTTTTTAATCAATAAAAAGTTTTTGTCATATAACAGTTTGTTTTTAAGCTGTCAAAAAAAAAACAGACTTAAACTATAATAAGCTATCATAAAATCATTAAATAATGTTAAAAGTATATGATTTAAGAGAAATAAAAATAAAAAAGAAAGTTAGCGGTGTATGCTTTTTATTCTCTTTTAATTAAATTCAATGTAAAAAGTTAAATAAAAAATACTTTATGTACTTTTACCAGTATTTTTTTTTCAAGATTTTTGCTATCTGTTTTAGTTTTGTTTCTATCATATGATTTTTGATATGACCACACATTCAGACTGAATAGTAAAGTTTGGCTTCGCCTAATTGAGTCAGAAAGACGCTGAGAACTCTATTTTTTTTTATTGTTAATTTAACTTTAGTGCTAGTTTTAATTAGTTTATACTTTTAATTTATACAACAATTAATTCAGTTGACTTTCAGTCAGTAACGAGTTTAAATTAATTAAAAAACATATTAGTGTTAACTCTTTTGAGTATGCATATAAAAGTTTAAACATGCTTTAAGAATTTTCAAAAAGTATGTTTAATAAACTAATATATAATATGACTTAATAAAATAAAATCAAATACATATAAAACCAATACTTATGAAGTACCAAAACATAAATATAGATGATCGTTGAAACTTTTGTTTTATTTAAGCACAAGCAATAAAATTTTGAGATTTACAAACTTTTTTTGATATCATTTTTTTTTGCTTTTATACATAGTTTCTATAAGTAATTTGAATAAATAATATTTTGCTTGCTTCAACTTTTTTCGGCTAGTTTATATTTCCTATTTGTTCAGCGGGGTTACGAACAAATAGGATCAGAAGAAGGAGCAGCATCAACCAATCACGAGAGGACGAAAGTACTGAAAGAAATAGCCGGTCAGATCGACAGGCTTCGTCAAGCGAAACAGTGATTTGAGATGCTCACTGAAGCAGAAAGACGAATAATTCTAAATTCATTGACGGCTGATGATATCTTCAGTCTCGGTAGAGTGAGTGAGGAAGAACGATTTGTACATTATCTATATTATTTAAACTTTAAAGCTTCATAAATTTGCACAGCTAGCTGAAAAAAATTAAGAAATGTTTTTTTCTTGTTTATGTGATTGGAAAAAATCAATGTGTTAATAGATTTATACTTAATTTTTGTTAACACTAATAACAGCTTATAATAAAAAAAATTAAAAATATCTTAATTAAGTACAGTATGATAGCAAGATTTTACTTTACATAAAACGTCTTCCCTGTTTTGTTAATATTTAATTAACTTTTAACTGAATTAAATATTGTTTAACTACTAATTGTTATTCATTTTTAAATAAATTAGTAACTTACTAAGGCTAAAAAACGAAATACTATTAAACATGGTTACAGTTAAAAAATATATATATACATACTAGAAGAAAAACTCACAATAACTCTGAGTTATTAGAATTTTAACTGTCGTAATTCGGATTGTCGTGCAGCCACAATCATTAGTACTTCATTATTGCTAGCCTTATAATATTTTTATTTAAATTAGTACTTATAACCGCGGAAGACTTTTTTTTAACAGTGTGAGCAACTTTTTTAGGAGGTTGGCTTACTATTTATAAAAGGCTGCCGACTCCTATAACGATTTGAAAGTAGTTTTCAATTAAATATTTTGAAAATTATGCATTAATGTAATTTTTTTAAGTTGTAATACACTAAAATAAAGTTTTAAATTCTAAAAAAGAAAGATTAAACTCCGACCTCTATCTTAAAAATTTCTCTTTACAATTATTTGCATAAATTATACTTGAGAATATAAAAATTGTAAAGAAATTAGAAAAACAAACAAAAATTTATAACAGAAACAAGGTCAGCACCACCGTGTTGCCAGTTGCTATCGATTTAAAGTACAAAAAAAAGAAGACTAAACTTTTTTTTTTTACACTTTCAAAAATTTATACAATTTGGTGTTAAAGATATTAAAGCCTTCTTAACAAAAACCTTACTTGAAATTTGTTGTTTTTAGGAAATCAAAAAATGTATCAAAGAAATATGGGTTGCACATACTATAACTTTTTTTTTGTTTGTAATAAAAATGGTGACAGTTTGTAAGTTTATCGTTAAATTGTTTTTATAATTCATACTGAAATTGGTGCAATATAAAAACCAACAATTGGCTTAATACTAAAATGAAAACATGGTAAAACCATCTTAATTCACAGTGGCCTATTCACAGTTTGCCAAAATCGCGATTTTAAGGAAAAATAGATCGAATTTTTTTCAAAAATCATTATTTGTAAGTCTTTAAAATGTTTAATTTTAATGTAGTTAATGGCAGTATCTGTTGAACTTTACAAACTAAACAAAAAAAAAATTGTACAACAAAAGTTTTAGGACTTTAAGTAGTAGATCTGAGATTAGGTTTTGGTTCTGTACTTTTTATATTATGAATAACTTTGTTTAAAAATTAAAAATTAGGCAAATTTAACTCATATTTGTATCATTTTCATATATTAAAAGCTAGTAAATGTTTAGTAGATACTAAATATGAAGTTATAACAATAAAAAAAACTTTTTTTGCTAAAGTTATTTAATTTTTTTTCAACAGGTTAAATAAGGTTTCTTTTTTTTCTTGTACTATTCCTTGTTATTATAAAAATTCTGGGTAAGTGGATGATGTACTGTTAGTGTATTGTTTAATATTCTAAATCTAAGGACAAAATATGTATACAATATGTATCCACCTACCCGGAATTTTTGTTATTTAAAAAAGTTTACTAGAATGTTGATAAAAATAAATAATTAAAACATTTTCATTTGTTTTAGCAACAAAAATTTAAATAAAAAATTTGTTTTTTAATTTTACAATTCTTTAAAACATCCTTTTTTAAATCTGGAAAAAGTAAAAAAATAATTTGATATTAAAGTAGTTTTTTATTTAAGCGTTTAATTTATACTTGTAAATGCATAAAACTTTTAACTAAGCAAAAACTCTTAGATCGCTTCGTGCCAACTCACATAGTTTTTGTTATAGATAGAACATTTATTTTAAAGAACTAAATGCTCTAAAATCTTAGCTTTCTACCTACAAATTTTGACAAATAAAATTCCAATTTTCTTTTGCTTTTTCCAGCTGTGGGCCCCCCGTGTTAATTCTATTTTGTTTTTAAGTTTTTGACAAGTACAAGCTTTTATTAATATTCTCAAAAGGTATAAAACCAAATATTATTTAAACCGCGATACAACCTTGATAGTATAGCAAGTGTTATATGACGCTTAATAAAATCAAAATAAACATTAAAACAAAAACTATTGTTTAGAATATACAATAAATTATTCTACTTACTTAAGTGATAAGGACAAAAATGTTACTTATTAAGTTTTCAAACATTCTAATTTAAAAACGATTTATTAAATAACTAAGATTTACTTAAACCAGCTTTCTTTTTTATAGGGTTGCAAAATGGTTTTGGAAAATTTTCTCCAGCCTTTTAAAAGTACACATTTTTGGGTCTGTTTTTACTTTAAAGTGAAATTTAAGGTAAAGAACTGTGTTAAGTAGTATAAAGACATTGAAAAGATACTGTAAATTTACTTCAAATGTATTTTTGATAAAAAATGTTTGATGATGATAAACATTTTTTATCTATATGGTAATATTTTTGTGTTTAATGAAAACTTTCTACTTAAAATTTTAAAGTTATAAAGCTTTTCTTTGTGAAAAGTGAACTTTCCGGTTGGGGTGGCGACTTGCGTGGAGCAACTTTGATTCATTTTGCACTTGTTCGGTGAATTAAGTATGTTGTACCTGAATTTTTTTTTTAATTTAGCTGGCTGAAGATTAGGCGTCTAGTCTTATGAAACACGTGTATCAGTATTTTTAAAATCTTATTTTCCTAATAAATTATTTAAAAGCCCTTCAAGTAGGCTCAGTAGAAGATAATCAAGTTTAAATAACAACCTTATTATATATATATATATATATATATATATATAATAAAAAGGTTTATTAAAAGATGCAAAACTCAAAGAACTCGAGTTTCGTGATTACTCACTCATCAGCTTCAAAACAAGTTTAAAATAAAGCACAAAACAAAATCACTAATGAAGGTAAAAATTTTTTTGCATAAATAGATTATGACGTAATTTTGAAACTATCAAAAATCGTGCAAAACGGCTTGTGCAAAAACTAATCTACCAACAGACAATAAACTAGCAAAAATTCATATAACTTAAGTGAATAACTACATATTAGGACAGATAATTGGAATAGATAAAGATAAAATTAAGATGCAAATTGAAATTTAGGTTATTTTAAGATGAAATTAAAACTTGTTAAACTTTAAAAGCGACTTTTTTATATGTCTACAAGACGATACAAACTCGCTTCTTTTGTTTAAACATCTTTTGTCTTTCAGTGCATATACAACGGCTGATGCTTCTTTGAGACACAGCCTACATATCGGGCTATTGCCGTCGGCTATAGGCTGTGCTCTTTTTATAACTTCCCAGGATATTTCGTAGTCAATGCCGCTGCGCTTTAAGCCACAAACATACTTCGAAAGTTCAGTGTCATTTTCATATATGCCGCCTTTAAAAGATTTTTTATGATTGGCATACCTGAATCTAAACTGAGTCGAGCACAATCCGACATAGAACCTCGTCTCAACGCCAGAGTTAACTGTGGCCTTGTAGACGATGTTCTCTGAACGGCAATTACCCCCTTTCAAATTATATTTACAGCTACCAGCGCAGCCGCATTGACTTTGAATTCCTGAGTTTTGATTTAAAATTTTTTGGTTGTGTGCCTTAATGATATTCTCCAAATTTGCCGTACACGAATAACTTATTCGCATATTATGTTTGTTGAAGATTTTAGTTAGCGGATTTTGTTTATTGAAGTGTTTCTTGACTAGATTTATAAATTTTCTTCCAATATTAGTTTTTACAGAATTGCTAAAAGGAGGGTTATACCAGATTACATTTCTTTTTCTTTTGTGTTTTTGATTATTAGGTTGTTGCTCAGGTTTTTCGAATTTAAGTTTGTTGTCGTATCCGCATTTTTTCATTATTTTTTCATATTCATCTATAGTCTTTAAAAAATTTTCTTCTTTGCTTGATCGTTTATTTAGGCGTTGATTTATTATGTTAGGAATTTGTTTTATAATGTTTTTAGGGTGGATTGTGCTCGACTCAGTTTAGATTCAGGTATGCCAATCATAAAAAATCTTTTAAAGGCGGCATATATGAAAATGACACTGAGCTTTCGAAGTATGTTTGTGGCTTAAAGCGCAGCGGCATTGACTACGAAATATCCTGGGAAGTTATAAAAAGAGCACAGCCTATAGCCGACGGCAATAGCCCGATATGTAGGCTGTGTCTCAAAGAAGCATCAGCCGTTGTATATGCACTGAAAGACAAAAGATGTTTAAACAAAAGAAGCGAGTTTGTATCGTCTTGTAGACATATAAAAAAGTCGCTTTTAAAGTTTAACAAGTTTTAATTTCATCTTAAAATAACCTAAATTTCAATTTGCATCTTAATTTTATCTTTATCTATTCCAATTATCTGTCCTAATATGTAGTTATTCACTGAAGTTATATGAATTTTTGCTAGTTTATTGTCTGTTGGTAGATTAGTTTTTGCACAAGCCGTTTGCACGATTTTTGATAGTTTCAAAATTACGTCATAATCTATTTATGCAAAAAATTTTTTACCTTCATTAGTGATTTTGTTTTGTGCTTTATTTTAAACTTGTTTTGAAGCTGATGAGTGAGTAATCACGAAACTCGAGTTCTTTGAGTTTTGCATCTTTTAATAAACCTTTTTATTAATAAAGCCCTCAAGGTGGGCTCAGTGTGAAAAATTTAATTTATTAAGTTAAATAACTTAATTATATATATATATATATATATATAAAATAAGGTTAATGTTTAAACTTAAACACTTTCAACTGAGCCCACTTGAAGGGCTTTTAAATAATTTATTCAAATGGCGATTTTAAAAATTCTGGAACATATGTTTCACAAAGCTTTACTTTTTCATAAAGCTTTGATCATCAGCCAGTTAAATTCAAAATAAAAAGCACTGTACTAAACAAAGATACAAAAGTTATGCAAAAAAACAAAAAACAGTATGACGTAATATTGTACATTACAAATATTCAGTACAAAAATCGATCTACCTTCTAACTAATTAAACAACTAAAATTAACGAAAACAACAGTTAATTGACTATAAAATGCTTCAAAATTTGTTGTGTTTTAAGAGAAGCTTTTTTATATGTCGACAAGACGATATAAATTCGCTTCTCTTATTTAAACAACCTTCCTTTTTTAACGCATACATAACGGCTGTTGATTCTTTTAAGCACAGCCTACAAACAGGGTTGTTACCATCTGCTATTGGCTGTGCTCTTTTTATCACCTCCCAAGTTAATTTAAAACCAATGTGTTTGCGCTTAAGGCCGCAAACATACTTCGAAAGCTCAGTTTCATTTTCGTATACACCACCTTTAAAGGATTTTTTATGGTTGGCATACCGAAATCTGAATTGAGTGGAGCATAAGCCGATGTAGAACTTCTTTTCAAGGTCAGAGTTAACTGTTGCCTTGTAAATAATGTTCTCTGACCGGCAATTGCCCCCCTTCAAATTGTATTTACAGCCACCGGCGCAATTACACTGATTTTTGATTGAATTACTTTTGTTTAAAATCCTTTGATTATGTGACTTGATTAATCTTTCCAAATTCGCCATACATGAATAACTGATTCGCATATTATGTTTGTTAAATATCTTTGATAATGGGTTATTTTTGTTGAAATGTTTTTTTACTAGATTTATAAATTCTCTGCCGATGTTTGTTTTAACTGAAGTACAGAATGGGGGATTATACCAAATTATATTTCGCTTTCTTTTACTTTTATTGGTCGTTTTGTATTTTTGCTCCGTTGTTTCAAAATTAAGTTTATCATTGTAACCGCATTTTTTCATTATTAGTTCGTAATCTTGTTTTGTCTTTAAAAAGTTTTCTTCGTTGCTTGATCTTTTATTTAAACTTTTATATATATATATATATATAAATATTAATAAATACAAGATGTAACGTTAAAAGGCGTTAAATCCTGGAGATCCTGATAAGCTAAGCTTATCGGAATAAATACCACAGATGTTCTTGTGCTAAAACTTTATTTCAACTAACGGCGTTTCACTGCTCTCAAATAAATTTAAGAACAGATCTACGGAGTCTCAAAAAGCTTTAGGAATAGCTATTCTATATTATAATAAGCTATTCTTAAAGCTTTTTGAGACTCCGTAGATCTGTTCTTAAATTTATTTGAGAGCAGTGAAACGCCGTTAGTTGAAATAAAGTTTTACCACAAGAACATCTGTGGTATAAATAAATATATAAATAAATAAATAAATAAATATATATATATATATATATGTATAAGATCTGCACTGAAAGAGGCGCAAACTAATGCACCCACATAAGGAACTAAATCTCAAAAACAACTGAGATGAAAATAAAAAATTAAACGTACGTAATGTTATACTATATTAATATTATACGATTTGTTAATGAAACTACAAAAAATATAACCTAAATAATTTATTAACTGAGATTTATCAGTCAAAACTAGATATAGTTTAAAAAAAAACACTTTATTTAAACCTGTATAAGTAATTTTTTTTATATACAGATGTATCTTTTTTGTTACTTATTTATTAATAAACTTTATGCACCAGAAATATATTTGTTTAATATCTGCTAGAAATGGGTGCACAACTTTTCAAATTCCGACAATTCAAATTCCTAAAAATTAATCAAAGTACACAGCTCAAAAACTAATATAAATTAAAACAAAAACGTCTGTAGGATAATTAGTACCTAAAAAAATGTTTTTATTTTAATTTTAAAAGTTTAGTTATTTTGAAAAAAATTTGGTTAAAAGACGTTTTAAAAAATAGTAGTTTTGCGTAACTATTAAACTTTTTTTTAATAAATCTATATTTACGAAATAAAAAAGAAGTGTTTGTAGGTATACACACGCATTTTTTCAATTATATGTTATTTTTTGAGTTGTTGCCTTTAAATTTTTTTTTACGAATTCTAGTTGTCGGATTTTAAACTGTCTGCAATTAAACTACCACGTAACCGCTAGAAATTACTGCAATTACTTTATAACTTCTTAAAAACTGAACAACTTTTAACCTTTTCAGTTTTAGGTAGAATCTATAACGGATTTTAAAAATTTTTCACAAAAAGTTTAAATAATATTATTAGACTTACATTTATATTATAAAAAAAAACTAATTTTTGAATCGTTTACTCAGTTTCAATTTTTAACACATATCTTCAGAACGAAATCTAGACTTATATATTGTTATAATTATTTTTGTTGTCTTTTTTATAAGTATGTAATATTAAAAAAAAAATAATTAAAAGTATGAGGTATCAAAACATTATTAAGTGATTTGGGAGTAGAAAACTTATTTTTCAACCAGTTTATAACACCAAAAAAAAACAAGGAGCTTATCTAATTATGGAAAAAATAAAACTAAGTCCCCCTCCCCTACCCGTCTATGCCTTTAATATTTTTATTTTAATAGATAAACCAAAGTTCTTTAATTGATAAATGTTAAATAGACACTATTCTAAATATTTTAAGCTGGTAAATGATGATAAATGATAACTTTTTATTTAATACAAAAAAGTTGTATAAAAATTGTTTTTTATTAAGTCCTTCTATAAAGAACCCATTGAACTTTCAAAAATTTCTAATATTTAAGTTAAATTTTCCATGTTTTATAAAATGTATTCTAACAACATATTTTATATTTTTAAAATTTTAAAGTGATTAACTTGATGGATGAATAGAAAAAAAACATAACTAATAAAATATGCTTATGTCAGGATTCGAAACGCTGACCACGCTTAAGTCTAACGTAACACTTAAAAATTTTTGCATTGCCCCTTATTCCTATATGTTAATTTAATAAATATCTTATAATACAATTAATTACGTACTTTTTTTGTAATTTATTTATGTTGATCCCAAAAAATTAAAACAAACAAGATAACTAACAGCTGATTTTTCCAATAAGAGATCTAGTATGAATAGTATTTCCTTTTATTTAAATTGTTATACCAAAATATATGCTTAATATTTTAACTTAATCTTACAAAATGCTAAAAACTTTGTCCCTTACAATCTTTATTTCTATTTTTTGTGGATCGAACAAAATTTACTCTATTTTTTCCAGTACACTCTTATTTAACTTTAAATTAGTGTTTTAACCAAAATGTATTCTGTTTATTTTTATACAAAAATAAAAGATGGTTAGAGCAATCAAAAAAGTCACTGTCTACAGTCTTTTACAAACACGTCGAAACAATCTTTCGTTTATTAGAAAGTAAACATTGTCAATTCTTATTGAAATACTTTTCAATAAACGGAAGATATTTTCGAAGTGTTTGTAAAAGCTTTTTATCTAAAAGTTTACTTATTATTAAATTTTATAATATTCTGCTTAACTTACATTTTCAAACATTTTTTTAAAAGTCTTACAAACATTAGTTTAAGACGATCCAAAGTTTTTTTGTATTCTTTTACTAAAAAGTTTGTTTATTTGAAGGTTTTTTATAAAAACTGTTTAATTTAATATTAATAATTTTCTTTTAAGTTGGTTATATTTAGAACTTTAGATATTTTAAATATTTTATAATTTTTTTTATAAACATTTAATTCATTTAAAAGCAACAATATTTGTATATATATATACTCTGTATATGATAAAAATATTTATTTATATAAGGTTATAAAAAGACAATAAAAAGACTATAAATATAGTAAAAATAAGTATAGCCTAGGTTAAAAAAGTTTATAAACTTGGTATTTTATGGTTTTTTTTTTAATTATAAAAAATTACTTTTATTTTCAATCTATCGTAAACTTTAAGACTTGACTTGATTGACAAAATTTTATTTTTTAGAACTTTATGTTTATTTTAATAATGTACCGAATTAAATTTGTTCATAAGAAATTAGTTAATATCATGTTTTCTGCTACTCTAATTAATTAATTTGCAATCTGCTATACGCAATATAATAAGTCCACCTTGTTTTACATAACGTATGTTATCGAAGTTTTTATGTTTTAAATCGTTATTTTTATTATTTACTTTTCATACTTTCTATTTGTAATTACACTACATTTGTAAGATCATTATTACTAGTAAAGACTTGTATTACATTTATTTACATTTTATAACATACTAAAAAAGTCTATTTTTACTTCAAAACATAAAGTTTTGAAAATAGAGGTATGCATATCATTTTAATTTATACTAAAATAAAAATCACAAGTAGCTAATTAAAACATTTGCTCTAACTAATTAAATAACATTTTAATAAATAATTATACCATTAAATTATTTAAAACTAACAACAGAATCTACAGAATTTATTATATAAATTACGATAGTTATGTTTTATATTGCAATATTTTTTTTCTTTAGCTTATTTACTTCCTTTCATGTGGTTTACGATCTTATGGTTATTATTCTTTGCTATTGCACTCTTTATTTCAATTTTTAGCCCTGGTTTTAAAATTATTAAAAAAAAGTTTATCAAATTAGGGGAAATTTGGAAACGATTGAAAAAATTCAAATTTTACTTAGCTGCAATTAAAAAAAAAAGAAATAAATATTTATATTTATATATGAATACATGTCATACAGATTTTTTTTTCCAACTGTTAATATTTTGTACTATTTGGCCTTATTTTAGAATTCTTATTCCTAATTTTATAGAAAATGAAAGATGAAGTTGCTCAGTAGCTTAAGTCAGTAGTTCTCTAACTAACAAAACTGTGTGTATGCTGGACTGTTAAATAAATATGTTTCGGTAATTACCTTGCATTTTTTATGTAAAACCTTCTTTAATTATGTTTTTTTTTGTGGCTGTACTTAGTTTATTTTTTTTTCCAAGTTGTCAAGATAAAATAATTAAGGGCTTAGGGGGGGGGGGGGGTAAACACCCTTTTTTGGTTGTTGATCTTACTTTATATAGTTTTAACTAAGCTACAAAATGCTTTTTACAGTTTTAAAAAGTTCAAAATAATTTTTGAGATATAGCTGGTCAAAGTTGGAGGCAACAATAGGATCCTTATGGGAGGCGCAAACTAAAATGGCAAAAATAGACTATTTCACTAAAAATCTATCTTTTCCCACGTCTTTTGAGATAACTATCTCAAACTTTTAGGAAATGTTTCTTGATATATTTAGAAAATTCTGTCGGAAAGAATTTTTGAAAAATTTAGAAATTAAAGTTTTATATAAAAAATAAACAAAAAAAACAGTTTTATAATTTTTATTTATAATTTTTATTAAAATTCTGACTATATACACTGACTGTTATAAATAAATTTTGATTTTCTAAGTCAGCTAGTGGGAAGGAAATTTTTAATGTGTACTTATATAATACATTTTACATGTTTAGTAGCTTATTACTTGAAATAATTAGAAACAGGACAGGTCAGTTTTGCACAAAGGGTCACTTTTACACTAATTCACTTTTTCATTAAAGATCACTTTTGCACAGTTGACTTGTTTAAGTCACTGCTGCAATTGTCAGCCGCCTCTCACCAAGCTGGCAGAAGAAACCATTTACCAAACAATGGTAAGGATTAGGGGTAATAATGACAGTAAAAATAAAATATATAAAACTAATACTAATCAGGAAAATATACTTGATCTAGGGTAAGGGTTAGGGGTAACAGTGATAGTAAAAAAACTATGTATAAAAAAAAGTAGTAAAAACCAAATATAAAAAAGATTGAACCCATGCAAAAAAGTCCCTTTGTGCATTTCTGACACTTACCTAAATATACATATAATGCATACATATAATGGTTCAAGTGGTTACATGACAATTCAAATTTGGACAACTCAAATTCCGGTAATTCAAATTCCTGAAAAATATTTAAAATATCAATAATATAAATAGCAAAATATCATAAGTATATCAAAATGTATATTTGTAAAATATAGATAATGCATATGTAGGTCCTATAAATATCTACAAGCAATTTTTTTCTTTTTGCAATACTTTAAATACTTTTAAAGATATTTTAGAATTACTTAAAGTAACTATATTTTTTACTTTATTTAAGCCAATCTCAAAAAATATTTTATATTTTGCTAAAAGAAAAAAATGGCTTGTAAATATTTATAAGACATACATATAATTTTTTTATATTTGACAAATATACATTACTTTTTTAGTTGTGGCTCTTTCAGTTTTTTCTAAGAATTTGAGTTGTTGGAATTTGAATTGTCCAAATTTGAGTCGTGCACCCGGTTCAAGTAACAACCAACAAAATCAGCAAAAGTCTGCAGAGCAAGTCTTTACAAAACTTGTGGTCTGATGATCGAATTGGCATGATCAACCCTTTTGTTAAATTTGAGCCGGTTCAAGTAATTACAGTAATAATTATATTACTTCGTATAAAACTTTTTATTTAAAACATTATAAGTTTGTGTAGTTACTTTGAAGTACTAGAATTGTTTAATAATTTTAATTTTACAGAGTATTTGTATTTACAATGTGCACACAATTTCCATCAAATCTACCGCCTTTGGTCGATGATCTGTGGTTTAATTATGAGGATGACAGAGATTTTGAAACTGAGGTGATTAGTTTTTACTTGATAATTAACTCATACTTTATTATTAAAAAGGTCTAATTAATTTGCAGCAAATTAAAGATAAAATACTAATTTAGTAATTACCACTTAGTGAGGCAAAAGCCAGTTTTTTTAATAGTGATAAGTATGGTGTTTGTTCATGTTTTTTAACATATAAAAAAATTTACAAAAAAGTTTTAAGCATTCTAGGTGCTTTAAAGCATATGATTATTTTTCAACTTGACAATATACTAATATATTAATAACAAAAACTTCTATTGAGATTAAGGGCATAGGGGGGGGGGGGAGTAAACACCCTTTTTTGGTTTTTGATCTTATTTTATATAGTTTTTACTAAGCTACAAGATGCTTTTTACAGATTTTAAAAAGTTCAAAATATTTTTTGAGATATAGCCGGTCAAAGTCGGAGCCAACAATAGGTTCCTTATGAGAGGCGCAATCTAAAACGGCAAATAACTAGAAACCACTAAAAATCTATCTTCTCCTACGTTTTTTGAGATAACTACCTCAAATTTTCAGGAAATGTTCCTTGCAATATTTAGAAAATTCTGTCGGAACAGAATTAAAAAAAATTAAAAAATAAAAATTTTATAACAAAAAAACAAAAAAAAAACTGTTTTTTATGTTTTATTTTATATAAAATTTTTATTTTTCAATTTTTTAAAAATTCCTTGCAATATAATTTTCTAAATATATCAAGGAACATTTCCTGAAAGTTTGAGGTAGTTATCTCAAAAAACATAGCAGAAGATAGATTTTTAGTGAAATAGTCTATTTTTGCTGTTTTAGTTTGTGCCTCCCATAAGGAACCTATTGTTAGCTCCAACTTTGACCGGCTATATCTCAAAACCTGTTTTGAATTTTTTTAATCTGTAAAAAGCATTTTGTAGCTTAGTAAAAACTATATAAAATAAGATAAAAAACCAAAAAAGGGTGTTTACCCCCCCTATGCCCTTAACTGACACTTGAAAAAAATGTGATGTTTAAACTGTGTATTTTGACTACATTTTCATAATTACTAGGGTGCCAAAAATCTGGAATCCTAGAAAAACCTGGATAATTTTTGCAAAATCCTGGAATTTGACAATTTTTGAACTAAGTCTCTAAAAACCTGGAATTTTAAACTATTTATACAATTAAAGTGATAAAATTTTGATAAATTACAAATAATCTTATCATAAGAATAAAAAATGTTTTTAGAATTTATTTTTTTTTAATAAAAAACACACTCAACGTTATTTTAAATGTTGTTATACTATTTAAGGCAAGAGTTTTAAATTTAATTTAATTTTATGCTAAAAACTAACCATTTTTTTTTCCAAAACCTGGAATAAATTCAGAAAACCTGGAGGAAATTAACAAAAAACATTTGGTAACTCTGTAATTATTGTGTCATTATCAAGCTGCATAAATAAAATAAAAAGTAATTGTGAAGTAAAATAAGCTGTGAAGCTGAACTTGTTATTTGAATTAGAAAAAAACATATTACAGATAAAATTTACATATTGTGTGATATTATGGTGTACTAAAACATCAAAAGTAGTTAAAATGTCTGTAAATGTATGTTTATCAGGGTAGCCATAAAACCTGTAAACCTGTTTTTTAGAAATAATAAAAAACCTCTAATTTACTGAATTTTACTGATGTATATGCTATTTAAATTAAATCTTTTTAGTTTTAAGCAAAAATGTTCCACCCTCTGACACTATACCACATCCTGTGGTAACTTGTTCCACATAGTCTTTGCTCTGTGAAAAATGAACCTTGCCACTGTCTGTTGTTAAAAATTTTTACAGTTTATTTTTCTTTTATTTCCTCTTAACTGGTATTTATTATGGGAAAAACTAAAAAAATAACTGAAAAAGGCCTTACATTTGCCATTAATAACTTTATAAACCGTAAATAAGTCAAATTCTCATCTTCTATATTTTTGAGATTTCAACCCAAGTTTAACTAATCTATCATTGTATGATGTATTGGATGTGTTACAACGGCTACATATAAAACGGGTAAAATTTATTTGCACAAACTCAATTTTATTAATGTCTTTTTTTAAACAGGGTGAAAAGATTTGGGTATTGTATTGAAGCTTAGGACCAACGTATACTTTAAGTACAGGGTTGCCACTTTACCTGAAAAAAACCTGGAATTTGACAATTTAGGCAAAAAGAAACCTAGAAGAACCTGGAACTTTGAACAAAAAACCTGGATTTTTTTAAAGTTTGAGTTTTTGTTAATTTTTTTAAAACAGATAAAATTAAAATACTCCAAACCAATACTTCAACGTTTGGGAAAAGACCTAATGACACCTGAAGAAAAAAGTCTTGTAGTTTGCAAGTTTAAATGCTGCTGTGAAAGCAGCTACATTGGTCAAACTTCCCAACACCTCACAACTAGAATAAAGGAATATGTTCCCAAGTGTATCACTTCGTATATCAAAGACAAAAAAGATGAAAAGAATGTAGCAGTCAAAAGTGCAATAAAAAAATCTGCGATAGCGGAACATCTTGTGAATAATCCAAGTTGTGGAAAAAAGTTTGCATTATCTAATTTTAGTGTAATGTGACAATGTTCAAATACATTGGAATTAATTAGACTTGAAGCCATTTTAATACATTTAAACAAACCAAGTTTATGTAAAAAGAATGAATTTGACTACACCTTAGCCTTATTTAGTCAAGACCATTTTGTGTTGAATTTTAAAGTTTTTGTTTATTACATTTACGTTTACTTGATAGATTAGTTAATTAATTTGTAAAACTTTTGTATATATACTCGTTGTGTTTTATTGTATTGTTTCAATTGTAATTTCCCTGAAGAGAATTTGAGGAAATATATTGGAAAGAAAAAAAATTTAGTGTTCTTTTATTTATTAAAAATTATAAAATAAAGTCTGATGTTTAAATTACTAAAAATACTTATGGTTTTTATGACTTATAAATCTGTAGTTTTAGCTAACTTTGTTGTTATGGAAACAATAATGTTTTAACATTAACTTTTTGTTGACATTGTTAGTGAGTGGAAGTCATTAGGAACGAAATAAAAACTTTTTTTTTATTGTAGTAGTAACTTATTCATACCTCATTAAAATTTTTCTATCACTTTTTTCGTTAAAATCAATTGTTTTTTACAGAAGTTAAATAATTTATTAAGGGATAGAACTTAAGTTTTACTTTGAAAATTGTTATGAAAGAAAAGTGTCAATAGATACAAGTAGAAATCAAAGAAAATTCTGCGTACTTGTTAAATTTTATTTCTGTTCTAGCACTTACTTCTAGGACTTAGTTCTTGTTTAAAAAAGTATAATATTTCAACAAATTATTGCAACTTTAAAAATATCAAATAATCATTTAATTAAATAGTTTAACAAGAATTAATAAAAGATAACACATTCAAACTAAGAAAATATTTAGGTATACTTTTAGCTATTTGTATTAAACCAACATAACAGCTTTTGAACAACCATCTTAGAAGAATTTAGTACAGGTTCCAGCATAATAAAATAAATTGCAACACTTACAGTAACTTTGAAGTGATTTATATCTATTAAACAGCAGTTTTTTTAACTAAATAATAACTTTCTACTAAAAATTATCAAAAAAGGTGTGGTTTTAAAAACCTGGAAGAAATTTGGAAAACCTGGAAAAATTTGGAGAAAACAAGGCAACCCTGTAAATAGTTTTGGTATAATAGTAGCTGAATTAGTTTTAAAACTTTTTGATATTTGATAGGATGAAACTTGTGCAACATTACATAAATAATTTATGTGTTCATTCTATTTTAAATTTTTAGAGATATATACTCCTAAATCCTTAAAAGCTTTAACTGTTGGTATCTTAGAGTTATTGATTAATAGGTCAATTGGGTCAAACGGTTTATTATTTTTTTTTTGAATTTAGATTTGTTAGGATTTAAATCAAATTTTCTTCTTTTTAGCTTTTTGTAGATATTATCTACAGTAAATTGTATAGAGATATTTCACTCACTAAAATTTTTTTTTTTTGAATTAATATCCTTAATGTAATTTAAAAAAAAGAAGGGGACCAATTACACCACCTTGTGGTACTCCACTGTATATTGATAAAGGGTCTGACAGCGTATCATTATAACCACTCTTTGTGATTTCCCAATTAAATAATTTTTGAACCACTTCACCAAGGATTAATGTAGTTCATACTCACTCAATATTTTAAAAAATCGTTTGTGTGATACTGAATCGAAAGCTTTTTTAATATTGGTGTAAACTACTTTAATATATTCGTTTTTGAGATAAGGAACTATCCATGAATGTAAGCATATTAATAATTGAATGTTTGACAAGCGGTTAGGGACAAAACCAAGTTGTTTATAAGATAGTAAATTATAGTCAAAAAGGTGATTTAGAATTTTTATAGATATAATGTGTTCAAAAATTGGAGAAAAGTCACTAGTTAAAGATATTAGCCTATAGTTTATTTCGTTGCGTTTGTTACCTTTCTTATGGACTGCAACAATAATTATTGCAATTTATAAAATATTATTTAATTAAATGGCTTGATAGTTATTAATAGAAAAATAACAATTTAAACCATCAACAATTAAGTAGATTGTATGGCTATTATCAAGATTATAAAAGCTTTTGAACAACCTTATAAGAAAAAGTTTAAAGAAATTGATTCCAAATGTTAGCACAGGTTACAATAGAATAAATCAAAGATAAAATAGTTATACAGTATTGTTAAAGTAGTTTAAATCTGTCAAAAAATATTTTTTATAACTTAAAATTAACTAACTAATAAAAATGATCAAAAAAACTTTATAACTTCAAAAACCAGAATTTTTTTTTTAAACCTCGATAATATTTGCAAAAAAAAATTGGCAGCCTTGGTCTATTTATATAAGCTTTCATTTAAGATAATATAAATGTAAGATAAAATAAGACACTTTATTACAATTTAAGTCAAAAAATCAAGAGTATGAGATCTTTGAGTGTCAGACCTGTTTTTTTGGGGTTCAAACCATGAAAATTAAAATTCTCAATTTTTTAGAATCTTTTTAATGAAGCAAAAACAGATTAAAATCAACCAGTCCATGTATGCAGAAAATTTTAGAACACAGGTAATAGATAAAGTATATTTTTTTACTTTTAATTTCTGACAGGTGTACGCTTACGAGAAGTACAATGAGACGTTCACCACGTCGCTGGTGAGAAAGGATGAAGATCTGGAGGTGATAGGGGTGAGCAAGAAGGACTCGCAGCAGTCCAACTCGCACCAGACCCAACTCATGCAGCTTCCCAACCAGCCCGCGTTTTTCAACCAGCAGGACGGTAACCAGTCCGCTTTACCCCCCACTCAACCCTCCCCAGTTCAACAAGGTCAGTTTGTTGTTGACCTGCTTGCTTTGAAGACCCAAGCTCAAAATTGTTACTTTTTAAAGAGTTGTCACAAACTCAGGGTAACCAGGTTATTTGAAAACTTATAAGAATCTCACAGTGACTCTGGGTATTACAAATTAAAAAATAAACTCAGGATCACTCGCTTTTTTTTCTAGAATTTGAATGAGACAATAAGGTTGGTTTGTTGTTGAGACTCAATTTAAAGACAAAGTTCAAGTTTGTTACATTTTTGTTTAATTACCAAGTTTCAATAGGATAAACTGAATTTAAAATTATTAAAATAGTTAAATAATATTTAAGCAACGGCTTTTATGTATGGTTTTAACTTTATTATTCATATGTTAAAGTCTGATTGATATCTTTTGTAATTGCTGAAAAAACAGACAAAAACCATTAAAAATTTATTTAACTATTCAAAAATACACAAATGTACAGTTAGGTTAATAAATAAGTTTGTACTACATCGTGTCTATTATAAAAAAATAATTTTGATGTTTGACTTTTACTAAACAATTAAAAGTACACATATCAGAGTATCAACAAAATGAAAAAATCTTAAAATTTGAAAACGCTTACATTTTAATAAGTATGAGTACTAATATTAAATGCTCTCGATCAAGTTTTAATTTACTTACAGTTTATCAATAATAAGTTTTTTTATGCTTCCATAATTCAGATGTTCTACGATGCAGTTTGTATCTGATTGGACAATTAGAAGGGCTTCTCTTACAAACATAATCTGCATGTTTTTTTTCTCATTTTTCGAGATAAATTGTTGCGTTTTACTTATCCTTAATTTTGTGTGCAAGTTTTTAAGGTTCAGTTTATATTGAAAGTAATTTTGTTCTTCTTTTTGATTTTTATTGTGGTCTTATGAGTTGCTATGTGTTTTTTTATTTGGTTGATGCTTAGTCCTATATACGCTTTTGTTTTGTTTTCTGATTTGACTTTTGCTTGATAAATTAAGTTTTCTGCACTGCCATTTTTACTTTCAGGGGGAATGTTAACCTGTGACTGCAATTGCAAGACTTATCTTTAGTATCTTCTTTTTTGTCACCTTCGCTTTTTTGTTATGATTTTATGATTTTTTCAGTGCGTGGTATACAGCTGTAACATCTGGCACAGTTATTTCTTCTTATTTAGGTATTTTTTAACTTGCTACTCTTTTCAATATGTTTATTGTCAATTTTTGAAACTTTTGATAATGTTTTTTTGTCACATATGTCCAAAAGCTTTTAATTTAAAGATTTAGTAAAATTGTAAACTGTACAAGCAACCCATTACTTTCAACGCAACTTTATAATTGAAAACAAACAGTTAACTGACGGTAACAATCCATTCATCATAATGCAATATAATTTTATAGTACTTAAAAAAAAATGTTTATTGCGACACACTTCCATACAGAAGTGGCCGACGCGACGGACGAGGAGGACGAATCGATGGAACTGACGGCAGGCGAGATGGATGTGACCCAGCAGCAGGGAGGCGACACAACTCAGCCCCGGCAAGGCGACACTCTTCCTCCCACCAACCAAGATGACACTCTTGACGGCATGCTCGACGATTCGCAGTGACGTAACAATGTACAGTGAGTTTTGAACGAAGGAGTCGGGTGTCGTTTTGGTTTTCTGTTTGCAAAATGTTTGTTTTTTTAAGTGTGTTAAACATTTTGATATTGTTAAGATTAACATGTTGTTTAGAAATATTTGTGTTTTTCAAATTTGTTCCTGAAGTTTTAGAGTAAAACTTTATACATTTAAAAGATATAATTTTGAGGTAGTAAAAGTAAAAGATATTATTGAATGTAGTAAAATGTTCAACTTATATCGTACAAATTTTGTATAAATTTATGCATTAACGTTATTAACTTCCTGCTTTTAAAAAGTAAAGAAAATAGAAGCTGAAGATCTTTTGACAAAGCTTGATAAAGTCTATCATAAGAAAATTTTATAAGTTTGAGTAACAACAAAGTTAATTGCTATTTTTGATTATCTTTTCAGTTTTATAATTTTATAAACTTTTATAGATTACTTAATTTGTACTTTTGAATTCTTTCAAAGGGTTCATTATAATTTGATAAAGATGTTCTTATTTATATTTTTCTTATTTTTTTGTTTAAAAAGTATGAAAATCCACTTTACCACATGTGTTCGTGTCGTTTATTACATGTTTGAAATACTTATTGAAAAAAAATTGTTTTACTGAAGTTTTTAAACTTAATAAAGGTTTTAATTTTTAAGTAAATAACCAAAAAAATTTAAAACTTAACAAAGATTTTGCCCATGTCAAAACTTTTTTAGTTTTCCTTTCTTAATTGAAAAGTTCAGTTGCTATACGTTCTCTTATTCATCGCAAAACAATTTTATAATATTTAAACTTGTTGTTTTTAAATCTTAGAATAGTAGGTTCAGATTGAAAGCTAAGTTTTTAAATTTGAGCCATTCTTATATTTTGTATCATACATTTAAACTTTTTTACTAAACATGAAATTAACTCTATTGATGCCAAGTAACTAATAAAAGTTTAAGTAGTGTTCTTACCAAATCTTTTAGTATCTTTGAAAAAATATCTCAATACTAATTTTGAAGTTTTAAATTTTTAAACATAGTCTAATTTTTAAGTCATCTTTCTAAAAGTACTTTTTATTGAGATTGATAGAACAATAAGAAGAATAAAACATGTTTATTAAAAACAGTTATTTTCTTAACCTAGAAAATACCGTAAGCATATTGATTTTAAGACTAAGTTTTTATAACTTGAAAATAAATAAAGTGCAAAATTAACATTTTCATTAGCTAGACTCAAAATGAAGATAATTGTTAAGAAAAAAGGTTTACTATTTTCAAAATTTAAAAGAAGCTACCAACATATAAAGCAAATATAGGAAACTTGAAAAAAAAAGTACAAGTCATGGTGTTTAACATATACGCCTAACTTTTTTTGGCCTAACTTTATAGGCCAACACAGGGTTTTCCAGATGGGTTGGTCTACTAATTGATACATACTAATTTCTTATTATAAACTAGTGATTCCCCAAAGTGTAATTAGGGTTCCCCTGTTCCTTGATATCCCTAGAGTTCTCTGAAAATAGCTAGATTTCCACTGACAAAATTGAAAAATTGGTTAAGTCTATTTGATTTCCCTAAATTTTATGGTTAGTGCTCAAAATTTTGTGATAATGAATCACATATTTTGTTTTCTTTCGTTAATAAATTTTATTTTAAGTTTTCAAGTAATTATTTTAAATTTTGTAAGTACGTAGTTGATTTTTATTTTTGATTGTTTATTTATAAATTCAATTCTTTATTTTATGATGTTGCTAATTAAATTGTACTGAATAATGATGAACAATTTAAAAAAGACTCCTTTTAAAGAGTATAATATAATTTTTTTTTGTACATATACCTGTCTTGTATTGAATTAGTTTTTATTAAAAACCTATATTAATTTTTCAGCCATGTTTTTTATGCGAAGTTTAACATCTTTTAAATAAAACAAAGTAGAAAATATATTACTTACTATAATTAAAATAATTGTTTTTAATTTTTTTGAAACAGTAAGATATATTTCTACTTAAAGAAGAATTATATATTTTTGTAATAGAATAACTACCATATATTTTTTTTTAATTTGTATTAATTGTTTACACTTATAAGATGTAAGTAATATTAGTTTTTAACATATATTTTAAGTTTGGTCATAAATAGTTTTTTATACCAAAAGTATTCTTATTCTAATTCTTTAGTAGTAATTACTTTGAGTCTAGAGAAGTTTTTTTTTTTGAATATTAAGTCCGAGTTTTATAAGTTACAATATTAGTTGCCGATTTTTTTAAAGTATAATTTATGCAGTAACAATTTAAAAAGATAACTTAATAGCAAATTAAGAAACTATTAGTTCATTTAATAAAAAAAATTGTAAGTGAATTTTTAATAAGCGTTTAACTTATCTTTATTGTAAATTTAAATATTTTATTTCTAAATTAAAACTATAAAGTTATTAGATTGTTGTGAAATCGTTAATATACTGTAGACTTATTATTAAAAATGTTATTGTTTGTTATTTTACCTTAGTTAACATGGTTTAATTCGTACTTTTTTAATCTAAAAAAGATGTGTTAAGTTAGAGTCAATAGAAAAAAACTTCATTAAATACTTTTAGATATTTTAGAATTTATATATTTTTTTACAGCTAGTTTTAGATTTTTATATTCAGCTATTCTCCAAGAGCTTATTCTGCTTTAGAAATTCTCCCTCCATAAAATATTTTAGTTGTTAAACGGTTACAGATCACCCTTACAAAATTATTAATACTTTGATCTTTGAGAATATACTTTAATTTTCAGGAAAAATTCTAAGACTTTTTAATTAGTTCAATCATTTAAATTTCGGTCTTTCGGATTAAATTAGATTCTACTTGTTTTTACAATGACAAGGATACATTAGCAAAAGGCTCATAAGATCTTTAAGGGTAAAATCGACAGGAAATGAAATAAATAAAACAGTTTTTGTGATATTCATAAACTAATTTCACATTTGGTTTCTGTTGTAGTTAATACTTTGTTTATTGTTATTTACATTTACTTATATCAATCAATACCTTTATCATGAGAATATTTATTCTTAGAAAATAATGCTGAAGTGTTTTGTTATGCCAGTAGTGCTTTAAACACAGATGTCTTAAATTTATTATTAGTATTTTTTAGTTTATATATATTGAATACCAATGACTTCATTAATATATAACAAGAACATTTTTCGGAAGTTTATAAGAAACTAAGTACTAAATTAAACTAAACACTACTACGTTTTGAAAATTAAAGGTATTTTAAATTTATCTTTTTATTAATTTTTATTATTATTACACTTTATCAATTTATTAAGGCCCTTTACTTTTAAAAAACTGTCGAACCTCCCTTAGATAAAAATATTGTTGTATCTTATTTTCATTTCTTTTTAAACACTAATAAACTTAATAAAAGTTATATTACCATCACCATAAAATAAACAAATTGAACTTAAATTATAACTTAAACTAAAAAATAGTTATTTCGAAAAGTGATGAAGATAAGAAGTTTGATTTTAAGTTGTATTTTCTTATCTACTTATATCTACTGTATCTACTTATGATTCAAACTGAATGTGTTTAAGATATGAAATTATTAAGTTAGTTAACAACTATTTAAAAATTACAACTAGTATAACGTTTTTACACGTTTTAAACTCAATTTAAACATCTTTTAAACAATTAAATATGTGCTTTTAATGTATTTTTATCAAAACATTTTGTATTCTAGTTTAACACAGTAAAAAATACCTCAGTAAGTTAATTTATTTACAAAAATCTAAATTTTTGTTTACCATCGTATAAATTATTTCCAGAACCATAACTACTAGTTTTAATAGTTTTTATTATTAAATTAGTTGTTTGTTGTTATATTTAAGAGTTTTAAAACTTAACTTAACTTTTTTAGGCTTCATATAATTATATTGAGTGTAACTAATGTAACTAATATCTCGACAAAAGTATAAACATGGTATTTAAACATATTATCACACTTGTTTTTCATTTTATATGCTTGTACACTAATTATTTGTAAATCTTAAGGTGTATAAAAAATAGCGTAATTAAAAAATAAAATTTAGATTCGTTATGATTAAGAGTAAAAATATATTTAAATCTTTTAGAGTGTTAGATAAAATTACATAAACTAAACAAACTGGTTAAAAACGTAAAAAGAGAGAAAAAAAATTATGTTTGTTTTGCTTCAGTCTGTTTTTGTTCAGTTTTTGATATCAAATGTATGTTGAGTTTATTACTCTAAAAACTAAAGAACATTTTTACGAAAATGCAGAAAGTATAAAACTACTTTTTGAGAAGTTTTTTCTTGATTTTTTATGTTATTGCTTATACATTTATAATAGAGTTTTGAAAATAAATAGGGTTTTATTTACTACTTAATATACTGTTGCTTTTTAATTTAAAGTACGCTGTTATAAGGTGAAAATATAAACATCTTGCTGACTGAGTTGTATATACTACAACCTATATTTTTTTATTTAAACCATTTTTTTTTGTAACTGTTAGAAAAATAAACGAAGCGTTTTGTGTTGATAGTAAAAAGTTCTATGCATTTATAAAGTAAACAAACAATTATGCAACGCTTGTTTACATTTCAGCTTTAAACGACTACCACAGTATATTTTTTGAAACAACAACAAAATAGTTCTAAAACAACAAGCATTTAGGTTTTTTTTCTAATATGAGTTATTCGGATGTAAAAGCAAGCGAAAACCTCTTGTTATTTATTCACGACAAAAAACGACTTCAAAAAGAAAGTGATGACCCAATCAAAGCAGTTGTGTATTTTTCCTCCGACGAAACTTTTCAACCTGACAAGATGTGTTGGTTTGTGAATTCAACTGTCACTTTGTGCTCCAGTCTTGCTTCGTTGGTCGGATCTGAAGCCAAAAGCATGACTTTAGACCACCATAAGCTTGCTGTGTACCAAGTTTCAAGTGTGACTGTTTGTATTGGGTGCAACATATCATCCAGTTTGGAAGTGAGGCTTCAAGAACTGTTACAAAGTTTTATTAGTTTTGTACGTTTCAAGTTTTTTTCTGTTGAAAACATGATTGAAGAAACAAAAAATGATGTAAAACAAAGTTTTGATATGCACGAAGCAGTAAAGTTTATTAAAAACTTTGATCATATTACTTCTACAAGCACTGTTTTTCTAAAAACAAAGTTACTTTTAGAACACATTTTAACAATAAATGGAGATTTTGGATGTATTTTGCTGAAAAATCAAAAAGTTCTTAACTCAACATTTACGAAAGAATTAACAATTCTTCTTGCTCTAATAAAAGTAACATCCGATATTGACTCTCTTGTAAGCAGCTTAGATGCTTTTTTAAATGAAAAATGGTTTAAGTTGTACTATAGTTTGTATTTAAGTAGAATAAAAGTTATAAAAAACAACAAATTGTCTGAATATTTACAAATTAAAATGTCTTCAGCTAAAACAAAACCAGATTCTGACAGTATTTCAGTAAAAATTGCAACTATAATCAAGAAAAGTTACACGTTGCTAATTTTAAGAAATACTTTTAAAATACATGATGAAACTGATGAAAATATGGACCAAATCGGAAAATATTTCAATTTGTACATTGAAAACAATTTTGAGTAAAAGAACAAAATAAATAATTTTTTTAACACAGTTTTGATGACTACTTTATATGTTTTTTAGGATAGTATGATTTTGAACTTGTTTACTTTTGTTTCATGCAGCACGCAATAACCTAAAAAAGCAAACAAATATTCAAACATTTGATGTACGGTTAAACTAAAAATAAAAATATCTTATGTGTAGTTATAGTTTCGTAAAACATTGTGTTAATTACCGAAACTTTATAAGTCTTCAAATGTAAAAATTTAGTTTGTTTTGTAATACTTAAGTTTCTGAAGCAGTAATACTTTTAGTCGTTTATTTCAATTAAAAAATAAAACTTTTCAGTGTTAATATAAACATTTTAAACCTTTACATTAGTAAGCAAAAAAACATAAACTTTGATACCAAGAAGTATTAAAACTTTTTTAACTCTAAAATGACTATATGGTTTTAAACAGAAACTTTGTTTGGTTAATAAAAGTTCATTTTATCAGTTACTTTGTACAGTAACTCTTTGTATGATAATAAGACCAGCTTTAAATTTTAAGAAAATTCTTCGAGGTACATGTTATTGTAAAATAAGTTTTACTGCAACTAAGGTGTATCCAAATTTATCTGTTTGGCTATATTTTAAGCAATGGACAAATTTAAAGTTATGAAATTAGTATATAGATATTGATATGTTTTTGTGTTTTATACATATTTACAGATGTAAAGCTTAACTTTTTATTATCTTTTTTTTTCAAAAACAAAATGTTTGTAAACGATTTTAGGAGATTAAGTGATATTGTTTAATATTTTTTCAAACTAGTATTTTCAAAATTTAAACTAAATTAATGGCAAAAACACCTGTTAGACAAATAACTCAAACATTATTAGTTTTTGTTTATATTAAGTATTTTTGACAAGTACCAATGGAAATATTTGATTTATAATAGCTTTAATCTATATTTTTTCATTATATGATAAAAAAGTATGATTATAAGACCAGCTTAAAATTTAAGAGAAAATTCTTCTAGGTACTTCAAATTGTTAAGTAGATTTACTGTTTATAGGGTGTTTTTACATTTTTTAGTTTTGCTAGATTTCAAATAGTAGACTGCTTCTTTTTTCTAGAATAAATGTATGGACTTTGATATGTTTTTATTGTTTATATTTTTTATGATTTTACTGTTATAAAGCTTTATTTTTAATTAGTTTATGCTAAACTTTTAATAGACTTTTTTTATAAGTAACTTAATATGATAACTCTTATAAGTAACTTAATAATAATACTGTCCTGGACAAGACGTTAGAAGGCATCCGTGGTGTGCGACTCGATAACCGTAAGGTTTTTTCGTGCATCAGGTCCTAAAACCAAACATTTTGAGCGCTTTTTTGTCGTTCAATAAATTATATAATTCTAGTACGTGAAAAAATACTTAAATTGGCTTTAAAATATAAACTTTGTACTAGTGGATTACTTTACATTTAAACATTTTCTTTATCCTATACGCAAAATGCATTCAAAAAGTTTACTCGAAATGATTTTAACTATTATAATTTTTTTCTTTAAGTTCGTACAAAAGATTTTGTTATTTCAGTAATATATACTAATAAGATTAAGTTACAAGTTTTTAGTTCATAAATTGTTTTATAAAACTGTAAAGTAATATTTTTATTAAGTACACTAACACTAAATGTCGTTTTTTGGTCATTGAAAATTTGTTGAAAAATATAAATTTTAGTGCTCAATGGTTAACAACTATGTTTAATAAATAAGTTACTCTAATAATAATAATAAAAAGTTTGCTTTTATTCACTATTGATTTTACTATTTAAACAAACTTTTACTACAAAATAGCTATACATTTTTATAACCAATCGTATAGTTTACTTTTTTTAAATCAAAAGTGTTTATTACTTAAATTTTAAGACTGAATTTACAAAGACAGCTAAAATTGTGAACTAAAGAATGACTTTTGTTGATAAGACCGTTTAATTTAATTAAGTATTTTTATTATGTTTTCACAACTTTCCTACTATTTTACATATTCAAATCAACTTTTTTAAAAGAATTCATTAATTTTATAATGATTTTGTTTGAAAACTATTTTTCAGGTTAAGTTAATTAATTTAGAATTAAGAAGATTTACATATGAGCAAACATTTTTTAGTTAAAAATGCAAACCTAACCAGCAGTGCAAACTCAAAATTTGTAGAATTAAATGAGTGTTCTAATTCAAGAAATGCGAATCCAGTGGGCAGACTCTCGGATTTAGAAATAATAAAATACTTTTATGAATATTTAATTTTTACAAGTAACTTTTTAACCACCTAAAAAACAATATCGGAGTTTGTTCTGATCGGTTGCAAAAATGTCTTTCAGTAACATTAAAGTTTATTGAACGTTAAAAAAAGCGCTCAAAAAGTTTGGTCTAGGTACTTAATATAACAAAATATAATACATAATGATTATAATAATAATAACAATAAATAATAAAAATAGGAATAATGGTGACAATAATAATAATAATAATAATAAAAATAATGATAATAACAACAATACTAATAATGATATTAACAATAGAATATGAAAAAAAGTAACAATAATAATAAATTTAATAAACATAATAATAATAACAATAATGATAACAATAATAACGATAGTAATAACAATCTAAATATAATTAAAAAAATATTTTACTGCAAAATAAAAGTTACTTATGGCTTTTGTCACCATACAAGGGAACGTTTTCAAAGAAATGCTCGAATACATTTGTTCACAACAACGGAGTCCACGATAGTCACATCACGGTTGTCAGAAACATTAGAGAGTCAGGAATTATCACAGTATAGTTGTCAGCATTCTTATAGAGTCTACAAATGTTACATAACAAATATCTGCAACATTAGGAAGTCTACAACTTTAAACTCACAGCTGTCCGCAACAACTTTCTGCTATCACAAAACAGTGTGTCCAAAACTACAAAGTCTACAACTAGGACATTACTGGGTATGCTACATTACAGAGTTACACTTTAGCACATACTGACACTTTAGCACGGCGTTACTTTAGCACAGAGTGACACTTTGGCACGGGGTGACACTTTAGCACAGAATGACACTTTAGTACGGAGTGAAAATTTAGCACGTTCAATACTTTTAAGTGATTAAAACAAAAATTGATTAAGAATATATCTAATAAAATTTAAAAAATTAACTTTATATAGTCAGCATCCTGTTGATTACGCATTTTAAGCACTTTAAAGTGTGAATTCAAAGGGAAGTATATCTACCAAAGTTATTTTTAATTGAAATTATAGTTAAGTAAGGAGTAAATTGTAAGACAAAGCTTGGCAGCCTTTTTAAGTAAATTACGAATTATACTTAGAAAAATCATTCGTATCGTAGCAATAAGTTAGAAAACATCTTTAGTAGGCTATATTATTTGAGAAGACCTATAATTAATAATAAAAATAAGTACTAGAATACAAGAAGTTGGTAAATTAAATGGTAGTTGACCTGTTATATACTTAATTAAATGTTCTTAAACTTTATACTATATAATTCACATAATAAAATACTAATATTTTACTAACAAACTATTTAAAAATTTTGCTTGGCTGACAAGGTTGTAATAAACACTCTAATTGTGTAAAACACCAGTTTAAACTTTATTAGATGAACGAACACAAACAAAATTTACTTACGAAGTTATTGTTTTTGATAAAATTCGAAACAAGGTGAAACAGCTGCTTGTCCGCTTGCTGGAATCTTTTTGTTTTAGAATCATTCCAGAACTGTGACTACTTCTCCAGAAACGTTGGCAGTTAGAGTTTCTAATCTGTCGATAACTTTTTTTGTTGGTAGAAATGCCAATGATAGAATCATTTTCGCATCTTTAGCAAAGTTAGAATCTGAATGACCTAAAAAATATACAAACTAGTTATAGGTATATATAATATAAGTAAACGGCATAAATATTCCTTTAATGACAGCAAATACAAATCTAAAACTACTCTTTTGAAATATATGTGGAACTTAAAAGATATAAATTTCAGAAATTAATTAATTTAGAAAAAACGTTAATGTAAAACTTTGTGTGCCTATTTTAAAAGTGATAAACTTAATGACGAATCAACTCAAAAATTATAGCTTAATATATGCGCTTATATTTTATGTTAATATTTATTAGTAGAATGACTAATAAACTGTCCTATTTATATAAATTTAAAAAATTTATTAAAAAAAATACTGAAATGTTTTAATAATAATCTGTTATAGACAAAACACTTCTTGTTTTAGTAAAGTAAACTAAGTAAATAGTAACCTTGATTGTAGACCGGACCTTTGCAATTTTCTTAGAACATTTTGACCAAGATGAAAGAAGTACCCTCTATCAGTCTAACACTACAGCTTGGGAGCTCGTTCTGAAATAAAAAAAAACTGATAGCTAAACTGTTTACGATAAGCTTTATACTTAATACTACTTACTTTTACGGCATTTATTAATGGGAGCTCAAAATCGTAGGAAGGCGGCCGATGGCTAAATACCGTGAATAATGTTTTTGAAAATTTTTAAACTAGTTAATAAAAATAATAACTTTATACATTTTCAGTCTTTAATTAAAGTTTATATGTATATGTATAATGACTGCATATAAAACAATAAACTTAACTAGAGAATCCTAAATTGGTGTATAACTCTATCAAAACTATTACAGAACTAAATTAATTACTTTAAAATTAAACGACAACCAAATACATGGTTGTTGTTACATTTTAACTAGCATTATAAGTCATTAATTTAAGCATCTATAAAAATTAAAAAATATAAAATGTTTAAGTGATAAATAACAACTTCATATTGAGACGATTCTTTTTTTTTAGACATTAAAAACCTTCAACTATCAATCAGATCAAAATTTTTACCACCATACTACTAAACTAAGATTATAGCCACATAAAACTAAAGTAAACTTAGAAAATTTTTATGAATAATAACTAAAATTCAATATAAAGCTCTATTTACAATGATTATCTATATAGCTATCGTACTTTAAAACAACCTATTCAAGAATCATTTATAAAAACAGTAAAAGAAAATACAAACTTATTTTTTCTTGGTTTTAAAGGAGATTATTTATATATAAAATTCTTAAATATACAGAATAGTAAACTAAATAAGAGCATCATAAATTGTCGTAGAACTATATATTCGAAACTTAAAAGCAATAAGAATTATTCAATATGTTATGACAAAAACATTTTCAAAACTAATTGCGGACAAAAGACTATTTAGAATTGTACTCAGTTATTGTCTTAAGGTAGTCATAAACAATAGATCTTGGTATTTACACTTTAGATCTGTTTCTCGTTAGCTTTTCTTATGATGAGTTTGTATATGATAATTTCCACCAAAACTAGCAGTAAACCATTTTCCAAATTCTACACATCCGTAAGATTTTTCTCCTAAATGAATTCTAAAATGCTGAACTAAACTACTTTTCTGTATAAAACCTTTTCTTGCAAATATCACATTCATGAGCTTTTACTGTACAATGAATCAACTTATGACATTTAAGATCAATTTTTTTGAGAATTTTTTTTTCATAAACTTCACATTGAAAATCTTTCTTACCAGTATGAACTAACATTTGTGTCTTAACAAAAACTTTTCTGGTAAAAATCTTTTCACACAAATCACACTTGAACAGTTTATATTTAGCGTGAGTTAGCATGTGTCGGTTTGAATCACGGTTTTGATTAAAATTTTTAAGAAAAACACGACATAAAATTTTTTTCTTTCCACTATGTATCAGCTTATGTTGTGTCAAATTGGAAATATGGGTATAGCTCTCGTCACAAACATCACATTTGTATGGCTTTTAAAATGAATTCTTATGTGGACGTTTAGATACCATTTTGTATTAAAACGTTTATTAAAAACACCACAAGTTTCTTTTCAACATTTAATTTTAATTAAATTGAAAAATAAAATTAATTTTAAAACTAAACTAGCTAAAAATATACTATAAGAACTTTAAAAAGTAAAAAACCTTCAAAGCACATTACTGATTTAAAATATCAATATCACAATTACCTTATTTTTACAATTATACGTAATACTTATAGAAAAAAATGAAAAGAATTTCAAAGTTTTTATCAAGTCTTTTGGTTTTTATTATAGGTTAGTTTACAAATAAGCAACCTTCATAATTCGAACAACATTATTTCTTTTTTAAACTGGTCAGAACTAGTTATAAACAAATAAAACAAACTGAAGTTTTTCATCAAATCTGTTTGTTGCTGTAGACATTGGTTTTAAAGGGCACTTTTGTACATTTTATAAAACTAAATGTCTTTAATAAGATTCATTAATAAGTTTTAAGTTATGATTAATTAACTAATATTATGTATTTATTATAGATAATGTTACATTTAAAGCTCAACTTTATCTTTATATTTTATGCATTTTTTCGTTTTTAGCTTTAAATTATTTTTTAGGTTTTTAACCTAAATAACCTATAAATCATAAAATAGTAAATTCTAAGTATTTAAAACGTTTACAACTTAATTTTTGTAATATATATATTTAAAAAATTGAAAGTTTTCACTACTGATTACACCTTTTAACCATATGCTTATTGTTTCACTATAAAATTTATTCAACGATTTTTACTTTAGCTGACACTGTTTCTTCTAAAGGATATTCTTAGATTTTTAAGTAATAATAAAATAACACAAAGCACACAAATATATACAGTGTTGAATGAGATAGTAGTTCATTAGTAATTGATTAGTCATTGTAATTTTGTACTTAAGTAAAAATAAGGGAAATTAATTGAAGCAATTTAACTTTCTAAACTAACAATAAAATTAAAAAATGACAGCAATAACTACAAAATAACTTGGAAAATACTAAAAAGTGAAAAAATTTAAACTAGGAACAATAACATGCAGGTTGTGCTTAAAAGGAATTTATTAAAAGTTTAACCTGATACAAATTGCATCAACAAGAGAAAGAAATTAATAAAATTATGCAGAAAAAAAAATTCATAAACTAAAAACAAGATAAAACTTCAATAAGAATATAATACTAATACAAAATAGGTTTTTGACTTTTTCATTGAGTTTTGTTGATACTTGGTTTAAATTCAAATTTTTAGATAGTTCTTAAATCAAATTAGATAAACTTAAAAAAACGTAGTCAGATAGTTCTTAAATCTATTTAAATTTTGACTGTTACATTAAGTTTTTACAAGTTAGATTTTGTAATTTTCAGTAACTTTGAGTTTTGTTAATGTTTTGTTGATACTTGGTTTAAATTTGACGTTTTGTTTGACTTACCACTTTACTTACATATCATTTAGTATGTTCTGGTAATATTTAGATTAGTTCTTCTTGTTCAGTTTCATTTTTATAAAAGTCTTCTTTATTCATGTTAGCTTCACGTTTTATATTTGAATTTTTTACTTAAATATAAAGAACAGAACTAACGATTTTGCGTTCTGGTTTATTGATATTAATTTTTTTTTTAAAGTTAAAAAAAATTTGCAGCTGAGAAAATTTTAGACAGTTATATAATAAGTATTTATGTAAATTTTTGATGTGCATTATTAAAAGCTACTACAGAAAATACTCTGTTTTTGAACGTAAACAATTGTGCCACCCCACTGAAAAAAGTCTAGACACATACCTGACCTACAAATTTAATTTTAACTTAAACACGAGTTACATATTGTTTGACTTCAAAATAAAAAAATTGTTTAAATTAAGTACAATCAAGTTATGATCTTTGATACTTCTAACATTAAACTTTAAAAATTAAGTTATAAGAAGTCACATAAACAATCAAATAATGTCAATAAAAAGGTGATGTTCACAAATTATTTAAGTATAATACAGGTTGGCCGCTCAATCTGAAATTCTGGAAAAACCTAGAATTTGATAATTTGGTCTAAAAAATATGGAAAATCCTAGAAATTGGGAAAATTTGAAAAAAATAACATGGAAAAACCTAGCAAAAATCACTGAAACACCTGAAATTTAAATTTTTTTTATATGTTAAATAATAAAATTTTGATTTGACATAAAAAAAACATCGTATAAATAAATAAAAGTTTGACATCATCAAAAAGTTTTTGAATTAAAAACCAAATTGAAAGTAGCTTTACAGTATCTTTATAATATTGTTATACCACTAAACTCATTTTTTAACCTCGAACTTGATTTTAAACTGAAAATTGACCCAAACCGTGTACGTTCAAAAACCTGAAAGAAATTATTTAAAGGGCAACAGATGCACCCTAGTGGCCATCCAGATAAAATCTACAAAACAGATCAAAAAAAAAAAAGTTAAATACAGTTTTTAAGATACAACCAAATAACTATTTGAAAAAAATGTATATTCAACAATTTTAGAATGAATACTAATTTACAGCGAAATTTAGACATCTGAGTTCACTGATGACGTGAGTATGACGCAAGCATTTCGTTGTGACATCATAATGAAAGTTTATTTAGCTTTTAAATTGTTAAGTTATTTATTTCACCTCAAAAACAATTTTATGTTGAGAAAATAATAATTTTTATTTTCAATGGATTAAGATTTTGTTTAACTTTTCAGCACAGCCGCTATTTTTATTCAATGAAATACTAATAAAATTCGGTATTTTAAAACAAATTAATTTCATATGAAAAAATTCGAATTTTTTGTCAAATTTTTCTAGTTTAGAAAATGTTGAAAATATTACATTTAACTTTTTTTAAGTTTTGTTTCGTAATTTCATTTCTATTATGTCAATTTAATTTCGCTTGAATTTTGTTTTTCTTGATTCTGAAACTATTCCATGACTACTACTTTAAATTAAAAAGATACATATCTTTTTTGTAATGTTAAATATTTCTGCGATACACAAAGACAAGAAAATATATTGCATTACAATTCTATAACAAATTAATGTAAATTTATTTACTAACATTAATAATAATTAGAGAATCGCTGTGTTCACTTTTTTTTTGTATGCTTTATTTATAATTATGATGTCACGAATATACCATGGTTTCTTATAAAAATAAAAACTGCTTTATTAAACGTTCTTTTGTTAGATTGTTTATTATTTAACATACAAATTAATAATATATTGTCAATTTAATTTTCAAAAACTATAAAATACTTTAATATGTTGCAAAACATAAGAAACTCCTCAAAGTAGTACATAAAAATACAAATAAAATAAATTTTCTTTTTATGTTAAAATAAGCGAATAACTTAGATTCAAAAAAAATGCTATTGTTTGTCGTTAATATATGCAGAAAAAGACTAGATAACATTAAAACTACAATATTTTGTTTATTTATGTTCAAAAAAGTGTAAAATACTTTCAAATATTGTGAAAAAAGACAAATTATTTTAAGCAGTAAATAGTTAAAGTTAACATCTTAAATTATAAGAGGCGAACAACTTTGATAAAAAAATATTACTGTTTGTTACTGTAAAAAGAAAAAAAATCATTAAATACTTGAAAAGAATATTGGTAAAAGTTTTATAATTAGTTTCTTTTATAGTAATATTTAATGTTTTATAGAATTCATTTTCATTTTTAGTAAATGCTTTTTTTTTGTGTTTAAAAAACAAAAAATTGGGATCAAATAAAGTTAGTATTCACAAATAAAGTAATAATATTGATCAGGATTGCTATATATGGTATTTTTGTATGAGTTATTGACGAGGTACCACATCAAAAAATACCAACCATCGTTGCTAACAGGTAAGCCACCAGTAAGCCAACCAGTCACATTGACCTGAACATCGTCACAGCTTCTTTTCCAGATGTTTTTGTTCGTTTCATCTCTTCTAATTCCTGTGTGGTAGTGCTGTCCTGACATTCCTAACTCTTCGGAAAGCTCGCTGAAATTTTTAATTATTAATTGATATAACGGAACTAATATAATGTTACTTATCATTTTACGTTAAATTGTAACCAAGTTAGCTGAAACTGTTTAATCATACTAAAACTCTATTTACTTTTCTGTCTTTACTTTTAAGTAAAGCTTAATGCAATATTTTTTTAATGTTAGACTGGATGAGAAAATTAATAACTATTTTTAAAATAACAGGAGTATTTAACTATTTTAACTACATTCACAAAATAAAATTTTTTGATGTTATTTATACGGCATTCAGGGTTGCCAAAAGACTTGAAATCCTGGAAAATTCTGGAATTTGAAAAACTAAATTTAAAAACCTGAAATTTGAGAATTGAAAAAAATAAATCTGGAAGTTTAATTGAAAATAACTAAAAGACCTTGAATTTTAAACAATTTTTATATTTTAAGTAGTAAACTTATGTTTAACACAAAAATCTATCATATAGAATATAGATAAAAGTTTTTTATCATAATCAAATATTTTTTTATTAAGAAAACATATTTGAAGTAGCTTTAAAGTAAATTTACAATCCTTTATAGTATCAGGTTTTTACCTTAAACTTAGCTTTAAACTAAAATTAACCGAAAACTGTTTACTTTTAGAAACCTGGAGGAAGTCTTGTAAACCTGGAAAAAACTATGAAATACATTAGGCAACCTTTGGTATTAAACATAATAACACGTAAATTTTTTTTATGTTACAGTAGTTTTATTAATTGTATTGAATTTTCTACAAACCTAGACGTTTATCAAAACTTTAAAAGTGAACATAACTCAAATAGTTATAGATTTCAAGCAACTTACTCTCTTCCATGTCGAGTTAAAATTCTAGGGTCTTTTTGTATTAAGTCTCCACTTCTCTCCTGGCAGTAACGTCTTGCTTGATCCCAATACATTTTTTGATTGACAACCTCGAATCTATACCCTGTTGATTATTTAATTTTTTAACTAACAATGTATGCACTTTTAATTTATTATTGATTAAAACTTATTTACTGAAAGACAACTGATTTTAAATATCTCTGAGCCAAACATTTAAGATGTAATTTTTTTAGTTTGCTCAATTTCAAAGCGACAACCTTATTTCTAGTTAAAAGAGTTTGCTTATAACGATCGTTATCTGAAAAAAATCGATAACATTTTAGATTGCTTTTAACCTTAGTTTGGTACTTAACTTTAGTTATGGTAAGTTTTAAATAAGTTATAGTATGTACTTTAAATATTTTTAACCATTTTACACAGTAATAATCTCCTTTATCAAAATTAATTTATATACCTAATATTTTTTTGCTTGCCTTAATAAACTTCTCAGGTAAACAATTTTTACAGAAAATTCAAAAGACTTAAGTAATATTTCTTTTTTATTTCACTAAACAGCCACCGTCTGCTTCGAGTAAATAGTTTTTCTTAACAGCTTATTTAGATTAGTTGTGTTGTATAGATTTATTTTTATTAATCATTTAAAGTAAATGTAACTTATTTAATTATAACATCCAATAAAATCTTAAGTTCTCGTAAAGTTATTTTTAAGTTTAATATTTAAAACAAAAAATAAAAGTCTAAACAAAGTTATGGTTAATTCAACTGTATTGGTCTCTTGGCCGGCCAGAGGTACTGTTTAGCTTTGTACAAATTTTGAAATGTCTAAAAAGTTTACTAACTTGAAATATCTTCAGTTGCTGCTGTTGTAGAAATCGCAGACTTTTGCTCAGTAGTTGTTGGATTTTCCGCAGCGGAATTATCCGTAGTAGTAGCAGACTGTTGACGAGTTGTAACTTCTGTGTAGAGATGTGTCGTAATTTGAACATCACATCGAGCCTTTAGTTCTGAAAAAGAAATCTTTTCAATTCACACCGCAGTAAAGTCCTTTTAAAAAAGGTAAGTTTTGAAATTTCAACTGAAACAAAATTACTGTTGGCAAGTATCACAAAAACAGCATGCGTAAAATTTTTGATGGCTTGAAGAAATTTTTATAATTGATTTTCTGAAAACAAATTAAAATTGTATAAAAGTTGTTACTGATAATTTTAAAACAACATAAAAAAATAATTATAAATTTTTCAAATTTTTTAAGCAGATCCAAGTTTAAGGGATTTTTGAAAAGCGTAAAATTAAAAAGTTTTAAACTTTATAAATTTACTTTATTTTAGTGCAGATTTTTATACAGTTCTGTTTAACAGTTTTTGTTCAGTAATATCATATAAAGTAGTGCTTTTATTCCGTAGATTTTTCTTAACCTTCAGATATTTCAAAGTTTTAGTTTAATACAATTAAATGCGGTGAAATGCTTTTAATATGCACATCCTACTTACAAAAACACAATTAAATGTGGTTTTTGCAAAATAGCTGATTTAATAATCACACCACTAATTTAACTTAGTTTTTGTTTAATGTAAACGCCGTTGGATTTTAAACAAAAAATAATATTTAGGATTTAACTCACTTTGGTTTTTTTTTGCTCTTATGACGTTACTATTGTACCAAAATAGAGAAATTTATGTTTAAAATTCTTAAAACTTAAGGTTTCTCAAAAAATCTTAAACATCTGCCTGTACAAATGTAAAGTCATATTGTTTTAGCTAATTTTTACAGTAAGCAGTCATTTTTTATGTAATTTTAAGTTGTTTTTAGAAAACCAGTTTTGGAACCATGAAAAATTCTTTAAATTGCCCAAAACTTTGCACAGGTTTTTTAATGATATTAACCAATAGTAAAAAATAACTCCGGTTAAAAGCTGAAAACGTTTTTTTGTATTTACTTTTAATGTTTTATATAGGGACCCTAACACACAAAAAAAATTGTTAAAGTAATATAAAAAGTAAAAAGTTTTTATTTCCTTTTATTTTTTGTAGAGTAAAAAGTTTATATCTACCTCTTTTTTTCGATAAGTAAAATGGTTTTACTTCCATTAATTTATTTTTTGTTCAGTAAAAAGTTTGTATTTACCTTCAATTTTTTCGTTAAGTGCCACAATTGTTTTCTGCTGCTCGTTGATTTTCTCCTGAAAAGAAAATTTTTAAGTTTTTTTAACTATAGTTTTAAAACTAACAAAACCTTTTTTGTTTCTTCGGTGACAGAAAAAATACCCTCAATAAATAAAATGACCAAAGTGAAAATTATCACCATTAGTGTTAGATTTATTATTAAACTAGTTTTTAATTTTTTACCCATGCTCTAACAAAAAGAAATTACATATAATATAATAAGTTTTAATAAAAGAGGTTATATTTAGAAAAACTATCTTTTTTTGTTGTTGTTTTTTTACAAAATTTTACAAAAAACTTAATATTTTTATGATATCAAATTAAACAAAAAGTCAATTGATGATTTATTTAATATTTTTGTCACATAAAATTATATTAAAAGGTTTTAAATCCTAGGGTTTTTAAATGCGTGTTCTCATGTAATTTAAAAAAGTAGTTTACTATAATACCTTTTTATAAAATTAAAACTTTTTGCCTACTAGTTAGAAAAAGAAGTTTAGTGACTCTAACTTAAAGCTAAACATTTTTTAGACAAAATTTTTAGCGATTTTGGTTAGGTGAAAGGGATAATACAAGAGTCTTTTATACAAAACTTATGTATATACTTATTTTATTACAACTTTACAATCTAAACTCTTACCCCTTACTTAAGTTTTTATATTTAAAGCAATATAAAAATTTAGGAACTTAAGTTGAAAACAAACAAGTATTTATTATTACTGCATCAACTAAGTCAATCTATAGCAAAGTAAACAAAATACTAGTTAACAATTTTTTGTTAATTCAATCTGCTCTACAAACAAGATCTTAAAGTTAAACTAGTTTAATTGTGTTTTAGAGCGTGCACCAACTGTAGATGGTTGATTCATAGCTGACACGTACACGGAAATTAAACGCGTCATAAATACGAGACTTAAACACGTTTTAACGCGGAACTAAAACGTTTTCACACGGAAACAAAAAAAGCTAACTCTAAGTAAAACGTAAAATTTTTTAACTTGGTGTGTGGTTTATAATACAAGTTAATTGTTAACGCTGCTTGCATGGATATCAAAATACTGAAACTAAGTTCTTATGTATGTAGCTTGATTTTTTTTCAGCAAGACATTTGTTTTTTTTTCGCTTTTAAAACAAAATATTCTTAAATAAAAATGTATTTATTCATAAACTTGTTAAAGATATTGTTCAAACTTAATTTATAAATAAGTAGTCATATAATAAATAATTATTATTTATAAACTTGTATTGTATTTACATTACAATCAGGTTAAATCTTTAGGATTTCAATTATTAAAATATTGACAAATAAGACAAATAAATAACAAATAGAAGATAGTATTCGGTATATTACTAATTTTGAGCATTTGAATTGCAATGTATGTTCGTTCCCTTTTATTCTAAAGTGTTGTGGCAAATTTAGTTTTATATTAAAAAAAAATGCTAAAATGTTATCAATTTACTTTTTTATGAAAAACCTATTTAACTAAAATTTATTTGTGAAAACTAGTTTTTTTTGTTACAATTAGAAATTACTGGAAGTACTCTAAGATGTAACAAGCAATACAGTATAAGTACCGCCTGTTCTCCTTTTTTGCCTTTGACTACAACTACTTGTGAAAATTTTGGCGATGAAAGCTTAAAGGTTCCATCGATAAAAAAGCATTCACTTTCCATTAAAATATCAAGTATAAAGCTTCTATAACATAGGGCATTAATGGCCAAAATGCAAACTATACTTTATTTAATTTAAATAAAAGATTAAAGATTTCACATTTCAAAAATCAAAGTTCTGTTTTGGGACATTTCCACTGTCCCCAAGCAGAAATTTTTCAGTAGTATCGTTCACTTTATATATCTTTAAGTATTCCTGGAGTTCGATATCTTCTATTCTATCTGCAATCGGAGAGTAAAGGTTATGTGATTTTCTTGCACGTCTGAAACTTTTAACAAGGTTTCTATGGAAAGCTTACACTTAATAAATTTTAGTAGTCCCAGTGTTCATTTAAAAAGTACAAAAACTCATAATCTTTAATAAAATAAAAACTCTACATCTAAAGGATATTGACTGGTATAAGCTAAAACCTATACTAAAATGAAGTTTAATTTCTATGAAAAAACAAAAAAATATCGCTAACCGGGGTGTTCTTCTTATACAATGCTAGGGGCCTGGTTTATAACGCAACGTGCGCTTTAACTTGTATAAAAGATGTCCCCAAGATAACAAGTAAACTATAATTGATAAATATACTAATATGACTTACTTACTATTTATTAAAGGTTTAATAAATAAAATACTTATACTAATGTTAAACAAAATACTTATACTAATGTTAAACATAATTCGAGTCTGTGGTAATGAATGTATTTACAATAAAATTGCGCAACAAAAAGGTGATAAAATACTATACAACATAAAGCCAATAAATCGAATTATCAATTCTTTTTGTAGATTAAAATACATGAGTCAAAGAAGCTGAAAGCTAAGTGTTCGTTTAAACAAAACTCATAAAGCGATCTAAAAGCGAACTAAATTCGATAAACAACATTACAAAAAAATAAACTTATTTAAAATATAAGCTCTACGTCTGAAGGATATTGATTGGTATAAGCTAAAATCTATACTAAAATAAACTTTATTTCTATACAATTATAAAAAATCATAAACTTTTTAAAATAAAAACTGTAAATCCAAAAGATATTAATTTGAACAATTTCAAATCTTTACTAAAATAATCTTTACTTAGATTATATATAACAACATTTTCCAAACTTAAGATTTAAAAACCGGAAACTTACCTAAATAAGTGACATAGTGCATTAAACTAAATTTTCCTTTAAATCTAAGTTTAATCAAAAGTTTATTTAAAATTTATAACTCTTTATTACTGTAATTTTTGCATCTTACGGTCAGAAAAATAAATATGACCTGTGATGTAACTTCAGCAAGAAAATAGTTTGTACAAAAGAAATAAAATAAAAACTTTCAAAAAATAGTTTAAATGATTTCTTCTTATTTTTTTTTTCAGTTCACAGTCAGACTTGTCTAAAGTTTCTTATTATAGTTTTGTCTTTAAATGATTTTTAATTTAGTAAGTAGACTGCTCAAATAAAGGTTTTTTTTTAATATTTTTGTGCTTAGAAATCTTCTTTAGCTATAAAACTTTCTGAAAAATCGTAAGTCTTATGTTTTTAGTTTTTTTAAACTTAGATGATGAAACTTTTTTTATAATTATTAAGCTTAAAACTAAAAAATGCAAACATGAGTCCTAAAACTATCGTCTTTGAATAATCAAATAAAAGTTTTACTAGTAAAACTTTAAGTTATGCTGGTTATTAAAATTTTAAAAGAATGAAAATGCTAAACAGATAGAAAAATTTGTGAAATAAGTTAATTTACTTTTGCAGTAGTCCATATATAAATCTTACGACACATACATACGTATTAAAAAGTTGCGACAAACGTAGATGTAGAATAAGAGGGACTTAACATTTTTTTGTATTGCAATATTCAAATCTACATGTGTTTCAAAAATGAATTAGGTAAATTATTAATAGTCTATTAAGTAATCGGAGATTTAAAAAAACAAAGAAAACTTATTTATCAGTATTTATTCATGTTAATATTTTACTAACTAAAATTAATTTATGCTTATTAAAAATATTATAAAAAACCTGGAGCTAATTTATTTTGCTAGATTTATGAAAATAGTTTTATGCTAAAAATATAAAAGTAAAAGTTTTATAATACCTTCGTTGAAATTTTTGATAAAATGAGTTAATAGAATTTTTTAAATTTATTTTATTTTATTAAAAAAAGTTAAGGTTTGCTTAAAAATAACTAGTAGTATTTTATATTAATCACGAAGTTTTAGTTAAAGCTTTAGCTTGTAACATATTTAAAGGTTGTTAACTTTTAGTCTACATGTTGGATAGTTTTTTTTTAGATTTTTAAACATAACAGTAAAATTGTTATGTAAGCATAAAAAAGAGTGTCACTTTATGCTAAACTATCACTCCGTGCTAAAGTGTCACTCTGTGCTAAAATGACGCCCGTGCTTTTCTGACTCGTTCCCATTAAACTAACACATAGGAGCACTTTTTGCCATCTGCTTGCGAAATTTACCACCGTCAAGACAGGTTGCTGAAAATTGATTAGAAGTATCACCATGAGCAAAATAGCCCCAAATATATACAGCTTCTTACACAACTATACTTTCGCCGCCGTTAACAACAAATCAGTTCTTAACTGTTGGTGGTGCGTCACATTCTGTCAGTAAATAATATAGTTTGAATGTTAATAATCAAACCTTTTAAAAGTTATATTACAAAATAAAATCTGTTTTGTATATAAGTTAATACCTAAACCTTCATAAGCGGTAGATTTAAGTTTTACTTTATCTAACTTTTAAACATCTAACTTAAATTTTATTATTTTCTTACAGTAATACAATTTGTATTTAAAAAATCACTCTAGTTGTTGACCAACGTGACATTCATCGGTTACATTATTTTACAGATATCTAACCCTTAGTAGCATACATTATCAAAAAATGGTATATAAGTATTCGCTTAAGTTTTTACAAGTTTGTTTGAAAATTTATATAAAGACAAAACAATAATTTTTGTTAAGTTTGTTGTACTCTTAAGTTGTTTGCGTGATTCAACTATGAATCATACTTCAATTATAATAAATAATAACTCAGGACAGTCTGAAATTTAAAAAACTAAGGATGACTTAGGCCAGTTTGACTTTTTTATAAAGAACTCTGAATTTTTATACGAATATTTAAATTCACAGACCATTTTTTTATAGATCTTAAATCAGATTTATTTGTTCCAGTTTCAATTGTTTTATATTTTACAACCAATTTTGTCCAAAAACTTGATTTTATTGATTTTAGGAAGTTCATTACTATTTTTATCTATAAGATTTTATTTAATGGATCTGAAAAGCTCAGTATGACTCAGCGCAGTTTAAGGTCACTCAAAATAAGTTTTCTGACTTGTGCAAACTTTTCTTTTAAAAGACTTTAAAAGGACAATGTTCTTAACCTTTTTCACTGAACTACTATGATGCTGCTTCTGCACATGATTAAAGTCTGTTTTTAACAAATGCTTTTCAAAGTGTTATAGATTTTACAGATGATTCATAGTCGCCATTGTGTATAGCTGAAAATTACTTGAACAGGACTTTTAAAACAGCTTTAGGTTTATTAAGTATTCAGTATTTTTATAAACAATAGGAGATAGAGCACTATTTTTCAGTCTCCTTATTCTACTACGTTGATTTATATATAGTTATTTAAAAAAGATTGACAAAATTTTAATTGATTTCAAAAGTTTAACATATGATTATGAATTTTTAGTAAAATATTTGTAAAATCAAATTCAGTCGCTTTTTTTATTACGTTTATTCCAGTTTTTTCAGTGGTCGCACAGGTGACAGGAAACCAGTCAAAACACGCCCCTGGTATATTCCAGAAGAGTAGAAAAACTATCAATTAAAAAATATTTATTTTATTTTTCAACATTTTTTCTTTATTTTTAATTAAAACTATCTTCAAAGGCTGTTCTTTTGTATAAGTAAGTTGTTTGTATAAAGTTTTATGTATTTTTAAAGAAACCTACATTTAAAACTTAATTCAATACTTGTCGAAAATAACGTTTTTTAAATTTTAAATTTTCTGATTCTCATTTTTTTTACGTAAACTAGATATAAAGCATAAAAAACAAACATTCTTTTAAGTGATAATATAGATTAGAAAATGTGCTGATTTACAGGTTGGTAAAAAAAAAACGCTTTCTTAGAAAAATTTTGTTTGAACTTTAAAAACCATTAGTTTTTTCTATTAGATAAATATTCAATTATTAAAAACTTATTTTTACAAAACAAAAGTTTTTGATGAGAGTTTTAATAACATAAAATTATAATTTTCTGAATAAAATTTTGCTACTAATTTGCTTCAGAAGTTGATAATTTTTTTGGTTCAAAATCCACCGTACATAACACTTTTATTTTGCTTTTAATTTCGAAACAAGTATATCCAGTGTAAGCTTTAAAACCTGGTTGAGCGGGCCGCTGTTCCATCTTTTGTGGGCAGCATTTCTTTTGAGTTTTGTAAGCAGGCCGGTTGTTTTCATTCCGGGGTCGGATTGAGCACGCCTAGTTTAAACGGTTTATACTTGAAATCAGGGGCGTAGCGTGGGAAGGGGCACTGGCGCATGCGTGCCTCCTAAAAAAAAAAAATCATCTTTATCTTTAAATCATTTAATCTCCCTGCTTGATTTTTTTAAACTTTGTTTATGTAGTATTTAAAAAGTTAAACTGGTTTTTGAATACCAATTATACAGATTCGGTGCGTAAACGCATTGTGTACAGCTACCGGCTATGATGAAAAATTCCACAAGAAAAAAACTTTAAATCCATAAACTTCATGAGAAGTTAAACTCAAAAAATATTTAATAAACAGTTCATACTGTGATTACAGTATTAACCTCACCGTACAAAATGTTTTCTTTAAACTTAAGTGAACTTAAATTTTTTAGAAAAAGTAGTAAAATTCTTATTTACTTAAATAATGAATAAATCAAAAATTGTAATTCTATCAACCATAAAAATTAGGAAATTCATAATTATTTTTTCTTTTTCATAGACTATGGATGAGATCTAATTAATTTAGATGCAGTTTTTGTTGTTTTATAACCAATTTTGTTACAGGATCAGTTTTTATTAGCTAAGAATAAATAAAAACAATATAAAAGCAAAAATAATAATAATGATAATAATAATAATTATAATTATTATTATTAAAATTAAAATAACAATTATGATTTTGAAGAAAAAATTTTATAAAATAAATATACATTTTTTTAGTTTTTAATACTTCTAATCTAAAAAAAAGTATGCAATTAATAATGCTTCTGTTACATTTTTTGCACCTTTTTGCATGGATGCTAAACACTCAGGCTAGTTTAATGTTTTTAAAAAGCATATGCTATTTTAAACGTTTTGAAAAGCCCAGGCTTGTTTTAATACAAAAAAGTATATATATATATATGTATATCTATGAAATCAAATTCAAGCATATGATTTATAAATGTAGTATACATTTTTTTTTTAGTTTTTAACACTTCTAATCTGAAAAAAATAAGCAATATATAATGCAGTTATTACATTATTTTGCACTTTTGTCCAGGGTTGCTACATACTCAGGCTAGTTTGATACTTTTAAAAAAGTCAGGTTTCTTTTAATACTTTTAAAGCTCAAGTTAGTTCAGACTACTTTCTATTTTTCAACTTTGTTTTTAATATGTTTTTTTATTTTTAAAGTTAACTTCTAATTTTGGTATTTTTATATTTAAGCTTTTTAAGAGTGATTTTTTTAATATTTAGCTTAAAGGTTTTTCTTTTCAATTTTCTCATAAACTTATACCTACTAAAGCAAGCTTTATAGAACTCAGGATAGTTTTTGCTCACTGAGGTTGGAACTTTTTGCTTTAAGAGTGGCCACCCTGTTTATTTTTTTTAGCAACAAAGTAGATTATTTTATTTTATTTATTAATTGAATTGCACATACTATGAAATTTATAATCTCAACCTTAATTCTTGATTTATGTTTATTTGGAGTTAGCTACATAAACAGTTTAATGTAAGTTAGTTCAAGTTTTATTCTTTAAAATTTTTTTTTATATTCAATTTTGTTTTTCGTACTTGGTAGTTCAAAAAAAGAAAAAAATAATAATGGAATATGTTCATTGGCTTTGGTACTTTTTAGATGTATAAGATACTATAAGCATTCTCGTTAGTCTTTCTATTTTTGTTTAGTTTTAACTAGGAGGGGCGTTGTGTCTGTAGTTGTGAAAGTTATACGAGCTTATGCGACCTCACTCTTTAGTAAGGAATAATTATTTCAAATTTTATATGAATGTATACTTTAAAAGTTGAATAGTTTTATAAAATACTTTGGTGTATATATAAAAAATATATAAAAAGAAAATGTACGTATTTTTATTATCAATATTTTTATAAGATACCAAGTACTTTGAAATTAATTAACAAAGTTTATAAAAGACCACAAAATCTTCTAAATATGTAATAATTATAAATACTTTACATTATGTTAAATTTAGTTTGTTAGTGAAATTATGAGTTTAACTCATTATAGAATTTGTGTATATATAGAAAATCTAAAGAAAAATTAACCATAAGACATATATCTACATGTGCTTGTTCTAAGCCTGTTTTAAATATACAAAAAAATGTATGCTATACAATAATATACTGCTAGTCCTACACTTATTTACTAAAAATTAAAACATATTGCATCCAAATCTAATCTAATTATATAAAAAAAGAGTAACTAGATAAATTAGTTTTTTCAAGCTTAAATACAAAACTTTTAAATGAATTATTTCACAAAGTTGTTGAATAAGCACAGTCCAGGCTTGGTAAAAGTCAATAAATGCCTACTTCAAACCCAACAGAGTAAAACAATTCTGGCGAAATCTCAGAAACTTTGTGGAGCGCCACAATTTTGGAGTTACAAGTTTTATGACAACAGAAGATTTTTTCACACGTGTAACTCCTTACTTGCCGCCAAGGATTTTTATAAAACGCTTGGTGTTTCAAAAAACGCAGACAAAAACGACATCAAGAGTGCTTACATTCAACTTGCGAAAAAATATCATCCTGATAAAAATAAGGGTGATAAAGATTCAGCTGAAAAGTTCAAAGAAGTTAATGAAGCTTACGAGGTTTTGAGAGATCAGAAGAAACGGCAGGATTACGATAGATCCGCTAAATACCAAACTAACCAACAAAGAGGGTCCTATAGGTATAAAGCTAACCCACAAAGGGAAAAAGCTAACCAACAAAGAGAACAAGCTAACCAACAAAGAGAAAATGATAAGCAACAAAGGAGATCCACTAGAAAACGGCCTGAAACCTATGAAAATGACTTAGATTTTGAAGAATTTAATTTTGACTTTGATTTTGGCGTATTAAAAATCAATGTAGAAATCAAACAAAACAAGGGTGTGATGAAGAAAATTAAGATTGAAATTAATAAGAAGATAAAGGTTGTAATAGATAAAAAAATTACGATTGAAATAAATAATAAAATTAAGATTGAAATTGATAAGAAAATTAAGATTGAAATAAAATCTTGATTAACAACTAACTAGTTGCACGTTATTTTTTATAATAAACTCAAATTCATGTAATTGTAAAGGTACAAAACTTGTTATTGATTTAGTAAACTATGAGTCACTGCAACTTTTAACTCTTTTTGAAAGTTGTTAAATAATATGCAGCAAAAGAATTATATTTATAAGTTTATAATAAGTTCGTCTGTAAATGAGTCATCAAATACTAAATGTATTGAACACAATACACATATATATTTATTTTAAATGTAGGGATTGCATAAGTTTTAACGTTTTACTTCTTTTTTTCAAATTAATTAAAATATATTTAGAAATTATGTACTATATTGCAGTAAGTGTCGTGGTATGCAGGTTTTCTAGTTAGTTATAAATCAGTAAAAATAAAAAATTTATGAAAAAACGTTAAATACTAGTTGAACTTTAGGTTATTAAAAAAAACGTTTTTGTTTTGTCTGTATAAAAACTATGATATTTTCAAAGCAAAATAAAAATACTTTAAAATGTTGTTAGTGTTTTTAAATCAAATTAGAATTATAAGCTCAAATTATTCATTTTAATATATGTTTACTTTTAGAAACAATGAAAACGTTAAAAATAAAGATACTTTGAAGTCATAAAACTTTTGCAGTTATATTTAACCTAAATAAGAAAATTTGGTTTACTTAAAAATGCTACGGAAACTAAATATGATGTTTTTTATCTGATTTAAATAAGAATTCGGAGTCTAATAAACAAAAAAGTTATGAAAAAGCTTTAAAAATTTACTTCGTTTTTATCTGATACCAAAATCTACGAAACTTCTAATTAATTTAATTTGGTCTATAAATACCTTAGGAAAATTATGTAAAAAGATTATACGTTTGAAAAACGATTGAATTTATTACAATTTAGTTTAAAACGGCTTAGCTTTGAAAAAAATGAGAGAAAATGTTAGAACAAGCTTTAAATAGTTTGGTCTGAATAGTATTTTTTTTAAGTCGTGACGAAGGAAGTGCAAAAAATATCTCTTGTCAAAGCAAGATGAGGGGCCTTACTCCTTATACGAGATAAGTTTTGCGATGTTTTAAGCTTAATTTTTTAAAGTTCATGGGTAAAAATCTAAATTTACGAAAGTAAAACATTTAAAATAGCTAGACTTAAAAAAAATTAAAGTTACAGTAAACCAGAATGAAATTATTAGATATTTTTTTTACAAAAACAAAGCTTATAAAAACTACAAAAATAAAACAAAGCTAAGTAAAGTTTAAATATACTTATAATATAACGTTTATAATCGAAAAAATATTCATAAAGTACGCTTTAGAATAAATTTTATAAAAATGCGCTATAAATTTAGAAAAACAATCAAATGTTTTGAATTTATTTCATTTATCAACTTAAAAGGTTTTTTCGTGTACAAGGTCTTAATGCCAAATAATTTTAGCGTCTTTTTTTGTCGTTCACTAAACAATAAAAAGTACTTAAAACGAAAAAAAAACAAAGAAATAAATAAAAACAAGACAGAAAAGTTTGTTGAAAAAACCCCGAAGTAAAAATCCAAACAATACCAATATTTACTATTGCCAGCATTATGTCTGTATATGATTTAATTATAGGTATAATTTAATTCATACCTTTTTTGGTAAATAGAATAGATCTAACTGCCCACATATTTAAAGAAAGTACATGAGGCTTTTAGTAGTAATAATCAAAACATACTTTAAGAGCTAAAAAAATGCTCAAAGCAAACATAATTTCAAATAAAAGCTACATAAAGACAATTTAACACATATGAGCTCAAACTCTCTCACTTGACCTTCAAAAAAAGATTAATCGTTGCAGAGGGGAGAGTGTGTTCTCTGATGTTTAAAAAAAAAACATGTTACTTTATTAAAAACAAATAATGATCTGCTGTGTGAGTTTAATAGGTACCTTATGAAAGGTGCAAATCAAAAACAAAAAACAATTTTTCAAAAAGTATAAATAATGTTAGATTATTTAATGTTTTTTAAATTTTTACACTTAGTCTATTAATAGTATTCAAACTATTTATAGGTATAAATGTTTGATTTTTTTAACATAGTATTTTATTTTTTATTTTGGTTTTTAATTAAAATCCTAAAGTTAAAAAAAAAATAATAGTTACAATGCAACTTTCTATTCCTTTACAACCATTGAAAATGTTTCCTTAAAGTTCTATGTCTATAGCATAGTTGTTTTTGCTGGATAAAGTCAGACTGGACTAAAAGAAGATTATTTTTAAGGTAAAGTTCAGATGTATGTGAAATTTTTAGTACATTAGTAGAGCAGCAATAAAAAACAAATGTGTACTAAATTGTACATTTAAAAACAAGTCTGAAAAATTTGAACTGTTTTTGTATGGAATTGTTTAAGTTATAGTGCATTGGGTAATGGCCTATACTTTGTAAAAGCAAATAAAGGTAATTTTTATAAGTTAAGTTCAGAAATCTTTAAAATTTTAATACATTAATTAAAACTCTATTAAAACACGTTTTATGAAAAATTGTTTTTAGATTTAACTTTTTTTAAGATATTTCACATTTGGATTGTTCATTCACCTATTAGCTTTTCAATATATTTTAGGATTGACATACACTCCAGCTACTTAAGATAACTCAGGCTAGTTTAAATTTTTGCAAACTTCAAGCCAGTTTGAATATTTTTTCCAAATCTCATGCTGATCCTTATGATATTTATGCTGAACCTTTTTTTTTCTCAAAAATTGTGTTTTTACCAAATCTTTTTAATATCATTCATTGTCTTTATGTATTAAACCAAGATTAATAGATTTTTTTTCAGTTCTTGGGTTATATCACTGTCTTTTCAATTTTCTTATAAACTCAGGCTAGCTTGATGTAATTCAAGCTAATTTTTTGTCACTCATGCTGGCTTTTTTTGACTCAAAAATAGGCAAATCTGTATTTTAAAGCTACCTAATGATCTTTGCTGTTAAACTTTGTTTCATTTACAGTATTTGTTTAAACATTTTATGTTTACTGTACATGAATTTTAAAAACATCTAGTTGTATATAGTAAAAAGTAAAATTACTGGAAGGTCTAAAAGTACTTACAATACTACTATTTAAGTTATACTTATTTTGTGGACACTAAATATTTAGACGCAAATGTTTTTGATATGTTGTATAATAAGAGTTTAATGATCAATTAAAGATCAGTTTAACAAATATATTGAAGTTAACTTGAAGAAAAACTTTCTTAAATAGAAATATAAATAATAAGACATAGTCACTAACATTGCCCAATTACCAACTTAAGAATAAATTGAAGGTTTATTGTAAGATTTTTTAGCACACTTTTAGTTGTAAAAGGAGTTTGCACAACTGCCAGTCTGTAACTTGCTATTTAAAAAAAACAATTAGTTTTTTCATTACCAAAAATCTGGCTTAACTACATAGTTTTATGAAAATGTGAGCTTTTCTTATCTTTATGAATAGCAAAAACAAAATTAATAATTGCTAGAAAAAATAACTTTTAAAGCTGAAAATATTAAATACTTCAATAATATATTTTATTAATAAAAAATTATTTTGATTTATATTTTATAAAATAAATTTTTGATTGTTACAATACAAATGTAGATCTATTTGGTGTTTTATTATTCTACATTTAGCCCTAAAACTATCAGTGCAATTTTACTAAATTATAACTTTTTTTCTTAAAAAATTCAACGTTGAAGCTCTTTATTCTTATCACTTATAAATATAGTTGGTAAAACCAAAACTTTTGATTTTCATAATTATTTTCAAAAATTGTTTTCATTATGCTCAAAGTTTATTAGACCACTAACAATAAAAATGATAACAAAAGTACTTTTGCTCCTCATCCTTCACCGCACAACATCAGCAAGCAAAGGGTTCATACCGATGAAAATTGTTGACGAAGTCTCAAACGTCAACAATCAGCAGACAAGCAAACTGGTCACTGAAGCCCAGCCTTCAAAATACACAGGTCCCGACCACCTCAAGCAACTGGTGGGCCAGTGCTTTGGCCTAGTCCAAAGCGGCTACAAGTACCAAATGTGCCCTTTTCATAATGTGACTCAGCAAGAAACTAACGAGAGTTGGAACGCTTACAAGGGTGTGCTGGGCGTGTGGCAAAGGTGGGAAGTTGAGGGGCACAAGCTGAAGTCCCTGGTGTTTGAAAAGGGTGACAGTTGCGGGGATTCTCACAGGAATGTCAGGGTTGAGCTCAAGTGCTCGCAGGAGGGCGAAACCGAGCTTGTGCAAGTAACAGGTTTGTTTTGTTTATTATGTATTGCTAAACACAGTTGGTCAGGATACTGTAAACTAAAAGTATTAAATATAAAGTGGTCTTTCAAAAGCTGTGGTTGCAAAAAATCATTATGTCATAAAGACATAATAAATGTTTTAGATATTGATATTGTATTTTGTTTACGTTGTTGCTAATGTGCTGACCTTTGTTTTACTTGCCTTAGTATGAAACTAGTTTATGTCTTATTACTTTACCATATTTGTAATTTAAGATCAAACTGTTGATATTTTTTTGATTGTTAGACTACTATATAATCAAGGAATTGTTAAATATGTTTAAGAGATTTTTTTAAAACTTCATCGAAAGTATTTATTATAAGTTTTACATAGACTATTTAAAATTATTTAAATACTAATACTCTTTTGATTATTTTCATAAAAAAATTTGATTTTTTTGACTATGAAGTGTTTAATAAAGTAGTTTTCAAAAGCTGAATTATTTATATTTACTACAAGAAGTACTACTTGTGTTTCAATATGTGTTCAATTTTCAAAATAGTATACTTATTTTTATTTTTTAATCTTTTTTTGTAGAATTTTTAGTTTATTATTCAACTATCAAAAAAGTAGTTCCCAAAATATACATAAAACCAATTTATTATTTAATTAACTTGTTAAAAAGTTATTGAAATAGTATGTAACTTAACATATAGCTACTTTTTACTTTTTTCTGCTTTATCTTGCTAATAATAAAAATACAATAATAAAAAGTATACAACAAAATATATAAGTACCTAATATTGAAATATCTTTTTGAGTTATAGTAGTATATTTATCTCAAAATAATTTTAAAGACAATATGTAGGTGTCAGCATTTTTTGTTACAAGAAATAACATTGGCTTAAACATGGAAGTATAAAGTCTAACCTATTAGTTTTATTTAATATTAAAGAAATAAAAAAATATAATTTTAAGAGTTTATTAATTAGTTAAAAAGTTTCAGATACAAACATATGAACCAAAACTTTTTTATTGTAAATTATCCCAGTAGTTAAAAATTTTTCTATAAATACTTCTATTATTTTATATTTCGAGTTTAAGATCTAAAACTATCAGTGGACATTTCTTGAAAAGTTAGACATAATTAAAAGTTGAAAATTTAGAAAAAAGCTCAAAAAAAAAGATTTAGAGGAATGGCTTTAAAGTTTTCTTTGGATAAAATAGTTTTAGTTTAGTAAAACCGAATATTTAAAGAACTCTTTTAAGTGAAGGAAAAAATAGATTTTTGGTAAAAAAGTTTTTTTTTTTTTTGCCATTTTAATTTACAATTTATATGAGGTTGAGGAATCTGTTGAACTCACCAAATTTTACCCTTAAGTCTCAAATTTTATTTTTAGTTTTATGAAGCAATGAAAAGTTTCTGATAATTAAGATAAAGGCTTTAAGATTAAATCACCTTTTTAAAACAAGGCAGACACCCCTATTTCCTTAAATAATTATTAGATGGTGTAATACTAATGAAGTCCTAGTAAAATTAAGGCCATGTTGGTTTAGAACTTTTTGATTTACTCAAACTTTCATTAAATTTTGAGATATTATAGTTATGTAAAAAGTGTTCACTAAAAAAGTTATGGAAGAGATTTGTTTAATGGCTAGTTTTCTCAGAATTATGAAAAAGTTACCTAATAATCTAACAAAAAGATAATTTTAAAAGCAAATCACCTAATTTATCCAGAAATATTCAAAACAGTATTAGGAACAACTTACAAAAATTATTTTTAATTTTTTTTTTGAAAATATATTTTTAAAGAAAAGTACAAAATTTTCTTTCCTAAAATCATTCATAATTTCCTAAAGATTAGACTTAAAACATTTGAGAAAAAAAGCTTAAAATCTATAACAGAAAATAAATTCTAAATCAAATATTCCTTTTTTCCTTTCTTGTTCCTTACACAATAACCTATTGTATTCTACAACTGTGATTGGTTAAATCTCAAAAAAACACTTTTAAAAACTGTTTAAAGTAATTTATTTGGTCTATAACGTTGTATAATTTTTAATAATAATATATAATATTGTTTTTAGTTGGCTTTTGAATAAAAAGTTATACAAAAACATTTTCAAGATTCTGCAATGAATTTTGAATCATATAAGTAACATACACGATGAAAAATTGCTGTTTTGTTAAAATAAAAATGCAAAAAAAGTTTGGTGAAGATTATAGCAGTAGTTTTGATTTTGTTTAATTCCTAAATAAATTATACTTTTAAATATAATTAAAATAAATAAATTTGTTGAATCAAGAAACCCTGTTGAGTTCTTGGATTTTTTTTCGAAAAAAAATACTCTACTTAATCTGAGTTTAAACTATGTTATTTGTTTTTAAATTGTTGTATGTGAAGTTAAGGCCATAGGGGGGGGGGGGGGTCCACTTTGTTTTTTACAACTTGATCTTATTTTGTAGAATTTAATCTGAGCTATCAGAAACTTTTAACCGCTTAAAAAAACTCAAAGTAAATTTTGAGATATAAGCGATCAAAGAAAGGGCGTTCAATAGGTTCCTTATGGAAGGCGAAAACTAAAAATGCGAAAAAAGACTATTTCACTAAAAATCTATCTCCTCCTTCATTTTTTGAGTAATCTTTCTCAAATTTTTACAGAATGTATATCATTAAACTTTAAAGAGATCTATTGTAGGAATTTTTTTAATTTTGAGTAAAAAAAAAATTGATGTCAAAAAAATACCCTTTTTTTTAGTTTTTTGTGGATAAATTTTTTATTTTTCAAAATTCCAAAAATTCCAACATTCAGATTCTTCAAAATATTAAAAGGAACATTTCCTGAAAATTTGAAGTCTCTAGGTCAAAAAATGAAGGAGAAGATAGGTTTTTAGTGAATTTTAAAATTTCCAAGAAAATTGACCCCAAAAATTTATGGTCCATACGTTTATATTGGAAAATTTTTACAAAAAGTTAAATATCTCAAAAGTTAAATGATATTTTTGAATTCTATAAAAACTGGCTTATAGTTTGTACTTTAAGCTTTCATATAAAAGCCAAAGTTAATTTTAATAAAAAAAAATGTTGGACCCCCCCCCCCCCCCCCCCCCTATGGCCTTAATCCATTAGCTTAAACTTTGATATATTTTCTGCAAACACTTTATGAATCAGTTAACAGGTTCTATACTTAATTTTCAAACTAAGAATTTTTAGTTAAGGTGTTTAATATATTTTAACAGAGCCTGAACAATGTAATTATGAGATGACTCTTAAATCAAGACTGTTCTGCAAAGGTAACTTTATTTGTTACTACAATTTTTTTATTTACTTAGGTATATGAATTAAGTTTTCTTTTTAACAAAATTTTTAATTATTTGTTTTTGTTTTGTTAAAACTAGTTTTATAAAATATACTTTTTCAGACACCTAACAATTAACATTATTTAAAATATTCAAAACTAAACTCTATGCCCAGTTTAATACAATAACAAATATTTATTCATAGGATAATAAAGTAAGCATTGAACATAAATACAACTTCTATATTCTAAGTAATTTTTTACACATTAAAAGAAAATTAAGAAATATTTTATAAAAATTATAATAATTCTATGCACAACCATCATGCAATCAGATATATATTATAGTTTTAACATACTTTCAGATATACTAACTTGAGATTACAGTTATCTAAGTATATATTTTAAAAAATACTACAAAAAGAAAAAAAAATCAATATATCAACAGGAATGCACGCGTACAACAGTCTGAACGAAACGCAACAAAGTGAATGGGTGCAAATAGAACAAGATCACGTTGACGGGCTTTTAACCGAGAAGGGCTACTCGATGAAGTTGCAACGGTTGTACCAATCAGCGTTCAACTTACCCGAAGTTGAAAACGAAATGAGGTTTTCCTCTGTTGAAACTTGCAATGTGGAGTTTGAGAAGTTGAGTGTGAGGGTGAGGACTCTTGAAAAAAGATTGAAAAAGTACGAACATTGAGGTGGCTTGCATTGCCATATGTGAGCTAAAATCAACTTTTTTGTAGCGAAAAGATTTATCATTGTATCAAAACATATTGTTTTCCTGTAATGTTTATTTTCAAATGCAAAGAAAAAAATATGCATCTAATCAGATAAAATTTACTGTTAGACACTTTTTACTAGCTCAATTAAATATCAACTATGTTATAACTGCTCTTTGTTATATATTTTCACTGCTCTTTATTATATATATATATATACTTTTAAACATTGAATGGTGTTTGAAGGTTAATTTAAGTATTTCCGTTTGCTATCTATTTCGTTTCAATGTACTTACTCTGTCATTAGTTCGTTTTATTAGTCTACTGGTTTGCCTAGATATTGAATGTTAAAGTTGTAAATGCTAAGTAAAATTCTATTTTAGTTTTTACCACTTATACACACTACACAATCATAGAACAATTTATTTTATGCTAATAATAGTTGTAAGTTACCGTTTTGTGTTACCCTTTGTATAGTAAAAAATATGATTATTTTATTGATTATAAAGTTTGTACTGTACAAACAGTTTATATCGTAGTGCTTTTTGTATTTATTGCTTTTTAGCAGATGTAAAAATATAAATTGTTTGAATTTAAGTATAATTTTAACCTTTATATATTAATATTATTTATTAGTATAGTTTTTAAACATAAATAGATGGTTTTAATTTTAATTTTATTGTTGTTTTAAATACTATCTTAGTTTTTCTATGGCATATTATATAACAAACTTCAAAATAATAACAAATCTGTTTAAAGAAAAAAAAAAATATATTTTGGTTTTAAGAAAACAAATAGAGAGATCTCAACTGCTGAAGGAGAAGTAATATATTTATTCTTTCAAAATTTTATTTTACAAACTAAGTTTCGGTCAAAGACCTCGTCAGTGCTTAAATAAATCTAAAAAAAGATATGTGACAGTCATGGAAAATAGCATTTAAACAATTAAATTAAAACCAAATTATTACTGAAAATTTTTACTTAAGAAGCTAAACAAATCAAATTTTAATATTAAGACTGAGTTTTAGTAGAAGTTTAAATTTTTAGCTAAGTTTTAAAATCAATATAACAACAATAATAATATAAATAATCAAAGCTGTATGTAGCTTTCTTTTTTCTTCTAGATAATTTACAGAGTAAACATTGCTTAAACAAAAGTGTAATTAATGAAGTGAGCTTAAAATTTAATTGAATTTGGTGTAGCTTATTTTAATTGTGACGTAATTATTAAAAATTTTAACAATCTTGTGCTTTTAATCGCTATTAAAATTTAAAATCCCGCTCAAATGCTTTATATGAAAGCTTATAGTTAGAATAAATTTTTACCTAAAAACAAAACAAGTTAAATTATGGTACTAAGTTTGAATTTTTGGCAAAGTTTAAATTCTAGTTAAATTTATAAAACCAAAGAACAACACAAATAATAATAGTAAAAAAAAATATGTTAGTTTGTTTTTACGCCACTTGCTCTTAGATTTTTCTTAGCATTATTTATTTATTTTTAAATAATACAATAAATATTTTTGAAACCTAAACTGAAAATTGTAAATTAACTAAATAAGGTTTTGTTTTATTTAGTTTTTATTCGTTTTGCATTATAGTCAAAACCTTTTCTATTATAATTTTTTCTAAAAGTGAGGACTTTTATTTATCTCAGGTTGAAAATACGTCATTTTTTTTATTAAATTTATTTATTTTGTGGTACTTTAGTTTTGGTTAATTAAGACTTTTCTTGCTCTATGCATTTCTATAATCAAAAGCTTTTAAAACTGTCCTTTTAACTTTTGAGTGTCTATTAGAATGAAGTTAAAAAACAATAGTTTAGTATGTTATTCAAAAAAAAAACAATTTGATTTTTTGTAATTTGCTTAGTTTACTTGACTTTATGAACCTAATTAAAAACAATTACCGCAGTGATCACAGTAAATAAATTTTTCAATAAGTAGTTTTTGATACGGGAATCTTCGTCTATTGTTAAGTCAGTTTCAACATTATATTTTATCAAAATACTGGCCGCCGTGTATTTATAAGCACCCTAATGCACGTAGTATCACAGTTCAATTCATTCTCATTTTAAATGTCTATAATTAAAAAATATTGAATAATGAAATATATTTTTGTCGGTTTTATTTAAAAATAAGTTGTAATTGTTATTCCACTCATAAGTATGGTACTAAAATTGAAATTTTAGAAATCACTGCTGGAGTAATTTGTTATCTACTAATTTACTTACTCCTTCATTAAGAGAATTTTGGTTGAAGATTAATTTACTAAACTCAAAGGTGGTAACATCAATTTGAAAATATTTTTTTAACTAAGAAGATATCTTCAAAAAATAGGGTTCTCTTGCAATCAATTTCGAAAACAATTAGAAATTTTTTTTGAATTTTCTAATTTTTACTCCTACTGAAACCACAATATAGTTTGTTCTTTTAAGACTTTAATTGGTAGACAAAGTTTTGGTCAAAAGCCTCTTGTAGTACTTGTAATAAAAACTTATTCAATTAGAATCAAAAAAATAGAACAAAAAATATATTCTATTTGAATAAGATTTTATTGTAAGTACTGACGACGTCTTTGACCGAAACTTAGTTTAATAATTAAAGTCTTGAAAGAATAAACTATATTAATTTTACTCTAGAAGTTGAGGTCTTCGTATATTTTTTACAAAGCATATAGTACAACTTAAACTGGTGAATTCAATAGAACCAATTTCCTTTCAAACTTAAGTTTATTATTTTATAAGAATTACTAAGTTCTAAATATTTTTATTTATTGTTTTTAATTTGTCTTATTTGTTTCAATAAAAATACTTAACGAAAACATAAAATGTACACGTTATTAAGTCCAAATTTAAAAAGTCTTAATACCTCCAAATCTATAAGTTTTAAAAATATCTAAATTTATGTAGACTTTGCTAGACTTTAATTAGATTAACAGCAATTTTTAGACGGATGTCAGAATAAGTGGACGTTGAAAATAAAAGTTTTATATTTATCAAAACTGACTTACTAGGTTTTATATGTCTCAAGCAATGTTATTGTATGTAAAGGTAAAATAATGCCGTCGATTTCTATAGTGATGTTATATTTAGTCTTAGAATACAGATTCTTATAATTAAGCCAAGAAAATATTTAAAAAAAATAAATTTATAAAGACTTGTTTTCCAATTATTAAGTCTAATTTGTATTTTAATCAATAAAATATCAGATTATTTTTCAAACGAACACTGTTATAATACTTTTTTAACAATTCAACAAAAATCTTCCTAAAATAATTGTTAGTCAGTTTTATTATGACTCGTTTATTTGACTATTGCTTTTGCTTTTTATCTACAAATTTTTAAGATTACCATGTAAGAATTTTAAACAATCTTTGTTGTTTATATAACTACATATATTTTTTCAATTTCAGTAGCAGAGATGCTCTTAGCTTGGGTTAACTAAATGACTTACTAGAAAGGAAATGATTTATTTTTTAGTGTAATGAATACTAATAAAACTTATAAGATTTAGATCAAAATTCTAGAAATTAAAACAAGCAAATAAATCAGTAAATCGAAACGAGTACTTTTGCATGCAAACGATCTATTGGACTGACGATTTTAGATTTTACAACAGTTGTTATAATATCTGAAATAATATAATGCTTGATTTTTGATAGAAGCGAAACGCGGACAGTTTAATTAAACATTTAAGTACATAAATATTTCTTGTAAACAAACATCAAAAAATCATGACGTATGATATATTAGACCTTTAAATTCGGTAGGACTTTTTATGGGTAGTATTTTATGGGCACTATTTTATGTGTAGAATTGCTGCAATCAATTATGCCCATAACTTGATATAATGTCATGAAAATTATAGGTAGTAATTAGATGTTGCTGCAATTAAGTTGCTGCAATTAAATGAAAAATAAAATACTGTCCAGGCCTTATATAAATATTATGGATAGTTTTTTATTTGAAAATTTATAAAAAAACAAACAAAAAATAACTTGAATACACATAAACCAATAGTTTCATTTATTTGTACATTAATTTAAACTATATTTTGTAAACTAACAGAAGTAGTGGCTAGACTTATTGAAAGGTTATGGATAGTTTTTTTATGTAATATTTAATAAAGATAAAAAAAACTTAAATACACTTAGACCAATTGTTTGATTTAAAAGTATATTCATGTAATTTATATTTTTTTACTAACAGAAGTAATGGCTTGGCATATTATAAATATATTGGATATTTTTTTTATTTAAGATTTTATAAAAAAAAAAAAAAATTAAAATTGAACACACATAAACCAATTGTTTGATTTATAGTTGTATATATGTAATTCATATTTAGTAAACTTATAGAAGTAGTGGTTTGGCCTTACGTGTACTATTTTATGTGTAGAATTGCTTCAATCAATTATGCCCATAATTTTTTCTAGCCAATACTTCTGTTAGTTTACAATATATAATTTTAATTAATGTACAAATAAATGAAACTATTTGTTTATGTGTATTCAAGTTATAATTATTTGTTTGTTTAAAAAAAAAAACTATCAAGAATATTTATACGAGGTCTGGACAGTATTTTATTTTTCATTTAATTGCAGCAACTTAATTGCAGCAACATCTAAATATTACCCATAATTTTAATGAAATCACATCAAATTATGGGCATATTTGATTGCAGCAATTCTACACATAAAATAGTGCCCATAAAATACTACCCATAAAAAGAACTACCCCTTTAAATTTCGTATATTTTTTTTTATGACCTATTTAAAAATTTCGGTAAAATTACTACGATACTAGTCAATGTAAAGTTAAAACTTATCAAAATTTTGTGCATAAGGTTAAATTCAAACTAATTAAATCAGTGGTCTTCACTGTGTGCACAGGAATTATTTTACTGTGCACAGAAAACTAACCAAATGTAAATAAATTAAAATGACGTTAGTTTAGTTTTAAAAGCTTATTTTAACGGCTTAACTTATTAATTATATATTGATACGCTAAAAACATTAAAAAAGTAGTATATTTTCCATTAAAGTGTATACTGTTTATAATTTAGTGTGCACAAAACTTGTTTTCTAGTGATTTAGTGTACACAGCTTTTAAAAAGGTTAAAGACCACTAGTCTTATTAAATGTAGTAAAATAACGAAGTATATAATCACTATAAAAGTTTTCTTAGGCACTATGTTTCAACTAAAATTAAGTATTGTTTCTACTATTTAGAATTAGTTTCTTTGAGATACTGTATATAGTTTATTTTTACTCTAAATATGTTATAACGAAAGCTTGCTTGGTTCCAAATTTTAAAATTTTATAATATTGCTTCACGAAATATTAGGTAATGCTTTGTAAAAAAATCTTAATAGATTAGTTCTTATTAAAAAGTTTTCACGTAATTATTTATTATATCACCTATCAGTATAACAATATTTTTACCTACAAATATAAACCTCTATAAAAACTCTAAAAGTAAATAAAAGTTAATTTTGTTTATAAAATTTATTATTTATTTGTAAGTTTTCTTTAAATAAACTAGATGTAACTTTATAACTAAAGATATTTCGTTAAAGTATTTCTATGAAGTCCCCAATTTTTTCAGCTTAAGTTTTTGTTTAAAAACTTTGATTTAAAAAACATAAAGTTTAGTATGAAAGTATACGTACGTATTTTAAAAGTATGCGAAAATTAAGCATTAAAAAGAGCGTTGAACTTTTCCATTTTAGAAAAATTAAGTTTTTTTCTTAAAATGTAAAAAAATCTATTAAAATTTTGTTTTTTTTTAAATTTAGTTCTGCAAAATAAAACAGGTTGCTTAGACATTCAATAGTAAAAAGTTGTCAATCGCTTTAGGATAACAAAAGTCTGTTGAGTAGTAATTTTAAATTTCAATATATGACAGTTCTTTCTACAAAAATGTAGGTTTTTATCTACTATAAAACAAACTAGTTCTTATATATTTTATATGTTTAAACTATTCTAATTTGAATGATTTTAAGCACATAAGTCACTTTTTTATATTATTTCTAATGTACGAGCATTAACTAAGTAAACCTGCGTTTAAGTAATACTGTAACAAATAATCTATAACACAAAAATAAAAAACAAAAAATAATAGCAAACAACCTTACATCCTACTTTTTATTAAATTTTTTTTCAAAATTAATAGCTACATGTAAGCTAAAATGAAACTTTAAATACCTTACATGAAAACATTCTTTATACTTAATTACACTGTTCAAGAATTTATAATTACGTTGTTTTTGATCATCGCTTATTTAATTAAAAACAAAAAGGCAAACTAAATTATGAATAGTCAGAATATTTTTGGCATCATTATATTTACAAAAGTAAAAACTTGTAAGATTCATAACTAACATGATACCAGACAACCAAGTTGAACAAAAACAAATTATTAATGGTATTACATTGCGAATGAGAAACCTGTTAACTTGTAGTATATATTATGTACTTTCTCTACAATTTTATGAACGTAAACTATATTTTTATTGACAACAATTTTCGATTTATATTTCATATAAAGTATTAAATATTTACTTAAAAAAAGTTTTTTTTTTTCAAATTACAGTAAATAAAAACATATGTTCTAGTTCGTTTTTCTACTATAAACACTGTTTATAAACGACTGTAAAAACTCAGCAAGAAAAAAAAGTATAAATCATACAAGTCAAGGAAAATGTTTATGCTGAAAATTAAATAACTGAAAGTAACAAATTAGTGAGGCATTACTCATTCATTTTACGTTGTTAAACCTTAAAAAGTCAATTTGTGAAAAGTAAAAAAAAAATACATAAAATATACCTCTTTACAATTTTTTAAAACTATTTCAGGCTCGTTAATAGATACATTTCTTAAAATTTCTTCTAATAGAAAAGTTCGACGGGTGCATGACTATTCAAATTCAGAGAATTCAAATTCTTAAAAAAATTCATAAGGCCACAACTCAAAAAACAAAACAATGATGAATACACGTGTCTATACATTTTTGGCATCATTAAATTTATACCAGTAATAACTTGTAAGGTTCACAACTAACATGATACCAGACAAAAATATTAAATAAAAACAACTTATTAATGGTATTACGTTGTGAAAGAAAAACTTGTTAACTTATAATATATGTTACATACTTTCTCTACAATTTTATGAACGTAATCTATATTTTGATTGATAATAACCTCCGATTCAGATTTTATATAAAGTAATTAAACATTAAGTCTTCTTTTTTCAAGCTACAGTAAATAAAAACATATTTTCTAATTCATTTTTTTGCTAAAAACTGTATAGACTGTCTTTAAACGAATCTAAAAACATAAATCATACAAGTCAAAAAACAATTTTGTTACAAATTTAAGAACTGAATTATTAAAAGCAGTAAAACACTATTTATTTAACGTTATAAACCTTTTAAAAGTATATTTGTTCGTACGAGACAAATAGACTTTTATAACTTCAAAATATACCTCTTAAAGCTTTAATTAAACTATTGTTTTGTCTAGTTAAAAAATATACTTATTAATGTTTTTCTGATAACAAATTTGAAGTCATGTAGATCTCATATTTGTCTTTAATACCGTGAACCGCATGTTTCAATTTTCTTTTTATTTAAAAAACATTGTAAACAATATTGAGTTTTAAGCAAAAAAAAAAAAGAATAAAAAAGACCCAACGAAATTTTTATTTTTAAGTTTAAAAACTAAATACATCTAAAGTAAAATATTATGGAAAAAAATTTTGTTGATAAACATTTTAAAGTTTAAATTGATGCTGTAATGCGTATGACCTTTTAAATTTGGAATTGTATACAATGTTTACTATAACGTTTTGTTTTCATTTTGTTTTCTTCTTTATATTTTTTTTATTTACAGGTTAGAGTTTTTTGAATATTTAACTCTGTGATGTAATTTTATTTTTATTACTTATACATATTTTTATTAGAAAACTAGAAAAATATTTGATTTTTATTAAAATACATATTTTGATTACATAATTATATTAAGTTTAAATGTTATAGTTATTAAATAAATTTAATACTTTTCCTAACAGTTTTAATTTATTTTGGAATTTTGCATTTAAACTAGACGTCATTAATTAAAATCAAAAAATTTAACATTTAAACAAATAAAAGTCTAGTTTAACCTTTAGTCTAAGCTATCAACTAATCGCTTTGTTTTAAATACGAAGGTCGTACAATTGTTTTGTTTTAATTAAATTTTAATAGTAAGCTTATTAAAAAATTAATATAAAAACTTGAACTTAAATTGGTAAACATTTAACTTATAATTTTTGCAAAACAACTTTCATAACTTAAACTTTAAACTTAAGTTTTTGAGCTAAAAACTTTTTCGTTTATCAAGTAGATAGCATTTTATTTCAGTAAAGTTTTTAAAAGTTTATATGAAGTTAAAATTGTATTTTTATTGATAAAACATTTAACTATTACCTAAATCTTAGTTTACAAATCAAGTTGAATTAAATCGACTTAAATTTATTTACGTTATATAAAAACAAAATTAAATTTATTAAAGTAGTAAAAAATAGATAAAGCACTTAATACTTACTTTAATATAACAACTTACAAATCAAACACTTTAATAGATCTTCATTAGAAAAGCCTAGCACGCTTGATGATGATTTAAAAGCGTTATTACTCGAAAAAGTGAAAACTAGACGGGTGAAAAAATAATATTTGAAGTATAAATGCGAACAGCACAACAGAGTAGTTTGTTAATTTAGCGGTGCAGGAAATATGTCCTTTTTTTGGTTTTTTAATATATTTTGGTTAGATTATTAGAGAGTTTTTAGCAGTTTTTTTTCAGTTTTATAGAAAAGTTTTTGTTTAAACATAAAAAACCTGGCTGGCTGACTTATTGATTACTTACACAGTTTTATGTTAATTAAAGCAGCTTAATTTTTACTTTCATTTTAAGAAAGAGTCTAGATAAAAATATGTTCAAAGCAATGACAACTGCTAAAAAAACTTTTCTAAATGTGTTAATGCATATATACATATATAAAAAGACTATCTAAACTTAGACAATGACATATGTAATCTGATTAACGAATTTAATTAATTACTTATAAGCTAAAATGTTCTCATAGACAAGTATTAAAAGATGCAACACATCGAAAGATAACATTTATTTTAAGTTTACTAATCTTACTAGGCATGTGTCACGCTTTTTGCTTTACTTTACAAACGATTTTTGCCAGAATGAATAGTATTAATAAGTAATGAAAAATACCTCAGACTGGAAGCAGACAATCAGAGAAAAGAAAAATTGTGAAAGATAATTTTTGATAAAGAACTTTTGGTCGCAGAAAAAATAAGCCGTCTTGTGTAAACTGTAAAAAATTAAATAAAATTAGAAAGTAGAAAAATAAAAAAAAATTTATTGATTTAGTTTCAATAACATTGAAATCATTATTAAAAAAACTTATTTTCATAAAAGTGTAGAGTTGTGTATGTACGTTTTGAAACATTTAGTTTTACTAAATAGTGAAACTGATACAAAACAATGACAACTAAAGATATTTTAGCATAAAGTAATTTCTAAATTTAATCAAAAAACGTTATAACTTTTCTGATTTTAGCAGCCGTCATAAAGTCAACTAGTTTTAAGATATACATTGAAAGTATAAAAACAAATTAGCTCGTTTGAAATTTGATGCTTTTTTAGTTTTACAACAGTATAATTTAACTAACTGGCTTAAATTTTTTTTTGTTTAGAAAAATTTAGACATAAATAATTTAGTGTACAAGTTTAGGTACGTACCCAAAAAATTAAGCTTAGTGATAAAGTCATTTAATAAAGCAATGAATGGATGAATATAACCTTGTAAAAACGAAAAATTATAGCGTTTAAAATTTTCAATTTTCAAACACACTAATATAACAAATATAGACGAATTCGTAATACTTTTCAAGGTTTACAACAACAATTTAGTTCAAGTCACCATATGTTTAATCCGAATTTAGTATTAAATCTTAAAAGTAAATTGTCGTCATTATTTTATTGCGATATTATTTACAACTCAACGTGCTTTATCTGAAATTTGTGAAACGAACACCTGTTGCTTTACGAAATGCAGTCACGAAATAAAAAGTATTCAGTTTGAGGTATAAATAAATCGAAACAATGTTTTTAGATTATTTTAAGATTTTTTCAACGCTGTTAATGTTGTTAATACGTCGGGAAATAAGTTTTGGCATGTGAAACCGCATTTAGTAACAGTTTTTTTCAGGATATTTTGATAACTTCTTATCTTTTTGAAATATATTTTTTAAATGTCAAGTTTTTTTTTTTCCGAGTTGATTGCTTTTTCCTCTGTTAACAAATTGCTTTAGAAATCGAAAAACGCTACTTTGAACAAACATTAAGTGATTTAGTTTAACCTAATTATATTTTTTAGGAAATTTTTTAACGATTTTTAACTAAATCTTGTAAAGAGGTTAAACCGCTTTAGTGAAAGCCTTGAAAAAACAAATCTAAATATTTAATTTAAGCCCTACATTTACTTTCTACGTAAAAAATGAATATTTTCAAGCTTAGCAGCTGCAGACCTTAACGTATCGATTATACGTGATAAAATGAAGACAGTGTTTTTGTTTAAAATATACACTGGAGATGATGTAAAAGTTGATGGTTTTGACAAAATAACTTTTCATGATACTAATTTCAATATTTACATTTTTGTGAAAAAAAGGTCATTTGTTAGTATTAATAACGGTTTTTTGGTAAGTTTAAGTTCATTAGTTTGTCAAGTCTAGCAAAATATGTTAATAAATAAGCATAACTAATTACATACTAAAAATTTAAACATAACAAAGATATACGATTTTAAAGCAACTTAATAGTTACAATTCAGTAAATTTTCAGTTTTTACTAAAATGAACTGCGAAATCAATTTAACAAACTGAGATGAATAGTAATACCACTATTGAATGTGAATTAAGCCCTGTGGAATTAAACAACACACTGAAATATTTCACTAATTATAATGATACTTGCGACCATGCATTTCAGGTTTGTTTAGTTTATTATTTTAATGAAGAATAAAGTTTTAAGGTCATTTAAAACTTTTGATATCTTTTTATGTTTGAAATTTTTATACAGTTTAAAACAGGGTTTCCCAAAGTGGGCGATATCGCCCCCCTGGGGGCGATTTTAGTATTTCGGGGGGCGATAATTAGTAAGGGGGCGAAAGGGTGGGCGATAACTAGTAAGGGGGCGAAAAGGGGGCGATTTTAAAGTTTTGGGTTGTCATAAAATTTTTACTTTTTATTTTGCTATTTTACTAATTTTAGCTTGCTGTTAAATATTTGACCCTGTGGTAAAACTTAAACAAAAAAGTTTATTGTGTTTATGTAAAATAAAGAGAAAAAAATCAAGTACTTATGACTCCTACTTTCAAGTTAATTACATATTTTCAATTATATATTTTCTTATTTAACACTTACATAGATCATAGACGATCGGAATTCTTTTCACTATTTTTTAACCTTACATATATGTTATTTAGGATCATAAATGGTTTGTAAAAATCTATGTTTTCTATATTAACTACCACCTCATGATATTTCCAATTGTTTTTTGAAAAGTCATTAAGTTAGACTAAGAAATAAAACTATAAAGCGTTGCCAATTTACTAAAAAAAACCTGGAATTTGACAATTTAGGCAAAAAAAAAAATTTATCTGGAATTTTTATCAACTTCAACATATTAAGTAGTAAAATTTCGATTTGACAAAAAAAAGCTATCATATAGATAAAAATATGGATCCCCTCGTGGCAGATCTTTTTGAAGTAAACGACTCACAGGAAACTTTCTCCGACTTACAAACTGACCTTGAACTTAAAGTATTTTTTTCCAAAGAACGAAATTAAAGCTTTTGGACTCAACAAAAACTAAGGCAAAAGTATCCAATCATTTGAGAGGAATTTAGATTGTTGTGTATAGTTTTTCCTTCTAGCTATGTTGTTGAGAAAGCTTTCAGTTTAGTTATCAACATCTTGAGCAAAATATCTAATCTAGATATTTGTAAAGGAGGTGACTTGAGGCGTTATTTGACTGATTTAGAATCAGATTATAAAAACTTGCAAGCATTCATGAACCTCATCCTTCGCATTATATTAGAATTCAGTAGCAGACATTATTTTATGAAAGTTTTTTTTATTTATTTGATCTTTTTAAATACCTCTTGTTTAACCTGGTTTGTATTGTATTTAAGTAGTCTTTTGATATTAGAAATTCTTTTAAGTTGTTTATTCTATAACAGGTTTGCATAATGCCTAATAAATATTAATTACAGTAGACTTCCTTTTGAGTTCGCACTTTTTACCCAAAAAAAGTGCAAACTTATACTTTCTTAAATTTAACTTAAATAAAGTCTATTACTAACTAAGTATTAATAACACAAAAAATACACAATATTTAATAGCTTATATAGATCTTTTTTTTTTATGAATGTTTGTTTTATGCTTTAGTTGATTTCATGTTTATTCATAACGTTATTGCATATAACATATTTAAATTTATCATTTTGTAAAAAATAATGGTAATAGTTTTTGAGTTTAAACTTTTTTATTTTGTTCAAAGTACGAATTGAAGAGAAAGTCTACTGTATTTATAAAATGTTTTATCTTTTAAATATGTTAATAGCTTTGTTTTGACCGGGTTAATTTTGTAGTTTATATTTGTCGATCTACATTACACTAAAAGTTTTTATAGCATAGTGGTTAAAGTATTGGTTTGAAAGAAATTTATTTGACATATTTTTGTTATTACTTGTTTAATCTGTATAAATAAAAAAAAACCTTGATAACCATTAAAGTTTTCACTTAAAAAATATTTTTGGTTTTAAAAGAGTATAGATTTGATGTCTCTTTTTGAAATTACTTCAAATTTTTCATTTAAAAGATAGTTAAACTCAAATTTATTTTCTAACTTGATTTATTACTGTTAAAATATCTATCAAATAAAATTAAATAATTTTAAACTAATTATACAACTGTTTTTTGTTTTGTTTTATTTTTTTAATACATTAGCAATTAGAATATGTTGCTTATTTCAACAGTTCAACACTAGCTTTTAGTTTTTCACTATTTTCTTCTGGTAAATTATTATAGGCTAATAACTAGAGAAAAAATAAAATTAATCAGTATTAAATAAGCAATCAAAAAGACTTCTACAGTTATAAAAAAAAATTTTAACACAATTAAAAAAATTTTTTAATTGATTACTTTCTGTTCACAGAATTAACTGTAAAACATTTGATTTTTTTTGAATTTAAATGAAGAAAAAAAATGTTAAAATTAAGGTTTAGTTTCCTAAAGGTTATTTAAGTCAAATACTATTTAATGGTATTCTACTACAAAACATATAGTTTAAAAAGTTTAGAATTAAATTTTAAATTTTGCAACTAACTTGCTTATAATATATCTCAGCATTGAAATTAATAATTTTACTGCATTAACAGAAGCTTTTGATAAACCCACTTTTCATGTGAGATAAACTGGATCAGCAATAATGTTTTAATATCTATTTCATTATGTTTAAAAAACTTGTTCATTCTTTTATAGTTTTTTAATCTCTTTTATTTAATTTTAGAATATGCCTATTTATAAAATGATTTAAGTATTTTGTGCAGCTTAAATAAGTTACTTAGTATTCACTCTAAATGTCCGAAATTCGTTAAATGAGAGATAGTTATAATGTCAGGTTTCAGTTAAGATTTCAGATGGGTAACTTACGGTCCAGATCCAATCAAATTTCGACCTGCCAAGTAACTTGAAAATACTTGTGCAACATAAACGAAATTTAGTTTTTTGATGCTTTTGATTTAAAAAAACACTTTCAATTTGGTTTTCAGTTACTTTAGTATTTCTTAGATCACAATAATAGTAAATCATTTTATTACAATTATGCTCGAGTTTTTTAGTTTTCTATATGTTAATTTTTTTAAATTATGCAGCCCACAATTACATTTTTTTAACGAGTTGAAACAATAAAATATTTTTTAGTAAATATGAATTGCTGACTACAAAAGTTGTCCACCACTACCCTAAAAATTTCATTAGTTTCAAAACAATTCATATTTTAACAGGATTGATTACTGATTGCACAAGGCTTTTTAATATTTAAGTATTTTAATACACTTTACTGGGCTTATAAGAAAACAACATAACTTATTTTCTCAAGCCCTGTAGACTATTTGAACACAGCCCAAAAGTGCGTGTATAAGAAATACCAGACTAAATTACATTTCGAACACATTTTTTTGCTCAAAAGTTTGTACTCAAGAGAAAAACTACTTTTTAAAATTGTGGGGGGCGATTATTTTTCAATTTTCTGAAAAGGGGGCGATTTAGTAAATGAGTTTGGGAAACCCTGGTTTAAAAATTTGTTCGAAAAAAAAATCTGTTCAGTGAAAGTGATCTCTAAATTAAAAATAAAAAACAAGTTTTAATATCAATAGTTATTATTTACCCATGTTATTTTAAGTTTGAGTTAAAAAATGTTTTTACTTAGTCTAAGAATAAGGTTATTATTTGTATTTAGTTTTACAAATTATGTTTTTGTTTAAGTATTTTTGACTTAGCAATGCAAGAACTTGTTAAGACATTTCTCTATATTCTAATCTAGAAAACTGCGATGACTGCATACAACAAAAACAAGTTTTGCTGACATTAGTAATATTTTGTAATAAGGAATTCTAAGCACTATTTTTATAACAAATAACAACTTCGCTACAAATTCAATACGTAGTCATTCAGCTACAAAAACGTTGTAATGCTATTTTTAATTTTCAAAGCTGATAGGCATTAGAATTTACTTTATAATTTAAGTGCAGTTATAAAACTAATTATGATAATGCAACCAAAATATCAAGTTTTTTATTTATTTTAAACTGTAAGATTTAAAAAAGTTATGAATTTAATAATAATTAAACGTTTATTCTTAACGTCGCATAAAAAAAAAATTAAATAAAAAAACGGTGAGTAAAACAATACTTAACACAAAGTAATTCTTTAACGGACTTGACATACAACCAAGTAGTAAAAAATTATCTGTTTTCAGTAATATTTAGTTTATTAGAATTAACGAAAAAGTAAATAAAATACTTAAAATAGTAAGCATATGTATAAAATCAAAAAAAAAAGTTATTTAAAAGTATGTCTATAAATTTGAATAAGTATTATTCAAAAATGATTAAATCTTCCTACAAAGGTTTTTAAGAAATGTTTTTGGTAAAATTTCAAAAACAAAGAATGCATTGATTATTGGCTAATGTTTTACAATTAGATAAAATTAACAAAAATAATATGTATATTTCCACTCACAGATATTCATAAGCGACTACAGACTGATGTTCGACCTTAAAAAATTATACTGAAGAAAATTTACAATAATATTTACAATAAAATAGATTTAATAAAAAATAAAAAATAAAAATGTTTTTCAACTACAGAGGTTCATGGCTGACCACAGGCTGATATTCGACCAGACCCACGTGATCCGCATCATCGTGGCGTGGTCGTTGTTCGCACTGTCGCTGACCGGAAACATTATAGTGCTTATGTCTGTCACACGGTGGCGCTGCAACCACGTAAAGTCGCATAATCAGCACATGCTTATGAACATCGCGATCGCTAATATTTGCTTCACTTGCTTCGTAATGCCTACTGGTTGGTTTGTTTATTTAATAGTTTTTGTAAATAGTTATTTTTATTAATGTTTCTATTTTTTAACTCTTGATGCCTACTGGTTGGTTTTTATTTTAACTGTTTTTGTTATTTAGTACTTTTAATTATTTTTTTCTTTAATTAGTTCTAAAAGCCTGTTGGTTTGTTATTTATTGTTTTTAATTGTTTTTATTATTTTTGCTTATATAATTTTTTGCTTCATCTTATTCTTGACACTTACTGGATAGTTTTTATTGTTTTGTTTTTCATTTAATTGGTTTAGCCTACATGTTGGTTTTTAAACTTAATTATAATATTTTAATTAATTATGTTAAATATTTGCTTCACCTTATTCTTAATGCCTATTGGTTGATTTTTATAACTACGAGGTATTTTTATTTTACTTTTATTAAATAATTGTAAGGGTGTTAGCTCAAGGTCGGGCAAACTGCGGCTATAAAAGTGCATAAAATTGCAGTTGGCGATTCCTTCACACCTTTAAAAAATTGTGGTAATAACTTACAATTAGGCACTGAAAGAAATAATTAGTATTTACTTTGCTTTATTATTTCTTTATATTATGACATTTGTGGTTGATATATTAACTATTTTTGATCATCTTAATTTTTTCCAATAACTTCAGCCTGCAAGTAATTTTTTCGGAACATTTTTCATTGCTTTAAAAGTATACTGTGTTAGTTGTACTAAATTAACCAAGCAATGTTCAAATTGAGATACAGTTTTTTTCAAATTTTAATAACTACTTTATGGGTGTTTATTGTATAAAAATTTATGTAAAAGTAAAAAAACAATTATGTTTATGTACAAACGATTTTGGTAGCTTAATAGATATCTCAACTCTGTAGATCGAAAAAAATAAGAGTATTATCTTAATATTTTGTAGTTTATATTATTGTATGACTTTCATTCAAAAAAAACTTCTAAATTGTTTTCACTCAAGTTTGTGCTTACTTTACTAGGAAAGAAGCAACAGAATGAATTTTTAATCAATGCAGCTTGTTTCATTAAAACTAACGACAAACGCATTGAAAAAATACCGAAAACTAATTCTTTTGCTGCTTCTTTTACCTTGAAAGTTTATCTTATGTTCAACGACTTTTAATTTCAACATAAAGTTATAAAAAAATTTAATTGATTTTGTTTGACATTTAAATCTAAAAAAATTATAATCAAAAAAGGTTTTCAAAAGTTTTTAAAACAATTAACACCTAAAAATAAACTTACAACTTTCGAATTTACTTTATACAGCATTCTTTGGTAGAAAATGTTCACAAAAAAAATCGAGTTTCTTTAAGTTCAACAAAACTATGATAGTTATGATAAAAAACAGAGAACTGACAAATATTTTTTAATCCTTTGTTGATTCTATTATTAGTTGTACAAAATTTCGTTCTTTTTGTGAAAGTTATAATCAATAAAAAACACCGATAACTGAAGAAAAAAAGTCGTACCAGTAATAAGCTTTAAGCTTTAAGAGAAATTTCGAGGTATAAGCTTTTTTACTGGCCACCAAAATGTTTTCGATTATCTTTAGGGGTTTTCTGTATTTTTGTTGTGTTTAAAATCCGATTAACTTTTGTTTTGCGGTTAAAAATAAACTTATTACGCGGAAATAAGTTACACCATAAGCTTATTTAAATTATCAACTTCTCGATAGTTTATATTTTTGAAACAAACTACGTTGCTAAATTTAAAACATAAGTTCTAAAAAATATTTCACTATTATTGTTAAACAGCTATGTTTTGTATACTTTTTTTCATTTCTGTGTTTTTATCCTATTTTATTGATTTTATAAATTTTATTTTGTTAACGTTTTGCTACAATTTACTTAACAATGCATCACTTTTTAGCTTCATGTAAAAGTGTAAAGCTTTATTTTTAAAGAGCTAAATTTCTACTCTATAAAAACATGTTAAAGAATACATTCATAACTCTTCAATCACAATATTTTATCTTTTAAGCTTTTCTTAGGAGTTTAGCGACTTACAACAATATCATACCTCAAAGCATATGTTATACTACTTACATTATAGTAAATAGTATAATTTTTACTAAAAACCACTTTGCTCACAATTTTAGCAATTAGGTAAGAATAGCTAATTTCGCATTTATTATTTATTGAATGCTTGCTTTACATTAGTTAATCGCAGGTTAACGTACAAATTTCACAAATTGTTGTGAGTGGAACATAGTTTAATTGAACTCTCCTTGAGCCTTTTTAATTTTAAATTGCTTTAGTTAACCTATCGTTACTTAAAAGCTAGCATGCAAAAGGTTGATTTTAGCAGATTGTCTACAAAAGTAACTAAATTTATTAGCAACTTTTTTTAGTTTTTTTTTGCAAGATTTATCACTGCATTAAATATTCTCGAACACACTGAACTAGATTTGTCAAAAGAAGAGATATTTTGTAAATATTACAAACTTGTGCAATGTTTTGTTCCGATGTGTCATCCAAAGCGGAAATGACTTGTTTTCCCTAGATAGTACAGGTTATTGCAAATAAAACAGATTAAATAAAATATCTTTACCAAGAGTTATATAATGCATAACTTTTATTACGTTAGAGTTTTACTTTTTATACGGCTAAACTTATTTCTTTATTTATAAGTAAGGTAATTTAATAATAAAATATTGTTTCAAAACTTTCAAAATAACGTGGTTTGTAAACAAAAGTATCGGTAAAAATATTTTAAATATAATTTTCCAGCAGGCTTTATAATAAAAAAATATATTAGAACACAAAATAGAAAATTATCGAAGTACAAGAACAATTTGTAATACCAGATCAAAACGCTAGTTTTATTTTCTTAAGTACTTAGCAAATATCTACTAGATAATAATATGTCAAAAGTGCTTATTTACATTGATATCTACTTAGCTTGAATATTTTATAAGTGTAAAAATAAAACAGCTATAAAAATCTTTAATATACTTACATTTATTACTGTTGAAGCATTTAATTGTGTTTCCTTAGGAAAATAATACAAAAAAAAATACTTATAAAGTTTTAAATAAAATTAGCGGGCGGCAGGCTAAAAGTATTACATTTTGTATTCAGACAACTTTCTCAAACTATAAACTTAGTTTCAACTCAAGCCTGACTTTATAAACATAAGAAAACTCTTCCAATAAATAGACTTTAAAACACTTTTGAATAAAGTCATATATTATATATGCATAGTTGCAGTAGTCGTATATGTATAATTTTGTTTGTATATTTTTTTATTCAGAACTTCTAGAAAGTTCGTTTATTAAAGATATTTTCAAAACTTACATATATGTATGTATATATTTATTTATTTTTTAGCAAGATTTATCGATGCATTAAATATTCATGAACACGCTGAACTAGATATGTCAAAAGTAGATATATTTTGTAAATATTACAAATTTGTACACTGTTTTGTTCCGATGTGTAATCCAAAGCAGAAATGACTTGTTTTCCCCAGATAGTACTAGTTATTACAAATAAATCTGATTAAAAATTCATGAGTCATAAAAACTAAAACTCAATTTTCTGCATTAAAACTTTTAAAAGACTAATAAGTTCAGAAATTTTATTCAAAATATTTATTTTGTATCGGTCTATACTAATTCAAATGTACAGCTAAACTTTTATTTTTAAAATACCTTGTTGAAAATAGGTTGTAATTATTAAAGGTTAAAATGTTTTGCTGAAAACTAAAAAAACTTAAAGGTGAAACTAACGTGTTTATAAACAAAAGTATCTGTATAATATCTTTTATAGTTCTTAATAGCAATTTTTTTTATAAAGATCCTTATAAAGAAAAAATAAAACAGAAAATAACCATTATGTAAACAAAAGGTTTCAAAAAATGTTCAAACAGAATAGTTAGTACAATCTAAAATGATTTTTTTCTCAGACACTTTTCTTTTGATATTACTTTAATTCAGACCTCAAGTCGTCTGGTTGTTGAACCATTAGAAAGTTTTTCCAACAAATTTTCTTTCTAGTTATGATATACATATACATTACTTTACAGACGCAATTTGGCAGGCGACACTTCAGTGGTATGGAGGAAATTTTTTGTGCAAAATTGTGCAAACTTTGAAGCAATTTTCAATGTACATTTCATCGTTCATGGTTGTGGTGAGTTTGTACAATATATTTATGTGTTATGTGTAATGATTTGCGAGCCGTAGATAATAAGTAAGTGTTCATACTATAACTTTAAAAAACAAAATTATAAATATATCAATAATTTTGCTTAAATCATAAGTTGCTTCGTGTTTCATAAAGACATCATGGATCACGCACGTTAGTAAGTTTTATTGAGCTGTAATTTATTTTTACAAACAAATAACTTACCAATATGTAATCAAGAGGACATCTGTAGATAACCCATTCAGTTGAAAATTAAAATTTAAAGTTAACTGTTAAAGGGTTTAAACAACTAAACAGTTAAACATTTTAAAATTTGTTAAGAGTTAAAAAATATCTAAACGTTTAGTGTATTATATATATATATATATATACTGCCATAGGAGGTAGAGAGTTATTTTTATTGTTTAGAACATGATTTCCCAAAATTTTGTTTTCCAAAGGCCCACTTTTAAGAAATTAAAAAAAAGCTATGGTCCCCTCAAACAGGATTTCTCTAAAAACTGCCATTAAAACCCTTTGTTCCAAAATATTTAGTGTAAGTTTCAAATTATGGCCTTGTGGCTCCCCCTTTTACGGCTTGTGGCCATCTAAATTTCCAAAGTTTTTCCATAATATTTAGTATAAGTTTTAAAAATATTAGTTACGCCTAGGACCTTTTTTTATTGCTCTTCATCCTAAATTTCAGAATTTCTAATGTAAGTTTCAAATTATGACCATGTGACCCCCTACATTTTTCCATAATTTTTAGTATAAGCTTCAAAACTACCATTGAAAACACCTAACACTTTTTTTTTCGCTCTTCATCATCAACTCTAGAATATTTAGTGTAAGTTTCAAATTTTGACGCCCCCTGTTGCCTCTTTGCTGTTCATGGCCCCCTAAATTTCTGAAATGACCCCTAAGGGGGCCACTTGGTTTAGTTTAGGAAACCATGATTTAGAATTTATTATGATAACTGAGTTTTTATCTTTGTATTGTAATAAAAGATTCATTGATTTTGTACCACTGGTTATTAATTAGAACAAAATAAGTTCATTTAACATATTATTAACACCTGGCAAATAATACGTTTTACAACTTCACACAGACAATGGAGTTGGACAGAATGATGTGTTTGGTCAAACCCGTGTCGACATCTCAACTGAACAGTCGCCTTCAAACGACACTGACTTACACCTGGCTGCTCGGTATTGTGTGTTCTCTACCCGCTGTTAGTTTAGAAGATGAATACATGTTTTGTTGAATAATTGAAAGTTAAACCTTCTACAAAAAAAACTTACGCTAATAAATGTTTCAGAACACTTAATTTCTTGTCACTTTTAAGACATCTATGGCGCTACAAAACAAAGTTAAAACTTCCACAATAAATTTACTACTTAATATAAACGTAAGCAAACAGAAAACAAAAAACAAATTATTAACTATTTGCTATTAGGATATAGTTTCTGCAAACAAAAATAGTTCTTTTTATCAGTTTGAAATTTGTTACAGTCTAACAACCAAAGAAAAATCGCTAATAACATTAATCGAAACTCAGTAAACGTGTATAGAATCTCAAAAATTCCTGAACTAACTAAAATAGACATTTTTTCTCACAGGTGGGGATTTTTGACGCGATAGAGCACGCCCCGATGCCTTGCAAATGTCCCAACGACTCGATACTGCAGTGCGTTGACTTCAGCGTACTGGACGCTTCTCAAGTGGTGTGTTTTGTAATAAGTTTCAATAAGTTTTGCTTACTATTTATGATGTGCTTTAGGTTTGATATTTTTTACAAGTTTTAATAGGTCTCTGATAACAGGCACGCTTTAAAATGATTTTTTTACTGATATTTTAAAAATAATTTCGCGTCTTCTTAAAAGCTATTCTATTTTGATAGAATTATATTTTTTAGTTGTAAGTTTATTCTGTTTAAATAGTTTTGAATGTCTTTGTTTATTGGTGAAAACTAAAGAAACAATTAACACTTTAAAAAGATTACTCAGAAAATATTCAATAAAAGTAGTTTGCTAGTTTTAATTTATTTATTAAACTTCAGAAAGCATACACATTCTACACTTTGGTGATGACATTTTTCCTTCCTGTTCTTCTTATTCTTGTTTGTTTTGCAATAGTTGCTGTTAAGATAACTCATCTGGCAAGAAAGACAAGAGGTTAGTATTTTTAATAGAAAAGTTAAAATAAAATAAACTATTTCGTTATACATACGTATAAAACAGTTTTATACTTTAAACTGTATTTGTAGAGCAGTACACCCTCAAGCTGAAAAGTTTTAAAATAAGTAAGAAAAGGTTTAAGAATGCATAATAGATTATATATTAATGCTTTTCAATATAAATTATCAGTCTGTCAGTCGGTACAAACTATTTTTGATGCGTTGCAATTATATTATGTATAGGTTTAAATTTATTACATTTATATATTTATATTTATATTTTATTAGATAAATTTATTAAATTTTTAGATATTAGGTAAAAAAAAATTATAAAATAGTTTATAATGTTGTTTTGTTATATAGTTTGAAATATTTTAAACGTAAAGAAAAAGTTTAGTTTACATATTAAAGTTTAACTACTATTAATCTATTTCTATACGTACTATGCTTTATGAAAACAAGCTTTAAAAAAAACTTTAATTAAAAAGAAGCAAAAATCTAAAAAATTATTCTTGTATCTAAAGATTAGAAGCTAATTATACAATTTTGCTCATTTAAACCATAAGTTAAAACTTATATACATTTTTTTTAAATTTTATTTGTACAAAGTGTTAAATGATTTTTTACTATTTTTTCAATATTAAAACTTTTAAGTAAGTTATAAAATCCTTAAACACTTTTAAAGTGCAAACCAAACTTTTAATCTTGATCATTACTATTATGATAAGTAGTTCTTAACAGAAAAGAAGAAAAAAAAACTTATAAAAAATTGAAGCAAAAAACACAATAAAAGTTATTACTTTTCTATTCAACAACTATTTATTTTCAATTTAAGCTTCTGTATTATAAAAAAAAAACTTGAAATAAAAAAAATGTTGAAATAGTGTGACAAACTTTTTAAATATAACAATTTTAAAAATCGAACCGCTTTGTTGACAAAATACGACATTAAAATCGACCTCTCTAAATGAGAGGAGAAAAAACAAATATTCTCCAAACCTATCAGCTAATCAAAAAAAAAACTCTTTTCAGCAACCGAACTGAAATCATCTGGTTTCAGGAACCTGTCAAACTCTCCACACAAAAAGACGACGCTGGTTAGGAGGAGCCTTAAGAGGGCGAAGCGTCTCAGCTCCATTGTGACGTTACTGATAACCGTGACGTATTTCGTGTGTTGGGCGCCGTACTACAGCACTCTGGTTGTCAACAAGTGGTTGTACGAGGACCTGATACCTGAAACGGTACGACTTGTTTTAAGATTGTTTGTTGCTTGTTTGTAAAGTAGTTTTGGTTATTGTAAAGTTTTTGTGATGGTTTTTTTTTTGTATGACCTATGCTGGAACTTAAGAGTTTTTTTTTAGTTTTCTAGTTAAGTTGCTCTTCCAGCTTTAAAAGGTTTCTAATTAGACTTTTGAAAATACTACACTACTTATTTATTAATTAGTACCATATTTAACAAAAAAAAAATTATCTCAACCTACTTAAGCTAACTATAGTTCAAGTAACTATCGATCACACCAATAACTTAGTTTTAACACTACGAAATATGACGTCACGCTGTGTAATGCTATTGTGACGTCAAAACACGTAAAATCATTATTACGTCACACTAAATAACACTTTTATGACGTCACAGGCGGTGCAAGTGATGCTGATGACGCTGTACATGTCACCGTGCCTCCACCCCGTCATAATAATCGTCATACTGAAAGACGTGAGGAAGAACATCCATTTCAGGTTCGCAAATTTCGGGTTCGCCAAAACAAACCTGAATTTTCACACCTACATAATGAGGGCGCCCAAGAAGCGAATGAGGTCGGTTTTTAGTATAAGTTTACAAATAAAAAACCTCTACTATCATTTTAGAAGAAACTAGTTAAGCTTGTTTAATTTCTAATCAATTAGTTTAAAGAAACGCATTAAATCGGTTTTCGATATTTATGTGCTTATAAAATTTAAAAGAAAAGTATTTTTGTGATTTCAAAATTAAAAGCTTGTTTAGACTGTTTGTTTTCGATATTTTAGTTTGAAAAATTAAATAAAGTTGTTTTTAAATATTTCTGTACCTCTTAAATGTAAAAAATAAATAAAGCTGAATTGTAGTGTAGTTTGTCATCACAAACATCAAAAGTCAACTGAGATTGTTTTTTTTAATACTTTAATTTATAGAATTAAATTAGGTCGGTTAGTATACCAATGAAACTAAATTTTTCATAAAATATAACTTCAAAATTGTAGTCTGTTAGTTTATCTGCACAAAGTAGCAAACCTGAGTCGCTTTGTGAAACAAAAAAATATAAATAGTTTGTGATTTTTATTCAACAGTTTAAAGACATTTATACTGGTTGATATGTTTTATGACGCTGTTGCTTCATAAACTGTCTTTTTAATACATTAACATAACTTGCTTCAAAAATCTAAACATTTTATAGAGAACTAAATATTTTCCTAAAAACCGTTAACCAAGGTATTTTAAGATTTCAAAAATATGTACAGTTGGCAAGTGACTTTTGTAACTTGAGACATTTTGTAATGATGACAAAGTGTGAAATTTGTATATTAAATATTCGCTTTAAAAAGATGTTTGTTTGAATTTCCGGCTCGTTTAATACAGAAAATAGTATAGTTTTGGTTTCTGAGAAATTTTGAATTTATAATAAATATGTCGTTAGAGACTGAAGCAGATTTCAAATTACAAGCTTAGTAAAAGTCTACAAAGTTAACTTAGGAGTATAATTAGCTCAGGGCCAGAGTCATATGCAAGATTTATTCATTTAAAAGTTTTAACTAAAAACCTTGACCGATATAAATTTTGTACTGGTACTAAATAAATTCTTTAACTGTTAAACTACACTAGTTGTTTCAATTTTTTTTATAATTAGTGAATGCTTACCAAACTTTCAAATATCAAGAAAATAACTTGAAATTTGTAAAACTATGTTTCTCGTTTTACTTCTGGTTTTACAACAGTTTATAAAAGCTTAAAAAGTCATCATTTAGAATAAAAAAATTACAAGTAAACCTCAAAAGCGAAAAACTTTTAGTTTTAAAAATTTTGTGGAGTTTGGTTGTTACCCTAAATTGCAAATAAAAGTGCACAGTAGTTTTTGACCGCACAGCAATTTAATTGAGCATTTTGCGCGCCAAAACAATTTGCGGTCTTATGAACGACCAATCAGCTTCGAGACAGCAAAGTGCAAAGGCGTCAAGCGTTCACATGGCAAAATTTAAAGTGCGCGAAGTACATGCCGTATTTTTATGTGTAGGAGTAAATTTTCTCTGAAAATATGTTTCTGTTTAACTTGAGGATTCAAGTTTAGTTTAACCTTTTTTTTGGTTCAATGGTAACGTCATCGACTAGAAATATTTCGAGCGAGTTCAAATAATAAAAGAATTGGTATTTTCAATACTTGTTTATAAAAGTTATTTACAAAAAGAGCAATTATTAGTAAGGGGGCAAAAAATTAACTAGGTAGTCAACTAGTATAAAGGCAAAATACAAACAAATGAAGCGATTTTTTTTTGTCAAGTCTGATATTGTAGTAATAGTTTGGAAAGCCTACTCTGTAGTAAAGTTAAACTTTTAAACTAACAAAAAACTTTTAAGTCATGGTTTCCGAATTAGAGAGACGATTTTTTTTTCTTAGCCATTGGTGCGCAACAAAGTTATAATAATAAAATCTAAAAAATATATTATTATCTTACTTTTGGAAATATTTTTTTAAAACGTTATTTAAAGTATAACAAACCTAATCTTGATAGTAATTATATGTAAACTATATTAATAGTGCAAACTTCTATTAGAAACAAATCACATTTAAATTTTATAGTTATTTTATATCATATTTTATAGTTATTTTAACTTAAGTTATTATGATTTTTGCTGAAGAAGACGCTAAACTGTCTCCAAGTGGTGTACGACTCATTAACCAAAAATTATTTTGTGGACTAGCTCCTAAGACCATATAATTTTGAGCGCTTTTTTTTTGTTCAATAAAAAATATATATGCAAGCTACATAAATATTTACAAAGAAGAAAAAATTGCAGAACTATTGAGGTTAAAAAAAGTTTATTCTATTCGAAAAAGATAAATAAAGTACTTCATCAAAAGTTTAGAAATAACTATTAAACGTAAAAATATTAATTTAAATCGTAAAGTTTAAGTTGTTTATTGTAAATATAAAAACTATTATATTAAACAGCACCTCAACAGTAAGCATAAAAGATTCACCAAAAAAAATTCAAGTCGTAAAAGATGACGGAAACATCCCTTTGTCCAGGTCAACGTATGTGTGACGTCACAATAAGAATATTCTGTAAACGAAAAAATCTCAAGATTAAGAAAATAAAAAGAAATCGGTCAATTATATTATGAAGAAAAATTACAGTTCTAAAATTTTCAAGCAGTGTATTAATTGAATATTTTTGTATACAATTTTAGCTGAAAGTTTGAGAATATACAAATAAAGTTCGTGTACTAGTTTGTTAATATGATTAAAAAGTAAGATAATTTTTTAATTCATAAATTATCAAGCACTTTTAGAATGGCGCATCTTAATTTTATTATTCAGAATAACAGTACTACATAATAACCACTGCCACATTTATAGCTTACACTAATTGTTTTCAAACTGTTTACTAAAAATTATTGTTATTTTGTTACCTGTATTGAATTACCTAAAAATAAAACAATTTGTTTTATTTGAAGGTTGAATAAACTTAAGAACATGTTTTTGCTAACTTAGATAAAAACAACACTAGATAAGATTTTCACTTAATATTAACTTAATAGTTTTATCTTAACTACTGTATAAATGTTACAATATCTATAAAAGAAATATCTTTTTATTAAGTTTATCAGAAGAAAGTTTTAGACTATTAAGTTTTACTTATTTTTACTTATTCTCTACTACGACTTAGTTTTATATTTAGCTTGATAATCTTTGTAATTTTTTTAAACACAAAATGTATTTATATAAGCTTTTCTTAACTTTTCTTTTAGATACTGTATTCATTTTATTCAATATTTATTATTTTTTTAAGTGTGACTTATCTGTTTCTATTTATCAAATCTTGAATGACATATTTATAAAAGACTAACAAATAAAATATGACTTTTGTTTTATATAAGTTATTCAAAAATACAAAGATGGTCTTAATCAATAACTATTAATAAAATAATATTACTGTATTTAAATGTATTACTTCGAAAAGTCTACACTTAAAGTATCTAAATTTTTTTTACTAAAGTAAATTATTCTTTAATTGCAAAAAACTAAATAAAAGTTTTAGTTCTGCCGGTTTAACTTGAGAGTTTAGTCAGAAAAGTTGTTTTTATCACTGTTTAAAACTTTTTTATTTAAAATAACTTTTATGTTAATTCTAAAACACGTTTACTTTTAAGTTTTGATTGTAACAAAGTAATCATACGACCTTTGTACTTCAAACAAAGCGATTAATTGCTAGTAAATCATAAAGGATTAACCACACTTTCATTTGTTTAAATGTTAACTTTCTTAAATCTAATTAATGATGCTTGGTTTAATACAAAAAATTGAGAAGAACAATTGAAACTGTTAGGACAAGTATTAATTATTTTGAAAACTACAACATTTAAACTAAATTACATTGTGTAGTTTGTTTAATCTAAAAAAGTCTTAAAAAAATTTTTTAAACAAGTCTTAATATTTTTTTTTTACTTCTTAAGAACTACTTAAAAATTAAATGTATTTTTAGTTTTAAAAAATTGTTTATAAGTATAAAAGATAACACTATAAAACAGAACTAACTGTTTTAAAAATTAAATAGATATTTAATTTTTAACCTGAATTTAATTTAAAATTGATTAGTTTTTAACCTTATACTTTTTATAATTTAAACCGAGGAATTAGAAAAAAATTAATTACGATATAAAATAAAGGCAAACAAAAGATTATAGTAAATATTAAAAAAAAAAAATAGTTCCAATTTAAAAAGGTTATATGCATTACAGCATCGATTTAAACTTTAAAATGTTCTATTACAAAGGATTCATATATTAGTTTACTACTTTAAATATTATTAGTTTTTAAATTTTGGTGTGATAAATTTTGCTGGGTTATGAGGTGCTTTTTTGCCATAAATTAAAAAATCGTTTACGAGATTTTACACTAAAAAGTAGTTTGAAACATATGGTTTAAAATATTTTGAGTAACTATGAAATTTAGAGAAATATAGTTTGCTATGAAAAGAATATTAAAGTTAACTATTTATAAATGAGGAAACAAGATAGTTTGTATAAAGTTTAAAGAAGTATATTTTATTATAAAAACTAATTATTTTTTATTTGTAAAGTGACTTTAAAAGCTTTAAAAACTAAAATGAGTGTCATTTCACTATCTAAAATATTTTAAGTTTGTTTGACTTTCAGTATAACACTTTTATTTGACTTGTATGATTTATGTTTTTACTTATTCACTGAGTTTTTAAAGTTGTATATAAACAATATTTATAGTAAAAAATGAATATGAACATATGTTTTTATTTACTGTAATTTGAAAAAATAATATTTATAAACAATTGTTTTAATACTCTCTATAAACTAAATATCAAAAATTATTATGAATAAAACTTTGCTTAGATTCGTAAACTGTTAGAGACAGTATTTAACATCATAAGTTAATAATAAGTTAATGTCATAGAATATAGTTACAAATAATACAGTTAGAGAAAACTATAAATAGTAAACTTTTAATTGACTCTGAACTCATTAAACTTTAATAATAAAATTTAAAATATAGATAACACTACATAAAGGCTAGTTTTTGTAAAGTTTAAGCTGTTCAAAAGTTGTGCACATAAAACAAAAATCTAACCAAGTTGTCTAAATTAATATTCTAAAGGAGGTAGTATATTTTATATTATAAAAATTTTAGCATGCACTATGTTTAAATTAAAATTTAGTGTTGTTTTAATTTTTTAGATTTAGAAATTTTTTGATACTATGTATATATATATACTTTACCTTAAATATATAAGTACAAAAGCTTGCTAAGTTCAAAATGATTACTTAAAACATAATCTAGTGAAAATATAAGTATACTCGTATACAAAATATTAGATAAAGATTTGTAAAAATGTAAAAAGATTAATCCTTGATAAAAAGTTTTTTACACGAAAGCATTTTAGTTTATCCCAAATTAGTATAACTATATTTTTACTTACAAGTATGGACCTTTTAAAAATCATTATAAGTAAAAAACATATTTTTGTTAAAAAAAATCAAAATTTTTAGGTTGTGGTTAAAAAACATATTTTTTTACGGTATTTTTTTTGAACTGGCGGCGTTTCGCTGTTATTAAAAAATAAGCAGCACTACAGATCCTATAAAGCAGTGCTTCTAAACATTTTTCTAGTGGCGGAACCCTTTTCCAAAGTTCAACTTTTCCGCGGAACCCCTGATTTTAATTTTACATAAAATGTAAAAAAAAAAAACCTAAATTTTTAAATTTCGAAAGGCTTTGCGGAACCCCTGAGAGACGTCGCGGAACCCTAGGGTTCCGCGGAACCCCATTTCAGAAGCACTGCTATAAAGTATAAATTGTGTCACCATTCTAATAATTTTTTGGCGTACAAAAACGTTTGTTTTGATTCAACAATTTATTTGCTTGTTGCTATATCTAACACATTTTACGTTACACCTGATAGATTTTATAAACATTCACCACAATAACATTTTAATTTGCTTGATTTCTAGAAAAGCATTTAATACACCTAAACTAAAAACTCTTAAATTTAACAACAATAATAATAATGAGTAAAGATTTTTTAAATTACATACATGGGAATCTTAAAGATTGGTTAAACAAAAAAGTTTTTTTTAAAGATATGAGATATACTAAAACTAATAAAATTTTAAACATATGTCTGCTAATTTTAATTTTTTATACATAAAACAAGTCTTTTTCAACAACACATATATATTTCAACAATTTTCTTCAGTGTGATTACAATTGTAACAAGGTAAAACAAATTTTAAACTTATATAGCCTTTTTAATATATAAGAATTTATCAATCAATTAGCAAAAAAAACCCTAAACTATAACAAAAAAACAAAAAAAATTAAAAACAACAAGGAAAACGTAATTAACTGTAACAATTTAAAACAAAACAAAATTAGTCTAATTTAAACAAGGATAATGAGTAATCAAATTCTCTTTGTTTGCATAATTCTGGCTTGTTTAAGTGAATATAAATAGCTTCTATTTTAATTAAATCAAAAATGTTCGTGCAACTTTTGTTTTTAATTTTTTTGTTTTTTTGTTATAGTTTAGGGTTTTTTTTGCTAATTGATTGATAAATTCTTATATATTAAAAAGGCTATATAAGTTTAAAATTTGTTTTACCTTGTTACAATTGTAATCACACTGAAGAAAATTGTTGAAATATATATGTGTTGTTGAAAAAGACTTGTTTTATGTATAAAACTAATAAATCATTATTTTTAAGTTTTTTGTTGTTGTATTGCTAAATAAGTTAGCTTGTTTGTTTTAACTGTATTTGATCGAAAACTAACTTAAGTCTAACATTTCTTTAGTTAAAATGATATATTATCTTTTAAAAGTTTATTGTTTGAAACTTAATGAATAAAAAAAAAAAAATACTCTATAATTATAAAATAAATCATTCAAAATATCGATTTTTTAGTGATTTTCATGACTTATTGATAATACTTTACATTGTAAAGTTAAATGTATTATTAAATAGCTATAAAAATTGATGCAATTATTTTATATTTTTGTACATTATTTTTGCTTGAGAAGTATAACATATAGTCAATCTTTTTTGAAAAATATAAAAATTAATTTTCAACGTCAAATCACTTTGACAACGACGTATTTTTACTTCTGTCTGAAAATAATTTTTAATAAAGTTATAAGTCTGCAAAGTCTACTTATACTTAAGATTTATTTAGGACCCACAGAACGGAAGAAATTAAATTTAAAAGTATTTATATATATATATAATTTCATGATTTCGTTAATTGTCTTTGACCGAAATTAAAAGACTTTTTAAATTTGAGACAGTAAAAAAAGACGTATTCTGTACAACTTTAAATTCTTATAAAATAGTAAACTGAAATTAAATAAGTTGTTGTTTATATTAAATTCATCATTTTCAGGAGTATTAAACGTTGGAGCTTTCTATAACAAAATTTGAAAGAGTGTTAAAATAGTTGAAAAATTGTATGCAATGGAACACTGTCTTTTAAGAATTCAGTTACTTACAAATTACTTTTAAATTGATATTGTAACTTTTGAGTCTTAGTATTCTGAAAACTGATGAGTAACAGAGTATATAAATAGTTAAAACAAGATTATCTTATAACATTTTAACTTTAGTTTTATACTTATGAGTACAATTGATAAAATTAATAATAACTTTTAGTTATTGACATTTAAAATAAGCACGACTTCAATTGGGCATTGTGTGTATTGAGTTAAGAAATTTAAGCAGGTTAAAAAAACGCATTTTTTTAAAATATGTTTTTTTAATAAGGTAGGAATTGTTTTATTATAAAGTTAGAACTAATAACTACTCAAAGGTTAAAGAGAAAGTTTAAAAACTTTTTATTGTAAAAACTTTAAAAAACAAAAAAATTTGATTAATCAAAACATAAGTATCGCAATTTAAATATATTAGAACTTGAAAAATAAATGACGTCTATTTAAGCTGAGATATATAAAAGTCTTCAATATTTTAAAACAAAAAAAAAGTTTCGACTTTGTTGCAAAACGAATAAAAACTAAATAAAAAATTTATAACAGATTACTATTTTAAGTTTAGGTTTCAAACAAAATGAAAACATAATATATTTAATTTAATAACATACTCATGGAAAAAACTAAAGAAAGGCAATAACGCTAAGAATAATGCTTAGAGAAAGTAGCATAAAAAACTTATTTTACATTTATTGGAAATTTGCGAATCTGGCTTATTATTTTGCATTTTATGATATTATCAGCCATAAACAAACTAGAAAAAATAACAGTAAAAAAACATCATTAAATTGATAATAAGACAATTTACTTTTGATTAAAAACTGTAAAAATAAAATAAAAAGGAATAAAAATTCTAGAGAATATATTTATTTTCTGTAAAAAACGAATTAACTTTTTTCCTCAGTTTTTAAAATTCTAATATTCTTACATTTAGACAACTGTATAGACTAATAAAACAGGCTAATGACATAAAAAAGCACGTTAGAACACAATAAACACCTTAAACACTTAAATCTATCTTTAAACAACATCCAACGTTTAAATGTGGCAAAGTTATGTATTAAAAACCTAAAGAAAAAAAATTGAAGCGTGCCATATTAAAAAGTTCTTAAAAATTTGTAAACATTTAAAGCAAATTAAAAAAAAAAAAAATTTAACTCATCATTTTCAGGAGTATTAAAACGTTGGAGCTTTCTATAACAAAATTTGAAACAACTAACACTTTTTATATGTACTCTAAATTTTTCAGCTAAAATCGAATGCCCAATATTTAAGCAAATACTAGTGAAACATTATCAAAATTTTGTTTTTTTCATCGTAAAATTGACCAATATTTTGTACACTCTTAACACTTTAGCTAATGCCATTTACAAGGTATTTTTCTGTGACATCACATATAGGTTGATCTGGACAAGAGGATGTTTTCGTCATCTTTTACGACTTGCATTTTCATTGGTGAATCTTTCAAAATTACTGTTGAGGTGCTGTTTAAAATTGTGCTTGTTCATATAAAATAAACAACAAAATTTAACCACTTGAACTTAAAACTTAAAATTATTAGTAATATCATAATTTTAGATAGAACACTTTGTCTATTTTCAAATAAAATACATATTTTTTAGTTGCATACCTCAATAGTTTTACAAGTATCTTTGTAAATTTAGTGAAAGTTACTTTAATTTATATTGCTTATTGAACGTCAAAAAAAGCGCTCTAAGTTATTGTTTTTAGGACTAGGACCTTTTTCCGTTATCGAGTCGTACACCACTGGGATACAGTTTAGTGTCCTTTTCAGCAAAAAATCATAATAAACAAGCTTAAGATAAATATAAAGTATGATATTGCCTAAGTTAAAATTTTTTTAAAAAGTTTTACGCTACTTATATCATTTATTACTATTAGTATTACTAATATGATTAGGTTTGCTATTCTTTAAATTAACTTTTATAAAACAATGTTCCCAAAACTAAGATTAGCATATTTAACTTTTTTATATTTAACTATAAAACTTTTGCTGTGCACCATTGGTTAAAAAAAAAGCATCGTTTCCCTAATTTGGAAACCATGATTTGGAATATTTTTTTTTAAATATTTCGTCTAAAACTTTAGTATTATTACAAACAAGGGCTTTCCAAACTTGTTTTATTATATCTAACTTAACAAAAAGTATAAAAAATAAATAAAAATTATCCCATTTTATTACATTTCGCCTCTATACTAGTTGATTATCCATTGAATTTTTTGCCCTCTTACCAATATTTGCCTTTTTTGGAAATCCCCTTTATAAAAAAGTTTTAAAAATAGTTATTATTTTATTATCCTAACTCGCCTTTGATATTTCTAGTCGACTGTACCATCGAAGCAAAAAAAGTTTAAACTAGACTTGAATTATAAGATAAAAAACAAATTTTCAGAGAAAATTTTCACCTACACACAAAAAAACGGCACGTACTTCGCGCACTTTACATTTTGCAACCTGCATGATTAATGCTTTGCATTTGCTATCTCGAAGCTGATTGGTCAGTTCACCAGACCGCAAATTGTTTTGGCGCAAAAAATACTTAATTAAATTGCTATGCGACCAAAAGCTACAGTGCAGTGCACAGTGTGCACTCATATTTGCCATTTAGGGTAACAACTAAACTTCACGAAATTTTTTATACTCAATTAGATGCTTGAATCTCAATCTATTTATGATTGAATGATAAACAATATTTTATTCCAATTGATAACCAGTGGGTGCGAAATCAACGAATTTTTTGTTACATTACAAAGATAACAACTCAATAATCATTATACATTTATAAACAATAAAAAAACTCTCTACCGCCAATTGCGGGAACATATAATACACTATTAATTTAGACATTTGCTTGACTTTCAACAAATTTAAAAAGCATTAATTGTTTAGTTGTTTGCAAAGTTTAATCATTTAAACCTTTTAACTTTTACCTTTTAATTTTTATTCTCATCTGAATGAGATATCTACAAGTGTCCTCTTGAATACACATTGTTTTCTTATAATTTGTAAAAAAGATGTTTTAAAAAACTCATTAACAAGCATGCGTGATTCATGATAACTTAATATAAAACAAGTTATGTCTTAAGCAGTATTTATAATAAATATATACTTTTTTTAAAGCTATAAAGTGTTATTAAAAAACGCTAACTTATTATTTACAGCTTTCAAATAAAAAAATATATTATACAAATATATTGTACAAACTCACCACAACCATGAACGATGAAATGTACATTGAAACTTGCTTCAAATTTTGCACAATTTTGCACAGAAAACTTCCTCCGTACTACTGAAGTGTCGCCTGCCAAATTGCGTCTGTAAAGTAATGTATATATGTTTATCATGACTAATAAGCAATTTTTTTCAACTTTGTAATGATTACAGAATAGGACTTGAGGTCAAAATTAAGGTAATACCCAAAGAAGAGTGTCTGAAAAAAAAAATCATTTTAAATTGTACTAACTATTCTGTTTGAACACTTTTTGAAACCTTTCGTGTTTAGATTTTTCATTATTTTGTGTTTTGTTTTTCATTATTAAGATATTTTTAAAAATAATTTTTATTTTAAATTACAAAAGGCATTCTACAGATACTTTTGTTTATAAATGCTTGTGTTTCTCTACAAATCAACATCTTTAATAATGACAAGGTACTTTTAAAATAAAAACTTAGGCGTAAAACTTTAAATTGGTCTTGTCCGATACCATTAAACAAAGTTTTTGTTATGAATCCTTTATGTAATACAGTTGTTTTCACCTAATGGCTAAAATTGTGAGTAAAGTGGTTTTAGTAAAAGTGAAATGATTTACTATAAAGTAAGTAGATTAACATATGTTTTGAGGTAAGTTTTAGTTGTAAATATTTTAATTCCAACAAAATGCTAAAAAGATAAAATATTGTGATTAAATAGTGTTATAAATGTTTTTATCATATAAATCAATAGAATTTAAAGTTTATTAAACATAAAGCTTTAAACTTTTACATGAAGCTATATAGTGATGCATTGTTAAGTAAATTGTAGCAAAACGTTAACAAAATAAAATTTATAAAATCAATAAAATAGGGTAAAAACACAAGAGTTACAAAAATATCAAAACAAAGAACAAATAAATAGTAATACAAAATTATATTTTTAGAACTTTAAATAATTAAAATTAAGCAACATAAGTTGTTTTAACTTTTATTACACATGAATAATTGATCCATATTATTTGTAGTAACTAGTTCTACCAGGGGAAAACAAGTTACTTCCGCTTTGGATGACACATCGGAACAAAACAATGTACAAATTTGTAATATTTACAAAATATCTCTACTTTTGACAAATCTAGTTCAGCGTGTTCATGCATATTTTATGCAGTAATAAATTCTTGCTAGAAAAAAATGAAATAAAACATTGCCATGAAATTCAGTTACTTTTGCAGACAATCTGCTATAAAAAAACATTTTGCATGCTTGCTATTTAAATTACGATAGGTTAACTATAACAATTTAAAATTTAACTAAACTCAAAATAAATTCAATTAAAATTTTTTCCACTCACAACAATTAGTGAAATTTGTACGTTAGCCTCTAATTAACTAATGTAAATCAAACGCAAAATAAAAAATTAATGTAAGACTCGTTTCTTTCATTAGTTATTCTTACCTAATGGCTACAATTGTGAGTAAAGTGGTTTTAGTAAAAGTGAAATGTTTTACTATAAGGTAAGTAGTATAACATATGTTTTAAGGTAAGTTTTAGTTGTAAATCGCTATATTCCAAAGAAAAGCTTAAAAGATAAAATATTGTGATTGAAGAGTCATAATTTTTTTTTTCATTGAATTTTAATTGAATTGAATTGTTTTCATGGAATTATAAATAAGAATAAAATTGTCTTTAAATATAAAGCTTTTTATTTTTACATAAAGCTAAAATAGTGATATATTGTTAAGTGAATTGTAGCAAAACGTTAACAAAATAAAATAAAATTTATGAAATCAATAAAATAGGATTAAAACACAAAAGTTACATAAATATCAAAAATAGAGCAGTTAATTAGTAATACAAAGTTATCTTTTTATAGTCTTGAATATTTAAAATTAAGTAACATTAATTGTTTTAAAGCATAAATTATCAAGAAGTTAATCAATTAAACAGCTTCGGTATCATTTTTTTTTTCGAGATATATGCTTTGATTAGAACTACAAAACAAAAGTTAATCGGATTTTTAGCGAAACAAAAATACAAAAAATCACTAGAAAGTCGAAAACGTTTTAGCTGCTAGTAAAAAAGCTTATACCACAAAATTTCTCTTAAACCTTAATGCTTATTACTGGTAAAAGAACTGTTCTCCAGTGATAAGTTTTTTTATTGATTCAAACTTCCATACAGAGAACGAGGTTATGTACTTTTCATAATACAATCAATAATGGATTTTTACAAACTTTTATTTGTTAGTCTTCTGAGTTTTATAAAATTTAAAAAAAGTTCTGTTGAACTTAATAGAAATTCAAGTATTTTTGGTGATTTTTTTCTACTAAAGGTTTGTGTATAAAGTAAGTTAGACAGTCGTAATTTTAAAACTTTTAAGCAAAAAAATTATTTTCAGGTATTTGGGTTATTTAAGTATTTTTCTAGTTTTTTTCGATTATTGATTATTAAATCAGGTTAAATTTCAATTCTATTTAATGTAATTCTATAATTAAAAGTCTTTGAACATCAGACAAACTTTTAAATAAAAAGCATAAATCAAATAAACTTTCAACATTCATTTGATGCGCTCGACAAAAGTTTTAACTGAAAAATTTTTTTTGAGTAAAAATTCATAAAATACAATAAGTAAAGTAAGCACAAATTTGAGTAAGAATAACTTTGTATAAGTTTTTTTTGATGAAAGTAATACAAAAATATACACTACAAAATATCAATATGTTACTCTAATATTTTTCGAACTATAATGTTGAAATTTCTAACAAAACTGTTAAAAACGTTTTAACATACACATAATTGTCGTTTTTGAACTTTTACATTATTCTTGTATGAGAAACCACCGCAAAGTAGTTATTACTTTTTTTAATGTTGCTAAACTTATACATTTTTAAGTTATTTTAGTACAACTTTCACAGTATTCAGCATCCTTTTTTAGTTAATGGCAACTTTATCTGAAAAATTATTAATTAAGATAAAGTTGCTCTCGGGCTGAAGTTATTGGAAAAAATTAAAATGATCAAAAATAGTTAATGTACAAACCAAAAATGTCATAATATAGGAAATAATAAAGCTAAGTATTTTCTATTTATTTCATTTAGTGCCTAATTGTAAGGTTTTACCACAACTTTTTCAAAGGTATGACTGCAGCTGGAAATGAATGGCACATTGCAGTTTTACGCTTTGTGGGCCGCAGCTCGCCTGCCGCTGAACTAGTACACTGAAAATGATTTCATTTAAAGAAAACAAAATACCTAAAAATTAGAGGAAATTAGTTATTACTGTTAGAATACCACAGATAATATTATAACTGCACTTAAATTTTAAAAATAAGAAAAAAACACGGGCTTTTGATAAGCTTATTAGCTTAAAAAATTATGAAAAAAAAACTTTCGACGTTTTTGTAGCAAAATATATACGTATTGAGTTTATAACACAGTTTTTAATAATTATAAAACTAATGCATAGTCCTTTACTACAAAATACTACAATATGTCAGCAAAACTTGTTTTTAATATATACAATCGTCTTTGTTTCCTGGAAAAAATATATAGATTTGACTTAAGTCCATGCACTAAAAAGTCAAACATCCTTTCTATAAAAAAAACATTAAAACTTTGCAAATATTAACCGTATTGTTAGACAACAAAAACATATGTTTTAACTTTAGCTTAAGAAAATAAGGAAACATTTATTGATAACAAACTATAATTTTGTTTTCAGATGTTAATTTTACTAAAGAGTTTGTTTTTTTCGAACAAATTTTTAAACAATATAAAAATTTCAAACATAAAAAGATATCAAAAGTTTTAAATGACCTTAAAACTTTATTCGTCATTAAAATAGTAAACTAAAACAAACCTGAAATGCATGGTCGCAAGTATCATTATAATTAGTGAAATAATTTAGTGTGTTGTTTAACTCCACAGGGCTTAATTCACATTCAATACTGGTATTACTATTCATCTCAGTTTGTTAAATTGATTTCGCAGTTCATTTTAATAAAAACTGAAAATTTACTGAATTGTAACTTTTGAGTTGCTTTAATAACGTATATTTTTGTTGTGGTTAAATTAATAGTATTTAGTTATGCTTAATTATTAACATATTTTGCTAGACTTGACAGACTAATGAGCTTAAACTTACTAACTAAAATAACCGTCAACAAGTTAAAACAAACGACCTTTTTTTATTAAAAATTATCATTACTATGAAAAAGTTAGTTTGTCAAAACCATCAACTTTTACATCATTTGCAGTGTATATTTTAAATAAAAAAACTGGCTTCAGTTTGTAACGTATAATCGATACATGAAGCCCTGCAGCTGCTAAGCTTTAAAATCTGCCTTTTCACGTAGGACGTATGTGTGAACCATAAATTAATTGTTTAAATTTGTCTGTTACTTAAACCGCTTAACCTACTTACAAGATTTAGTTAAAAATCGTTGAAAATATTTCCCATAAATATTAGTTTTTGTTAATTTGAACTGTAATGATATAAACATTTCATTTTCTTATTTTAAAGCGGGTTGTAAACTGTTTTACGCAGTTTTCATAACGTGCTTCCAGTATTAAAAAAAAACAGTTTTTTATTAAAAACAAACATTTTTTTACTTAAGGAGTTAGTTTCTATTCAATGCGTATATATTTGCATTTGTCATCCAAATACGCGTTTGTTGCTTAGTTAGTGAATTAGTTATTCTGCGTTACGATCAAGTTACGATTAAAGTCAACGTTTATTTCTAGTTTCGAGAATCAAGAAAAAGTTTACATCGCGGAGTCGATGTTAGTATTTTATATAACTTTACGATTGTTAATACTTTTTATAGATTTTATTTGTGTCGTGATTTAATAGTTTCTTTATTCACTTAAGAATTATTATTGAAAATAAGTAAGTTGCATTTATTCAAAGTGTGTTTTATTCATAACTTAGAAATAAGCTTTATAAATTATTACTGTTAGCATATTATTTACTACTCGTAAGTATAGCAGTAAGTTTAGTAAGTTACTTGAGACCACGTATCTAATATATAAACATAACCAGCATTATTATAACCTAGTTGGTTAAAGAACTATTCAAAATAGCTTTTTCTATTTATAAAGTTATTACAAAGAAAAAAAGGATTCATATTGGTAAAAAAATTGAAAAACGAAAGAATATTTAAAAATATAAATAGCTATAAAAATATCCAGTAATAATTATTAATAAATACGGTCTAACGTGCCAGAACTTATTTCCCGACGTATTAACAACATTTACAGCATCAAAAAATATTTAAAAACAACTGAAAACATTGTTTCGATTTATTTATACCTCGAACTGAATAATATTTATTTCGTGACTGCATGTCGTAAAGCACAGGTGTTCGTTTCACAAATTTCCGATAAAGCGCGTTGAGTTGTAAATAATATCGCAATAAAATAATGACGACAATTTACTTTTAAGATTTATTATTAAATTCGGATTAAACATATGGTGACTTGAACTAAACTGTTGTTGTAAACCTTGAAAAGTATTACGAATTCGTCTATATTTGTGATATTGGTGTGGTTGAAGATTGAAAAGTTTAAACACTATACTTTTTTCGTTTTTACAAAGTTATATTCATACATTTATTGCTTTATTAAATGACTTTATAAGTTTACATAATTTTTTAATTGTGTACCTAAACGTATACATTTTTTTTTGTCCAAAGTTTTTTAAACAAAGTAGAATTTTTTTAAGCTAATTAATTAAATGATACTGTTGTAAAACTATAAAAACATCAAATTTCAAACGAGCTAATTTGTTTTTGTACATTCAATATATATCTTAAAATGCTTTATTATATAAAGCTAGGTCAAACTACTTGACTTTATGACGGCTGCTAAAATCAGAAAAATTATAACATTTTTTGATTAAATTTAGAAAATACTTTATACTAAAATATTTTTAGTTGTCATTGTTTTGTATCAGTTTCACTGATTAGCAAAATTAAACATTTTAAAACGTACATACACAATTCTAAACTTTTATAATAATAAGTTTTTTTAATAATCGTTTTAATGTTATTAAAATTAAATCAACTGAATTTTTTTTTTACTTTCTACTTTCTAATTTTCTTCAATTTCTTTACAGTTTACACAAGACGGCTTATTTTTTCTGCGACCAAAAGTTCTTTATCAAACATTCTCTTTTACAATTTTTCTTTTCTCTAAATGTCTGCTTCCAGTCTGAGGCATTTTTCATTACTTATTAATACTTTTCATTCTTGCAAAATTGTTTGTAAAGTAAAGCAAAAAGCGTGACATGTGCCTAGAAAGATTAGCAAACTTAAAATAAATTTTATCTTCCAATGTGTTGCATATTTCAAGATTTGTCTATGAGAAGATTTTAGCTTTTAAGTAATTAATTAAATTCGTACTTTTGATTACATATGTCATTGTCTGAGTTTAGATAGGCTTTTTATATATATGCAGTTTTTAGCAGTTGTCATTGCTTTGAACATATTTTTATCTAGCACAGGGGTCGGCAAACTGCGGCCCGCGAAGGGTAAATCTGCGGCCCGCAAGCACGTTTATTTTTTGAATGGAGTGCGGCCCGCGAAAGAAAATTTTGCGGCCCGCGAGCATTTAAATATGGCCCGCTGAGCAAAAAAATAAATTTTAATTAAAATAGATTTGTTTAATATCATTTTAAGTCCCTGTATAACATTTTAAAGCAACTGAACGACTAAACTGCTTTAGCTTAAATATGTGAAAAAGACAGATAAGCATTTCACTAGGGTTTTTTCTCAATTTCATAATAACTTTCTTCTTACAACAGCAAGTTATTATTTAAAAAAAGAGTGTAAATAAAGCTTAGATTTAGTAAGTTAGTTATATAATACCTGATAAGTAAATAAAATAAATGCAAATATTTACCATTTTGTACAAAAGTAATGCACAGTAATAAACTAAAATGTCATTTCTTTACAGTTTAGCTTTCTCACATGTTTTTTATACTAGATGTGTGCACAAAAACATTTAAATTAATATAATAAGAAAAAATAAGGTTTACTTTATTTTGGTTTAGATTTTTTAGAAGTTTTCTTTGTACTTTAAACTAATTCCTCTGCACACCAATGTACAAAGATGCTCACATTTTAAACTACTTTTTATTTATAACTTGAGTTAGGTTAAGTTTAATTTATGCATGATTTATATAACATTATTGTTTCTACATGGAATATCTCAGTGTGTACAGACACACTTAAAACAATATATATGACATAAATTAAGATAGTTTTTGTGAGGTATACTTTTCACTTTTCAAACAATGTTTTTTGGCAAGTTAAGTTAATTTTTATGCGTTGCATACTCATATACACAGTTGCTGGTTTTTGGAACTAGCTATTTAGTACAAACTAGATTTAGGGATGGTAAATTTATTAAGTTTGTATAAAATAGTTCAAATTCAATCAAATAATTAACTAAAAATTGCCACGCACACAGGCTATGACTATTTGAAAACTTCAAATCTCAGGCCAATTTAGTTATTTTTTAGTTTTTGGCTTAAATTGCTTTTTATATACTAAAATATCTGGCTAATTTTTGGTCACTCAGGCTGGCTTTTTTTGCTTCAAATAGTGGCAAGTTAAATTTATGATGTATGTTTTGTTAAATTCACAGTGTTGGTTTGAATTATAGTATATTTTAAATTTTAAGTCTTGCAGCTGATGTAGTTTGAAATATTATTTATATTAATTGTATACATATAAGTGTGAACAACTAGTGCTGCCAAAAAACTTGAATCCCAGAATAGCTTGGAATTTGACAATTTATGCTTAAAAAAACTGAAAAAGCCTTGAATTTGAGAACTACTGAAAAAACCTGGAATTTTCAACAATTTCTACATGTAAAGTAATGTAATTTTGATTCGACACAAAAAATCTACCATATAAATATTGTTTATTAAAAAACACATTTAAAGTAGCTTAACAGAATCTTTTTTATTTTTGCTATAATATTTAAAACAGTTTTTTTACCTTTAACATAATTTTATATTAAAAATAGAAGCAAAAAATTGTACTTTCAAAATCTTTATATTGGTGCATTTCACTGTTGATTTTAAAATGTGTTTACCTACTGTTGTGCTTTGTATTGGAACTAAACCTAGAAATTATTCTTAATTGTTAAAATTATTAAAAAACTCTCTAATAAAAATTCTCAGATGAGCAATATCTGATGTATCAATGCCCTCGTCCTAACTGATTGAATAAAGTACTAATTTAATTTAAGCAGCTTTATAATCTTCAGATATTTTCTAAACACGACTTCTTCTTGTCATTGAAGAAATAAACAAAAATATTTTACAACCGCCAACACAAATTCTTTAAATAAGTTTTAATTTCTGAACGGTATCTTTTTTTGTAATTATTTTTGCTACTTTATAACTTGACTTAACAGTTTTTTTCTGATCAGTCTGTAGCTACTGAAGATAATTATTTTGAAACTAACTTAACCAATTTTTTTTCGTTTCTCGCAATAACTCCAAACTTAAAATTTTTTAATTCCTATAGCTCGTCTTATGTTTACTGTTTTTAATTGTATTATTTTTATTGCAGATAAAAAATTGCTACAATGCTCAATAGAAAATAAGTTTTTCTATTTAATTAGAAAATTGTTTTGTTTGTCTACTTACATATTGTACTTTCTTATAATGAAGATATTTTAGGTAAGTATTTAAGCTTGATTAACAGAAAGTTTTTAGCATTTTCAACTTTTAATAAAATGAGACTGGTTTGATATAACTCAGACGATTTTGCTTTTAAATTGGCAACAATGTAAAAGACTAATTAATTACTAATAAGGTATTCCAGCATTAATTGTGTTAAAAAATTTGATTTAGCTTATCTACAATACAAATAGGTATTAACTTTATATAGTTGACTAATTACTAAATTTTCTAAAGAGTGCAAACTATTTATGACGCAAAAAAAAAATTCGAAGTTAATATTATAAAAGTATGAAAAGGTGGTTCATAATATAAAAATATATAAAAGTGACCTTTATATGTTTTTCAAGCTTGGTTTTTATAGAGAAATAGGTTGTAAGTAAAAAAAAAAATATTAAGCTTAACTTATTAAGTGTTTAAGTAAGTAAATGTCTTATAAAGACTTAAGTATATGAGCCAATGGAAATTTTATTCCGATAAAAACTTATAATTTAAATAGGCATTCTATGTGTAGCTAAAAGTACATTTAAGTAATAAAGTAAATGAGAAGAAAAACTTTCTCTGGTATGACTAAACCTACAACCAAAAGATTATTCGAATGTCACTAAAACTAAAACTGCGGCCAGCGAAGATTTTGGAAACTTGAAATTTGGCCCGCGAGCACCAACCGCCTGCCGACCCCTGATCTAGACTCTTTCTTAAAATGAAGATAAAAAATAAGCTGCTTTAATTAACATAAAACTGTGTAAGTAATCAATAAGTCAGCCAGCCAGATTTTTTATGTTTAAACAAAAACTTTTCTACAAAACTGAAAATAAACTGTTAAAAACTCTCTAATAATCTAACTAAAATATATTAAAAAACCAAAAAAAGGACATATTTCCAGCACCGCTAAATTAACAAACTACTTTGTTGTGCTGCTCGCATTTATATTTCAAATATTATTTTTTCACCTGTCTAGTTTTCACTTTTTGAGTAATAACGCTTTTAAAACATCATCAATCCTGTTAGACTTTTCTAATGAAGATCTAACAAAGTGTTTGATTTGTAAGATATTATATCAAAGTAAGTATTAACTGCTTTATCTATTTTTAACTATTTTACTGAATTAAATTTTTTTTATAGAACGTAAATACTTTTAAGTCGATTTAATTTAATCTGGTTAGTAAACTAAGATTTAGGTAATAGTTTAATGTTTTATCAATAAAAATACAATTTTAACTTCATATAAACTTTTAAAAACTTTACTGAAATAAAATGCTATCTACTTGATAAACGAAAATGTTTTTAGTTCAGAAAACTTTGGTTTAAAGTTTAAGCTATGAAAGTTGTTTTGCAAAAATTGTTAGTCAAATGTTTATCAATTTATATTCAAGTTTTTATATTAATTTTTCAATAAGCTTACTATTAAAATTTAATTAAAACGAAACAAATATACGTCCTTCATATTTTAAACAAAGCGATTAGTTGATAGCTCAGACTAAAGGTTTGACTAGACTTTTATTTGTTTAAATGTTACGTTTCTTGATTTTAATTAATGACGTTTGGTTTATATTCAAAATTTCAAAGTAAATTAAAACTTTTAGGAAAAGTATAAAGTTTATTTTTTAACTACAATATTTAAACTAAATATCATTGTGTATTCAATATATGTATTTTACTAAAATCAAATATATTTCTAGTTTTCTAATTAAAATATGTATAAGTAAAAAAAAATAAAATTACACCACAGAGTTAACTATTCAAAAAACTCTAACCTGTAAATTTATAAAACATAAAGTAGAAAAAAAAATAAATAAAAACAAAACATTATAGTAAACATTGTATACAATTCCAAATTTAAAAGGTTATACACATTACAGCTGGCGTCGGCAGCCTTATGTGACTCGCGGGCCAATTATCTTAGAAAAACTTGCTCGCGGGCCGCACTATTTAGATAAAAAAACCTTTGAGGGCCGCATTTATCTAAAAAAGTTCTAGTAATCAGTAGAAAAATATTATTTAACATCAGAAATATAACAATTTAAGTAATATTAGACCATTAATAAAGAGTATTTATTGAACTAAGAGCCTAAATGTAAGTTTTTATTACAAAAAAAACTACTTTTTTTTTTTAATGTATGTTTTTTGTAGAAAAGGAGCTCGCAGGCCATAGATTTTGACTTAAAGGGCCGCATTTGGCCCGCGGGCCGCAGTTTGCCGACCCCTGCATTACAGCATCAATTTAAACTTTAAAATTTTTATCGACAAAAAACTCATCCATAACAGTTTAGTTTAGATGTCTTTAGTTTTTAAGCTTCAAAATAAAAACTTCGCTGGGTTTGTTTGTTTTATTCTTTTTTTTCTTAAAATTGAAAATCGTTTACAATTTTTTTACAATAAAAAGAAACTTGAAACATGTGCTTCACGGTATTATAGACAAACATGAAACTTAGATGACTTAAAAGTTGTTATCAGAAAAACTCTATTAGGATAGTTTTTAATTAGACAAAACAATAGTTTACTTAAAGTTTTAAGAGGTTTATTTTGAGGTAAAAAAAGTATTTGTCTAGTACGAACAAAAAGACTTTCAGAAGGTTAACTTAATAAATAGTGTTTTACAGCTTTTAATAATTCAGTTCTTAAATTTGTAGCAAAATTGTTCTTTGACTTGTATAATTATGTTTTTAAATTCGTTTAAAAACAGTCTATACAGTTTTTAGTAGAAAAGTGCATTAGAACATATGTTTTTATTTACTTTAGTTTGAAATAAATAAGAAGACTTAATATTTTTTTTACTTTTCACAAAGTGACTTTTAAAGGTTAAACAACGTAAAATGAATGAGTAATGCTTCACTAATTTGAATAATTTCAATTATTTAATTTTCAGCATAAAACTTTTCCTTGACTTGTATGATATATATTTTTATTTTTTGCTGAGTTTTTACAGTCGTTTATAAACAGTGTTTATAGAAGAAAAATGAAATAGAACATATGTTTTCATTTACTTTAATTAAAAAAAACATATATTATAAGTTAACAAGTTTTTCACTTACAACTTCATACCATTAATAAGTTGTTTTTGTTAAACTTATTTTGTCTGGTATCATGTTAGCTGTGAACCTTACAAGTTTTTACTTTTGTAAATATAATGATTTCTAAATTATTCAGACTTATCATAATTTATTTTGCCTTTTTGTTTTTAATTTAACAAGCGATGATCAAAAATAATGTAATTATACATGCTGAACAGTTTGATTAAGTAGTTTGATAAAATATTGTTTACAACCTAATAGATTTTAACTATCTTTACAACTTAAAAAAATTAAATATGCATAATCTTTATTTTTAACAAAAATTTGTTTTAGTATTTATTTTTCTTGAAAACATACATGAAGTTAAACATCATAGTCTGTTTGGTTTTTCCATGAATGTATGCTTATTTTTTTTATATCTTCTACATTTTTAAAGTATACATTTTTTATGTTAGAATCTATATTATTTGTTGTTTATTTTATAGCTCATAATGGTTAAGGTAAAAAGTGTTGCTTGATGACCAAAAAGTCATTCAATGTACCAGGTCCTTTGACTAAACTTTTAAGCTTCGAATTTTAAACACTTAAAGTAAAAAAGTGTATTTTTTTACCAGTAAAACAGATTAATATAAACAAAGTGATCAAAATAAAATTATTAACTTATTATTAATATATTTTTATTAAATTGGTGGTCAAAAAGTTTTCTGCACATTTAAATACTAAACCACAAAACATTTGTTAGCTTTTAATTTTCAAAATTGAAACTATTTAAAGTTATATTCTTCAATAAATCATATATTTTAACAAAATTAAACAATTTTTAAGTATTAAAATTACAAAAGTTAAAGCATCAGCATAAATGAATTAGATTTTACTTTGAAAAATCAGTAATTGAAATAACACCATACATCTTTGCAATTAAGGTAAAAGATATAAAAAAGTTGTCTTTTTGTCGGCCTGTTTTACTTATCGAACAAACTAACGTTTACAACTGTACAGTATACATACTTTTTTGATGTTTTATATATATCACTTATTTTTATTGCAATATAACTCACTTTTTAAGCTTAAATGTTTAAACACATTATGCATTTACAAGTTTTTTCTATTGCGCCAACAATACTTGTAAAGTTTATCAAAAAACAATAAAAAAACCATTTTGAAAGTAGAATAAATTACTGCTAATCGTTTATGCTTATAGTATAATATTAAATGGTTTAATAACACAAATTTCTTTTTAGATTTTTTTTCAAAGTTAGTTAATGATGAGAATAAAAACTTATACCATCTTTATAGAAAGTTGTGTAGTATTTATTAATGATTCGTGTAAAGCTTAAGTATGTTTAGGGGCCTTATTTTTAAACTTAGTTTTATCGTTTATTTTATTGAAGGCGATTTGTAATCACAAAAATAAAAGATTTGGCTCATGTTCTACCCGATAAATTGGATATTGCCAAAACGGGATCTTTTTGGAAATTGAAGTCTTGATATTAGCAAAATAAAAACAGCCAGACCACTAATTCAAAAAGTTTCAATCTCTTTGCACTCATTTTGTTAGTCATGAATTGTTTGTGTGGTAAAACTTACGTTTAATATCGTATAATTAATAACTACACTATGCTTTAAATTTTTCTTACTTTATCATACTTTTTGTTTAAAATAGTGGTTTTATATTGATTAGTGCAACTACTTTAGTTATCTGCAACCTGCAAGCAGCTTTTTCTCTAAAACTGGCCTCCAACTTATGCATGGCTACCGATCCCTGATGTAATATAAAGTAAGAAAATATCTGAACTGGTTGTGAGATGCAAAGAAATAAGGTGTTAAATCCTAAAGATCCAAACAAACAGATCTTGTTTAAAAACTAGTATGCAAATTTTTGAACGTGAACATGTGAAACTGAGTCGTTTTATTATGACGTAACTATACCTTGATAAACTTTTGCAGCACATTTAAATGAAGAAAATAACACTTTTTATATATCTTCATAACTTGTTGAAAGTCTAGGAATTAAAAGATCTTACTTTGAAGAGTGTTCTACAGTAAGTAAGTTTATTTACTTATAAACTTAAAAACTAGCTATTTATACAAACGTTTTATGGTAATTATAACACTGTAGTATGTTAATTGTTTAAAATAAACATAGGTGTCAATTATACTTATAAAGTTTGTTTCACTACTAAACTATTTTTTTTTAGACTAGTTAAAACAAATCATCTAATGTTTACATAAGACTGTAAAGAATTTTTTTAACTAATATACTAAAAATGTTGAGTATTTTAAAGTTTTTCATAATTTATACTTATATAATTATTTTCAAACATTAAAATGCAACAACTAACTATTATGAAAATTTTAAATACTATAAGTTAATGAATTGCTCTAACTACGTTTAATGATTAAAACATACCATTAGATGTGAAAGATATAATTTATAGAAAAAAAAAAAACTCTAACTAAGATTTAAAAAATCAATTTATAGTACAAATTTTCTTAAGCAGAGGTTTCTAAACTATTCAAAAACTGCACACATTAAAATTACTCACGAAATACTCTTCTACCAACAGATTACTATGTTAACAATAGTTTTGTACAAAGCCTTACTTTAGTTTTGTTACATTGTTTGAATTTTTAGAATTTGTTAGAATAGTAAAAATCATCTTTTATCAAAAAATATGAGAAAACGTACAAAAAAAAGTAAACTAATATCTATATGTACCTTATAGAATCGACTGTTTCAATTGATATACCTTTGCTCTACAATTTAAGATATACTATACAATAAAGTTACAGAAGTTAATTTACAGGTTGGTCAAAAGCTGTGGATTAATATGACTTGTACTGCATGCAACGTTATAAGTGTCCTATGGGAAATCTTGTTAAGTGAGTTGTAATAGTTTTTGTTATATTTTGTGTGAAAACTTAGAAATTAGTCACAATCTTGCCGATATTGACTATTAGTTTGATATTTATTTATAGAGTACTGTAGTTTGTAATGTACAAAGCGAGTATATTACAAATATTATAATATTTATAATATCAGGTATCAAAACCTAAGCCACTTAAACAAAACACACATAATAAAAGATAAAAATAAAACAAGTTTGTATTCAACAACTGAGGATAAAAATTAAACAGAAAAAAAATTAAACAAAGTTAAACTTATAACAAGCAGTATATTCACATTTAACTTACTTAAGTATTGTTTTTGAAGGACAAATAAAAGCGCTCAAAATGTTTAGACCTAAGACCTGGTGCACGAAAAAACCTTTCGGTTATCGAGTCGCACACTACTTGGGTACCTTTGAACGTCTTGTCCAGGACATATAAAGAGTAAATTAATAAGTTTAAACTTGCTTGTCTAATATAAAAGGTGATAACTTAGTATATACAAAAATAAATAGTAAATGCAAATTTATAAGAAAGTACAACCGAATAGATGATTTTCCCGAAGCATCGATTATATGACACAACACATTGGTTCCAAATTAATAAGAGTAAGTTAATGGTCTGTTGGGGGATGTAGGGAAATAAAAATAACTAATATTAAAAAAACGTAGAAATAAAAAAATCAGTAGTTGATTTAGACAAAATAAAGTCTTCTAAAATTTCTTCTTTTTTTTTTCTTTTGTTTTTGAAGAAAAACTATAAATTTTACTGATATATATAACATTTAAATTAAATCTTTTTAGTTTTTAGGGAAATTTTTTAACCCTCCTACACAATACCACATCCTGTGGTAACTTGTTCCACATTGTCTTTGCTCTGCGAAAAAAAATAATCTTGCCACTGACTGTTGTTTAAATTGTATTTATGTTTTATTTTTTTTTTTTTTCTTAACTGATATCTGTTATGGGAAAAACTAAAAAAAATAATTTAAACAATTCTTATATTTGCGATTAATAATTTTATAAAGAGTAAATAAATCAAATTCCAATCTTATACATTCTAGAGATTTAAGTCCAAGTTTAATTATTCTGTCATTATATGGTGTTTTGGATATGTTACAATTGCAACGATTACATATAAAACGAGTAAAGTTTATTTGCACAGACTAAGTTCTATTAATGTTTTTTTTTTAAATAGGGGGACCAAATTTTAGTGTTGTATACAAGCTTAGACGAACATATATTTTGAATAGTTTTGTCAGAATAATAGCTGAATTAGTTTTAAAACTTTTTAGTATTTCATAACATGAAATTTGTGCAACTTTATATAAATTATCTTAAATTTTATCTGTTTCTAAATCTTTTTTAAACTTAATGTTGTAATTTAGTATTACTGATTAATAGGTTAATTGGGGACGGTTTGTTTTTTGTAATAGTTAGAATTTTACATTTGTTTCGAATTTAAATTAAGTTTTCTTGTTTTTAGCCATCTGTAAGTATCATCTCAAGTAAATTCTCAAAAAGTATTTGGCTCACTAGAAATCTTTGCATCATCTACAAATGAACTTATATCACTTTGAATATCAATGTTTGAATAAATGTTGTTAATGTATATTGAAAAAAGGAAGACCAAATTATATGATAAATATTGAGTTATAACATTTCCAGTTCTCTTAAAGTAAATAATTGTATTTGTATTTATTAGAGTTGAAGTACATCAGTTTTTTAATGACAATAAAAGAGTTTGCTGGAAGTACTTTTTGGAGATGAAATGAAAAGATTTAGAAACACTGCATAAATTTAACAGTGTAAGCTATTCCAAGAAAAACAATCATTATTTTTATTTTCAAGTATGCAGCACCCCACCACTTGGGGTACACAACGGACGTGTGGTGGGCCCAATCCAACCAATGGCCGGATCCAGGTACAACTACCAGTGCGATACCGGATTTGTTCTAAAGAGTGGTACTTCGTCGTACGTTGAGTGCTCGGCCGAAACTGCTTGGATCTGGGAAAATGGCAACAAACCTGAATGTGTTCCGAGTCAGTTTCATATTTCTTTGGTTTTTACAATATTTTTTTTTCTAAAATTATGCGTAATAAAGTTGAGAAAAATAAATAGTATTTACCTTGTAAGGTAGAGATCTTTGATTATTTTGTTTAGAAACCATCAAAACATCCAAACTTGTAATATTACTTTATTTCTTATTTGAAACAAAACTAGTTTTGGGTTTAAACTTATTAGTATTAGATTAATTTTACTAAAAAAAACAGGTTGCAATGCTCTTTCTAAACTAACGCACGGAAAGTATTTGCAATCTGAAACTCCGCTCAAAGAGGTTTTTGAACAAGGAGACACTGTAAGCTACACTTGCGATTTCGGCCCTCGCAAGTTTGTCGGTGAAACCAAATGCGACGGTGGTCGTTGGACCAAGACCCCTTTCTGCCCGGAAACTGAATTTAGAGGTTTAGTTTTTGACCTAAAGTAGTTGTAAACTAATATAAAATAATTAGTCACCAAAAAAAAAGGTATATATTGATATTTTGGGGCGTTTTAAAATATAAAACGCAAAAGTTTTATAGTTTCAGTAGGTTGCATATTGTTCTGAACTTCTTAGTGATTGTATGTTTAAAACTTTCAGTTTTTCATATTTTTATTACAACCAGCTTTTTACAACCTTTTCTTGCAATAAAATTAATTTCAGAATGCGCGTCCCCGCCAGAAGGACTGTTCTCGACTTGGAAGACGGAATATTTTTACAACGAATCAAAATTTTACAGCGGTATGCGGGTGACCTACAAGTGCATTGAAGCGTACACTTTCAAGCCCAATCAGGAGCAAGCTCTGGACTGTCGGTCCGACGGTACATGGAGTGCCAAACACGCCCCCCAGTGTGCACAAGGTTTAATTTTTGTTATATATAAGTCTACATGCTGGTTTAGAGGTCTTTTTTTTACTTGTGTTGGCTTGAAAATAGTTTTGTTAGGCAGTAAGTATAATCTAAACTTGTAAAAGTTCATTGTGGTTTTTTTTATATTAAATTAAAGAGTTCATTCGGCTTCATGGAACTTGCAAAATAATAATTCAAAAAATTCTTATTTAATAACTTTTTATTTATATTTTTTTCTAATCTTTTTTGTTCTAGTTTTGACAGTTTTTTTTGAAACAAATTTTTAAATACGTTTACTTATGAAATTTTAAGAAATAATGGTCAAACATCTTCTTAAGAGACTTTTTTACTTCAATCATTGTACTTAAAATAAATTTTCCTTATTTAGCGTTGAATTATAAGCTATTTGAAATATATAGTTTTTGAAAACTGAGGTACCTAGCTAATGAAAACCTTAGAGAAGTTAGATCTCTAAAACCTTTTAAAAAAAGTAGACAGTTAGTAGCTCATGAGTTTTTTTAAGCTGGCATAAGAAACTTTTTACAACATAAAACGTAAAAGTATTTCGGAGCAGATCTACTAAGTAGCTCAAAAACAGTCTATACTAAAAAATAACCAACTTTTATTTTTTTAGTTTGTGAACTGCCTCCCACTGTAGAAAATGGGTTTTGGAGAATAGATAACATAGGAAATATCATTTACCACACCGGTGTCATATACCAGAGACAGGTCTATTACACTTGCCACAGAGAATATTCTTTCAAGGATGACGATCCAACTACTATTGTATGTTTGTACGGAGTAGGCTGGATTTATGACAAGTTTCCGCAGTGTTTGAAAGGTTTCAGTAGTGCTAAACTTAACACTAATAAAAAAAGTCGTGTAGTATTTTAAGTATACTTTTTTTTAAATATTAATAAAAAAATTACAGCTAAAACGACGAAGAAAGAAATTGAAACTTATTCAACACAAATAAAGTACAGCTAAATCATGTCTAACTAACATAAAAACCCTTAATAGTTTTATTTAGATAGTGCTAGGGTTCAATTACTTTTTCTTTTTACAAAGCTTAAGTTTATCTAAATTAATCAAAGCTGTATTGCAAAAATAAAAGTTTTAAATATTTTATAACTGTTCAAAAATATAGGTTTGATCGTTTGCTAACCAAAGATCCTAGTGAAGTAATTTCACTGGAATATAAATAAAAACAAATCGTACAGTAATCTTCCTTTAGTGTACCAACATATGTTTCTGTGTGTTAACGAATCAACACACTTCAACTGGGTTCTGTAAAAAAATAATTACTGTAATGAAAGAATAGAAGCATAGAATAAAGTAGCTGTATACATATTTTCATTAAAATAAAAAATTTTCTACAGATAATAGTTAATAATAGATAAAATACTTAATATTAAATCCGACTGTTATAAAACTATATAATACGTTTGATTAATAAGTCTAAAATTACATTAACGTGAGTTGTTTGTTTGTATTATGATTTGTTGTTTTGTTGTGTATCTTAGTTTACTTTACTTATTTTAGACTTAATAATCACAACTATTATATAGTTTTATAACTGTCGGATTTAATATTAAGTATTTTACCTATTATTAACTACTATCTGTAGAAAATATTTTATTTTAATGAAAACATGTATACACCTACTTTATTCTATGCTTCTACTATTCTATGCTACTGTACAATTTGTTTTTATAAATATTTTATATAAATACAGTTAGTTTTACAACCTTTAAACTGAGTTTTTAGTGAGCAAGTTATCACTTGAAATACTTTTAAAATTTGTTATATTATTTTTTCTTTCAAATCTAATAAGTTGTCTGTTAATTTGTGTATTTAAAAATCTTGCCAGGATTTTATACGTATGTAAAACAAAAACTTTGTATACCATAGGCCAGTATTCGTCAAGCTAATCAAATTCTGTGCAAAAAATAAAATCGGTGCACCCCAAGATCTAATTTTGATAAGCGCCGCTAGTGATGGTACTACGTAAACACTTTTATTAGTGCATTTCTCCTTAAAATTCATAACTCAATTTGTATTTACATGCAAATCATTTAACAACTAAAGCTGAAATTTTTTAATTGACCACTTTATTTGTTTTACCTTATTTTCACAATGATATTTTAATTATATGGTTTTATCTTACATACTTATTAATTGAACACTTCTCCGCCGCAACTACTACAAAATTCCCAGTTCAGTATTCTTTAAATACTTTATTAAATATTAACTATATACTTAATCTAACTCTATGTATTTTTTGTATAATCTCGAAATTTCATACACCCTAAAAAAAGTTTCGTGTACACTAGTGTGCACCAGTGTACACCTTAACGACCACTGCCATAGGCAATAAGTAGTAGAGCCTCAAATGATTTTTATTCCTAATTCTTTCGATTTTAAAGCGACTATAAAATTAGACAAACTGTGTAAATATTTTATGAGTTTTTAAATACAGTTTTTTATTTTAAAGTGTTACTCTTGTTTTGTTTGTATAAGAAAAAACTAGTTGTAAACTAACATCATATTTGAGTATGAAAGTGATAAGTAAAAATATTTTTTCAATTTAGCAACAACTTAAATTTCTTTTTAATTATATCAAATTATATCAAAATGTTTAATAGCCTAAAAGCACAACTTACAAAGTAATAGAAAACAATTCAGTTTATTAAAATTTAGTATGCGATGACAAGCCAACTGTTGGTAACAGCCTGGAGGCGAAGCATTTAACTGAAAATTCCAGCCCGGAAATCTCGCTGTTGAGCGGTTCTTCATTGCAGTACGTTTGCGAGAACAACTTCAAGCAGAACGTGAACGTTACAACTTGTGGAGACGACGGAAAATGGACGCCAACTGTTCAGTGCTATCCAGGTTTGTCTAAACAGTTAGTTATTATTATAAAACTGTTTTCAGTTGATGTTTGATGTTGTTTTGATACGGTTAGAAACTTATTTTCCTCTACTCATTGTTTTATTTCAAATTGTATGTATTTAATCTTATTTATAGAGCTACTCGGAAAAAATCGCAGTTATCTACTGCCATTTGGAGTCTAACTTTTTTTTATAAGTTAACATTGCTACTTTTATAAAAGCTTTAAGAGTGTCCTCTTTTAGAGATGGAAAAAATTCTTATTTTGCGGGCCATGTTTATGAATAATCAATAGTTTCCGGCTTACAAACAACTTTTGCCGGCCGCATAGTTTTAAAAAATCATACTATAAAAACTAAAATAAAATTATTCAAAAACATGATTCTAAAAATACGTCTTGGGCCATAAATTTTACTTGGCGGGCCGAATCCTGCAGAACGTTGCACACCTTTATTCGTTTTAAAGAATACAAAACCCAAATAAACTGTCGGGCTATAATAAATTTTCCAATACAAACGTATTAAGTAGAAATTTTTCAAGGTTGATTATGTTTAATTTAAATAAACTCACTTAAAGTCTGTTTTCTTTTAAAATTTAAAAGAAATTTTTTATATAATAACCTGCCAACTAGGTACGCACTTGCTAGGTACAAACTGCCGGTATGATACGCACTTTTTAACCAAAAAACACTGTGTTCAAAATGCAATTTTTATTTGGTTTGAAGTCAAAAAAAAAAACCTTAAAGTAGTATTATAAAAATATTATATTTGAAAATATTGTACTGTATTAAATTTAAATAATTTATAACTAAAGGAACCAGAAAATAAGTTATAGACTTACGATCTATATTGTGTATCAAATTAAATAATTAAAACAAATATGTTACAGTTTATTTGCTTAAAGGAAATTACGAACAACGGAATTCGAGTTTGTATACCCATGATTAAAGCATATTTGTAAAAATGATTAAAAAGTAATGATAATAAGATAAACGAAATTTATGATCAGTGAAACTATCGTTTACACACCCAATGGTTGTATCATAAATGTAAGAATGTATAACAAAGCGATGTTAAAGAAAATAAAGATAATTGCATATGAGATTTATTTAGAACTTGATTCTTTTGAAAACAAGTATGTTAGTGTAGCTTGTCGTTTGGGTTTAGCCGACATTTTTTTGTTACTTTTTATTAGCTTAAGAACCTTTAACTAGCGTTTTAGAATAAATACAATAAAATAAAAGCATTGTCAATGTTTCATAAACATTTATTAAAAATTAGTAATCACATAATGTGTACTATGCAAATTTTAAAATAACTAGGAAATAAAAGAGAGATTTTTTTTAAATGTGGTTTAAATATAAACTATATAGATAAATAAATACTTAAGTATAAAAACATAAACTAAAAAAATACTAAATACTTCTAATATATTTTCAATAAATATATTTAATTGTTATAAAAATTTTGTTTTTAAGCTTTTTGCATTTATTTGTAAACTTTAGTAGCTTTTAACATGTTTTTTATTAGGCTTAATGTAAGTAATTAACGACCAAAATTTCCTAGGTACGCACTTTTGTGCTGTGTTCAAAGTGCATACCTATTTGGCAGGTTACTGTATGTGTTTAGTATTATTTACAACCGTTACTTTGAACAAGTAAAGCAATAATCAAAAGTTTACGACCAAAACCAGAAAAAATAGAGCTTTTTATTTACCCTGGAAAATAAAGAACATCTAGCTAAAAACCTAAAATTGGGTTGCTATAAAATTATTTGATTCCGAATTTTTTAGAGTTTTTAGTTTGTTCCGTTAACTAAGAAGTTGTTTAACTTTCTAAATATTATTGGTCATACATTTAAAGTTACTTTTATTTCAAAAATGGTAAAAAAACAGGCGGTAGCTCAGTTATCATAAAAGTAAAGAAAACATTTCAAAATAAGGGGTTATACCGCCCTCCTTTTTGACCTTTTAAATTTAATAAAATGAAAGGAAGAGTGTAGTAACAGAATTGGTGTTTTACATACTTTAAAACTTAACTTTCGAACAACTACTAATGCTAACTGCTTAAAAAACTATTAAATCTATTTTGAGTGAAAAACATAATGTTCAACCTGAAAAAAAATGTGTACAAACATACAAAGATTGTGGACTTTCCCCGAACGTATCGAACTCTGTCAAAAAAGTGGTCGGTCACATTGGTGAAGGAGAAGTTGAATTGGAATCCGTAGTTGAGTACGCGTGCGCTGAAGGTTACTTCAAAAACCCACACTCGGACGCAAACTCTGTAATCTCTTACAAGTGCGAAGTTGCCGGATCTTGGCCGAGTGTTACCTTCGAATGCTTGAAAAGTGAGTTGAAAGTCTTTAAAACATACTTTATAGTCGGTCAAAGATAAAAGTTACAGTAAAGCTGATGTGTTCGACATAATAAAGTTATTAAAATTTGTACTTTTTTCAATCATAAAAATAACATAACTTATGATTAGACATTGATACAACGGTAAATTACGATATAACTTCCCGGGTTTCTTTTATTTTAGTTCTTTAGTACTTGAAACAGAGCTTTAGATAAACTAAACGCATTTCTTATACAAGCTAAAGTTCTTGCTACAATTTAAAACTTGAAAATTTTATAAAATGTGCACAATATAAGTAAACTGAAACATGCTAACACAAAACTTGTTTTACAGAGTGCCCAAATGTTGATATGACAACTGCCTTGATAGTAGACACGGACGTTCAGATAGACGCCAACATCGAAAACTTGGCTGGCACATTGCTCACGTTTTCGTGTGAAGAAAACCATCAACTCTCCGATCCCGGTCTCTACGCAGTTCAGTGCGGTGAAGACGGAGATTGGAACTCTCCATTTCCCACATGCCTACAACGTTTGTATTGTTGTTGCTTCTTCCTAACGTAATGCAGTCAAGTAATTTTGAAAATTAATAGATTTCAATTTTCAATACGAACTTTGTTTAACAGCAGCGAAATAAAGAATAAAAAAGAAAATCAAAAAAATAAATCATCTGAAAACTAAATATAGTATTTTGCAATGACCTAAAAATGACGAATTGTAAGCACGCTCGTAAATTGTATTTTGTATTACAGAGTGCGCTTCCATTGACGACCTGCTGAACGGAAAAGTTGTAATTGTTGATCAGAGACGTCCTAATTTGCTACTGGAAAACGACGTGTTCAGGTACAAATGCAACAAAAACTACGTGTTCCACGTAGGTAGTGATGATGATTACGTCTACAAATGCCAAAACGGTGTTTGGAACATTTCAATCGATCCATTATGTATCACAGGTATGTTAAGGATATACACGAAACAGTTGTTTGTTAAGCTCTTAGTGATTTCTATCGAACTCGGAGTAACATACTACGGATGAATAGTTTTCAAACTACAAAATTTTTTTTTTTATTATTTTATCAAAAGGTTGGTTAGACTTTTTCTATTCTGAAACAACAAAATTAATTTAAAACTTTTATATTCATACAAAAGTCTTTTTTATTTTTACTGAAAATTTGGTAGGCCACGAAATTTAATTAAAAGAAAACTTAATCTAAACTGTTTTGTAAAAGTTTCAACATAAAAATTAAAATTAGTAAAATAAAGATAAAAGATGTGGTATATATATAAAAAAAGCAAAAAACTTTCTAAAAATGTCACCAACAAACTTTCCTGCCAAAAACATCTTTCAACAACAGAGTGTCCTGACCCGTACGAAGGCCAGCTCATAAACTACAACGTCATATTCAGTTACGTGGTTGGAGGTTTCTTCACAGGAACCCGAGTCAAGTACGCTTGCGTGATTTCGCACGGACTGGTGTGGGGTGAACCTGAGGTATTGACTTGCGGGTCAGACGGAAGTTGGGATTTCCACCGAGCACCTAAATGCGCCCCAAGTCAGTTTTTGATTAGTCTTAATTTTCCGTTACTTACGGTTAAAAAAACAAAATAAACTTTCATAACATATTTTGTTACGAACTTATTCATTTTTACTGCCTAATTGAATTTTAGAGCTCGCGTTTGTTTTTTTAAATTAGCATTAGAACCAAATCGGTCAAGATTAATTTGTCACTCGTTTTCCAAGTGTACACAGAAACACAAAACAGCCATTAGTTTTTAACACCACAGTATGTGACGCTCCCCCCTTCACACCGAACGCAAACTACACGATTCTAAGCAAAACGAAGCTCGTAAACGGCACCACGGTGAAATCAGTTGTAGATTACGAGTGTGACGTGGGCTACCACTTCAGTGACGTAACACTGAACGCGACTTATCAGTGCAAGCTGGGAGCAAACTGGTTTCCAACTCAACCGCCACTTTGCGTTAAAGGTTGGTGAAAGTTATTTTTTTTGTTTTATTTGTTGAGGTTTAAAATTTAGAAATTGTTTTTTATTTGCTCGTAATAGATTGTAAATATATGTGGTATACGACTCGATAACCGAAAGTTTCTTCGTACATCACGTCCTTAGATCAAACTTTTTGAGTGCTTTTCTTTTATTTTAAAATAAATGCAAATTATCAAGTTGTTTTTATTAATTGTGTTTTTGCAAACTTGAAAAGTACTTTAGCAAAACTGAAGTGAAACGCGACCTCTTGGTTAGTTCAGCAATTTTAGGTTAAAAGTTCACTTCTTGTGGTTTGTTGATTTAAAGTAGGGGTGGGCAACGTAAATAGTTGACGGGCCGGATCCAGAAAAAAATAGTCCTCAGCGGGCCGGATCATTTCAAGTTAGTGATTATTCGGATTCAGCTTGATCCTTTTTTAGATCCGGATCCTATTTTAAACATATTATCCGGATCCGGCTAAAAACTAATTTTAGACAAAGGTCTGGATCCGAAAGGAAGCTAATTTCAAAAAGATTTGGATCCGGCTAGATGCTGATTGATCGGGTATTTCAGAATTTTGAATCCATATACTATTTACCAAGGTTCTCAATTATGAAATGTTTTGTTAAACTTTGTTTAGTATCCATAATACTGTATATATCATAACTCTGGACCGAATTAATACTAGTTAGTCCTAAAAAAATGATAATTTGGTTACAAAAGTTACTCGAGCCTAACATTTCAAGCTAAAACATAAAAAAATTGCTAACTATTCGAAATTAATTAATTTAGCAATCCTTATCTCGAGTTTATATTGATAATATTTTTAAAAAACTAACAAATATTACAATACTAAACTACTACTTTTTAACTTAATTAAGCTAAAGAAGATTCATTACACTTTTGTGTATGTATAAAAGAAACAAAACAAAAAATAATTCTGATATAATGAACAGTTTTACTATAAAAAGATCTTGATGAAACACTTAAGTATTATGTATTAGAGTTGATTAAATCTAGTTGCATGACAGTTTGGAAAAATCTTCAAGTGCACTGAAACACCGATTAGGTTTAAAATTAGCTTATCCTTGTTAATGTTTATGGTCGGAAATGTTTATTTTCAAATGTATGAAGTATCGAACAACACAACTAGTTTCATGGTCATCTTTAGAAGCTGACAAACTTTGGCTCGATCAATAATACATAAAATCTATCTAAAAATCTTATAAAAACAACGAAAATTATATGTTTGATTTCAAATTTTCTTATTAACTTATTTGAAAAACAGTTAAGCCTAGTTAAGGAATTACTTTAGCTTAAAATGTTAAGACTTTTACTTTCAAAATATCTAATAGTTATAATTAATTTACGACTTTGTACTTTAAAAATATTATTATCAAACAATGCACCTAAAATAATTTAATAATAGTACTAAAACAAAATAACGAAAGATTAAAACAAAAGAGAAATTAATATATATTTAAAACATAACAAACATATTAATTTAATAGACTTTAGATTAAGATCGATTTCACTAATGAAAATATTACTAAACGAAAAACTAAAACATAAAACTGTCACATTATACTTCAAATGTTAAGTTTAAAGAATTTAGCAAGAATAATTACACTAAGAAGAAGTCAATGAGACATTTGTGGATCATAAAAGTTTTTAACAAGTTGTTTAAAATCTGGAAGTATATTTGAAGTAGATATTCTCAGTAATGACTGCAGATTGGTATCAGTATTATTTGAACTCAGCTTACTTATGTTTATATACATGGTTAAGAATGTTTGTTTGAAAATATATGTAGACACAAACAGAACAAATAACTTCAGTGTCATCTTTTTTAAATTAACAAACTTTGACTTGTTAAGTAAGTCATAAAATATCTCAATTTTTCAATATTTACCTTTTTTTTTTTGTGTATTGCTACATTGAAGTTCAACAGTTCTAACAATATTACTAAGTACATTTCGGTGTCAAACGTCGACGGTGATAAAATAATGTCGAATTTTTCACTTAATTGTTGAAAGTCTGCAAAACGACGACCAAACTTATTATCAAGTGAAACTATTTTCATCAATTGGTCATCACTAAATTTAACCATATAAATAATCAAAAAGTCCTTAACGAAAAAACAATAGCAGAAAAAGTGCAAATTGTAGTGTCAACTTAAAACATTTGACTAAAATTTAAATTTGAGCAGTTTGACTTTAAAAAATTGTCAATGTTTAAAAGAATATTTTTTCACTTTTTTAAACATTTAAAAAACAACTCAATACTTATCTGGAAAAGACAGCAATTTTTGACACGTTTATATTTTATGAAAACATTATGGTAGGTAAAATCATCAAAGTTAGTTCAGCAAACAATTGCTTTTTGATAATTTGAGAAAGGATTACTTCAACTGACTTGAAACAGAACAAGATACTATAACAAAATAGTGTTTTATCACCACAAAATAATGAGCCATTTTCACAAACGTTTTCAGGGTCAAAGTCTTACAGTTTTGTTTAATAAAATAGTTTAAAAAAGGTTTTGTACAAGTTTTGTAACACTTAAATTTTCTGGCCGGATTTTATATAAATTTTGAAAATGCTTAGCGGGCCGGATCATCCACTTGCGGGCCGGATCAATTTTGTCTGCGGGCCGGATTCCATTTAAAATTAAAAAAGGTTTGGGGGCCGGTCTTTTTCACTCTGCGGGCCGGATCCGGCCCGCGGGCCGTACGTTGCCCACCCCTAATTTAAAGAAAGCAGTAAATGTTTTAAACGGTACTAGAAAAAAGTAGTTATCCATTAGTTTTAGTTACAACCCTATTTAGGGCAACGTATAGATAAAAAAACGAGCACGGTATACCTCTAAAATTAAGTAAAGTACTAAACAGCAAAAAATTTGCGATTGTTCAACAAAACAATTTATAGTATGATTTAAACATATTTTTAAATACAGACTGTAATGACATTCCACAATTTAATAATTCCGTGCTATCTGCGACGGAAAATATCAGTAGAAGTTCGGTTGACGGAAGAGAGGTGCTTGTTAAGGGGAGCCGTCTCACCTTCACGTGCGATCAAAACTACGTGACAGACGTCAATGTTGTCGAGTGTGGCGTTGGTGGCAAGTGGACCCCACAAATTTACTGTTACCCAGGTTAATTTCTTGTGCTTATACAAATAAAATAAGAAAGAGCTAAGTAGATCTGTATTATACCATTGAAATTTCCAAAATACCAAACATTAGCAAAATAGTCTAAAATTACAACATGTAACGGAGAGAAGCTTTGCGAAAGTTGTTTTCACTGACTCTTTAAGTTATATTTTATACTATTTACTTGCACTTAAACTACTGTTAATATAAAAATCCCATTACTGCAGATTGCGGACAGTCGAAAACCGTGTCTAACACGAAGAAAGAAGTGGAGAAATTGAAGCTCGGAGACTCGTTGATCATCGAACGATCCGCTTCGTTCAGTTGCAAGAAGGATCACTTTCTGATACCTAAAGATGCTGACACGGTCTCTCGTTGCTTGATTGGAGGATCCTGGAACGAATCTGAATTTCACTGCTTGCGAAGTAAATTCACAACTTTTAACAAATGGAATTGAATACAAAACGAATTGTATAAAAGATGATCAGTAAATTTGTTTTTCCGTTTAGTCCTTCCTTTTATACAAATAAGTTATATATTTTTTTCAGAATGCAGTGATGTAGACTTTGCTGAGGCTCGAAATTTTACAGTAGAAAAGCACATTGAAACTGAAAGGAAGGGGTATTTTTCCGGTGACGTGGTGAAGTTTAGTTGCAATGGAAACTACGTCATTAGTGACGTGGGAAAGTCAACTGCAGAATGCTTAAACAACGGAAACTGGAGCGTGACTTTTCCTTTGTGTTATAAAAGTAAACTTCAGTTTTGCGAATAAAAACTTGCATTTCATTCCACTAGGTGTTTAAGAGTGCAAAAGTAGTTGAAACTTTTATGTTTTCAAATAGTTTACAAATAAAGTATTTTTTTCAGTACTGCTTGAAGCTTTGGTACAATACAGTTGTACAACTTAATTTATGTTTAGATTGCGGGACTCCTCAAGGTATTGACGACGGATCCTTTAGCTCCACATACCAGGTAGCAGGCAGCGCAGCCGGTGAGTTAAAAGTTCACCAAGAAATCGAGTATAGTTGCAACGTAGGTTTTGTTATTCATCCGGATTTTGTTGCCACGCTGAAATGTAATGCGGGCAACGGAAACTTTGAGCCTCAACTTCCCCGGTGCGTTCGAAGTAAGTGAAATGCTTGGAAAAGAAAAAAATGTTATTCTGTTTTTCTTAAAGATACTTAAAACTAAGTCAGGACAAAGGTAAAATGATGTTTTATGATATCAATAAAATACCAAAAAATAAAGCTCAGTTTTTGAAAGTTTAATTTTTACTAAAAGTAAGATTTTAGTTCAACGTTAGTATTTGAAAAGTATTCAAATTTTACTACCTCTTATCTATGACTTTTCCTTATTTAAATAGAGCAAATAAATTTTTGCATTTCTAACGACATCTTTTTTTTTTTTTTAAGATTGCGGATTGCCTCCAAAACTTGAACACAAAGTAAACTACGAAGTCGGATCCGTTCACCTAAACGGATCGACTGTGAAATACTTTTGTAAGAATTCTAATTACGAGATACTTCCGAGCAAAAACGACCAAAAAGTTTGCGTGGAAAACGGAACTTGGCAAGGAGAAATCGGAAACTGCTATTCGTGTAATTTTTTACTTTTTTTCACATATCAAATATAAATAATATCTATTTATAAATTCAAATTGTTCTCTTACTTGTTTTGTACAACTTTTTTTTTGTTTTAATGATCAAAAGTGTAAAAAAAAAATTCAAAAACATTTACAAAGACACCCGATGCCCCGACTTCCTCCCGACCATACAACACTCCACCTACGAGGTCACCAACTGGGTTTACGAAGGAGTCTACCTGCCTGGCACTCTCGTAAAGTACAGTTGCAACGCAAGTTACACGATGGTGCCTGAGAGTTTTGTGGGAGCGGGGTGTGATGAGTACGGCACTTGGTTCTTCATTCCATTGGGTACAATGGGATCGTGCTTCAGACGTTAGTTTTGTGAATGCGTTTTGATTAGTCGTAATCAATAAAAGTATAAAGCTGTTTAGCTGTAGCAAAGTGTCGACAAACTACCGACTGTCCAGTGTCCAATCAAATCAAATAGTTTTTTTATTCGAAACTTAGATAACAAATGTTGTCTTATTTTGGTAGTGAATAGACATTTATGCTTCTTTAAGGCCATAGGGGGGGTCCAATGTTTTTTTTTAAATATTAACTTTGGCTTTTATATGAAAGCTTTTAGTATAAACTACAAGCCAGTTTTTATAGAATTCAAAAATATCATTTAACTTTTGAGATATTTAATTTTTAGAAAAAATTTTTCAATATAAACGTATAGACCGCAAATTTTACGGGGTCAATTTTCTCGGAAATTTAAAAATTCACTAAAATCTATCTCCTCTTTCATTTTTCAAGCAATCTTCTTCAAATTTTCAGGAAACGTTCCTTATAATAAAAAGAAAAAACGCTACTTTTGAATTTAAATAATTTAAAAAAATAAAAATTTTATTACCAAAATTAAAAAAAAAAGTGTTTTTTTTTCAAAAAAAATATATTTTTACAAAAAAATGTTACATGACAATTCGAATTCGGAAAACTCAAATTCCGACAATTCAAATTCTTAAAAAATACTAAAAAAATTGTATCTCATAAAGTAAGATAAATTTAAAAAAATGTATATGTAGATCTCATTAATATCTACAAGCCACTTTTTTTCTTTTTTGTAAAATCTAAAATATTTTTCAATATATCTTAAAACTACTATAAATTTATGATTTTTATGATTTATTTAAGTCATATCTCAAAAAATATTCAATTTTTTGCAAAACGTAAAAAATGGCATGTAGATATTAATATGACCTACATATACATTTTTTATTTCACACAAATATACCTTATTTTTTAATTTGTAGCCGTTACAATTTTTTTTAAGAATTTGAATTGTCCGAATTTGAATAGTCGTGCACCCCCATTTAAGTAAGCTTTTGAGAGTAAGATTTTTCATGGTTGAGTTCATCGAGATGGTTATTTTACATTTAGTAAAACTTCATTTTTATACAAATCATTATAATTAAAAAATATATGTATGAACTCTGTAAAACTTGTGTAGTTATAAAACTTTAAAGAGTTTGTATTTACAAATCTATTTTATGTCCAAACAACGAATAAACCTAGTTTTATGCATTTCTTAACCATAAGTTACTAATACACTTAAATTTTATTTATAGAAGTTTGATAAAATCAAAGAAATTCAATTGTGTTTTATAACTATTTTTTGTACAACATTATTGGTTCAATGTTATCTTTACTTTACTTTTTGTCTCAAACTTACCTTTAAAGTTTGACAACCAGTAAAATAGTTATTCAACTAAAAAATGTTAAATTTAAAATACACTTGAAAAAATAAAGGTTGAAAGTATGCCCAAAGATAAACTTCAAAAAATGTAACAAAACCCTAAATTAAATTTAAAAAACATCTAAAAAAACTTTCCACCAGCTTGCGGCGACTTCCCTACTATCTCGAACGGCACGAAGATAGGTTTGAGCAACGTCACAGTGAACTCCTCTTACGTCATCGAAACACAAGTCAGGTATAAGTGCGACGACGGGCTGGTGTACACCGGCAACCATGACGTCATAAACTGCACCGAAGACGGCAACCTGGACGGTCACCCTGGCGATTGCGTACGAGGTATTTTATACACGTGTTCGATTGTTAGTGTGCAATGTTTAAAAGTATATGTAAAAATGTTTCATGTTTAAAAGTCCTACTAGATTGTTCTTTTCGAAAGTGGTTATAGTCAAAACCTTTTTCAATATGTTTGAGTGTTTAATTTTTTTTTGTTTTGTTGCTAGGAAAAGTTTTTTTAGTAAATAATAAAAATTTAAAATGATTTTTTTTTTGGTTTTTCTTGATTAACAACAATGAAATTTTTCACAAAAAGCAGATGCATAGCTTATTTTTATTAAAATATCGTTGGTAGTTGATACTAATAATCGTCAATAAAATTTACCCAGGCATACAACATCATAACTTTTTAATATTTTTACTAAAAGTTATTTTCTTTAAAGAAAATGCCTCATAAGTTTAGTGTACAATAAACGTTTTTTTCTTTGAGTATCATAAAACAGTTAATTTTGAAAAGTTTCAAAAATTTAGTTACTAATTTTATTAAGGGCTGTTTGGTTTTTTTTTCCATTGTTAGAGACATTAACAAAAAACAAATATTACAATGTTCCAAAAATTTGTAAACGAGTCAGTTTTACTGAAAATAAGAAACAACTCATAACGAGCAGTAAGAACTCAAATGAACTTAACAAAATATTTATTAAAGTACACAATATCAAGTAACACCTTACAAAAACCTTGTACAGAGTGCCCGCTCATAAGCACAACGATAAAAAACGGAACGGTGGCTGTTTACCGACCGAAACCCGCTCACTTTCTTCCTAGAGACACAGTGACTTTCGTGTGCGATAGTGGCTACGGGCTTTCGAGCGGCGCTGGTCGCCTCACCTGTAAATCCGACGGTTCTTGGGACAGCGAAGACACCGAGCCAAAGTGCCATCCAGGTTTGCGATACTGGTTCTTAACATTAAGAGCAATGTATTCCGGTGTTTTATTGATGTTTCCAGTTTAATTTTAAATGAGAATGGTAGTTTACTGCTCCTAATGCTTTTTTAAAACAAACAATAAAGTGCTTTAATTTTTTCAACACTTTATCAATTTCATGATAAAATACCAATTTTTTTAAAAAGATTGTCCATACCTTGCGGATGATGTGAACGGAAAAGTACTTGTAACTGAAACCCGTAGTTGGAACAAGGCAGCTGAGTACAGTTGCAATGGTGGTTATGCGCTCTTTCCTCAAGGTGGATCCACCACGAGAAATTGCGAGTACGGAGAATGGAAAGGAGAACCGTTGAAATGCGTTCCTGGTAGGAAAATTTAAATTTATATTGGACAACTACTATTTAAAATACACGTTCTAATTTAAAAAAAAATAATTATTTTTTCACCTATTACTAATGAGTACTTATTCAAGTGTCGGTAACTTTGAGTTCGACTAGCAGTTTAAGTAAAAATAATTTTAGTTTAAGTCTGTATAAATACCGAATAATTTGGTATATATATTATGAGAAGTTAGTAATCTAGAAGCCGAAAATATAATGGTAAAGATTCAAGCCAAGTTATGGTTTAAGCTAAGTTATGTCAGTTGAACCAAGATCCTTGAGGGGTTTGTGTTTAAATTGAACTCGGATAAATTTAAATCAAAAGAACAAACTATAAAAAAAAAACAACTAAAAAAATTACATTACAATAAATATTTCTTTTTTTATACATTTAAAAATTTTTTTTTACCCAAGTTTACAGTTTACTTTGTAATTTAATTGGAAAGTCATAAGTTAATAAAAAATCTTGTTTTAAATTTATATTTTTCACCTTTTTTAGACCGTAAACTAGAAAAAAATAATTTTTTTTAAATAACAGTTTGAAAAGATAAAATTGGCATGCTGTGTTGTCAAATATTTGTTTTTTATAACTAAGTTTTACTCTAATGAATTAGGCTACATGTTTTTAGCTTTTGAAAAACTTCATTTTAAAAGGTTTAGTTTAGTGAATTATGAATCTAAAATTTTAAAGCCCGTTAATGCTGTTCTAATTTTTCTTCTTAAAGCGTGAAGTTATTTCTTATTGCAGTGTTTTAAATTCTAAGACTCAGAAACTCATTATCAATTCAAATTCAAGTATTTAGTTTTTTATTTGTTTTCACACAGCCTGCGAAACGCCTCCAGATATAGTCGATGGAAATTATGCTGAAGATCTTTCAGACAAGTATAAAAAAGGTCAAAAAGTTAACTTTACATGTGACGACAGAACTTTGACTCAGCCTAGTCATGGTCGAATTGTATGCGGCGATTCAGGATGGGTTGACAAAGCTACTTGCACTAGAAGTTGGTTCATCTCATTTACTTTATTTTGTTCATTCTTGTAAAATTTTAAAACAAGCTTCATTTATAAATATCTAACTAATTGATTATTACAATATTTTATGTATAAGATTAGTTAGGATAGTTGAAAAACGGACTTTTTTACTCAAAAATAAAATATTTTTCAATAAATTTTTCAAAGTTTTACTAGAGAATGCTTACAATAAAAATTGGTTCAAAAGTACAGAAATAGAAAAAACATTTAATAAAATATCTTAATTTTTTTTTGTCTTTTTGAAAAATTTGCGAATACAATGAAAATAGAGCTAGTTTAAAGTGAAATTTCTTTATATAACTAATGTTTATACACTCTAAAACTGTAAACATTGTTTCAAAGATCTAAACATTCCATCAAAGTCTTGAAAATTTCAAGTTTGAAATGTCTGTAATTATTTTGACTCCATTTAAAACTAAAAAAAAAACAGTTTAAGTTTTAAGGAGTTTTCGAATAACATCTCACTAACAGTATGCGAAGATCCACCAATGATCGATAACGGAAATGTAATTAACAAAATAGACAATGTAGTCGTAGGACACACTGTAAATTACCAATGCAATGAGGGACATTTTGCTTATGGAGATAATTCCGATCAACTTTCAACGACGTGTCTTAACAATAGAACTTACAGTTTGGAACAGGAAGATTTAGCAACTTGTTCTAAAATCGGTTATTGTTGTTGTGTAGTAGCTTGATTGTTTACGTTTAGTCTACATTTAAAAGATATAGCAACTCTGTTTCATCAAATTACATAATCAATCTAAAAATTTGAAGGCAGTAAATTTATTTTGATTGTTTCTTACAAAAACATTAAGTTATTTCTAATTGCAGTGTTTTAAATTCTAACATTCAGAAACTCATTATCAATTCAAATTCAAGTATTTAGTTTTTTACTTGTTTTCACACAGCCTGCGAAACGCCTCCAGATATAGTTGATGGAAATTATGCTGAAGATCTTTCAGACAAGTATAAAGAAGGTCAAAAAGTTAACTTTACATGTGAAGACAGAACTTTGACTCAGCCTAGTGATGGTCGAATTGTATGCGGCGATTCAGGATGGGTTGACAAAGCTACTTGCACTAGAAGTTGGTTTATATCATTTACTTTATTTTGTTCATTCTTGTAAAATTTTAAAACAAGCTTCATTTATAAATATCTAACTAATTGATTATTACAATATTTTATGTATAAGATTAGTTAGGATAGTTGAAAAACGGACTTTTTTACTCAAAAATAAAATATTTTTCAATAAATTTTTCAAAGTTTTACTAGAGAATGCTTACAATAAAAATTGGTTCAAAAGTACAGAAATAGAAAAAACATTTAATAAAATATCTTAATTTTTTTTTGTCTTTTTGAAAAATTTGCGAATACAATGAAAATAGAGCTAGTTTAAAGTGAAATTTCTTTATATAACTAATGTTTATACACTCTAAAACTGTAAACATTGTTTCAAAGATCTAAACATTCCATCAAAGTCTTGAAAATTTCAAGTTTGAAATGTCTGTAATTATTTTGACTCCATTTAAAACTAAAAAAAAAACAGTTTAAGTTTTAAGGAGTTTTCGAATAACATCTCACTAACAGTATGCGAAGATCCACCAATGATCGATAACGGAAATGTAATTAACAAAATAGACAATGTAGTCGTAGGACACACTGTAAATTACCAATGCAATGAGGGACATTTTGCTTATGGAGATAATTCCGATCAACTTTCAACGACGTGTCTTAACAATAGAACTTACAGTTTGGAACAGGAAGATTTAGCAACTTGTTCTAAAATCGGTTATTGTTGTTGTGTAGTAGCTTGATTGTTTACGTTTAGTCTACATTTAAAAGATATAGCAACTCTGTTTCATCAAATTACATAATCAATCTAAAAATTTGAAGGCAGTAAATTTATTTTGATTGTTTCTTACAAAAACATTAAGTTATTTCTAATTGCAGTGTTTTAAATTCTAACATTCAGAAACTCATTATCAATTCAAATTCAAGTATTTAGTTTTTTACTTGTTTTCACACAGCCTGCGAAACGCCTCCAGATATAGTTGATGGAAATTATGCTGAAGATCTTTCAGACAAGTATAAAGAAGGTCAAAAAGTTAACTTTACATGTGAAGACAGAACTTTGACTCAGCCTAGTGATGGTCGAATTGTATGCGGCGATTCAGGATGGGTTGACAAAGCTACTTGCACTAGAAGTTGGTTTATATCATTTACTTTATTTTGTTCATTCTTGTAAAATTTTAAAACAAGCTTCATTTATAAATATCTAACTAATTGATTATTACAATATTTTATGTATAAGATTAGTTAGGATAGTTGAAAAACGGACTTTTTTACTCAAAAATAAAATATTTTTCAATAAATTTTTCAAAGTTTTACTAGAGAATGCTTACAATAAAAATTGGTTCAAAAGTACAGAAATAGAAAAAACATTTAATAAAATATCTTAATTTTTTTTTGTCTTTTTGAAAAATTTGCGAATACAATGAAAATAGAGCTAGTTTAAAGTGAAATTTCTTTATATAACTAATGTTTATACACTCTAAAACTGTAAACATTGTTTCAAAGATCTAAACATTCCATCAAAGTCTTGAAAATTTCAAGTTTGAAATGTCTGTAATTATTTTGACTCCATTTAAAACTAAAAAAAAAACAGTTTAAGTTTTAAGGAGTTTTCGAATAACATCTCACTAACAGTATGCGAAGATCCACCAATGATCGATAACGGAAATGTAATTAACAAAATAGACAATGTAGTCGTAGGACACACTGTAAATTACCAATGCAATGAGGGACATTTTGCTTATGGAGATAATTCCGATCAACTTTCAACGACGTGTCTTAACAATAGAACTTACAGTTTGGAACAGGAAGATTTAGCAACTTGTTCTAAAATCGGTTATTGTTGTTGTGTAGTAGCTTGATTGTTTACGTTTAGTCTACATTTAAAAGATATAGCAACTCTGTTTCATCAAATTACATAATCAATCTAAAAATTTGAAGGCAGTAAATTTATTTTGATTGTTTCTTACAAAAACATTAAGTTATTTCTAATTGCAGTGTTTTAAATTCTAACATTCAGAAACTCATTATCAATTCAAATTCAAGTATTTAGTTTTTTACTTGTTTTCACACAGCCTGCGAAACGCCTCCAGAAATAGTTGATGGAAATTATGCTGAAGATCTTTCAGACAAGTATAAAGAAGGTCAAAAAGTTAACTTTACTTGTGACGACAGAACTTTGACTCAGCCTAGTGATGGTCGAGTCGTATGCGGCGATTCAGGATGGGTTGACAAAGCTACTTGCACTAGAAGTTGGTTTATATCATTTACTTTATTTTGTTCGTTGTTGTGAAATTTTAAAACAAGCTTCATTTATAAATATCTAACTAATTGATTATTACAATATTTTATGTATAAGATTAGTTAGGATAGTTGAAAAACGGACTTTTTTACTCAAAAATAAAATATTTTTCAATAAATTTTTCAAAGTTTTACTAGAGAATGCTTACAATAAAAATTGGTTCAAAAGTACAGAAATAGAAAAAACATTTAATAAAATATCTTAATTTTTTTTTGTCTTTTTGAAAAATTTGCGAATACAATGAAAATAGAGCTAGTTTAAAGTGAAATTTCTTTATATAACTAATGTTTATACACTCTAAAACTGTAAACATTGTTTCAAAGATCTAAACATTCCATCAAAGTCTTGAAAATTTCAAGTTTGAAATGTCTGTAATTATTTTGACTCCATTTAAAACTAAAAAAAAAACAGTTTAAGTTTTAAGGAGTTTTCGAATAACATCTCACTAACAGTATGCGAAGATCCACCAATGATCGATAACGGAAATGTAATTAACAAAATAGACAATGTAGTCGTAGGACACACTGTAAATTACCAATGCAATGAGGGACATTTTGCTTATGGAGATAATTCCGATCAACTTTCAACGACGTGTCTTAACAATAGAACTTACAGTTTGGAACAGGAAGATTTAGCAACTTGTTCTAAAATCGGTTATTGTTGTTATAAAGTAGTGTGATTATACATACTTGGTTTACATTGATATTAGTACATAACTTTATCGAATTAGACAAACTACAAATTTCGAAGGCAGTAAACTTAGTTAGATTTTTTCTTACAAAAACATGACGTTTCTCATAGTAATTTCATTTTAAACTTCAAATAACTAGTTTTAATGTTTACAAAGTGTTTTTTTAATTCTTAATGTAATAACTTGTTTCAAACTAAGTATTTAGTTTTTTATTTCCACACAGCTTGCATAAGACCTCCAGATATAGTTGATGGAGTTTATAAAGAAACACGTTCAGACACATATAAAGAAGGCCAAAAAGTTAGCTTTAAGTGCCATGAAACAACTTATATTATTGATCCTACTAATGGTCAAATTGTGTGTGGCGATTCTGGATGGGTTGATAGAGCAACATGTACTAGAAGTTGGTTTACCTGCTTAACTAACATCGTTTTTGTATTAGTTATGTCAAAAACTTGACTAAATCTTGTTAATTCTATAATAAACTATTTTCTATGGTAACTTCCAATCATTAAAAAAAAGACGCAAACGTAGAAAAAAAATAGAAAATACTGATATGACATATAAAATTTTTGATACTTTTATTTTTATACGTATTACTTTTTAAAGATATTGTTGAACACATTTGCGTTTAATAAAAAAAAACACATTGCTCATTATAGATAATCTAAAAGTTAATACCATTGACTTTAACAATACTAAGATAATAACCAGTATTGTTTTACTTTTCTCTTATCTGTTTACTGATGAAAATTTTATAATGTCTTAAAAATTTTATTTGTCCTTTTTCGATTATAAGCTGTCAAACTTCAACTTTTTAGCAGATTCCTTCTATATATATATTTTTATTGATTTTAGTTCAGAAAAAGTATTTTAACTTTTTACCATTTTCAGAAGTTGGACTTAAAGATTATTTTATATGTTGGTTTTATTACAGATAAGTTTTATTTATACTTATCTATTCTACATCAGGGATTGTTATTTAGTAAGGCGGCAAAAAAGTAAATTGGTCGTTAAGTAGTAAAGAGGCATTTATTTAAAAGTATTTAAAAAATGGGGGGCAACCATTTTAATAAATTCGCCAAGGGAGCATTTATAAAAGCGATTTTTGGAAACCTTTGTCTTCATTCAAATGTCTACTATTTATACTATAATTCAAAGGTCTCTACACTATTTTGCACGAAACTTATTTAGGGGTCACAAAGTAAATATTACAACTTACAATATACACGCTGAAGTTTATTATGAAGAGCACAAGTATAAGTGCACCCAGATTTCATTTGCCGTGAAGGCCACTGCTTTAGTTCGTTCAACAAGACGGTGACCGATTTTAAAGACTGTAAATGCAGTTCGGTTTTGTTTATAAAAACGTGACGTTATTTAAAGTTATAATTATTAAAAACGTTTTTAGTGTTTACAATAGGTTTTAAAAGTTTTCATACTCAACAATTTGTCTTTTAAAACTATGTTTTTTGTATATTACATTTTTTAACTTCAACACAGCTTGCACAACGCTTCCTGATTTAGTCAATGGAACTTATGATGATGTCGGTCTTTCTGAAATTTACAGAGTAGGTGCTACTGTTGGTTTCAGTTGTAATGATGATACCTTTAAGATTGAGCCAAATAACGGTCGAATTTTATGTGGCGATTCCGGATGGGTGGAAAATCCAACTTGTTCCAAAAGTTGGTTTACTTCCTTTGCTAGTGTTTTTTAGTGTAGAATAAAATGTTATTAATGTTATTGAATCTTGTTATTTCTATAAACATAATTTTTAATAGTGCTTTTTCAGCCAGATTGAAAAAAATAAACAAAATAAAAGTAAACTTTAAAACTTCAAATTACCTTACAAATTATAGGTAATGATGATTTCATAAGTTTTGATTTTTAAAGATGTTGTAAAGTACAAACGTATTTTATTTAGCATAAAATAATGTTGCATTTCATACAAAAGCTTAAAGTATCATTACTGATTTTACATACACTTACAAGATAGCCAGAAAATAAACTGCTACCAATCTAGTTGTGTTTTACCAGATGTTGAAAATTTTATTTTATCCTTCCACGTCATTTAAACTCTTAAGTAAAATCTTTTACAACTAATTTTTTTTTCGTTCAAAATAATAAATAATATTTTGTTGAAAAATGTGCACACTCCTCCCTTCAAGTTGGATTAATTTATCGATCAACAGTCTGCCCGGCAATGTGGAGAGAAGTGGTGCGAGTAGCAGGCCATGAAGAAACTCGAAACTGCAAAGGCCTAGTTCCTTTCCAGGTACACTATGGCTTCGCGCAATGCATAGTTCCCGCCAGAGCCGATCCCAACCAGCGCTTGTGTGTTTCCCGGACGTTCAGGTGCGACTGGCACGAAGGAGCGCTGTCGTGGAAAAAAGTTTCCGAAAAGGACTGCCTCAAAGGTTTGTTAAATGCGACGTTTGTGTGAACAGCGAAAAGTAACGAAAGTTGTGTTTGAGTTTTTAGCTCTGAAACGTTTGCCTTTCACTTAAAAAGACCTAAGGTGAGACGCTTGTTTAAAAATAAAATGCTTGTGGTTGTCCTAACATTTTTAACTTTTTATAAAAAGGGTAGTACCCCAAGATATAAAAGTAGTAGAAAGTTTGTTATAGTTTTTAAACTTAGCTGGTAATTTAAAACTTTATTTTAACTTAAAACACGAGTGATACAAACAACTAAACAATTTAGAATGTGAAAGCCCTCCCGAAGGTCTTAATGTGAGATGGGAACAAAATGTCTCAAGTTCTGAATACTACCTCGAGGGAAAATATTTCTTAAATACAGAAATTAATTACTCTTGCACCGATTCCAGCTATGCACCTGAAGGTGATTTAGTAAGACTGTGTGGAAGCGACGAGAAATGGACAGATAGTAGTGGAATGGAAACAAACGAAGGGCCTAAATGTCAACCTAGTAAGACTATAAATGTTGTCACACTGATTTTTTTACCACTACATTACTGTTTATAATAATTTGTTTGTGCACATTTTACTTATTAGAAACTAAAAACATTACATAATATAAGCTATAGTAACTTCTTTATAGAGTTTTCAATATGTAACACTTTTTTTTCATATTGATAGTTTATTTTTATTATATGCTTACTATTTAGTTAGTAATTTTATCATTTAAAATTTAGTTTAAAAATCGTTTTACATGTTGCAAACACACAAATTAAACCATTATTTTGTTAATTGCATCAAAAGTTCTAAAAAAGTGTACATCCTAAACTAAATTACAATTTCAAATGTTCTCAGTCCAACGGTTGTCAACTACCCAGGAAATATGCTTTATTTGATTTCCTATTTCACTTTGTTCAGTTTAAATTACATGCGTAAAGCCTCTTTCATATCCTTTAGTATTTTACATAGATTTTTGTTTAAGAGGCCGCTTTTAACCTGGTAGTTACAACTATATATTGCTTTTTTTCTTAAACTTTTACTTATTAGAAGATCACATCATATTTGATAATAACAAGAATTGAAGAAACACATTTAATAATATCTTAAATCTTTGCTCTCTTAAGCACATCCCAACAGCGAATAAACTTTCTTACACGCTTTTATTTTCTATTCTTTAAGTATTTATAATATTTTAGAACTCATCAGACCAGTGCTATCAGTTTAACATTGAGAAATGAGCCCCAGTTATTGACAAATTGAAAAATTTTCAAAACTTTGTTATCATTTAAAAGATCTTAACTTTTTATACCAGTATTTTAAAGTTTTTAAATAATATCTATAATTGTAACTCTTAGCATAAAGAAATATGTATCATAGACTTTAAAATGTTTAAGTAATTTTTAAACTATTTCTCACTAACAGTATGCGAAGACCCACCAATAATCGATAACGGAAATGTAATTAACAAAATGGACAATGTAGTCGTAGGACACACTGTAAATTACCAATGCAATGAGGGATATTTCGCTTATGGAGATAATTCCGATCAACTTTCAACAACGTGTCTTAACAATAGATCTTACAGTTTGGAACAGGAAGATTTAGCTACTTGTTCTAAAATCGGTTATTGTTGTTATAAAGTAGTGTGATTATACATACTTGGTTTACATTAATGTTAGTACATTACTTTATTGAATTAGACAAACTACGAATTTCGAAGGCAGTAAACTTAGTTAGATTTTTTCTTACAAAAACATGACGTTTCTCATAGTAATATCATTTTAAACTTCAAAAAACTAGTTTTAATGTTTACAAAGTGTTTTTTTAATTCTTAATGTAATAACTTGTTTCAAACTAAGTATTTAGTTTTTTATTTCCACACAGCTTGCATAAGACCTCCAGATATAGTTGATGGAGTTTATAATGAAACACGTTCAGACACATATAAAGAAGGCCAAAAAGTTAGCTTTAAGTGCCATGAAACAACTTATATCATTGATCCTACTAATGGTCAAATTGTGTGTGGCGATTCTGGATGGGTTGATAGAGCAACATGTACTAGAAGTTGGTTTACCTGCTAAACTAATATCGTTTTTGTATTAGTTATGTCAAAAACTTGACTAAATCTTGTTAATTCTATAATAAACTATTTTCTATGGTAACTTTCAATCATTAAAAGAAGACGCAAACGTAGAAAAAAAAAAAGAAAATACTGATATGACATATAAAATTTTTGATACTTTTATTTTTATACGTATTACTTTTTAAATATATTGTTGAACACATTTGCGTTTAATAAAAAAACACATTGCTCATTATAGATAATCTAAAAGTTAATACCGTTGACTTTAACAATACTAAGATAATAACCAGTATTGTTTTACTTTTCTCCTACCTGTTTACTGATGAAAATTTTATAATGTCTTAAAAATTTTATTTGTCCTTTTTCGATTATAAGCTGTCAAACTTCAACTTTTTAGCAGATTCCTTCTATATATATATTTTTTTATTGATTTTAGTTCAGAAAAAGTATTTTAACTTTTTACCATTTTCAGAAGTTGGACTTGAAGATTATTTTATATGTTGGTTTCATTACAGATAAGTTTTATTTATACTTATCTATTCTTCATCAGGGATTGTTATTTAGTAAGGCGGCAAAAAAGTAAATTGGTCGTTAAGTAGTAAAGAGGCATTTATTTAAAAGTATTTAAAAAATTGGGGCAACCATTTTAATAAATTCGCCAAGGGAGCATTTATAAAAGCGATTTTTGGAAACCTTTGTCTTCATTCAAATATCTACCATTAATACTCTAATTCAGTGGTCTCTACACTGTTTTGGACGAAACTTATTTAGGGGTCACAAAGTAAATATTACAACTTACAATATACACGCCGAAGTTCATTATGAAGAGCACAAGTATAAGTGCACCCAGATTTCATTTGCCGTGAAGGCCACTGCTTTAGTTCGTTCAACAAGACGGTGACCGATTTTAAAGACTGTAAATGCATTTCGGTTTTGTTTATAAAAACGTGACGTTATTTAAAGTTATAATTATTAAAAACGTTTTTAGTGTTTACAATAGGTTTTAAAAGTTTTCATACTCAATAATTTGTCTTTTAAAACTATGTTTTTTGTATATTACATTTTTTAACTTCAACACAGCTTGCACAACGCTTCCTGATTTAGTCAATGGAACTTATGATGATGTCGGTCTTTCTGAAATTTACAGAGTAGGTGCTACTGTTGGTTTCAGTTGTAATGATGATACCTTTAAGATTGAGCCAAATAACGGTCGAATTTTATGTGGCGATTCCGGATGGGTGGAAAATCCAACTTGTTCCAAAAGTTGGTTTACTTCCTTTGCTAGTGTTTTTTAGTGTAGAATAAAATGTTATTAATGTTATTGAATCTTGTTATTTCTATAAACATAATTTTTAATTATGCTTTTTCAGCCAGATTGAAAAAAACTAACAAAATAAAAGTAAACTTTAAAACTTCAAATTACCTTACAAATTATAGGTAATGATGATTTCATATGTTTTGATATTTAAAGATGTTGTAAAGTACAAACGTATTTTATTTAGCATAAAATAATGTTGCATTTTATACAAAAGCTTAAAGTATCATTACTGATTTCACATACACTTAAAAAATAGCCAGAAAATAAACTGCTACCAATCTAGTTGTGTTTTACCAGATGTTGAAAATTTTATTTTACCCTTCTACGTCATTTAAACTCTGAAGTAAAATCTTTTACAACTAATTTTTTTTTTGTTCAAAATAATAAATAATGTTTTGTTGAAAAATGTGCATACTCTTCCCTTCAAGTTGAATTAATTTTTCGATCAACAGTCTGCCCGGCAATGTGGGAAGCAAAGGTGCGATTAGCAGGCCATCAAGTATCTCAAAGCTGCAAAGGCCTAGTTCCTCTCCATGTACACTATGGCTTCGCGAAATGCAGAGTTCCCGCCAGAGCCGATCCCACCCAGCGCTTGTGTGTTTCCCGGACGTTCAGGTGCGACTGGTACGAGGGAGTGCTGTCGTGGAAAAAAGTTTCCGAAAAGGACTGCCTCAAAGGTTTGTTAAATGCGACGTTTGTGTGAACAGCGAAAAGTAACGAAAGTTGTGTTTGAGTTTTTAGCTCTAAAACGTTTTCATTTCAGTTAAAAACACCTAAGGTGAGACGCTTGTTTAAAAATAAAATGCTTGTGGTTGTCCTAACATTTTAACTATTTATAAAAAGGGTAGTACCCCAAGATATAAAAGTAGTAGAAAGTTTGTTATAGTTTTTAAACTTAGCTGGTAATTTAAAACTTTATTTTAACTTAAAACACGAGTGTTACAAACAACTAAACAATTTAGAATGTGAAAGCCCTCCCGAAGGTCTTAATGTGAGCTGGGAACAAAATGTCTCAAGTTCTGAATACTACCTCGAGGGAAAATATTTCTTAAATACAGAAATTAATTACTCTTGCACCGATTCCAGCTATGCACCTGAAGGTGATTTAGTAAGACTGTGTGGAAGCGACGAGAAATGGACAGATAGTAGTGGAATGGAAACAAACGAAGGGCCTAAATGTCAACTTAGTAAGACTATAAATGTTGTCACACTGATTTTTTTACCACTACATTACTGTTTATAATAATTTGTTTGTGCACATTTTACTTATTAGAAACTAAAAACATTACATAATATAAGCTATAGTAACTTCTTTATAGAGTTTTCAATATGTAACACTTTTTTTTCATATTGATAGTTTATTTTTATTATATGCTTACTATTTAGTTAGTAATTTTATCATTTAAAATTTAGTTTAAAAATCGTTTTACATGTTGCAAACACACAAATTAAACCATTATTTTGTTATTTGCATCAAAAGTTCTAAAAAAGTGTACATCCTAAACTAAATTACAATTTCAAATGTTCTCAGTCCAACGGTTGTCAACTACCCAGGAAATATGCTTTATTTGACTTCCTATTTCACTTTGTTCAGTTTAAATTACATGCGTAAAGCCTCTTTCATATCTTTTAGTATTGTACATAGATATTTGTTTAAGAAGTTGCTTTTAACCTGGTAGTATTGAAGAAACAAGAATTAAAGAAACACGTTAAAAAACATCCAAAATATTTGCTCTCTTAAGAACATCCCAACAGCGAATAAACTTTCTTACACGCTTTTATTTTCTATTCTTTAAGTATTTATAATATTTTAGAACTCTTCCGAACAGTGCTATCAGTTTAACATAGAGAAATAAGCCCCAGTTATTGGTAAATTGAAAAATTTTCAAAATTTTGTTATCATTCAAAAGATCTTAACTTTTTATACCAGTATTTTAAAGTTTTTAATTAATATCTATAATTGTAACTCTTAGCTTAAAGATTATGTATCATAGACTTTAAAATGTTTAAGTCATTTTTAAACTATTTCTCACTAACAGTATGCGGAGACCCACCAATAATCGAAAACGGAAATGTAACTAACAAAATAGACAATGTAGTCGTAGGACACACTGTAAATTACCAATGCAATGAGGGATATTTCGCTTATGGAGATAATTCCGATCAACTTTCAACGACATGTCTTAATGATAGATCTTACAGTGTGAAAAAAGGAGAATTAGCAACTTGTTCTAAAATCGGTTGGTATTGTTGTAAAGTAGTGTGATTACTTACGTCTAGGCTACAGTTTAAAGATATAGCAACCTTAATAGAATCCTTAATACATAACTTAAAACTTTGAAGGCAGTAAATTCAGTTCGAAATTATCTTACAAAAGCATGACATAACTTGTATACAATTTGGAGGTTTGAAAAAGCATTTTTATTTTTTACCAGTTTTAAAAGTTTTCAAAGGTTTTAAATTTGTTTTCAAATGGTGAGTTGTTTTGTACTGAACACTTTAATCTTTTAAACTTCCACGCAGCTTGTAAAACCCCTCCTGAAATAGCTGATGGAAGTTATGATGAGACAGTTTCAAACAATTACATACATGGTGCTACTGTTACTTTCAGTTGTGAGAACAGAGCTTTTGCTCAGCCTAGTGATGGTCAGATTGTATGTGGCGATTCAGGATGGCTTCAAACTGCAACATGTATTAGAAGTTGGTTAACTTTCTGCACTGTTATTACTTTTTGTTATAAGTATATCAAAAACTTTACCAAGTTTTCTTGATTTTATAAAAAAATATTTCAATGGTAACACTCTGATAAATTTAGATAAAAAACAGAAATATGGAAAAAAAATAACTTTCAAAAGTTTTCAGTAAGTCTTTTAAACTTATTTGGTTTAATAAACACTTACCTAGTAGACAGTTAACCTGTGACTGTTATAGTATTATCATAATCATTATAGATTTATCATTTATCATCACTAGGTTATAAGTATATTTTAAGTTAAAAGTCATTAATTAAACTAAGGTTTTTAGTTTCACCAACATAAAAATCATTTCTACGAAAGACACTGCATAAATATAACGACTAAATAAAAGCTTAAGGTGTATAGATTTAAATCGTCGTTACTAAAATTGTACCTTGACCAAAATGCTTAACAAGTTGGTTTCTTATTGAATAATTTTTAACTCACGAACAACTCACAGGGGAATACGAGTTCGAATTAACAAAAAGAGTAGGAACGTTTTACCAGGCTCGGCAGCAATGTCTAGAAATGGATGGAGACCTTGTATATGAAAACTTGGGACCAGACGGGCAATTATACCACCCGTAAGTTATGTTTCAGAAGTACATATGTCTAGTTTCGTTTGACAACTTGCCGTACTTATGACCTAAGTTAGTGTGAAAATACTTGTTAACAGTTAAAAATGTTTCTTTTTTTTACCAGCGTAAAAAATCTCAATCAACTCTGTGTGGTTCACTATTTTAGTAACACATCCTAAGAATTTAATAAGCAACTCAAGCTATGATTTAGTTAGCAAAAGAACAACAAACAAAATATTTTAAGTAATACGCTATAGTACGTACATAACTTTGCATATACAGTAGACTACCGCTTAAGTACGCACTTTTTTTGGTACGCACCCCGCCTTAAGTACGCACTTATCCAGAGGGACAAAAAAAGTTCTAAATTTTTATAAATTTTTTATATATATCAAATTTAAATAAACAAATAACCTGAATAATTGCTTTCACAGTTTTTTTGTCCTGTTATTAGATGTTAATAAACTAAATACTTATGTAGTGGTTGCAGAAAAGTGAAAAGAATAATGATATTTGAGCTGTAATGCTATAAAATAAACAAACCTAGATGAAAAAGTTAAAAAAATTAAAAATACAAAATAATTTAATTTAAATGTACACACATTGATGTTTTGAAAATGTTTTGTAAACACAATGTAGTTTGGTACTTTCCCTCTAACAAAACAAGATATGGAAAATATGACTTAATATTCTTTTTTATATCATTGACTTTCTATATTAAATGAATGTATTAATTATGTAGAAACTTTTTATAGAAAAAATAAATCATTTTAAAATCTATTAAAAAAAATTTCAGATTAGAATTATGTATTAAATGTTATTTGAAATAAAAAGACTTGTTTATTTGGCTTAATTATTTGGTGGCTAGTTGTAAGAAAGAAAAAAAACAACTAAATTTCATATTATACTATATCGTCAAAAAGTACGCACTACCCGTGCTAAGTACGCACTTTTTGGTCGGGTTCAATTTGCGTACTTAAGCGGTAGTCTACTGTAAAAATAAATCCAACTGACATGCTTAATTTGATATTTTCTTGATCTCTTTTACCGAACAAAAAACCACAGCGGGTTCGTCCTAACTGTTTTCACCGCGTAAATCTCAAACTAAATTGAAATACAGAGAAATCGAGAGTCTGGTCCAGGATAATAATGTGTGGATCGGCCTGACCGACGAAGTAGTTGAGGACGAGTGGCGAAAACCGGGATCTTCAGCTACAGATGAGAAGTTCGACACCGGAATGGCAGGAAACGTGTTCTCGTGGAGCTTGGGTGAGCCGAATAACGGCCGTGGTCATTCTGCCACGGACCGGGTGGACCAGAATTGCGTGTACGTCGGTTTGCATGGCCCACTGAACATGGACGACACCAACTGCTGCACCGACGTCCCGGCTGGAACTTGCACGTCTTTTTACGCAGGCGACAAGTTAGGTCTGTGCGAGATACAGCTGCCCGGAAAATGAAATAATTTATGAACTGTGCCAAGCAGAGCACAGCGCTTGTTGACCAGCAAGCATGGCCTCCTGTACTTTTTCCTATGAGTTTCCGTTTTTAAGTTATTTTGTTGTTGTTGGTTTCAAAGGAATTTTATACATTTTTTCATATAAGTTTTTTAGTTCCGTTTTTTTTTAGTTTTTAAAGTTTAGTTTAACTCTTGTTGGATATTTTTATATATCATATAAAGTGCCGTAATATAACATGTTTTCCTCTTTCAATTACCAAATAAGTCGTCGTAACGCTGTTTAATATTTTAGTCTGAAATGTTAAATAAGACTTGATTTTCGCATTTAGGTAAAATCTCAAAGTTAAAGCTTTATGCATGTTTTTCTGTTGTTTAGTGAAAATAAAATTTTGATTCACGTTCTTGTTTCAGATATTTTAGTTGTTTTATCCCGTAAGATACACAAAACTTGTGCACAAAACAGCTTTACTGTGCGTGAATACTTTGATATTATTCCTTATAAAAAATTACTTATTACTAAACATGACTCAATGATGCATTCCTTTATTGTATTTATACTCCTAAAACAAAAAACAAATGCACGGCTCTCGACTTGTTTTTAATTGAAACAACCTAAACTTAAAAAAAAAACATGTTTAAAGAATAGTAATAAAATTATGTTTTTTTTTTAAAGTGGTAAAAACTAAATAGCTTTATAATTAACTCGGTGTATGTTTTCCAAAACAACAATTTTTTTTTTGTTAAAACATTTAAAGGTCCACGGTAGACTACGTTTACTTATTACCAACCTTTTATTTAATACTTGCAATGAAGTCATTTGATTTTCGAGTTATCATTGTAAGCTTTAATTATGCTTCAAAAGAAGAGAAGTAGTTGTATATTTTAAGTTTATCTAAATAAAGTAAGTTTGGCACCGCAAAATGTTAGCAACTATTTATTTTCATTTCAAACAAGTAGGTAGGATAAACTAGTTTAATTTATATTTGTCTGTACAATAGTTACTTATTTTTTTTAGTTGTAAAGAAGAGTATAAGTATTCAACATTTAAAAAATTGAACTAAGTTAACTTAACAATTTAAACGACAAAGACGTAAACTAAATTTGCCCAATTTTGTTAGCAAATAAAAATAAATATTATTAATCTTAACAAACCATCTGATATGTTCTTGTGGTCTTTTTAAACAACACAAGTTTGTTGCAGGGGTAGTAAGTTTAATTAATTAACTGGCTTTCTTTACTAAAAAAACATTTCTCGGAAAACTATAATTTTGAAAAGGCTTTATTAAAACTATGACTAAATTTGTTGATTAAGTAAAATCATATCGAAATAACAATAAGCAAAGAAAAATTAACTTTAGTTGAAAGATATTGTGTTTAAGAGTAAATTTACAGTATACTGCTATCTGACAAACAAAACTAGTATTAAATTTCACAAAAAACTCGCTTTTATACTAAATAATGTTCAGTTAAATATTTTTCAGTTAGTAAGAGTTTAGTAAACAACCATTATTTTTATAAAAGCATAAAAAAATTTTTATAACTAATATTTTTTACATTCAAACAGCATTTGATACTTTTGTGTTTTTGTATAAACTTCAAAGTTCATTCAATTTGAAAAAGTATAAAAATATAGAATTATTACATTAAAATAATACATAATTATTACATCATATTAATATTTAGATGAACTACTAGGATTGTTTGCTGAATTATAAATGAGTTAATTAAATACTTTAGCTCTAAAATTTCGATTGACTTTTTCATAACTTTTTGTTTTCATACTAAGTGTTTTTTAAACATTTGATATAAAAAATTAAGTACTTATTTACTTAATTTTAAAATTATTGTTTATTTTTATTACGTTACATAACTGGAAACATTCACAAATACAGTTTTTAAGCTTAACACGGTATTACTTCAATATAAAAAAAAAGAATTTCGAAATTTTAAAGACTTTTTGTTTAAACGACAAAAAGCGCTCAAAAAGTTTGGTCTAAGGGTCAGGTCTACGGAAAAACCTTTCGGTTACCGAGTCATACTCCAAGTATAAAGTTTAATGTCTTTAAGGGTATAAAATGATAATGCTTCAATCAATGTAGACCATGCTTTGAACCACAACTATTGTTTTTAATGTCGTAAAAACAGTTTTTTTTAAATAGCTTTAATAATCATATTGTTGTTAAATTTTGATATCTGATTTTAAATGTTTACTGAAAATAAAATTAGGTTTTGATGAATTTTTTGCCAAATATGTTTAGGTAAACAATAATTTCATAAAACAAATTTTATGTACAGTTAAATAGCTTGATTATTTTAAAGCTAAAAACCATGTTAAAATACATCTAAAAACAAAATAATTTCTAAACTTTTGTTAGTAGACTTTACTAACTAAGAGATTTAGTATATAAACTAAGCTAAAAGGATAAAATTTATAGTATATTTATTATTGTATACTTGGAATTTAGTAAATCCTTAATTGTATTTTTTTTTTTATTTAACATACTTTAGTCTTTTTTTTAATATTTATTTTGCTAGTTAGTTGTTCGCTACTTTTGTACATTCTTAGATAAAAACTAAACCTTAATATAATTAACTTTAATATTAAATAAATCAACGCACAAAATTTCAAAGTGACCTGCATTTTATTTTTTGATTTACTGCGTTAAGATTTTTAAAAGTCTGAGAAATTTATGTTATGTTTAGGGGTAAGAGTTTAATATGCACGAAGGGTCACTATTGCAAAAAGGGATACTTTTGCTCAAAGACACTTTTGCACGGCGTCAATTTTGCCCGACTTAAAACATTTTTGACTTTTTTTTAATTTTAATTAATGATTAACTTTTTTACCATCACTATTACTCCTAACCCTTACCCTCGGTCGGACTTTTTTTTTTAATAACTTGTTTTTTATTTTTTAACAATTTTTGTAGGTATGTATATATATTATTTTTATCACTCTTACCCCTTACCCTTACCCTCAGTCGGTAACTTTTTTTTATAAGTATATTATTTCTCTTGATTTTCTTTTTTCTTTTACTAGTACTGTTATCCCTTACCCACGATCGATAACTTTTTTTTTGTTATAATATTTTTTTTTACCCTCGTGCAAAAATGACCTCTCGTGCAAAAGTGATCCTTTATGCAAAAGGGTTTTAGTGCAAAAATATCTTCGTGCAAAAAAGTCTTTGAGGAAAAGTGTCCCTTCGTGCATATTTTACCCTTCGTGCAAAAATATCTTTGTGCATAATATACCCGTCCCCTATGTTTAGTACTCAAAAAAAGTTGTATAAATTTCAAGTTAAGCTGGTTTTAATATTGTTGACTTGTATTAGACCTAAAAGTAATATACATGTTTATAAATACTATTCTTGTCATATAAAAAAACAGTTGACTATCATATGCAGTTGAATATATTCAAGAAGTTATTTGCTAACGCTTCAAAAAGAAGCAAAAAAGTAAAACTTGAGCTTGGAATAATATTCAATATGACTAACTTACCTACAACATATTGTTAAATTAAATTGCATTACAACGTATTTTATTTTTATGAAACTTCATTTGATTGAAAAGTTTATTTGTTAAAGTATTCGATGAATAATTAAACAACTATAAAGTTTTTAGTTTTTTAAAACGATAGAGGAGTAGCTATTAAATTCAATATAATTTATTTTAGCATCTTAAATCTTTGAAATGCTTCTACGCACCAAATACTTTTTTTTAAGTCTAATATCAAATTAAATTTGAACAAAAAATTATTTACAGTTAACTCTAATTCTGTTTAAATTCTTTATAAACTAAATACTTTAGTTAACAAATTGTTCTTTATGTATTTTACATAGCAAATGACTGGCGTTTATTTCAATAGTAAAAAACATTTTTGTTATTTTAATTTCAACTGCTCAATATATGTCAACTTTATAAAAATAATATTTTAGCTATTAATTTGTTTGAAAGCTAAAAAAAAATAAACTAATTAAAAGTTTAATTTTTAAATATTTATAAACATTCTACTTTTATTAAGAATTGTTTCTAATTTAAAATAGTTTTAAAGAATAGAAGTAAGGCTTAGTTTTGTGAAACTTAAAATAAAATTTTTTATAGTGGTAGCTTTGTCAGACCGTTGAAGCTAACTTTTGTAACTGTTAACAGAAGTTCGTACTTTTTTATGAAACATAAATAGTGTTTTGTTTAAAATATAAATTATTTGCTTAAAACAATTTTGGAAAAAATTTAAATTAGCAGTTAAAAAATTGAAAATATTAATTTAAAGTATTGAGCTAATAAGAACTAGTTGAAACTTAAGGAATTTTGATTCAATTTGAAAAAAAAAATAGGACAGCGTTTAAGTTTCGTTTGAAAAAAAAAACAACAATACTCACCATACATTTAATCTTCAGTCTTATTCAATACAATGAAATACGTTTTGATCAGCTTGTATAAAATAAGTAATTAAAATAAACTGAAATTTAAATCAGCGAAAAACTGCATCTTAACATAATATTTGTTCGTAAAACAAATCGATAAAAGCTTGTTCAGTAAGTAAATAAAAAAAATAGTAAAAACAAAAATATATCAATATCAATTAAATCTAATATTATCAATATTTAATTTGTTTTAAAGGATTTTCAAATGAGTTTGTAAGAAATAAGTTGTTTTTTGAGTAATTTGGAAAACTTGGTATAATGTAGCAACAGTAAGATAAATATTTTCGTACATAAGAAAGATTAATTTTAATAACAATTATATTTACCAAAAATTTTTCTGGTTTAATGCTATATTTATATGATTATTATTTTTTAAACTTATTAATTCATTAGTTAAAAATTACAACAGTGCTACATAATTCTTTTTGGATGTATAATTTTACAATAATTACACCGAAAGAAATTCTGTGCGCCAGGTCCTACGACCAAAAAGTTATCAACTTCTGAAGCAAATTAGTAGAAAAGTTTTATTCAGATAATTATAGTTTTTTGTTATTAAAACTCTCATCAAAAACTTTGTTTTTGTAAAATAAATTTTTTATAATTATATATTTATGTAATAGAAAAAAATAATGTTTTTAAAATTCAAACAAAAATTTTCTAAAAATGTGTTTTTTACCAACCTGTAAAACAGCACATTTTTCTAATTTACTTTACCATTTGATAAATTTTTTTTTAAATGTTTTACATCTAGTTTACGTGAAAAAAAGGGGAAACAAAAAATTTAAAATATAAATATTTTTTAATTGTTGCATTAACAATTAAATAAGAGTTTTGAAAAATTACTATTTAAAAAAAAAAGTTATTTTCGCCAAGTATTGAATTAAGCTTTAAATGTAGGTTTCTAAAAATATATATAAAACTTTAATACAAACAACTCACTTGTACAAAAGAACAGTCTTTGAAGATAGTTTTAATTAAAAATAAATAAAAAATGTTATAAAATAAAATAACTTTTAAACTAATAGTTTTTCTACTCTTTTGAAATATACCAGGGGCGTGTTTTGACTGGTTTCCTGTCACCTGTGCGACCACTGAAAAAGCTGGAATAAACATAATAAAAAAAGCGACTGAATTTGATTTTTTTGCAAATATTATTATATTTGCTAAAGAAATCATAATCATATGTTAAATTTTTGATATCAAGTAAATAATAGTTAATTTTTTTGAACAACGTTAAAAACTAACAAAATTAAAAAAAAAAAATGTTTTAGATAAGGAGACTGAAAAAAGTGCTCTATCTCCTAAACCTTAAAAATGTATAAAATTAATGTATATTTTAATATATATTACACTTAAAATTTACTAGCTAAGTAGGTAACTAACTAAAATATTTTTTAATCCCTAAATTATTAAGTAAACGCATTAGTTGTTAATGATAAAGTTTTAGTTAGTAAACTCTATATATTTTAAACAGTGCGCTAGTATTTATTTATTTAGGACTTAGCAAGTGTTATTATCATAAATTAAGTGTTTGTTTTCTTTTAAGTATTAATTGAAATTGCCAGGTTTCACGGTTGTATAGTTTTATGTGCTTGATTATAGCTCTATTTGTGTTTAGTAGAGCTGAATCACCTAATTAGCGAAACATGGAAAGAAAACTCAGCATTTTGCTTTTCACCAGTTTTCTTTCAAAAATGCAATTACTTTTTTAACTAGCTTATCGTAGGGGTAGGCAACCATGTTTTTTTTACTTAAAAAACGAATCCAAATCACACAAAAGTAGTGTTTTCAATAATAAATATTAAAAGTAGTGTTTATAATAATAAATATTTTGAAATGTGCTTTTGCTTTTAAATTATTTTTCAGCACAATTTTTAAAACTACAAGGCTTGCAAAAAGAATTTTTTTGGTGAACTTGTCAAGATAACTATAAAAGTAGGTTCCCCCTAGTTTATATCGTAGACAACATATTGTTTAAAAAAACACTGAATACTTAATATATCTAAAGCTGTTTTCAAAGTTTTGTTTAAGTAATTTTCAGCTATACACAATGGCGACTATGATTTATCTGTAATATCTATAACACTTTGAAAAGCATTTGCTAAAAACAGTCTTTAATCAAGTGCAGAAGCAGCATCATAGTAGGTCAGTGAAAAGGTTAAGAACATTGTCCTTTTAAAGTCTTTTAAAAGGAAAGTTTGCACAAGTCAGAAAACTTATTTTGAGTGACCTTAAACTGTGCTGAGTCATCCTGAGCTTTTCAGATCCATTAAAAAAATCTTATAAATAAAAATAGTAATGAACTTCCTAAAATCAATAAAAAACAAGTTTTTGAACAAAATTGGTTGTAAAATATCAAAATATTGAAACTGGAACATATAAATCTGATTTAAGATCTATAAAAAAATGGTCTGTGAATTTTAAAGTTCGTATAAAAATCCAGAGTTTTTATAAAAAAGTCAAACTAGCCTGAGTCATCCTTAGTTTTTTAAATTTCAGACTGTCCTGAGTTATTATTTATTACAATTGAAGTATGTTTTTTAGTTGAATCACGCATACAACTTAAGAGTACAACAAATTTAACAAAAGTGATTGTTTTGTCTTTAGATAAATTTTTAAACCAAACTTGTAACAATTTAAGCGAATACTTATACACCATTTTTTTGACAATGTACGCTACTAGGGGTTAGATATCTGTAAAATAATGTAACCGAGGAATGTCACGTTGGTCAACAACTAGAATGATTTTTTAAATACAAAATTATTACTGTAAGAAAAAATAACATTTAATTTAGATCTTTAAAAGTTAGATAAAGTAAAATTTAAATCTACCGCTTATGAAGGTCTAGCCTAGAGTTCTAGAGTCTAGGTATTAACTAATATACAAAACAGATTTAATTTTGTAATATAATTATTCAAAGGTATAATTATTAACATTTAAACTATACTATTTACTGATAGAATGTGACGCACCACCAACGACTGAGAACTGATATGTTGTTAACGGCGGCGAAAGTATAGTTTTGGGAGAAGCTGTAACATATATTGGGGGCTATTTTGCGCATGGTGTTAGTTCTAATCAACTTTCCACAACCTTTCATGACCGTGGTAAAACGTACAGTTTGCAAGCAGATGGTTTGGCAAAAAGTGCTCATATATGTAAGCTTTATGGGAACGGGTCAGAAAAGTACGAGCGTCACTTGAGCACAGAGTAACACTTTAGCACAGAGTGACGCTTTAGCACAGAGTGACACTTTAGCACGGAGTGAAATTTTAGCATGGCGTCTATTTCGCACGAAGTGACACTTTAGCGCGACGTCACTTTAGCTTGGACTGACACTCTTTTTTATGTCAGGTACAATTTTACTGTTATGTTTAAAAATCTGAAAACAAACTATGCAACATGTAGACTAAAAGTTAACAAGATTTAAATATGTTACAAGCTAAAGCTTTAATTAAAACTTCGTGTTTAATATGAAATACTACTAGTTATTTTAAAGCAAACCTTAAATTTTAAATAATAATATAAAATAAATTTAAAAAAATAACTCTATTAACTCATTTTTCAAAACTTTTTACGAAGGTATTTAAATACTATTACTTTTATATTTTCAACATAAAACTATTTGTGTAAACCTAGCAACATAAACGAGCTGCAGGTGTTTTGTAATATTTTTAATTAGCTTGGATTAATTTTAGTTAGTTAAATATTAGCATGAATAAATACTTATAAATAGGTTTTTTTGTTTTTTTAAACCTCCGATAAACTATTAGACTATTAAAAATTTATTTAATTCATTTTTAAAATACATATAGGTTGGAATGTCGCAATACAAAAAGATGTTAAGTTCCTCTTATTTCTTACATCTACGTGTGTCGCAACTTTTTCATTTTTTTAAATTTTTTAGAACCTGCATAACTTAAAGTTTTACTAGTAAAACTTTTATTTGAGTATTTTAAGACGATAGTTTTAAAAGTTTTAGGACTCCTGTTTTCATTTTTTAGTTTTTAAGCTTAATAAATATAAAAGAAGTTACATCATCTAGATGTACAGTCTAAAAAAACTAAAAACATAAAATTTACGAATTTTCAGAAAATTTTATAGCTAAAGAAGTTTTCTAAATACAATAAATAAATAAACAAACCTTAACTTGAGCAGTCTACTTACTAAATTAAAAATTATTTTAAAGAAAAAACTATAATAAAGAAACTTTAGACAAGTCTGACTGTAAACTGAAAAAAAAAAGAATTAGAAATCACTATTTTGTTAAATGTTTTTATTTTGTTTCATTTGTACAAACTATTTTCCTGCTGAAGTTACATCACAGGTCATATTTTTTTCTGACCGTAAGGTGCAAAAATTACATAAATAAAGAGTTATAAATACTAAATAAACTTTTTGTTAAACTTATATTTAAAGGAAAATTTAATTTAATGCACTATGTCACTTATTTAGGTAAGTTTCCGGTTTTTAAATCTATGTTGTTATATATAATATTTTGTAAGTAAAGTTTATTTTAGTAAACATTTCAACTTGTTCAAATTAATATCTTTTTTAACTACAGTTTTTATTTTGATAAAGTGTATGATTTTTATTATTATTGTATAGAAATAAAGTTTATTTTAGTATAAGTTTTAGCTTATACCAGTCAATATCTTTTAGACGTATGTAGAGCTTATATTTTAATAAAGTGTTTTTTTTTTTGTGCATCTGATTATGTATTTTAATAGAATTAAACTTCATTTTAGTATAGGTTTTAGCTTATACCAGTCAAGATCTATATAAGTATTTACCTAGCGTTCATTACATTTTGTTGTACAAATTTTATTATTCTTGTAATTAGTTCGTGAATAAACTCAACCAAGAAAGATATTTATTTAATATCCTTTAGATGTAGAGTTTTTATTTTATTAAAGATTATGAGTTTTTGTACTTTTTTTATGAACAAAACACTGGGACTACTAAAAATTTTTAAAAGCAAGCTTTCTATAGAAACCTTGTTAAAAATTTCAGACGTGCAATAAAATCACATAACCTTTACTCTCCGATTGCAGATAGAATAAAAGATATCGATTTTCCAGTATACTTAAAAATATTAAAAGGGGACGATACTACTGAAAAATTTCTGCTTGGGGATAGCGGAAATGTCCAAAACAGAACTTTGACTTTTCGAATGCAAAATATTTAATCTTTTATATAAATTAACTAAAGTATAGTTTGAATTTTAGCTATTAATGTCTTATATTATAAAAGCTTTACTTGATATTCTAAAGCAGTGGTTCCCAACCTTTTTGATGCCCCACACCCCTAAAGTCTCTTAATTCGATTTCGCACCCCTAACACTATATGCTATAACTATTTATTAATAATTTTATTATAAAATCATTGGTTTGATTAATTAATAATTTGTATTTTAATTTTTATGACAGTGTACTATATTATCAAAAATAAAATACTTGGAAACTTATAAAACATAGCAAACTATATTCGAACAAGTTTTATCTATTTTTTATAAGGTAGAAAACATCAGCTGTTCTAAGTTAAGCTTATGTTAAGTTTTATTTTCAAAACTATTAGCAGCTAGGAATTTTCAAAATAATAAAGGTTTGAGTTAAGATTTTTAAAATTTAAAAGATATGTATAAAAGCAAATACAAAAAAAATTTGCATGCTTACAACATAAATAAAAAAAAGTAGATTGAAAAAGGTAAACTATTTAGGTTCAAAAATGGAATGAATAAAAATAAAGTTGATGCATTGAATACTTTTGCTGATCTATTAAAATTGGTTTTACTAAAGCTAAAAACTAGTTTTCTTAAATGGTATAACATACAGTAATTGCTGCCTGTGAACTTTACAATTTACTGATGTTAAATCTTTAAGCACCACTTTCTGCACAACGAAGCTTAATAAACGATTACATTATAAATGTAATAAACTTAACAGAACCAATTTAGAACCAGTTTTAAACAATTAATGGTCACTTAAGAAACTAAAATATTTAAAGAATAGATGATTAAAAATCACAGGTGTAAAACTCTAAGAAAGCTTTACTGAAGTGGTAATTCTAAACTAACAGCTATAAAATGAAATTAGTAAAATGAATTTACTTCTAGAATAGCGCTCTTGCTCTATGACGTATTAATAAAGTTAATTTATTCAGAAAATGAGCGCCAACTTCTTTTTATAACAAAATGCACTTTTTAACTTTATAAACTTTATCAGAGAGTGAAAATCTCCTTATTTATAATTCAAAAATTAAAAGCCATTTCGCACCCCCTGGAGTGCTGCCTCGCACCCCTGGTTGGGAACCCCTGTTCTAAAGGAAAGTGAATGCTTGTTAATCGATGGAACCTTTAAGCTTTCTCCACCAAAATTTTCACAAGTAGTTGTAGTCATAGGCAAAAAAGAGAACTGGCGGTACCTATAATGTATTGATTGTTACATCTTAGAGTACTTCCAGTAACTTTTAATTGTAACAAAAAAACAATTAGGAAATCAAGATAGCGTATCCGGATTCAGAACAAAATCCGATTCACGACTATTTCAGACGACGGTACAATGTTAAATATCAAATCAAAAAGGCAAAAAGTAATACTTATAATCTAATTTATAAACTCATATAATGAATTGAACATAAATAATAGATTTTATTATTTTTGAAAATAATGTAAAAAAAATAAACTTATAGGTGCTAGAGGCCAGCCCTTATTTCCAATCCCTTTCTGGAATCAATACCACCGAGTCCTTACGCGAAGTGATATGACAAATTACATCGCAGAAGCTGCTCACCAAGCATTATACTCCGTACTCAACGGAAGTCACTCTATTATTTGGAGTTTCGTTGATATCGGAAACCACCCAAAATTCTCGAGATTTGGGTGTTTAACACCTTTTGGCAGGGATACAACCAGATCCTAAAACAATAAGAAATCGGCAAGCGGAGGAGCAGCTGTTTCATCTTGTTTCGAATTTTAATAAAAACAATAACTTACTGAAATTACTACGCGGAATACAGTATAACACTTTCGACGTTTAGCAGTCGAGAAGTTTCTTTATTTTCTCTCAAATTATACCTTAAGAGTTCGAGCTATGCTCGAACGAGGCTTTAGTTGCTTTAGTCACTTGTAGTTTGGGCGCACTAAAGGCCACAGTGTTATATTAATATCAGTATTGATGTCTTTATATAGAGTAATGTATTTCCCATCGTTACTAGCATAACGATGGCGACTGTTTTTCATTTTGTTTTTTAGGTCAAAGTAGTTGATTTTGTGTTATTTTTTTAGCATTTTCATTTGTATTTTGTCACAATTTTGTTCATATATAATACACTTTAAGTAATAGACTCGATTTCTATATATAAGTAGTTTTTGCATTCTAACAATCTTACTTCTTCAATAAACAGTCCAAGTTTTAATATTTAACTGCTTGTAAACCTATTTCTATAAATCACAGCTTAGGTTAATCAACATTTATAACCTATTCGAATAATAGTATAAGCTTAAGATACGTCTGATAAATTAACTTTATTAATTTAGCAAGTCATTATAAACTTCAGCTGAAGTAACTATCACCGATATTGTTATAATAGCGCGTATAAGTCAGTAATTGCTAGGCCCTCGTATAAACTAAGTAACAATATTGGCTGACTAGTTCAACAGTACAATTTTAGCATACATTAATATAGTTTTTTAAATTTCCTTAATGTTCGTTCATCTAATAAAGTTTAAACTGGTGTTTTACATAACTAGAGTATTTATTACAACCTTGTCAGCCAAGCAAAGTTTTAAGTATATAATAAAATTAAATTTTAAGTAAAGTATTAGTATTTTATTACGTGAATTAAAATAGTATACAGTTTAAAAACATTTAACTAAGTATTTAATAGTTCAGTTACCATTTAATTTACCAATTACTTGTTTTTTAGTACTTATTTTTATTACTAAGTATAGTTCTTCTCAAATAACTAAGCCTACTAAAGATGTTTTCTAACTTATTGCTACAATACAAGTGATTTTTCTAAGTACAATTCGTAATTTACTTTAAAAGACTGTCAAGCTTTGTCTTACAATTTACTCCTTATTTCACTATAATTTTAAGTAAAAATAACTTTGGTAGATATACTTCCCTTTCAATTCACACTCTAAAGTGCTTAAAATGCGTAAACAACAGAATGCTGACTATATAAAGTTAATTTTTTTAATATTTTATTACATATATTCGTAATTAATATTCATTTTGTTTACTTTTAAGTATCGACCGTGCTAAATTTTCACTCCGTTCTAAAGTGTCATTCCGTGCTAAAGTGTCACTCTGTGCGAAAGTTTTACTCCGTGCTAAAGTGTCACCCCGTACTAAAGTGTCACTCTGTGCTAAAGTGTAACCCTGCAATATAGCATGCCCAGTAATGTCCTAGTTGTAGACTTTGTAGTTTTGAACACACTGTTTAGTGATAGCAGAAAGTTGTTGCGGACAACTGTGATTTTAAATTTGCAGACTTCGTAATGTTGCAGATATTTGTTATGTAACATTTGTAGACTCCATAACAATGCTGACAACTATAATGTGATAATTGTTGACTCTCTAATGTTGCTGACAACCGTGATGTGACTGTTGTGGACTCAGTTGTTGTGAACAAATGTATTCGAGCATTTCTTTAAAAACGTTTTTGTATGGTGACAAGAGCCATAAGTAAACTTTGCTTTGCAGTAAAACATTTTTAAAATGTTATCTAGATTGTTATTATTATCGTTATTATTATCATTATTGTTACTATTATCATTTTTGTAGATTTATATTTGATGTTCTAAATTTAACAAAAATAGCTCTCAACTTATTTAAAAATAAGGAGACAGATATACAAGATTAATTATTTGATATTTTTATTTGCAATTTAAATATTATTCAAATATGTCTAAGATTTAAATTGTAACTAAAGATCCTTAAAGGGTGAAACTTAGTTTTGCAAATAAATCTTGAATAACTAATCTTATTATTTTAATTTAAATTTATTTTTATTATTAGTTTTTTTTTTCTATTGTTATTAATACTTTTAGTGTTGTTACTACTATCATTTTTTTTATAATTATTATTACCATTACTTTTATTCTTATTATTATTTTATTATTTTTTTTAATAGTTATTATGTATTTTTATTTATTATATTAAGTCCCTAGACCAAACTTTTTTAGCGCTTTTTTTATCGTTCAATAAACAATAATTATGCTGAAAGACATTTATTCAACCGATCAGAACAAACTTCCATATTGTTTTTTGGGTGTTTAAAAAGTCACTTGTAAAAACTAATTTTATATTCATAAAGTACTTATTATTTCCAAATCCGACAGTCTACCATCTGGGTTCGCATTTCTTTAGTTAGAACACTCAGTTAATTTTGCAAATTTTAAGTTTCCACTGCTGGTTAAGTGTGCATTTTTAACTAAAAATTTTGCTCAAATGTAACTATTTTTAATTTTAACCTAATTAACTTAAGCTGAAAACTAGTTTTAAAACAAAATCATTATAAATTAAATGAACTCTTTTAAAAAATTGATCTGAATATGTAAAAATGTAGGAAAGTTGTGAAAACATAATTTTAATTAAATTAAACGGTCTTATCAACAAAAGTCATTCGTTAGTTCATAATTTTTGTCGTCTTTGTAAATTCAGTCTTAAAACTAAAGTGATAAACACTTTTGATTTAAAAAAAGTAAACTATACGATTGGTTATAAACATGTATAACAATTTTGTAGTAAAAGTTTGTTTAAATAGTAAAATCAATAGAGAATAAAAGAAAACTTTTTGTTTTTTTTATTAGAGTAACTTATTTATTAAACACAGTTGTTACCATTGAGCACTAAAATTTATATTTTTCAACAAATTTTCATTGACCAAAAAACGACATTTAGTGTTAGTGTACTTAATGAAAATATTACTTTAAAGTTTTATAAAACAATTTATGAACTAAAAACTTCTATTTTAATCTTATTAGTATATATTATTGAAACAAAAAATATTTTGTACAAACTTAAAGAAAATAGTTATAATAGTTTAAATAATTTCGAAGTACGCTTTTTGGATGCATTTTGGGTAAAGGATAGAGAAAATGTTTAAATGTAAAAAAATCTACTAGTACAAAGTTTATATTTTGAAGCCAATTTATGTATTTTTTCACCTACTAGAATTATAGTAAGTTACTTAAAAAAATTATCTATTAGAAGTTTAACATAATCTGATAAAAATTAAAGCTGTATCACAGTAAAATCATAAAAAAATATAAATAAAAAAAACATATCTAAGTCCATACATTTATTCTAGAAAAAAAAAGCAGTCTACTATTTGAAATCTAGCAAAACTAAAAAATGTAAAAACACCCTATAAACAGTAAATCTACTTAAGAATTTAAAATACTTAGAAGAACTTTCTCTTAAATTTTAAGCTGGTCTTATAATCATACTTTTTTATCATATAAAGAAAAATATATATATTAAAGCTATTATAAATCAAATACTTCCATTGGTGATTCTCAAAACTACTTAATATAAATAAAAGTTAATAATGTTTGAATTATTTGTCTAACAGGTGTTTTTGTTATTAATTTAGTTTAACATTATTTAAATTCTAGTTTAAAAAAACATCAAACAGTATCGGTCAATCTACTAAAATTTTTCACAAACATTTTGTTTTTGAAAAAAAAAAGATAATAAAAATTTAAGCTTTACATCTGTAAATATGTAAAAAACACAAAAACATATTAATATCTATATATTAATTTCATAACTTAAAATTTGTCAATTGCTTAAAATATAGCCAAACAGATAAATTTTGATACACCTTAGTTACAGTAAAACTTATTTTACAATAACATGTACCTAGAAGCATTTTCTTAAAATTTAAAGATGGTCTTATTATCATACAAAGAGTTACTGTACAAAGTAACTGACAATATAAACATTTTTTAACTACACAAAATTTATGTTTAAAACAATATAGTCATTTTGCAGTTAAAAAAGTTATAATACTTTTTGGTATCAAAATTTATGTTTTGTTGCTTACTAATGTAAATTATATTCTACGCTTTTGGTTTGAAATGCTTTTATTAACACTAAAAAGTAATGTTTTTAATTCAAATAAACGACTAAAAGTATTACTACTTCAGAAAAGTAAGTATTAGAAAATAAACTAAATTTTTACATTTGAAAGCATTTAAGTTTTAAACCTGCTTTATACGAGTATAGTTGAAAAAATTTAAGCACTTATATTGAATTTAAATTTATTTACGAATATACAGCAAAAGTTGTCTTATATATTTTATCTCTAAGTTAATAAAAACAAAAAGTTTGAAATTTGAATAAGCAGCTTTTTGATAAAATACTTAAAGTACTTTTATTCTTTAATTAAAAAAAAGCTTTAATTTAAAACATGAAAGCTTAATTTACTGAAAATTTAAAAACCGTTCAGACTTTTTTAACTGAGACTTATAAATTTTCGGTAACTAACACAATGTTTAACGTAAGTATAACTACACATAAGTTGCTTTTATTTTTAGTTTAACCGTACATAAAATGTTTAAATATTTGTTTGCTTTTTTAGGTTATTGCGTGCTGCATTAAACAAAAGTAAACAAGTTAAAAATCATACCATCCTAAAATACATATAAAGTAGTCATCAAAACTGTGTTAAAAAATTGTTTATTTTAAATTGTTCCTTTTATTCAAAATTGTTTTCAATGTACAAATTGAAATATTTTCCAATTTGGTCCATATTTTCATCAGTTTCATCATGTATTTTAAAAGTATTTCTTAGAATAAGCAACGTGTAACTTTTCTTGATTATAGTTACAATTTTTACTGAAATACTGTCAGAGTCTGGTTTTGTTTTAGCTGAAGACACTTTAATTTGTAAATATTCAGACAATTTGTTGTTTTTTATAACTTTTGTTCTACTCAAATACAAACTATAGTACAATTTAAACCATTTTTCATTCAAAAAGGCATCTAAGCTGCTTACAACTAAGTCAATATCGGATGCTATTTTTATTAGAGCAAGAAGAGTTGTTAATTCTTTCGTAAATGTTGAGTTAAGAACTTTTTGATTTTTCAGCAAAATACATCCAAAATCTCCATTTATTGTTAAAATGTGTTCTAAAAGTAACTTTGTTTTTAGAAAAACAGTGCTTGTAGAAGTAATATGATCAAAGTTTTTAATAAATTTTACTGCTTCGTGCATATCAAAACTTTGTTTTACATCATTTTTTGTTTCTTCAATCATGTTTTCAACAGAAAAAAACTTGAAACGTACAAAACTAATAAAACTTTGTAACAGTTCTTGAAGCCTGACTTCCAAACCAGATAATTTGTTGCACCCAATACAAACAGTTACACTTAAAACTTGATACACGACAAGCTTGTAGTGGTCTAAAGTCATGCTTTTGGCTTCAGATCCGACCAACGAAGCAACACTGGAGCACAAAGTGACAGTTGAATTCACAAACCAACACATCTTGTCAGGTTGAAAAGTTTCGTCAGAGGAAAAATACACAACTGCTTTGATTGGGTCATCGCTTTCTTTTTGAAGCCGGTTTTTGTCGTGAATAAATAACAGGAGGTTTTCGCTTGCTTTTACATCCGAATAACTCATATTATAAAAAAAAACCTAAATGTTTGTTTTTTAGAACTATTTTATTGTTGTTTCAAGAAATTATACTGTGGTAGTTGTTAAAATTTGAAATGTAAACAAGCGTTGCATAATTATTTGTTTACTTTGTAAATGCATAGAAATTTTTTGTATCAACACAAAACGCTTCGTTTATTTTTCTAATAATTACAAAAAAAAGGTTTAAATAACAAAATATAGGTTATAATATATGCAACTCAGTCAGCAAGGTATTTATGTCTTCATCTTATAACAGCGTACTTTAAATTAAAAAGCAACAGTATATCAAGTAGTAAATAAAACACTGTTTATTTTAAGACTCTATAATCTAAATGTATAAACAATAACATAAAAAACAAAGAAAAAGTTTCTCACTAAATAGTTTTATGATTTCTGCATTTTCGTAAAAATGTTCTTTAGTTTTTAGAGTAATAAACTCAACATACCTTTGATACCAAAAACTGAACAAAAAAAAAACTGAAGCAAAACAAACATAAATTTCAAAAATTTCTCTTTTTTTACTTTTTTTAGCGGTTTGTTTAGTTTATGTAATTTTATCCAACACTCTAAAACATATATTTACTCTTAATCATAACAAATCTAAATTTTATTTTTTAAGTACTCTATTTTTTATACACCCTAGGAGTTACAAATACTTATTGTACAAACATATAAAATGAAACACAAGTTTGATAATATGTTTAAATACCATGTTTACATTTTTTCTCGAAATATTCTTTACGTTGGTTACATTAGGTACACTCAAAATATTTACACGAAGCCTTACAAAAGTTAAGTTAGGTTTTAAAACTGTTAAGTAATAATAAAAAACAACTAATTTAATAATAAAAACTACAAAAAACAGTAGTTATAGTTCTGGAAATAGTTTACACGATGATAAATAAAAATTAAAATTTTCATAAATTAATTAATTAAAAGGTACTTCTTACTTCAGTTACTTTTTTACTTTTTGATAAAAATACATTAAAATCACTTATGTAATTGTTTAAAAGATGTTTAAGTTGAGTTTAAAACGTGTAAAAACGTTATACTAGTTGTACATTTTAAATAGTTGTTAAGTAACTTAATAGTTTTATATCTTAAACTCATTGAGTTTGAACTCAAGTAAATAAAACTTAAAATCAAACTTCTAGTCTTCACCACTTTTCGAAAAAACTATTTTGTATATAAGTTATAATTTAAGTTCAATTCATTTATTTTATGCTTTTGATAATATAACTTTTAATAAGGTTATAAGTGTTCAAAAAGAAATGAAAATAAGATACAATTTTTTTTATCTAAGAAAGGTTCGGCAGTATTTCAAAAAGAGAGATTTAATAAATTTATAAAATGTTTTATGGGCAGTCATTAATTTGCAAAAATATTTTTTTTTTTTTTAATGGTCATTAAGTTAGCATCACTGTCTATTTTAAATTCGTAATTTCAATTAAACGTAAGTCAAAATCATTACAATAGAGTTTATAGTAAGCTTTAAAAAAAAAATTGTCTTACTTAATATTATTAAATTGAATTTTTAAATCTAAAAGTAGAACGAGATCTTACTTTTTCTTAAACTAGTGCTAAATAAGGCATAAGAAGATTGCTTATTAAATTCCTTAACAATTCTAAAAGTCTTAAGTAGTTTTTTTAATGAAAATTTGTTGCAGCTTTTTTTATCAAACTACTTTAAATTTCTTTCACAAAAATCATTTTTGTTTTAAAAGTTGTTTAAATTAAAAAATTCTTTAATTATCAATAGGTACAAGTATTTAGTTAAATTTGGTACTTTTTTTTTAATTTCTGATAAAAACTCTGTTTTATATTAATGAAGTCATTGGTATTCAATAAATATAAACTAAAAATTACTAGTAATAAATTTAAGACAGCTGTGTTTAAAACACTACTAACATAACAAAACACTTCAGCATTATTTGCTAAATATTAAATGTTCTCATAATAAAGGTATTGATTGATATAATGAATGCAAGTAAATGTTAATAACGATAAATAAAGTATCAAATACAACAGAAACCAAATGTGAAATCAGTTTATGAACATCAAGAAAACGGTTTTATTTGTTTCATTTCCTGTCACTTTGACCCTTAAAGCTCTTACAACCTTTTGCTAATGTACCCTTGTCATTGTTTTAAACGGGTTGAATCTAATTTACTCCAAAAGACCGACATTTAAATGATTAAACTTATTAAAAAGTCTTAGAAGTTTTCCTAAAAAATAAAGTATATCCTCAAACATCACAGTGTTTATAAACATGTTTCTAGCAGTACTTTTAACCATACTTCTCTGAAATCTGTTCTGCAACTACTGAAATTTAAATTAATTTCAAAAAAACGTTTTGCGGTGAAAACCCAGTTGTAATTATTATCAATTGTATTTATAAACGTACTACTAAGATTAAAACATTATAAAACACTGCTCTAGTGTTTCTTTATTTGTTTTTTATTCTTTTTTTAAAGCAAAAAAAAACGAAGTATGTAAAGCTAAGTATTGATAGTTAATGTAAGTATTATTCTCTTCTGTTATTGATAGTTAATGTAAGTTGAGTGTACGATTATAAAATAAGTATGTACGCAGCGTTAAGAAACTGTAGAGAAAACATATGTGCAGACATGTTTATAGTATTAAACTTTTTTACTCTAAAATTTTATTTTAAAAACTATAAAAAATTATGTTTTTTATCTGACTAGACTTGACTTAAAAGAGAAAAAGTTAATAGTCTACATTAGTCTTAAGAAAAATATTTTACAAAAAATTACAAAAAAATATATAAGTTTTAATCTATTCCAAAAATTCAATTACACCCTAAAAAGAGATGAATTGCTAAAGCTTTATTCTTTAGAATTTTTCTTTTAAGTATATTCTTTAGTGATAATAAACGTTCTTAGTAAGAATGTTTACTTCAAGTTTTCGGATTTTCTTTCGGAAACCCCCTGTAGGACACTTATGCAAAATTCTATTTTTCCTTATGTGTCCAAATTTTGATAATTTAAAGAAATTAATGTTTTTCACTTGATATTATGTTTTTCCTTTAAAAAACAACAAATAAAAATATAAAACTAATTCCCAAAAAAACTATTTTTCATAAACAAAATAAGTGTTAATTTATAACGAATGTGTTTCTGATTTCTTGATTGAACTGGAAATAACTTGTTAGCTAAGAAAAAATGAGAGAATCAAATGAGAGAGCGCGTGATCTACAGTCCAAAGTCCATCAGAAATTCTAGAAAAAAGAATCGAAAAACTATAAATACGCCCAATCAGAGCGTGAAGCAGGTCATTTACCTCGAAACAAGCACGAAGCGACACTCTGCTGCTCGCACATTTGAGCGTTAGCCGCAATCTTGGAAAAGCTAGCTAATCTTTGGAAAAACATTCTCTTGGCGCTCTGAACATAAGTCGCCATCTTAGAAAAGCTAGATGACGCCCGAGAAAACCTTCTTATTCAACAACGTCGACGGAGCGAACAACTCGATTTGAGTTGTTAACGCGCCATACTCATAAGCCTACGCATACTGTAGCAGACAACTTCTTTGGATCAATTTGAACACTGAATTCCACGATTGAGTCCACAGCGTTCAAGGAAACAAACTTGAACATTCATATTATCGAGCAAGCCCACACAGACTGTGGCGTCAACCTTAGCTACACTTCTACGAACAAGTTGTTTTCGTACTTTTAAATAATTCTGTCGTAATATTTATACATATTTATATTATCGTATCTACCTATTATTGTACTTGTATTGTAATATTTATACATATTTATATCATCGTGCCTATTTATATTGTATTTTATCGCCATGCTCCGATTACGGAAAGGAAACGAAAGAAGATCAAGCCACGTTCATCAAGATTCTTTAAACTAGACGGACCAACGTCGAGTGCAAGAAACTGAGCGACCGGAGACCAGTGACACGTCAAACAGGGAATCCAGAGCACGTTTTCCTTCTAATTGTTAACTTTAAGTGTTTAGACTTATTGTGAGCTGTCATTGCGTTTATTTTTACATAATAAAACAACATTACTTAGTTTTATTATATTTAGTTATCTAAATTATATAGTTATGTCCCTAAAACCCCTAAAAAAGGCATTAGTCTTGAAAGTGCCACGCACACATTCGTGCACCGAAATGAGTAATTCCAAGACTACAGCTAACCTGGAATCTGATGAGACTGTCGAGCCTGAGACCGAGGCAATTTCGAAGGAAATCAGTGAGGCTCCTAGTCCGGGTAACAATACCCCATTATATCCTGACTTTTCTTCAGTTTTTCTCTTTTTGTTTAGTTTTTCCTGATTTTTCTGATTTTGTGGCAACCATGATGAATACACAAATTATTTAAGTTGTTCATTTATTACAATAAAAATATTAATTACTCTTTGATAATAATAGTAATAAATGTAAATATAAACAAAAAGGTAAATAAGTATTGTCTTAAAAAGATTATATATATAAAGTTTGTAGATCATATGATCTAATGTACCACTTTAATGCTAATAGCCATACTTTTTCATTAAATAATCTTATTTGAGCAGTGCTTTCAAAGTTGAACTGGTGACCTAGGTCCTAGATACCCAACATATTGGAGAAACAAAGCGACAACTGTTTGTCAGAGTTAAAGAACACACAAGGCCCACAAATAGTGCAGTGTTCTCACATATTGAACAATGTAAGGTTTGCCAAATTATGATAGTATTTTTAATAGTTTTGATGTAGTTAAACTTTATTTAAGTTGAAGTATTTTATTAGCAGTAGAAGCAATTATGTTCAAAAAAATAAACCAAAACTTAATTATCAACTAGGTCCTGATAAAGGATCTAGAATTAAATTTGAAATTTTTAAAAAGTTTATTTCTGTTCTAGTTATCTTTTTTAGTTTTTATGAACAATTTGATTAGTTTTAAATTGATTGTTTCTTAAGTTTACTCGTATTTTGTTTGATTACTTAGTTTTGTTAGTATGTATTTAGCTTTGAAAAATAAATTAGTTAAACTTTGAAAGCACTGCTCAATTAAAACTGTTTAATGGAAAAAGTATGGTTGTTAGCAATAAAATGTTACATTAAATCTTGCAGTTCATACTTATTAAATTATAATCTATCTTATGAGAGTAATTTAAACTAAACTTAATAACAAGTTACATAAACTTTTTTGTAAAATAACGTTTAAAATTTTACGAAAGAAATTAAATGAAACCTATGAGTAAAAGTATTCCTCAACCTAGAACAAGTTTCCTATTAGAAATTTAGGTGGCCACAAACTGCAAAGAGTCTGAAGGAGGGAAGCCATGAGTAGTACAGGGGTCCTAATACTTTAATATGAAAGTTTAACTAAATTTTTTGGAGATGATGAAGAAGAGCAGAAAAAAACTTAGGCGTATTTAAGGGTTCTTCAAAGAACCTTAAAAAAAAGTTTTGAGAAATCCTGATTTAATCTTTCTTAAATCAAAATAGTTAAAAAATACATTCCTTTTACCAAAAAACTGTATCATTTTAAAATTAGTTCACACTTTTTTAAATTTAATAAAATCAAAAAAATATTTTTTAAAAATTTTTAGGAATTATTAGGTGTAAATAAATGTTACCTGATTTTAGTTGCTTCGTTCTTTTTGTAACTTGTAAGAGTTTTGTAGCTGTGATAAAAAGTTACTCACTCAAACAAAAGAATTTTATACTTTCGGTTTAAAACATAATAACGTAGGTATCATTGTCAAGCTATGGTGTTTTTTAGTTGTTTGTTTTTTGTTTAAGTAAAAGATAATTAATATTAATTTAAATTTTTCAAAAAATTATCATTAAATGTGTAAAACAACTACTTTTTGACGTCGTCATTTTTTTTAATAAAGAAACATTTTGTAGACTTTATATACTAAGCTTAGTTTTGTTCATCATGACGTACAAAATTGATCGAAATTACTGTAAGTAAAATTATGTGAGAAAAAAGTATACAGAAATCAATCTATATAACAATATAAAAACAACTAAAAATGCATACGATAGCACAAAGAATATATTCTCTATTGAGTCTAAATTTCTTGTTCTATGTAATTTTTAGATCCTTAGTTTGCTTAATATTATTATTGATGTCAATTTTTTGAAAAAAAAAACAGGGTTGCAAAATGTTTGTGGCAAATTTTCTCCTGGATTTCAATATTTTCTCCAGGTTTTTAAAAGTACACATTTTTGGGTCTATTTTTAGTTTAACATTAAGTTTAAGATAAGAAACTGTGTTAAATAGTGTAAAAACATTGAAAAGGTACTGTAAAGCTACTTTAAACGTGTTTTTTGATTAAAAAAAGTTTTTATTAATGACAAAAATATTTTATCTGGATAGCTGTCAAAATTGCACGAGGGCACAAAATTGCACGAAGACACTTTAGCACGGGTTAATTTTTTATTTTTTGTATTTGTTTTTTTACAATGATTTTTATTAGTTATTTTTACTTTAACTGTTACAACTTACCATTACCCTCGATCATTAACTTTATTTTCTTTTTATATTATCTTTTAGTTTTTTTTATAATATTTTTATCCGATTTCAGTTTATATACGTGCAAAAATGTAACTTGTGCAAAATTGACCCTCGGTGCAAAATTGTTTTGATGCAAATTTGTCGTCATGCAAAAGTATGCTCATGCAATTTAGTAACCTCGTGCGATTTTGTCTTCGTGCGATTTTGACTCGTTCCCATTTTATCTATTTGATGGATTTTTTGAGTCAAATTGAAATTTTACTACTTAACATCTTAAAATTGTTAAGAATTCCAGGTTTTTTTTTAGTTATTTTTGATCAAAATTCCAAGTTTTTTTCAAAATTTTTAAATTTTTTTGGCAACCCTGAAACAAAGCAAAATTTAAATAAAATGTGTCACTGTTGTAAAACTTCAAAGCAAACATCGGCTAAATTCTATTAGGCCAAAGTCTAAACTTTTGTGTGCCTTGAGACAAGCTCAAGTTTTAAAACACTATTTTTTTGCAAACATTAAATTTAAACAAACATGTTTTATTTAAATAACACGCTATAAGTTAATTTTTGAAATTAAAAAAATACTCTAATGCACTTAGTTAGTTATTTCTATTTACAAAAACAATCTTATCATAATTGAAATTGTGTAAATTTTTTGTTCGACAAAATTTTAAATGTTATTTACATAACTTAACTTAATAATGTATGGTGATGCTTGTTGTAACTGTAACTAAAACATAACTAAAACTTGTTTTTTTTTTGAAAATAAAATATTTTGTATTATAGTAATTTTTTATTGTGAACTATACCAACTGATAATAAAAAACAAATAACAGCTTTTTTTTGATTGTTTTAATAAAACTTATTTTAGAAAAAGATTAACTTTTTTACAACACACAACTAACTAAATTTATAATTTAAACTTATGATTGATTTAAGGTTCACGTCGCAAGATACGTGATACATTTGTAAAATTAAAAAACTTTACGAAATATAATTAACCAACGTTTATCAAGTTACCCATTTAATTGAGCATGCTTTTAAAACATTTTGGCCAAAAAAAAATATTTGTAAGTTTTTGAACTATAATTGTTTATGTGGTTTTATGCAGTTCTTATAAATATATTATCCGGTAAACTTTAGTCAGTGCTTTGAAACCTTATACAAACTTGTAAAAAACTAGGTAAACTATGCAGCTACCTACTTACAGTTGTAGGGTAACTATTTCCACTGAAAACTACGCAAAATTCTTACTTGGAGTTTTTGTACGAACAATTAACGTCTTATTCTGTTAATCGAAAAGTTCACGGTTAAGATGACCAGAGGACGTTTATTTGTTATAATATCAATACTTTTATTTGAGCTAAAAAAACTCTTCTTTTTCAAGTTTTTTGAAAAACTTCTGAAGTTGGTTATCAATTGAAGTCTTAAAAAACGTTGTGTAAGAGAGTCTTAACGTTGTTTATTCTTTTCATTTCATCTATAAGTTTTGTTAACATGATAATCTACTCTTGTATACATATATATTAAGAAGTTTTTCAACTATTTAATTAAAAACAAATGGATTTGAATCAACATATTAAATTTATTTAGCACGCAAACTAAGTAATTAACATAATAAGTTAAAAATTAAAACTGCGTATAAAAAATAATTTAAACATCTTTTTCAGTTTTACAATTAGTCCAAGGTCAGTCTAATTAGAATTGCTTCGTGAACGAGCTCATTATATCGATAAGCGACCATAAACCATTATATACCATTAAAAAACAAAAGTACTAAAATGATTTTTATATCTAAAAAAATCAAAAAATCAAAAATTATAATTTTACGTAAGATTGTTTTTAAGTTCAATACTTTTCAAACCGAAAAGCTCTTTCTCATCTTCAGCTTCATCAAACGGTACCTCTCTCCATTCGGTTTTCACAAAATCGTAAGTGAGCACGCTTCTTCAACCTTCTCTCAAAATCAAAACTTTGCTGCCCATCGCAACTGCGTCGCATATGCTGAAAGAAACCCACATGTTACTTGTCAGTCGGGGATGTTTTAAAATCGAAAATCTGTTGTCGTAATAATCATACATTTCATACGTATCATTCAAGATTCCTCCCAATGCATAAAGCTTGTTTTTGACTGCCACTATTTTGTGGTCAATTCTGCAATGGGCCATATTTGGCATAAAGAACCACGTGTTCTCCACATGATCAAACACCTCAACGCTGTCAAATTGGAAATCTCCGTTTCCGATTCCTCCTGAAACAACGACTCTGCCTTTAGACACTGCACTAGCTGCGCCTAGTCTGGCCTCTACGACATTTTCTACACTCTTTATTTTACAAGTAAATGTGTTGAACTCTAGACACGAATTAACAAATTCCAAGTTTTGCCGGTCGTATCCACCGATTATATAAATCTTATCCTCAAAGCCACAAACACTGAATGAGTATCGATTGCTTTCATACGTGCGGAGTTCTAACCACTTGTTATCAATGAGGCAATATCTATAAACATGCAATTCCAGGTAGTAGACAGATTGATATACAATGAAAAACTTGTGAATGACTCTAACTACCGAACACTGTTGAAATTCTAAAAGGTTTTATGCGAGACTGTGAACGTTTTTGATGTTTTTTCCATCAATTTGCACAAATTTATTAAATTGAATAAAGCTGTGCATATTGAAAAGGGTTTACCTTCTTTGGTCACAATACCTGGTTTCACATTGCAAACAAGCTTCATGACCGGTGACTTCTTCCTTCTTTTGTATGACTTTATTTACTAAAGCAGTACATTCTTTATTGCTTAGGATCAAGTCAGAACGATTTTCATTTTCAGGTGTTAAAACTTCTCTCAAAGCGATAGATAAAAGAGGCAGACGAACGCACAGCAGAAGCTAGTTTCTTCTGACACAGTCGCTTGCTACCCATTTTTCAAACGCCTTCAGAACCTCTAATTCCGACGTGATATCTAATTTAGAACTGGAAAGAATTTTCCTTACAACCTTGAAATTTAGTTGCAAAAAGCTTTTAGACTCAGCAACGGTTATAAAATGACGTTCAATATAATTAATTATTTCCAATGGATGCAAATTAAAAACAGTTGCTAAATGGTAGTACGTAGCTGCGTTTTCAAAATTCAATTTATCTTCAACATTTTTCATTATCATCTTGTTCAACTTGTCATTGGAAACACTTTGTTTATTTTCCATGCTTGCAGCAATGCATTTAGTTTTAGAGGAGCACCTAAGCGTGTATGATTAGATGACTAAATACGAATCGAAAAAACTAAACAACAATTATAAGTTTAATATTGCAGCTGTAACATGAGCCAAATGTATGCAATAGTCTTAAGAATATCTTTTAAAGTATTTAGCATATGGTTTTGTGTTTACTAGTTTGGAATACCAAAACACTAGTCAAAAATTAAACATTACTTGTAGTAGTTGTTTAACAAAGCTTGTTATTTTTGTTATTTTAATTAATTCAACAATTTAAAGCTCAAGTATAAAGCTAAGCTAGGGTAGTTGAATATGCAAGAATGAGTTAAAAATAAGTTGTTTTGGTAAAACTGGCTTCCATTTTTAGTTACTTTGCAATAAGGAAATAGCTGATATAGTTCTGTAGCCCTATATTTTTTGTTTAAAATTGCAATTATTTTTCTCTTAAAACGATATTTAGTTCTAAAAAAATTACTGACCACCTTAAACCCATAATAAAAGTCGCTATCAAAGTTAAAAGAAAAACAGTTTGGCGGACATTTTAAAGTACAGTATACTTTTGCTACCTAATCTTTTTTAAATTTAACTGTTAAAAGTTAGTAGAACTAGAAACTTAACATAAAAATAAAATTTTAGTAAGTAAACAAAAGCTCTGAACGCACCATTTTCAAAAGACGCTGTAACATCCATTAGCACATTTTTATCAAATTTATCCAACGTATTTATTTTGGACAAACTGAGAACTTTGTTGTCATCAGATCAAAAAAACTTGTTTAAAATCTTTTTATTGTTGACATACCTCTTTCGTTTTATTGTGACCTCTGCATGGCCGTCATTACGGGATTCCGCTTTTTTAGAAGCCATTTAAAAAAATATGTATACACTGTTAAGAAATCAAGTTCTTTACCTTAAAAGATTTCATTAAAACTTTAACTAGACGATAAGACTGATGACGTTAATGTTATTTAAAACTAACTATGTAAAACTAACAAAACTATGGTAGAATGTAGAAGATGCACACAAATATATATGATAAGATCAAGTAATGAAAAAGTAATTAATTAGAAATTAATTGCTCATTACAATTATGTATTTAGTAGGTATAACAGAGACTAAATATTTGAAAAATAAAGACTAAGCAAAAACACTCGTCAAATTAAACAATACTTATAAATAAACTGAAAATAATAATAAGTAAACAAAAGTTAGAGTGGTATAATCGACTTAAAAAGAATTCCACAATATACAATAAATGATTCTTCATTATTCTGAAACTCTACACATGTTTATAGGTTTACTTGTATTTTCTTATAACTTATTTTAATATCGAGCTATCAAAGTGTACAGTATTTAATAGTAGAAGATTAATAACAGAAGCACTTTTAGAACAGTAACTATTTAATTACATTATAAAGCTATAGCTAGTTTTCCGAATTTGTAAATTTAAAAATTACAACGTTTTGCGTAACACTTTCAGATAAAAACGTCAGTATATTTAAAAAAACATAATTTTACCTGGTTTCTAACTAGATAACAAATTTAGTTCAAAAATCTTCGATGTAATTTTTATAGTGTTTTAATTTATTCATTAAGTTATAGAAACCATTTATTAGATTTACTCAGTTATTTGCCTCTTACAGTAAAAGTCTTTTTTCTAAAGTTTTAATTATTTTTCCTAAAAATTTTGTACTTCCCTATTTACTTGTGTTCAATCTCTACTTTAGTTACAACTTGTGTTATAATAATATTACATAAAAATAATTTCAAGAAACATTTATAGGTTAAATACTTGAAGTAATTAATTTCATAGTATATTAAATCGTTTAAAACGTTGTTTAGCAACTTTAGTCAAGATACAGTCCAAAAGTTCGAATAAAACTATGTGTTAAACTCTATTTCATTTTAAATGCGTAGTTTTCCGACATATACTTTTTATTGAACAATAAAAAAACACTCAAAATGTTTAGTCTAAAGACCTGGTGTACGAAAAAACATTTCGGTTATCGAGTCGTACACCACATGCTTTTACAACTTCTTACAAGCTAAAAGATTAAATTTTTCATATAAGTAAATATGTAGGAGTAAAATTACGTGGCAGGTAACTTTAATTAGATTGTCGTTAAAATAACGAAAGTATGTTTTTAAATAAACAGGAGAAAAAAAATGTTTTTGCTTATATTTAATACTTATGAAAGTTAGCCTTTATATCTTTTATAAAACGGTAAATGAAATTTTTAGTTTAAGACCTTTAAAGCTAACAAAAACTTATTATTTAATTTAAAAAAAAAATAAAATTAAAAATGCCATTTAAAAAGTTTAATTGCAATCATACTTATAAGTTTCGTCTTTTATTTGAAGGCTTCTGCGTTTATAATATTTTTTTTTGTAAATACTTATTTGTCTAAGTTTAGCCTAGGTTATTATACTATGTTTTTTTTGCAACATAAAAAACCTAAATTTTTATCTTAATTTTTTTTGAAACTAATATAAAACTTGTATTTTGTAAAACTCATTAATTCAACTCAATAGCAAAATCTTAATTAAAACAAGCTTGTTTTTAAAAATAGCTTTTGATAATAATTATATATAGCTAGCACATATTACTAACTATTTGTAATGCTTACGCTCTATACATAGCAAAATTGAACTTGTACTTTACAGTCATAACTGCAGTGTGTTTTTAATACTATTTTTTTAACAAAAATAAAATTTCACTATGAAACATCAGTTTTAGTTAGAGAATTATTTGTAACGCTGATTCTCTTTTAGTTTAAGTTAAATTGTTTTTATTTTTTTTAGTTTTTTTGAAATGATTTGTTATTTTTAAGATAAATGTTTTTTAATGAGCCACTGAAACAAAATCGAAAAAAGCTTCGACTAATGAACTATTTTTGTTAGTTTGTTTGCTCAATAAAACTTTTTAGGAAATACTTTATTAAACATCTATATATTTCTTTTTTATGATAAACATTTTAAGTTTTAGTGAATAAATACAGGTCAATAAAATAAATAACATAAAGTAAATACAGTGAAATGTTTATATATTAAGTAAAATTTAAAAAATTTGTTTTGAACATATTGCTTGCAAGCTTTAGTAATTATAAGATTAAAAATATTCTTAAAATATAAACACTTCTAAAGTTATTTATGTTTACCTATACTTTTTAATTTAAGCCTTTCAATAGCAGTTCTATCTTTTTTTTAACTTTAAAAACATCTGCTTTTTATAATGGAATTTTTTGAACATGTATTGATCAGTGCTAGACTTGGTAAAAATGTATAAGACACTAAAGTTTAACTAAACTGTTTAGTCTTATTTAGGTTTAAGATCTTCCAAACTTAATAGTTAATAAAGTTGTTGATAGATCATATAAATAAAAATTATAAAATGCGAAAGAAAACTTTTAATGAGTTGTTAAGATAAAAAACAAAAAATATACATTTACTCTAGATATTAAACATATTAAAACTCAAAAAAGTAAGACAACAACAAACAGAGTTTTTAATTAGAATAGAATTTGTTAAAAAGTTGAAGTTTTTATTCAAAATTAATGGTAAAGCAGGCTATGCTTGACAACATAGATATCTAATATTTTTTGATTTTTGTAAATGTTAGTAAATTTATTTAAAGTAGCTTTCGAAACATAATTTCACTGCGTTCTGAAGCATATTTAATAAAACTTATGCAGTTTATAATTAACCCCTCTGTTACTATTTTACACTGAAAAATCAGATACAATGTGTTACCATTCAAAAAATATTTCCGTAAGCTTCCATTAAGAATATGTGAAACTTTTTTTAAAATAACGGATGCTAAAAAACTTGCTCTCGGGCCGCAGTTATTTAAAAAATTTACAATATTTAACAAATTAAATGTTACTTTAAAGCCAAAAATATGACAAAAATGCAATAATAACTAGTAACTACTAATTATTAAATGCTAGGGCTTGTTGTAGAGTGTAGACTTTTACCGCATAAGTTTTTTTTTTATTCAAAAGAAAGTAGGTTTTTAGCTGAAAAGTACATCGCGAGCTAAAATTCTATAGCAAAACACTACTTGTTATTAAATTAAGAGCCTTGTTGTACGCTTTTACTATAAAAACGTTGCTTTTTAATGTAAGCTTTTAGCTGAAAAGTTCATAGGGGATTATAGTTTGATAGGCCTGGAGTTAGTAATTTCACTGAAAACTAATTCTTTCCGTTGAAACTTCCTACATATACGATATTTATCTTCACGCTTAATACTTGCCCAACAGTCAGCAAGGAGGATCGGACATGCAGGATCTGCTTCATGGAGGAGGAGGAGCCGTGGAACCCGCTGATGGAGCCGTGCATGTGCCGGGGTAGCATGAGGTGGGTGCACAAGGAGTGCCTGTACAGGTATGACATCATAATTAGTTTGACCGTTTTGAGAAAAGTTGTTAAACTATGAAACTACAATGACTTGTTTTAAAGAACTAAAATGTTGAAGTTTGTTTGTTTTATTAATAAAAGTTTCATTAGTTAAATGCCTTAATATATTAAATAAAACTTAAATAATTTTCAAATGTACAGGTGGATACAGACGACGGGAGGGAACATGAAATGCGAGATTTGCAGGACGAGGTACGATCTGTTCCACAACACGTCCAAGGTGCAATGGTACCACCTAATAGTCAAGGAAGGCTGGAAGCAGACCAAAGTGAGTTTTGATTGAGGGAGTTTTTTGAACAGTTTTTTATCTTACAGAACTATATTAAAAAGTTATTGATAGTATTCAAAGTACAGTATAAATATCGATAAGGTATGCACCCGAATAAGTTGCGCACTAAGTCTTGAAAATAAATAGGATCTTTATGAAATTTTATTAAACGAACGAACTTAAACTACAAAAAATAATATTATTTTTAAAACTACTAATACTTATATAACACGATATTTTTATGAAAATCATTAGTGAATTTAAAATAAATTATAGTAGACCTTATTTGTAATTAGAATATGTAAGTGTAATCTGTTATTCGGTGTGAAAAGAGCTAAATTCCTCTTAAAGCTGTAAGGTACGCATAGAAGGACTTTTTTACCAGGGTTCAAGGTGCGTACTTTACAGATGTCCCAACTGTAGTTGTTTCTGCAAAATATTTTTCTACAAACTTATTTTAAAGTATAGTAACTTTACAACAAGTAACTTTACTATAATTTTTAAGACTTTAAACAACCAAAAATTAAACTAGCTACTTAATACAACTTTCGTTTAAAATGACTTAATTTTCTTAAGAAGGTTCATAAAAAGGTCTGCAAAGCTTGTAAATAAGTATTAAAATATTTTTTATCTTAAGCTTTAACTTTTGTTTTCAGTGTACTATTTGATGACCAAGAGGTCTTTTCGTTCACCAGGTCTTTAAAAGGATTTTTTTAGTTTTTTTTTGCTTGTGTTCATTATTTATATTATTAAAGTTATCTTTTTTCCTCTTAAAGGTTCGTTTCTGCTTGTATTTTGCCGCCTACCTGTTCACCTACATTCACGTGTTCACGCAAACTTACACAAACGAGGCCAACTTGGCCCGGCAAGACATCGATCTTCAGCACTTCAAGTCCGCACTGCTCAAGTTCTTCTTCATATTTACATCGGTGGTACTGGCTGCATTGTTCGCCAACAGCCTGCAAGGTTACATGAACCTGCAGCTTTACGCCATGAACGTTTGAATTGAATTTTTGTGTGCAAAAGTGTTTTTTAATGATAAAGAATTGTTTTATTTAGTAATTTTATTTTCTTTTTAGTTTATATGATCAACTTGTTGTTAAAAGAGAAAAACTAAAGAAACAATTTTTTTGAAATGTATTAGTATTTCGAAGATTTCTGTAAGACCTTAAGTTTAGTTATTGTTTTTAAATTCCAAAAGTTTTTATCGTTACTTACAAGTGTTATGATTCTATAAATAACTTTCAATTATTTTTTTTTATATTGAATTATATTTACTTAGTTATACTTATTGTTGTTATTAATGCCAATATTGTACTTTTTGTTTTTAATTTAATGAGTTGCTAACGTAATACTTGCTTTTTTATGTATTTAGATGCGAATAGCTAGTTAATTAAAAATAAATTACAAACTGGCTCTACTAATATTAAATACGTACATTATTATAAATATTTAGTTTCTTAAATAGTTATGTTAGTTTACTTTTATGGCTCTTGAAAGCTTGAAAAAGTTTTATTAACATAAGACTTGACAAATAAGTCCGAACAAAATGTTATGATTACTTTAAAGAAATTTATAAATCTGTGCTAAGTTTTAAGATTAACTAAGTTATTTGTAATATATTATAAAAAATAATAAAAATTACAGATATAAACTGTTGTGCAACAAACTTTATTTAATGTTATTGTCATAAAAAAAGAAGTTTACAAATAATAATTACGTGAATATTCATGAAAGACTGCTTTAAAATTAACTTAAAGAAGTTATTACTATCATACTAGACAAGTACGAAACACACTAATATGAGATAGGTTTGAAAATCTACAAAACTAACAGATTTTTATATTTTAATTATTAGGAAATACAATAAAACTATTATTAATTGTAGAAAAAATTCATAAAAACTGTCGTTTGTGGATAAAAAATCAGAATAAAACACACAACAAATAAAAAAACACAATAAAATGTTTTTTAACGAAAAAAAAACATGTATAAATATTTAAATTGTTCTTAAAGTTTAAAATTTTAAAAATAAGCGCTAAAAGTAGAAAATTAAATTTTTTTGTAATTTAAAAAGTGTTTTGGTATTGCTACTAAGTTGTAAAGCACTAAGATAAAAATTTATAGAAATGTCTATGTTATATATTTACATTTACTTACGAGATAAAAAAAAATAGTCAAATGGCCCTAAAGACATTGTTTTAAAATCTTCTAAATAACTTTATTTTATTGCTTTGTTTATTACGAAACACTTTGAAGAAGCAAAACGAATCAAAATGAGATCATCTTCTTGTTTTAAACTTTCTGAAATATTGTTAAAACTTTCATAATTTACACTTTGAAATATGTAAAAGACTATTCTGTATTTTCCTTTATTGAAATCTAACCGAATTAAAGAGTTAGAACAAATTATCTATTCAGAGTGTTGAATTGTAAGTTCAGTTTCTTCACTTGAAATATATAAACGCATGCTTATGATGAGTTTAGCAGGTAAGTATAAGAGCATTACCGTGTCATTTTTTTCAACCAGCAAATCGTAGCATGAGCACCAACATTCTTTACCCTCATCTAAAGCACACCAGGGGTCAGTAAGATCAACCAAAGTTTTTATTTGCGGAATTTCAAACACCTTGTTTTCAAAATAACAAATATCAAAACATTCCAACAGCTGAAAGAAAAATTAATTCTACACGAGTTAAATTTTACCGCTTATGTTGTAACAAAATATGCATTTTTGTTGTATTTTAAATGACCGCCAGGGGGAGTTAGACGATTTTTTATCAAATAACACTATAAAACCATAACAATGTTTGTATGCTCATTAGCCTCTAGCTCGCGCATTACGCGCAGCTCGATTATGTTGTTCTTTATTTTGTTTTTGGCTCAGTTAGCCATAAGATCGTGCAAAAAGCACACTAATTATAAAAAGAACTAAAGACACTGATTGAATTTAAGAACTTTGTTATGATTGTCATTTTTTAAGAACTTTATGTTTATTTGTATTACTGTATTGGGCTCAGTTAAGCCATAAGACCGTGCGAGAGGCACAAAATTGATTATAAGAACTTTTTATCATTTGCATTTTATAAGATCTTGATGTTTATTTGCATTATCGTATTATATTTTGATTAGTTTAGCCATCGTTGTGCAAGATGCACGACATATATTAAGACTCTGTATTATTAGTAGTATTATTAATAAAATCCTGTTTTTGTATTTTAAGATTGTAATGTTCAGAAATTTTAAGAACATTATTAAGACATTTTAGTTTGTAGAATTTGGTGTTTACTTGTTGTGTTTATATTCGCAGTTTTATTCTACTGATAAAATGGCGGCTTTATTATTTCTACTTCCTAATTTTCACATTAACATCACGTTTTCAAAAAACTCACTTCATTAAAGAAATTATATATATTAAGTTTATTACATACTCATTAATTACTAAGTTAAACCTAATGAGTAAGGTAAATTCAGTAAAAGCCTTAAGAGGTGAACGCGCTAAGCGTTTAGCACAAAAATAGGGGCTTCCCCTAATTAAAGGTAGTTCCTACCTCAGGCCCTGGAGGACTACAACGTCATACACTTTTACAAAATCCTTGCTCATGTCAACTATAATGTACGATACCCCAGCTCTTAATTCAACTTCACTTGATCCTCCTCTGAAAATGACGCACATCAATGAACCAGTGTTCAAACCGTGTCTGATGACATCGTGGATTTTATAAACAGAACTGTGGTAACTCACAAACAACTCGTACAAAAATTAGTCAAGCTGGTTAAAACAAAAGCTTGGCAAACACCCTCGGCAGATTGGTAGTTCCCGTCAAAATGCAATTGAACCAACGCTTTTTCCAGCAACGGACCTACATAATTTTCATCGGAACTTTGGGAGTAAAACAGCTCGTTGAAGGAGAATGCCAAGCTGTCGTTGACAACAACGTTGCAAACTTTTCCGCTTTTAAAAAGACTGAAGAGAGCTTGAAATTTATTTTCAACTTTAATCTTTACAACTCTTTTGTAGACTTCAATGTTTGTTGCCAGCGAAACCATAGCGGCTATTATAGCAGAGTTTTCTAATTGTCCTTGTATGAAGTTGCATACTGTTACATCGTTACTGATTTTGGCGTCTTTGTAGTTATCTCCTAACTTTTTCGTGCACAAACTTTGATCCTCAAGTTTACAACTTGAATTTTCAACTTGTTTTTTTGTTTGTTTTTTCTTTTTAAAAAGATTTTTATAAAGCTCATGTTTCAATTAATTTATGTAGTGTTTCTAAAATTTAAAAAATATTAAAATAATTGTAAATTTACTTTATCGAAAAGTAATCTAAACTGTATCGGATTTAATCTGATTAAGTAAAAAAAATTGTTTCAGATTATGTTTTTTAATATTACAAAATCATTTTAAGTTTTATTTTTATTTGTCGCGTTGTGTATAGCAACTTTACTAGTTTTATAATAGATATATCTACTAGTTTATATAGAGTTTTTGGATAAGAAATAAATGAGTTAACTTAAAATTTGATAGTCTAACTGAAATTTAAGTTAGTCAGCTATTGAAGTAATATAAGACAAACTACGCCAAAACTTAAACTTATATTTTGGTTTATAAAGGCATTATAATGCAAAAAAAAAAAACAAATTTTAAACAGTTAAATTTACTCTGGTTTTTGATAGACAGAATTTATCTCTATTTATAAAAAAATTAGCTAGCCGGATTTATAACTCTGTATTCTAAGTATTTGTAAAAAAAATATTATTGTCATCATTTATTATAATGTTTTCATATTTAACGCTAGGAATCGAGTGTCATTTGATTTTATACTTTTTATAACAGAACAAATATTGCTAATTTATTCATCCAATTTCAAGTTTTAATTGATAACAATTAATACTTGTCGCTTTTTTTTTATTGAGTTCTTCTTGTGGTGTAGGTAAAATTATTGAACAAAAACTAATTTGCTCAAATTTTCATTACTAAAAAGTACGACCGAGAGATCCTTTTGTACACCAGGTCATTACACCAAATATTTTGAATATTTTCTTCTTTTCGACTTTATCAAATATACTTATTACTATACGCATAAAACAGTACTTTGGATCTATTTTTTGAGACAATGAATAAGGTTCTTAAATGTTTTATTTTGAATACTTTTCAATGGCGGTTCAAAGCTGTGTTTCTGGAGTCTGCGTAACCCATAAAAAAGCTAAAAAAGGATGTTTAGACTAATTGCTGAAAGTATTTAAAAATACAAAACAATTAATATCGCTTTGTATTGATTTTGTTACCGAAATACTTAATGTCGAACATACAAAGTGTTAAAACTATTTTAAGTATTGAAATTTTGTTTCAAAATTATTTTAACGACTAAGGATAACTTTAGATAATGAATTTAAAATTTTAGATTAATAGTAACCTGTTTTTGAATAACTCTCTTTAGTATCTTGCATTTTTTTAAGAATAAAAACTGTTGAGAATAAATTCTGAAATTGATCTAATGTAAAACTAAACTTGTATTTCATCGAACTTACTATGCTTTATTTTGTGTATTTAATAAATTGTATCTGTAGGCATTTTCTAAACCAGTGTTTCGTTTGCTTATTTTTATAGTCTCCTGTTTTGGAGAAAGTTAACAAGTAGTCATTCCTTTTCCAATTATCTATTCATTAGTTTTTTCTGCCCCTGATAGCTAAAGTCGCCTTCGTTGGGAAACCCTGACCTAATCAGACTTTAATAAATTATTTTCAAAATTTTAAAAATTCACAATACTTTCGATTATTAAAATAGACTTTTTTCAACTAATGTTATTAGTTTTTTTAGACTCATAAGCAATAATAAATTTAAGGTTTAAAGTACAAATAAAAATATTAAATGGATTTTATATAATATTATAGTTATGGTTAAAATTTTCTTTTCAAAGCTAGTAGCACTTGAGAAAATTAAAGTCTGTTTTGCAATTCTTATTATTATATAATTATATTGTATAAAATTAAATGTATTTGAATTTAAGCAAAATCACAAATTTTAGGAAAAACCTAATTAAATTTTGAAAAAAAAGATTTAGTAAGAAAGTAGACAAGTTTACAATGAGTTGAGTAAAATTTGTTTAAAACCACCCTCCCTGTTTCTATGATGATATAAGTATTTATATCAGTTCAAACCAATCTTTTTTTAAGTACTTTTTTTAGACTTGAGTTTTATTTTTTTATTTAGCATTTCTTATCACCAAACCTCTACTATCTTAAATTTTAATTCTTCATCTGCGTCAGATACTTTTTAAAAGATAAATTTTAATAACTTTTAAAGAACACAACATAAATTGTGAATATAATACAATTTTTGTACACTAGACTAGATCAAAAAGGATTAGTAAACTTAAATAAAAACTATCTTATATTAGTGTAACTTTGTTAGAGAGTACAAAAATAAATTTAAAATAAAATCAAGCTACCAAAATTTAAAGAACGAAGGTAAAAAAGTCTAGTAAACGTAATGAAAATAAAAGGTTTGTAAATATAATAAAATATAATAAAAGTTAACATTTACAACTAGATTTGTCAGAATTCCATATATAAATAGTTCTAAATACTGAATGAAAAACTTGTTTTAATCTTAAAATTTCATACTTAAGTATTTTTGTAGATATTTGCTTTCAGAAATTATGAAAGTTTTATTATAACTTAAAAAAATCTTAAAAAACCTCTTGAATGAATTTCCGTTATTTTAACTAGTTTTAAAATTAAAGACTTATCTTAAAACAACAAAAAAAAGTAAACTTCAAACTGCTAGTATATCTACGAGATTACAAGAGATCATGTTACAGCTTGAACCTTGCAGTAAATAACTAAAGAAAAATAGTGGATTAGACACACAATTTTGCTTACAGTACAATAATATTTATACTCTTATTGTTTTGTAGACTAAATTAGTAATATTTATACTAAATTTAACCAATGCTTGTTTTATTAAGGATTTTTTTCGTGTACTATTGCCAATCTAAATTGAAGGAGTAAAAAATTAACTTATCAAAAAAAAAATGTAAATTTTGCTACTTTAGGACATCCAGAAATTAGTTTATTTTTTGTGCAGTATATACAGAAAGTACTTCTTTTATATTTAAACCTTAATAAAAAACTTAACAGACACTCATTGCTTGGATAATTATGTTTGCTTGGTTGATATTACGTATTTAGTGTTTCTTAAATTTATTCTGTTCAGAAGATTAGTTTTGTCTAAATAAATTATTTTTGTAAGTTGTAAAACAAATTGTAAAATATCTTTAATCTTCATATGTGTTGTAGGATAATAATAATAAAATAACGAAAAGTTAGCTATCAACCAAAGTTATATAAACAGTTTCGGACAACCTTACAAGTAAACTAATTTCTATGTTGTTTAAAATATCAGTCAGTAAATTTTTATTAGATAAAGCGCTTAGTTCAAAATGTTTTTAGGTGACTTCTTTATTTTTGTTATAATTTAAGAATCTATAAATATAATTTAATTAACACCAAGTAATATATGGACTGGTAGCATCTTATACCACAAATGTTAGTTTATGTTAATCACTTATTAAAAGACAAGCAAAGCTACTTATTTTTTTATCAGCATTGAGTCTTAAACCTTAATCTTCTTAACAAAACTAATTATCAAATGTTTAATAATCATATTTCTGTATAATAAATAAGTAAACTTTTTTCAACTTACGTTATCAAAACTAAATCACTAAAAGCTAAATAACACTGTAGAACCTTACAAAGTTGAATAGTTAAAACACCAGCACAAGAAATAACCTATCATTTTATTGAAATCTAAACATATTGATTTCGTGGCATATTGATAACCAAAAATACTTTTGTAGTGTTGCTTGTATGGTTCTCAATTATTTAGTATATACTGAAAAATACTTAAATTTTTGTAAAGATCAATATAAAACTTTTTAATTTTTTTTACTATACTGAATATTAAATTTGAATTTTAATCAAGTAAAACGTCACATAAAAATCTTCTGGTTTAATATATAAATTTTTTATAGTATATCAGCCTGTGTATCAGGTTTATAAACAAGCTGTTGAAATCTTAAAACTATTTAGTACAACAGTTCTTTACCTTTTTTCATGTTTTACCTTATTTTAAAAAGTAGTTAACAAATTTACCCCTATTTGTAAAATATAGTTTTATATTTTGAACTTTAGGCTCATAAAATGAAAACTCAAAGAGTTTATCTAACTATATAAAATTATACTTGAAAACTAACTTATGAATTAAAAAGACAACAATAAACATTAGTTTACATAACTTGCAAAACTAGCCCCCTAAAACAAGGAAATTTACCTCCAGATTAAAAATCACTGATTTAGTATATTGTATTCGAAAAACTACAGTAGTTGAAGTTAGTTAAATAATCCTGTTTGTAGAGTTAAGTAGAGTATATAAGTATTTAATTTATTTCCAATAATATAAGGTTGTTAAACTAAACCTAAAACATTTACGTAAAATTGTTCAATCAATTATTTTCACACAGTCAAAGTGTTTAATTTATATTGTGTTTTTATAAAATAAGTCTTCTAGTCAATAAATGTCAAACTTGTATTTAGTACACCATTATTTCGCAGGATAAAACGAAGTTCTAATTAATTTAGCGAAGTACTGCGCTATTTTAAGAGAGAATTAGTGTGTCAGTCAACACACAAACAATTACTTCATAGCTATTAAGACTTTTTGTTAAATGCTAGGAACTAAAATTCATACATATCTAATGATGAATAAAAAAAAAAAACACAAACATTTTTATTTAGCTAGCAAATTTATTAAAAAAAAAAAACGAAAGATCAAAAATATCAACAAATTTATAAACACTAACTAAGTTTCAAACTTCCTAAAAAACATAAAGTAAGTATCCTAAAAAAAAACATGTGCCCAATGGAAACAAGTAGCAAATACATTTTACGACTCTGCAACGCCATCGAGCGGATAAAATTTGAAGTATTTAATCAACTTCTTCCATGCGGCCGGCGTCTCCCTCCAGTGGTGGCATCTCGTCTTCATTTTCAGTTTCCTCAACTTCCATATCAATTCCTAAAGTGAGGAGAAAATTTTAATGACGAAACTCAACCAACATGAACAAATAAACGAGCGTAGATAGTTTTTCGTATATTTACAATACTCTTTAAATATTAAACCGAAACTCCATTATAGTGAAACGTAAAACTTCTTTACATACTAAACATTAGCACAGGGGTCGGCAAACTGCGGCCCGCGGGCCAATTGCGGCCCGCGAAGGGTAAATCTGCGGCCCGCGAGCACGTTATTTTTTTGAATGGAATGCGGCCCGCGAAAGAAAATTTTGTGGCCCGCGAGCATGTAAAAGTGGCCCGCTGAGCAAAAATATATTTCAAGTAAAATTTTTTTCGGTAATTCGATTTAACTTGTTTAGTTTGGTTTTAAGTCTCTGTATAACATTTAAAAATAATTAGAAGAAGTTGCTACTTTAATTTAAAAATGTGAAAAAGACAGATTAGCATTCTAACAGGATACTTTTCTGAGTTTCATAATAACTTCTATTTTACAACAGCAAGTAATTATCTGAAAAAAGAGTGCTTAAATTTAATAAGTTAGTTATATTATACCTATTTATCAAATAAACTAAATGCAAATGTTTTCCGTTTTGTACAAAAGTAATGCACAGTAATTAACTAAAGTGTCATTTCTTTATAGCTTAGATATTCTTTCCAATATTTTTTATACCTAAGTTTCTTTTATATATTTTTTATTTGTAAATGTTATGTTTTAGTGTAAAAACATTTAAAATGACATAGTAATAAGAAAAAAAGGTTTATTTAAATTTTTTTTTGACACATTTTAATTTTTTAGAAGTTTTCTTTGCACTTGAACTAATTTATATGCACACCAACTTAAAACAATGCTCATATTTTAAACCACTTTTTATTTAATACTTTAGTTAGTTTAAGTTTAGTTTATGCATAACTTTCTAAGTTTGTTTTTTCTACATGTAATATCTAAAGTTGTACAGACACAACTAAAACAATATATATGACATAAACTAATATAGTTTTTAGTTAGTAGGTATACATTTTCATTTTTCAAACATTGATTTTGTCAAATTAAGTTAACTTTTATGCTTTGCATATCAATACACACATTTGCTGTTTTTTGGAGCTACCTATTTAATATAAACTAGACTTAGGGAATTAGGGATAGTTTATAAACATTGACACACACTCAGACTATCACTATTTGAAGACTTCAAATCTCAGGCCAACTAAGTCATTTTATAAGTTTTTGGCTAGAATTGCTTTTTGTATACAAAAATATCAGGAATGTTTTTGTTAATTCAGGCTGGCTTTTTTGCTTAAAAGAGTGGCAAATTAAACTTATGATGTAAGTTTTGCCCAACCCAAAGTGTTAGTTTCAGTTATAATATATGTTATAATATATCAAGTTCAAGCTTTGAACTTGAAAATTTATGCTTAAAAATTTTGGAAAAAAACTTGAATTTGAGAATTTTTAAAAAGCCTGGAGTTTCAAACAATTTTTACATGTAAAGTAGTGAAATTTCGATTTGACACAAAAAATTTAGCAAATAAACATTTCTTTATTAAAAAATATACTAAAGTAGCTTAACAGTGTTTTTTAATATTGATATATTTTATAAGACACTTATTAAACTTTATACTAAATATAAAAGAAGAAATTGTACTTTTAAAAACTTTTGGTGCATTGCACCTTTACTTGTAAAATTTCACCGATTGTTGTGCTTCGTGTTTGAACTAAACCAAGAAATTATACTAAAGTTTCAAAGTTAAAAAAACATCTCTAATAAAAATTCTCAGATGAGCAATAGTTTTTCTATCAGTGCTCTCATCTTAACATATTGATTAAAGTCATAATTTGATTTATACGACTTTATAACCTTAAAGCATTTCCTAAATAGGACTTTTAGTTGTCATTGAAGAAATAAACAAAAGTTTTTCATTACTGCCAACAAAAATTCTTTAAAAAAATTTTCAATTATAAACGGTATCTCATTATTAATAATAGATTTTGCTACTTTATAACTTGCCCTAACAACTTTTTTCTGATAATTCTGTAGTTACTGAAGATAATCATGTGTTTTGTTAGAACTGACTTTGGTGATTTGTTTTTTTATCGTTTCTCGCAATAACTCCTAACTAACGTTTTTTTTTTGTTGCTCGTCTTTTATTTTACAACTAATATTTTTAAATTCTTGTTGCAGATAAAGAATTGCTGTAATGCTTAATAAAAAAGAGGTTTTACTCTTCGCTAATGACTCAATTAAGTTTTATACTTTTGTTAAAAATGTTTAAGAAAGTCCATTCCAGCTGACTTATATTTTTTTGGCATGTAATTTGTTTACTGTTAATAAGTTTTGTTATTTCTTTATGTTGTGAACTTTGTTTTAACTGGGTTGCTACACAAACAGTCTATTTTAACAGCTTGTAAACTCAGATGTGTGTGAAACTTTTATTTCAAACACTTTATATAAATCTTAGAATTCCCAGAATAGTTTTTATGACTGTAGTGTAGTTTACTAATTGTAGTTTTTTATTGTTTTTTTACACTTTGTGTACTTTTTAATGATGATGATATTTTTACTAGGTACTTGAGCTAGATTTACAACGATTTACTAGCTTTTTAAACTTTTAATGAACTTAGGCTGGTTTGATACAACTCAGACATTTTTGCTTTTTAAGTGACAACCATGTAAAATACTAGTTACTTATAAGACATTTTATTTAAGTATTCGAGAATTAATTATGTTAAAGAATTTATTCTAGCTTTCTATAATACAAACAGGTATTAATTTTATTAACTTAACTAATTACTAATTTTTTAATGAATGTAAACTATTTAACACGCAAAAACTTTTTTTTGAAGTTAATATTCTTAGAAATATGAAAAAAGGGGTTGATAATATAACAAATATATAAAAGTAACTAATAAATTGTCTTTTAAGTTTAGTTTTTATAGAGTTAAATTGTATGTAAAATTACAAAAGTATTAAATTTAACTTAGTAAGTGCTTATGAAAGTACATAGTTTATTAACACTTAAGTATATTAGTCAATGTAAATTTTATTCTAATTTTATTTAATTTAAATAGTCACTCTATGTATAGCTAAAAGTTATTTATAATGATAAGGTGAATAAAAGTAAAACTTTTCTCTAGTGTGACTAAAACTAAAACCATAAGATTTTTCAAATGTCACTAAAACTAAAACTGCGGCCCGCGAAGACTTTGTAAACTTGAAATTTGGCCCGCGACCACCAACTGCCTGCCGACCCCTGCATTAGCACTTAAAAAAGAGAGAAAAGAACTTGAAAATAATCCGGTTACGTCTCAAATTTTTTTTATATAATTATCAAAATTTTCTTACCAAGACCAAGTTGGATCATTCTGTGAACTGAAGAAGCGTGTTTTGAAGGATCTTGCAGTGAAAATCCGGATGCGAGAAGAGAAGTTTCGAACAAAAGCATCACCAAGTCTTTTACTGATCTGTTTTTGATTTATTGATAGTTAAATAATCAAATTAAACGTATCTTGTTATATACTGAAACAACAATAATAAATTTTTAAGCCGAACTTTTTTTTAATAAATATTGTTGATGTATATATGCATTTATGATAAATCTACACAAATACACTTTTTGTTTAGAAATCTAAGATGAACAGGTTTTTGAAAGTTATGAAACCACTAAACATGAGCTGCAATTCATACTTGCAATTTTTAGTATTGAAAAAACATATGTATATAAAAACAAACTTGTCGTTCTTGTTAGCTTCGGCCTTCACTCTCAACTGTTCCATGATGGGATGATCGTGATTTATTTCCAAATTCTTCTTCGCTGCCATGTACGCCATCGAGCTTGAATCTTTCAACGCCTGAGCCCTTATGATCCTTTCCATGTTGGCCGAATATCCGTGTTGTGACGTAACAATGCAGCAAGGCGATTGCACGAGACGGTTTGATACCAACACCTGTGAAGAATAGGAAAATAATTTTATAGACTATGAGGAAATGAAAATATAAAAATGAGTAAGTAGATTGCCATAATACTATTTCAAACGTGCCTCTATAACATCTGGTAAATTTTCGTTATAACAATTATTATTAGTTTTAAATTACTTAAAATAACGATTTTTATTTTTATTTTATGACCTGATGATTAGACACGAGCTTTTTTAATTTACCAATATATTTTTTAATTATAATTTAAAAGTCGTACAAGTTACGACATACTACTTTAAAAGTGTTTAAATTTACTATTGTTGTAATAAACTGATTAAAATAGAATACTGATAATTAACCTTTTCGACTTTTTTGTCCAAGATTTCCTTCATGACGGTGCAGAGAGGCTCGAACTTCTTTGTGGCTTCTTCGAATTTTTTCTTCTCTTCTTCGTCTTCTGGCAGTTCGAGTCCTTCTTTTGTGATGCTGACAAGATTCTTGCCTTCATATTCTTTCAACTGCTGCACGCAATACTCATCAATCGGCTCAGTCATGTAGAGAACCTAAATTGGTATCATTTATTTAATTAATACAATTGGTTCGTTTATGATTTTTATTTTGAAATGCTAATGCTACTTTTGTTATTTTTTGACATTTTGTTGAACTTAATAAATAACTTAGTTCTTTTTAACTATTTTTTTAAAATTTTTTAAGTCATTATTTAGTAGCTACCTCGAATCCTCTCTTGACAACTCTTTCGACAAAGACAGAGTTTTGAACTTGTTCTTTCGATTCACCGGTGATGTAATAGATGTCTTTCTGATTCTCCTTCATCCTGGTGACGTAATCAGCTAGTGACGTCATCTCTTCAGCTGTAAAAAAAAGTTTTATTATTTCTATTTGATGTTGCACGCATTTAAAAAACTTTTAAAACTTGTGTTATTAATTATTTGACTTCAAGTTTTGTGTTACACAACTTTAAAAAATTTTAATGAACAATCAACTTACTGAAAGAAAAACAGAAAAGAATAATCAATAAGTAAGAAATATAAACTTGTTTGAGAAGAGTGGTATCTGAGGAATCCTGACAATTTCTTACGGTTTTGCGAATCCTCATGGATTCCCAACTTCAAGTTCTTGCCGAAATGCTCGTAAAATTTTTTGAACTGTTCCTGGTCTTCGCTGATCTCAGTGAACAATTCCATGCATTTCTTCACAATGTTCTTGCGGATGACCTTCAAGATCTTCGATTGCTGAAGAGTCTCTCTTGAGATGTTCAAAGGAAGATCTTCGCTATCCACAACACCTTTGACGAAGTCTGTGAGAATTGAATAATTAATATTAAATATTTTACAATAACTTTGTTACCTAATTTATGCGTCAAAAATTAGTTTAGATGAGTTCATATCGTTTAGTATAATTTATTAAACCATATTTAAAGTCTTAAAGTTCCTTCCAATTTAATGTATAAAGTCAATTTAACTATTTAAATTTTTACTTACCATATTTATTTTAGATAAATACTTTGTAACAACTTTTATTAGAAACTAACTGAGGTATTCAGGAATGAGTTCTTCACAGTTGTCCATGATGAATACCCTACGAACGTACAATTTGATGTTGTTCTTGCTGTTTTTGTTCTCGAAAAGATCCATTGGGGCGCGTTTTGGCACAAACAGAAGAGCACGGAACTCGAGTTGTCCTTCCACTGAGAAGTGCTGTTAAAACAAGAGAGTGTTTAATAAGATTTAAGTTGTTTTTATTTTTTTATCTTAAGTCAATTAGAAACTGCTCAGACATCCAAGGAAGATTTTCGCTGTCATTTACAAAAAGTATTCAGTGGAAACTGCGAACGTGGAAACATCATCATTGCAGTTTTATGTTTTTTGTATAATTATCTAGAGTTTAAAAAAATAATTATAACTAACCTTCACAGCAAGATGATCTTCCCAGTCGTTGGTCAGACTCTTGTAAAATTCTCCATACTCGTCACCTGAAATATCGGCAGGGTTGCGAGTCCAAAGTGGTTTGGTCTTATTGAGTTCCTCTTGATCAATGTATTTCTCCTGTTTCATAACAAGGTATTATAAAAGTGGTGAGTTTATTTTTATATGTGGTAGTTATAAAAAGTTGTAATACAAAACTCCAAGTTAAAACATTTGTTAGAAATTTTTCTATTAAACTTGGTGAACTATATTTTTTTAAACTTATTATGACAAAAAAAATTTATCATATTGGACTTTGATAAGAATTAAAAAATATTGATTGGAACTACAATTAACTTAATGTATAAAATTTCATTCTTTTTAAATTGTAAGAGCAAAAAAATTTACTATATGATATTATTTAAGTACCTTGATTTTTTTCGTCTTTTTCTTCTTGTCAGCAGATTCTGACTCTTCGTTCTCGTCGAGATCTTCCACTTTGGGCTGATCATCTCCAGCTCCTTCCTCCTGCACCTCTTCCTCTTCGTCGTCGCTGACTTCCGTTTCCCTCTCCTTTTCAACGTGCATGATGATCGGGTAGCCAATGAACTGGGAGTGCTTCTTCACGATGTCTTTGAGCTTCTTCTCCTCGAGGTACTCCTTCTGATCTTCTTTGATGTGAAGGATGATTTTGGTTCCTCTGGTAAGATCGTCTTCACATTCCCTGATGGTAAAGGAACCTCCAGCTGAAGATTCCCAGCAGTAGAGCTCATCGTCGTTGTTTTTGGAAATAACCTGAACCTTGTTGGCCACCAGGAAAGCTGAGTAGAAACCCACACCAAACTGACCGATCATTGAAATATCAGCTCCTGACTGTAATATTATTTGTGCATTACTTTATGTTTACTGACCAATTAATATTTATTACTTAAAACTAAATATAAATTTATGTTACTGCATTTTGATCTTCTTTCAAAACAAAATTGAAAATTAATAAAATAGATTAGTTTGTTAATAAATACAATTAATATTTAAATGAAACTTACATTGAGAGCTTCCATGAAAGCCTTGGTTCCAGACTTGGCAATTGTACCAAGGTTGTTGATCAAGTCAGACTTGGTCATACCGATACCCGTGTCAATCAAAGTGATGGTCTGGTTCTCCTTGTCTGGAATCACCTCAATCTTCAACTCCTTGCCAGAGTCTAACTTGCTGGCATCCGTGAGACTCTCATACCTGATCTTGTCAAGAGCCTGTGAAATTTGTCATAAAAAGTTGTGCTTATTTTCATCAAAAAAAAGTTATCACATAATTTTAAAAATTCTTAGATAAAGTATACAAATAAGGTTTTTTTGTTATACTAATTTTTGTTAATAAAGTCTGTTGTTTTTTATATATTCAATTTGATTTTTTTTTAAACTTAACTTACATATAAATTTAGGTTTTTTCATTTGTACAAAACCATATTTAAAGATTTGTTCTGTAAAATTTGTTAACTTGTCATACTTATTTAAACAAAATAATTTACACATTTCTTGCTCAATAAATTTAGTCATTTAATGTTAGAGTCATTTTTAAAACTAAATGAATAACAAACATCAGAAGAGTTGGAGATAAGTTCTCTAAGGAAAATTTCTTTGTTGCTGTAGAAAGTGTTGATGATGAGACTCATCAATTGGGCAATTTCTGCCTGGAAGGCAAAAGTTTCTGCATCTTCTATGTTGGACACTAGAAAATATAAAATAATTTGATTAGTAATTATAAAATTTTTATGTTTTATCTCTAACTAAATACAAGATAATTATATTCATTTGATTAACTATATCCAGCTGGATAAGTACAGATTTTTAGCAAATTTTCTCCAGGTTTTTAAAAATACACACTTTTGGGCCTATCTTTAGTTTAAAGTTAAGTTCAAGGTATAAAACTGTGTTAAATAGAACATTGAAAACATACTATAAAGCTACTTTTAATTTTTTTTTATAAAAAAGTTTTTGATGATGACAAAAAATTTTATCTATATGATTAAATTTTTGTGTCAAACTGAAACTTCTCTACTTAACATCTAAACAACTATTCAAATTCCAGGTTTTTCAGGTTTTTTTGGTGGTGATTGTTAAAAATTCCAGATTCAGATTGTTCCAGGTTTTTTAGCTTAAACTGTCAAATTCTAGGTTTTTCTAGAGATACAGGTTTTTTGGCAACCCTGTAAGTAGTTGTACTATTTAATATGTATATATCTTTAAAAACTGAAAACCTTATTTGTGGAAAATTACTTAAGTACTAAACCAAAACTTTTTAGCAGTAAAATATTTAACTAACTTACTTTTGTTTTTTTGTTTACTGGATGAATTTTAACTAGATCTGAAAGAAAAATATAATGGTTAACTCTTAGATAATAATATTCTAAGCTATACATATATGAAAATAGGCTAATTAGTAGGAGCTAAATAGTAAAAACAGATAGAAAACTAGATTTTAATAACATTCTACAAAAAAACATTAAGCATTATCCAATATAAAGGTATTTTTTTGTATGCAATCATTATCTGTATGAGTATTAAGCTTTTAAAAGACTAACATCAACAGCTTTTGATTTTTACAGGTCATTATAAAACAGAGACAATTTACTTTAAATGCTCTCAAAAATACACACATGCAACTTATATCCCACATATTAAATATAAAAATATTTATTCTTTTAAACTTATAAACCACACAGACAACAATATCAATTAGTAAAAATAGAAAATATAGCTTATGGTGTTATGGATTTTTTGGTTTTTTTACCTCTGAGAAATGAAAACAAAGTACAGAATAAATATAATAATACTAAGTATCTTAATAAATGTCACTACACCCATCTTAGCATGTTTAAAAACTCTTAGTATTAATTATTCATTTGATATTTAAATACTTTACTGTACTTGGATTTATAAATTATTTAAACTTTAAATCAGTTTTACATCTTAAGCTGTTACTCCAAACTCTCTTAGCCACAACTGACTTTATTTGAAACCATCTGCTTTAATAGTTTTACTGTTAAAAGAATTCAGATTTTACCTTCTAACTTGTTCCAATAAATATATATTTATTTTCACTTAACAAAGCTTAGTAGCTTTGTAGTGTTTTTCTTAGATTTAATTGAAGTTACTACTCTTTGAGACAAAAAACACAACCTAATTAATTTTTTTCAGTAAAAGCCAAAGTACAGATGAAATACTGTAAATTAAACTTTAATAAAAAAAAAATTACAAACAATTAAGAAAAACTTAAGAATATCCTGTTATATCCTGAGATTTGCAAAAATTTAAAAATGTATTGAGTTATTTTTAGTATACAGAGTATCCTAAGTGAGTAGCAACCCTAATATATACCATCATTAATATTTACAGAAACTTGAAGAAAAAACTAGAAATAGCTTGAAAATACATGTTTGGAGAAATGTTATATTTAGCCTGAATTTTGCACAAAACTTCAAACAACCTTGAGATTTAAAAATAGCCTTAAAAATATCAAACATGTACTGATAATTTCTTGACTAACAAACAGTGTTTCTTAATCTTATGTGACTCTTAAGAACAAACATTTTTTCATAAGTTTAAAATTTAGTAGATTACCATTTATAAAATATTTTAATAACATCTTAAGTAATTTTTTCCTACTAAGGTACTAAAAAGTTCAATTAAATTTTATTTATGATGTAAAGAATATGTCCTGATACCTTTTAAAAATCTTAAAACTGACCCGAGTTATTTATAAAAAACAGAACTATATTAAGTCAGCTGGAGTTTAATAAAAAAATCCCAATACCCTAAGATTTTCAAAAACTTCAAGTTATCTTGAGTTAACTTGAGTATACTGAGTATCCTAAGTAAGTGGCAACCCTTATATATATCATCATTAAAACTAACAGAGACTTATGGAAAAATCTAGATATAGCTTGAAAATATTTCAACATTAGGAGAAATGTTATATATAGCCTGCATTTTGAACAAAACTTTAAACAAGATTCAGTTTTTAAAACAGCCTTAAAAATATGAAACAGGTATTAATAATTTCTTTAAGTATATCACATGTATTTTATGTAACTTTTTTGAAAAAATAAACTTTTCCATAATGAGTAGAATACCATTAAATAAAAATTTCATTTGAAGGATTTAAGTTTATTTTCCTGAAAAGGTAGAAAAAAGTTCAATTAAACCTTATTTAAGATCTAATAAATCTGGCCTGAGACTTTTTAAAAAATTTATAAGTACCCTGGGTTTTTATAAAAAACAAAACTATCACAATTCAGCCTAAATAAAAAAACATAAATCTTGTTTTATCCTGAGACTTTCAAAAATTTCAAGTTATTTTGAGTATAGAGAGTATCTTGAGTGGCAACCCTAATATACACCAAGAATAAAATTTATAGAAAACCTAGAAAAAAATTTTGAGAAGTGTTATATATATATATAGCCTGAACTTAGAGCAAAAATTCAAACAAGCTTGAGTTTTTAAAACAGCTTTAAAATGTCAATCAGGTACTGGTAACTTTGTTAATAAAATCCAATGTTTCTTATATAACCAAAAAAAATATAAGTATAAAATCTAGTAGATTAGAATTATATAAAATATCTTAATTGGAAGGATTCAAGTGTTTTTTTCTAACAATGGTACAAAAAAGTTCAATAAAATGTCATTTATGATATAAAGAATCTGTCCTGAGAGTTTTAAAAAATCTTAAAATTATTTTCAGTTATTAAAAAAAACTATATTCTGTAAGCCAGAGTTAAAAAACTTATATTATCTTATAATTTAAAAAAAATTGAAAATTTCTCGACTAATCTTGACTACACTTAGTATCCTACACTAAGTGTATAAGTGAGTAGCAACCCTTATATATATCATTAATAAAACTTCTAGAAACTTCTAGAAAAATCTAGAAATTCCTAGAAAGTACTTAAATATTCATGAAAAATCTAATCTTTTTTAAGCCCAGCTTAAGTTCTTCAACTACTTCAACTTTAAAACTGAAGTTTGAACTTTCTTTTTTAATATATTTTTAAAGATTTAGTTAAAAAATTTCTCAATAAGTTTAAAGAATAAAAAATAAACTTATTGAGAAATGTTTAAACCAACATTCTAAAGAATTTTTTTTTCAAATACAGGATACTAAATAATAATTATTTTAATAAAATTATACAATATTTTTAATATATTAAATAGAAAGATAAAATTAATCACTTCAATAGTAAATAACAAACTTTAAAAACTCTAGTTTAGTTGCTGTTAATGTATTATTTGAAACTAAACAGATGAAGACCTTTTTGTATATTAGGTTTCTTTTAAACAAAAAAAACTTGAACAGTTAAACTAGACTGATTTATTTAAAAAGTAGTTTTTTGCAAGAACTTTAAGCAATAACTTTCTAATAACATACTACTAGTTATGTTATTTTTGTTCCTAACTTTTTCATTATTTATGATTGCATCTAACTGCTCTTTTAAGAAGTACATTAACTTTATTAAGTTTAATGTGTCTTACCACATCAAAATCAACATTATCTAGTTTGATTAATTAATAGTGAACTAAAGACTATTAAATTTAAACATTTCTCATCTAAATTTTACATTCTCTTAGTATTAAGATGTTTACTGGATATTTATCTGATATCTGTAACAAATTAAATTAGCAAATTTTTGCTCAAGTTTTAAGCTAAAACTTATTGTATAAACCTTTACAGTAGTCTTCTGTTATTCGACAGGACTAGAATCCATCAAATTGTTTCGTTTTGTTCTTTTTGATCAAATTATTGTTTTTTGAGTATGCAAACCTCCTCAAATTATAATGTTTTATAATTCCCTGACCATTAATTATTCAAGATCCACACAGTTTATTTCTTTATCTATCATACAAGTTTATTTTTAAATTTAAACATTGTTGTTTACAATTTTTTTTTATGTATTTATCTACCTCATAAGTCTATACACTTAAGAATTGTTTCGTTTTCAACCAGCTTTAATTGAGATTGTTCTTAAAAATCTTGAACTTTGACAATCGAAAACCATTGTTTAACATATGTATTTGTAATCTAAAACAATTAAAATATATTAATTTAATTTTAATTAAACAATAATATAAGTACAAAAATCCTTATTTTAATCTATATTAATGAAATTTTAGTAAAAGTACTAATCTAAATCAGTATGGTAAGGTAAGATTTTATAACAGTTTCTTTCTATTTTTATAACTTATGTTAACTGTAAAGAAAATAACTGCAACAAATTAAAATTTTAAAATAATCAATAAGTATTTAACACCCATACTGTAAAATACATAAATAAAGGTTTGTTAAATGATTTCTGGAAAAGTTAATATGGTAAAATGATTTTTTCTAACACACTAATTTTTACCTGTATGTTACATACACTTTCAGTATACCTATGTAGTGATTGTATACACCTGTTCTCGAAATTAGTATGTACACTAATTTTATTAGTTGTATATTTAAGATTGAACCACAACAAAACAGTTAGTGTCTTTTGTTGTACACAAAAAGTGAGTTTGAAGTTATATAACTAATGTAAATACTTAAAGTTTTTCATTATATAAAGTTTATTCAGTTTATACAATCTTTACTCATTAAAATTACACTTAAATGTACTTTTTAAATGCAAATAGGTGAATACTAAATTTAGGTTTTTGTAAACCTAGTATTTGTAAATGCTATGGTTTCCTAGTTTTTTGATTATTAGAATAATATTTTACTATTTAATTGCAAGTAAAACCAATTTTAGAATCACTGGACTAAGACAAGTTTTATTGTGAACTACTCTATTTATTAAAAAACTTTGATTTCTAGTGTTAAGATTTAAATTTAAACTTGGGAGTGTTTGTCAAATAATGTGTCAAAAAGGATTTCCAGTTAAACTGATAATTTTCAATTGGTGTAATATATTTTTTAAGAAGTAGTAAAATTAGAGGTAATGGAACTTACTTGCATGACTTTCAAAAATGTTATCATTGTAGAGGGAGAAGTAAGACTAATGTTTTGAACTATACAAAAGAACATGCTTACCAAATTGTGGGCAAAAGACCTAAATAAGGCTTTAGCATTCATTTTTACACTAATAACCAGTTTGTATGGCCTGATGGCTTTGATTACTCTCTACTGAGTGATATGAGATCAAAACCTTGTGGCCAGTGTAGCTTAAGAATAGTGCAATTATAATCATAATGTATTTATGTTTAGTTAGCAAATATAGTTTTTTTACATAATAATTACTAATTTTAATCATTAAAACTTCATTATAGATTTAATTTTAATACTTTTGGGTATGTTGGGTTAGGGATAAGGGTATAAATAAATAAAAAATCTTAAAAAGCAAAAAAATATTGCTGATACAGAATATATGCAAACAATTTGCTGCATTATGTTAATGATTTGTAAAATTCTCAAGCTATCCTGACCAACACATCTAAATAAAAATTTAGCATTAGAAATTACGAGTGTTACTTTGGCTCGAATAGCATTTTTGTATATAATTTTTTTATTAAATTTCTATTTGAGTCAAGGTAAAGCTCTTTAAAAGTTGTAAGTATTTTTGAATTAGTTTCAAGTTATAAAAACTCCCTAAAATGAAAGCTTGACTAAAAAAAAACACATCTATGGTCAATAGTCAATAAACCTTAGGGTGCTGTTATTACAGATACCTCTGATTTTCCGGCTCGAAAAAGTTTTATGTTACGGAAATATCATAAAAACAAAATTTTAGTTGGTTTGAAGAAATTTTTACTTTGTTACTAACCAATTTTATAAAAACCAATCCCAATGCATAATATGTGGGATCCAAAAATGAGACCTCAAATCTTTTTGAGGTTGTGCTTAATTTTGCTTATAATTGCACAATTCCCAAGTTACCAGTTGGTCACAAAGTTTTGATCTCGTATCACTCAGTAGAAAGTAATCAAAGATATTAGAATTTTAATTTAAAACAATAAATTAAACTAATATAATTTATATACATTTAAAGTACTGTAACAGTAAAATTATAATTAATTTATACTGTTAAAAAAAAAACTTTATAATAGTCTCATAACCGAAACAGAATAACTCTAGACCATTTCAAACGTTACATTAAAAGAGTTATAGAGTTAAAAAAGTACTAAGAGAATAAAAGATAGACTATGTCCTTGCCATAATCATAACTTTAACAGTTTTATTTAAAATCTTGTCAAACGTTGTAAAATCCTTTTTAAATGTTAACAAAACATCCCATTTAATCAAAATTTGTATATATAATGTACTTAAAAAGTTATTGTCTTTTTAAAATTACCTTTTTTACGTAAATGATCTGCTATTAAACTTAGCGCTGTAACAAAAAGCATATATTTAAGAACTTAACACTTTGTTTCTAGGGTTCATAACTTCTATGTTTTTACTTAAAATCTTGTCAAACATTGTAAAATCGTTTTTAAATGTTAACAAAACAACCCATTTAAACAAAATTTGTATATATCATGTACTTGAAAAGTTATGGTCTTTTTAAAATTACCTTTTTTACGTGAATGATCTGCTATTAAACTTAGCGCTGTAACAAAAAGCATATATTTAAGAACTTAACACTTTGTCTCTAGGGTTCATAACTTCTATGTTTTTACTTGAAATCTTGTCAACTTTGTAAAATCGTTTTTAAATGTTAACAAAACAACCCATTTAAACAAAATTTGTATATATCATGTACTTGAAAAGTTATGGTCTTTTTAAAATTACCTTTTTACGTGAATGATCTACTATTAAACTTAGCGCTGTAACAAAAAGCATATATTTAAGAACTTAACACTTTGTTTCTAGGGTTCATAACTTCTATGTTTTTACTTGAAATCTTGTCAAACTTTGTAAAATCGTTTCTCAATGTTAACAAAACAACCCATTTAAATAAAATTTGTATATATCATGTACTTTAAAAGTTATGGTCTTTTTAAAATTACCTTTTTACGTGAATGATCTGCTATTAAACTTAGCGCTGTAACAAAAAGCATATTTTTAAGAACTTAACACTTTGTTTCTAGGGTTCATAACTTCTATGTTTTTACTTGAAATCTTGTCAAACTTTGTAAAATCGTTTTTAAATGTTAACAAAACAACCCATTAAAACAAAATTTGTATATATCATGTACTTAAAAAGTTATGGTCTTTTTAAAATTACCTTTTTTACGTTAATGATCTGCTATTAAACTTAGCGCTGTAACAAAAAGCATATATTTAAGAACTTAACACTTTTTTTCTAAGGTTCATAACTTCTATGTTTTTACTTGAAATATTGTCAAACTTTGTAAAATTCTTATTAAATATTAACAAAACAACCCATTTAAACAAAATTTGTATATATATTGTACTAAAAAAGTTATGGTCTTTTTAAAATTACCTTTTTTACGTGAATGATCTGCTATTAAACTTAGCGCTGTAACAAAAAGCATATATTTAAGAACTTAACACTTTTTTATTATAGGGTTCATAACTTCTATGTTTTTACTTGAAATCTTGTCAAACTTGGTAAAATCGTTTTTAAATGTTAACAACCTTTTTTACATGAATGATCTGCGTTTAAAACTTAGCTCTGTTTGCATAAATAGTAGTTTTAGAAACTTAAATTTTTTGTATATCATGTAACATTATTGATTATTTTGAATAACCTTTGTGTTTTTATCTAGCTTTGCAAAGTCTTTCATAAATAAAATAATACTTTTGTAGAACACTCTTTGAGAAATTTTTTTTTATTTAAAACACAAAAATAAAAACACAAAATTGCAAAAAACTCTTGATCATCAACCAAATAAACATAGATTACTATAAACCTGATACAAACTTTAAGTTATAATTTATGCTATTTTAACGAAATAAAAAACAGAAAAATGTTTAAAAATAGTACTATCTTCTCGTTTTGCACATATTGCAAATCCACCTTTTAGTCTTAGGTGGGTTCTTTCTTAAACCTAAGCATTCAAAATGAAACCAACGCCTACATTCTTTTCTTTCGCAGAAGATCTTAATGTAATTTCAATATTAAATAACCAGAGTATATTGTATACATTTATTTATAATACCAAAAAATAAGTTATCGGTATGTTTACTGCAGTTTTAAAGTGTTGAACAAATAATCAAAACAATAAGGTTGATTATTAGCAAGTTTTTAAGCAAAATAAAATTACACATTTTGAATATCAAATTAAGTTGAATAAACTTAGGGACCTCCTTTAAAAAACAACTTCTGTGTAAGCTAATTTTTTTAGCAAGAAAACAACAGCAGTAGATATTTGTTGAACCGCAGTAAACGTATCGTAAGGTTATTGATATTTTTTAATTAAATATTATTCTATGCTTTTCATAGACAACTTTTATATTTGTCAAAAAATTATCAATTTCTATATTTTAATAATAAAGCTTAACAAAAATTACCCAAGTGTCTGTTTTTGAATTTTTTAACTTTTTGCTTTCTTCGACAGTTTTTCTTCCACAATCAAAACAAACATTTCTGTCCTCTAGAGAGTTTGACGGTCCACCGCATAATAAAATATCAAAGGCGACTTCTTGTCTGTACTCTCTAGAGTTTTCGTAAACTTGCAATTGCCCAGCCTCTTCATTTTTCATAAGTTGCTAGGCGTACTAAGTATAATAATTGAAATCGTTTTAATATATATAATACTTTTTTGTCACGTTTAATATATGTAGAAGACTCACTTTCAATATAGCTAATTCAGAGTCATTAACTCTATCCTTAAACAAGTATTCTTGATGAAACGTTTTATTTGATTATGTTTTTGATGCCAACTAAATCTCCTATATACTTTGTTCTTTCCTCGTTTGGTTCTTCGTTAGCAAAAGGATTGAGAATGGTTAAAGACTTCAGGTTTTTGTTGACATACTGTAAAATTTTGCAAAACTATTAGCGTAAATAAAGTTTTTAATTTAAAATACAAATTATTAGCTGAAAAACAAAAGTTTCTTAATGTTTTCTTAATGTTCTTAAAGTTTTTCTTTTGCAAAGTCTTATATACTTATTAAGATATGTCCAAAATAAGGTTTAAAATATACTAATTTAAAAAATTATAGTTCAATGTTTTTTTTTCGAATGTTTTTTTTTTAAATCTTATTTATCACATCTGAACTGTCTTTTAAAAAATATATAATTTTTGACCTATGACCTCTTGAGTAGAATTCGGATTGTCATGTAACCAAAACTTTACTTCCTAACAGTTCCTAAACTAAAACATTTTCGCAAAATTGAATACTTTATTCAGACTATTCGAATGAGGATTTTTGTGTAAAATTTTGGTTTTTCAAAATTATTTATGCATAATAACTTATATTGTGATAGCTATGCTTAAGAGCACAACTCCGCCTAATTCCACTTACTTGCGCTACTAAGCTTGTTTTAAAAAGATTTTGTTTAAAATAAACAAAATCTTTATCTTAAGAAGTTGTAAATATTAACAAGCTATGAAGACTTTAAAAGTATCACAAAAATAAACACAAAAATATATTAAATAAAACGATTTTACAAAGTTTGACAATATTTCAAGTGAAAACATAGAAGTTATGAACCCTAGAAACAAAGTGTTAAGTTCTTAAATATATGCTTTTTGTTACAGCGCTAAGTTTAATAGCAGATCATTCACGTAAAAAGGTAATTTTAAAAAGACCATAACTTTTTAAGTACAATATATATACAAATTTTGTTTAAATGAGAAGTTTTGTTAACATTTGAAAAGAATTTTACAAAGTTTGACAATATTTCAAGTAAAAACATAGAAGTTATGAACCCTAGAAACAAAGTGTAAGTTCTTAAATATATGCTTTTTGTTACAGCGCTAAGTTTAATAGCAGATCATTCACGTAAAAAGGTAATTTTAAAAAGACCATAACTTTTCAAGTACATGATATATACAAATTTTGTTTAAATGGGTTGTTTTGTTAACATTTAAAAAGAATTTTACAAAGTTTGACAAGATTTCAAGTAAAAACATAGAAGTTATGAACCCTAGAAACAAAGTGTTAAGTTCTTAAATACATGCTTTTTGTTACAGCGCTAAGTTTAATAGTAGATCATTCACGTAAAAAGGTAATTTTAAAAAGACCATAACTTTTCAAGTACAATAAATATACAAATTTTGTTTAAATGAGATGTTTTGTTAACATTTAGAAACGATTTTACAATGTTTGACAATATTTCAAGTAAAAACATAGAAGTTATGAACCCTAGAAACAAAGTGTAAGTTCTTAAATATATGCTTTTTGTTACAGCGCTAAGTTTAATAGCAGATCATTCACGAAAAAAAGGTAATTTTAAAAAGACCATAACTTTTCAAGTACATGATATATACAAATTTTGTTTAAATGGGTTGTTTTGTTAACATTTAAAAAGAATTTTACAAAGTTTGACAAGATTTCAAGTAAAAACATAGAACTTATGAACCCTAGAAACAAAGTGTTAAGTTCTTAAATACATGCTTTTTGTTACAGCGCTAAGTTAATAGCAGATCATTCACGTAAAAAGGTAATTTTAAAAAGACCTTAACTTTTAAAGTACAATAAATATACAAATTTTGTTTAAATGGGTTGTTTTGTTAACATTTAATAACGATTTTACAAAGTTTGACAAGATTTCAAGTAAAAACATAGAAGTTAGGAACCCTAGAAACAAAGTGTTAAGTTCTTAAATATATGCTTTTTGTTACAGCGCTAAGTTTAATAGCAGATCATTCACGTAAAAAAGGTAATTTTAAAAAGACCATAACTTTTCAAGTACATGATATATACAAATTTTGTTTAAATGGGTTGTTTTGTTAACATTTAAAAACGATTTCACAAAGTTTGACAACATTTTAAGTAAAAACATAGAAGTTATGAGCCCTAGAAACAAAGTGTTAAGTTCTTAAATATATGCTTTTTGTTACAGCGCTAAGTTTAATAGCAGATCATTCACGTAAAAAAGGTAATTTTAAAAAGACAATAACTTTTTAAGTACATGATATATACAAATTTTGTTTAAATGGGATGTTTTGTTAACATTTAAAAAGGATTTTACAACGTTTGACAAGATTTTAAATAAAACTGATAAGGTAATGATTATGGCAAGGACATAGTCTATCTTTTATTCTCTTAGTACTTTTTTAACTCTATAACTCTTTTAATGTAACGTTTGAAATGGTCTAGAGTTATTCTGTTTCGGTTATGAGACTATTATAAAGTTTTTTTTTTAACAGTATAAATTAATTATAATTTTACTGTTACAGTACTTTAAATGTATATAAATTATATTAGTTTAATTTATTTTTTTAAATTAAAATTCTAATACATATTACTTATTTATTTTACTTATTAAAATTCTTTACCAAATTATATTCTGTTTCACCAACTTAAAATATAATATTTTCTAGGTTGTTGTTCTGCTGATACTTCAAATTCCAAACCATTTTAGGATACAGCGTTAAAGAGCTACTCTCTCTATTTTTAACACCATGATTACCTCTTTCACTGAGGTTTACATTGAGTAATAACATCTTTCAAATTAAACTGATTAATTTTATGAATAAAATGTTATTAATGTTTAATTTTTATTGAAAGTTTATACTTTTGCCAACTTTACCTAATATATAAAAGTGATTTGTTTAAAGTTCTAATTTTTTTAATCCAACATATTTGTATAAAGTTTTAAATAAATTTGTGTTTAACTGTGGAGATTTTTATGCAAGAATAGTTTTAAGCTCTAAAACAAATACTTTTACAAATAACGCGCAGTTTAAATAGAAGGTTTTTCATTTAATTTGTACGTGACTATAACGTTTTTATTATTATTCTAATTAATTTAAATTGTTATTAGCTTTTTAAGTATATTGTAATAAAATGTATTGTAGTATGATGATGTATTACTCGATATCTTAAAGATTTTTGATTTATGTAAGAGATTCTTAAAACATACTTTATAAGCGTTTTTTTTGTTTAATAAATATTAACAATCAAGAGTATTTTCTTGATTTTTTTGATTTTGTTTTTTTTTGTTAACTTTTGAACTTGAGTTTATTAATTTTTATTTTGGTTTTTTTAGTTTATTCTTACTTATTCGAATTCTTACTTTAGCCAAAATTAGCCAATCTTAGCCAAGTTTTACTTTAGCCAACATTAGCCGCGATGAAGTTATTTAAGCAGAACGTTTTCAGACTTTTTTTAAATCTTAGCCAGAAAAAAATCTTAGCCAATTAAGATCTCAATCTAAAATTTCATTAATATAGATTAATATAAGGATTTTTGTACTTATATTATTGTTTAATTAAAACTAAATTAATATATTTTATTGTTTTAGATTACAAATACATATGTTAAACAATGGTTTTCGATTGTCAAAGTTCAAGATTTTTAAGAACAATCTCAATTAAAGCTGGTTGAAAACGAAACAATTCTTAAGTGTATAGACTTATGAGGTAGATAAATACATAAAAAAAAAATGTAAACAACAATGTTTAAATTTAAAAACAAACTTGTATGATAGATAAAGAAATAAACTGTGTGGATCTTGAATAGTTAATGGTCTGGGAATTATAAAACATTATAATTTGAGGAGGTTAGCATACTCAAAAAACAATAATTTGATCAAAAAGAACAAAACGAAACAATTTGATGGATTCTAGTCCTGTCGAATAACAGAAGACTACTGTAAAGGTTAATACAATAAGTTTTAGCTTAAAACTTGAGCAAAAATTTGCTAATTTAATTTGTTACAGATATCAGATAAATATCCAGTAAACATCTTAATACTAAGAGAATGTAAAATTTAGATGAGAAATGTTTAAATTTAATAGTCTTTAGTTCACTATTAATTAATCAAATTAGATAATGTTGATTTTGATGTGGTAAGACACATTAAACTTAATAAAGTTAATGTACTTCTTAAAAGAGCAGTTTGATGCAATCATAAATAATGAAAAAGTTAGGAACAAAAATAACATAACTAGTAGTATGTTATTAGAAAGTTATTGCTTAAAGTTCTTGCAAAAAACTACTTTTTAAATAAATCAGTCTAGTTTAACTGTTCAAGTTTTTTTTGTTTAAAAGAAACCTAATATACAAAAAGGTCTTCATCTGTTTAGTTTCAAATAATACATTAACAGCAACTAAACTAGAGTTTTTAAAGTTTGTTATTTACTATTAAAGTGATTAATTTTATCTTTCTATTTAATATATTAAAAATATTGTATAATTTTATTAAAATAATTATTATTTAGTATCCTGTATTTGAAAAAAAAATTCTTTAGAATGTTGGTTTAAACATTTCTCAATAAGTTTATTTTTTATTCTTTAAACTTATTGAGAAATTTTTTAACTAAATCTTTAAAAATATATTAAAAAAGAAAGTTCAAACTTCAGTTTTAAAGTTGAAGTAGTTGAAGAACTTAAGCTGGGCTTAAAAAAGATTAGATTTTTCATGAATATTTAAGTACTTTCTAGGAATTTCTAGACTTTTCTAGAAGTTTCCAGAAGTTTTATTAATGATATATATAAAGGTTGCTACTCACTTATACACTTAGTGTAGGATACTAAGTGTAGTCAAGATTAGTCGAGAAATTTTCAATTTTTTTTAAATTACAAGATAATATAAGTTTTTTAACTCTGGCTTACAGAATATAGTTTTTTTTAATAACTGAAAATAATTTTAAGATTTTTTAAAACTCTCAGGACAGATTCTTTATATCATAAATGACATTTTATTGAACTTTTTTGTACCATTGTTAGAAAAAAACACTTGAATCCTTCCAATTAAGATATTTTATATAATTCTAATCTACTAGATTTTATACTTATATTTTTTTTGGTTATATAAGAAACATTGGATTTTATTAACAAAGTTACCAGTACCTGATTGACATTTTAAAGCTGTTTTAAAAACTCAAGCTTGTTTGAATTTTTGCTCTAAGTTCAGGCTATATATATATATAACACTTCTCAAAATTTTTTTCTAGGTTTTCTATAAATTTTATTCTTGGTGTATATTAGGGTTGCCACTCAAGATACTCTCTATACTCAAAATAACTTGAAATTTTTGAAAGTCTCAGGATAAAACAAGATTTATGTTTTTTTATTTAGGCTGAATTGTGATAGTTTTGTTTTTTATAAAAACCCAGGGTACTTATAAATTTTTTAAAAAGTCTCAGGCCAGATTTATTAGATCTTAAATAAGGTTTAATTGAACTTTTTTCTACCTTTTCAGGAAAATAAACTTAAATCCTTCAAATGAAATTTTTATTTAATGGTATTCTACTCATTATGGAAAAGTTTATTTTTTCAAAAAAGTTACATAAAATACATGTGATATACTTAAAGAAATTATTAATACCTGTTTCATATTTTTAAGGCTGTTTTAAAAACTGAATCTTGTTTAAAGTTTTGTTCAAAATGCAGGCTATATATAACATTTCTCCTAATGTTGAAATATTTTCAAGCTATATCTAGATTTTTCCATAAGTCTCTGTTAGTTTTAATGATGATATATATAAGGGTTGCCACTTACTTAGGATACTCAGTATACTCAAGTTAACTCAAGATAACTTGAAGTTTTTGAAAATCTTAGGGTATTGGGATTTTTTTATTAAACTCCAGCTGACTTAATATAGTTCTGTTTTTTATAAATAACTCGGGTCAGTTTTAAGATTTTTAAAAGGTATCAGGACATATTCTTTACATCATAAATAAAATTTAATTGAACTTTTTAGTACCTTAGTAGGAAAAAATTACTTAAGATGTTATTAAAATATTTTATAAATGGTAATCTACTAAATTTTAAACTTATGAAAAAATGTTTGTTCTTAAGAGTCACATAAGATTAAGAAACACTGTTTGTTAGTCAAGAAATTATCAGTACATGTTTGATATTTTTAAGGCTATTTTTAAATCTCAAGGTTGTTTGAAGTTTTGTACAAAATTCAGGCTAAATATAACATTTCTCCAAACATGTATTTTCAAGCTATTTCTAGTTTTTTCTTCAAGTTTCTGTAAATATTAATGATGGTATATATTAGGGTTGCTACTCACTTAGGATACTCTGTATACTAAAAATAACTCAATACATTTTTAAATTTTTGCAAATCTCAGGATATAACAGGATATTCTTAAGTTTTTCTTAATTGTTTGTAATTTTTTTTTTATTAAAGTTTAATTTACAGTATTTCATCTGTACTTTGGCTTTTACTGAAAAAAATTAATTAGGTTGTGTTTTTTGTCTCAAAGAGTAGTAACTTCAATTAAATCTAAGAAAAACACTACAAAGCTACTAAGCTTTGTTAAGTGAAAATAAATATATATTTATTGGAACAAGTTAGAAGGTAAAATCTGAATTCTTTTAACAGTAAAACTATTAAAGCAGATGGTTTCAAAAAAAGTCAGTTGTGGCTAAGAGAGTTTGGAGTAACAGCTTAAGATGTAAAACTGATTTAAAGTTTAAATAATTTATAAATCCAAGTACAGTAAAGTATTTAAATATCGAATGAATAATTAATACTAAGAGTTTTTAAACATGCTAAGATGGGTGTAGTGACATTTATTAAGATACTTAGTATTATTATATTTATTCTGTACTTCGTTTCATTTCTCAGAGGTAAAAAAACCAAAAAATCCATAACACCATAAGCTATATTTTCTATTTTTACCAATTGATATTGTTGTCTGTGTGGTTTATAAGTTAAAAAGAATAAATATTTTTATATTTAATATGTGGGATATAAGTTGCATGTGTGTATTTTTGAGAGCATTTAAAGTAAATTGTCTCTGTTTTATAATGACCTGTAAAAATCAAAAGCTGTTGATGTTAGTCTTTTAAAAGCTTAATACTCATACAGATAATGATTGCATACAAAAAAATACCTTTATATTGGATAATGCTTAATGTTTTTTTGTAGAATGTTATTAAAATCTAGTTTTCTATCTGTTTTTACTATTTAGCTCCTACTAATTAGCCTATTTTCATATATGTATAGCTTAGAATATTATTATCTAAGAGTTAACCATTATATTTTTCTTTCAGATCTAGTTAAAATTCATCCAGTAAACAAAAAAACAAAAGTAAGTTAGTTAAATATTTTACTGCTAAAAAGTTTTGGTTTAGTACTTAAGTAATTTTCCACAAATAAGGTTTTCAGTTTTTAAAGATATATACATATTAAATAGTACAACTACTTACAGGGTTGCCAAAAAACCTGTATCTCTAGAAAAACCTAGAATTTGACAGTTTAAGCTAAAAAACCTGGAACAATCTGAATCTGGAATTTTTAACAATCACCACCAAAAAAACCTGAAAAACCTGGAATTTGAATAGTTGTTTAGATGTTAAGTAGAGAAGTTTCAGTTTGACACAAAAATTTAATCATATAGATAAAATTTTTTGTCATCATCAAAAACTTTTTTATAAAAAAAAATTAAAAGTAGCTTTATAGTATGTTTTCAATGTTCTATTTAACACAGTTTTATACCTTGAACTTAACTTTAAACTAAAGATAGGCCCAAAAGTGTGTATTTTTAAAAACCTGGAGAAAATTTGCTAAAAATCTGTACTTATCCAGCTGGATATAGTTAATCAAATGAATATAATTATCTTGTATTTAATTATAGATAAAACATAAAAATTTTATAATTACTAATCAAATTATTTTGTATTTTCTAGTGTCCAACATAGAAGATGCAGAAACTTTTGCCTTCCAGGCAGAAATTGCCCAATTGATGAGTCTCATCATCAACACTTTCTACAGCAACAAAGAAATTTTCCTTAGAGAACTTATCTCCAACTCTTCTGATGTTTGTTATTCATTTAGTTTTAAAAATGACTCTAACATTAAATGACTAAATTTATTGAGCAAGAAATCTGTAAATTATTTTGTTTAAATAAGTATGACAAGTTAACAAATTTTACAGAACAAATCTTTTAATATGGTTTTGTACAAATGAAAAAACCTTAATTTATATGTAAGTTAAGTTTAAAAAAAAATCAAATTGAATATATAAAAAACAACAGACTTTATTAACAAAAATTAGTATAACAAAAAAACCTTATTTGTATACTTTATCTAAGAATTTTTAAAGTTATGTGATAACATTTTTTTGATGAAAATAAGCACAACTTTTTATGACAAATTTCACAGGCTCTTGACAAGATCAGGTATGAGAGTCTTACGGATGCCAGCAAGTTAGACTCTGGCAAGGAGTTGAAGATTGAGGTGATTCCAGACAAGGAGAACCAGACCATCACTTTGATTGACACGGGTATTGGTATGACCAAGTCTGACTTGATCAACAACCTTGGTACAATTGCCAAGTCTGGAACCAAGGCTTTCATGGAAGCTCTCAATGTAAGTTTCATTTAAATATTGATTGTATTTATTAACAAACTAATATATTTTATTAATTTCAATTTTGTTTTGGAAGAAGATCAAAATGCAGTAATATAAATTTATATTTAGTTTTAAGTAATAAATATTAATTGGTCAGTAAACATAAAGTAATGCACAAATAATATTACAGTCAGGAGCTGATATTTCAATGATCGGTCAGTTTGGTGTGGGTTTCTACTCAGCTTTCCTGGTGGCCAACAAGGTTCAGGTTATTTCCAAAAACAACGACGATGAGCTCTACTGCTGGGAATCTTCAGCTGGAGGTTCCTTTACCATCAGGGAATGTGAAGACGATCTTACCAGAGGAACCAAAATCATCCTTCACATCAAAGAAGATCAGAAGGAGTACCTCGAGGAGAAGAAGCTCAAAGACATCGTGAAGAAGCACTCCCAGTTCATCGGCTACCCGATCATCATGCATGTTGAAAAGGAGAGGGAAACGGAAGTCAGCGACGACGAAGAGGAAGAGTTGCAGGAGGAAGGAGCTGGAGATGATCAGCCCAAAGTGGAAGATCTCGACGAGAACGAAGAGTCAGAATCTGCTGACAAGAAGAAAAAGACGAAAAAAATCAAGGTACTTAAATAATATCATATAGTAAATTTTTTGGCTCTTACAATTTAAAAAGAATGAAGTTTTATACATTAAGTTAATTGTAGTTCCAATCAATATTTTTTAATTCTTATCAAAGTCCAATATGATAAAATTTTCTTGTCATAATAAGTTTAAAAAAATATAGTTTACCAAGTTTAATAGAAAAATTTCTAACAAATGTTTTAACTTGGAGTTTTATATTACAACTTTTTATAACTACCACATTTAAAAATAAACTCACCACTTTTATAATGCCTTGTTTTGCCAACAGGAGAAATACATTGATCAAGAGGAACTGAATAAGACCAAACCTCTTTGGACTCGCAACCCTGCCGATATTTCAGGTGACGAGTATGGAGAATTTTACAAGAGTTTGACCAACGACTGGGAAGATCATCTTGCTGTGAAGGTTAGTTATAATTATTTTTTTAAACTCTAGATAGTTATACAAAAAACATAAAACTGCAATGATGATGTTTCCACGTTCGCAGTTTCCACTGAATACTTTTTGTAAATGACAGCGAAAATCTTCCTTGGATGTCTGAGCAGTTTCTAATTGAATTAAGATAAAAAAATAAAAACAATTTAAATCTTATTAAACTCTCTTATTTTAACAGCACTTCTCAGTGGAAGGACAACTCGAGTTCCGTGCTCTTCTGTTTGTGCCAAAACGCGCCCCAATGGATCTTTTCGAGAACAAAAACAGCAAGAACAACATCAAATTGTACGTTCGTAGGGTATTCATCATGGACAACTGTGAAGAACTCATTCCTGAATACCTCAGTTAGTTTCTAGTAAAAAAAAACTATTAAAAACATTTATCTAAAATGAATATGGTATGTAAAAATATAGCTCATTAAACTATTGTTAAATTAACTATATGCATTAAGTTGGAAGGAAGTTTAAGAATTTAATTATATTTAAATAAATAATTTTTAAAAGTTTTTAACTCATTAAAAAACTCATTTCACTCATTTAAACTTATTTTTGACGCATAAATTAGGTAAAAGAGTTTTTGTAAAATATTTTATATTAAAAATTTAATTCTCACAGACTTCGTCAAAGGTGTTGTCGATAGCGAAGATCTTCCTTTGAACATCTCAAGAGAGACTCTTCAGCAATCGAAGATCTTGAAGGTCATCCGCAAGAACATTGTGAAGAAGTGCATGGAATTGTTCACTGAGATCAGCGAAGACCAGGAACAATTCAAGAAATTTTATGAGCATTTCGGAAAGAACTTGAAATTAGGAATCCATGAAGATTCGCAAAACAGAAAGAAATTGTCAGGATTCCTCAGATACCACTCTTCTCAAACAAGTTTGTATTTGTTACTTATCGATTATTCTTTTCTGTTTTTCTTTCAGTAATTTGATTGTTCATTAAAATTTTAAAAAGTTGTGTAATACGAAACTTGAAGTCAAATAATTAATAACAAAAGTTTTAAAAGTTTTTTAAATGCGTGCAACATCAAGTATAAATAATAAAACTCTCCCTTTTTACAGCTGAAGAGATGACGTCTTTAGCTGATTACGTCACCAGGATGAAGGAGAATCAGAAGGACATCTATTACATCACCGGTGAATCGAAAGAACAAGTTCAAAACTCTGTCTTTGTCGAAAGAGTTGTCAAGAGAGGATTCGAGGTAAATAATGACTTAAAATATAAAAAACATAATTAAAATGAACAAAGTTGGTTATTAAATTTAACAAATTCTCAAACAATAACAAAAATAACACTAGCATTCCAAATAAATCATAAACAAACCAATAAGTATTAAATAAATTCAATATCAATTTAGGTTCTCTACATGACGGAGCCGATTGACGAGTATTGCGTGCAGCAGTTGAAAGAATATGAAGGCAAAAATCTTGTCAGCATCACAAAAGAAGGACTCGAACTGCCAGAAGATGAAGAAGAGAAGAAAAAATTCGAAGAAGCCACAAAGAAGTTCGAGCCTCTCTGCACCGTCATGAAGGAAATCTTGGACAAAAAAGTTGAAAAGGTTAATTATCGGTATTAACTCTAAATCAGTTTATTACAATGATAGTATATTTAAACACTTTTTAAAGTGTTAAAGCGTAACTTTTACGACTTTTAAATTATAATTAAATAAATATATTGATATTTTAAAAAAACTGGTGGCTACACCATCAGATCATAAAAGTAAAATTAAAATAGAAATCGTTATTTTAAGTAATTTAAAGCTAATACTGATAGTTTAAAGAAAATTTACCAGAAGCTAAAAAGCGACATTTGAAATAGTATTAAGGCAATCTACTTACTCATTTTTATATTTTCATTTCCTCATAGTCTATAAAATTATTTTCCTATTCTTCACAGGTGTTGGTATCGAACCGTCTCGTGCAATCGCCTTGCTGCATTGTTACGTCACAACACGGATATTCGGCCAACATGGAACGGATCATGAGGGCTCAGGCGTTGAAAGATTCAAGCTCGATGGCGTACATGGCAGCTAAGAAGAATTTGGAAATAAATCACGATCATCCCATCATGGAACAGTTGAGAGTGAATGCCGAAGCTGACAAGAACGACAAGTTTGTTTATTATATATTTTTTTCAATACTAAAAGTATGAATTGCAGCTCGTGGTTAGTAATTTCAAAATTTTACAAAATCTGTTCATCTTAGATTTCTAAACAAAAAGTGTATTTGTGTAGTTTTATCTTAAAAGCATATATACATCAACAATATTTATTAAAAAAAAGTTTGGCTTGAAAATTTATTATTGTTGTTTTAGTATATAACAAAACTACTTTTAAATTGATTACAAACTATCAAAAAATCAAAAACAGATCAGTGAAAGACTTGGTGATGCTTTTGTTCGAAACTTCACTTCTCGCATCCGGATTTTCACTGCAAGATCCTTCAAAACACGCTTCTTCAGTTCACAGGATGATCCAACTCGGTCTTGGTAAGAAAATTTTGATAAATACATAAAAATTTTACGAGGTGTAATCGGACTCTATTCAAATTCTTTTCTCTCATTTTTAGATGTTAATGTTTAGTATTTTAAGAAGTTTTACTATTGAGGAGTTTTGGTTTAATATTTAAGAGTATTTTTACTATACAAAAATCCATCTAACCTCGTTTATTTGTTCATGTTTGTTGAGTTTCATCATTAAAATTTTCCCCTCACTTTAGGAATTGATATGGAGGTGGAGGAAGCTGAAGAAGAAGTCGAGATGCCACCACTGGAGGGAGACGCCGAGGAAGACGCCGGCCGCATGGAAGAAGTCGATTAAAAGCTTCAAATTTTATCCGCTCGATGGTGTTGAAGAGTCGTAAAAATTTTTTGCTTCTTTAATTCCATTGAGCACATGTCTATTTTTTAGGATACTTACTTATGTTTTTTAGGAAATTTGAAACTTAGTTAGTATTTATAAATTTGTTGATATTTTTAAACTTTCGTTTTCTTTCTTCAATAAATTTGATAGCTAAATAAAAATGTTTGTGTTAATTTTTTTTTAATCCTTAGATATGTATGACTTTTAATTCCTAGCATTTAACAAAAAGTTTTTACGGTTATGAAGTAAGTATTTGTATGTTGACTGATCTACTAATTCTCACTTAAAATAATGCAGTAATTCACTAAGTTAATTAGAATTTCCTTTTATCCTGCAAAAGTTATGTGTTGAATTTTAGTTTGACATTAATATAGTTGAAGAATTTCCATTATTTTATAAAATAAACACAACGCATATTAAACACTTTTGTTTTGTGAAAATAACTGATATAACAATTGACGTAAAATTTATAGGTTTAATTTAACCACCTTATATTGTTAGAAATAAATTAAATGCATTTATATATATTTTACCTAACTCTATAAATTTGTTTAAATAACTTAAATTGTTGTTATTTTTCCAATATAATATACTAAATCAGGGGTCGGCAGGTCAAAAAGGAACGTTTTTTTATGTGCTTTTTAAAACTCCCATGGGGGTAAATTTCTTTGTTTTAAAGGGTATATTTTCCTTACTACAAGTTATGTAAACTAATTTTTATTAATAGTGTTTTAATTTGTAAGTATTTAACTAATATTTTTTCTATAGTTAAATAAACTCTTTGAGTTTTACAATTTTTTACGTTTTATAAGCATAAAGTTCAATAATTTTTTTTTTCAATTAAGGTTAGATTTGTTAATTACTTTCCAAAAAGGGTGAAACATGAAAAAAAGTTAAGAACCGCTGTATTAAATGGTTTTTAAATTTTAACAGCTTTCTCATAAAACTGATAAACAGGCTGGTTTACTAAATCAATTTATGTATTAAACCAGAAGTTTTTATGTGACATTTTATTTAATTAAAATTGAAACGTAATTTTCAATCAAGCATAAAATCCCATTACTTCAAGTAATATTTTGAAAAGTAATCTTTTCATAAATTTAAAAATGTTTTTTTTTTTAATATAACCTAAACAAATTACAGCCTTAACAAGCAACGTTATACAACAATAAATGTATAGATTTGATGAGTAATTTTTTCTGCTGGTGTTATAATAACTTAAATAAGTTCTAAAAAAGTTATATAGTTCTTAAGTATTTTAGTATTGATAACGTAAGATGGAAAAATTGTTTATTTATTTACTATAAAAAAACATAGTTATTTAATATTTGGTAATTAGTTTTGATAGGTAAACTAAGCTTTGAAATTCCATACTGGTTATAAAATTAGTAACTTTGCCTCCTTTCAATAAAGCGATTAACATAAACTAACAATTGTGTTTTTAGATGCTAAAAATTATTATGGTGTTTATTTAATTATGTTTTTAAACCATAGAAAAACCAAAGAAGTAAGTTAAAAAAACATTTTGTACTAAGCGCTTCATCTAATAAAAGTTTACTGACTGATATTTTAAACAACATAGAAATTAGTTTATTTGTAAGGTTGTCCGAAACTATTTATACAATATTGATTTGTAATTAGTTATTATTATTATCCTACAACACGTATGAAGATTAAAAATATTTTACAATCTGTTTTACAACTTATAAAAGTATTTTATTTCGACGAGACTAATCTTCTGAACAGAATAAATTTAAGAAACGCTAAATACGTAATATCAACCAAGCAAACATACTTATCCAAGCAACAAGTTTTTATTAAAATATAAACCAAGTAAAACTTCACTTTCTGTATATACTGGACAAAAATAAACTAATTTCTGGATGTCCTAAAGTAGCACAATCTAAAACCATGTTTATTTTTGATAAGTTAATTTTTACTCCTTTTAACTTGGATTGGGAATAGTATACAAAAGAAAGTTTAAATGAAACAAGCAATGTTTAAATTTAGTATAAAATTTACTAAATTAGTCTACAAAACAATAAGAGTATAAATATTATTGTACTGTACGCAAACTTGTATGTCTAATCCACTAATTTTCACTGAATTTTTTTGGTTACTTACTGCAAGGTTATTATTTACTGTAATCTCGAAGACATACTAGCAGTTTGTAGTTTTATATTTTCTGTCTTCAAAAGTTATAGAACTATGAATAAACTTTTCAGTTAGATTTGTTGAGTTTTGTTAATTTAAGGTAAGTATTTAAGTTTTTAACTACAGTAGCTTGCCGCTTAAGTATGCACTTTTCCAAAAAGCAAAAAAAGATTTATTTATTTTTTATTATTCAAAAACAAAATTTCATACAAAAATTGGTAATTACCTTGATCCTAGCTAGGATGATGTCGCAACAATATCAAAATGAAAAATAGTTTTACTTTGATATTGAAAAGGTCTAAATCTAAACTACCTAATTTTAGAATGTGCTTATAACAAAATAAACACATCGATAAGAAATTAATGAAGTACCTATCAGCTTAACGTACGCACCCGCGCAAGGTACGCACTATTTCTTTTTTATTTTAAGTTTTTATTTTATTTTTGTGAATAAAATTTTATTTACTTCAAAGATTAAAATAATGCACGCACCAGACTTGTGAAAATGCTAAGAGTTACTGGTAATTCAGCAATAAAGCGTATAAACTTTGTATTTTAAGTTAGTAGTTGCACGCTCGAGCACACAAAGCTATGCTTTTTAACATGTTCGGCACGCACAATTATTATTTGTATCTAGTGTTGTGTTTAGGACATCTACTAAATACAAAATAACTTTTGTTATATACAGATAAAAATGAAGACAAGCTATTTAGAGCAAAATTGCTACCTTTGAAAAAATAAAAAAAAAAATGGAATGCTGCAACTTCTGCTGACTTTTCAACTACTTTTGATATTTTACTTGCAAGACATGTAATTCTTAGTATGAAAGTTTGTATTTATTTTAAACTAAAGTTACGATAAAGAAACAAAGCTCGTAACTTTGATAATTTAATCAGATATATCATACTATTTACATAAAAATTACTTATCTGACACTTAAGTAAACAAACTAAAACAACGAAAATAAACAAACCTTTTTTGTAAACCGTATTATTAATGAATGAAAAAAGATACCTATCTAATATCATGAACTCGAAATTCAAGAAAACTTGCAAAAAGTGATAAAAAATACATAAAATAATACCTGGAACCATATAACTTTCTATAGATTATTTTAAATTGTTCACAATAAGTTTGTGTAAATTTCGGCGAAATAATAAGAAAAATTCAGCAAAAAAATGTATGGTTGTAGTTGTACTTTTCGGATCTCAAACATTTAGCATTAGGATGGTTTTTAGAAAACACGTTGATACCAAAGTGAAAAATTCTTAAAATCATCTGAAGTTTTGTTTTTATGATACTTCCGTAACATAAAACTTTTTCGAGCCGGAAAATCAGAAGTATAGTAACCTCTCGCATCTTTACGCACTCGTGACGTTACGCACTCTCGTTTAGTTACGCATTTTAGAATTCAAAAAAATTCAAAAAAGAAGTTTTAATATTTTTTAATATTGCACAAATTAGGTTTATTTTATATTTTTAATGTAAAATATGTTTTTAAATGCTAACTTACTTCACTATATCTTTAGACTTTGAAAACTTATGTTCCTTGACTAATTGATAAACACTTAGTTATACCTCAGTATATCAGAAGTTTTGTTAACAATAGGAGTTTAAATTAAAATTCTGAAATAAATATGACTGTGTTAAATAATGGAAGTATAATGAAATAATGAAAGTTTAAAACACAAACCAACAATACAGCACTCTTGCCCTATATATGAACTAACATCTAAAAAAGAAATCTTATGAAACTTCCTAGCAAAAAGTAGTAATGATACTTAATAAATATAGAGTTTACATTTAACACAAATGCTTAATTATAAATTGAATTTGCTAAATAGAATATAATATAAATGTTTAGTATCAAATAGATCACATATATTTAAAGAAAAAATTTACTTATTATTGAAATAGTTAAACATTTTATAAAAGTACCATTATTTTATATAAATTTAAATACTTTTATTTTAATATATGTATAGTTTTATCTTTGGTTTTCATATTTATGAATAGAGCAAAAAAATTTTTATAAAGTGAGAAAGTCCCCAGTCTGGTTTTAATTAGAAGCAATATAAAAAAACAGCCATTATAGTAAGTATATTTGGGGGTCCGATTGTACATGTTCCGGAATTCCCAGTTTTTTGCTGACTTTCGACTTTCAACTTTAAAACTTTCAACAAATTGTTCCTAGTAACAACAAAATAATATAAACAAAAATAAAAAACAAGAAGTATTAACTAGTCATCCTAGTAACAACAGAGTGATATAATGAAAAATTAAAAAATAAACACTAATCAAACAAATATAAATGTGAGATTGACCCTCATACTATTTATCTTCTATACAAGATTGTACATTTATATTTTTAAGCTATGATTAAATAGAAAATTTTATCATAGCTTTGTTTATTTTCAGATTTTGTTTAGAATTAAAAATATCCAACAACTTCATTAAATTTATTATTGAAATTAAAGAAAATTTTCCAGATGGTATTTCAAATAATGATTTTGAAAAATTATTGTTAAAAAATAATGAATCTTTTCTTTTTATAAAAAAAATAGTTAAAAATCTTGAAAATACACATCATTTAGATTTTACTAAAGATTATTCATTTTTCCTTCACCAGGACTCAACAAATAGTTTACCTAGTACACATGGTGGTCATGTTTCAGGTCCATTAAAATTGGTTAAAAAAGGGATGGTACCAAATTTTCCAACCTCTTCTAAAGTTTTTGAACCACTGAATATTCTGGGTAAGAGGGTTCTAGGTACATCAAATAGTCAAATAAATTTCCCAGGGCCAATTTTGGTTAAGAAAGGGTTGGTACCAAATTTAGTCAACTCTTTTAATGTCTTTGAGCCACTGAATGCTTTAGGTAGGAGCGGTCTAGGTCCATTTAAAATAAAAGTCTCAGGTCCAAATTAAGTAGGTACAAGCTATTTGTTGAGTCCTTATTTTTAAATCTGATTCAAATAGAATGTGACCTGTATTTGCTGCACTCAAAAATTTTGCTGCACTCTATTTTATTTCTTATATTTATTTGTTAAAAATAAAAACAAATTTTGATTTTTGTTAGTATTTTAGAATTTAAAAATATTTTTGTAGAGTTTTAAATAGTTTTAGTTAGATATTTGGTGGTTTAAAGTTGCAACAGCTGATTGTGAGTTCACATTGGTGGCAGTGACCACACAATTGGATTGTTGATGTATTTTTTGTTTCAGTGTCGGCATATACTTGCTTGGGAATTTAATCTTCATGATTTTCCCACGCTTTGTGGTTTTAATGTTGAGTTTATAACCTTGTGGGTGTTTGCCAAATGACGTGTCACCAAGGGATTTTTATTTCATTCAAATAGATAGTTTTTTTTTTGGTTAGTTTAATGTTAATTTTAAAGGGGAAGGTAGAATTACAGGTGATGACAACTCACTTCAAAATACGTTTATCGTTGTAGAAGGAACAATGAGACTGATGTCTTTCTACCAAAATTCTATTTTGACTTTTAGTTCTGGGCTTAATGATTTTCCCACACTTAGTAGATTTTAATTTTGAAATTTTAACCAAGGATTATCTACAGAATAACGTTCCCACCATGGGATTTTTCAAAAAAAAGTAATAACTTGCACCATATTTTATACTTCAATGTTTTTCAGATTTATACTAATTAATTGTAGTATAAAACAAATGGACATGACTAAAACACCAAAGCAAGTCGAGGAATACAGAGTACAGTCAGCATTTGTAATCACAATTTGGCAGGGAGACTATAGAAGCAAATCTTTGACCATCTCTATGGTCGCTCCTCCTTGTAGCAGCGAAACAACTAAAGTACAAAAGACTAAAAAAGGATGTTTGTCATCTAAAATTTTAAGAATTATAATTTTGTTTATTTATGTTTTATTTTGAAAAACTTACTAAGTTGTAGTTCATCAAATATTTATAAAAAAAATTTATAGTTATTTTTCTGAACAAATGAACAGTTGAGATTACTTAACAAAATTTTTCATTCATTTTGTAAATACAATTTTGTTTTAACATAATTTTAATCAAAACAATGGTCTTGATTAATTTTAATTTAATCAAAAAATTATATTTATTTGAAAAGACTATGCATGTTATATATTTTCTATAAATTTTTCTCGTACACTTGATTAATAACTTACAATATTTAATAAAATTTTTTGTCTTAATTTTTAAACTTGTAAAGCAAGCTTTTCTTATGGTCATAGAGTAGTCTAACATTTATTTAATATAAAATAATAATAGTTATAATATGCAAAATTCAACTATAAACTACAGCGCATATTTATTTAACTGAAAAGATTTTCTGTATTTTTTTAATATGAATTACTTTTTTTTTAAGTTATTATGTTTGTGATTTTTGTTATATTTTTTCTTGAATTGGAGTACTACATTTTTTCCTTAATTTAAAGTTGGATGGTATTAACTCTATTAGAACCTATTGAGTTCACTAGCTTTGATCGCTCATAAACCAAAAGTTACTTTGAATTTTCTTAAGTTTTTAAAAACTTCTGGTAGCTAAGTTGAAACTCTTAAAATTTGATAAACTATTGGTGGATCCCCCACCCCTACTGTTTTAATTTAAAAAATATGATTCATATTTTTAAAGGGTACTTTTCAACCTTGTTACATTTTTATGTTAAACAAAACCGAATTGTATAATAGACTCATAGAATTAAAAAATATTATCAAATATTTTATAAATTTTCCAGTAAACTAATTTAAGGGCATAGGGGGACTACATTTTTTTTTCAAATTTTGTCTTTTTTTGTTTATAATCAGATAATATACTTTTTACACTTTACCGCTTGTTGGATTAAAAATAGCTAAGAAGATATAAGGGACCAAAGTTAGATTCAGAGTAGTTTTTTATAAATTTTAAACAACTTGTTAGAAACAGACTTATAATTTTTTTTTTAATAATAAATATTTTTTTTTAATAATTTCTATCATAAAATTTTTAATGCCATTTTGTTTTAAACAAAGAAAATTAAAAATTTAAATTATGAGCTAAAATCACTGATAAAATTTTAAACTAGTAATAAGTTGACTTATTTTATGATTATTATTGTTTTTTATCTTAATAATATTGTTATTTATATATTTTTACTATTTATTTATTTTTTTTTCAAAAAGGAAAAAGTTATTTACTATTTTCAGTGTTTTTTTGTGGTTGTTTACATTATTATTTTGGTATAGTCAAACTCATATATTTATACATTTATTCAAGTTTGTAAAAAAAAAAATAAAAATGATATATTTGTTTTATACTATTTTTTAGTTTAATTTTTTTTTTATGAAAACACCTTTATTTTACTTTTTTTTAAGTATTTCAGCTTTATTTTTAATATTATTTTTTTAAATGTTATAGCTTTAATTTACTGTTAATTATTTTTCGATAATTTAAAATAAGTTGGTAGTAGAGTCGAAATTCTTAAACAAACATAAAAAAAATAAAAACATCAATTATTTTTATTTTATTTTATTTTTTTCTTTTTGAGAAAATTATTAAATGTTGGTTGTAAAGTTTAATAGTCTCATTTTTCATAGAGCTCTTCGTTTTAGAGTTTAAATTTCTTTTTCATTTTTAGCTCATTTTAATTTTTATTAAGTTTGGATATGCAACTCGATGACCGAGAGGTATTTTTGCTATCCATGTCATTAAACCAAAAAAATTATTGATCAAATTTTAACCAAGTTTGTTCTAAAATACATTTCATGATATTTTAAATTATATTGCCTTTAAAATGAAGGACGAGATAGGTTTTCAATGAATTTGTTTTATTTATGAGAAAATTGCCCTTAAAATTTTAAATTCTATATGGTTGTATCCGAATTATTTTACAAAAATTGTTATATCTCAAAAGTAATTAGTTATTAGTTTTAAAAAAACTATCTTATAGTATATAACTTAAGCTTTGAAATGTAAGGCTTATTTATTTATTTAAAATGTTAGAACCCCTTATGCCTATAACATTTAAAAAATTTAATAATTTATATTTGCTAGTTACTTCTTTCAAAATTAATGTTATAAATTTTTCATGTTAACAAAAAACTAGCTTTTGGAAAAAGGAAGACAAAATTTTAACCTTTTACAATGTAAATCGATCGATAACCATTGATCTTGGTGTCAAAATTCCAAAAAAAAAACCGGTTAGGAGTATTTAAAAATTAAATGCTTTTCTTTCTATCAAGCTGCAAGCTATAAATTAAAAATTTTAATCATTATACAATTATTACGGCCAAAATGAAACCTAAACTTTTCCTTTTATTAATATATTAAAATAAACTTAATATAAAGTTGTTTATGTAAAAAATATATAGTATAGTCATAGTGTAAAAAGTGTAAATGTTAAGTATATTTTAAGTATTATAACGATTTTAAAAATAATTAAAACAAATTTTACAAATTCTATAAAAAAATACTAAAAATTTGTAGTTTTATGATAATTTAGATGTTCAATAGTTAGCCTGGCTTGTATTTTTATATGCTTAAGTTGACTTGGCTATTTATTTCATAAACTATACAGTTTTAGTTATAGAAAATAAGTAAAATAATAATAAAAGTCTAAATTTTATTAAATTTCAGACTGTATATTAAATTTTAAGATTTTTGTTTAAATTACTACAAACTTGATTTAATTAGCTTTATAATTAAAAATAAATTTAATCTTAATTCTTAAGTTCTTACTATAAAAAAGTATTTATTGATGAAAATCGATTTTATAACGTAAATACCAATAATTTTAATTTCTAAACGTCAGTTTATATCTTTAATAGAAATGTTAAGTCTATGTTATAATATTTGCTTTAAAAAATTATCGTTGATTTAAAATTTGTTTGTCAATTGCAATTTTACTTTAAAACTAAAATATAATTTTTACTCATCCTTATTATCTGATCAAACTATTAATATATAATTTTGTTTAGTTATATATATATTTTTTTAGTTTAAGTTAAACTTATTTTAAAAATTTAACCCTAATAAAATAGTAAATACTTTTGTATCATAGTATGAACTTGATATAAGTGAAATATGCAAACTGAGTGTACTATCGGTTTGTATATTTAACCTTTCGAATTTATTTTTTTTCTCGGTAGATAAGCGGTTTTCAGATTAGATTTTGCAATATGATGATAAAAATTGCAATAGATAATAATTATTTTTTTGTCTCTGATTGTTCAGTTATAATTTACTATTTAAACATTTGAAGTTTTGTCACTGATTTGAATTTTTTGAGCTTGTTTTGTCCCTGAAATTATATTTTAATCAACTTATGATAATAGGGGATTTCCGGAATTTATACAAAATGACTCTATATTTGGTGTATCTCGTATCTTTACGATCTCTCGTATCTTTACGCAGTTTTTCTGTGGACACAATGTGCGTAAATATGCGAGAGGTTACTGTAGCTGTAAAAATAGCACCCTAAGGTTCATTGCCTAATGACCATAGATGTGATTTTTTAGCTAAGCTTTTGTTTTAGGGAGTTTTTATAACTTGAAACTAATTCAAAAACATTTACTATTTACCATGCAAAATTTTATTTAGATGTGATGGTCAGGATAGCATGATAACTTGCAAATTGTAGGCATAATGTAGCAAATTGTTTGCACAATTATTGAATCAGCTATTTTCTTTTTAAGATTTTTTATTTATTCAATCCCTTACCCCTAACCCACCTTACCCAAAAATATTAAAATTAATTCAAATAGTTTTAATGATAAAAATTTACATAAAAAAAAACTTTTTTATGCTGTCTCTACAAAAATTAATTACTACATTATACTTATGATTGCACAATTCTCAAGCTACTCGTTGGTCACAAGGTTTTGACCTCATATGACTCAGCAGAGAGTAATCAAAGCAATCAGACCATACAAGTTGATTACTAGTGTAAAAATAGATTTTAACAACAAATTAGATCATTTACACCTAGATCATACCTACAATTTGGTAAGCATGTTCTTATGTGTAGTTCAAAACATAAGTCTCACTTTTCCCTCTACAACGATAACAATTTTACAAGTCATGCAAGTAAGTTCCATTATCTCTAATTCTACTACTCCTTAAAAATATATTACACCAAATTGAAAAATATCTATTTTAAGTGAAAAATCCTTGTTGACACATTATTTGACAAACGCTCACAAGGTTGATTCTTAACACTAAAAATCAAACTTTATAATAAATAGAGTAGTTCACAATAAAACTTATCTTAGTCCAGTGATTCTAAAATTTGTGTTGTTTGCAGTTAAATAGTAAAATTTGATTCTAATAATCATAAAAACTAGGAAACCATAGCATTTACAACTATTAAGTTTACAAAAACCTAAACATAGTATTCACGTATATGCATTTGAAAAGTACACTTGGGTGTAATTTTAATGATTAAAGATTGTATAAACTGAATAAACTACTAGCATGAAGTTTTCGTGATATTTGATATCAAAATAATTAGATATTCTATAAAACCTAATACAAAACATTCAATTCTAAATTAAAAAAGTCGATACTTATACTTTTTTGACAACATTTAAACTTTGTATTTAAGTTCTTAAAGGTATTATTTAAAATGAGTAATTTTTAAATTTTTGCTATTTGGCCGCTTTTTATCAGCAGTGACATTTCTAATACAGTGATTTTTCATTGTATGTTAAAATGTTTATACACAGCTTCATACATTAGAATTTTAAAAAAGTCGATACTTAAACTTTTCTGACAACATTGAAACTTTGTATTTAAGTTCTTAAAGGTGTTATTTAAATTAAGTATTTCTTAATTTTTGTTATTTGACTGATATTTATGAGCAGTGATATTTCTAATACAATACATTTTAACTAAAACTTTCTTCGTTGGATTAAAACTTTTCATTTTAGTATACTAAGTTTGACATGTTTTTAGCTATTTTTTAGCCGTTTAGATGTAATAATTTAATAAAACTACTTAAATCACATCTACTATAATATTTATTCTTAAGAAAATTAGAAGGCCTAATTAAGCGATTTAACTTTTTAAAGCAGTTTATGTTGCTTTGCTTTGCATACTGCACCCCGTGACTTCACTGATAACATCTATCAAAATTTAGACTAAATATAAGTAAACTGAAAAGTAAGTAAACTAGGTTTAAAACACATTGGTGTTAAACTTTAACAAAGTTTTTTATTTTACCTTACAAAAGATATAAGTATTTTACTATTTTATTGCTAAATTGAAAAAAAAAAAGAAAAAATTAATAATGAAATTTGAAAATATTTGGTTAATAAAAATGAATTTTTGTGAGAAGTTGTGAAGAGTTTTAAGCTTGGTTTGAAAAATCATCATATTTCTCCATTATTTATTGTTTTAATTTCTATGAAAAGTTTTTATTAACAACTGTAATTTCTTTGTTTTATTTTTTTATTTAGTTTAAAGATGTGTATAACCAAAGTTGCTATAAACATAATTGTAATTACTTTATATGCTTTTCGTTTGTTTAACAATAATATTTTTAAATTAGGTAAAACTTTTTATTTTTCCAAGAAACACTAGTTTTGCCAAACATATCATGAATTACAAAAATTCATTTTTATATAACAAATATTTTCAAATTTCATTATTAGTTTTTTCTTTTTTTTCTTTAATTTAGCAATAAAATAATAAAATACTTGTATCTTATGTATGGTAAAATAAAAAACTTTGTTAAAGTTTAACACCAATGTTTTTTAAACCTAGTTTACTTACTTTTCAGTTTACTTATATTTAGTATAAACTTTGATAGATGTTATCAGTGAAGTCACGGGGTGCAGTATGCAGTGCAAATTAACATAAACTGCGTTTAAAAGTTAAATCGCTTAATTAGGCTTTCTAATTTTCTTAAGAATAAACATTATAGTAGATGTGATTTAAGTAGTTTCATTAAATTACTACATCTAAACGGCTAAAAAATAGCTAAAAACATGTCAAACTTAGTATACTAAAATGAAAAGTTTTAATCCAACGAAGAAAGTTTTAGTTAAAATGTATTATATTAGAAATATCACTGCTCATAAATATCAGTCAAATAACAAAAATTAAGAAATGAAAAATTAAAATAATACCTTTAAGAACTTAAATATAAAGTTTCAATGTTGTCAGAAAAGTATAAGTATTGACTTTTTTTTAAATTTTTATGTATGAAGCTGTGTATAAACATTTTAACGTACAATGAAAAATCACTGTATTAAAAATGTCACTGCTGATAAAAAACGGTCAAATAGCAAAAATTATAAATACTCATTTTGAATAATACCTTTAAGAACTTGAATATAAAGTTTAAATGTTGTCAGAAAAGTTTAAGTATCGACTTTTTTTTAAATTTTTATGTATGAAGCTGTGTATAAACATTTTAACGTACAATGAAAAATCACTGTATTAAAAATGTTACTGCTGATAAAAAACGGTCAAATAGCAAAAATTAAAAAATATTCAATATAAATAATACCTTTAAGAACTTAAATACAAAGTTTCAATGTTTTCAGAAAAGTATAAGTATCGACTTTTTTTAAATTTAGAATTGAATGTTTTGTATTAGGTTTTATAGAAAATCTAATTTTTTTGATATCGAATATCACAAAAACTTCATGCTAGTGAATAAACTTCAAATAATAAAATTCTAAAAGTATTTTCACTAATTGTCTGTATATAATTTCAAATTAACTTTTTGTATACAACAAAATACACTAACTGTTTTTTTGTGGTCTAATCTTAAATATACAACTAATAAAATTAATGTACATAATAGTTTGTAGAACAGATGTTTACAATCATTACAAAGGTATACTAAAAGTGTATGTAACATACAAGTAAAAGTTAGTGTGTTAGAAAAAATCATTTTACCATATTAACTTTTCCAGAAATCATTTAAGAAACTTTTATTTATGTATTTTACAGTATTGGTGTTAAATACTTGTTGATTTTTTTAAAGTTTTAAATTGTTGCAGTTATTTTCTTTACGGTTAACATAAGTTAGAAAAAGGAAAGAAACTGTTATAAAATTTACTTTACCATACTGATTTATTATTATATTATTATTATTATTATTATATTGTTTATTATGCAATGTTGGACTCAGGCATCAAAACCTGAGCCACTTAAACAGGACACACAAAAAGAGAAAAAGAAAATTAACTTATATTCAAAACTTTAAGATAAATTATATACATATATATAAACACAACTTAAATGAAAAAACAAAGTTAAACACAATATGATATACAAATGAACTAAATAAAAAATTCAATTCAAAAAATTTAAACTTATATATTACTTAGTACACACAATAAAGAAGTTTGTCTAAAATCATCGCTTATAAAACAACATTCATAATTACAAAATAAATAAGTAAACTGTTAGTTTGTAGGGGGGAGGCGTAGGGAAACAAATATTTTTTCTTTTGTTTTTAGTGGAAAATTAGTGAATTTTACTGGTATTTATTGTATTTAAATCAAATCTTTTTAGCTTTAAACGAAATTATTCTACCCTCTCACAAGATACTATTTAGTATACGATTTAGATTAATACTTTTACTAAAATTTCATTAATATATATTGAAATAAGGATTTTTGTACTTTATAAAGTTATTGTTAAATTAAAACTAGATTAATTTATATTTTTATTGTTTTAGATTACAAATACATATGTTAAACAATAGTTTTCGATTGTCAAAGTTCAAGACTTTTAAGAACAATCTCATTAAAGCTGGTTGACTTTGTTCTTAAGTGTATAGACTTATAAGGTAGACAAGTACATAAAAAAGGTTCGTAAACAGCATTGTTTAATTTTAAAATAAACTTGTATATGATGCATATGATAGATAAAGAAAAAAACTGTGTGGATCTTGAATAATGGTCTGGAAATGATAAAACACTATAATTCGAGGAGGTTTGCTGGCTCAAAAAAACAATAATTTGATCAAAAAGAACGAAACGAAACAATGGATTCTAGTCCTGTTGAACAACAGAAGACTACTGTAAAGGTTTATACAATAAGTTTTAGCTTAAAAATTTGAGCACATATTTGCTAATTTAAGTTGTTATAGATATCAGTTAAATATCCAATAAACTTCTTAATATTAAGAGGATGTAAAACTTAGATGAGAAATGTTTATGTTTAATAATCTTTATTTCACTATTAATTAATCAAAATAGATATTGTTGATTTTGTTGTGGTAGGACACATTAAACTTAATAAAGTTAATGTACTTCTTAAAAGAGCTGTTAGATGCAAACATAAATAATGTAAAAGTTAGTAACAAAAAATAACAAAACTAGTAGTATGTTGTTAGAAAGTTACTGCTTAAAAATCTTGCAAAAAATACATTTTAAATAAATCAGTGTATTTTAACTGTTCAAGTTTTTTTATTTAAAAGAAACCTTAATACAAAAAGCTCTTCATCTGTTTAGTTTCAATTAATACATTAACAGCAACTAAACTAGAGTTTTTTAAGTTTGTAATTTACTATTTAAGTGATTAATTTTATCTTTCTATTTAGTTTTTTAAAAGCATTGTATGATATTATTATAATAATTATTGTTTAGCATCCTGTATTTAAAAAATATTTTTCTTTTATAATTGTTATTTAAAACATTTCTCAATGAGTTTAAAGAATAAAAAATAAAAATGTATTAAAAAAGAAAGTTCAAACTTCAGTTTTGAAGTTTAAGGAATTGAAGAACTTAAGCTGGGCTTAAAAAAGATTAGATTTTTCATGAATATTTAAGTACTTTCTAGGAATTTCTAGATTTTTCTATAAGTTTCTAGAAGTTTTAATGATGATATATATAAGGGTTGCTACTCACTTATACACTCAGTGTAGTCAAGATTACTCAAGATGTGTTTAAGTTTTTTTAACTTTAGGATATTATAATTTTTTAAACTCTGGCTGACTTAAGATATAATTGTATGTTTCTTTGATAACTGAAAATAATTTAAGATTTTTTAAAACTCTCAGGACAGATTTTTTAGATCATAAATGAAATTTAATAGAACTTTTTTGTACCTTTGTAAGAAAAAGTTACTTGAATCCTTCCAATTAAGTTATTTTATATAATGCCATTCTACAAGTTGTTAAACTCTTTTTTTTTATAGTTATATTAGAAACATTGGATTTAGTTAACAAAGTTACCAGTACCTGATTGACATTTTTAAAGCTGTTTTAAAAACTCAAGCTTGTTTGATTTTTTTTCAAAGTTCAGGCTGTATATAACACTTCTCAAAACCTATTTCTAGGTTTTCTATAGGTTTCTGTAAATTTTATTCTTGGTATATATTAGGGTTGCCACTCAAGATACTCTCTAAACTCAAAATAACTTGATATTTTTGAAAGTCTCATGAAATAACAAAATATTATGTTTTTTTTTTATTCAGGCTGAATTGTGATAGTTTTGTTTTTTATATAAACCCAGGGTAGTTATAAGATTTTTAAAAAGTCTCAGGCCAAATTTCTTAATTATTAAATTAGGTTTTATTGAACTTTTTTCTACTATTTCAGGAAAATAAACTTAAATCCTTCCAATGAAATTTTTTATTAAATGGTATTCTACTCATTATGGAAAAAATTATTTTTTCAAAAAAGTTACACAAGAAACATGTGATATACTTAAAGAAATTATTAGTACCTGTTTCATATTTTTAAGCCTGTTTTTAAATCTTGTTTAAAGTTTTGTTCAAAAAGCAGGCTATATATAATATTTCTCCTAATGTTGAAATATTTTCAAGCTATATCTAGATTTTTCCATAAGTCTCTGTTAGTTTTAATGATGATATATATAAGGGTTGCCACTCACTTAGGATACTCAGTATACTCAAGTTCACTCAAGATATTTTGAATTTTTTTTAAATCTCAGGGTATTAGAATTTTTTTTTTATCTAGCTGACTTAATATAGTTTTGTTTTTTATAATTAACTCAGGGTAGTTTTAAGATGTTAAAAAGGTCTCAGGACATATTCTTTAGATCATAAATAAAATTTAATTGAACTTTTTAGTACCTTGGTAGGAAAAAATTACTTAATTCTTTCAAATTAAAATATTTTATAAATGATAATCTACTAAATTTTAAACTTATGAAAAAATGTTTGTTCTTAAGAGTCACATAAGATTAAGAAACACTGTTTGTTAGTCAAGAAATTATCAGTACATGTTTGATATTTTTAAGGCTATTTTTAAATCTCAAGGTTGTTTGAAGTTTTGTACAAAATTCAGGCTAAATATAACATTTCTCCAAACATGTATTTTCAAGCTATTTCTAGTTTTTTCTAGAAGTTTCTAGAAGTATTAATGATGGTATATATTAGGGTTGCTACTCACTTAGGATACTCTGTATACTCAAAATAACTCTATACATTTTTAAATTTTTGAAAATCTCAGGATATAACAGGATGTTCTTATAGTTTTTCTTTATTGTTTGTAAATTATTTTCTTTATTAAAGTTTGATTAACAGTATTTCATCTGTACTTTGGCTTTTACTGAAAAAAATTAATTAGGCTGTGTTTTTTCTCTCAAAGAGTAGTAACTTCAATTAAATCTAAAAAAGCACTATAAAGCTACTAAGCTTTGTTAAGTGAAAATAAATATATATTTATTAGAACAAGTTAGAAGGTTAAATCAGAATTATTTTAACAGTAAAACTATGTAAGCAGATGGTTTCAAATAAAGGCAGTTGTGACTAAGAGAGTTTGGAGTTACAGCTTAAGATGTAAAACTGATTTAAAGTATAAGTAACTTATAAAACCAAGTACAGTAAAGTATTTAAATATTGAATGAATAATTAATGCTAAAAGTTTTTAAAAATGTTAAGATGGGTAAAGTGACATTTATTAAGATATTTAATATTATTATATTCTTTCTGTATTTTGTTTTCATTTCTCAGAGGTAAAAAAAACAAAAAAATCCATAACACCATAAGCTTTATTTTTTATTTTTACCAGTTGATATTGTTGTCTGTGTGGTTTAAAAGAATAAATATTTTTATATTTGTTATGTGGGTTATAAATTGCATGTGTGTATTTTTGAGAGCATTTAAAGTAAATTGTATCTGTTTTATAATGACCTGTAAAAATCAAAAGCTGTTGATGTTAGTCTTTTAAAAGCTTAATACTCATACAGATAATGATTGCATATAAAAAAATACCTTTATATAGGATAATGCTTAATGTTTTTTTGTAGAATGTTATTAAAATCTAGTTTTCTATCTATTTTTACTATTTAGCTCGAACTAATTAGCCAATTTTGATATAGGTATAGCTTAGAACATTATTATCTATTATTATATTATATCATTATTATCCATTATATTTTTCTTTCAGATCTAGTTAAAATTCATCCAGTAAACAAAAAAACAAAAGTAAGCTAGTTAAATATTTTACTGCTAAAAAGTTTTGGTTTAGTACTTTAGTAATTTTCCAGAAATAAGGTTTTCAGTTTTTAAAGATATAAATATTAAATAGTACAACTACTTACAGGGTTGCCAAAAATACTGTATCTCTAGAAAAACCTAGAGTTTGATAGTTTAAGCTAAAAAACCTGGAACAATCTGTATCTGGAATTTTGAACAATCACTACCAAAAAAAAAAACCAGGAATACCTGGAATTTGAATAGTTGTTTAGATGTTAAGTAGAGAAGTTTCAATTTGACACAAAAATTTAATCATATAGATAAAATTTTTTGTCATCATCAAAAGCTTTTAAAAAAAAATAAATTAAAAATAGCTTATAGTATCCTTTCAATGTTCTATTTAACACAGTTTTTTACCTTGAACTTAACTTTAAACTAAAAATAGGCCCAAAAAAGTGTATTTTTGAAAACCTGGAGAAAAATTTTCAAAACCTGGAGAAAATTTGCTAAAAACCTGTACTTATCCAGCTGGATATAGTTAATCAAATGAATATATTTATCTAGTATTTAATTTGAGATAAAACATAAAAGTTTTATAATTACTAATCAAAATATTTTATATTTTTTAGTGTCCAACATAGAAGATACAGAAACTTTTGCCTTCCAGGCAGAAATTGCCCAATTGATGAGTCTCATCATCAACACTTTTTACAGCAACAAGGAAATTTTCCTTAGAGAACTTATCTCCAACTCTTCTGATGTTTGTTATTCATTTAGTTTTATAAATGACTAAATTTTTTTAGCAAGAAATGTGTAAATCATTTAGTTTAAATAAGTATGACAAGTTAACAAATTTTTTCAGAATAAAACTTTAAATATGGTTTTTTACAAATCAAAAAACCTCAGTTTATATGTAATTTAAAATTTAAAAAAAAATTCAAATTGAATATATAAAAAACAACAGGCTTTATTAAGCATACTAAAATAAGGAAGCTATACTAATTTGTTATAAGATAACAAAAATACCTATCTAGTATAATTTATCTAAGAATTTTTTTATTCATATGATAATTTTTTTTAAATGAAAATAAACACAACTTTTTATGACAAATTTTACAGGCTCTTGACAAGATCAGGTATGAGAGTCTCACGGATGCCAGCAAGTTAGACTCTGGTAAGGAGTTGAAGATTGAGGTGATTCCAGACAAGGAGAACCAGACCATCACTTTGATTGACACGGGTATTGGTATGACCAAGTCTGACTTGATCAACAACCTTGGTACAATTGCCAAATCTGGAACCAAGGCTTTCATGGAAGCTCTCAATGTAAGTTTCATTTAAATATTCATTGAAATTACTAAGAAACTAATCTATTTAATTAATTTTCAATTTTGTTTTAAAAGAACATTAAAACTAAGTTATTTAAGTTTATATTTAGTTTTAGTAAAAAATATTAATTTGTCAGTAAACATAAAGTAATGCACAAATAATATTACAGTCAGGAGCTGATATTTCAATGATTGGTCAGTTTGGTGTGGGTTTCTACTCTGCTTTCCTGGTGGCCAACAAGGTTCAGGTTATTTCTAAGAACAACGACGATGAACTCTACTGCTGGGAATCTTCAGCCGGAGGTTCCTTCACCATCAGGGAATGCGAAGACGATCTTACCAGAGGAACCAAAATCATCCTTCACATCAAAGAAGATCAGGAGGAGTACCTTGAGGAGAAGAAGCTGAAAGACATCGTGAAGAAGCATTCCCAGTTCATCGGCTACCCGATCATCATGCACGTTGAAAAGGAGAGGGAAATTGAAGTGAGCGACGACGAAGAAGAAGAGGTGCAGGAGGAAGGAGCTGGAGATGATCAGCCCAAAGTGGAAGATCTCGACGAGAACGAAGAGTCAGAATCTGCTGATAAGAAGAAAAAGACAAAAAAAATCAAGGTACTTAATTAATATCATATAGTAAATTTTTTGCTTCTTATTATTCTAAGAAGAATAACATTTTATACATAAAGTTTATTGTAGTTCCAATCAATATTCTTAAATTCTCACAAAGTTTAATATAATTAATTTTTATTGTCTTGATAAGTTTAAATACGAATAATTCATCAAATTTAATACAAAAAATTCTAACAAATGTTTTCTTAACGTGGCATTTTATATTACAATTCGTTATAACTACCTCATTTTAAAATAACCACATCACTTTTATAATACCTTATTATGTAACAGGAGAAATACATTGATCAAGAGGAACTCAATAAGACCAAACCTCTTTGGACTCGCAACCCTGCCGATATTTCAGGTTATGAGTATGGAGAATTTTACAAGAGTCTGACCAACGACTGGGAAGATCATCTTGCTGTGAAGGTTAGTTATAATTATTTTATTAAACTCAAGATAATTATACAAAAAACATAAAACTGCAATGATGATGTTTCCACGTTCGCAGTTTCCACTGAATACTTTTTGTAAATGACAGCGAAAATCTTCCTTGGATGTCTGAGCAGTTTCTAGTTGAATTAAAATAAATAAAAAAAAATTAAATTTAGTTAAACACTCTCTTCTTTTAACAGCACTTCTCAGTGGAAGGACAACTCGAGTTCCGTGCTCTTCTGTTTGTGCCAAAACGCGCGCCAATGGATCTTTTCGAGAACAAAAACAGCAAGAACAACATCAAATTGTACGTTCGTAGGGTATTCATCATGGACAATTGTGAAGAACTCATTCCTGAATACCTCAGTTAGTTTCTAATAAAAGTTGTTACATAGTATTTATCTAAAATAAATATGGTAAGTAAAAATTTAAATAGTTAGATTAATGTTTAAATTGACTTTATACATTAAATTGGAAGGAAATTTAAGACTTAAAATATAATTTTGTAAATTATTCTCAAAATTATAAACTCAATTAAAATTGTTTTGACGCATATATTACGAAACAGAGTTTTGTAAGATACTTTATTTTAACAATTTAATTCCTACAGACTTCGTCAAGGGTGTTGTCGATAGCGAAGATCTTCCTTTGAACATCTCAAGAGAGACTCTTCAGCAATCTAAGATTTTGAAGGTCATCCGCAAGAACATTGTGAAGAAATGTATGGAATTGTTCACTGAGATCAGCGAAGACCAGGAACAATTCAAGAAATTTTACGAGCATTTCGGAAAGAACTTGAAGTTGGGAATCCACGAGGATTCGCAAAACAGGAAGAAATTGTCAGGATTCCTCAGATACCACTCTTCTCAAACAAGTTTGTATTTGTTACTTATTGATTATTCTTTGCTGTTTTTCTTTCAGTAATTTGATTGTTCATTAAAATTTTAAAAAGTTATGTAATACGAAACTTGAAATCAAATAATTAATAACACAAGTTTTAAAAGTTTTTTAAATGCGTGCAACATCAAGTAGAAATAATAAAACTCTCTCTTTTTACAGCTGAAGAGATGACGTCACTAGCTGATTACGTCACGAGGATGAAGGAGAATCAGAAGGACATCTATTACATCACCGGTGAATCGAAAGAACAAGTTCAAAACTCTGTCTTTGTCGAAAGAGTTGTCAAGAGAGGATTCGAGGTAGCTACTAAATAATAACTTAAAAATAAAAAAAAATAATAAAATGAATAAAGTTATTTATTAAGTTTAACAAAATTTCAAAAAATAACATAAGTAGCATTAGCATTTCAAAATAAAAATCATAAACAAACCAATTGTATTAAATAAATGATACCAATTTAGGTTCTCTACATGACGAAGCCAATTGATGAGTATTGCGTGCAGCAGTTGAAAGAATATGAAGGCAAGAATCTTGTCAGCATCACAAAAGAAGGACTCGAACTGCCAGAAGATGAAGAAGAGAAGAAAAAATTCGAAGAAGCCACAAAGAAGTTCGAGCCTCTCTGCACCGTCATGAAGGAAATCTTGGACAAAAAAGTCGAAAAGGTTAGTTATCGGTATTCACTTTTAATCAGTTTATTACAATGATAGTAAATTTAAATACTTTTTAAAGTATTAAAGCGTAACTTTTACGACTTTTAAATTATAATTAAATAAATATATTGATATTTAAAAAAAACTGGTGGCTACACCATCAGATCATAAAAGTAAAATTAAAATAGAAATCGTTATTTGAAGTAATTTAAAGCTAATACTGATTGTTTAAAGAAAATTTACCAGAAGTTAAAAAGCGATATTTGAAATAGTATTATGGCAATCTACTTACTCATTTTTATATTTTCATTTCCTCATAGTAGTAAAATTTCCTCATATTTTCATTTCCTCAACATTGTTGATGATGGCCGAAATAAATATTGGCTAAAACTGATCAAACGAGCGCAGACTACAATCTCACAACAAGCTGACAATGTCTGAGACGTTGAGCTGTGAATGATATGGCTGTGTCATTTTTTCAACTTTACCCACAAACGTTCGCTTCAGTGCTTAGTACTTAAGCCCGCTTGTTTAAGATCACAATAGCGGTTTCTCGCGACTATTCCTGCCTGATGAGTCCTAATAAGGACGAAACCGGTCGTAGGATTGTCTCGGATGCTGTTGTTGTTGATCTTGCGGTAAAGTTCATTGTTTATTATTATATATACTCATACAGGGTTGCCACTCGGTCAGGAAAAGTCAGGAAAAATTTGAAAAAATTACAAAAGTCAGGAAAAAATGGGGGGTTTTGAAAAAAAGTCAGTAAAAGTCAGGAAATTTGATAAAAATAAAATATCAGATTTTGTCAGTTTAAATTTACAAAATTCCTTGTTTTCCAAAGCCTTCAAATGGTAAAAGTCAATTAAAAGTCCTTTAAAGTCAGAAAAAAATTCCAAAATTTTCCTAGAAATTTACAAAAATATTTAATTTTATTTCCAATGCCTTCAAGCTCGTATAAATTAGTAAAATATCCTTTATTAAACTCCAAAAATTTTCTATTAAATATTGAACAAGTACCCTACTTGAACAAGCAGATTTTGTAAGCTTTTTAGTTTTGATGATCTGTAGCAAGGACACTTCCATAGTGAAACTGTGATATATACACAAAAGTTTATCTAGCATAATTTTAGAATCAAAGAGTTTTTTGATTAAGTAAACAATTGAGTTCTTTATAACTAAGCAGTTAGTTTAGTATTTTATGTAACAAGTTAGTGTGTATACTTTACCTCTTTTTAATTTTTCCAAATTTGTTTAAATTTATAAAATAAGTTATAAGAGAGGTATATGCAAAGATTAAGTTTACTTATTATTTGTATTTTTTGTAGAGTAACTCAAGTTTTTAAATTAAATAAGAGTATATCTATTTGTTACAAATTTTATACTAGTTTAGTATTAGATGAAGAGGTTGAAGTGCTAATAAAAAAACTAAGAAAATAAATTTTAGTACATACATTTAAAAAAAACAGTATTTGATTAAGTTCTTTATTGTTTTAATGTTTTAACTGTAAAAGTTCGTTATTGTTTAAAGGTTTGAGTTGTGAAAGTTCGTTATTAATTCAAGGTTTTAATTGTAAAAGTTCGTTATTGTTTAAAGGTTTGAGTTGTGAAAGTTCGTTATTAATTCAAGGTTTTAATTGTAAAAGTTCGTTATATGTCGTTTCGTTTATTTAGATACATTTATACCTGGAAATTGTAAAAAATTGTGTTCTTTATTGTTTTAAGGTTTCAACTGTAAAAACTTGTTATTGTTTCAAGATTTTAATTGGGAAAGTTCGTTATTAATTCAAGGTTTAAATTGTAAAAGTTCCTTATATGTTGTTCGTTTACCTAGATACATTTATGCTAGGGTTTGCTAAAAAAATGTTTATTTTTTCAGACAAGCTGTGTTTATAAGGTAATAATACAAGTATTTTGTTGATAGAGCTGTTTATTACAAACATCAATCATACACAGATGGTTTAAGTGATTTACTGGAAGTTTGATGATAGAATTCAGCAAAAAACTGTTGTTTTTAACCTGTATAAAAATTAGATTGGAAGCTTTATATAGTTTAAAGTGTTAGATTATGTATTTTAAAATAAGTTTAATTTAAGAGTTGGATTTAGAAAAGTCAGGAAAATTTTGGTAAAAAGTCAGGAAAAGTCAGGAAATTTTTCTCAGCTTGATGAGTGGCAACCATGCTCATAGTCTTTAAAATTATTTTCCTATTCTTCACAGGTGTTGGTATCTAACCGTCTCGTGCAATCGCCTTGCTGCATTGTTACGTCACAACACGGATATTCGGCCAACATGGAACGGATCATGAGGGCTCAGGCGTTGAAAGATTCAAGCTCGATGGCGTACATGGCAGCGAAGAAGAATTTGGAAATAAATCACGATCATCCCATCATGGAACAGTTGAGAGTGAAGGTTGAAGCTGACAAGAACGACAAGTTTGTTTATTATATATTTTTTTCAATACTCTAAACATGAATTGCTGCTCATTTTAAGTGATTTCAAAACTTTTTAAAATCTGTTCATCATAGACTTCTAAACAAAAAGTAAGCGTATGTGTGTAGTTTATCATAAAAGCATATATTCATTACCAAAATTTATTAAAAAGATTTTTGCTTGATAATTTATTACTGTTGTTTTAGTATATAACTAAGGTACTTTTAAGTTTATTGATATATTGTTAATAAATCAATAACAGATCAGTGAAAGACTTGGTGATGCTTTTGTTCGAAACTTCACTTCTCGCATCCGGATTTTCACTGCAACATCCTTCAAAACACGCTTCTTCAGTTCACAGGATGATCCAACTCGGTCTTGGTAAGACAATTTTGATAATTATATAAAAAAAATTACGAGACGTAATCGAAGTCTTTTCAAATTCTTTTCTCTCTCTTTTTTAAATGCTAGTGTTTAGTATGTTAACAGGTTTTACGTTTTACTATGGAGGAGTTTAGGTTTAATATTTAGGAGTATTATTTATATACAATAAACTATCTAAGCTCGTTTATTTGTGCGTGTTTGTTGAGTTTCATCATTAAAATTTTCTTTAGGAATTGACATGGAGGTGGAGGAAACTGAAGAAGAAGTCGAGATGCCACCACTGGAGGGAGACGCCGAGGAAGACGCCGGCCGCATGGAAGAAGTCGATTAAAAGCTTCAAATTTTATCCGCTCGATGGCGTTGCAGAGTCTTATAACGTTTTTGCTACTTTAATTCCATTGAGCACATGTTTTTTTAGGATAATTACTTTATGTATTTTAGGAAATTTGAAACTTAGTTAGTATTTATAAATATGTTGATATTTTTAAACTTTCGTTTTCTTTCTTCAATAAACTTGCTAGCTAAATGAAAATGTTTATATTAATTTTTTTAACCTTAGATATGTATGGCTTTTAATTCCTAGCATTTACCAAACAGTTTTTACGGTTATGAAGTAAGTATGTGCATGTTGACTGATCTACTAATTATTCTTACTTAAAATAATGCAGTAATTCACTAATTTAATTAGAATTTCCTTTTATCCTGCGAAAAAGTGATGTGTTAAATTTTAGTTTGGCATTTATATAGTTGAAGAATTTCCCTTGTTTTATAAAAAAAAACACAACACATATTAAACACTTATGCTATGTGAAAATAACTGAAAGAACAATTGACGTAAAATTTTTAGATTTAGTTTAACAACCTTATATTGTTAGAAATAAATTAAATGCTTATATATATTTTACTTAACTCTATAAATAGCGTTGTTTAAATAACTTCAGTTGTTGTTATTTTTCGAATACAATATACTAAATCAGTGATTTTTAATCTGGGGATAAATTTCTTTGTTTTAGGGGGTATATTTTCTTTATTACAAGTTATGTAAACTAATGTTTATTAAGTGTCTTTTTAATTTGTAAGATAGTATTTGACTATATATTTTATAGTTAAATAAATTTGTTGAATTTTACATTTTTTAAGTCTAATATTCAAAAAAATATAGTTTCTTTTTTTCAAATAGGGGTAAACTACAGTCCAAAAAAGGGTGAAACATGAAAAAAAGTTAAGAACCGCTGTACTAAATGGTTTTTAAATTTTAACAGCTTTCTCATAAAACTGATAAACAGGCTGGTTTACTAAACCTAACTACGTATTAAACCATAAGTTTTTTATGTGATATTTTATTTAGTTAAAATCAAAACTTAATTTTCAGTTAAGCATTAAAACCCATTACTTCAGTAATATATTGAAAAGTAATATTTTCATAAATAAGTTTTTTTTCTAATGTAACCTAAACATATTACAACGTTAACAAGCAACGCTATACAACAATAAATGTGTAGATTTGATGAGTAATTTTTTCTGCTGGTTTTTTGATAACTTGAATAAGTTCTAAAAAAAAATTATATAATTCTTTAGTATTTTAATATTGATAACGTAAGATGGAAAATATGTTTACTTATTTATTATAAAAAGCATAATTATTTAATGTTAGGTAATTAGTTTTGATAGGTCAACTAGGCTTTGAAATTCCATACTAATTATAAAATAAATAACTTTGCCTTCTTTTAATAAAGCGATTAACATAGACTAACAATTGTGTTTTTAGATGCTATAAATATTATGGTGTTAATTAAATTATGTTTTTAAACCATAGAAAAAACAAAAAAGTAAGTTAAAAAGCATTTTAAACTAAGCGCTTCATCTAATAAAAGTTTACTGACTGATATTTTAAACAACATAGAATTTAGTTTACTTGTAAGGTTGTCCGAAACTATTTACACAATTTTGGTTTGTAACTTATTATTATCCTACAACACATATGAATTAAAATATTTTACAACCTGTTTTACAACTTATAAAAGTATTTTATTTAGACAAAACTAATCTTCTGAACAGAATAAATTTAAGAAACACTAAGTATGTAATATCAACCGAACAAACATAATTATCCAAGCAACAAGTGTCTGTTAAGTTTTTTATTAAAATTTATAATATAAGCTAAGTAAAACTTCATTTTCTGTAACACTGCACAAAAATAAACTAATTTCTGGATGTCCTAAAGTAGCACAATTTAAAATCATTTTTATTTTTGATAAGTTATTTTTTACTCTTTCAACTTAGATGGGAATAGTATACAAAAGAAAGTTTAAATGAAACAAGCAATGTTTAAATTTAGTATAAATTTTACTAAATTAGTCTACAAAACAATAATGGTAAATATATTATTGTACTGTACGCAAACTTGTATGTCTAATCCACTAATTTTCACTTAATTTTTTTTTGGTTACTTACTGCAAGGTTATTATTTACTGTATTCTCGTAGACATACTAGCAGTTTGAAGTTTTACTTCTATTTTCTGTCTTCAAAAGTTATAGAATTATGAATAAACGTTCATGTTGGATTTATTGAGTTTTGTTAATTTAATGTAAGTCTTTAAGTTTTAAATTAGCTAAAATGATGGAACTGCGTTACAGAGCTTTTTAAGTTTGTTTAAAGTTATAATCAAACTTGCATAATGTCTGATAGCAAATACCTACACAAATACTCCAGTATGAAATTTTAAAATTAAAACAAAATTTTTATTCAGAATTTAGAACTATTTATGTATGGAATTCTGACAAATCTAGTTGTAAATGTTAACTTTTGAATGCTCCCATTAAGACTGATATTTTTTATTTGGACCTGGTATTTTAAAATTAAAGTACCTGTAAAAATAACTATTACATAAGTAATAGCTTAAGTAATATATTTCAGAAAACAAATGCATATATTTAGCATTAGCTCTGTGCTAGTTAAAAGGATAAAATATTTGTATGACCGTAAACAGTACCCAATATACTTGGTTGAAATACGTTTTGATAGCAAAATAAATTTTTGTAAATTTATTTATTAAAAATGCATAAACTCTGCATAATTTTAGTTTTTACTGCACAGAAAGTTTAAGATTTTACAAGCATTTTAGTTTCATTATGTTTACTATAATTTTTTACCCTCATACTTTGATTTTTTTTTGCTTGATTTTATTTAAAGTTTTTTTTTTGTATTCTTTAACAAAGTTACACTTATACAAGATAGATCTTATTTAAGTTTAATTAACTTATTGATATAGTCTAGTCCTAGTGTACAAAAATTTTGTTTTATTCATACTTTCTTTTGTGTTCTTTAATAAAATATTAAAATTTACCTCTTAAAAATCATCTGATGCAGATGAAGAATTTAAATTTAAGATAGCACAGGTTTGGTGATAAACTAATATTGAATAAAAATAATACTTAAATACTTTAAAAAAGATTAGTTTGAACTGAAGATTCCTTATAACCATTAAAGAAACAGGTAGGGTGGTAACAAACAGTTTTACTCAACTCATTGTAAACTTGTCTACTTTCTTATTAATTTTTTTTTTCTTAAAAATTTATTTGATTTTACTAACATATATTATTTTGCTTTAGTTGAAACACATTTAATTTTATACACAATGTTGTTACATATTGATAACAATTGCAAAACAGACTGTAATTATCCTAGTGCTACTAGTTTTGTAAATAATAGTTAAGCAATAACTATAAAATTATACAAAATTAACTTAATAATTTTATTTGTATTTTAAAGTTTATATTTTTATTGCTTTTAAGTTAAAAAAAGCTAAAAATATTATTTGAAAAAGAAGTTAGTCTACTTTGATAATAAAAATTATTATGATTTTTTTAAGTATAGCTTGAAAGATTATTTCATCAAAGTCTGTTTAGGTCTTGGTTTTCCAAGGAAGAAGATTTTAGCTATCAGGGGCATAAGAAACTAATGAATAGACAATTGGAAAAGGGATGACTATTATTTAAATTTCTCCAAAACAGGAGACTATAAAAATAAGTAAAGAAAACACTGGTTTAGAAAATGCCTGTAGATATAATATATTAAATACACAAAAAAAAACATAGTAAGTTCGATGAAGTACAGTTTAGTTTTACATTAGATCAATTTCATAATTTTTTCAAACAGTTTTTGTTCTCGAAAAAAAATAAATGCAAGATACCAAAGAGAACTGATCAAAAAGGCTCCTTTAACCTAAAATTCATAATCTGTAGTTATCCTCTGTTGTTAAAATAATTTTTTAATTAACTTTCAACACTTAAAATAATTTTAATACTTTGTATGTTCAACATTAAGTGTTTTTACAAAAAAAAACAATTTAAAACAAAATTAATTATTTTGTATATCTAAATATTTTCAGTTATTAGTCTTTTTTAAACTTTTTTACGGGTAACACAGACTCCAGAAACATAGCTTTGAACCGCCCTTCAAAAAGATTCAAAATCTAATATTTAAGAACTTTTTTCATTATAAAAAAAGGTTTAAATTACTGTTTTATGCTTCATAGTAATAAGTATATTAAATAGAATCGAAAAAGAAGAAATGTTCAAGACATTTGGTAGAAGGACCTGGTGTACAAAAAGGTCTCTCAGTCATTGATTCATACGTTTTAGTTATACAAGTTTGAGCAAATTAGTTTTTGTTCAATAATCTTACCTACACCACTAGAAAAAATCAATCAAAAAAACAACAAGTACTAACCATTGTTAATTAAAACGTGAACTTGAGCGAATAATTTAGCATTATTTGTTTAGTTTAGTATAAAATTAAATGACACTCGATTCTCAGTTTTAAATATAAAAACAATGTGTAAAATAATAATAGAACATATATTATAATTAGTGATGTACCGGACTCACTATCCGGGTCCGGCCGAATCCTAATTTGAAAAAAAAAGTCCGGATCCGGGTCCGGCCGGATCCTAACAGAGATCCGGCCGGTTCGGATCTAGTTAGTAAAAAAGAGCATACAGAAAAGAATTTTTTCAAAAACAAACCCTGTGTAAATTAAAAGGAGCCATTTTTGTCAGAAAATTAAACACCTACCGTGATTGGCTCATTTCGTACACGTGACTAATATACATTTGTTTACATTTAAACTATGAAACAAACATTTCAGAAATGCAACTCTTTACCTCTGTTGTAAAATTAAAAAATTTACTACCAAATTGTCAACCTTATGGCTAGCTGTTCTACTGATTATTTGATTAAAGTAATTTTAGACTCAGGCTAGTTTATACTCACTCTAGCTAGTTTTTTTTTTTTGACTTAAACAGTGGCAACCCTGCTAGTTTGAAAATTTTTGGGAATTTTTGAAAATCTAAGGCTGCCTCAGGCTAGTTTAGTTTTTTAGATTTTGAATGAGTTTGAGATGATCCAGTTTTCAATATTTTGTGATTTTCTAGTTAGTTTTGTTCAAGAACTTGATTTTAATTGATTTTAGATTGGTAAGGCTATAAGGGGGTCCACCTTGATTTTTCAAAGTTGATCTTATTTGATAGAATTTAACCTTAGCTACCAGATATTTTTTACAGCTTAACAAAATTCAAAGTAGTTTTCGAGATACAAGGGGTCAAAGCCGGCCAGCTCAATAGCTTCCTTATGCAAACTAAAAAGTCGAAAAAAAAACCATTTCATTAAAAATCTATCTCTTTCTCCCAGTTTTCCTCCCTTATTCAAATTTTCACAGTTAACTCTATTAAATTTTTATCATTTTAGTGTAGAATTTTTTTTTATTTTTAGAAAAAGTCCCTTTTTTTCAAAAAAGGTTTTTTTTTTTTTTGAATTTTAGACCTTAAATTTGTAAATTTCAATTATTTGAAATTCCAACACTCAAAAGCTTTTAAAATGTGTAAGAAATATTTTTCTAAAAATTTGAGGTACCTAGCTTAAAAAACCTAGGAGGAAATAGATTTTTAGTGAAATGGATATTTCCGCGTTTTTAGCTTGCGCCTTCCATTAGGTCCCTATGGAACTCCTCGGCTTTGACCGCTTATATATCAAAAGCTACTTTGAGTTTTGTAAAGCTATAAAAATCATCTGGTAGCTAAGATAGTATTCTATTAGATAAGATCAACTTGTAAAAAAAGTGTTTAACCCCCCTATAGCCTTAATTGTAAACATTACTTAAAATGTTCAACCTTGTGGCTAGCTGTTCTACCGATTATTAGCTTACATAAATTATTATTTTGGTTTTCAAAATCTCATTCTGACTCAGGAAAGTTTATAATCACTCAGGTTAGTTTTTTTTGAATCAAAGAGTAACAACCCTGATATTTGCTAAAATTAGGTGATATTCTGGTTGCCAAAAATCATGGAAAGCTTATAAGTTTAGCAAAAAAGATATTTTAGTGTTTTTTATTGTTCTTTCAATTAGAAGTTTTTTTTTACTGTTCTATCAATTTCAAGTTTTTCTTTTGTTCTTTCAATCTTAATAAAATTTAAATGTAAATATTGTTCAGAAAATTAGCAAACATACCAGCTACTATTTTTAACTGTTAATCTTTACTAGACCTTAATAACATATCATAAACTTTCTTATTATTTAATCATTTTAGCAGCACATCTATATGTTTTAGTCTAATTTTTTTCAAATGATAATTTTTACAATTCAAAAGTATATAGTTAGATATAACACATAAAAGATAAACTTCACTCAATTATACTTAGTTAGTAGTTAGTTATATATATATATATTTTGCATTATCGTACATAGTAGTTTCTATAATACTTACATTACAAATAACTTAGAGTATTAAGAATCCGGATCCGGCCGGATTTTAATTTGTAAAAAATATCCGGGTCCGGTTCCGGCCGGATCTTAATTTAAAAAAAAAAATCCGGATCCGGTTCCCGCCGGATTCTAATTTGAAAAAAAAGTCCGGATCCGGGTCCGGCCGGATTCTAATTTGAAAAAAAAGTCCGGGACCGGGTCCGGTACACCACTAATTTTAATATATATTATAATAAAAGAATACTTACAATACAGAGTTGTTATTCAGGCTAGTAAAAATATTTATAAACTGAGATAAATTTATCTATCAAAATCCAGAGTAAATTTAACTGTTAATTTTTTTTTTAATTATAATGAATTTTATAAACCAAATTATAAGTTTAAGTTTTGGCGCAGTGTGTCTTATACTACTTCAATAGCTGACTAACGTAATTTGCAGTCAGATTACTAAATTTAAATTTAACTTATTTATTCTTATACCAAAACTCTATATAAACTAGTAGATGTACCTTTTTCAAAAACATTAAAGTTGTTTAAACGCGACGAATAAGAATAAAACTTAAAATGATTTTGTAATACTTGTTAAATAATATCCTGAAACCATTTTTAATTTTATCAGATTAAATCCGACCAATGTAAATTACTTTTTGATAAAATAAGTTTACAACTATTTAAAACAATTTTAAATTTTAGATACACTACATAAATTACTTAATAACATGAGCTTCATAAAAAATATTTTCAAAAAGAAAAACCAAACAAAGCAACAACTTCTAAATTCAAGTTGTAAACTAGAGGATCAAAACTTGTGCACGAAAAAATTAGGAAATATTTACAAAGACGCCAAAGTCAGTAACGATGTAACAGTATGCAACTTCATACAAGGACAATTAGAAAACTCTGCTATGATAGCCGCCATGGCTTCGCTGGCAACAAACATTGAAGTGTACAAAAGAGTTGTAAAGATTAAAGTTGAAAATAAATTGCATGTTCTCTTCAGTCTTTTTAAAAGCGGAAAAGTTTGCAACGTTGTTGTCAACGACAACTTGGCGTTTTCCCACAACGAGCTGATTTACTCCCGAAGTTCGGATGAAAATTATGTAGGTCCGTTGCTGGAAAAAGCGTTGGTTCAATTGCATTTTGACGGGAACTACCAACCTGCCGAGGGAGTTTGCCAAGCTTTTGTTTTAACGAGCTTGACTAATTTTTTGTACGAGTTGTTTGTGGGTTACCACAGTTCTGTTTATAAAATCCACGATGTCATCAGACACGGGTTGAACACTGGTTCATTGATGTGCGTTACTTTTAGAGAGGGATCAAGTGAAGTTGAATTAAGAGCTGGGGTGTCGTACACTGTTATTGACATGAGCAAGGATTTTGTAAAAGTGTATGACGTAAGCGGTAAAATTGAACTCGTGTACAAAGATTTTTTCTTTCATCTGTTGAAATATTTTGAAATTTGTTATTTTGACAACAAGGTGTTTGAAATGCCGCAAATAAAAACTTTGGTTGATCTTACTGATCCCTGGTGTGCTTTAGATGAGGGTAAAGAATGTTGGTGCTCATGCTACGATTTGCTGGTTGAAGAAAATGACACGGTAATGCTCTTGAATTTACCTGCTAAACTCATCATAAACATGCGTTTATATATTTCAAGTGAAGAAACTGAAAAAACAATTAAACACCTTAAATTGATAATTTGTTCTAACTCTTCAATTAGATTAGATTTCAATAGTGGAAAATACAGAATAGTTTTTAAGATCTTTCAAAGTGAAAATTATGAAAGTTTTAACAACATTTCAGAAAGTTTAAAACAAGAAGATGATCTTATTTTGATTCGTTTTGCTTCTACAAAATATTTTACAATGAACAAAACATATTAAAATGAACTTAAATAGAGGAATTTGTAACATTGGCTCTAGGACTCTTAGACTATCTTTTTTTATCTAGTAAATAAATATACATATACAACATAGATAATTCTAGAAACTCATATCTTAGTTGTACTTTACAACTAAATACTGAAACACTTTTTAAAATGCATAAGGTTTCACTTTTTTACTCTTAGTGCTTCTTTTAAATATAAAGAACTTTTAAAAAAATTTACACATTTACTCTTTATTTTTTCGTCAAAAATATATTTTGTGTTTTGTTGTGTTAATTGTTGATTTTTTATTGTTTTATTGTAATTTTATATCCACTAACGATTAATTTGTTTTACAATTACTAATGTTTTTAGGGTATTTCCTAATAATTAAATTATAAAATCTTGTTAATTTTGAAGTTTTAAAGATCTAATTTTTAAATTTTTAAAGGTATCTCATATTAGTTGGTTTGGTGATTGTCTAGTATGATAATAATAACTTTTTTTAATTGTTATTTAAGCAGTTTTCTATGCATACCAAGGTAATTAGTATTCGTAAACTTCTTATTCTATGTCAATAAAAATTGTTGCACAATAATTTATAGCTTTAATTTTTCGTAATATATTACAAAATAACTAAGTTAATGTCAAAACTTAGCACAAACATATAATTTTAAAAAATATAATTATAACATTTTGTATGGACTTGTATTTCAAGTATTATGTTAATATAATTTTTCAGATTTCAAGAGCCATAAAAGTAAACTAACTAAACTATTTAAGAAATTAAATATTTTAAAAATAAGGACGTGTTTAATAATAGTATAGCCAGTTTGCAATTTTTTTTTAACTAGCTATTCGCGTTTTAATGCATAAAAAAAGCAAGTATTACGTTAACAACTCTGTAAATTCTGTTGAGTTATAATCTTATATTTTGAGTTTAATAAAAGAAGAACCTTTGTCCATTTATTTAGTACCATAGTGTTATGTTTTTGGTTAAGTTTGTTAGAATTGTTTTTATTTAAAACATTTATAAATAAAATCTTGGCTTTAATGACAAAAATAAAAATAACTAATTAAACATTAATCAGTTTAAACAAAAACTATTGAAAGTTTTTCTTAGAACTAAAACACTTATAAGTAACAATAAACACTTGAATTTTTAAAGAATAACTAGCTTAAGATCGAACAGAAAACTTCGCAATTACTAATGCATTTAAAAAAAAATAAAGTTTGTCATATAAACTAAAAAGAAAAACAATAACCAGGTAAAACAATACTTTATCATTCAAAAAACTCTTTTGCACACAAAAATTCCATTCAAACGTTCATGGTGTAAAGCTGCAGGTTCATGTAACCTTGCAGGCTGTTGGCGAACAATGCAGCCAGTACCACCGATGTAAATATGAAGAAGAACTTGAGCAGTGCGGACTTGAAGTGCTGAAGATCGATGTCCTGCCGGGCCAAGTTGGCCTCGTTTGTGTAAGTTTGCGTGAACACGTGCAAAAAACAAAAAAAAACAAGAAGCTCAAAAACATTTAGTCTAAAGACCTGGTGTACGAAAAGACCTCAAGTCGTACACCACAAAACAAAATTTAAGCTTAAGATAAAAATAATTAAACACTTATTTGTAAGCTTACTATGGATAACCTTTTTCTTAACCTTCTTAAGAAAATTAAGTCATTTTTATTAAAAGTTGTATCAATTAGCTGATTTTATTTTTGTTTGTTTAAAGCAGGGTTTCCAAGATTTTTTTTTTAAATGGCCCCCTTCAATAAGACTACTCAAAAAACTACGGTTTAAAAACACCTAAGACTAAAAACAACCCCAAGAATATCTAGTGTCAGTTTCAAAATTACTAATAAAAACTACTATAACCTTTTTTTTGCGCTTCATCTGCAACTTAAGAATATCTAGTATAAGTTTCAAAATTTTATGACTGTCAGAAATTTGAAAACACCCCCTTCCGCCGTTTTACTAGTTGTTGCTCTCGACTTATTAAAATCGCCCACTTTAATAAACCCTGGTTTAAAGTCTTAAAAAGTGTTGGAAATTGTTTTTCAAGAAAAGATACAAAGCATGTATTAAAAGTTTGAAAACTTGAAATACTTTTGTAAAAACAAACGTGTATGATGTTTAATATTTACAATACTATAAACTATTAAAAGCATATTACCATAATTTAAAATAATTTTGAAGAAAAATATTTTGCAGAAATAACTACAGTTGGAAAATCTGTAAAGTACGTACCTTGAACCAAGGCAAAAGTGTCTTTATTACATGAAATGCGTACCTTAAAGTTTTGAAAGGAATTTAGCTCTTTTCACACCGAATAGTAGATATAACCTACATATTCTAGTTACAAATAAGGTCTAGTATAGTTGTTTTTAGATTTACTTAGTTAAAAAAAAACAATTGTTTGATATAAGAATTATTAGTTTTAAAATAATGTTTTTTTTACGTTTAAGTTCGTTCGTTTAATAATATTTTATAAAGATCCCACTTATTTTCGAGATTTAGTGCGTAACTTTTTCGGGTGCATACTTTATCGATATTCCTACTGTACTTTACCACTACCTAGAACTGTTTGATATAGTTTTATAAGATAAAAAACTTATTTGACTATTAGGTAAGCAAAGGGTTGATCATGCCCATTCGATCATCAGACCAAAAGCTTCCGGTAGACTGAGACCGGTTTCGTCCTTATTAGGACTTATCAGTCAGTCACAACCGGAAAACTTGCAGTCGTCAATCTACAAACGGTTTATGAAACTTTCCAGCGAAGCAACCATTTGCAATGATCAGTGACGTTAGCATTTTCTTTTGCCGTGCAACGTTTAAGATGCTGTCCACTATGCAAGACACCGGTACGCTCGTATCAATATTGAATTGGTACGATCAATCCTTTGTTAAACTTGAGCTTGTCTCACGGCAAACTAAAGTCCAGGCTTCTTCTAAGCAGACTTTCGCCGATTTTTTTGTTGATCTTGATACGAGCAACTTTTAAACACTAAGCTTGCACAGTGCTTGTTTCTAAATTGGAAGTTACAGATAAGTATAAACTATTTTTCCGAACTGATTTTAGAACTTTTAACATTGAATACAAAATTATCAGATATAGTTTCAAAACTACCACTGTGATGTTCTTGTAAAAGCTACTAAAAGTTTTTGATAGCTAGATTTCGCCTATTTTAGTTTGAAACCATATTAGGTGTAGAAATGTTAGTAATTTACAGTGATTGAAGATTATTTCAATAAAAATAAATGATAAAAAAAGTATAAAAATAACAGTTTTATAGTTTGTCTTAGAAAGCATGACGCATCAAATCAATGAAGTTATAAACTAAGTAAAAAATCAGGACAAACATTGTTATAAAGTATTTAAAAGTTAAGCAGAATTATAAGTTATAAGATCTAAAGTCATAACTACAATGTTCTAACTTCTAGATCAGGGTTTCCCAAATTTTTTTGTCATAAGGCCCCCTTTAAAGAAATAAAAATAGCTGTGGCTCCCTCCGACAAGGTTTTTCAGAAAAACTATCATTATATACGCCTAAGAACTTTTTTGATCTTCATCATCAACTCCAGAATATCTTGTGTAAATTTTAGATTATGGCCTTGTGGCTACCCCTTTTGCAAATTATTGCCAACTAAATTTCTGAATTTTCTTATAATATCTGTACAAGTCTTTTAAAACTGCCATTAAATTAGCGTAAAACCTTTTTTTCTACTTTTCACTGTGAATTTCAGAATAAGTAATATAAGTTTCAAAAGTTTCAAATTATGACTTCAACAATACAATTATCACATCACATTTGATCGCAACACTACAACTATCACATTACAGTAGATCCGAACGATACAACTATTACATCACAGTAGACCGCAACACTACAACTATCACATCACAGTAGATCGCAACACTACAACTATCACATTACAGTAGATACGAACGATACAACTATTACATCACAGTAGACCGCAAAATTACAACTATCACATCACAGTATTCCGCAACACTACAACTATCACATCACAGTAGATCCGAACGATACAACTACCACATCACAGTAGATCGCAACGACACAACTATCACATCACAGTTATTTATTTATGCAGAAAAGAAAGAAGTTAGTTGGTACTTGTATCTCAGTAGTTGTGTGAAGTGAGCACTTGGTAAAAGTGAGTCTGAACTTTCATGTTTGCTGTCTGATTTGTATCCACTGTACTGTTCAAAAAACTTGAAAAAGGATCTTGAGTTTGCTTTTCTTTGTATATTTTTTCAACCAGGTAAGGTCCTACGTACTTAATTTAGGATAGCACATAATATCAAGTTTCTTTTTGAACCACAAATTGAATGCTTTTCTTTATAGACATTAGCTAAAGTTAAAAAAGTAGTAACTTTTATTTTACTTACTTACAACTCGTATATCATTTTTCAGTAAGTAAAATAAGAGTACCTCGAGCCGCCTCTCTTTTACTATAACTTTATTAACTAATACACTGTAAAAATTAATTTCGTTTATTGATAACTAAAACATTAATGGTATAACTTTTGAATTATTTTTATGCTTATACTTCTTACTTTTATTAAAATTAACTTAATGGCTTAGGCTTATTTTTAAAAGAACATTGAAGTAAACTGGTTGCTGTAATTTGTCTAAGAATTCATTAGTTTTTAGGGTATAAAATTTAAACCTAAAAAGTTAGCCTCACTATTAGTATCAAATTCAATTCTTATGTGTTAATAAAATTAGAAGCTTCGAGCTTAAGTTTACCAATAAAAGTTGTAAAATTTTTATTAACTTATCGTTTTGAATATAAAGTTTACGCTTAATTGTTTAAATTTAAATGTGATGCTCGAGTAATTGTGTTATAATTTTTTTGTATAGAATTCTTGCAACGATTGTAATAATTTTAGCCATTAAGATTTACCACACTCTTTTTTTACCTACCTACCATGGTAGAGAAATATGACCTGAGAAATTTCTGGCAGGCACATTAAAGAAAAGTATTTAACTTTTGCATAAACTAAAACAGTACTAGGCTTTAAAAGTGTTTTCTATCTAAAGTCAAACTAACAACTTAATGACTTAGCAAGTGAGAAAAAGCATCATTTACAATATAAACTTTATAAAGAATAATTTAAGGTAGTTATAAATTAAACTAATAAGTGTACAATATCTTGTTGAATAAGGCAAAGTAACACTAATTGTTACTTATGAAAACATAAATCTTTTATACTTTTTAACTTAAAATATTTCTTTTTTTTTTGGTATGACTAACTAAAATTAAGTACTAAATAGTTATCTAAGCAGATCCTCTTTTTTTTTTCAAGGTTTGTAATACATCTTCATAAAAATTACGCTTGAGAACTGTTTTTTTTTGTAACTAAAACTTATGTAGTATTTTCCTAATTAGCTTTAACGCTCGCCGAGGCCTTCTTTTGACAAACCTTTTCGTTTGTTTTCTTTATAAGACTACTTCAGTTTTGTCACAAACTTTGCTAAAATGTTTAAATTTTAGAATTTATGTTAGAAAAACTCAATACCTTTTTTTTTTATTAATTTCATTTTGATTATTCAAAAGACAATGCTTGCCATGGCTTTTTAGTTTTTAACAAAGTGTTTTAAAGTTTAATAATACAATTTTCAAAATTAGTACTGAAAACTGTTTTTACACTCAAATTTAGGCATGGGTAGCTTAGCGGTTCAGTTTACGGAGCCGACTTAATTGCAATGCAGACTGCTTTTTTTTCTTAAGAATGTTCTTAAGGGACGACCTAAATACCGTTAAGTGCATGCTAGTTACACACCTTTTATAAGAACTATCGCTATGTCAGACTAAAGTGGTAACTTAATAAAAACATAAAGGCACAATGGTAGAAATATACTAGTTTAGTAAAAAAATGGCTAATTTTCTCTTTCTTTTTGCATTTGTAATTATGTGCTTTTCTTTATTTAATCGTAATTGTGGCGTTTAATTCATAAAAACTTAGCATTTTTCTCAAACTTTTAATCCGTTTTAATTTACCAGTGTTTTGTTTTAAATATAATATTCTTGTATTAGTCTGACATCCTCGAAATTGTATAAGGTATTTTTATAGTTATACTACTCTTAGACTGTAAACTAAATGACTACAATAAGAGTTGAACAAATATGAAGAAATACTATATAAACTAAAACCAAAAACAACTTTTTTTTTTGAATTTAAATAACAAGCATAAAAAAATGTTTTAAATTTAATTATTAGTGTGTCAAACATAAATATATAGATTTTAAAACAAAAATTAATCAATTTTATCGCATGCCGAGATATACAGTAAAGAAAATATGATAAAAACCAAATTTCTAGCCCACAAAATCAATTATGATTAGTTTGTTGTAGTGAACTTTATTAACTAGATGTAAACACAATTAATTTTTTTTCTTATGAAGGTATGACAACAGGAAATTTACAAAAAATATATTTTTATAAAACTCAAATATGATATATTCCTAACGATTTAAAATATATTTATTTTGACTGTCTAGACCAGGGTTTCATAAACTTTTTTTCATAAGGACCCTTCGAAGAAATTAAAAAGCTATGGCCTTCTTCGAAAAAATTAAAAAACAACTCAATTACGTATAAAACCCTTTTAATTTTTTTTTCTTCATCATAACATCCAGAATATTTAATAGGTAAGTTTCAATTTATGACCTTGTCTCCCCAAATGCCTTTTATACCAACTAAATTTCTTAAATTGTCGCCTAATATGTAGTATAAGCTTTAGTTAGACTACCTTAAACACGTCTGAGACTTTTTTTTTCTTTTCATCATTATCTCCAGAATATCTAGTGTAAGTTAAAAACTACCATTTAAAACACGTAAAACCTTTATTTTTGCTCTATATCATCAACATAAATTATCTAGTGTAAGTTTCAAATTATGGCATTAAGCCACTCTACGCCCCCCTCTTTAGCCCCTTTGCAGCTAATGGATTCCTAAAATTCGAAATGGCCCATTTTAGAAAACCCTCGTCAGGACTAAAACCCAATGCAAAATGAATGGAATCTAAAAATTTCAACTTTAAAACTTGAAAAAAAGTTCGAAACTCAAGAAAACTTACAAATAGTGATAAAAAACATATTAAATCAATAAATGCAACCACAAAACTTTCTATAAATCGTTTTAAATTGTTCACAATGTATTTGTGTAATAATTGGTAACATAATAAGAAATTCAACAAAAAAATTTGAGGTCGCATTTTTTGGATCCCATACATTATGCATTGGGGTTGGTTTTTAGAAAATCGGTTGGTACCAAAGTAAAAATTTCTTCAAACCATCTTAAATTATTTTCATGATATTTCTGTAACATAAAACTTTTTCGAGCCGGTAAATCAGAAGTAGCTGTAATAATAGCACCCTAGAGTTTATTGACTATTGACCATATATGTGATTTTTTTAGTTAAGGTTTTATTTTAGGGAGTTTTTATAGCTTGAAACTAATTCAAAATGATTAACAAATTTTACAGCAAACATTTTATTTAGATTTGTTGGTCAGGATAGCTTGATAATTTTACAAATCATTAGCATAATGCAACAAATCGTTTGCATATATGCTTAATAAGCAATTTTTATTTTAAGATTTTTCATTTTTTTATTTATTTCTACCCTTTCCCTAACCCAACTTACCCAAGACTATTAAAATTTAATCAAGTAATGAAGTTTCGGTTTTACATACAAATCAGGGCACAGCATTATTTGCAGGAACTTTTTTCTACTTTTTATGATATTCAATATATATTTACTAACAGGTCCAAACTTCTAATATGTACCTTTTAAAAAGTAAAGACATTGGTAAGGTACGCACTTTTAGAGGTACGCACCCGCTAAGGTACGCAATATTTGTTTTATTTTTTTTAACTACTTATAATTGGTATGATATACTTATTTAAAACTAAATATTTATAAACTTTTTACACGTGTTATCAGAGACGAAGACAAGCTATTTAAAGCAAAGATAGATAACTGTTACTACTAGCAACATTTCAACTACGTCTGACATTTTTACTATATTAAAACTTTATTGTCAAAAAAATAAGAAATATTGTTTTTATGAAACATGTGCTTGATTAAAACCAAATAAAATCAAAAAAAAAAGTTTAATAATAAGTTTAAATTAGTTTAGTCAAACTCGTACTAGAACTGTTTTAAATATAAAATTAATTATACTCATCAGTAGATAAAAATGCAAATATTTAAAAGAAATGAAACTCTACAATTTATCAAACTTAAATAAAGTATAACAACTTTTTAAGTTTTAACTACAGACCATTTTTTTAATTAAATAAGTAAACAACTTGAATTTAATTTTCAAAATTGATTCATAAATTTTTGTCAGGAAAAACCTTAATCAAAGCGGTACAAGATTTCACTAAACAACTATAATATAACAACTAATCAAATATATAAACACAAGTTTATTTAACATAAGTATTTTTATATTAACACAAAATGAGTTTGATTATTGTTTTTTGTTTTTACACAATTAAGGTTTTACCATTTTAACCACAGGATCATAAAACAAGTGAAATTAAACAAAAATAACAATTATATGTAGCATAAATTGTTTAGAATTCTTTCAGTTATATTCTTTCAAATGTTAACAATTTAAATCAAAAAAAAATCAGCAAAAATTATATTTCATTGCCGAAATCTGGATTTTTGTTGGCTGAGAGACCAGCTCAAGTTAACATAAAGTTTTGATTTTTTGACTCTTTTGACCAAGATTAAGACCAACTTATGCTCTATATGAAAAAGCTAGTTTTTTAATATAAAACTCAACTAAAAATTATTAAAAAGTGTAAAAGTAAACTAGTATAGAATATATTTGATTGAAATAAACAGGTTAATCTATTAATAGGTATTGATATTAACTTCATTAATAGTTTTAATATATGTTTTAAACCAGTAAAGAATAAGCTTAAACATATTTAACTGTACATCTGTATTAAGACTCCAGTCGGTGCACACATACTTAACTGTAATCAAACAATATATACACCTATTTGGCACGACTGTTTTTTTAACTCTTTTTTAATTTTAATGTTGTTAGAAAACTTTTTTTATACATTTTGTTTATAATATACATCTTTACCTTACCATACTATTCAGAATTTTCTATTTCTTAGTTTAATTTTTGTTTGTGTTATTTGTTGAAGATAAAAAACAAACTTATTTTACTAGATCATAATAAGTTGTATAAGCATGTTGTGTACGACTTGATAATTAAAAGGTTTGATCTTACACCAGGTATTTAGACTAATTTTTTGAGCGCATTAGATAAACAATATTATAAAGTATAAGCTTCAGCCGAATATTCAAGCTAAATAAAAAACTAACAGACAATCTTAAATATACCACTCTTAATTTATTTCAAAAAAAAACTATAAGTTGTATCAGAAACTTAGCCTTCTACAATGATATCATTTATGAAAGGCAAGTAAGTTCCATTACCTCTAATTCTACTACTTCTTAAAAAACAAATAACACCAAATTGAAAATTATCTATTTAATTGAAAAATCCTTTTTGACACATAATTTGACAAACACTCACAAGGTTAAATCTAAATCTTAACACTAGAAATCAAAGTTTTTTAATAAATAGAGTAGTTCACAATAAAACTTCTCTTAGTCCAGTAATTCTAAAATTGGTCTTATTTGCAGTTAAATAGTAAAATTTGATTCTAATAATCAAAAAACTAGGAAACCATAGCATTTACAAATACTAGGTTTACAAAAACCTAAAAATAGTATTCACGTATATGCATTTGAAAAGTTCATTTAGGTGTATTTTTAATGAGTAAAGATTGTATAAACTGAATAAACTTTATATAATGAAAAACTATAAGTATTTACATTAGTTATATAACTTCAAATTCACTTTTTGTATACAACAAAAGACACAAACTGTTTTGTTGTGGTAATCTTAAATATACAACTAATAAAATTAATGTACATACTAATTTGTAGAACAGGTGTTTACAATCATTACAAAGGTATACTGAAAGTGTATGTAATATACAAGTAAAAATTAGTGTGTTAGAAAAAATCATTTTGCAATATTAACTTTTCCAGAAATCATTTAACAAACCTTTATTTATGTATTTTACAGTATGGGTGTTAAATACTTATTTATTCTTTTAATGTTTTAAATTTTTGCAATTATTTTCATTACAGTTAACATAAGTTATAAAAATAGAAAGAAACTGTTATAAAATCTTACCTTACCATACTGATTTAGATTAGTACTTTTACTAAAATTTCATTAATATAGATTAAAATAAGGATTTTTCTACTTAATTATATTACTGTTTAATTAAAACTAAATTAATTTATATTTTAATTGTTTTAGATTACAAATATGTTAAACAATGGTTTTTGATTGTCAAAGTTCAAGATTTTTAAGAACAATCTCAATTAAAGCTGGTTGACTTTGTTCTTAAGTGTATAGACTTATGAGGTAGATAAATACATAAAACAGATTTGTAAACAACAATGTTTAATTTTAAAAATAAACTTGTTAATGATGCATATGGAAGACAAAGCAATAAACTGTGTGGATCTTGAACAATTAATGGTCTGGGAATTATAAAACATTACAATTTGAGGAGGTTTGCAAACTCAAAAAACAATAATTTGATCAAAAAGAACAAAACGAAACAATTTGATGGATTCTAGTCCTGTTGAATAACAGAAGACTACTGTAAAGGTTTATACAATAAGTTTTAGCTTAAAACTTGAGCAAAAATTTGCTAATCTAAGTTGTTACAGATATCAGTTAAATATCTAGTAAACATCTTAATATTAAGAGGATGTAAAATTTAGATGAGAAATGTTTAAATTTAATAGTCTTTAGTTCACTATTAATTAATCAAACTAGATATTGTTGATTTTGTCGTGGTAAGACACATTAAACTTAATAAAGTTAATGTACTTCTTAAAAGAGCAGTTAGATGCAATCATAGATACAATGTAAAAGTTAGTAACAAAAAATAACAAAACTATTAGTATGTTATTAGAAAGTTATTGCTTAAAATTCTTGCAAAAAAAAAACATTTTAAATTAATCAGTCTAGTTTAACTGTTAAAGTGTTTTTGTTAGTATCTTGTATATGAAAAAATATTTTCTTTAGAATTGTTAGTTAAAACATTTCTTAATAAGTTTATTTTTTATTCTTTAAACTTATTGAGAAATGTTTTAACTAAATCTTTAAAAATATATTAAAAAAGAAAGTTCAAACTTCAGTTTTAAAGTTTAAGTAATTGAAGAACTTAAGCTGGGCTTAAAAAAGATTAGATTTTTCATGAATATTTAAGTACTTTCTAGGAATTTCTAGATTTTTCTAGAAGTTTCCAGAAGTTTTAATAATGATATATATATATAAGGGTTGCTACTCACTTATACACTCAGTGTAGTCAAGATTACTCGAGAAATTTTCAATTTTTTTTTAATTTTAAGATAATATAAATTTTCAACTCTGGCTGACATAATATATTTTTTTTTTTCTGAAACTGAAATTAATTTTACTCTCTTTGACAGATTCTTTATATCATAAATGAGATTTTATTGAACTTTTTTGTACCTTTGTAAGAAAAAATTACTTGAATCCTTCCAATTAAGATATTTTATATAATGCTAATCTACTAGATTTTATACTTATATTTTTTTTGGTTATATAAGAAACATTGGATTTAGTTAACAAAGTTACCAGTACCTAATTGACATTTTTAAAGCTGTTTTAAAAACTCAAGTTTGTTTAAATTTTTGCTTTAAGTTCAGGCTATATGTGTAACACTTCTCAAAATCTTTTTATAGGTTTTCTATAAATTTTATTCTTGGTATATATTAGGGTTGCCACTCAAGATACTCTCTATACTCAAAATAACTTGAAATTTTTTAAAGTCTCAGGATAAAACAAGATTTATGTTTTTTTTATTTAGGCTGAATTGTGATAGTTTTGTTTTTTATAAAAACCCAGGGTACTTTTAAATTTTTTAAAAAGTCTCAGGCCAGATTTATTAGATCTTAAATAAGGTTTAATTGAACTTTTTTCTATCTTTTCAGGAAAATAAACTTAAATCCTTCAAATGAAATTCTTTATTTAATGGTATTCTACTCATTATGGAAAAATTTATTTTTTCAAAAAAGTTACATAAAATACATGTGATATACTCAAAGAAATTATTAGTACCTATTTCATATTTTTAAGGCTGTTTTAAAAACTCAATCTTGTTTAAAGTTTTGTTTAAAATGTAGGCTATATATAACATTTCTCCTAATGTTGAAATATTTTCAAGCTATATCTAGATTTTTCCATAAGTCTCTGTTAGTTTTAATGATGATATATATAAGGGTTGCCACTTACTTAGGATACTCAGTATACTTAAGTTCACTCAAGATAACTTGAAGTTTTTGAAAATCTCAGGGTATTGGGATTTTTTTATTAAACTCCAGCTGACTTAATATAGTTCTGTTTTTTATAAATAACTCAGGGTAGTTTTAAGATTTTTAAAGGTATCAGGACATATTCTTTACATCATAAATAAAATTTAATTGAACTTTTTAGTACCTTGGTAGGAAAAAATTACTTAAAATGTTATTAAAATATTTTATAAATGGTAATCTACTAAATTTTAAACTTATGAAAAATTTTTTGTTCTTAAGAGTCACATAAGATTAAGAAACACTGTTTGTAGTTCAAGAAATTATCAGTACATGTTTTATATTTTTAGGGCTATTTTAAAAATCAAGCTTGATTGAAGTTTTGTGCAAAATTCGGGCTAAATATAACATTTTTCCAAACATGTATTTTCAAGCTATTTCTAGTTTTTTCTTCAAGTATTACTGTAAGTAATACTGTATATCTGTAAGTATTACTGATGGTATATATTAGGGTTGCTACTCACTTAGGATACTCTGTATACTAAAAATAACTCAATACATTTTTAAATTTTTGAAAATCTCAGGATTTAACAGGATATTCTTAAGTTTTTCTTAATTGTTAGTAAATTTTTTTTTTATTAAAGTTTAATTTACAGTATTTCATCTGTACTTTGGCTTTTACTGAAAAAAATTAATTAGGTTGTGTTTTTTTTCTCAAAGAGTAGTAACTTCAATTAAATCTAAAGAAGCACTATAAAGCTACTAAGCTTTGTTAAGTGAAAATAAATATATATTTATTGGAACAAGTTAGAAGGTTAAATCTGAATTATTTTAACAGTAAAACTATTAAAGCAGATGGTTTCAAATAAAGTCAGTTGTGGCTAAGAGAGTTTGGAGTAACAGCTTAAGATGTAAAACTGATTTAAAGTATAAGTAATTTATAAAACCAAGTAAAGTAAAGTATTTAAATATTTAAGGGCATAGGGGGGGTAAACACCCTTTTTTGATTTTTGATCTTATTTTATTTAGTTTTTACTAAGCTACAAAATGCTTTTTACAGATTAAAAAAATTCAAAATAGTTTTTGCGATATAGCCGGTCAAAGTCAGAGGCAACAATAGGATCCTTATGGGAGGCGCAAACTAAAACGGCAAAAATAGACTATTTCACTAAAAATCTATCTTCTCCTACATTTTTTAAGATAACTTCCTCAAATTTCCAGGAAATGTTCCTTGATATAATTAGAAAATTCTGTCGGAAGGAATTTTTAAAAAATTAAAAAATAAATATTTTATTTAAAAAAAAAACAAAAAAAAAATGTTTTTTTTTGTTTTTTTGTTATAAAACTTTTATTTTTTAATTTTTTTAAAATCTGTTCCAACAGAATTTTCTAAATATTGCAAGGAACATTTCCTGAAAATTTGTGGTAGTTATCCCAAAAAACGTAGGAGAAGATAGATTTTTAGTGATTTCTAGTTATTTGCTGTTTTAGTTGCGCCTCCCATAAGGATCCTATTGTTGCCTCTAACTTTGACCGGCTATATCTCAAAAACTATTTTGAATTGTTTTAATCTGTAAAAGGCACTGATTTAAAGTATAAGTAATTTATAAAACCAAGTACAGTAAAGTATTTGAATATTTAATGAATAATTAATGCTAAGAGTTTTTAAACATGCTAAGATGGGTGTAGTGACATTTATTAAGATACTTAGTATTATTATATTCATTCTGTACTTTGTTTTCATTTCTCAGAGGTAAAAAAACCAAAAAATCCATAACACCATAAGCTATATTTTATATTTTTACCAGTTGATATTGTTGTCTGTGTGGTTTATAAGTTTAAAAGAATAAATATTTTTATATTTAATATGTGTGATATAAGTTGCATGTGTGTATTTTTGAGAGCATTTAAATTAAATTGTCTCTGTTTTATAATGACCTGTAAAAATCAAAAGCTGTTGATGTTAGTCTTTTAAAAGCTTAATACTCATACAGATAATGATTGCATACAAAAAATACCTTTATATTGGATAATGATTAATGTTTTTTTGTAGAATGTTTTAAGAATTAGTTTTCTATCTATTTTTACTGTTTAGCTCCTATTAATTAGCCAATTTTGATATAGCTTAGAATATTATTATCTAAGAGTTAACCATTATATTTATCTTTCAGATCTAGTTAAAATTCATCCAGTAAACAAAAAAACAAAAGTAAGTTAGTTAAATATTTTACTGCTAAAAAGTTTTGGTTTAGTACTTTAGTAATTTTCCATAAATAAGGTTTTCAATTTTTAAAGATATAAATATTAAATAGTACAACTACTTAAAGGTTGACCAAAAAACCTGTATCTCTAGAAAAACCTAGAATTTGACAGTTTAAGCTAAAAAACCTGGAACAATCTAAATCTGGAATTTTGTACAATCACCACCAAAAAAAAAACTTTAAAACCTGGAATTTAAATAGTTGTTTAGATGTTAAGTAGAAAAGTTTCAATTTGACACAAAAATTTAATCATATAGATAAAAAAAAATTGTCATCATCAAAAGCTTTTTTATTAAAAAATACATTAAAAGTAGCTTAAAAGTATCTTTTCAATATTTTATACTATTTAACACAGTTTGTTACCTTGAACTTAACATTAAACTAAAAATAGGCCCAAAAAAGTGTATTCTTAAAAATCTGGAGAAAATTTTCAAAACCTGGAGAAAATTTGCTTGAAACCTGTACTTATCCAGCTGAATATAGTTGTTCAAATTATTATAATTATCTAGTATTTAATTTGAGATAAAACATATAAGTTTTATAATTAGTAGTCAGAAAATTTTATATTTTCTAGTGTCCAACATAGAAGATACAGAAACTTTTGCCTTCCAGGCAGAAATTGCCCAATTGATGAGTCTCATCATCAACACTTTCTACAGCAACAAGGAAATTTTCCTTAGAGAACTTATCTCCAACTCTTCTGATGTTTGTTATTCATTTAGTTTTATAAATGACTCTAACATTAAACGACTAAATATTTTGAGCAAGAAATGTGTAAATCATTTTGTTTAAATAAGTATGACAAGTTAACAAGTTTTTCAGAATAAAACTTTTAATATGGTTATGTACAAATTAAAACCCTCAATTTATATGTAATTAAAAAAAAAAATCAAATTGAATATATAAGAACAACATGCTTTATTAAACATTCTAAAATAAGGAAGCCATACTAATTTGTAATAATATAACAAAAATACCTTATTTGTATACTTAATCTAATAATTTTTTTAAATTATATGATAATTTTTTAATTAAAAAAAATATATATAATCACAAATTTCACAGGCTCTTGACAAGATCAGATATGAGAGTCTCACGGATGCCAGCAAGTTAGACTCTGGCAAGGATTTGAAGATTGAGGTGATTCCAGACAAGGAGAACCAGACCATCACTTTGATTGACACGGGTATTGGTATGACCAAGTCTGACTTGATCAACAACCTTGGTACAATTGCCAAATCTGGAACCAAGGCTTTCATGGAAGCTCTCAATGTAAGTTTCATTTAAATATTGATTGTAATTACTAAGAAACTAATCTATTTTATTAATTTTCAATTTTGTTTTGAAAGAAGATTAAAACGCAGTTATTTAAGTTTATGTTTAGTTTTAAGTAATAAATATTAATTTCTCAGTAAACACAAAGTAATGCACAAATAATATTACAGTCAGGAGCTGATATTTCAATGATTGGTCAGTTTGGTGTGGGTTTCTACTCAGCTTTCCTGGTGGCCAACAAGGTTCAGGTTATTTCTAAGAACAACGACGATGAACTCTACTGCTGGGAATCTTCAGCCGGAGGTTCCTTTACCATCAGGGAATGCGAAGACGATCTTACCAGAGGAACCAAAATCATCCTTCACATCAAAGAAGATCAGAAGGAGTACCTTGAGGAGAAGAAGCTGAAAGACATCGTGAAGAAGCATTCCCAGTTCATCGGCTACCCGATCATCATGCACGTTGAAAAGGAGAGGGAAATGGAAGTGAGCGACGACGAAGAAGAAGAGGTACAGGAGGAAGGAGCTGGAGATGATCAGCCCAAAGTGGAAGATCTCGACGAGAACGAAGAGTCAGAATCTGCTGACAAGAAGAAAAAGACGAAAAAAATCAAGGTACCTAGATAATATCATATAGTAAATTTTTTGGCTCTTATGTTTCTAAGAAGTTTGAAATTTTATACATAAGTTAATTGTAGTTCAAATCAATATTCTTAAATTCTTAACAAAGTCTAATGTAATAGAATTTTCTTGTCTTTTTATATTTAAATACGAATAGTTTATCAAATTTAATACAAAAAATTCTAACAAATGTTTCAACTTGGAGTGTTATATTACAACTTGTTATAACTGCCACATTTTAAAATAACCTCAACACTTTTATGATACCTTGTTATGAAATAGGAGAAATACATTGATCAAGAGGAACTCAATAAGACCAAACCTCTTTGGACTCGCAACCCTGCTGATATTTCAGGTGACGAGTATGGAGAATTTTACAAGAGTCTGACCAACGACTGGGAAGATCATCTTGCTGTAAAGGTTAGTTATAATTATTGTTTTAAACTCAAGATAATTATACAAAAAAAAAACTACAATGATGATGTTTCCACGTTCGCAGTTTCCACTGAATACTTTTTGTAAATGACAGCGAAAATCTTCCTTGGATGTCTGAGCAGTTTCTGATAAACTTAAAATAAATAAACAAACAATTTAAACCTTGTTAAACACTCTCTTCTTTTCAAAGCACTTCTCAGTAGAAGGACAACTCGAGTTCCGTGCTCTTCTGTTTGTGCCAAAACGCGCGCCAATGGATCTTTTCGAGAACAAAAACAGCAAGAACAACATCAAATTGTACGTTCGTAGGGTATTCATCATGGACAACTGTGAAGAACTCATTCCTGAATACCTCAGTTAGTTTCTAGTAAAAAAACTTATTAAAACATTTATCTAAAATAAATATGGTATGTAAAAATATAGCTCATTAAACTAGTGTTTAAATTAACTATATGCATTAAATTGGAAGGAAATTTAAGACTTACAATATAATTTAATAAATTATACTAAACGATATGAACTCATCTAAACTAATTTTTGACGCATAAATTAGGTAACAGGTATTTTGTAAAATATTTATTATTAACAACTCAATTTTCACAGACTTCGTCAAAGGTGTTGTCGATAGCGAAGATCTTCCTTTGAACATCTCAAGAGAGACTCTTCAGCAATCGAAGATATTGAAGGTCATCCGCAAGAACATTGTGAAGAAATGCATGGAATTGTTCACTGAGATCAGCGAAGATCAGGAGCAATTCAAGAAATTTTATGAGCATTTTGGAAAGAACTTGAAGTTGGGAATCCACGAGGATTCGCAAAACAGGAAGAAATTGTCAGGATTCCTCAGATATCACTCTTCTCAAACAAGTTTGTATATGTTACTTATTGATTATTGTTTTCTGTTTTCCTTTCAGTAACTTGATTGTTCATTAAAATTTAAAAAAGTTGTGTAACACGAAACTTGAAATCAAATAATTATTAACACAAGTTTTAAAAGTTTTTTAAATGCGTGCAACATCAAGTAGAAATAATAAAACTTTTTTTACAGCTGAAGAGATGACGTCACTAGCTGATTACGTCACTAGGATGAAGGAGAATCAGAAGGACATATATTACATCACCGGTGAATCGAAAGAACAAGTTCAAAACTCTGTCTTTGTCGAAAGAGTTGTCAAGAGAGGATTCGAGGTAGCTACTAAATAATGACTTAAAAAATAAAAAAAATAATTAAAATGAATAAAGTTATTTATTAAGTTTAACAAAATGTCAAAAAATAACAAAAGTAGCATTAGCATCTCAAAATAAAAATCATAAACAAACCAATTGTATTAAATAAATGATACCAATTTAGGTTCTCTACATGACGGAGCCGATTGATGAGTATTGCGTGCAGCAGTTGAAAGAATATGAAGGCAAGAATCTTGTCAGCATCACAAAAGAAGGACTCGAACTGCCAGAAGATGAAGAAGAGAAGAAAAAATTCGAAGAAGCCACCAAGAAGTTCGAGCCTCTCTGCACCGTCATGAAGGAAATCTTGGACAAAAAAGTTGAAAAGGTTAATTATCGGTATTAACTCTAAATCAGTTTATTACAATGATAGTATATTTGAATACTATTTAACGTTATAAAGCGTAAATTTTACGACTTTTAAATTATAATTAAATAAATATATTGATATTTAAAATAAACTGGTGGCTACATCATCAGATCATAAAAGTAAAATAAAAATAGAAATCGTTATTTAAAGTAATTTCAAGCTAATAGTGATTGGATTGTTTTAAAATATGACAAGATATTGAAAAGCGACAATTTGAAATAATATTATGGTAATCTACTTACTCCTTTTTATATTTTCATTTCCTATTAGTCTATACAATTATTTTCCTATTCTTCACAGGTGGTGGTATCAAACCGTCTCGTGCAATCGCCTTGCTGCATTGTTACGTCACAACACGGATATTCTGCCAACATGGAACGGATCATGAGGGCTCAGGCGTTGAAAGATTCAAGCTCGATGGCGTACATGGCAGCTAAGAAGAATTTGGAAATAAATCACGATCATCCCATCATGGAACAGTTGAGAGTGAATGCCGAAGCTGACAAGAACGACAAGTTTGTTTATTATATATTTTTTTCAATACTCTAAACATGAATTGCTGCTCATTTTAAGTGATTTCAAAACTTTTTAAAATCTGTTCATCATAGACTTCTAAACAAAAAGTAAGCGTATGTGTGTAGTTTATCATAAAAGCATATATTCATTACCTAAATTAAAAAAAAGATTTTTGCTTGAAAATTTATTATTGTTGTTTTAGTATATAACTAAGGTACTTTTAAGTTTATTGACATATTATTAATAAATCAAAAACAGATCAGTTAAAGACTTGGTGATGCTTTTGTTCGAAACTTCTCTTCTCGCATCCGGATTTTCACTTCAAGATCCTTCAAAACACGCCTCTTCAGTTCACAGGATGATCCAACTCGGTCTTGGTAAGAAAATTTTGATAATTATATAAAAAAAATTACGAGACGTAATCGAAGTCTTTTCAAATTCTTTTCTCTCTCTTTTTTAAATGCTAGTGTTTAGTATGTTAACAGGTTTTACGTTTTACTATGGAGGAGTTTAGGTTTAATATTTAGGAGTATTATTTATATACAATAATCTATCTAAGCTCGTTTATTTGTGCGTGTTTGTTGAGTTTCATCATTAAAATTTTCTTTAGGAATTGACATGGAGGTGGAGGAAACTGAAGAAGAAGTCGAGATGCCACCACTGGAGGGAGACGCCGAGGAAGACGCCGGCCGCATGGAAGAAGTCGATTAAAAGCTTCAAATTTTATCTGCTCGATGGCGTTGCTGAGTCTTATAACGTTTTTGCTACTTTAATTCCATTGAGCACATGTTTTTTTAGGATAATTACTTTATGTATTTTAGGAAATTTGAAACTTAGTTAGTATTTATAAATATGTTGATATTTTTAAACTTTCGTTTTCTTTCTTCAATAAACTTGCTAGCTAAATGAAAATGTTTATATTAATTTTTTTAACCTTAGATATGTATGGCTTTTAATTCCTAGCATTTACCAAACAGTTTTTACGGTTATGAAGTAAGTATGTGCATGTTGACTGATCTACTAATTATTCTTACTTAAAATAATGCAGTAATTCACTAATTTAATTAGAATTTCCTTTTATCCTGCGAAAAAGTGATGTGTTAAATTTTAGTTTGGCATTTATATAGTTGAAGAATTTCCCTTGTTTTATAAAAAAAAACACAACACATATTAAACACTTATGCTATGTGAAAATAACTGAAAGAACAATTGACGTAAAATTTTTAGATTTAGTTTAACAACCTTATATTGTTAGAAATAAATTAAATGCTTATATATATTTTACTTAACTCTATAAATAGCGTTGTTTAAATAACTTCAGTTGTTGTTATTTTTCGAATACAATATACTAAATCAGTGATTTTTAATCTGGGGATAAATTTCTTTGTTTTAGGGGGTATATTTTCTTTATTACAAGTTATGTAAACTAATGTTTATTAAGTGTCTTTTTAATTTGTAAGATAGTATTTGACTATATATTTTATAGTTAAATAAATTTGTTGAATTTTACATTTTTTAAGTCTAATATTCAAAAAAATATAGTTTCTTTTTTTCAAATAGGGGTAAACTACAGTCCAAAAAAGGGTGAAACATGAAAAAAAGTTAAGAACCGCTGTACTAAATGGTTTTTAAATTTTAACAGCTTTCTCATAAAACTGATAAACAGGCTGGTTTACTAAACCTATTTACATATTAAACCATAAGTTTTTTATGTGATATTTTATTTAATTAAAATCAAAACTTAATTTTCAGTTAAGCATTAAAACCCATTACTTCAGTAATATATTGAAAAGTAATCTTTTCATAAATAAGTTTTTTTTCTAATGTAACCTAAACAAATTACAACGTTAACAAGCAACGCTATACAACAATAAATGTGTAGATTTGATGAGTAATTTTTTCTGCTGGTTTTTTGATAACTTGAATAAGTTCTAAAAAAAAATTATATAATTCTTAAGTATTTTAGTATTGATAACGTAAGATGGAAAATATGTTTACTTATTTATTATAAAAAGCATAATTATTTAATGTTAGGTAATTAGTTTTGATAGGTAAACTAGGCTTTGAAATTCCATACTAATTATAAAATAAATAACTTTGCCTTCTTTTAATAAAGCGATTAACATAGACTAACAATTGTGTTTTTAGATGCTATAAATATTATGGTGTTAATTAAATTATGTTTTTAAACCATAGAAAAAACAAAAAAGTAAGTTAAAAAGCATTTTAAACTAAGCGCTTCATCTAATAAAAGTTTACTGACTGATATTTTAAACAACATAGAATTTAGTTTACTTGTAAGGTTGTCCGAAACTATTTACACAATTTTGGTTTGTAACTTATTATTATCCTACAACACATATGAATTAAAATATTTTACAACCTGTTTTACAACTTATAAAAGTATTTTATTTAGACAAAACTAATCTTCTGAACAGAATAAATTTAAGAAACACTAAGTATGTAATATCAACCGAACAAACATAATTATCCAAGCAACAAGTGTCTGTTAAGTTTTTTATTAAAATTTATAATATAAGCTAAGTAAAACTTCATTTTCTGTAACACTGCACAAAAATAAACTAATTTCTGGATGTCCTAAAGTAGCACAATTTAAAATCATTTTTATTTTTGATAAGTTAATTTTTACTCTTTCAACTTAGATGGGAATAGTATACAAAAGAAAGTTTAAATGAAACAAGCAATGTTTAAATTTAGTATAAATTTTACTAAATTAGTCTACAAAACAATAATGGTAAATATATTATTGTACTGTACGCAAACTTGTATGTCTAATCCACTAATTTTCACTTAATTTTTTTTTGGTTACTTACTGCAAGGTTATTATTTACTGTATTCTCGTAGACATACTAGCAGTTTGAAGTTTTACTTCTATTTTCTGTCTTCAAAAGTTATAGAATTATGAATAAACGTTCATGTTGGATTTATTGAGTTTTGTTAATTTAATGTAAGTCTTTAAGTTTTAAATTAGCTAAAATGATGGAACTGCGTTACAGAGCTTTTTAAGTTTGTTTAAAGTTATAATCAAACTTGCATAATGTCTGATAGCAAATACCTACACAAATACTCCAGTATGAAATTTTAAAATTAAAACAAAATTTTTATTCAGAATTTAGAACTATTTATGTATGGAATTCTGACAAATCTAGTTGTAAATGTTAACTTTTGAATGCTCCCATTAAGACTGATATTTTTTATTTGGACCTGGTATTTTAAAATTAAAGTACCTGTAAAAATAACTATTATATAAGTAATAGCTTAAGTAATATATTTCAGAAAACAAATGCATATATTTAGCATTAGCTCTGTGCTAGTTAAAAGGATAAAATATTTGTATGATCGTAAACAGTACCCAATATACTTGGTTGAAATACGTTTTGATAGCAAAATAAATTTTTGTAAATTTATTTATTAAAAATGCATAAACTCTGCATAATTTTAGTTTTTACTGCACAGAAAGTTTAAGATTTTACAAGCATTTTAGTTTCATTATGTTTACTATAATTTTTTACCCTCATACTTTGATTTTTTTTTGCTTGATTTTATTTAAAGTTTTTTTTTTGTATTCTTTAACAAAGTTACACTTATACAAGATAGATCTTATTTAAGTTTAATTAACTTATTGATATAGTCTAGTCCTAGTGTACAAAAATTTTGTTTTATTCATACTTTCTTTTGTGTTCTTTAATAAAATAGTAAAATTTACCTCTTAAAAATCATCTGATGCAGATGAAGAATTTAAATTTAAGATAGCACAGGTTTGGTGATAAACTAATATTGAATAAAAATAATACTTAAATACTTTAAAAAAGATTAGTTTGAACTGAAGATTCCTTATAACCATTAAAGAAACAGGTAGGGTGGTAACAAACAGTTTTACTCAACTCATTGTAAACTTGTCTACTTTCTTATTAATTTTTTTTTTTTTAAAAATTTATTTGATTTTGCTAACATATGTTATTTTGCTTTAGTTGAAACACATTTAATTTTATACACAATGTTGTTACATATTGATAACAATTGCAAAACAGACTGTAATTATCCTAGTGCTACTAGTTTTGTAAATAATAGTTAAGCAATAACTATAAAATTATACAAAATTAACTTAATAATTTTATTTGTATTTTAAAGTTTATATTTTTATTGCTTTTAAGTTAAAAAAAGCTAAAAATATTATTTGAAAAAGAAGTTAGTCTACTTTGATAATAAAAATTATTATGAATTTTTTAAGTATAGCTTGAAAGATTATTTCATCAAAGTCTGTTTAGGTCTTGGTTTTCCAAGGAAGAAGATTTTAGCTATCAGGGGCATAAGAAACTAATGAATAGACAATTGGAAAAGGGATGACTATTATTTAAATTTCTCCAAAACAGGAGACTATAAAAATAAGTAAAGAAAACACTGGTTTAGAAAATGCCTGTAGATATAATATATTAAATACACAAAAAAAAACATAGTAAGTTCGATGAAGTACAGTTTAGTTTTACATTAGATCAATTTCATAATTTTTTCAAACAGTTTTTGTTCTCGAAAAAAAATAAATGCAAGATACCAAAGAGAACTGATCAAAAAGGCTCCTTTAACCTAAAATTCATAATCTGTAGTTATCCTCTGTTGTTAAAATAATTTTTTAATTAACTTTCAACACTTAAAATAATTTTAATACTTTGTATGTTCAACATTAAGTGTTTTTACAAAAAAAACAATTTAAAACAAAATTAACTATTTTGTATATCTAAATATTTTCAGTTATTAGTCTTTTTTAAACTTTTTTACGGGTAACACAGACTCCAGAAACATAGCTTTGAACCGCCCTTCAAAAAGATTCAAAATCTAATATTTAAGAACTTTTTTCATTATAAAAAAAGGTTTAAATTACTGTTTTATGCTTCATAGTAATAAGTATATTAAATAGAATCGAAAAAGAAGAAATGTTCAAAACATTTGGTAGAAGGACCTGGTGTACAAAAAGATCTCTCAGTCATTGATTCATACGTTTTAGTTATACAAGTTTGAGCAAATTAGTTTTTGTTCAATAATCTTACCTACACTAGAAAAAATCAATCAAAAAAACAACAAGTACTAACCATTGTTAATTAAAACGTGAACTTGAGCGAATAATTTAGCATTATTTGTTTAGTTTAGTATAAAATTAAATGACACTCGATTCTCAGTTTTAAATATAAAAACAATGTGTAAAATAATAATAGAACATATATTATAATTAGTGATGTACCGGACTCACTATCCGGGTCCGGCCGAATCCTAATTTGAAAAAAAAAGTCCGGATCCGGGTCCGGCCGGATCCTAACAGAGATCCGGCCGGTTCGGATCTAGTTAGTAAAAAAGAGCATACAGAAAAGAATTTTTTCAAAAACAAACCCTGTGTAAATTAAAAGGAGCCATTTTTGTCAGAAAATACGTTCGAAAATTAAACACCTACCGTGATTGGCTCATTTCGTACACGTGACTAATATACATTTGTTTACATTTAAACTATGAAACAAACATTTCAGAAATGCAACTCTTTACCTCTGTTGTAAAATTAAAAAATTTACTACCAAATTGTCAACCTTATGGCTAGCTGTTCTACTGATTATTTGATTAAAGTAATTTTAGACTCAGGCTAGTTTATACTCACTCTAGCTAGTTTTTTTTTTTTTGACTTAAACAGTGGCAACCCTGCTAGTTTGAAAATTTTTGGGAATTTTTGAAAATCTAAGGCTGCCTCAGGCTAGTTTAGTTTTTTAGATTTTGAATGAGTTTGAGATGATCCAGTTTTCAATATTTTGTGATTTTCTAGTTAGTTTTGTTCAAGAACTTGATTTTAATTGATTTTAGATTGGTAAGGCTATAAGGGGGTCCACCTTGATTTTTCAAAGTTGATCTTATTTGATAGAATTTAACCTTAGCTACCAGATATTTTTTACAGCTTAACAAAATTCAAAGTAGTTTTCGAGATACAAGGGGTCAAAGCCGTCCAGCTCAATAGCTTCCTTATGCAAACTAAAAAGTCGAAAAAAAAACCATTTCATTAAAAATCTATCTCTTCCTCCCAGTTTTCCTCCCTTATTCAAATTTTCACAGTTAACTCTATTAAATTTTTATCATTTTAGTGTAGAAAATTTTTTTATTTTGAGAAAAAGTCCCTTTTTTTCAAAAAAGGTTTTTTTTTTTTTTGAATTTTAGACCTTAAATTTGTAAATTTCAATTATTTGAAATTCCAACACTCAAAAGCTTTTAAAATGTGTAAGAAATATTTTTCTAAAAATTTGAGGTACCTAGCTTAAAAAACCTAGGAGGAAATAGATTTTTAGTGAAATGGATATTTCCGCGTTTTTAGCTTGCGCCTTCCATTAGGTCCCTATGGAACTCCTCGGCTTTGACCGCTTATATATCAAAAGCTACTTTGAGTTTTGTAAAGCTATAAAAATCATCTGGTAGCTAAGATAGTATTCTATTAGATAAGATCAACTTGTAAAAAAAGTGTTTAACCCCCCTATAGCCTTAATTGTAAACATTACTTAAAATGTTCAACCTTGTGGCTAGCTGTTCTACCGATTATTAGCTTACAGTAATTATTATTTTGGTTTTCAAAATCTCATTCTGACTCAGGAAAGTTTATAATCACTCAGGTTAGTTTTTTTTGAATCAAAGAGTAACAACCCTGATATTTGCTAAAATTAGGTGATATTCTGGTTGCCAAAAATCATGGAAAGCTTATAAGTTTAGCAAAAAAGATATGTTAGTGTTTTTTATTGTTCTTTCAATTAGAAGTTTTTTTTTTACTGTTCTATCAATTTCAAGTTTTTCTTTTGTTCTTTCAATCTTAATAAAATTTAAATGTAAATATTGTTCAGAAAATTAGCAAACATACCAGCTACTATTTTTAACTGTTAATCTTTACTAGACCTTAATAACATATCATAAACTTTCTTATTATTTAATCATTTTAGCAGCACATTTATATGTTTTAGTCTAATTTTTTTTCAAATGATAATTTTTCACAATTCAAAAGTATATAGTTAGATATAACACATAAAAGATAAACTTCACTCAATTATACTTAGTTAGTAGTTAGTTATATATATATATATTTTGCATTATCGTACATAGTAGTTTTTATAATACTTACATTACAAATAACTTAGAGTATTAAGAATCCGGATCCGGCCGGATTTTAATTTGTAAAAAATATCCGGGTCCGGTTCCGGCCGGATCTTAATTTAAAAAAAAAAATCCGGATCCGGTTCCCGCCGGATTCTAATTTGAAAAAAAAGTCCGGATCCGGGTCCGGCCGGATTCTAATTTGAAAAAAAAGTCCGGGACCGGGTCCGGTACACCACTAATTTTAATATATATTATAATAAAAGAATACTTACAATACAGAGTTGTTATTCAGGCTAGTAAAAATATTTATAAACTGAGATAAATTTATCTATCAAAATCCAGAGTAAATTTAACTGTTAATTTTTTTTTTAATTATAATGAATTTTATAAACCAAATTATAAGTTTAAGTTTTGGCGCAGTGTGTCTTATACTACTTCAATAGCTGACTAACGTAATTTGCAGTCAGATTACTAAATTTAAATTTAACTTATTTATTCTTATACCAAAACTCTATATAAACTAGTAGATGTACCTTTTTCAAAAACATTAAAGTTGTTTAAACGCGACGAATAAGAATAAAACTTAAAATGATTTTGTAATACTTGTTAAATAATATCCTGAAACCATTTTTAATTTTATCAGATTAAATCCGACCAATGTAAATTACTTTTTGATAAAATAAGTTTACAATTATTTAAAACAATTTTAAATTTTAGATACACTACATAAATTACTTAATAACATGAGCTTCATAAAAAATATTTTCAAAAAGAAAAACCAAACAAAGCAACAACTTCTAAATTCAAGTTGTAAACTAGAGGATCAAAATTTGTGCACGAAAAAATTAGGAAATATTTACAAAGACGCCAAAGTCAGTAACGATGTAACAGTATGCAACTTCATACAAGGACAATTAGAAAACTCTGCTATGATAGCCGCTATGGCTTCGCTGGCAACAAACATTGAAGTATACAAAAGAGTTGTGAAGATTAAAGTTGAAAATAAATTGCATGTTCTCTTCAGTCTTTTTAAAAGCGGAAAAGTTTGCAACGTTGTTGTCAACGACAATTTGGCGTTTTCCCACAACGAGCTGATTTACTCCCGAAGTTCCGATGAAAATTATGTAGGTCCGTTGCTGGAAAAAGCGTTGGTTCAATTGCATTTTGACGGGAACTACCAACCTGCCGAGGGTGTTTGCCAAGCTTTTGTTTTAACGAGCTTGACTAATTTTTTGTACGAGTTGTTTGTGGGTTACCACAGTTCTGTTTATAAAATCCACGATGTCATCAGACACGGTTTGAACACTGGTTCATTGATGTGCGTCACTTTTAGAGAAGGATCAAGTGAGGTTGAATTAAAAGCTGGGGTGTCATACACTGTTATTGACATGAGCAAGGATTTTGTAAAAGTGTATGACGTAAGCGGTAAAATTGAACTCGTGTACAAAGATTTTTTCTTTCAGCTGTTGAAATATTTTGAAATTTGTTATTTTGACAACAAGGTGTTTGAAATGCCGCAAATAAAAACTTTGGTTGATCTTACTGACCCCTGGTGTGCTTTAGATGAGGGTAAAGAATGTTGGTGCTCATGCTACGATTTGCTGGTTGAAGAAAATGACACGGTAATGCTCTTGAACTTACCTGCTAAACTCATCATAAACATGCGTTTATATATTTCAAGTGAAGAAACTGAAAAAACAATTAAACAACCTGAATTGATAATTTGTTCTAACTCTTCAATTCGATTAGATTTCAATAGTGGAAAGTACAGAATAGTCTTTAAGATATTTCAAAGTGAAAATTATGAAAGTTTTAACAACATTTCAGAAAGTTTAAAACAAGAAGATGATCTTATTTTGATTCGTTTTGCTTCTTCAAAATATTTTACAATGAACAAAACAAACTAAAATGAACTTGAATTGAGGAATTTCTAACATTGGCTCTACGACTCTTAGACTAATTTTTTTTTATCTAGTAAATAAATGTACATATATAACATAGATAATTCTAGAAACTCATATCTTAGTAGTACTTTACAACTAAATACTGAAACACTTTTTAAAATGCATAAGGTTTTACTTTTTTACTCTTAGTGCTTCTTTTAAATATAAAGAACTTTAAAAAAAATTTACACATTTATCCTTTATTTTTTTCGTCAAAAATATTTTTGTGTTTTGTTGTGTTAATTATTGTTTTTTTATTCTTTTATTGTGATTTTATATCCACTAACGATTAATTTGTTTTACAATTAGTAATATTTTTAGGGTATTTCCTAATAATTAAATTATAAAATCTTGTTAATTTTGAAGTCTTAAAGATCTAATTTTTATATTTTTAAAGGTACCTCATATTAGTTGGTTTCGTAATTGTCTAGTATGATAATAATAACTTTTTTCAATTGTTATTTAAGCAGTTTTCTATGCATACCAACGTAATTAGTATTCGTAAATTTCTTATTCTATGTCAATAAAAATTGTTGCACAATAATTTATAGCTACAATTTTTCGTTATATATTACAAAATAACTAAGCTAATGTCAAAACTTAGCACAAACATATAATTTTTTTTAAATATAATTATAACATTTTGTATGGACTTGTATTTCAAATGTTATGTTAATATAATTTTTCAGTTTTCAACAGCCATAAAAGTAAACTAACTAAACTATTTAAGAAATTAAACTTTCTAAAAATAAGGACGTGTTTAATAATAGTATAGCCAGTTTGCATTTTTTTTTAACTAGTTATTCGCATTTAAATGCATAAAAAAAGCAAGTATTACGTTAACAATTCTGTAAACTCTGTTAAGTTATAATCTTATATTTTGAGTTTAATGAAAGAAGAACTTTTGTCCATTTATTTAATACCAAAATGTTATGTTTTTGGTTAAGTTTGTTAGAATTTTTATTTATTTAAAACATTTATAAATAAATCTTGGCTTTAATGACAAAAATAAAAATAACTAATTAAACATTAATCAGTTTAAACAAAAAGTATTGAAAGTTTTTCTTAGAACTAAAACATTTATAAGTAACAATAAACACTTGAATTTATGGCGAACAATGCAGCCAGTACCACCGATGTAAATATGAAGAAGAACTTGAGCAGTGCGGACTTAAAGTGCTGAAGATCGATGTCCTGCCGGGCCAAGTTAGCCTCGTTTGTGTAAGTTTGCGTGAACACGTGAATGTAGGTGAACAGGTAGGCGGCAAAATACAAGCAGAAACGAACCTTTAGTTGAAAAAAGATAACTTTAATGATATAAATAATGAACACAAGCAAAAAATACAAAAAGCTCAAAAACATTAAGTCTAAAGACCTGGTGTACGAAAAGACCTCTTGGTCATCTAGTCGTACACCACAAAACAAAATTTAAGCTTAAAATAAAAATAATTAAACACTTATTTGTAAGCTTACTATGGATAACCTTTTTCTTAACCTTCTTAAGAAAATTAAGTCATTTTATTAAAAGTTGTATCAATTAGCTGATTTTATTTTTGTTTGTTTAAAGCAGGGTTTCCAAGTTTTTTTTTTTTAATGGCCCCCTTCAATAAGACTACTCAAAAAACTACGGTTTAAAAATACCTAAGACTAAAAACAACCCCAAGAATATCTAGTGTCAGTTTCAAAATTACTAATAAAAACTACTATAACCTTTTTTTTGCGCTTCATCTGCAACTTAAGAATATCTAGTATAAGTTTCAAAATTTTATGACTGTCAGAAATTTGAAAACACCCCCTTCCGCCGTTTTACTAGTTGTTGCTCTCGACTTATTAAAATCGCCCACTTTAGAAAACCCTGGTTTAAAGTCTTAAAAAGTGTTGAAAATTGTTTTTCAAGAAAAGATACAAAGCATGTATTAAAAGTTTGAAAACTTGAAATACTTTTGTAAAAACAAACGTGTATGATGTTTAATATTTACAATACTATAAACTATTAAAAGCATATTACCATAATTTAAAATAAGTTTGAAGAAAAATATTTTGCAGAAATAACTACAGTTGGAAAATCTGTAAAGTACGTACCTTGAACCAAAGCAAAAGTGTCTTTATTACATGAAATGCGTACCTTAAAGTTTTGAAAGGAATTTAGCTCTTTTCACACCGAATAGTAGATATAACCTACATATTCTAGTAACAAATAAGGTCTAGTATAGTTTGTTTTATATTAACTTAGTTAAAAAAAACAATTGTTTGATATAAGAATTATTAGTTTTTAAATAATGTTTTTTTACGTTTAAGTTCGTTCGTTTAATAACATTTTATAAAGATCCCACTTATTTTCGAGATTTAGTTCGTAACTTATTCGGGTGCATACCTTATCGATATTCCTACTGTACTTTACCACTACCTAGAACTGTTTGATATAGTTTTATAAGATAAAAAACTTATTTGACTATTAGGTAAGCAAAGGGTTGATCATGCCCATTCGATCATCAGACCAAAAGCTTCCGGTAGACTGAGACCGGTTTCGTCCTTATTAGGACTTATCAGTCAGTCACAACCGGAAAACTTGCAGTCGTCAATCTACAAACGGTTTATGAAACTTTCCAGCGAAGCAACCACTTGCAATGATCAGTGACGTCAGCATTTTCTTTTGCCGTGCAACGTTTAAGATGCTGTCCACTATGCAAGACATCGGTACGCTCGTATTAATATTGAATTAGCACGATCAATCCTTTGTTAAGCTTGAGCTTGTCTCACGGCAAACTAAAGTCCAGGCTTCTTCTAAGCAGACTTTCGCCGATGTTTTTGTTGATCTTGATACGAGCAACTTTTAAACACTAAGCTTGCACAGTGCTTGTTTTTAAATCGGAAGTTACAGATAAGTATAAACTATTTGTCCGAACTGATTTTAGAACTTTTAACATTGAATACAAAATTATCAAATATAGTTTCAAAACTAGCACTGTGATGTTCTTGTAAAAGCTACTAAAAGTTTTTGGTAGCTGAATTTCGCCTATTTTAAACCATATTAGGTGTAGAAATGTTAGTAATTTACAGTGATTGAAGATTATTTCAATAAAAAACAAACTATAAAACAAGTATAAAAATAACAGTTTTATAGTTTGTCTTAGAAAGCATGATGCGTCAAAACAATGAAGTTAAACTAAGTAAAAAAAAATCAGGACAAACATTGTTATAAAATATTTAAAAGTTAAGCAGACTTATTCGTTATAAGATCTAAAGTCATAAATACAATGTTCTAACTTCTAGACCAGGGTTTCCCAAATTTTTTTGTCATAAGGCCCCCTTTAAAGAAATAAAATAAGTTGTGGCCCTCTGCGACAAGATTTTTCAGAAAAAACTATCATTAAATACGCCTAAGAACTTTTTTTGATCTTCCTCATCAACTCCAGAATATCTTGTGTAAATTTTAGATTATGCCTTTGTGGCTACCCCTTTTGCAAATTATTGCCAACTAAATTTCTGAATTTTCTTATAACATCTGTACAAGTCTTTTAAAACTGCAATTAAATTAGCGTAAAATATTTTTTTCTACTTTTCACTGTGAATTTCAGAATAAGTAATGTAAGTTTCAAAAGTTTCAAATTATGACTTCAACAATACAACTATCACATCACAGTAGACCGCAACACTACAACTATTACATCACAGTAGACTGCAACACTACAACTATCACATCACAGTAGATCCGAACGATACAACTACCACATCACAGTAGATCGCAAAATTACAACTATCACATCACAGTAGACTGCAACACTACAACTATTACATCACAGTAGATCCGAACAATACAACTACCACATCACAGTAGACGCAACGATACAACTACCACATCACAGTAGATGCAACGACACAACTGTCACATCACAGTTATTTATTTATGCAGAAAAGAAAGAAGTTAGTTGGTACTTGTGTCTCATTAGTTGTGTGAAGTGAGCACTTGGTAAAAGTGAGTCTGAACTTTCATGTTTGCTGTCTGATGTGTATCCACTGTACTATTCAAAAAAGCTTGAAAAAGGGTCGTGAGTTTGCTCTTCTTTATATATTTTTTCAACCAGGTAAGGTCCTACGTACTTAATTTAGGATACTAAATATTATCAAGTTTTTATATAACCGTAAATAAAATTCAATAAGCTGAATTCTTTTCTTTATAGGCATTAGCTAAAATAAAAAAAGTAGTAATTTTGTTTTAACTTACTTACAACTCGTATATTCTTTTTCATTTAGTAAAATAAATAATAACATCTGTTAATTAATAACTAACAATGACATAACTTTGAGTTTTTATATGCTTTTATTTCTTACGTTTATTAAAATTAACTTAATGGCTTAGCCTTATTTTTAAAAGCACATGAAAGTAAACTGGTAGTTGTAATTTATCTAAGAAATCATTAGTTTTTAGGGTATAAAATGTAAACCTAAAAATTTAGCCTCACTATTAATATCAAATTTGCCCAGTAAATATAGCAGAGCATAAATCTCTGCTATAAAACATTTTTTAAGAAAAAAATGATAATTTTTACAACAGAAAAATCCTAATAGCCTGCTGCTCCCATGAAGACTTGTGTAACAGAGATCCTGTTTAAAAAATTCTGAAAAAAAAAGTAACGCAGGATGCCGTAAAAGCGAAAAAGGCGTTGACATGTCGTTTTACACGAGTGTTTAGAGAATTTCGTACAAATTACATAATGTTTTTGGAATAACTGATTTTTACTTTTCATACTTAACAATGAGACTTTTTAAGATTATGCATTCACGCCAAAAAACATTGAATAGTAATGTTTTTTGGATAAGTAATTAGTACACTTTATGACAAATGATGAAGAGACTTTTTAAAGGTCAGTCAAATAATAAGCGCTAAATTACTTTTTGTGGAATGTATAATAAAATGCTTTAAAAATGTTCTATAATAAAACTAAATGTTTATGGCTTATTAAACTAAATAGTTACACTACGAAAAAAAATAGGAAGTAACTTTATTATGTTTAAACTTTATTAATGCAAATATTATTTTATGTTGTTGGTGTGAATTTATTTTTATGAACCATAAAGTTAATTAGTATTTGATAAATTATACACATTGGTGGTAACACACATTTAAGATTGGATGTTTTTTAATACTTTACTAAGATAATTATTTTTGTATAAACTTTTATCGACTAATAGTTGTTGATAAATATATAAACTAGTTGCCGAACTATTTTTCAAATAGTAGTTTTAAACTGATTTTTAATTTTAAAAGTTCATTTGAAGCTTTTTATTACTTTGGGTCATGATTGTAAATTTATTTTTAACATTTTTTTTTTGCTTTAACAATTTTTTAGGTTTGGTAGACCACTGTAAAAAGAACTTAGATTCCAATAAAACTTTACAAAACTGAAAACAAATGTATATTGTTGTGAGCTGACATCTCTAATTAGCTCTGCTTTATATATGATGTCATTTTGTTGCAAAAATGCTCAAAAAGTTTGGTCTTCAGACCTGGTGCACAAAAAACCTCTCGGTTATCGAGTCGCACACCACGGATACCTTTTAACGTTTTGTCCATGACTAATAATATTTTTTATTTTCTGTAATGATCTGTTCTTTATAGATTATTATTATTCTATATAAACTATATATAATATATTATTCTTTACAATTTATTAATCTTAAATTATTTTGTATTATTTAAAACATAAATAACTTTAAAACTTGTTTTAATTCGGAAACGAAAAATTTATCGCTAAACTTGTTAAATCTAAATAATTAACGCTCTTATATTAGTTTGAGTGCTTCATAAAAAATGGATCGAAAATTGTATATTTGCCTTTCATCACGAGGGTGGACGAGATGTTACTGCTGACTGCTGAACGTGGTATTGTGGGTTCGAGTCCCGTGGACACATTAATATGCCGGATTTCTTTGAGAATAGACTCAATGGAATGAGCATGTGTATAATGCTGAAATTCTGAAGATTCGCGAGCTGACATTCTGAATAATTTACTAAAAGAAATATTTTGTCATTATTTCTAAATTAAAATTGAAAAAAAAGCACCCAAACTGTTCTAAGAAATGAAGAATTCTGATTACATTCTAATCGTTTTTCTTATTTTAACTAATTTTTTTGCTTGAGTTGTTTTAGGCTACATGATTACCTTAAAGCTATTGTTTTCTACCCAAGTATTTCAAAAAAAAATGACTTGATTAATTTATACTTTAGTACTGTTTGTTTTAACTTTTTAATTTCGGACATGTTTACAAGAACTTTTTTGGTTACTGCTGGTGCAAACTTTTGGGTAAAAATAATTATTTAAAGTCCAAATTGTGAAGAAAAAAGTTTTTGTAAACTTGTTTGAATGCAACATTGGCAGAAAGCTAATAAGTTAACACAAATTTAGAATCTTGTGAATAAATTTGAATTTTAGTTTATTAGTTTAGCTGAAAAATATTTAAAGACAAAATAAACTGTTTGGCCTGACGATACAGGGGTCCTAATGGTAGATTTGAAAACTCTCTAGGTTTTGCAAAATTGAAACACACCTTAAGACACAAGGACAAAAGAAAATATAGAAGACTTTTTTCGTTTGTGGTACAATCTGATCAATAGATCCACTTCAAATTTTAATTATATGGTGCTTAGGATGATAATCCTAAACATATTTAAAATACGTTGCTTGTTTAATGCAGTGCTTCTTAAAATGAAACAATAAAACAAAAGTTATTTTCCTGTACACAGACAATATTATTCTTATTTAGAATATTCAAAAATATAAATTCAAATAACAACTTACTATTTAAAAACTTTTTTTTTGATATTTTATCAAGTTTTAGTGTTTAAGGCCATGGGGGGGGGGTAAGTTTTATACAAGTTGATCTTATTTTAAAGAGTTTTTCTAAGCTTGAAGATGCTTTTTATTGTTTAAAAAAATTCAAATTATTTTTTGAGATATGACTAGTCAAAGTCGGGCCGCATATTAGGTTCCCTATATAAAGGGAAAACTAAAACAGCAAAAAAAGATTATTTTATTTAAAATCTATCTCCTCCTACATTTTTTAAGCAATCTTCTACAAACTTTCACAGTCTAATCTTTATGCAAGAACAAAAAACCTTACTTTGCAATTAAAAAGAAAAATTTAAAAATATTATTTTTTTGAAAAAAAAAAACACTTTTTTTTTTTAATTTTTGTGGTAAAATATTTATTTTTTTACATTATTATAATTCTAAAGTAACATTTTTTCCTTTTAATATAAGGAACATTTCCTGAAAATTTGAAGAAGATTGCTTGAAAAATGAAGGAGGAGATAGATTTTTAGTGAATTTTTAAATTTCCGAGAAAATTGACCTCAAAAAATTTGAGGGAAACTTTTTACAAAAAATAAAATATCTTAAAAGTTAAATGATATATTTGAATTCTATAAAAACAGGCTTGTAGTTAATAGTTTAAGGCTTGTAGTTTTTCTACCTAAAAAAAAAGTATTTAAAGCTTTAATATAAAAGCCTAAGTTAATTTTTGTAAAAAAAATGTCGGACCCCCTATGGCCTTAATTTGCTTTCTTGTTTTAATGAAAACTGGTTGTCACAAATTTTTCAGTGATACATACTTATTTATAAAGTATTAAACAGTTTTAAATTTTTATTTTTATACAAGATTTGCCATATAACCTAGAATCGTAAAACCAAGAAATACATCTAATTTTAAAGTTTTGACAATAAAATAAGGAAAAATTGCTGAATTGTTGAACATTATTGGTAATTACCTAGGATGATGTTGCACCGATATCAAATTGAATTATATTATTTTTGATGTTTTTTTAGCCATAACTTTAAGCTAAAAATAAATGTTTTAAGCCTAATATGTTTAGTATAAAAAGATACTTTGTATTAAACAAGCTATATAAATTTATAAACAGAGTTAAATTTATCTATCAAACAAACTTTTAAAACTAAAATTTTTAATTGCTTCTATTTTACAATAGTGTAAACAATATAAAGTATGTAAAATTGTAAAAAAAAAGCAATTAAATATTCACGTTTTATTAGTTTTTGGTAAATAAGTTTGAGGGTATAGGTGGGAGTAAACACCTTTAAATTTGACCTTATTTTATATAGTTTTTACTAAGCAACAAGATGCCTTTTACAGATTTTAAAAATTCAAAATAGTTTTTGAGATATAGCCGGTCAAAGTAAGAGGCAACAATAGGTTTCTTATGGGAGGCACAAACTAAAAAATCAAATAACTAGAAATCACTAAAAATCTATTATCTTCAACGTTTTTTGAGATAACTACCTCAAATTTTTAGGAAATGTTCCTTGCAATATTTAGAACAATATTGTTGGAACAAAAATTAAAAAAAATTAAAAAATGAAAATTGTACAACAAAAAGACAAAAAAAAACTTTTTTTGTTTATTTTTTATATAAAAATTTTATTTTTAATTTTTTTTAACTCTTTCCGACAGAATTTTATAAATATATCAAGGAACACTTCCTAAAAATTTGAGGTAGTTATCTCAAAAAACGTAGGAAAAGAGAGATTTTTAGTTATGTAGTCTATTTTTGCCGTATTAGTTTGGCCTCCCGTAAGGAACCTATTGTTGCCTCCGATTTTGACCGGCTGTATCTCAAAAATTACTTTTAATTATTAAAATCTGTAAAAAGCATCTTGTAGCTTAGTAAAAACTATATAAAAGATCAAATTTCAAAAAAAAAGGTGTTAACTCCCCCATGCCCTTAATTCTATTAAAGTATTTATAAAACATCAATTTTTAGCCTTAAATTATAGTTATTTCAAAGCTATTAAATAAATACATTAATTTATATTGATTACGATATCGTAAAATAAAGTCAATTAAATATTAAGTTTATCATAATTAAATTTAATTCTTACTTTGTTTTTATAAAGCTTGTTTGAAACAAATTATCTAATTAGGTTAAACATAATAGGTTTAAAACATTGATTTTTAGCATATAATTATGGTTAAAAAAGACATTGAACATGATGTTTTTTGAGTTTGGTATTGGTGCAACATAATCCTAGGAAATTACCAAAATTTAAAATTAATTAAATATTTTAAGTATTCAGTCGTTTACTTGAAAGTTTAACTGACACAAAATATTTTTTTTAATTTTTGCTACAATAAACTAGTAAAGTTTGTACAAAAAAAAAATACTGCATAAAGTATTTGAAAAATATATAACAATAAAATATAACATTATTTTATTAAACCATTAAGCAAAAGAATTTTTTTTCTATAAGTAAAGCTGCTGATGAAGTATGTTGTTGATAATATTACAAAAAATTCAGTAATTTAAATATAGCCAGTTTTTCAATATATAATGTTTTTAGTTTTGTACTTGTTTCTTGTTTTAAAAGTTCATTGATAATTTTATTTTAGTTACCGTAAATAAAATTAGTTTTTATTTCAAAAATCTTTCAAGATATATTTATTGAAATTTTTTAGGAAAAAGTTCTGGTGAATTGAGATTTGTTTGAGGAACAAACATAAACTTAACTAGCTTAGATAGAAACTGAGAAACCTTGAGCTTGATACTTTTTGAAAAAAAAACCTGGAAATGTGAATATTATTTACATTTAAAATCATAAATTTAAATTACTCAAGAAATTAATATTTTTTACAACTTTTTTCAATATAATTCAGAGTTTTTATTATAAAACACATTTAAAGTAACATTTCAATATATTTTCACTAATTTTCTACTATATAAAACATTTTTTTACTTGTTTTAATTTTCTACTAAAAATGGAATAGAAAACTTGTACTTAAAAAAGACTCGGAAAAGAAATTTAAGTAACTAGATAAGAAAGTTCTAAAACACTGTTGGCATCCTAACATAAGACTATTTTAGTTGTATTAGTGCTAAAACAATCTTATGACAAAGCCTTTTTTGAATTTAATTCAGAAATAAAAACAGATTTATATGGAGTAAAACATATTTAAAATATTAAAACAGTATCTTTTTTGTATTAACTCAAAATATTAACAACAGCTTTTAAATCAAAAGTTTAGTTTTCTACAAAAGTGATCAATAAATAATTGTAACAAAAAACTAGTTGAGTTAAATAAAAACTTCTCAAAAAAAATCAAAAAAACCTAAATGAAAATTGTAAAACATGGGAAAAAATAAAAAAATAACTTGACAAAAAAAAACTAGTGACCACTAATGTCTCTTAAATTAGTTTTTTAGCAAAAAAATGTTTTTGTTCAAGTAGTAGTTAGTAATGTTTATTGAACAACAAAAAAAAAGGAACTCAAAATATTTGGTCCAAGGACCTTGTGCCTGAAAAAACCTTTTGGTTATTGAGTTGCACACCACTTGGATACTTTTTAACGTCTTGTCCAGTACTAGCAGAACCACCTAAGCAGTTATACAATGTTAGGGGGAAGGGGTAACCATTTTAGCTGGTAATACCTGAAAAAACTTAAAACAACACTTAAAAAAAATTAATTAAGGTTACTATAAAACCCTGAATCCTGAAAATCCCTTGAATTTAAAACAGTTATTTCATGGTTAACAATGAATTTTTAGTTAAATACAAAAAGTGTATCATTTACAATAACTATTTTTGCATCACTTAAAATTTATTACACATTTAAAGTAGCATTACAGAGGATTGTCAAAAAACCTATAATTTTAAACTAAAATCACTAAAAAACCTGGACAAACATTAAATTTCAAAGAATTTTTATATGTAAAGAACTAAAAATTCGATTAGATACAAAAAGTATATCATATGTATCTAAAAATTATCATTAGTTTTTTACTAAAAACTATTTAAAGTAGGTTAACAGTATCTTTTCAATGTGGTTATACTATTTAAGACAGTTTTTTACCTCAATATGGCGACACACTCAAGATACTCAAGATAAGTCAGGATATTTTTAGATTTTTGAAAATCTCAATCAGGCAGACTCCAGATAAATTTGTTTTTTAATAAAAAACTCAGTATAGTTTTAAGATCTCAGGCCAGTTATTTTTTAGATTTTGAATGAGACATAGTTAATTTAGTTTCAATGTTTTGTTATTTTATAACAAATTTTGTTGAAGAACGTTAATTTTATTATTTTTAAAATGTTTTAATTTATTTTAAGACTTGAAAAAACTAAGGATAACTTATAACAGTTTTTTTGTCTCAAAGAGTAGGATCCCTGCCTTGAATTTTATTTTTACTAAAAAGGAACCAAAAAACTTTTCCTAAAAAAAAGAAAGAAATTCATGAAACCTGAAGAAAAATTCAAAATATCTTTGGCAACCCTGATTATTGTATATTTTTAATATTATTGGTATTTTGACAGTTTTTTATTTAAAAATTATTTTTGTATTAAAAATGGACAAAATAACTTGTACTTTCAAAAACCTTGAAAAAATTCAGAAAACCTGAAATGTCTTTCAAAAAACCTTTGATAATCCTGATAAACTTAATTTTATACAAAAAATGGACAAAACAGCTTATACTCTTAAAAACCTGGTAGAAAATAATCAGAAATAAAAAATAATAAAAAAATAGTGGTTCAAGTATCCTTGAATATTTAAATTCTATTAAAGGAAGAATTCCTTAAAAATTCTAAAAATTAATTAAAGAATTCTATTAAAAAAATAACGTAACAAATTAAGACCATAGGACAGTGTCCAAGCATTTTTTTTAAAAAACATCATTGGTTTTTATTAGAAGTCTTAAAGTTTTAGATATCAGCTTATTTTAATAAAGTTTTTTTTTAATTTATTTAGATACATTTAATAAAAAAAACTTATAACAGGGGGTGCACAATTATTCAAATTCTGACAGTTCAAATTCTAACAATTGTTTGTGATAGTAAATTATCCCTTTAATAAAAAAAGTTCTTTTGTTACTTCTGTAGTTTTATGAATTAGACATACATAATATTTTTTTTTTAAATATGGTATACTTTTTTAGATATAGTTGAAAGAAGTTGAAAAATTTACTAAAATGTGGCTAGAACAGTCTTGTTTGTAAATTTTTAAATATTTTTTTTTTGTCAAATTAATTAATTTTTGATATGTGACTGATCAAGATATTTTTATAAAAAATATATTTTAGAATTTGATTTGTTAGAAATTGAAAGGTATGTAACCACAGCAGCAATATCACACACTTAGGCTACTCAAGACAACTTAAGATAGCTTAAATAAAAAAACTATCAAATTTTAAAAAAGTCATTTTTAACCTAAAATTTCCATTTTATAATATATAATTATATATTTATTCTTTCAAAAACTTATTATACAAACTAAGTTTCGGTTTTCGAGTTTTAAGTGAAGTTTAAATTTTAGCTAAGTTTAAAAAATTTAAACTTCACCTAAAACTCAGTTTTAATATTAAAATTTGATTTGTTTAGTTTCTTAAGTAAAAAAAATTGATAAAAAATTTGGTTTTACTCTAATTTAATTGTTTTTTTATTATTTTTTTATTTTTAAGCAAAATTCATGAGCTTTTTTAAAGTTTGAGTAGTAAAAATCAATAAATTAAGAAACTAGTAGTTGTATATAATGTAGAAATGGTTTGTTTAAATTAATCAAAAATCATTTTATTGCAAAAATTAAGTTGTTTAATATTATATCAAAAAAGAATAAATTAATTTATCATGAGTTATTTATCAAAACGACAAAAAAAAATTGAAAATTTGACAGATATTACGTACGTAAAACTTTTCTTGTTTGTCAGTTTATGTCACAAGTAGTTTAAGAAGTTGAGATAAATTCCTCAAAAAGTTCTGAACAAATGGATACTGGTAGTACATCAGTGGCAAGCATATTTGAAAAAATCAAAGTCATCAAGTCTACTTATGAAGAAAAACAAGTTAGTCTATGTGTTTAAATATATGTCATCTGTTAAAAAATATAGATATTAATTTTTATAGCTTTTGAGAAGTATACTTTAAAAAAGTTTTTAAATTGAGTAATATTTCACATGTTTAAACTTACCTCCAATAAATTCTCAAAAATTTATTTATATAGACTAGTTAACAAATAATTAGAATAGTTTTTCTAGTTGTATAGTACCAGTACTTTGTGTATTAGTGCGATTGGTTCTTTTACTAGAAAGGGTCTACTGTTTTAAAAGGATCTGTAGGATGTTTTAAAAAATAAGTTAAAATTTATCAAAAATTATAAGATAGGTTACGATGATAAGAAGTAAAAAGAGGATTATTTATTTATATAGCTTTAATGATAAGTCATTATGGTTATAATTTAAGTTTAGTAAATAACTTAAAAAAAGGCAAAGTATACTTATAAAAAAGTATAGATTTTTAAATATTTTTGATTGTTTTTGTATTAGAACAAAAAATGGTTTTACTCTAGGTAATAAATTTGTAATTTCAACTAGTTTTAAATGCCATAACTGTTTTATTGAACTTGAGACTTTTGCAGTAAAAAATGCATTTTTTTACTTATTTAAAAGCAACTTAAATAATATTTTTTTTCCGCAGCTAATTCACAAAGCAAAGTATATAGGCGAGCTTTACATGAAAGCTGGCAAGTACTCAGACGCAATAACCTGGCTTAACAAGTTTGTCCACGTCAATGACAGAGACCCGGTTGCTTTGAAGCATCTTGCGGATTGCTACCTAAAAATTGGGGATGAGTCGAAATCGCTAGAGTACTTGCAAAAGTCGTGGACCGTTAACACTTCTCAGGTTTTAATCTTGTTGTTTGTATAATCTAAGTTAAAAGTTATCAAGTACAAATTTTTTATGACTGAGTTATTGTTCAATTCTACACTTGAATCTTAAAATAATGACTTTTAATATTTATGACACTAATAATTTAATTTGTTTTATATTGTGATTATATTTTAATAATTGATATCCAAGTACTTTAACGTTCAAGTAAAAAAATTTACAAGTCCATACGATAATTTTTGGTCTAAATATTAAAATATATTTTCTCAAATTGAATAGACTTTTAATCTTTTAAACTTTATATTTTAACTTTTTAATACCCTGCTAATGACAAGTATTAACGTAAAGAAAATATCTTTTATCAGAATGAAGTTCTTATAAGAATTGTAGAGATGTATATGAAATCAAAAAATACCAGCAAAGCAGATTTTTGGCTTAGCAGAATGCCAAGAAATATGCAGTCCACAACAAAAGTTTTTGACTTGAAGGTTAAGAAAATAACTTAATAACCTTAATTTTTTATTCTTTCAATTTTGAATATTTTTCAGTATATATTTTATATGTGACTTTTATTATTTTAATTTTAACTATTTTTTCAATGTATATTTTATATGCGACTTTTATTGTTTTAATTGTTACTTTTTTAATTAAAAAATTTATAACTAAAGTAAAAAAGTATCTTCTTAACAGAATTAGTAATTTTTTATTGTGTTTAAAAAAGTTAATTTAATTCGAGAGCAAACAAACTTTTATTTTTAACCTGAGACAAAAACTGATTTTTAATTAAGTTTAACAACATAACAAACACATTTACTATTCAGATGAAGCTGCTTAAACTGAAAGGGTCTTCCAGCGATGTGATTGAAAAAACAGTTTTGAATGAGCTATCCAGAAGGCAGGCTGATATAAACCTTCATGTCAAATACGTCAATTTACTCAAGGTTTCAATATAAAATAATCCTAAAACTTTTAAGGATGTTGTTAGTATAATTTTATTTCAAGAGAATATTAAGGTTACGTTTCAAAAGTAAGAATATACTGTAGAATTTGCAACCAAGAATTGTTTGTATATAAAATTCAACTAATCACAATTGATTTTTGCAGAACAGGAGTGCAGTGGCTGCTTACAACTATTGCAGCAACAAGGACAATTTCAGGCCGGTGCAGCACCTCCTGGAAAGTCCTCAGTGGTGTTCTGCAGTTTCTCAAGTCTACGAGGTCAGTTTTTTTTTGCTATAGTTTTTATAGATTAGTGCCGGACAAACATTTTTTTAATTCTTTTTATTGAGCCTTGTCAATTGAACTTTATAACTTAATTTTAATTGTTTATATTTAGGCTCATTCCACTTTGAAAAATGGAAAACTCCTTGCTTGTGAAGCGCTGAGTAGATGCATCGATGGATATCTTTCAAATTCTAATTTCAACGAGGCTTTTACTGCTTTTTTCAAGTTGGTAGTAATTAGAAACGTTATTATATAACTCTGTCCAAAAAAAATTATTTTGATAAATACTAGATAAAATAACTATGTATAGTTATAGAATAACCAGAACATACTCAAGAAATAATTCAAATTTTGATATTTTTTATTAAAATTTTGTGATGGAAAACTTTAAATTTTGTATATAAACACAATTTTTTATTAGGTTTGACGAGTTGATGTTCACACTGAAAGGTGAGAAACACGCAAGTTGGCAGATTCTCTACAACGAGCTCGTTGCCAGATTGCAATACCAAGCAGCAAATTTGATTCTTCATCTCGCAAATGTTAAGGTGAATTATGTAAAATTGAAACTAAGTGTTAAAAGTATTACAAATTTAAACGAAATTAAAAATTGTAAACTTTATTGAAAAAAATATATTTATATATTATTATTATTATTGGAGTTTATTGTGCAAAGATGGACTCGGGCATTAAAACCCGAGCCGCTTAAACGATACACACGAGAAAAGAAACAAACAAATTACATATACCAGGAAATATATCTTTATTCCGTGTTGCGTACTTCTTTATAAATAATTAGCAGTAAAAAGTATAACATACGAATATTAATTTTAGTATTGTTACTGCATTTGATTTTTACATCTATTTATATTTAATTTTATTCTAATCTCACAGAAGGACATGGAGCCTTCCACAGCGGTGAGCCTGAGCGGCATCCTGTACAAATCGAGCAGCTTGACACTGCCTCCCCAGCCCAATTCCGAGTTCAACGTTTGCACCAGGGGGGAATACCCCGATCTGAACAATAGGTGCCACGTGATGGCGTGCGTGAGGAGCAGCTCGGCCAACCACATGCTTCACGTCTTGAACCAGAACCACCCCGAATTGGTCGACTACCTGCAGGATGTTACTGTGCTGAAGAAGGTAGTTTTTTATTTGGAAATAATTTGTTGCAAAAATGTATTCAATTTTACTTAAGAAATCTTGTTATTCCAATTCTGTTCAAAGGTGTATGTTTTTAAATTTGTTTAATGTACGAAATATTCTTAAGAACCTAACTAAAACGACAACGCAAGTAGTAAAATATTAGACAAAATTGTTTTTTTTCTTTTACAATTAATTATTAAGTATACCATTTTACGTTGTACTTTTTAACAACTTTGTGCTTATGTGCTAGAATTTTTTAGTTAGTTCATTTTCTTAGAAATTAAAAGTTTATTTTCTTTGATGGTGAAATCATTATGTTACAAAAACCATAAATTTTAGTTATAATTTCTCTGAATTAAACTATAACTTTTAAGTTATCTAATACTATACTTTTTTATTCATTATTTTAATTAAAACGAATAAAAAACCCTAAATTAACAATTCAGTGTGGAGCCAGCGTATACGAGTTGCTGTGTGGAAGCACATACGAAAAGTCTTGCGAAAAATCCTTCATATACAATTTCTTCACGCCCGAGCCCCAACGGGAACTTCCTGATTTGTTAGAAACATCTGCAACTGACGACGGTTGGTTATCTTACAATTAAATGCAATTATAATAGTGTATTATATGAACTTAAAATTCAGAAAAGCTTATATTTTCTTTTGTTTTTCAGAAGTATTTAATGAAAACTATACAGTAGAAAACTTAATTGAAAGCAAATATATATATATATTCATGTATGGCGAATTTGGAGAGATTAATTAAGTCACATAATCAAAGGATTTTAAACAAAAGTAATTTAATCAAAAATCAGTGTAATTGCGCCGGTGGCTGCAAATACAATTTGAAGGGGGGCAATTGCCGGTCAGAGAACATTATTTACAAGGCAACAGTTAACTCTGACCTTGAAAAGAAGTTCTACATCGGCTTATGCTCCACTCAATTCAGATTTCGGTATGCCAACCATAAAAAATCCTTTAAAGGTGGTGTATACGAAAATGAAACTGAGCTTTCGAAGTATGTTTGCGGCATTAAGCGCAAAAACATTGATTTTAAATTAACTTGGGAGGTGATAAAAAGAGCACAGCCAATAGCAGAAGGTAACAACCCTGTTTGTAGGCTGTGCTTAAAAGAATCAACAGCCGTTATGTATGCGTTAAAAAAGGAAGGTTGTTTAAATAAGAGGAGCGAATTTATATCGTCTTGTCGACACATAAAAAAGCTTCTCTTAAAACACAACAAATTTTGAAGCATTTTATAGTCAATTAACTGTTGTTTTCGTTGATTTTAGTTGTTTGATTAGTTAGAAGGTAGATCGATTTTTGTACTGAATATTTGTAATGTACAATATTACGTCATACTGTTTTTTGTTTTTTTGCATAACTTTTGTATCTTTGTTTAGTACAGTGCTTTTTATTTTGAATATAACTGGCTGATGATTAAAGCTTTATGAAAAATTAAAGCTTTATGAAACATATGTTCCAGAATTTTTAAAATCGCCATTTCAATAAATTATTTAAAAGCCCTTCAAGTGGGCTCAGTTGAAAGTGTTTAAGTTTAAACATTAACCTTATTTTATATATACTCGTATGTATAAAATAAGGTTATTATTCAAACTTAAACACCTTAAAATCGTACTTTTTCAATAAATTATATATATGTATGAGCTAAATATTTATTTGATTATATAAATAACAATAGGTTTATACGACAGTTTCGTATATGAAATATATAACCTCATATACTTTTCCAAACTTTTCAAAATGCATAAGTTCTTAAACTAACAACATCAGCGTACATTTTCAAACTCAAGCCTTACTGTACAATAAACTTCATTATTACTAGGTCATAATAATTATAAATTTTTCAGATTCTAAATTTCTGTTTAAGATTGTAAATAAACTCTAGCCTATTGATGAGTATATGAGGTTATATATCTCATATACGAAACGGTCGTATAAACCTATTGTTTTTTATATAATCAAATAAATAAATAGATATATATTAATATACTGAACCTTGACAACAGTTGCTACAAAAAGTAAAAATCTGCAACTTATTTTGTGGTTGGCAAGCAGAATTTATCTCCAAGGCAACCAAGATCAGACCAATTTCCTTCCCTGGGTCACAGGTATTTTCCCTGACCTGCAACTCTCCGAAAACAGGAACAGCTCGTAAGTCATTGACTTTACGTTTTAAAAAATGTTTTAGTTTTATTTACTTGAATTTAATGTTACATTTATTTGTTTATAATATTTTATTTGTAATAATAAATTTATTCAAATTATTGTATTTCTCAAAATAATTGTATTTGTTTATTAAAATAAACATATTTTACAAAACGGTGGAAAATTTTACAAAGTTTAAAGAAAAACTTTAGTAACATTTGCCTTCGTAAACATATGTATAAAAATTAACATATTTTTTCAACAAAAAGTGGTGACTTCATAAAAATTTAAAGAAAATTCAACTACAATTTCTAAAATTGTTATATAGTAAGCTAATATTTTACAATAGTGTAATGATTTAAACCTTGTTTACTTGAAGTTCCAATTCCTAGTGCTAACTAAAACATATATAAAAATCACTTTAAAATAAGCTAGTATAACTTTGCTTGATTAAAAAAAGTATTAAAGAGCTTCAGATAAACGATTTAGTTAATATTTTAAGTTTATTGAAGAACTATAGTTTCGCAGTGGTGATATATAAAAAATTTCATTTCTACTGCGAAACTATAGTTTTTAAACTTAAAATACTAACTAAATCGCAATTTATTGATTCACGTGTTTATTTATTAAACAATGTTTCATTCAACTAATAAGATGGGATTTCCCGTTATAATAAGTATGTCATTATGAAGACCTCATCTGTTGTTATTGAAAATCTATAGTTTTGCAGTTGTGAAAAAATTATATATATATTTTTTAATGTTTATTTTTCTTATATTAATTCTTATATTTTTTAGATTGTAATTTTTTAATAAATTTTTAAAGATCTTCCTGGTCGCAAGTCGAAAGCTTCGGTTGCCACTTTTAAAACAAACTAAAATTTTACCAAAGCAACTCTAGTAAGTAACATTAAACCGAACAGGAAACAGCTGCTCATACTGGACGTGGAGGCGTTCATCGCCGGCTGCGCGTTCACCAACCACGAGACCGTCAGCAAGTGGAAGCTGACGGGCAGGGTGCTGCCGCTGACCGAGCTGCCGCACGTCCTCTGCAGGAACTTCTACACCGAGCAGCAGCTGGAGTGGTGGCGGGCGGCGCTGAAAATTCACTTCAAACTTCCCGTCAAGTTGGTTTTTTTGAGTGAACTTCGTTTTATTTGTAACAAAAGGTTTTTTTCACTTATAAAATTTTTATATTTTTCTTTACAGTATTGTTTTAAAAATTTCTAAAATAAGTTATTATTTGAAGGAAATTTTATTTTAAGCTGTTTCTTAATGCAAATTACGTCATACTATCTTTAACTATGTTAAACCTTCAAGTTCTGGCTCTACTAGGTTGCTTTTTAGTTTAAGGCAGCCAATGTAAAAGTAGTAAGAGAAGTTTTTTGACAGAAACTTTAACAATTTATATAAGTACAATATACTAACTCTTACTATCTAAAAGCAGTTGCAGTTGATTAAAAAAATTCAGAATATGTTATAAACAAATACATAGTTGCTTGCACTGTATTTGGAAACTTATAAATACTTGAAATAGATATAAAATAATCAATGTAAAACGCTTTTAAAACATTACTAAGTCAGCGCGGAAACTTCTAAAGCAACAAAACATAGTCGCATAGACATCAGTAAATATGCCATTTAAAGTTTTTGCTATTAATTTTGTAACCCAAAAAGTTTCACTATACATGATAAAGTTGTTATTATGAAACAAAGAACTTAATCATATGTAATGCAACCCTTCCATGTAAATTAATCAAAACAGATTAATAACGGCCAACATAAAGTCTCACTTTCTCCAGCACACATTTCACAACAGCTGCATATTTTGAATTGCCCGCCGTTTTCGCCATGCTAATACGTATTTTGACGTAACAGACGTTAACTTTGTCCAATATTTAAATGCGTAACGTTATTCTGAAGATTATTTTCATGTTCAATAGCTTATTAAATTTTTTTTTAAGTTTTTTATATTTTTTACGTGAAGCTTTAAATAAAATCATGAATAAAATAAATTTAACGTAAAAGACGTTGACTTCATACAATTTTCATTGTGTTAATTTCATTCTTATTCTGAGGATTATTTTCATATATGACAACTAATTTGAAATAAATTTGTAGTTTTTCATTTAAACTTTTCTTATTTATATTGTTACACACAGTTTTAAATGACTAAAATGAAATTGATAATCAGTAACTTTTTAAAAGTCTAATGTATTAAAAATAAATTAAAAACTGTATTTGTAAGTATACTTCAATTAGCATAAACTCTGTCAAGTATTTTTTTTTTGTGTATTTTGTACTAAATATTTAATTTCTTTCTGTTTTGTTAAGTTAGTAAAGTAAAGATTACCAAAGTAAAGTATATATAAATTAAAAATTTAGTTTAACAAAAGTATTGAAATTACAATTAGTTATTAGTAATTATGCTTGTCATATTATAGCATGGTAGAGCTTAATTAGATACATAAAATTATAAAAGATTGTTTTGTAATTAAAATTTACACTAGTAGGACTTTTAAAGCCACTATAATTGAAAAGTTTAATCAAATATTAGTTAACATCAATTACAAATATTTATCTAATTACTAATTATGCTTGTTATATTATAGTGATTGGCAGAGCTTATTTTGATGTAAAAAATTAGAACTGTTTTGTAGTTACGTTTAATATGCCAAATAGTATTTAGCTAACTAATTAAAACTTGTTACAGTGTGGTGGAGCAACAGCGTCTCAAGCGGATCTTGATGCAAGGAATGGAACAGTTGAGGGGAAACACCGGAAACGGGATGCAGTGCCAATTATTGTGCAAACTAGCTCAATACTTCCAATCAAAAGTGAGTGCTGACAATAAAAAATAATAGAAAACCCTAAATGTGTTTGTTTAATACAGTTTTATTAACACATCAAAATTATACACATTTCATGTTTTTGTAATAGTTTTACGTTTTGAAATTTACACGATTTACTTATCAATCACGCACCCAAGTAAGCAACTACGAACAACGAGTATCGCACAGGCAAGTTTGATGGGAGTCGCGAACAAGGAAGTGTGGAGCTTGTACATGAAGCGAGCCGCGTTGTACTGGGTTCAAGCCACACCGCAGCTACTGGACGCCGTAGATGGCAACGAGTATTCGAGCAATCAGCAGGAAAAATCAATATTCCCTCACTCGTTCGAATCTTGCGATCAAGATGAAGCTGTCAAGTTGGTTTTTTGTTAACTTTTTGCTAATTTTCACATGCTCTTTGTTAAATGAACTTTTCTTAAAGTTTGAGTGTTTACATTCATATGGTTTTGTGATATATATATATTTTTTCATTATATTTACCTTTAGAATTTAAATAATCCCCCATTAGTATTTTGTTGAAAAATATGATTAACTGAAAAACTTAACATTTCACGTGCAGGTTGCTGTCTTCCGCGTACGAATGCCAGGGAGACTTGGCCGACTTTCAGGGAAATTCCGAACGCGCCTTGCAGCTCTACGCCAAATCTGAATCTCCCCAGGCCTCGTTTAAAAGAGTCAGTTTTTATACAAGTTTTAACAAGAAGCTTTTAAATTAGTTTTATTTCCTGTTTATTGTTAAATAAGTCTTATACAGTGTAAACTGTTTTGTCTTCAGTTTAAAGTTTTATGTAGTTAAGTTTTAAGTAGATACTGTTTAGTTGTGCAAGTAGAATTAAAGAATACATTCTAGGCGAACGTTTACAAGAAAATGGCCGACAAAGAAAAGAAAGTTGAAAGAAGCTTTATGGGTCAAATTGATGAAAAAGCAAAAGACCTTTTGGAGATGGTAAGTAGTACTGTAGTGTTTCCATAGAGATAGCATAGTGCTGATAATAAAGTTTTCCAAATAGAAAAATATTACAATTACCACAAGTTTTTAGCAACATCTTGTTTTACCTTCACATGTGTATTCTTTCTATTTAAAATTAAAAATTTATATTCTTAAATCTTAACGATGTAACAGTACCGCAGCTGTCTCAAAATGACGCTCGTTCGCTTGCAAGACAAGCCTGATGAGGATCTCAAGTCCGAAGTGTACGATTTGCTCGTGCAGAACCCCCCACCCAACAAGGTTCAGTCTGCGAACAACAGCCACCTCGAAACTTCTTTGAAAGGTGGTTTGAAAGTTTTGAATTGTGTCTTGGTGTTTTTTTCGTAGCCGTGAATGTGAACGTTTGTAATTTTTTTCAGAAAAATCCTTGCTGATCGAATCTCCACCAAAAGCTCCGAAAGTGAAGGTAAGCTTTTCAAAAATTGCTATTTTATTATCAGTTTTATTAATTGATAATTTTAATAACTGTTACCGCGACTGTAAAACACTATTGTTTTATGCAGACCCCTGAAAAACCCGTTCAAGCAAGTTCCACCGTTTTGAATTCCAACACACAAGATCTGCTCATCCAACAAATGATCACGTTGACTGTGAGTTTCAACTTTTTTAAAAGTTGTTGTTGTAAACCACCAATATTATAACAATTAAGTTACTTAAATCGTCCTCCTCAGCTAATTTTGAGTTTCTTGTTTCATCCTATTGATGAAACAAATCCCAAGTTTGTGCATAGTTTTTACAAAACTACAGTTGTTTAAACAAGTGAACTTTCTTATACAGAAAGCTGTTGAGAGCCTGAAGGTTGAAATGGAGGAGATGCGAAGGGAGAGGAGAGAAGAAAGATCTCAAATGACGCAGATGACTCAGATGAACAGTTCTCAAATACCCACCACACCTCAAATACCAAGCACCCCTCAAATGCAAACTCCGATGAGAGCCCCGCCAACAACTCCTTATCACATGCAGGTTCGCAGACTTGTAATTTTTTCCCAGAAATGGAAATGTGTAATAGATGCTCTTGAGTATTAAGATTGTTTTTTGATTATCATGAAAAGACGAGAGTCATTTGATTGCTTTTCTGAATATTCATTTCTTTATATTTTAAGATTAAATATCAGTTGTACAGTTCTATATGCTTTAAGTGCTTAAAAAGTTTTCTGATGATATTCTTGTGCCAAAACTGTTAACAGTGTTCTTAATAGTTTTGAAACTACTTTAAAAAACAATGTCTTGTACTTCTAATAACTAAATATTTTTTTATTTATTTTCAAAATGGTAAACCAGCATATAAGACAGGTAGATAGCTGAAATAAAACAACAGGGTCGCCAAAATACCTGGAATCCTGGAAAAACCTGGAATTTGAGTGATTTTGAAATAAAACCTGGAATAAAAATTTTTTATATGTTAATAAATACTTAAATTTTGATTTGGCACGAAAAATCTATCATTTAGGTAAATATTTTTTTCATCATCAAAACTTTTCTTAATTAAAAAAACACATTTAAAGTAATTTTTTGGTATCTTTTCGATGTTTTTATACTACTTAAAACAGTTTTTTACCTTAACTTTAAGCTTAAATAACACCTAAAAACGAGTACTTTTAAAAACTTGGAAGAAATTCAGAAAACCTGGAATAAATTTCTTGAAAATCAGTGGAAATCCTGAAACAAATAAAAACTATTATATAACTAAAAGTTATTTTATATGTTATATTTATCCACTTGTTTTTCAGCCGGGTATCCCGTACAACCAAAGCACGCCCATGGCAACCGGCATGTACCCGCAGCAACCGTTTCCCCAGCAACCCCAGTTTCCGCCCCAGCAACAGCAGGTGTACATCCAACCCCACATCATGGGTTCCCCCATGCCTCAATATTTCGTTCCGCACCAGCAGTTCGCACCCCAGCAACCCCAGGCTGTCATGCCAACCAACATTCTCGCTCAGAAGCTCAGCACTCAAGGTTGGTAGTTATTTTGTAAAGTGGTTTGAGTAAATAAATGAATTTGAAGTGTATAGTTATTACTTAAGTATGATTGTGATAATTGTTTAACTCATTATATTATATTTTCAGAATTGTTGTACTCTTTAATGAACTATGTATACAAGAAAGAAACTTATTTTTAAAAGAAAAAAAAGAGTTTTAATCGAAAAAATATCTGTCTAAATGAAAGCATGTGAGCGAACAAAAGTATCTTAATGTAAATTTGACTTAGTCAGTAAATTTGACTTAGTCAAATTTAATCATTGACAGTAAATGATTAGACAGTAAATTTGACTTAGTCAAATTTAATCATTGACATTTTAATCACTTGCTCAGACTGCATTAAAATCATACTTTTTGTATGTTTCATATATAGTTAAAAGAAGCCTGAAATTTTCAGATCCGGCAGAGCTGAAGAAGAAGCTGACCAACTCGTTCGAAATACTTTCGACCAATCAGCAGCGCGATGTGGCGGCAGCTAGCGGTCGAAATGATTACGAGGAATATTCGTACGACGAAGAATATGAGTACCAAGGAGAACCGGATTACGTTAGTGGATTTGTTTGTTTCAGAATATTTGTATTACCACTTGTGTTTTTTTCAAATTTAAAATCTAGTTTGTACTACGATTTTAAGTGAATTAGTTTATAATGTTTGTGATTTTATTTCGTGTTTAAATCTATTCAATTTTTTGATGAAGTTTAATTAAATGTTTATTCAGATATATGTCAGTGGATTCGTTTTTAATCTGACCAGTTCCAATTTATCATATATATTTGAATTTACTTGGTGCTTTAATTAAGTTTACTTGATTGATTTTTTTTTGTACAGGAAGTTGAATTGGAAGATAAAAAAAGCGAAACAGTTTCGCAGTTTCTCAGCAAGTTTAAGAAGCCTGAACGTTAGTTATTTTACATTTATACAAAATATTTCAAATTAATCAGTTATTACATTTTAGTTTTTTTGTGGCCAAAGTTTTTCAAATTAATTGCCTTCAAAAGTTTTAAATATTTTTTTTTTAAATTTGACTAGTCCAGTTTTCAAAGTTGCCCAAAAAGTAAAGCAAATAGAACAATGCTTTTTATTTAATTAGTATTAAGTTATTTCACTAATAATTTAAAACAAAATAACAAAATGTATAACAAACATTTATCAAGCTAATTCAATTCTCGCAATTTACTCATGTCAAAGAAAAAAAGCAATTACACAATTTTTTATTTAACTAATATAAATTTGTTCTACTTGATATTAAAAACAAACCAACATCATGTATTTGCTTGATTATAATACTTCTACTAAACCTTGAACTAATACAGTAGACTACCGCTTAAGTACGCACTTTTTTTGGTACGCACCCCGCCTTAAGTACGCACTTATCCAGAAAGACAAAAAATTCTAATTTTACATTTGTTCAAAACTTTCAGAATACCTGCAAAAGAAAGGCTAATTTTAATGTGACATAATAAAAAACTAGTTAACCACAAAAACTAGTTACAAATTTTATAAAGTCAAAATAAGCATATGAAAAGAAACAACAACAACAACAAAAAACTAAAGTTAAAAAAAAAAATAATGAGCATGTTGTCATTTTGCACTTATACTATAAATGTTTTTACTGATATAAACTTTCTTACAAAAACAGTCCTGAAACGTTTTTCTTTAAAAAAAAAATCAAACACTTTTTAGCTAATGGAAAATTATAATAAGTGTATTACACTTTCTAAATTAAATGTTTAATAAAAATCTCAGCTATACAAAACAAAACTAGGTTTATTCTAAACCGAAACTAGTTCAAACAAATAACAAATAACAGAAAAATGGTTTTAAGTAATAACTAAACTTAGCTTGACTAGCAATCTATTCAGAATAAAAAAATAAATCTTGGCTCTATTTCATCATGTCAAAAAGTGTGAGCTAAATTTCATATTATACTATGTCGTCAAAAAGTACGCACTACCCGTGCTAAGTACGCACTTTTTGGTCGGGTTCAATTTGCGTACTTAAGCGGTAGTCTACTTTATTGTTACGTTTTTATTCAAAGTATCATTTTATATCCGCAGAGACCGAATCGTTCCAGTCGCCGGAGCAGATGGTGAAGGAGAACCAGATACTGAAGTTGAACGAGAAGAAGGAGAACGAGGACAAGAGGAGGCGGTCGGTGGTGGAAATCGAACAAAACAAGTCGCTGCCCCCCGTTGTCGAGGTAAAAATATTTGTTGTTGATGAAACAAGCTTACTTAGTTGTGAACATGATATAAACAATAACGACAGTTTGCAAAGCAGTATTTTTAAGGTTCATGTATATTGTGAGTGATTTTCTTTGTTTGTTATTTAAACAATACTTTTTAAAATTTTAGTGAAGTTTTTTAAACACCTGTTTCTTATTACTGAAAAATAAACGTTGAAAATGAAAACTATCACCAAGCTTGAAATAGTTCCGTGCTGAGAATAAAAGTATCAGTAACTACAAACACGATACTCAAGACAAAAGTTTCAACAAACACACAAAAGTATAAGTTTCAACAAACACACAAAAGTATAAATATCAACAAACAAACAAAAGTATAAATTTCAACAAACAAACAGGTGTCGACGGGCGAGGAAGACGAGAGGCTGGTGTTCGTCGCCAGGTGCAAGCTGTACAGGTGGAGCGACAAGCAGTGGAAGGACAGGGGCATCGGCAAGATGAAGGTGCTCGTCGGAAAGACGACGGGAAAAACCAGGCTTCTCATGCGGAGGGAACAGGTTCGTTGCTGTGATTTTTTGCCACACATTTTACAAGCTTGAGAGTAATTTTTTTCTTACAATAGGCGTGAATAATAATATATTATTTTTTTGGTTTTGACTTTCTTTAATGCTGTTACAATTCAGCAACACGCGTTATATACGCAAACTGATCAAGTATTTTTACAACTAATTTTCGAAACTCAGTTATGCAATTGAAATAACTGCGCAAGTGATAAACTTTTTTACACCACAACAGTTTCCAAAGGTTAAACAATATTTATAAAACTTAACTATGCATGATAAAGTATATATAGCTATCAATACTTTCAGAGTTGCTAGCTCTCATACGGTTTCATACGTATAAAGCACCAATTATTTTTACAAAATATCAATACTATGTTTTGAAGAATGTAACGTTCACGGAGCTGCTAGCTCCCAAAACTTTTAACGATGTTTTCGAAAAAAAAGCATAAATTCCAAACAGACTATTATTCCAACTTTACCCACAGGTGCTCAAAATCTGCTGCAACCAGATGGTAACTTCCCAGCACCGCCTGACCGGAATAAAAGAAAACAACGCCGCGGCCAAGGTTATTGCGTGGGCGGCTACCGACTACGCGGAAGACGAGCCCAAAGACGAGAAGTTGTGCGCCAGGTTCAACACTTTATAGTTTAATTATAATGAAAATTATTTTCACTTACAACGACTTATTTTCACTTAATTTCGTTCTAGACTTCATACAATAATTTAACGTGTAACATGATTTTGAAAGTTATTTTCTAATCACTAACTTAATTAAAGGTTCAAGGATAGCAAAACTGCCGAAGAATTTCAGACGATAGTGATGGGGGTGGCGAGAGGGGAATCCCCTCCCGACATCTCGATAATCGACGACACCGAAGACCAGGTGGCGCGGCCCCCACAAGGTTTGTGTTGGAAATATATATGTAAAAAAGGAAATGTAAATATTTAAGAACTAGTTTCGTTATGTTTTTTCCAGACTAGTTTCTAATTTGTTTGTCGGAATCCGCAGGGTTAAAAAGATTTTATAAACTTTTACTTTGTTACCTACTTGGCACCCGCAAGGTTGTTTGATTGTTATTAAGCATATTGTTTAGTTATTATAATGTTGTAAACCAGGTAAAGTGAGCGATATTGCCCATTTTAGAGTTTATTTTGGCCATTAGAGGTAATGACCAGTAAAACAGCTAAAAAGTTATAATCTTATAAAAGGGGGCAAGTATTTTTAAAGTATCTGCCTAATGAGCGATTATAAAGATTATATAGGAAGCCCTGTAACCTAAAAAAAATTACTTTAACACTTACTAATTATCAAACGTTTACTAATTGTTATTTACTAATCACAGAAGGAACTGTTGAAGACGCGGATGAAAATAAAAAGGAAGTCACCGAGAAAGTTCCAGAAGCTAGCAAACCTGCTCCGGTCGTTCAAAAAGCTCCGGTCGTTCAAAAAGCTCCAGTCGTCGAAAAAGAAGCTGAGCAGCCTTCGTTTTTGAAGCAGCCTACCCTCAAGTTTGGCGAGAAAACAAACACACCCTCCGTGTTTGGGGAAAAACCGTCTGTCTTTGGCGAAAAACCGGAAAAACCGTCTATTTTTGGAGGCATTGCGAGCGCCATGAAGTCTACGATTGGCTCAGATGCAAGCCTGGCCAAAAACCCGTTTTCATTCAACTTTGCGCCTAAAAAAGGTTTGTAGCAAAATATTTTCTATAAATTATCTTTCATCACAATTCAATTTCATTACAATTTAATATGTTTGTTTTATATTCCGACGAACTTGCTTCGCTAGGATCTGTATTAAAACTAGCTTTCAACTTTGATTGCTTGAAGTAATCTACTAGTGTGATAAAACTTTCTTTGAAATAATTACAGTTGAAGAACCGGCTAAAGTGGATGAAGCTAAGGAGAAAAGCGAAGATCTGATTGGCGAGGAAGGACCGGCAATTGAATTGAAGGAGAATTTGCCCGACATCGTTCAAGTCAACACGGGAGAAGAAAATGAAGACGTTAATAATTTGCTATTACTTTAATAAATATTTTTTTGAAATCACATGAATATGTTTTTGTTTTTGGGAAAGAAAATTAATACTTGTTGCCTTTTAATTCATGGTGGATCTAAAAATAGTATTTATACATTCTTTTGGGTAATAAGTAGATAATGTTACAAAGTTTAAAAAGCTAGAAAATAGTTCTCACAATTGATTCCCGCAGAAAACTTTTTATTTACTTACAATTATTTTTTACTTGAATTTTATTTCAGGAAGTATTCAACGAGCGCGCCAAGCTGTACAGGTTTTCGGATGGCCAGTGGAAGGAGAGGGGGTTGGGACAGATGAAAATTCTCAAGCACAAGACGAAAAACGTCCACAGGGTTCTCATGTGGCGCGAACACGTTCGTTTATTTTGTTTGCGTTTTGTTATAAATAGATATGACAATTTTGGAAGACTGTTAAATTTTCACCCTTTTTCTTGTTTTCAAAACCAAGTAAGAAATGTGCAGCTTTGCAATTAAAATTTGCAAAAAATTTTAAATCACTCTAAAAAAGTCATTCAACATCACCCAAAAAATATAAGTTTCAAAATTCCTTTTTTTTCACGACAACTTCTTGCCACGAAATCCTAACGGAGGTAAAATAAGATCAACGCAGTTTTGAATTGAAAATAAAAAACAAACAGGTGAAGAAAGCGTGCGCGAACCACTACATCACGCCGCACACCAAGCTGTCCGAGTTCACCAACTCCGCCAACAGCTGGATGTGGACGGCGCTGGACTTCGCCGACCCCGAGCACGAGGTTGAGGGTCGGCAGGAGAAGTTCGTGGTGAGGTTCAAGCTGGAATCGGCCGCCGAGAATTTCAAAAGCACCTTCGACCTGGCCGTGCTGCAGGCGAGGAGGAGCGAGAAAGGTTTGTTGCGCGTGAAAAAATTTGATCGTTAAAAGTTTTTTTTTTAGTCTTTTTTCTGAAATAAGCATCCAATTAGTTCGTTTGAACTTCAAAAGAACACATACATTTCCCAGCTACGTTAAAAGTATTGACACTTACTTTTGATTGTTTTCGGTTTTGGAATCTTAGTTTAATTTAAACCGTAAAAAAAAACAATATGTTTACAATGTTTATATATGTGCTTTTTTTTGTTAATACTTTTAACTTGTAAAAATAAAAAAAAAGTTTTTTGTCAATGCTTTAAAAATAAAGATTTTCTTCGAGATTTAATTTTTTTATCTGCCATAAAGATTATTTAAATTATAATAAAATATAAAAATGTTCATGCTTACAATGTACGCAAACCTAATGAAAAGCTGTTATTGCAGCAAAATCGCCTGTAAAACAAGCTAAGCCTAAGGGAGAGGGTCTTTTGAAACAACTGCTTACTTCAACTGGTTAGTATCTTCATTTTTTGAACTAATACTAATTTATACTGAATTTTATTGTGAAAAAAAAGTTACAAAATTTTTATTTAAAGAGAACTGATATATTACTACAAATATATTTTGAAATTTTAACTATTTTATCAATACTTTTAATTTAACATTTCTTTTTACTTAAAAACACATAAATATACTTAACATTTGTAATAGGGATTTAAATTTCAATCTATTGTAATGTTAACTTATATTGTCATTGCAATTTTTTCGATTGAAATTATGATGTACGTATACAAAATGTGAAAGTAAAAGACACAAAACAATTTATGAATTGTATAGAAAAACCAGCAGCAAAGCCTTGGTCGTGCCCCGTGTGTATGGTGACCAACAAAGCCGATTGCGAAAGTTGCCCCTGCTGCGGAGAGAACAACCCCGACGTGCCCAAAAAACCTGGTTTTTATTGTAAATTATTTTGATTTAACTAATTACCGGCGGTTCTGTGCGCGTTACTTTCAATGGTTGATGACTTTTGTTGTTTTACGACACAAATTTTCAATTGTCTCTGCTTTGGTGAAAGTAACCCCGACATGCATAAGAAGCCTGGTTTTTATTATAATAGTATAAACTACAGTTTAGACTAACTAAGTGTGTGCTTTATTGTTTTTCAAAAATGTAAACTTTTAATTATTTTTACACAGCACCCGAAAACAAGCCATCTTCGGTTTCTTTCGGCGCCCCTAAGAGCAACGGGATCAGCTTCGGAGCTCCTGCTACTTTCGGAAGTGCTAATAGCCAAGCTACTTTCGGTCAAGTGACATTCGGTGCCCCTAAAAACGACAAGGTTACTTTCGGTGCCCCTAAAAGCGACAAGGTGACATTTGGTGCTCCCAAGACCGAGGTAGCCTTCGGAAATGCTAACAGTAAAGTTACATTCGGCGCTCCTTCAAAAGAAGTGACTTTTGGTGCCCCTAAAAACGAAGCTACATTTGGAAGTGTTAACAGTCAAGTCACTTTTGGTGCTCCCAAATCAAGTGACGAATCGAAGCCATCCCAGGGTTTCTCAGGATTCGGCCAATCATCTGAATCTGCTCAGAAGCCGTCAGTGTTCGGCCAATCAGAAGCTCAAAAGCCGTCGGTGTTCGGCCAACCAGAAGCTCAAAAGCCGTCCGTGTTCGGCCAATCAGAAGCTCAAAAGCCGTCCGTGTTCGGCCAATTAGAAGCTCAGAAGCCGTCAGTGTTCGGTCAATCAGAAGCTCAAAAGCCGTCGGTGTTCGGTCAATTAGAAGCTCAAAAGCCGTCGGTTTTCGGCCAATCAGAAGCACAAAAGCCGTCTGTTTTTGGCCAATCAACGCCTTCGACGTTCGGAGGGTTCGGCTTCACTTCCCCTAGCAAATCGGTGTTCGGGCAGAACAGTCCTTTCGGAAAAACCGCCAACGCCACAGCTGACGAGTCTCAAGGGAGCAGCGTTTTCGGAACGCCGCAATCGCAGGTGTACGCCACCCCCGCCAACAAGAACGTTTTCGAATCTTCTCAGTTCAACCCTTTCACCACGCCGCCCACCGTCGCAATAAGCGACAAGATAACGCTGGACGTCGAAGACGATTACCAGATCGTTGACGCCGACGAAGGTGTTTATTTGTTGTTTTTGATTTATTTTTGTATGATGTATAACTAGTTGTCTATTTGATTACTGTATATTTTTCAAAATGAACCTTTTGCTAGTTTGTTTCTCGTATTTTTTCATATCGATTGTTCATGTATACTAATGTATTTTACGAATTTTTATTGTAAAAGTTGCTTAATTTAATTTGTTTTACAGTTGATGACCAAAGTTATGAAAGTTATGACGATGAAACTGATAGTGATACTGGTAAGATAATATATTGTTAATAATAATAATAAAAATAAGTTTAATTCCTACTTAACTTTTTTATAGTTAAAATTTAGATCAATTAAGTCTTAATTTTCGAAAAGTTAATGTATGAATAGCAATATTAATTTTTCGTAACAAACAATCTCACTACAATCCCAATATGATATTATTCGAACACCAAAAAAATCTGGGAGCTTTTTTAAATATAAAATTATTGATATTAATTAGGATCATCAGAGAATGAAGAAGATGCAAGAATGCCAACGACTTGTTCTAATGTCATCAACAGTTCTAATGGTTTACCTGTTATGAGCGCCGGTAACAAACCCAATGACGTAAGTTTGAAATTAATAGCTGCTAATTAGAATTTTTTAATGCTCTTATACTACAGTTCGGTTTGCTTCTTATGAAGATAAAAAAAACAAAATCAATAAAACTTAACGCCAAAACAGGTTCTATCCACTAACACAATTAAGGGTAACTTCTTTTAACTTGAGAGTTTGAAATGTTGTTATTATTTTTATTTATCGATTAGATCTAACGTGATAACTTTTGTAATACTTGATAAACAATTTACAAGCCAAGCATTTTGTTATTTGAGAACACATACAAAATTGTTTCAGTTTAGGCAGCGAAATTCCTAACAATCAATGAACATTTGATAATCAGCTTTATCACTCAATTATTTTAGAAAGAATCGAATTGCCACATGACTTATACTTTAGATGTTATTGAGATTAAAGCTGTAGAATTATTTTTTAAAAGTAAATCAGACCTTATTCATGATTTGTATTGTTAACTAAGTAATGATTTTTATGTTTTTATCTATATATAAACAATACATTAAATTAAGTTTCAACAAACTCAATTCCAGAAGAAGTTCGACCGCGACACGGCCACCTACCCCACCTTCGACAAGTACCAGGCGGAGGAGGAGAACGACGGCAACGACATCTTCGCCAACCTCTCCTCCGACGACGACGATGACGTCATATACATGGGGGAAGAGCTCCCGTCGAAAGAATTGCAGGAGAAGGCTTCCAAGCTGGGCCTTCCCCGCCACTTTTACAACTACCTGCAGAAGCAGCAGAGGGACGCGGAGGGTGACGACTCCGACGAGGAGTATCAGCCCGAAGGAGGTTTGCTGAAAATTTACTGAAATTATTTTTATGAGAAGTTTGTTAAAAAAAAAATTAAACGTTTTTCCCGATGGGTGTAAAGTTTGTTAGTATTCTCATTGAAACACGCAAGTTGACATTTTTGGCACGAGCTGCAAAAACAACTGGTACCTTAGTCAGGAATCTAAAAAATAAGACTAAAAAGATTTTTTCCTTTAATTAATAAGCACTAAAACACATTCACAAGCAATTTGAGAAAATTTGTTCCAATTAGCAATAGTCAGGAACTTGCGTCACATGTAAACCACCAACAGAAACGCATTTTTTCAAAAGTTTATAGTTTGTTTCTAACGTTGACACAGAAAGCAAGCCAGCGATGAGAAGCTTCGCGGACTTGGCTCAGCAGAGCGGGCAGGGGACGGCGACCGCGTTCCAGATGAACTTCGCCAGCAACCAGATCCACAACAACAACAAGATCGCGTTTGAAAATTTCGGCCTGAAGACCCCGGCAGTGAAGACTTCGGTGGCGCAGGAAAACCTGGACAACTCGTACGACCCGCAGCAAGTTTGTGTTGTTTTTGTAAAATATTTTTATAGTTGCAGAAGTTTTTATTGCCTAATCAAAATATGATAAAAATGCGGTGTGTTACATGCTGCTATAACTAAAATCAAAAATAGTCGAATTTAATTATAAGTTTGGAAGATTATTCAAAGTGTTTTATTTTTTCTAGTTTTTGTTTAAATGATAGCTACTGTTTACTGCAAACTTGAGGTTTCTCGCAATTATTTTAAAGATCATTTACAATTGATAATCAAAAACTGTTATGAACTTGCTAGGAAGTGGAAATAGAGAGGACGGAAGATTTGCCGCCAGAAGTGAAAGTTGACTTGGGCGAAGAGAACGAAATCGTGGCTTTCCGCGCGAGATCCAAGTTGTTCAGATGGACGTCTGTGAGTTGTGATTATAATGGTTCACAAGCATTTTTTAAATTTAAAAATGTTATATGTTCATATAATATATACTTTAACAATTGCTGTCTAAATAAGGTAGTGCACAAGTTAATAAGGTATAGTTGAAATAGCTTCAAGAATTTTTTTTTGTAATTAAATCTTTTACTTTTTATTCACAATATAAATTTGATATAATGATTGCTGTCTCGCCAAATTAGTTTACAACCTAATCATTAATTTTATACTTGGTTGTTCACAAAATAATCAAATATAGTTTGAAATAGATTCAATAATTGTTGTGAAGTAAGACCTTGCATTTAATAAATTTGACCACTATTTTTTGTTCCTGAATGCTGGTTATTCAGATTTGTACCAACACACACATTTAACATGTTGTATGAAACAATCTGACAGGCAACAAGAGAATGGAAAGACAGGGGCGTTGGTGAAATAATGATCAAGTACAACAGAGAAAAGAACAAGTCTCGAGTTTTGATGCGCAGAGAACAAGTGCTCAAGGTTTGAATTTTTTATGTGGATTGCTTATATGTACATTGGCAGCTTAATTTTATAGACTTTAACATTAAAGAATTAAACTAAAACTAAAAATTTTTTTTTTTTTTTGAAATACTACAAAAATTAGTATTTTTTACTATTTAATTATAATTTGACAATTATATGAGCAGTAAAACTACAGTTTATCAAATTAGCAATGCAGAAGTGTCATACAAACTTAGCATTCTGCCAAGGTTCTAAACAAACTTTATTATCAGTAACAAACAAGTTAACTTTAGGTGTGCGCGAACCACTACATAACGTCCGACATGAAGCTGGAACCGATGGGGTCGAACATGAAGGCGTGGGTGTGGATCGCCAACGATTTCGCGGACGGGGAGTGCAAGGTGGAGAAGTTCGCCGTCAGGTTCAAGGACGTGGAGACGGCGACCGCGTTCAGCGAAAGCTTCGGCGATTGCGCTGTCAGTTGTTACCTGTTGTTCTAATTGTTACTTTAAAGCTTTAATTATTTTTTAGTTTTTTGGTATGAGTTAAAAGTTGCGCTGTCAGTTGCATGCTTACGTTCTTTGTATTAATTATAGTATTAATTAGTATTCTTTACTACTTTATTGTTTTTAGTCATTAATATGTAGCTGTTATTTATTTGGCTAACGAGCTGTTAGTGGATGTACCTGAGTTCGGTGTACGTTGTTAATAATCACGTATACTTTTTTTGCAGATTATTTAAAACACAACAATGTTTAAGGCCATAAGTGGGGGGGGGGGGGGGGGGGTAGAAGCCATTTTTTGACCAAAAATAACATATAGACTTATATTATAGTAAATTTCATAATCTTTCAGATGCTTTTTTTAGATTTTAAAAATATTAAGTAACTTTTTTTTTATGACCGGTTATATAAAGGGTTGTCTTTATAAAGGGTAACTTTAAAGCCGTTTTTCTCGAGTTTTTAAAAACGGGCTTTAAAATCTATCTTCTCCTTCATTTTTCAAGCAATTTTCTTCAAATTTTCAGGAAATGTTCCTTACATTATGAGAAAAAAACGTTATTTGTGAATTTTAATAATTTTAAAAAATAAAAATTTTATGACAAAAATAAAAATAAAAAAGTGATTTTTTATCAAAATTTTTTTTTTTTTTCAAAAAAAAGGTATTTTTACTTGAAATTTTTTAAAGTCACAAATAACGTTTTTTTGTTATTGTATAAAGAATAGACTGTGAAACTTTGAAGAAGATTGCTTAAAAAATGAAGGAGGAGATAGATTTTGAATGCATTAGTCTTTTTTCGCCGTTTTAGTTTTTCCTTCCCCATAAGGAACCTGTTATGCGGCCCGACTTTGGCCGGTCATATCTCAAAAACTAATTCGAATTTTTAAAAACGGTAAAAAGCAACTTGAAGCTTAGTAAAAACTCTATAAAATAAGATCAACTTGTAAAAAACATGGCCTACCCCCCCTATGGCCTTAACTCCTGTAGTAATCTTTAAGAGATCTTCAGTTGTTAACTGATTTTATTTTCAAACAGAATTACAGAGCAAGTTATTAATTTTATGATCAAAAACCACCTTAAGCTATATTCAAGCATTTTAATGCATTATTAATTTTAACAGTTAGGTTAAAGTTTTCGTTTATATTTAAAACATAAATTGTTTTAGTTTTAAGTCTAACCATTTATTTTTCTAAGCATATAATCTTATTTAAACATTCATGCAGCTGATGGCAAATGGCGACGCGATGGATCAAACTTCAATGACGTCATCAACAATGACGTCAGCGCACAACCTGATACAGCAGGCTGAAAAGATGAAGTCAGAGTTGAACTTCTTCAAGGACAAGTTCTCCGAACCGTCCAAAGTCGACCTCGAAAACACCTTCACTGAAGGTTGCATTATTATTAGTATGCTCTATTAGATTTTCACAGGAAGCAATCTATATGTATTTTTTTAACTAAAATGTTATCGAACACACGTTCACTGGAAGTTTTTAAATTAGAATTTTTTCTTGATTGTTATGTTGTACTGAATTTTCATTCGTTTTCTTACAATCATAACAAAACTGAAATTTACAGCAAACACGTTACAGCTTAACTGTTTTATAAATAAATACTTGGATGAAAAAGTACTTTGTATCCTTACATAAAATGTAAACTTAAACAAACATGCAGGCCTCGACATCAGCGGCTCGCCGTTGCCGAGGAGCGGCGCTCAGAACATCCAAGACATGATCAACCTCACCCCGATGGTGAAGAAGCACATGCAGGACAAGAAGGACAAGCAGAACGAACAAGAGAAGAAGAGTGCGCAAATTATTTCACAGCAAGGTTTGTGTATGGTCGTGTTTGCTAGCTGCTTGCTTACCACCGTGTTCATTGCTTTTCGCTTTCGATCGCATTAGTCGTTTTCTAAAATGGTTTCATGAATCGCCTTTTCCCTTACAATTTTATGTCGTATTTTTAAATTTTTTGAAATATAAAAATTACGTAAGTATTTTTAAATATGCACTGTAAGACATACGTCAATGTCAAATTACATATCTTCAAACTTTTATGCACGCATGACCTCAGAATAAGTTTTATATCTTTCTGATTTTACCTATTTTTAGAACTTTTTAAGTTAACTGTAGCTTTGTCGTTTGTACGTTTCACCTTGCGTCTTTTTCTAACCATGCTAGATCATGATTTTCTATCTTGAATCAAATTAACTTTCTGGTGCATGTTGGTAGCTTATGTACTTATGCTTGTTTGTGCTAAATGATAGTTAATACGTGCATTTTGAACTTATGTCCAGCATGGTGTTTTTTGAAGCTTATAAGATCATTTTAAAATTTCCGCACTTTTTCATCGTCTTATTATATATGGATTATGTGTTCTGCACGTAGTATTTGCACACTTTTTAAATTACCTCAATTAGATTATTTTCATTAGGTGATGGGTTCTTAGATTAGCTTTTTGTATTCTTAAATCGTGTTTTTTTTACAATAAATGTACTTGCTTATCAAAGTTGTTTTTTTTACTCTTAAGAATTAAGGATTTAAAAGAAAATATTGAGGTAATCATAAAAGATAGCAATAACTTATGCAGACACTTTAGGAAAACTGCACTTGTATGATTAGTTACTTCCATCAAATTTTTTTTCAATATATCGTTACTTTAGCATTGAGGGTCTTCTTACATTAGGTTTATATAAATAAAATAGTACAGGCTGTAGGCTGTTTATGTAAATACTGGCTAATAGGTAAGATATTAAGCTTAATGTGTTATGAAAATTCACTTTAATTTTAAGAGTTGTTGGGTTTATGATAAGAGTAAAATGTCATCGTTAAAGCATATAATTTCAAAGTAAGAAGTAAAACTTTGTTCTAGTCAGTTTAACGGTTGTTTTATATCAAGTTTATAAAACTGTGGAGTCGAGGATTATATTTAGAATTTAAAACTAAAAATGGTTTGAAACATAGATAAGATGTTTAGGATTATAGGTTGAGGTTAAATTTAAATATAACCTGGTAACAATCGTAGTTAAAATTTTTAGATTTTGTGTAAAAAAGACGCTTAGTCAAGATCGTAAACCTACCCAATAATAATTTGGTATAAAAATAAAACGTTGGATCCTTAAAACATCTGTATGTTATACAGCATATGCTGTTCTATTCACCTACTTGAAAATTACTATTTTACGTTTAATAATAAGTTTTCTTATTTTTGACAAACAAACCTACAAAAACCGTTTGTTTCTCTTTTTTATTTTCATCCAAATTATTTTATTTTTTAAGGAGTTATATAAACATTAATTAAATCTGTACTATTAAAAAAACCAAGTAGTATCACTAGTAAAATTAATAAAACTTGGTTAAAAAAGTATTGAAATAAGTTTAAAAGAAAGTATATTCTAAAGATTTATCAGTCTTTTTATTTTACACTGTAGTTTATAATTACGATTGTAATCAAAAATTAATTATATTATCATCAGGGTTGTCAAAAACTTTGAAACTTGGAAAAACCTGGAATTTTAAACAATTTTTCCATGTTAAGTAGAACAATTTTGATTTGACACAAAAAGTCCATATTGATTAACCATGTAGATAAAATGTTTTTGTCGTCATCAATATTTTATTTATTAAAAAACACATTTGAAGTAGCTTTACAGTATCTTTTCAATGTTTTTATACTACTTAACATAGTTTTTAAACTTAAACTAAACTTAAGACTAAAAATAGACCCAAAATGTGTACTTTTAAAAACCTGGAGAAAATTTGGCAACCCTGTATCATTTACGCACTGATATGTAAAAATTAGATAAGTTTAAAGTTTTCTAAATGTTAACAACTAAAACTAGGTTGAAATTTTAAATAGCTCAATAATAATGTCATAGAAATTCATACAAAATATTCTCTAGAGTAGAAAAAAGGTTTCATTTAAAATTTTGTACAGTTTTAATAAGTGTTTTATATATCATAAAATCAATTATATCGCCTTAACTGTGAGGAAACTTACCTTAGTAGAAGCATCCAATTATTCAAGTTCATAATGTATGCTAACAAAATTATATATTTTAACTTTCCGAAGTTTGTTAAAAAGGCATTATTTTTTGAACCGAAATTTAGTTAAGTAACGCCCAATATTTTTTAGTCGTACTTATATAATTGCTACTGAAATTATATTAGTTTATTTAGAATGCTATTTTTGTTTTAAGATATTTCTTTAATTAACTAGTCTAATAAGTTACAAATAAAGAAACGTATAGTTCGTATATCAAAAGCTATGCTGTTTAGTATATGTTTTCATAATTTCTTGTTCATGTTATTTTCATCAATTCATCACACAAATTTTTTTTAGATAGCGTTGTATTAAACATCAAATAATAAATAAAACAGAATCGTATGAAGGCGATGAAAGCAGCAGTGAAATAAATCAAGCTGAAGTGAGTCTGACTGGCGAAGAAAGTGAAACGGTTAGTTTTAAATTTATTTATATATTTTGACGTGGATTTATTTATATACAAATATAATAATAACAAACTATACAGTATCCTTCTTTTATTACACTAACACATGTTTCTGTGTGTTAACGGATTAACACACTTTAACGGAGCTCTGTAAAAAAATAAATACTGTAAGGAAAGAATAGAAGCTAAAGTAGCATGTGTCCATTTAAAATAGAAATAATTGCTATAGATTTTTTTAGGTTAATGGTTAATTATAGACTAAATACTTAATGATAAATCCGACTGTTATAGAATTATATAATATTTGTAATTATTAAGTCTAAATTAAAGTAAAATTACAAAATAATATAAATTATAAGTATTTTATCTATTATTAACCATTAACCTATAAAAATATATAGCAACTATTTTTAATGGACGCATGTATATACCTACTTTAGCTTCTACTCTTCTCTTACAGTATTTATTTTTACAGAGCTCCGTTGAAGTGTATTAATCTGTTAACACATAGAAAAATGTGTTAGTCTATAAAAAAAAGGATACTGTATAATTTGTTGTTATTATATATTCCAGTGAACTTGTTTCGCTATGATCTTTTCTTAACAAACCATTAAGTTTATATTTTGAATAGTTATAAAAATATATTGTTTTAAGAATAAGGAAAAATGTGTATATTAACTAATTTTTTCAACTTTGACAAGTTTCAGTCGACTGCAAAACAATGAAAACAATTTAAATAATTCTTCAGTTAAACCTGAATTTTTCCATGGACTTTTGCAAATAAATATTATTATTCAAACAGTTTCATGTAGTTTAATTTTTATAAATATGTATATTTCAAATTTAAGAAAGTGTTTGTATAAACCAAAACTTAATTTTTTTTTATCTGTCTAACCTCCGTAATTAAAAAAAAGGATAAATGAAATCAAGAATATATATATATTGTTTTTTTGAAACGTATGTTCTGGTTTTTTTTTAAACAACTTTTCTTCATAAAATTTTTAAAACCCTTTCAAGTGTGAAAGTTATTAAGTATAAACCATCACGTTATTTTCTTTATATGTATTATGAAGAAAAGTCTTAAATTTTCATTGTCTTCAAAATTAAAATTTAAAACAAACATTGCAATAGATTCTGTTCCAAATAAGAGCCAAGTTGTTCTTGTACGACCTGGATAAGAAGGAATGGAAAGACCGTGGCATCGGAAACATAAAGTTGACTCAAAATATTAACAATTTCAAACCCAGACTCGTCATGCACCGAGAACAGGTTGGCTTAATAACTGAATATATAAAAAAAACAGTTTAGTTGATGAAAAAAAAAATCAACTTTAGTTTATACTGTCCATTATTCTTTTATGTTTTATGATTTAAATTTAAAATTCATTTAAATACAAAATAAAGCATTTGTTTGTGAGAACTGATGTGTTTGAATAAAGTATATTTTTGGCTGTGCTGTTATATTTTTCAGATAATTTTTTTTTATTTTAATCTTTTTTAAATCAAGGTGCTGAAAGTGTGCGTGAACCAGTACGTCTCACACATGAGCGGAATAAAGTTCCAAAACATGCAGGGTAATGAGAAAGGCGTCACCTGGCTCAACCAGGATTACTCGGACGAGGAAAAACCTGATGGCGAGGTTTTATTTGATTTTTTATTGAGAAGTAATTTGGTATAAAATTTGTATTTAGCCTTTCATAAAATGATCGTTGCTTATTAAAGCATAAGCTTTTTTTTGTTTTATGCGCCTCAATTGTTAAAAACAAACTTGCTAGCTACTTGGTAAGTTAAAAAGTAATGGTTAAGTTTTAGAAAATGGCAAAATTGTTTTTTTTTTTCAAATTGCAGCTACTCATAGATTAATCTTATTGCGTAAGTTTATTGTTTTGTATGTCGTAACTCTTTTAAAAAGAGTTGTAATTTTTGTTCAAAAAGTACAAGTCTGTTTTACTATTTGTTTTTTTCTTCAACTTTTTTCTTCTGCAGTTCCTCCAACTCGCCCTGAGGTTCAAAACGGCTGAAATAAAAGAAGCCTTCGTCAAAACCGTGGAAAGTGCGCAAAACGGTGAAAAGGAAGGCAAGGTGGCTGCTAAATCTCAATACATCGAGGCACAGAAAGGTTTGATATTTGATTTTTATTTGAACATTTTGTAAATTGGTGATTGTTCGTTATTTTTATGTATGTTAGTAAATTTGTAAAAAATAAAAACTAGTTGCTTGTATTAAAAGGTGACTTCGATTATATTCATGTTCGTGAATTTTATACTATTTTCAAAGGAAAATTTATACTAGATGCTTGTAATACTTGAAACGATAAATTTGAAAATTAAAAAGTCTTTCGAACAGCCAAGGAGCCGACTCCGGACACTGTTGAAGAACAGAAACCAGCGGAAGAACAGAAAGTTGAGGAGAAAAAAACCGATAAAACTTCCAACCCGTTCGCGTTGGGTTCTTCCAGTTTCAACTTCGGCCAGCAGAACACTCCGCCCAAGTTCAAGCTGTTCGGGTCCGCTCAGAACGTTAGTTTTGATTTGTATAAACTCCATAAAACTAAAAGTCAATTAATGTATTTTAACTAATATTTTTATTAGTATTTGTCAATATTCTCTAGATTATAATATCATAAAAATTAAACATGTTTTTTAAATTCTATAAAAATTGGCTTGTAGTTTATAGCTTTCACGTACAATCCGATGTTACTTAAAAAAAATTGGACCCTCACACGCCCTCATTCAGTAACTTTATTTTTATATCGACTTGTTTTCAGGAACAGTCATCCTTCGGATCGTTCTCTACGCCCGCAGGTGGAGTTTTTTTGAAGCCCAGCTCGCTCACCCCGAAAAGTAGTGGGGACGTTTTGTCGCCCAAATCTTCCTCCACCAAATTCGGTTTGAGAAATTACCTTTTTCTTATGATCATGTAAAATCTTAGTGTTGCTTTTTTTACGTATCAATACCTAGTCTGCATGCACTGCAGACTAATTCAAATTTTGATTAAAAAATTCTAAACTTTGTAAAATCCCAACCTATTTTTTATAACATCTGCATTTAAGTTTTTATACAACTTTTTAAATTCTCTAACTTTATCCTTATTCTTAGATTGTGTAAAAGTTTCAGTATTTCATTTCAAGCATTATGTAAACTTTTAAAATGCCAAACGTAATTTTTTCAAAACATCCACAGCAAACGCCGACAGCACCAACAATTCATCCGATGACGACTCGGAATGTGGCGATGGTGACGTCATAATCGTTTACGCCGACGAACCGACGTCAGCTCAAGCGGAACTGTCCGCCAAGCTGCGACTGGCTCCGACCTTCTTCATCAAAGTCGACCAAATTCAATCACCAGGACGTAAGTTTCCTCTAAACTGAAATAGAACTAATTTTTGTGTTGTTTTGGATGATTGAAGTTTTTTTTTATTCACCTATAAAACTTGCTATAAGTTTATCTATTTAAAAGTAACAAAAACTAATAATTGTACTTATAATAGAGGGTAGGCAATTTCTATTCGGCAGACTAGATAAAAACACTCATATTCTAAAATTATTAAGTTAATTCATCTTTTACAGCTGAGTTCGATGTAGAAGAAGATAAAGTTTTGGACAAGATGCGGATCCGAGACGGAATGGAAAGCTGGTTCAACGATGACGTCAGCCAGAACGTGACGTCATCATCAAACGACGGTTCCTCATTGGATGCGGCAAAACCGTTGTCAGGACAAAACACCAGCTCTTTCGGGTTCCAGCCGTCAGCGCCGACCAATGAAAAGCCCGCTTTCGGTTCAACGGCTGTGTTTGGATCAGCGTCGGCCAATAGCATGCCTTCCTTCGGTTCTCTTTCAACATCGGCCAGTGCCACTTTCGGTTCTTTTGCAAACAACGCCGCAATTGACCAGAAAAATGTTTTCGGGTCAGTAGCTAAGGAGCAGCCTACTTTTGGGTCATTAGCCAAAGAACAGCCTAATTCCGGATTCGTTGCTAATGAGCAACCTATTTTTGGTTCCATAGCTAAAGATCAACCTACATTTGGGTCATTGGCTAAAGAACAACCTATTTTTGGGTCATTTGCTAAAGATCAACCTACTTTTGGGTCATTAGCTAAAGAACAACCTGCTTTTGGGTCAGTTGCTAAAGATCAACCTACTTTTGGGTCAGTTGCTAAAGAACAACCTGCTTTTGGGTCAGTTGCTAAAGATCAACCTACTTTTGGGTCAGTTGCTAAAGAGCAACCTATTTTTGGTTCCGTAGCTAAAGAGCAGCCTACTTTTGGGTCATTAGCTAAAGAACAACCTACATTTGGTTCCGTTGCTGGAAACTTGTCTTCATTTGCTTCTTTAGCTGGAAGTAAACCTGAAGATAGCAAATTTGGATTTGGCTCAAGAAATGATTCTCACATTGTAAGTTGGATATTGTTTAACCCTTTTCTATCTTTAAATTTGTATTGTAGCAATTTACAGTTCAATCAATTTAATAAATCATTTAAATGTTTACAGTTTAATGTGTCGCAAAAAGACACGGTTTTGTTCGGGGGTGTTGCTAATGACAACAAGGACGACGACGAGGAAGAAGAGCGTAACGACGACGTTGTCATAGAAACCAAGGAAGATTTGCCGCCACTTGTGGAAATAGCCACCGGAGAAGAAGGCGAAGAGGTTTGTTTGCAAAATATTTAGCAAAATATGATAGTTTCTTTTTGTGTAACAGGGTTGCTAAAAAACCTTAAAACGTGGAAAAATCTGGAATTTATAACAAGCTAAGCAGTAAAATTTGGATTTGACTTAAAAATTTTATCAAATAGATAAAAAAATTTTGTCATATTCAACAACTTTTTTTTATTAAAGAACACATTGAAAGTAGCTTTAGAGTATCTTTTATCATCAAACACAGTCACCATGCTTATTTACATTACAGCTTTTGTTCAAATCTCGCGCCAAGCTGTTCCGCTTCGACGATTCGACGAAGCAGTGGAAGGAGAGGGGGCTGGGCGAGTACAAGATCAGCTACAACGAGGAGTACGACATTTACAGGGTGGTCATGCGCCGCGAGCAGGTTTTCTTAGTTTTCTGAACACTTGTGAAAGTTTGTGTTAATTTGTTCGAAGGTGTTCAAAAAATCCAATAGTTATAATCTAGTTTTTAAAAACTAAGTTTTTAACTTAAAACGTTTTTTTTTTGTAATTTGAACACTTCTAAGAGTTTTTGTACTGTTAATTTGTTCTATAGTTATTCCAAATTGCTAATCTAAATATGCAAAAAGCTCTAACAAACTATTGCAGATAGAATTGTTGTTTTTAATAGTTTTGTTTTCAGTTGGTATAAATTAATTAGAATTGATCTATAAATAACTAAAAAAAATAGTTAATACAACTAATAGCTTTTATATTTTCTACCACTCACAGGTGTTGAAAGTTTGCGCCAACCACACTATTACGAACCAAACCAATTTGATCAGAAGTCAGGAGAAAGGATTTACCTATGTTGCCAACGACCGTAGCGGTAAGTTGAACGATTGTTTATTGTAACAATGAAAAATTACCTCACTTGAAAAAAATATATCTAAAATTACTATAAAAAGTTCCTAAAGTATATACATAATTGTTACACCTGATGATAAAACATTTAGTTTAAACCTACCTATCAGTCAGATTAAACGTGATTTTTGCGGTTTGTTGTAGCAAGGGAAAAACTAACTGATCAATTGTAACATCACTAAATTGATATACAGACGAGCCGGACGGCCAGGTCGAGAAGCTTTTTGTGCGTTTCAAGTACAAGGAAACAGCTGACGAGATGCTGCAAGTCGTTCAGACCATTCAAGACAAATTGAAACAATAGTATTAGGAGCTTTCACATCTAGATTTTGTCTTAGTCGTAATTGTTCGTTGTGTATTCGTCCATGGCTTGTGCGAATGGCTTTTGCTTTGTTTAAATTAAACGTTTTATATAAATGATGGCTGTTTTTAGTCATTCCAAGATTTTTATAATTTAAGTTTTATAAATTGTATAATGATTTTTTACTGTAACTTACATGTTTTTAAATTTTTTATCTCATGGATATAAATTGTTTTAAATAAAGGAACTTTGTTTTTTATTAGGCTAAGTATTTAGTATAAGTTTTTTTATTAAATAAATTAAAAAAATGTTTTAACACCAGTCTGTGTAGTTTTTTAAAATTTTGTCATTTTAAGTAAAAAAATTAAAATGTAGTCTTCAGGGTTGCCACTCGGTCAGGAAAAGTCAGGAAATCAGGAAAAGTCAGGATAAATTTAAAAAAATGACAAAAGTCAGTAAAAGTCAGGAAAAAATGGGGGGTTTTGAAAAAAAGTCAGGAAAAGTCAGGAAATTTGATAACATTTAAAAAAAAGTCAGATTTTATCAGTTTAAATTTACAAAACTCCTTGTTTTCCAAAGCCATCAAATGGTAAAAATTAATTAAAATTCCTATAAAGTCAGAGAAAAATCCAAAATTTTCCTAGAAATTTACAAATTTTTTAAATTTAATTTCCAATGCCTTCATCTGGTATGAATTAGTAAAATATCCTTTATAAAACTGCAAAAAATTTCTATTAACATATTGAACAGCTTTATATAGTTTCAAGTGTTAGATTATGTATTTTACAATAAGTTTAATTTAAGAGTTTGATTTAAAAAAGTCAGGAAAATTTTGGTAAAAAGTCAGGAAAAGTCAGGAAAATTTTCTCAGCTTAATCAGTGGCAACCATGAGTCTTATTATGTTTTTTTTTTGCTTGATTTTTAGACTTTTTTTAGGATTGTTATAAGTTAGTTAATGATCGTTATCAGAAAAATAATTAAAAAAAAAAAGTATTTTTGAATAATATATTTTTGTCTATGGCTTGGAAATATATACAAAACCTGGAATCCTGGGATTTGACAATTTAGGCTAAAAACCTGAATTTTGAGAAATCTAGAAAAAGACCTGGAATTTCGAACAAAAATCACTAAAAAACCTAAAATTTTGTAGAGTTTTACATGTTAAGTAGTAAAATCTTAATTTGACGCGAAAAATCTAACATACAAATCAAATTAAAAACCACATTTAAAGTAGCATTACAGTATCTTTTTAATGTTGTTTATAAACCAGGAAGAAATTTCGCAAAATAATTTGACAACCCTGTATATAATAATTTACATATTTATAATCCCTAAGATAGTAGTATTTTAGGACATGTATTTTATAAGTACTAAGTTGTAAAAAAAAACCAATATATATGTAACCTATATAATTTTGAAACTAATTGATAAGGGAACGGGTCAGAAAAGCACGGGCGTCACTTGAGCACAAAGTGACACTTTTTTTATGCTAACATAACATTTTAACTGTTATGTTTAAAAAACAAACTTAAACATGTAGACTAAAAGCTAACAAGCGTTAAAGCTTCGAGTTTAATATAAATTAATACTAGTTATTTTATAGCAACCTTAAATATTAATACAAAAGTAATTTTACAAATTCTAGTAACTTATTTTACCAAAACATTTTAACGAAAGTATTATAAAACTTATATATTTTTCAACATGAAATTATTTCTATAATCCTAGCAACATAAACGAGCTCCAGATTTTTATAATAAGCTTTAATTACTTTGAGTTAGTAAAATATTATTGAATACTGATAAACTATTAAAATAAATTAATTGCCTTTGTTTTTAAAGCTTCGATAACTTAATAGACTATTAAAAATTTACTGAATTCATTTTTATAACACATATAAGTTTGAATATCGCAATACAAAAAAATGTTAAGTCCCTTTTATTCTACATCAGGGGTCGGCAGGCAGTTAGTGCTCGCGGGCCAAATTGAAAATTTCCAAAATATTCGCGGGCCACAGTTTTAGTTTTAGTGACCTTTAAATAAACTTTTAGTTTTAGTCACACTTAAGAAAGTTTTACTTTTATTAAGTTTAAATTTTAATTGACTTTTAGCTACACATAAACCGCCTATTTAAGTTATACATACTTATCGAAATAAAATTTGCAATGACTAAAATACTTAAGTCTTAAAAAACTACGTACTGTCTTTACAACTATATTAGTTTACTTTAAAGTTTTTACTTTTTACTTACAATCTGTTTCTCTATGAAAACCGAGCTTTAAAAAAATTTTTGGGGCGGTACTTTAATACATTTTTTATATAATGAACCGCTTTTTCATATTTTGTAAAACATTAACCTTTAAAAATAATTTTTCCGTTTTAAATAGTTTTTACTCTTTAAAAATTCAGTAATAAGTTAACTAAATATATTTATACCTTTTTACAAGGTAAAAACACTTAAAAAATATTTTAACAAAATTAATATTCAAATACTTTAATAAAATAACTTTTTAACAATAAGTTAGTCTTTTACATGATCACCACTTAAAAAGCAAACATGACCGAGTTATATCAAACCATTCTAATTTTATTACAAGTTGAGAAAGCTAAAAACTTGCTGCTAATCAAACTTAAATACCTAACTAAAATATCATCATTAAACAAAGTACATAATATGTAAGTAGGCTAGAATAAAATAATAATCAATAAACTACACTACAATCATAAAAACTGTTATGAGAATTCAAAAATTTATTCAAATATAAAAATTTGACACTCACCCGAGTTTTAAAGATGTCTTAAACAGTTTTAACCTAGTATGAGTTTTTCAAATTTTTAAACTAGCCTGTTTGTTTGGAAGCCCTGTTTAGAATAAAGTTTACAAAATAAAGAGATAAAAATTTTTACCAACTATTAATCGAATATATAAAAAAAAATATATTATAAGTCAGCTTGAATAGACAATTAACTTTCTTAAATTATTTTAACTAAAGTATACAATTCATTAAGCCATTAAAGAAGTAGAAAAACTATTTTATTATTGAGCATTACTGCAATTTGTTATCTGCAATAAAGTATTGGGTTTTAAAAGAGTAAATGTGAAATATAAAACGAGCAATAAGAATTAAAAAAACGTTAGTTAGGAGTTATTGCGAGAAACGAAATGAAAAAAACAAACTACCTAAGTCAGTTTCAACAAAGCACATGATTATCTTCTTGTAGTTACAGAATTAATAGAAAAAAACGTTAAGGCAAGTTATAAAGTAGCAAAAGTGATTACTAAAAAGAAGATACCGTTAAGAATTGAAAACTTTTTTAAAGAAACTGTTTTGGCGGTAGTAAAACACTTTTGTCTAATTGTTCAATAACAAAAAAAATTCGTGTTTAGAAGATTTCTAAAGATTATAAAGCAATAATAATCAAATTAAGAATTTAATCAATTTGTTAAGATAAGACCACTGATACAACAGATCCTGCTCATTAGAGAAGTTTTATAAGAGGTGTTTTAACTAACTTTGAAATTTTAGAAGAGTTTCTAGGTTTAATCCCAATGCAAAGCACAAAAATAGATAAAGTTAGTTTATTAGCAAAGGTGCAATGCACCAGTATAATGGGTGTTGATTTTAAGTTTTTGTAAACAATGTTGTTACTGCAATTATTGCTAGATACATAATGGTAATATGATTTTGTTTAAAACCAGATCTTGAACTTATGTTGTTTATCATTAACTTCATTTAGTAATAAACCAGGAAGCATTATGAGAGAAGATAACAAGCATAAGAAATTATGAAATTAATAACTTAAGTAGTGAACACAATTTTGTCAAACAAACTTTACCACCGACAGTTTCAAAAAATAGTAGAAAAACGAAAAGTCAATACGTTGACCTAGTTTACTTTAGGCTTGTTCTTTGGTTAAGATTTCGTTTGATGTTATAATTAGTCTATGAGTTTAGAAATGAAATTTTATCTTTTCTTAAAAGTAAGCATATGAATAATACTGCTTATAAAGATAAAAACTTGATACTATTTTTAGCATTTCTGGTATTTCGTACATCGCAATTTAAAAACCTAACTTGGTTTTACCAGAAAAAAAAACTAGGAGTAACAAAGTTAGACTGTAGGGGTTTCAGATAAAAGAAAAAAAAACTATACAAATTTCCACAACCTTTAAAAGCATCAAACTAACAACAGATGTTGACGTTTTCAATGCAATTATTAACTTATCAGACGAATTTTCAAACTGACTTTCTGACCAACAACTATTAAATAAAATTCAGATCCTATAAAACTTCCACAAAAATGTATTTTCTTAAAGTGTAGCGCACATTTACAACCAAAGTTTAATACGTGCAATAGCTTGATTGATTTTGTTTTCTTTTTTTGTAAATTATGGAGTACCATAGCTTATTAAAAAAAGCGAAAAAATGGCAAAAGAAACAAAAATTTGCCAAAAAATATTGTTAGAAAATTGAAAATATATACCTAACAAAAACTACTTTAGTTTTTGTTATATATATATCGTTTTAAGCATGTCTGTACACACTTATGGAAATAATAATAATAATAATACATTGTTTTTAAACTTAACTTATTCTAACTTAGTACTAAATAAAAAAGTGGTTCAAAAATGAGTATCTGAGTACATTTGTGTGCATAGAAACTAATTTAATGTAGACAGAAAACTTATAAAAAATCAAAATGTGTCGAAACCAAAGTATAACAAACCTAAGTTTTTATTATTATGTAATTTTTAATGTGTTCGAGCACATTTAAATATAACATATAGTTATAAAACATCTATGAGAGAAACAAAGGTATAAATTACATTATAAAATAAATACTTAATTTGTAAAGAAATGACATTTTAGTTAATTACTGTGCATTACTTTTGTACAAAACGAAAACATTTGCATTTAGTTTATTTACTAAAAAGGTATTATATAACTATCTTACTAATTCAAAGCACTTTTAACATTCTTTCTACAGAAATTAATTTGCTGTTGTAAAAATAAAATCATTATGAAATTGAGAAAAATAACCTGGTGGAATGCTAACCTGTCTTTTTCACACTTTTAAGCTAAATCAGTAAAGTCTTTTAATTATATTATAATGTTATACAGGGACTTAAAACTAAATCAATTAAACAAATTTATATATTAAATAAAAAATAATATTAAAAAAGTTAAAATAAATTTTTGCTCAGCGGGCCACATTTTCATGCTCGCGGGCCAGAAAATTTTCTTTCGCGGGCCGCATTCCGTTCAAAAAATTAACGTGCTCGCGGGCCACAGATTTACCCTTCGCGGGCCGCAGTTTGCCGATCCCTGTTCTACATCTACGTGTGTCGCAACTTTGTAATACGTATGTATGCGTTTTAAATTTATATACAGACGGTTGCAAAGGTTTTCCCAGGCAAACCAACTTCATCTAAAATCACCACTGAATACTTTTCGCTACTAAATGTTTGCATTAAGTGTGAAAAATACTTGAGTTGCAGAGTGATAATTTTTTATAAGTTCAACTTAAGCGCTTTTTGTAAACTCTTTGCATTTTCCAGTACAGAACAAGGTCTGTTTTCTTTAGTATATTTACAATTCCCACCCAAAAATGTTAATTAATTTGTTTTTTACTATCATTGTTACCCCTAGCCTTTGTAAATAAGCAGCTAACTGATTTGATCGGGTGGGAAATGATCGCGGGTTGGAACTGAGCGGTTACCGTTTTCTTTTTTTTTGTCTTTTAAACAGATGATCTTTGTGTGACAAACATCATTGTCCTTTCTAGCTCTATAGAAAATTTTATTATCTGTCTTGTAGCTAGGTTGGTTATTTTAAAACAACTGTGTTCGTTTTCAGAATCTGTCAATAGATTTTTAGTGTCTATTGTTCTTACTTGTATCGGAAAATGTTCTTTTTTGTGATACTTTAAAGCTCTAAGGCTAACAGGTATTCACAACAAGTTGTGCATTTGATTTAGATTCCGTTAGTATTGCCACTTATTATTGTGTACACCGCTCTATATATTTTCTTCAAAGTTCGAAAGGCGCCTATTTAGGCTTTACGATATCCTATACAATCTTTTTTATGTAGTATCGTTAATATGATTTTAAAATTTAAAAGTTTTCTTTAATTGTTTTATTTTATATTTGAATCAAAATTTGGCAAATGAAATAATTTTTTATACATTCAGTTACTTAAAAAATAGAAATAAGTAAAAGTTGAGTACACAAGTTTAAAAGTAAACTTGAATAATTTGAATATACTATATAGTTTTACTAAAGTTACTCAAGTATGATGTGCAAACCTAGAGTCTCTTCAATTGGTCTACGTTTTTGAAGTGTCTTCTAAAAAACTTTTTTTACGGATCTTAATAAATAATGCACCAACTACGTTTATATTAGAAAAATATTAGTTTAAAAAAAACTTGAATGCTTTTGGTACAACTATTGCTATAGTTTATTTGATCTCGTAAATTTGGAGGCTATCTCCATATTTTTAAAGAAACAAGAATTGTGCAAACAAAAAGAATTCGATTACAAAGTGTCTTCATTGGAAAAGTACGATTTTAAAAATACTGGTACATATGTTTCATAAAGCTAAACGCTTTAATATCAGATACTTAAATTTAAAATAAAAAGCACTTTACTAAACAAAGATGCATAAGTTATACAAAAAAAAAACATTATAACGTAAAAATTTAATATTGTACATAACAAATATTTGGTGCAAAAATTCATCTTCCATCTAACTTAATCAAACAACTAAAACTCACAAAAACCACAGTTGAAGTTGATGAGTGCATAGGTACAAAACTCGAGTTTTTCAAGTTTTACATCTTTAAACTATAAAAAATTTTATAGTCACTTAACTGTGGTTTTTGTGAATTTTTAATTGTTTGATTAGTTAGATGGAAATGAAACCAGAGGAGGTTGGCACGCCAACTTCCAAGGGTTTGTTTAGAAGGGTAGGGGGTTAAAGGTTGACTCATGGCTAAGAGGTCTTAGGCTCTGAGTGCGAGCACTCTTAGCCCGAGTTTGAATCATAGTGTCTGGAAGACACTCTGGATTTGGACTGACCCGTGACATAGTTTAAATTTACTTTAACAAAAACTATTTAATAATATAAAATACAAAGCAGTTGGGATAAACTTATATGCTAAAAACTTAAAAGTAAACCAACTTGTAACAAAACATAAAAAACTTAAAATGAATAAAGTAGTTAAAATTAGACAAAAACTACAATAAAAAACTCAGGTTTGAAAACATCAATAAAATTTTATAAACTGTTATAAAATTTTAAACAGTATTAAAAAAAAGCAAGAAAACACTTAAATTTGTCTAAAGACAATTTAAGTAACTTGGTTATAAAAAAAAGTCAATAAAATTAGTCACTAGCACACAGGAAAAGGTGGATCTACTGGACGACAATCAACTACACTCCAATTCTTTCCTCAGAACTCAGACTACTGTCTCTAACAAAGACCCAAGCTCACAATAGTGATTTCTTTGAGTGATGACAGTTGTTATAGCAACAATTTCAAACTTCTTGTAGTATAACTTGTCAACATCTCATTTGTTGTTGTTTATAGCTTGCCAAACAACAAAGTGTTTCCAATTAAAAAATAGAAAATTGTAATAAAATAAGGTATCGTTACAGAAAGATCAATTTTGTACCGAATTTTTGTTATGCACAATACTGCCTCATACTGTTTTTTTGTATAACTTTTGTATTTCTGTTTAGTAAAGTGCTTGTTATTTTGAATTGAACTAGCTGATGATAAAAGCGTTAAGCTTTAAGAAACGTATGTACTAGTATTTTAAAAACATATTTTTCCAATAAACTATATAAAGATATAATACACTATAGAAGTTACAGAATCGCTAAACAAAAGAAACGAATTAAAAACTGGCTGTAAACATTACTGAAAACAATTTATTTAAAATTCTGTTAATAATTTTGTCTAACATTAACTAACTATTCTATTATTACGTAATACCTAATTTTGTGGCTGTACTTACAAGTTTGCTTTTCATTGAATAAAACACTTGGCTTGGCTGAAGACGCGTATTAACGTAGAAACAGCTGTTCCTAGCAAAAAATTGTTTTGTGTATTTTAGTTTTATATATATATATATATAAATACACATATAGTATGTAACAATAGTTTTTTTTAAAGTTTCGGTCAACAGTGCTCGACAAATTAAAATGGAGCTAAATAATTAATTAAAAATATAATAAACAGTTTAATACAGTTGTTTGGTATATGAGATAAAAATATCAGTAAAGCTTTAGATTATTAAACATGTTTTGTAGAAATCTAACATTCAACGATTTTATAGTCATTATGACGTAGTAATAGTGGAGGATTTTGTGCAGTAAGTTAAGTTTAAAAAGTACGCTGCTTTTATTTTTGTTATTGGTTTAAGAGTTTGACATTTTGAAAAAAAAAAAAGTAATTGGTATTACAATTTTTGTAAAGTATGGAAAGGAAATTTTATATTAGAAAAATGTTTTAAAGTGCTTAGTGCACAGCTTAATATTAGATTGATTTAAGTTTAACTAGGCTTTTTTTGGTGAAAAAGAATTTTTGATCATGAGTGCATATATTTTTTCTTTCGCATTTTTTGATTAGTATTATAGTCTTGTTTGATTTATTAATTTCGATTTTTCTAAGTTGCAAAGTTTGCAGCCAAATTTAGTAATGAATTTTAATTTTGTCCTGTTTAGTAATTCCCACTTAATTTTATAGTCTGTTTCGTTATCTTTTACATCCCAAATATAGTTTGCAAGTTATGTGTGTCTTTTGTTAATTTTGTAGAATGAAGATTTGTGATTCCTATATATGTATATTTTTTAACTGTTTTCCGTAGATCCCACATACTGTTTGGTTTTTTTATTGGATGTTACTGCTACTCTATAGATCAGGGTTTCTCAAACTTTAATTTAAATGGCCCACTTTAAAAAAACTAAAATGGCTATGGACCCCTCCAAAAAGACTATTCATCTTCATCTGCAACTCAAGAAAACCTAGTGTAAAATTCAAAATTTGTATGACTGCCCAAATTTTTAAAAACGCCCCCCTTACCGCCCCTTTACTAGTTATTGCCCCGACTTACTAAAATCGCCCCTAGAGGGCGGTACCGCCCACTTTAGGAAACCCTGCTATAGATAGTATTAAAATTAGGCATTGAAGGGCAAGATATATAAAGATATCGGACTAGGGATAATAAAAAGCAAATCACTGAGTTCAGCTGAAAATACTGCTAGTTACTTAACTAAATCATTAAATTAAACGGCTTTAAAATAACAATAGATTCCGAATTTCATTCTTCTCTAATAGGATATGAAACTGCATTTGATTACTGTTTAAATTTAATGGAAAGTTTTGAGTTAAGGTTCTTGTTTATCCAAGCGTTTAAGAGAAAGCTAGCAAGGCTACGTGTTATACTGATGCAAGTTTAAATAAGGAGAAAATAAAGAGCAGTCACAAGTTTACTGATGCAAGTTTGCATTCCCATATTACAGCCACACATAAACTCTCAAAAGTTGGAACATTCTAGACCACCTTGCTGCTGCTAACATGTTGTTTTAAAAGACATTTGTACTTTTGTTGCTTAATTTAAAGTTCTTTTTCAAGCAATGTTATTTATTATAGGCAGTTTTTTGATTTAAGTTCTAGATAGTTAAATTAATATTTTTTCAGACATTCTTAAAGTATATTCTTATTAGATTTAACTCTTGTGTAAATTTTCTAAAAGTTTCTTAGGTACAAAATTTATTTTATAATTTTCAAAAATAAAAATTAATAGTAGTTAAACATATAAAAATTTTTAATAAGTAACACAGTCATTCAAATTTTGGTAAGATAATTAGAATAAACACCGGGTTGCCAAATGTTTTTGGCAAACTTTCTGCAGGTTTTTAACAGTAAGCATTTTTTAGTCTATTTCAAGTTTAAAGTTAAGTTTAAGGTAAAATAAAACTGTGTTAAATCGTATAAAACATTAAAAAAATGCTTTAAAGCTACTTCAAATGTGTAGTTCAATAAAAAATATTTTTTATTATCACAAAAAAACGTTATATATTTTCTACTTAACATGTAAAAATTGTTTAAACTTTCAGATTTTTCCAGGTTTTATAGTTATTTTTGTTTAAAATTCCAAGTTTTTTTTTCATACTTCTCAAAATTTAGGTTTTTCCAGATTTCAAAGTTTTTTGGCAACCCTGAAACACCTTGATTATGTTATTATTGACAATGTAAAAATTTTGCCTTACATTGTGAAACTAACATGAATAATATCATGAACATTTTTTTTGCAACTAACACAACTTTTACTTACAGCAACTAGTAACTTATTTAACTTAAATTAAACCAGAGTTTTGAAATATTAAAAAAAAATAATAAGCTTTAAACAATTACAATAAGGTATTAAATTGTAGTGTGTTACCATTCTAAAACTACTGTTTTAATTCAAATTTGCTTATTTTTAGTTTTTAGAAAAAATATAAAAGATTAATTAATGTTAAAATTTAGCACAATTTTTCTACTGCTAAGAATGTACCTAAATGAATTTTATAAAAACAAATTATACAGTAATCTTCCTTTATTCTACCAACATATGTTTCAACTGGGTTGTTTAATGAATTTTATTCAGTTTATTTAGATTAAAATAGGTAAAGGCATTTAGTTTAAATAAAAACAGGGTTGTCATACACTCAGACTACTCAGGGTAACTTTTAAAACTTGAACAATGTATGAAATTTATAGAAAACTTATATTGCCACACATTTATTTGGTACTAGTTTTCATATTTTTCCTTAAAATTTAGCAATTTTTAAACTTAAAACTTTTTTTAAGTTGTGTGTTTATTAAGTGTTTTTGATATTTAAATTTCTTTATTGAAGACTTTTAAATTTAAGCTTTATCAATATTTTTTAGATTTTTGTCAAACATTATTATTATAAATTTTTGTTAACTTAATAAATCTCAGACTGGGTTTTTGGTCACTCAGACTGGCTTTTTTACTTCAAAGTGTGACAAATCAAATTCTTAAACAAATTACTATATCTAAGTTTTCACATACTCAAGATAACTCAGGATATTTCTAATTTTATATTTTTCAGGCTAACTAGAAATAGTTTTGTTTTTTATAAAAAAACTAATAGTTTTAAGATTTCTGACAATTTCAGGACAGGTTTTTCTAGATTTTGAATGAGATTAAATTTAATATTTTATTGTTTTATAATTAATTTTGTAAAAACCTTGGTTTTTATTTATTTAAGTTTTTTTTTCATATTTGAAAAAAACTCTGGACAGTTTAAGGTATATATATATATTTATATATAAAGGTTTATTTCAAGATGTAAAACTCAAAGGACTCGAGTTTCGTGCCTATGCACTCATCAGCTTCAAAACAAGTTTAAAATAAAGCACAAAACAAAACACACAAATGAAAATTAAAAAATTTAGAATAAACAGATTATCAAAGGCACGAAACTCGAGTCCTTTGAGTTTTACATCTTGAAATAAACCTTTTTATTAATAAAGCCCTTAAGGTGGGCTCAGTGTGAAAGATCTAATTTATCAAGGTAAATAACTTAATTCTAATTATATATATATATATATTTATATATTTATATATATATTTGCTATTAAATCAAACTGGCTGATGATTAAGGCGTTTAGTCTTATGAAACATATGTACCAGTATTTTTGAAATCGTACATTTCAATATATTTATTAAAAGCCCTTCAAGTGGGCTCAGTAGAAGGTGCGTAAGTTCGAATAATAACCTTATTTTATATATATATATATATAAATTAAATCTTTCACACTGAGCCCACCAAAAGGGCTTTATTAATATTAATATTTTTTTTTCAATTTTGAATAACCACATTAATATATTTATATATATATTAATGTGGTTATTCAAACTTAAATAGCTTCTACAGAGCCCACTTAAAGGGCTTTTAAATAGTTTATTAGAAAAACACGACTTTAAAATACTAGTTCATATGTTTCATAAAGCTAAATGCTTTAATCATCAGCAAGTTTAATTAAATATAACAAGCAGTTTTAAAAACAGAGATGCAAAAGTTACTGTTTTGTGTTTTTTGTATAACTTTTGCATCTCTGTTTAGTAAATTGCTTGTTTTTTTAAATTTAACTAGCTGATGTTTATAACGTTTAGCTTTATGAAACATACGTACTAGTATTTTAAAGTCGTGTTTTTCTAATAAACTATTTTCTAATATGTTTTTCGTTCTTTTTATTTTTGTTTAACAAGTTTGTCATATATATATATATATACAATAATAATGATAATGAAGTAAAAATGTTAAAGTTCATTTAAATATCTAGTTAACACTTAATGAAGTACATAAAGACTACTGGGTATTTAGTAAAGATAGCGGAGATGTGTTTGAATAAATAAGTATGTAGGAGAAGAGAAATATAAATAATATAAAAATAAGTTTAAATAAAAAAGGTTCATTAAAAAGATGACTAACTTGGAATATTTATAAGTTTTATTTGAAGTAAGGAGTACTTTTTTGAATAAACAAAAATACTTATTTATAAGCGTAAAATATATTACGCTCAAAAGGTTTGGTTCAAAGATCTGGTGTAGAAAAAACCTTACGGTTATCGAGTCATACACCAGAACAGTTTAACGTCATGCCCAGGACATATTAATAAAGCCAGTTAAAAGTGGTTACGTGTTCCTGCCACTAGAGGCTCTCTAAAGTTAGATATTAAGATGCAGGTTATTTTTATTTATATTGTGCGAATGTTTTCATTAGCTTGACTACCACTGGTCTAAGGACCTGGTGTACGAAAAAACTTTCGGTCATTGGGTCGTACACCACATATTTTGACAATTTCTTACAAGCAACATTTTTTTTTATTCTAAATTCTTAAACCAAAAGCGAAAAAGAAAATCAATAAATTTACTATAATTTGAAAATAGACTTTTTTGTAAGTTATTACAGACTTTGTTTAAAAAGAATATAATCATCTCAGTTTTATATAGTTTAAAAAATGTTAAATAAGTAAGTTTTAAATGTTCTTTTATGTAATTCTTTATTTAAAACACTCATTAATGATCTGATGCTTTTTATTACAATTGCAAAAGCTTAAATTGATATACCTTTAAAATTGTTAATATTTAAGCCAATATTAATAAAAAGTTTATTTGGATATTAACTTATTGTTTTTACAGATTAATTTACAACAATATAAAACATGTACTCAAGTGAAAAACGGTTAGATGAGTTTATAAAAAGTCATATTGGGCCCAAAAGTATTTTGAGAGATCTTTGCGAATTGGAAAAGGACAAAATAGCTGAAGAAATTAAAAAAGAAAAGGAAGAGTTTGAAAAAACAAAAAAGTTCTTGATTAAAGAAGCTAAAGAATTGTTTGTGTACAACACTTCAAACTTTAAAGCATCTTCTACAAGATTCAAGCATCATCTTGAGCTTTTAGATAAAAATAATTAAGATTATAAGCTTTTGCATGACGCACTAGGTCTTAATAACAAAGAAAATAACTGTTTTACAGGTATATCAAGAAAACAAAAAAAGCCGAACTTTTACAAATTAAAAACACCTGATAATGATGTGAAAGAGTCAGAGTCTTCTAACGTTCCGAGTTTGCTTTTACTACATGGAACTAAAGCGCCAAATGTAGAAGGAATTTTAAAGGAAGGATTCAGACCATCACGAACAGGTAGGTTTGGTCCTGGCGTTTACTTGACCGACAGTTTTGAAAATGCTTTTAGTTATAGTTATTGTTTTGTAAATTATGACGGAGTTCCTAAAATAAGTTCTTACGTGTTTGTGAACAAAGTCAAATATGCTACTGCCAAAAGGCCGTTTAAAATTTCCAATAAAGACACGTATGGCGAAGAACATAACAGAATAAATGATGAATTTGCAAAACCTAAGCCTAAATACTACACAGTATTCAGAAATGGAACAAAATTAGAGTTGCCATTAAGAAATGCTGCAGCTAGTTCTCTTCTTTCTTCTTTATCCGCAGCTAGTTTTGATGATTATAGCAACCAAGATGCTGCGTTGAAGGTTTACAAGAGTTATGGTGTACCAAGTAAACTTACAAATTTTGACAGTTCTTCACAAGACTTGTTTGATAGCGAGCTGAACCGAATTATCAATGGTACTTTTCACGTTGCTGACCATGACGAAATGAAAACGGCCGTGGCTCACCCCGACTTAGTGACTCCTGCGTACCTGATAGAAACTGAAGAAGACATGAGTTTAAGTGAACTCGTGGATGTTTTGTTGCACAAAAAATTTGATGTTTGTGACTACAGCGATCATTTAAGTGCAAAAGGAAACATTTTTGAAAAAACAAGTTATAAAAAACTAGATGCTTATTCTTTTGAAACTTTTATGACAAAACTAGAACAAGAAATAGTTGCAAATCAACAGGCACAAATTGAACTTTTAAAACGTAAATTCGATTACAACGTGATCTCACTCGAGAAACAGCTCTCTTTTAAAACAAGCACGCTTTTTACAACTACTTCATTTGGCTGCACTAATTACAAAACAGATGCATTGCAAACTTTGGACGATGATTACCAGTTTGTACTAAAGTCTTTGAGTAAAACACATTGCAAAGAAGTCCCAAAAGTTCTTCACATGTTCAGAATCAACCCCGTTGATCAACTTGAAGCTAGCATGATTCAGAACAGATCACTTTATTGGCATGGCATGCCCGCGAACAAAGTCGTTGATATTCTCACGTCTGGCTACTTTGAATACCGTGGAAAAGGAAGCTATGCGCTTTTCAGTGAGCAATGCAAAAAAGATTGTTTCAACGAAAGTATACTTCGCACCGGAAACTGTTTTTGTTGCGGCTCTACTTTTTTGAGCAGAGAAATTTTGAAAGGAGCGAGCTACTGCAAGGTTGAAAATGAGGTCAAGCATCTGTCTTTTGTTTTTATTGCGTCTAGACCTGGTTTCAAAAGTGACAATCTCGGCAAGGATGGTAGAGGATGCTCTTTCGCTCGAAGCGGCGAAGGCGAAGTATATGCTGGTTGTACTGACAACGGATCAATACTTACAATGGGATCCATTCCCGCATATTTGGTTTTGTTCGAAATTTAAAAACTCAAATCTCTTAGTAGTATTAATTAAACTTTTATATTACAGATATACTATGTTTAAGTAAAGAGTTAGATTTAGGTAAATTTGTAGCATTTTTCTTAAATATTATACTCTGAAAAAGCATTGTTAAAGGTTAACTTTATACGCATTTACTAAACATTGTTAATAGTCTTAGAAAAACAATGATAGTTAAATATAATAAATATATAAATATTTAACTCACAAATAGTTTGCTTTTTTGTTCTATTATCTTTAGGAAAAACTTATATGTTAACAATTTCTGTTTGAAGCTTTGAACAGCAAAAAAAAATTTTTTGAACATTAGGTGCTTTTATATGTATTTTTTACGACTAAAAATGATTTAGTTATTGTGCAACTGCTTCTTGTAAAAGTAGTACATTAAGCAAGTTGATATTTATCTAAAAAGTTTTTAAAAACAAACTAACAAAAAATATCGGCGAAAGTCTGCAGAACAGAAGTCCGGACTTTCGTTTGCCGTGAGACAAGCTCAAATTTAACAAAAGGGTTGATCATGCCAATTTGATCATCAGACCACAAGTTTCGGTAGACTGAGACTAAAAACAAACTAAGATCTTTACAAAATGAACTTGGAAAATTTCATAGGTAACTTACCTTTATTTTTGTGCAAAGAAAATAAGTATTTATGCGTACTTACTCACTTTAGTGCACATTTTAATAAATATTGCTCAAAGCTTATTTAAAAGGATACCGATTTATATTTTAATGAAGTTTGTTTTTATATTTTTATGGTTAATTTATTGTAGTACTCTCTTAAAGTTGCGGTGTATAAGTTTTTTTAGTTTATTTTTTCTATTTCTTTTTCTGACTCAAGAACTTGTTGTAATGTACATACTACATAATAAAGTAAGTGAATTCATTTTAGTATTTGTTAAATGAGCAATAAAGCATTATATAATAAATTGTGCTGATGTTTCCAATAAACTAGTGACTGTTATAATAAAATTGTATAGTTTTTAGAGTTAAAATAAAAATTTACACAGTTTTTAACCTTAAACTTAGCTTTAAACTAAAAATATACCAAAAATTGTTTACTTTTAAAAACCTGGAAGATATTTCTGAAAAAAAAAAAAATTTTACAACCCTATATATAATAAATAAGATATTTTAATCCCTAAGATGGTAGTACTTTAGGACATGTGTTATAGAAGTACTAATTTGTAAAAAGAAACCAATATATATGTAATCTATATAACTTGGAAACTAATTGTTAAGGGAACGGGTCAGAAAAACACGAGCGTCACTTTAGCACAAAGTGACACTTTAGTACGGAGTGTCAATCTAGCACAGAGTGACAACTTAGCACGAGTAGACACTTTAGCACGGCGTCACTTTAGCATGGACCGACAATCTTTTTTATGCTATGTTTATTTTACTATGTTTAAAAATCTAAAACCAAACTATGCAACATGTAGACTAAAAGTTAACAAGCATTAAAACTTTAACAAAAACTTCGTGTTTAACATAAAATACTACTAGTTTTATAAAGGAAACCTTAAGATTTTAATATAAAAGTAATTTTACAAATTCTAGTAACTTATTTTATCATTACATTTTAACGAAACTATTATAAAACTTTTACGTTTTTAATATAAAACTATTTGTATAAACCTAGCAACATAAACCAATTCCAGATTTTTTTTTGATAAGTTAAAAAAGTTCCAACATTTTTAATGAATTATCAAAATGTTATTGAATACTGATAAATAAATTGCCTTTGTTTTTAAAGCTCCGATAATTTAAAATATTTTTTAAATTTTACTTAATTAATTTCTTAAATGCGTATAGATTTGAATATTACAATACAAAAAAAATGTTAAGTACCTCTTATTTCTTCATCTAGGAGTGTCAAATTTTTTAATACGTATGTATGTGTTATAGACTTATATACAGACTACTACAAAGGTAAATAAACTTCTTTCAGAATCTTTTTTATTTAGCTTTTTTATTCTTTTAAAACTTTAAGAAACAGCATAATTTAAAGTTTTATTAGTAAAACTTTTTTTTGATTGTTTTAAGACAATATTTTTAAAAGTTTAGGACTCATGTTTGCATTTTTTAGTTTTTAAGCTTAATAAGTATAAAAAAGTTGAACATTATTTAGATGTTCAGTCTAAAAATCTAATAACATAAAGTTACTGACTTTTAAGAAAATGTTATGGCTAAAGAAGTTTTCTAAACACAAAAATATAGATAAACAAACCTTAATTTTATCAGTCTACTTACTAAATTAAAAGTCATTAAAAAAAAAAAATAAAGATAAAACTGTAATAAAGAAACTTTAGACAAATTTGGCTGTGTTCAAATAAATATAACTTTGGTAGGTATACTTCCCCTTGAATACACACTTAAAAGTCCCTAAAATGCGTAATCAACAACATGCTGACTATATAAAATTAAATTATAAACATCTTATTAAATATGTTCTTAAAAAGTATTTAATTTATTTAGTTTAAAGTATCGATTGTGCTAAAGCGTCACTCCGTGCTAAAGTGTCACTCCGTACTAAAGTGTCATCCCGGCGAAAGTGACACTCCGTACTTAAGTGTCACTCTGTGCTAAAGTGCCATTTTGTGCATTAGTGTCACTCTGTGCTAAAGTGACGACCCGTGCTAAAGTGACACTGTGCTTTTCTGACAGCTACCCAATTGATAAACTGACTAAAACATGTGATCATAAAAGCAATTATATGTTTTTATAAAACAATATAGTTTATGGAAGTGAGTTAAGTTACCTGATCATTAACAATAGATGTATTACGGCCGTAAAGAAATAATTTTCTTCGTTATTGCCCTGATACAGTGTTTTCCCAAGCAATCAAACTTGATCTAAAACCACCACTAAATACTTTTCGCTATTGAATTTTTGCATTAAGTGTGAAAAATGCTTGAGTTGCAGAGTGATAATTTTTTATAAGTTAAACCTGAGAGCTTTTTGTAAACGCTTTGCATTTTCCAGTGCATAACAAGGTCTGTTTTCTTTGGTATATTAACAAATCCCACCCTAAAATGTTTATCAATTTTTTTTTACTATCAATGTTACTCCTTAACCTTGTTCTGTAAGCTGTTCTCTGATTTGATCGCGGGTTGAAACTCAGCTATTCCCGTTTTCTTTAATTTTAAATTTATTGTCTTTAAAACAAAAGATCTTTGTGTGACAAGCCTCATTGTCCTTTCTAGCTGTATAGACAAATTTATTACCATGTGTTTTATAGCTGGGTTGGTTATTTTAAAACAATTATGTTCGTTTTTAGAATCTGGCAATATATTTTTTAATGTCTATTGTTCTTACTTGTATCGGAAAATGTTATTTTTTGTGATACTTATAGCGCTAAAGCTAACAGGCATTCACAATAAGTTGTGCATTTGATTTGGGTTCCGTTAATATCGCCACTTATTATTGTGCACACCGCTCTATATATATTTTCTTCAAAGTTCAAAAGGCACCTATATAGGCTTTACGATCTCCTATACAATCTTTTTTTGTGTACTACTGTTGATATGCTATTAAATTTAAAAGTTTCTAAAATTGCAACTTTTTGCATTTGAGCCAAAACTTGCTAAATGAAATAATGTTTTGTACAATCAGCTTGTTAAACAACATAAGTAGGTAAAAGTTGAGGGCATAAATTAAAAAGTAAACTTAATTAACTTGAATACACTATATAGTTTTTGTTTATACTTATAAAACATGTTTAAAAATGTACCTTTCTAGAACATCCACCTGACAATTTTTAAACAACTTTCATGGTTTGTGCAATTTGAAATAATTTTAAATATTAAATACTTTTGAAAGTTACTCAAGTATGTTGTGCAAACCAAGAGTCTCTTCAATTGGTCTACGTTTCTGAAGTGTCTTTAACTAATCACTACTTTAACTAAAAACCTACTTTTTTTTCATACTCAACAAATATTGACTAGATATTTGAAAAATGTTTATTTTTATGCACGTTAAAGTCAGTTATAAATATCTATATACGCTACAACGCAAACTTTTTAAAACTAATTGTTTAAAATGTATTTACATAAATATCGAAATAAAAAAAAGCAACGTTACTGCTTATTTGAGCTGCTTACAAAGTTTAAAAAACTCATAAATATGCCTAGTAAAAAAGAAATAAAAACATAAGTCCTTTATACTTAAAAAAAAACACAAAAACTCAATTCTTTGTTCATTCTCCTCCAATACGTTTATTTACTTTAGAATAAGATATTTATTAGTAGAAAATGAAAAAGATAACTTTAAACTATTTTATAATAAACATATAAATGGTTAATGTTATTTACAAGAAGGAACGTACAATAGAGATTAATGCACTGAAATATAAGAGCTTTAACATAATAATTACAACCGTAACTAAACAAAAAAGTAATTATAATGAAGCTAAATAAGCTTTTCTATTTATTATCAAGTACTACAAACATCTTTATGGACTACTTAAAGTATAAAGTTATACAAAATTCACTACTTGTGGTACATGTACATTTTTCTGTTGATTTCTTAAACTACTAGGTAGGTAGCATTAAAAACAGTTTTTAGACATCTTAAATATTCACAAAACAGGTTTGATTTTTGCTAAATTGTAAGGAAAAGGTCGATTACTGACTGTTACTTGTATTATAATTCTTTTTGTAGTAAGAATAGAAATCAATAAAAACTCTTATCTTACAATACATGTGGTATTTTCTGCAAGCTTACAAAAAGAAGAGATAAGCAATATAAGATTAATTTTTACTATTGGTGGATGCACGGTGTCTGTTGTTAACAGAGTAATTTTATGCCTTTTTTAGATAAACTAAACGTTTAAAATCGTGTTATTTGGTGATATTTTTTAAGTGATATTTAATCTTTATACATTACTCGCTTAATATGACAAACGATTATCATTTTTTAGTTAAATTAACTTTATACACTTACACTATGAGTCCTTTTTTATTCTAGCTAAAAAAAACTGTTTTTATTTTAAGGACTTTTAAGAAGTTTAGTTAAGCTTCTCACCATGTTTCAAAACTTATTAGAATTTTTTACAAACACTTGAATATAATATTTCAAATATTGAAGACAAAATTTTTAATTAAGTTAATTTTATACCAAATGTTTTGTAATTAATGTCAGCCTCCTAAAATCTAGTGAAGCTCAAAAAAAAAAAAAAAAAAGTAGTTCTTTTCATTTCCAATATAGTATTTACCCATACTCAACTTGAAACTGAAACATTTATTACTTGTAGTAAATTATAAGCTTTACAATTTGCCAGGAAAAGCAGTATATGTTTTTATAAACCTCAATTGTACATTATGATTTTAAAGTTGCTTAGACGAACCTTAGAAAGTAACCCCTTGATGAAACGCTTTACCAACTACATTTATAGCAATGGAAATTAAACCATTGAGATTAAAAAAACATTATTTTACTTTTTTATAAAAGCTTATTGATTGCATTATATGTGTTTTAAGAAAAACTGTTTTATACAGTAATAATTCACTTATTGCTGCTTTTTGTCTAAAAATAAAAATAAAAGTTTTTAGCTGTGTTTTTATACAGTTTTTATTAGTTTTGGCACAGTTAATAAATCTTAACCTAAGTTTTTTAAACTTGGCTACTGAAAATGTGGTAAAAATAAAATTATAAAAAAATACACAAGTTGATATTAACTAAAGGATTTTCAAGCTTATAGTAATTATTACCGTTTAATTAGTCTAATTAAGCAACTAGATTTGTTTGTTAAAATTAGACTTAATACTGAATATTAAGAATTTTAAAAATACAAAAAAACTCTTTTCTAACAATTGAGTTTAAATAGATGTATAACCCAATATATAACTATAGATTATTATCTATAACCACTAATTTAAGATAAACTTACTTACACTTACTAAATTATTTAAAAAATTCATTAGTTGTTAATTGATCATTGTTAGTTTAAGAAAACTTAATGTTAAGTTAAAAAAATCAATGTATAGTTTGCTTTTAAAATCTTTATTTTAAAACGATTTACTACATTAACACCTCCTGTATCTTCTTTTCGGAGGACACCTTGGTGGACACCTCCTGCGTTTTGGTGGGCACCTAGGAGGACATCTACGCCTTGGTGGACATCTAGGAGGGCATCGTCTTTGTTTAGGACGGCATGGTTTTCGTCTAGGAGCACACCTCCTACGTCTGGGTGGGCATCTCGGCACACAACGCTTGTAGTTTCTTTTACAAGGGGTTTTCCAAGGTATGTAGCACTCTGGTGGAGCACAACGATTTCGTCTTGCTTGTTTCCTCTTCCTCTCTTTTTCTTGTCCGCAAATAGTCCTGTCAAACTTTACTCCGTTTTTCCAGTAAATTGGTTTTGTAGTGCGTTTGTATCTTCCAGGACAAACCTGAACAATGTGTCCAGATGCAATCATGCGTCTAAGAGCGTTCCCAACACCTTTTAGTGTTGATTTGTACTTCATATTTTGATACTTACAGCGAATGTATCGGAAAATTTCCATTCTTTTTGCACCATTACAGCCTTGTTGTGTTTTACCTATGGCCTCACGTATCAATACATCGTAAGGTTTTTGCCATGCACCTTCAGATGGATCGAGATCATCAGCTTCAATTCCGATATCACCATCACAGATTGCATTGATTGATTCAGACTTTTCTAAAGATTCAAGAGGATTGCCTAAACCATATTGCCACGCTTTCATATTGATTAACTATACTTTACAGACAAAACAAGCAAACACAAAAAACAAAATAGTTACAAACAAGTAAAACTTAATATACTTACAACAAAAGTTGTTAATGAATATTTAATTAGATTAGTTTGGGTAAGTGACGCAACAATTAAAATGTATTCAAAACAAACTATGCTTGATTAAAATTGTTTATTCAAATAGATTGTACAGAAATATAAGTGTTTATTCTTCTTTTGTTTATACAAATGATACTTTATACTTTTTTGCAATTTTTTATTCGAATTGCTTACAATAGTAAAGCTGCTATGTATTTTCTTTAAAACTTATGTATCAGTTTGTATAATAGATCATAAAAATAGTTTTTGTTCAACACAAAAAAAAGTTAAGTCGCTTTAAAATATTTCAAAGCTTAACCTAACAAAACTATTAAGCATTTTAGCCATTCTTATTTAGTTTTTTATTACTCTATTTATATCTTATGAACAACTTTATCTTTGCATGCAAATAGTATTTTGTATAAGAGTTTAGAAATAAGTAGTTTATACAAGCTCACATAATGCATAAAGATTATAAAAATCATAAAAATAGATAAATTAAAGTATTTTGGTAAAATCAAAACTAATTTAGCACATAAAATAGAGCAGTTACGTTAATTTATTAATCATTCTGTTAGACGATAAAAGCATTGTTTTTCACTAAAATATATTTCTTAAGTGATTCTACGATTTTCTAAGACTGATTAGCTTTACTACTATAAGTCATGTTTTGAGTTGTTGTAAGTTTAGTTCATGTGACCATTAAAAAGCTATGTACAACAAAAACTATGTATTGCTTTAGTTAATTTTTCTTTTAAACTTTCTTTTTTCCTAAAAATTTCTTACTTATACAGAAATTTTATCAACTAAGACATAGTAAACTGTATGTTTTTGTAAGAAAGCTTGTTGTCATTTAAAGGTAATAAGTACTAAAAAACTATTTACAACAGCTTTACACATTTACGACTTCCGTACAATATATTATTCATCATTTCATAATAGTTCTCATTAAAAAAACAGCGAAAGTTGATTCCATGAAAATTTTAGTAAATAAACTTATTTGATAAAGTTTTGGTAAAAAACCATTAAAAGTTTTCTTCTCCACAAAGTAGGACAGACTACCAGCTTACTATTCACCTAAATTGATAGTAAATGAAAACTTGAAAACAGTTTTTTTTTGCACTAAAAGTTAAAAAAATCCTCAAGTTTGAAAAAGATACCAATTTTTCTACTGATTAGTTCTAATTATATTGATAAAACTAGTTTCGTTTTTAACGAATAAAACACAATATTTGCATATTTAACCCTAATAAACATTGTTTAGTGTCAAATTAAAAAAAAAAATCATTAAGCTCAAACTGTTGTTTCAAAACTCAACGCGGAAAACTTTAATTTATAAATACTTAAAATATGTAGAAGAACTGAAAAACTTTTAATCAAGCTAAAAACATCTTTCCTATATTAGCTGGCTAAGTTTTTTTCAGTTTTCTTTTTTCTCAAGGTTTTCTATCACAACCTTATTGAGCTCTTCAGGCGCGTGCACACCCCACATAAAGTCGAAGTGGTCGAAATTTTCAATCAGTCGGCAGTGGACTACATTGGGCAGTTTCTCCTTCAGGTACTCTTGGTCCTTTTCGTGCGTCAGCAGGTCGTCGCTGCCAAAGTAGAGCGCCGTCGGTATTTTCGTCTTTGTGACGTCATACTCCGGCGGGTTCTCGGATCCGTACAACTTTAAGTTTTCGTCTTTTCCGTGGTCGTACTTTCGCGCCGTGCCCGCCAGCGCCACCTGGCTCATGTGCATCAGGTTGCGGAAGGTGACGCCGCTGTTGGCGCTGAAGCAGTGGCCCTTCGTCCCCTTCACGAACCTGTCCGGGTGCATGCCGAGCATCTCGAAGATTGTCTTCCTCGGGTCGACGCTGGTCAGCTTGTTCAAAGTCGAGAACTCGGCGAAGAGCGTGTTGTAAAAAAGAGAGCTCGGCCGCAGCTCCATGTCCTTCATTAATGAAGTGGGCAGGACCCTGCTGTTGAGAAACTTGGCCAGAAGGTTCATGTGCTTCGGAAGGTGCTTGACGGAAAAAACCGGTGCCAAGGCTTGAAAGGAGGCCAGCTTCTCGTTCAGCTGCTCGTTGTGCGACAATCCCGCCAAAGCGATCATCGTTCCTTGCGAGTGTCCGACCCAATGAACCCTCGGTTTCTTGGTCGATTTCAAAACGTGCTCGATCGCCGCCGGAAAGTCCTGCTCGGCCATGTCCTGGAACGAGAACCGCCAGTAGCTCTTGCTCTTTTCGGGGTCCAAGTGAACGTGCGCTTTCGACTGACCCGTTCCCCTCGAGTCGCACATCCACAGGTCGTACCCTGCGTCCACGAGCATGAACGCCAAGCTTCTCGGGTTGCGGCTGCACACCCACGTGCTCGAGTCGCAGTAGATGCCGTGCTGCAGTATCACCGGAGGCTTTTCGTTCTGCTGCCACGTTCCTTCTTTCGGCAGCACTCTGAACATGGTCAGTACGTAGTTGTCTCCGGTTGTCACCTTGTGCGTCTCGCATCCGTACCCGCACTCGGCGATCATCTTCTGCGTGTCCAGTTCGATTTTTTTCGGCGCCGAGTCTTCCGTTTTCGAAGAGGACGAGAACCTCTTGAGCAGAGAGTTGAAAAAGTTCATGTTGTTGCGAGTTTTAATTGTGTATTACTGTTGGTAAAACAATGTTTAATGCAAGCTCCATTGAGCTTGTAAACTAAAACATCAACAGTATTCAAACTAAAAAAGCACTTACCATAATTGGTTTTTAAAAAGCGAAATAAAATATGCTTTTTTATCTATGACGTGTTGTTGAACTTTTAGTAGTTTTTATTATAAACTTTTTCCTAAGTTTAATCTATTATGTTTTAAGATTTTAAAAGCAAAACTTTTTTGTATCATACTTTTGATTTTTATCAATTGATCTGCATTTTGATTTTTATTCTATCAATTTTCAGTCGAGTTGTGTAATAAATCTAGGCTAAAAACTGTAATCAAGCTTACACTTGTATTACTGTTGGTTGTAAAACAATGTTTAATGCATTTTTTATTAAGTTTTTAAGTTAAAAATGTTACATTCAAACTAAAGAAGCACTTATCATAACTGGTATCTTAAAAGCGAAATTAAGTATTTACAAAATTAACTTGTTCGATCTACGACGTGTTACTGATATTTAGCACTTTTTTATAAGCTTATTCTATATACAAGTAACCATTCCTATTTAAGCTTTTAATTTAAGCCTTTTGTCAACAGCTCTACTGTTTAGTTTTTTTTTTATCGTTTATTATTTTTGCTTTCATCAAATTTTAGAAGAAAAGTTCTAAAACTGACTAACTTGTTAATGGTAATCAAACTGACATTGTTGTCGTATTTTTAACTTACAAAATACAGTTTCGATTCACAGAACTTCACATTAACTAATAAAGTAAGTTTAATAACATGTAACTTTATTTGGGTATTGCGAAAGTTTCCATACCCAATGTATAGTAAGTACCGCAAATTAAAAAAAAATTATTTCTAAGGCACTATTTACAAAAGCCTCTTAAAAGACGGTTTAAAGATAGTGTAGTTTGTACTCAACAAGTATAAAAATAATACTTTAAAAAGTACAGTAACATACTAGATGACTATATTATAGTTTACAATCTCATAAACAATTTACTACGTGAATACAAATATATAAATACATGTAAATACAATTTGTATATTATTTATATGCTACACAATAGTTTTATTACAGTTTTATTTACTTCTATATAACTTTAATGAGCGTTGCGAAATGTACTTTTGTTTGTTTGCTTTGAATAAAAAGTTTATGAATTGTTGTTGTAAATCAATTAGCTGGGTGTGTCATTGTTTCAAAGACTCTTCGTAAAAAAATCTATTATAAAAAGTTTTAAGACTAAAACGTATTTATTATTTTAGTTGTTATTCATTACTTTTTAGTTTTTGAGTCACAATACATTTTTATGTTTGGGTCAATCTGTTTAACAGAAAACACTACTGTGGAAAAGATATTAGACAACAAACTCTAGAAAACTCAAATCATTTTAGTGCGAAACATTCTCTGTTAAAACGTCTGTATTTATAGTTTTTTGAGTTTTTAAGCTTGAACTATTTTGCTAAGTTAATTTGGCTGTTATTTAAAAAATTGAGCAACTTTAAAAGTTATAAAAAACGACAACCATCGTATTCCTATTTTATATTTCCTAAAGAAGTAAAAAACCAACATTAATACATATTTTTTTAAGAGGCAAAAAGTTTGGCTAAGTATAAGAAAATTAAATCTTACAAAAACACACTCTGCAAATTAAATAGAAATTTAATGGTCAGACTTTACTAAAGGAAAAAGGTCACAAAAGCAATAAAAAAAACCTAAGTTATTTTAGTAAAGCTTTTCAAAATGTGTTAACTAGAATTTAAAGTCAAAAGTAGGACAACAAATATTAAAGCTGAAAATTCAAAGTTTTTTGTTTGCGATGATATAACAACCTCTTAAACTTTCAAAAACATGTAGAAAATTGTAATGAACTGAAAATGAACCCGATTGACAGAAATCACCTGTTGTTTAAAAAATGATAAAATGTAGATCTTATGTTAGCCTTTTCAGTTTTTCTTTTTGTGTTAATATAATAAAACATAGTAACCAATATAAATGTTAAAGTAAAATTATGCAACTACTTTCAATACAAAATTAAAAATAAAAACTCTTTTTTATAGAAAGTTATACAATACTCTTTAAACTAATGTTTAAAATATTAATTATAAAAACATTTACTTTGCAAAAAATCGTTTAAAACAATAAAAGGACCAAGAAAGTTCTTTTTCTACTGAAAAACCTGATTTAAAAAAAGTATTTTGTTTATAAAAACTTATACTTATAACACAAGGGTTAACTTTCTTTGCAAAACTGCTCAATTAATCAACGTTTTAATCGCAAATTTGATGTCTTAGATTTATTGTTGTGCTAGTTTTGAGTCAAAAAGAACAAAATTTTACCATTGTAAAATAGAAAAAAAGTTGTAGTCATTTAATGTGATTTACTCAAATTCATATTTTTATAATATACTTTCGAACTTGCTACTTTTTTGGGAAAAAGAAGTCAAATTTATGCTTTTCAGGAATTATTTTACTTTTAAATTGAAAAAAGTTTGCTAAAAAAGTAACTTCTATCTATTGAACCTAATTACAATAATTTTTGTGACAACATACTATTTTGTAAAACAAAAAGACTGATAAGTCATCAAATAAAATTATAATTGTGTTTTATAAAACTTTGGCTTATAAACTAAAACCAAATAGTTTTTATGATTTTTTTTTTAACTAGCACAAGAAGTTTTATTAACTAAGAAATGTAAACAAAGTTTTTTTCAAAGAAATTAAACACTTAACTTTACAGTGAACAGTAGTTTACATATAAAAAGTTTTTTAAACGTAAAAAAATGTTTTAACTTAGAAAAATGAAGTCAATAAATTTTTAGTTTCTACGTATTTAAAACATTATTTGAGTAACCACTAATAAAACTTTTCTGCAAAACTTGAAAAAAATGTCGAACAAAAATTTGATTTAGTTTTTACGCACTCAAAACTTAATTTTAAAATAAATAAAAAATTATTAATTTACAAAAAAAATGAAATTTTTTGAAAGGCATATGCAAAAAATATTTTGAAACAAAAAATGCAGCAAATAGACAGTTTTGAATCAGTTATCTTAGAGGTTTATTATAAAAAAACTAAGACAAATACCATATAGTTTTTAAAAAGTTACAAAAAATTTTTTTGTTTCTGATATTATACAGAATTAAAATTGTTTAAAAATAAGTTTATAATTTGTTTTAAAATCATTTATAAAACAAAACTAAATACTACAAGTAATGCTGAAGAAAATTTTTAAGTAAAATCTTAGAAAAAAAAATTCAAAATAAGTTTTACAATATTTTGTAAAAAGTTTTAATAGAGTAGTATTAAATATCCGTTAAAATTATTAATAGAAAATTTTGCTTGAAACTTTAAAAACTATTTTTTTAATGAAAAATAGTTAAAACGAGTCAAAAAAGTAACATTGAAGAAATTGATATTGATGTACTTTACACAAATAAATAAGAAACATTCAAAAAAATAAAAACTAAACAGTTTATAAAACCAAAACAAAACTTAACAAAAAAAAATTATTTAAATATGTTTTGGCAGAACTTAAACGACATGTTATCTATAAAAAATGAATATCTTTTATTTTTTCAACAGTTTTAACTAGTGATCTTGTTTAAATTTACAAATATTTCAATCTTGAAATATTTTTAAAAGTAAAATACAAAATTCAACGTTTTCTCCTTCTTCTCAATTTGTTCAAATATATTTGTTTTAAAAGTTAATCCAACATTTTTTATTCGTCACCATAGTACCAACTCGGCAACAAAAAGCTTCCCAGCCACCTCAGAAACCGGATGTATGACGTCACAAGTTTGTCGTCATGGTCGAACGACCCCAGCAACCTGAGCGGGTACAGCGCCAAGTGCGCCATCCGGTGGCTCGTCACCCGGCTGTAGCATGACGTCACAATGCCGTTGACGATTAAATTTCCGCTCGCGGTATACGGCGCCACCACGTGTTCTTGCCTGCCGTTTTTCCGCACCCCAACGACTTTCTCCTTTTGGTTGTTCCGCGTTATGACGAAAACGCCGGGTTTCACCACTCTAGCTTGGACGGCTTGTATGACGTCACTATCATTAGTGGTGACGTGTATGAGGTGGTCGTGAGTCAAACGTATCGACCCCCCTCCTTTCGTTTCTATGACCACCGTGGGTTCGGACTCGCTCTCGTGAAAGTTGCCAAGGAACCGCTCGTAAAAGGGCAGCCCCGTTCGCAGGTCCATGGTTGCCACGAGCTCGCCCCCTTGCAGCTGATCCAGCCGCTTGGTGGCGTTGTTGGGGAGGTTGACCACACCGCTCGACGATATGCACCCACCGTACCTCGCACCGTCGGAATCGTCTGTAGGTAAAATGAAAGTTTTTGTTTAAAAGATACTACGTTGTCTTTATAGAACAACACAATTTTTTCCACATTTTAGAATTTTTTTTTCAATATTATTAGTTGTTTTGTGACAAACCAAGATAAAGTCGACATGAAAGTTTAAAAAACAATTTTGGATTTTTCTTTATGAAATGTTGCAGCTAAATGATTTTTAGTATAAGGTTACAATTTAAAAATAGTAGTTCTTTTTATATAGTGAAAGTTATACTTTTGCCAAATAAAATAAGTATTCTAATACAGATAGTTCAGAGACTGTTGTTTAAATTTAAGCTTATCTAAGTATTAGTTTTTGAATAGTTTTGTTAAGTACATCTTTAAAAGGGAACCGCTCAGTTCCAACCCGCGATCATTTTCCACCTGCGCACAATTCCCACCCGATCAAGACCGAGAACTGCTTACTGGTAAGAGTTAGGGGTAATAGTAAATGTAGTGATAGTAAAAGATAAAAAAAAATTAAAAAACAAAATTAATAAAAGGAAAAAAAAATGGTGGGAGTTGTGCGCGGGTGGGAGTTTTGCGGGTGGGAAATGACCGCGAATGGGAATTGTTAGTATACCCTCTAAAACTAGTTAAAAAAAATTAAAATTGAAAGGATTAATGTCTCATTATGCTTACTATATAGTTTTATAATCGAATTTAACTTAAAGTTTTGTAAGTATAACTGAATGAAAATAACTAAAACAAGTTTTACTTATGAGAACAGTAATAGTCGAAACTATTTTATAAAGCTTACTTGTCATTAGATAATAACCAATTAATAAAGTTATTAAGAACAATTTCTATACCAATATATATATAAAGACATGATACGCAATACAATATTTGGTGATTGAAAAATTACAGTGTAACTTTCGACTTATAATCTTTAAAAAGCTTAAACTACGCAAAGTAAATATACAAAGATTTTTTTTACAAATAAGAATTTTAATTACTCTTTTGTGTTCTTTTTTAAAAGTTTGTTTAATAAAACAAAATGCTTTGAAATTTATGAAGTACCACTCAGACACATTTGAGATCCTACAGAACATACTTGACATATTTTGTTATGCATTTATTGTTTGATCGTACTTTTGCTGTTTTAATTATAATTTTTTTTTCACAAATGACTAGACTATTTCTTTTCAACTTTAAAATTGGAATTTTTTTGTATTGTAGTTTTTTAGTAGATGTAAACTTTACGTCAATTTTCTACAAGCTTAAAAAAATTATTTTAACAAATAAAAGGCTAAAAGTTATCTTTTTACTAAACTTTTTACTATGACTGACTTTTGTGAGCAAACAATGTGGATAGAAACAAAACACAAACAGAACAGAGTGCCCAGGTGCCAAACAATCAATTCCACAAACAAACACTTTGACAACCACTTTAACCGAAGAAAACTGCTACTAATATTTACATCGAAAAAATTCTCAAAAGGGAATGCAAATAAGTTTTTGTTTCTTATCATGGGAAAAGTTTATTTCAGTTTACTGTTTGCCAGGACTCACACACACACACACACACACTTAATTCTAAGTGGACTTCAAATATTTATACTAGACGGCCAGTCGTTGAAAAACGTTTGTTTTACTGCTAACAAAATTTAGGAAAAAATTACTTTGAAAGCCTTTGACAGTGTTTCCTTATAACTTGCATGCGGCCTTTTGCCCTTTGCTAGGCAAACAAAAGTCTTTTGTACGGAAGCCTCTAAATGATAAAACAGGCTGCCAAGAATGAAAAATAGTTAGTAAACAACTTGAAATTTAAAAAAAGCAACGAGCTTTATTTTTCAAAAAGTGTTTATTAAAAAGTTTAAAAGTTTTCTAACTCTTTAGTTTAGTTTATTAGAAATTAAATATTTTAACACGTAAAAAGAGCAGTTTAAAACTTTAATATGTAGACTTTTATTGAATTGTTAACTTTTGTTAATCAAAACAATAAAAAAGTCTTTATAGCTCACCAAATTATATAAAACTAAACAATTAGAATCTGAAACAAAAAAAAAAAAAAAAAATTAGAAAAGTAGAACACAAAAAAATAAATTGTACAAAAAAAAAAAAGTACTAAAGCAAGGATTTATCTTTATTTATTGACAAGCAACAATTTTTATGATGTATATGTATAACTTTTATCTGATTAGACCTCTACTATTTATAATAAAACAGAGTAAGTTTCTAATAACCAGAAAAAAATATTAGAAAAACTTACTATAAGACAAAATACAAATCAGATTAAAAAAAAGTTTTACACAATAATGAAATAGTAAAAAGTTATATAACACTTGATTTAGTTGTAACACATAATGTTTTAGTTGTAGTTTTGTGAACTTTTAGACACAGAAGTTTTAATTTCAAAATTAGGTTCAACAGTTTAGTAAAACGTATAACAGGAAACACAGATAGTGTTATATAAGCATCTAAATATTTACATACTTAAAGTGTAGTATTTTATTAAATAAAACAGATGTTTTCTTTTTAATTATAGAGTGTTTTTAATTACCCTAGTACTTCTTTTAACCAGGTAGTACAAATGTCTAACTGTTTTTTATGAACTTTTTTATTTATTTTTAAACAAAATTTTTCCTTTTTTTGTACTAAATAAGTATACTAAATGAAATGAATTTGGTATCTGAATAATACTAAAAAGATACTAAAGTAAACTTATTGTTCGATAAACAATATACGTATAATGTTCTTATAGTGGTTTAGTTTGTTAAGATTAGTTAATGTTTTTAATAAAATGCTAAAGTTTATGATAACTTCAAGTTCTTTGTAAAAATGTTACTCCAAAAACTGTGTTTTGCCTTTACTGGTGGTAAAAAATTAAAGGCAATAAAAAATAAAATTGAAAACAACTGTGTTTTATGACTAAACCTTAATTTTAGGTAAAATCATTAAAATCATTACGCATCGTGTGGAAATAAGCAAAGAGCAGCGAAAAAAGTTCTGCTGCTTATAAATAAACCAATAAAAGGCAAATAACGAGATTATAAATTTTGCGGCGTGAGAATTCAATGGTGGCTTTTTAATCCTTTTACCAACGAAGCACTCAAATCTGCTTTTTCGGTCGCAAATTTGACCGTTGCATTGAAATGTTTTATTATGGTAATTTGCTTAAATGTTTTCGGAAAAACTTCATCAATGACGATTACTTATTTTTATTTTGTTTTATAAGTAAGGTTTGAAGTTGAGTATTTTTACGCATGTTTAGCAGAGAAATAAGCGCTACGAACAAATACTTACTTTAACCTTAATAAACACAGTGTAAAACTTTTTGTTAATAATATTTTGATGATCTTTTTTTTAACTGAAAATTTATTAGGTTAAAGTTGCAATCTGAAATTAAACGTCGTGTACTAATTTTTTTAATGTAAAAAAACAAAAATAAAAACAATAAAACTATTTTATTACCACTTCGACTCACTTTTACATTAACAACTTTTTTTTTCTCATAAACTTGTACACTGTTTAATATTTATGTTCTTTATTAATAATAAACAATTAAAAGAATAAAAGCACACAAGGTTTTTATTCATACGTTTTAAATCCACTAAACGGAATACTACTTTTACCAAAGTGTTTGCTTGTTTGCGTTGTTACTCATGAATAGCGTGATAATATTACCGTATGGCCGCGAAAATAAACTTTATTTGTTTAATTGAATACACTGAGAAACACAAAGTGAGCTGAATAAAAGAACGACTTTGTGGAACTTTAAAAGTTTGTCTGATACACTAGCTTAAAGTTCGCTTAAAAACTGTAAGTGAAAACTTGACGTTTCTATTTAAATCTAGATTAAAAAAAAAATTGAATTGTTAGACTGTTCAACCTCTTAAAATGCAAAAAAAAAAACAAAAAAAAAACAAACAAACGTATTTACTAGTAAAGAGTTATCATTTTTAGCAACAAAAATTACCTGGTTTCACGCTCAAATACAAACTTCCCCTCGTGCGAAACTGCACAAAGTCGAAGCCCGTCTGAACGGCCATCCCCGCGATCGCCCCCAAGTAGCTCTTCGTGTTGGGTTCCACCACTATCAGCGCCCTGCCCTCCCCGTGCAACGTGTTCTCCGGGTCAACGTGCCCCATCATGTAGTTGGGGCTGGTCCGGTTGGCGTACGACTTGAAAACGTACACGTCCTTCTGCCACGTGTTCCACGTCCTGCGGGCCAGCAGCCTCAACAGGCGCGCGCACCTCTGCGGGAGGGAAAATAAAATTTTGTTTTAATGCTTTTTAAGTTTTCCGTTTAGCAGTTTTCCTTAATGTTTAATTTTTTTTTATAAATAAGTATGGTGAACAAAAAAACATTCAATAAAAAAAAAGGTTTAAGGGCCTGGGTATTAAACAGCTTTTAAACAACAATCTTTTTAAGTCCTTTATGTTTAAAAAATATTTTAGTCAGCCGTTAAAAAAAAACTCAAACTAAGCTGTGAAATTTTAAACAAATAATGATAAAAGTAAATAAAAATTTCTCAACATGCTCCAGTCGTAAAAACCAACTTCTAGGCTAAGCAAACAAACGAATAAACAAAAAAAAATTCTTTACTTATTATTTTACTATTATTCAGTCCACTCACCTTGCTCATAAGCCTGCTGTCGTGCGAGTTGAACCTCACGTTGGGGCCCCTGAACCTGACCAGGTCCCCGAATTTTTCGTCCCCATACTCAACCGGGTCCCCACACGGACCAGCTGCCATGATACTGCACTCGTCACTCACATCCGGGTGCCTCTCGAACACTTTCAACGCGCGAACCTTCTTCGACCGGTGCCGCCGCGACTGGAAACCAGTGCCCGGGCCGCAGCCCGAAGTGGCGGTCAAAAGGACTAAAAAGGTCATAAAGTAATCGAGAGCTTTCATTTCAAATAGAATATAAATATACTATTTCTTTAGTAAACAAAATGAACAAAAACGCCTGCAAACAAAATCTTCTGTGTTCTCTCTGCTCGGCACCGAGGCAAGAATGAAAATGTCGAGAGCAGCTACTTGACTGTGCCGTTTTAAGTCGCTTGGTGGCGCCACACACGCCTTGGTGCTCGACGTCATCGAGATAAAAAGAAAGCTGCAAAGGGACACGCGCGCCCGTTGAAAAGGGACTGAAGACGGATGCTCGTCAAACATTAACTTCTGCTGGTTTTTGTTTGCACAATCAACGAGGTGTCAAGCGTTACTTTCGGTTTCGGGAGTTTTTCGCGCCGTGTTTGTTTGCTTTTACGCTAGAATTTCAGGCTAACCGGGTCATGTTAGTAGTAAATCGCATTGGTGTTGCAAGTTAACTTATAACAAGGTAATACGACAATGCTACTTTTTAGCTGGCTTACAGTCGCCATCTACAACTTACTCAAATAAACTTAAACTGTAACTTATATATTTAACCTACAGAAAAAGTAAAAAATCAAAACAAAATTTGAGCACTAAAAGATGTCTATTTGCTATGTAGTATATCAGAATACAAGTATTAATGATTAAAGAATTTTAATATAGCTCCAAGAACGAACATGCGAGTATTATTTTTATTCCAGCCACTTCAAAGACCGGTACTCGACCGACACAAAAGCCTCCTTCCTTATTAAGCAACACCCTCAACACTCTAATCCACCCACCAAGACTTTTGTTCTTCTTGCCGAAGCAACTCGTTAAACCCCGCGCAAAGCCCTTTCGAGTATGCGTGTGACGTCATAATCGAAAGTTTTCTTCGAGCGCCGTTGACTTTGTTCTTTCGCCGTTTTTTTGTTTTTTAGCAAAGTTAAGCAGAATTTCTTGAGGGAAAGTAAAAAAATAAAAGCCAAGCAAAAATAATTGTTTTGATGTTGAACAGCAAAAAAGTATATTTCGTTCCATTTCGATTTTTTTGATCGGTAGCACAAAGTAAATATTTGATTTTACAAAAAAAACTCTTATCTGCTTCTGCTGCAGCGAATCACTTTGTAATTTTTCTGCCCCCACCATGATTTATTGCGCAACCCTGGTTTGTGTCGCAGACGCTTTAATTAGGCTTTATCGGCTGGCACTGTGCAAACACAATTATCTTATGTGTGTGTGTGCAAATTTCAAATTTTATTGAAATAGGAAAGAAATTACTACGATGTTTGTTTAGCAGGTCATTTTCATTAAAAAACAGAAACATTTGAGCTGTTTTGTGTAAATGTTTTAAAGGAGTTATAGTTGTTTGCTAAAACTAAGTGATTTTTTTTTACATTAAAGTACTCTTCAAATTATGTAGACAAGTATTTTTTTCTAAATAAAAGCTACAAACATAAACGCCATACTTTGTGTATTATAATATATTTGCTTAACTATAGCGATTTTGTTAAAGATAAATGAAGCATAATTTTTTAAAACTAACTGAAATTTAACTGAAAGTAAAAATATCTACATAAAAGCTACTGATTCAAGTAAATTGCAATTGATAATGTGTAAGTTGAACAGTATTTAAACATTTTTTTTTACTTATTTTACTAATAAAACTTTCTGCAAAAAAACAACTACGACAAAAGTTCCTAGAAAGAAGTACAAAAACATTATTTAAGTGATCTCATTTCAATAAAAGTATTGCTTTTTAGTTTATTCAAATCGATAAAATTTCTCATCAACAAAAAAACTTTCGTAAATTTAATTCACATACATTAGGTACTTCAACTCACATTCAAACTTGTATAAAAAATCATAAAAAAGCTTAAAATCAACAGTCAAACTTTCAGAAACTGAAAAATATAACCTAAATTTGATTTAAAAAAATTCTTACTTCGTTAAAACCAAAAAAAGTTAATTAAAGTCAAAAAATCCCAGCAAAAACAATATTTTCAATATTTAGTTCACACGCAGCAAACTGCTCCGATTAAAATCCGACTTTTTGCAACGAATCAGCATGTTATCTCGCACAGCCCGTACTGGCTTCCGTTGCAGTCGTCGTCGAACAGCTTCCAGCTCCACTCGTAGTGGAAGTTCGCCGTGACGCAGTTCTGCTTGTCCTCGTACCCGTTGGGCTCGCCGCCCGCCCACGGGAACAATAGGTTGTCAGGTATGAGGGTGTCGTCGAGGAACTTCAGGTGTTCCCCCCTCCTTCGCACCCCCACCCAGATCCACGTGTATTTTTGCGCGCTCAACGCTTCTTCGATCTTCCTGTGTGGGAAGAAATTGATTAATTGGGAAAAGTACTGAAGTTCATTTTTTTTTGGGTTTATAATATTTTTTGAGCTTTTAAAATATTAAAAAAAAATTTAACTTTTGATTTTAAAATAGTAATACATTATTTTATAACTTGTAGGATATTTTTAGCATTAATTTTCAAACACCGAAAACAGATCTAGCTAATTTTAAATAGCTAAGCTTTGTTTAATTACTTAAAAGAAAAGTTTTCTAGATTTGTAAAAGATATTAAGAAAATATAGAAACGAACTTTCCAAAAAGTAGTGTTTTTATTTTGATAACTTAACGCTTAGAGCAAGAATTGAAACTAGAGTAACGCTAAGAGAGAAAATAGTGCTTACTAAATAAATTAACTTTATAGTCGAAGATCCTAATACAAACAAAAACTAAAACAAAATGATAAAAAAGTAACAACAGCTATAAGTTAGCTTTTAACCAACCCTTGTTTTAGTTTATTATACTTTTAGCAATTTTCCTTAAACGTTAATAGTATTTATACAAAAGTTTAGCATTGCTAGTCCTAAAGTGTTTTACCAAGCCTTAAAGTTTTAGTGACCTGATGTTTGTAGTTTCTCATGAACAGGTTATAAACGAAAAAGTTTAAAAACATGAACAAAATAAACGAGCTAATTTAAAAAAAAAAAAGTTTTTAATCAACTACGAAAAACTTTACCTATGAAATTTTTGTCCGCTAGGTGCTAAATTGTTGGAAACAATGTCACCTCCCCACGCTCTACACTGGTACCTTGCTTGCCAGAAGTTCATTTTTTTAGATGTTAGCTCGTACCTGAAGCAGTCTGCAGCTAGTATAACATAAATATAATTTAAAATGTATTCAAAATATTATAAATATAATTAAAAAAACAAAAAACGCTGATTTATTTTTAGAACAAATATCAAGATTTACTTGTCTTAATAAGTTTTGAATAATGTCAAGATAAGTTATAATTATAAAATAAAAAATTTTTGTTTACACTTTAAATTTAGACAAAGTAAACTAAAAGTAAAAATGTACAGCGTTTTACATTTATTTTTAAAATAATATAAACTAAATGCATTTAACAAATGAAAATTAAAACACTTTAATAATATTTAAACCACTATCAACAACTTTTGATTACTTTATCCCTTTAAACATGAAGCAACAATTAAGGAGAAATAGTTTTATCAAAACAAACAAAATTTTATATAGTATGAATACCTTTAACAGGAGTTAATGATGTCGTTGTTAGTCTTTTTGTCGTTGTTGTTTTTGTAACTTTTGCTTTTGCTATTTTTGGTTTAGTTTTAACTAAGTATTTATCAGAGTTTTTAGAACTTTTATCAGGTAAAGGCTTTTCAGAACTTATTTTAGTTGTGAGATTTTTGGTACTTTTTGAGTCTGTTTTAGTTGAAGATTTTTCAACTTTTTTAGCTTTTGTATTAGGTGGAGGCTTTTTAGAAGTTTTTGACTCTGTTTTAGGTAAAGGTTTTTTAGAAGTTTTTGACTCTGTTTTAGGTAAAGGTTTTTTAGAAGTTTTTGACTCTGTTTTAGGTAAAGGTTTTTTTGAAGTTTTTGACTCTGTTTTAGGTAAAACTTTCCTGCTATTGACATTATTCTCATTAGTTTCAGCACTTGTTGTAGAAATAGTTACTTTAGGGCTTTTAATCTTTGGTGAAGTGGTTATAAACTGTTTTGAAGACGTAATACCTGCATTTTTTGAAACTTTTGTCAGTTCAGTAACTTTTTCGGAGCTTGATGACTGGACTGTAGTTTTGTTATCCGATATGCTTAATGATTTACCTGTTTTAAAAAACACAACTGAGTACAATCATTATATAAAATTTTAATTAGATACATAAAAAAACACCTTCCTGTATCTAATTGAATAGTTTTTTTAACTAAAGCCTCTATTCTATTAAATTGAAAAAATTAAATAAATATTGCATATTAAAGTCTATTAAAATTAAAACTTAAATAACATTTTTATTATTATTTTTCTTTAAAGTTTCAAAACAAAAAAAAATTAAATAAAGCTACTTAAGCTAACAAAAAGATGTTTAAGAGAAAGCACTTTTCAGTTTTTTAAGTCTAATAAAAAGTTTGAAAGAGAGTGAGTATACACTGAAAGTCGAATATTTGTATTTTTAACAAACCTAATACAAACATTTAAATTGTTTAAAAGTTCAGATCAACAGCTTTAAAGTTACTTGAAACTAAAAGCTCGCACAGTATTTTTTGTTAAAAACTCACGTATAAGATTATACTTAATATACGAAGTAAGGTTACCAAAAAAACTTAGTTTAAAAAGGTAGAGTTTAACGTTGATAGTCTGGATACTAAAACTTGATTGAAATAAAATTAAAACTTACAACTTAAACATTTTCTAGCATTACAAAACATGTTAAATATATATTGGCTAACCGTTATCCGCAACTTTTGGTTGGTTTCGTTGATCATGAGGTGGCGTCATTACTATTCCTATAATAATACCCACAATAACCCCTATAGTTACTAGTGTGAGAACGACTGCTCCTATTTTCTTTTGCCTATCCATTATTACAGACTTTACTTATCTTAAAAATGGTTTAAATAAAATTTTGAAGCTGTACTATTAAGCTTGGCAAAAAGAAACTGATGCTTCATAATATATTAACAAAAAAGTTATCTTGATAACCAAAAACAACCAGTAGCCATTGTTCAATCTAGTTTTTATACTAATCATATTATTTTGTACCGACTTTTAAGCTATAATAGATTGCGTAAGAATTTGTTATTTTAAATAAAAAACCAGTCCTTAAAAAAAATGCAGTTTTTACAAAAATATGTAAATATCAGTTTTTAGATCAGTTTAGAAAAAAGTAAAAATGGTACTTTAGTTTGCAAAACCTTATTCACATATACAAACTTATCTTAGCTTTAAAAGTTTAAAAAATAAAACTAAATAACTCGGAAAAAAAACGTAAAGTTTAGTAAAACAAATACATACTTTTCTTATTTTTAAAGCTGAAATTGGTTTGTGTCACTTACAAAAAAGTATTCATAGCAAAAAGTAACAAGTAAATAAAATATATAAACTCAAGTTTATAGTTTGTATGCAGTCTATCTTTTTCCTATAAACCAAAAATCGCTTTATTTTTGACTTTTAAAAATTTAGATTAAAATGTTAAATTACTACAAAACACAAGGAATTTTAACATATAAACTCATTTCCGTGTAGCTTATTGCGTTGTAACAGCATGACATTAATACATGTAACATTACGTAATTAAATTATTTTTCTAGTTATTAACCTTTTTTAGTTATTTATTACAACTGTAGAATTAAAAAGTAATGAGTTGAAAAATGATACTTTATTGGTAAACTTTTGTTAAAAACAACTTGTATAAAAAGTTATTAAACTCATTCTAATTAAAGTTTAAGTGTTTAACAACAATTTACAAACTATATAAATTGATAATTGAAACAATACTTAAAGTTTTTTAAGTTCAACAATGTGAAATCTATATGTAAATAGTGTAGTTATAAATATATTTAACTTTATTTCAATTTAAAGGGTCTTTAGATTAATAGAAGCTATTTAGACTTCAAAACAATAGAAAATCCAAGATTTTTAGTACATTACATACTTATACACAACTAAAAAAGAGACGTTAAAATCACCGTTTACAAATAGTTCGTAAATTACAGTACACTTACAAACATACTTTAATTAAAAAAAAGTTCTTGTAATGTTTAATTTTGTTTATACTTACCTCTCTGAAACCAAAAAATACACTTTTCCTAAAAACTATATTTTTTAATATTTATTTTTACAAGGACCTTAGGTATAAGATACTTAAAGTTTAAATAAAAGAAATTGTTTTAGATAATTGTCTTTAGTAGCACTCCAGGGTTTTACATCAGTTAATCTTTAAACTATAGACGTTTAAGCATTATGCAAAATTAAGTCATAGGTAATTACTAAAAAAAATCTTGGAATAATATATTTTCGATAAAGTTTAATCAGTGTAGTATAAACTTAAATATCCACATGTTTATACAATTTGTCGTAGCAATGTAAACATAAAAAAAATCAAACAATTATCTTTTCAATGGATTGTAATGCATTATTGCATTAGTTAATAATTAGCGAAAACACTTTTTCACAACAAAGCTGATGTAGTGATTTTTCTAAAACTTAAAAATGCATTTAATATAGCAACAAACATTTAAAAACTTTTAAGTTCTCACAAGACTTTATTTTAAATGGCAGCCCAAAGAGTAAAGTGTTTTGACAACCCTAATTTTTTAAACGATGAGCAAAAACTGAACCTCCATTTGGAAAGCAGAGATGTTAAAGTAGATGACAGTCACCTTGTAGAAGAAAATAGTTCAGGTAAAAAGCGTTTTACAAAGAAGCAGTTTTTTTTTCAGGTTGAAAGGCTAACTTAAAAAAGTTGTTTTTGAGTATGTTTATTATAAAAACAGTTTACAGAAGTAATACTATGTTATAGTTTTAAAGTAAAACTTTCTTACAAAACTTATAATATAATAATTAATATATAAGTTTTGTTTATATAAAATTGTTACATTAGCCAAGAACTTTATCTAAATAGGTATTTTAGCTTTGTTTGATGTTTTGTCAATTATAGAAAAAGTACGACCTGAAAATAATAAATAAACTCAACGTAGTAATTGTAAAAATTCAAAATAAAAGCTAAGTTGCACTCCAAACTTTAAATCATGTTTAAACTTTGCAAACATAAAATTTGCTTTTAGTATCTGAAAACGTCGCCTATAGTATTTCTAACAAGTAAAGTTCAGTATTGTATTTCTTGGATTCTACCAAGAATTGGTACCACTGAAATTTATTCATAAACGTTATTTTAAGATATGCAGATTATATTAGAATAAAGGTACCATTCTACTTTAGAACTAGAAAAATTTACTCTTAAATGTTTTTAAACATTGTAATTGCTTCAAGTAACTTCATTCAGCTTTTCAAAGTACTTTTTTAACTTCTAAACAAAAACTCTAATATTCCAGGATTTTTCACTTCAGGGAGAGATTATGAGAGCGCTTATGTCAACCACAAATATAACGAAAAAGAAAGACAAGAACTCCTTAAGTTTGACGCGAATGAATTCTAATAACACTATTTAAGAAACATTACATTAAATTAAACTCACTTTGAATGTTTCCAATAAATTACTAACTTTTTTAATTGCTGATTTCAGTTTCAAGTCTATGAAACTTTATACTGTACTTATTAAAGCTTACTGTTAAAGTTTTTAAAAATAAGGAGTTTAGAGTATGCAGTAGTTAAAAAAAATATTCTACAAAATACTTTAATTTTTACTATATTTTATTATTTTATAATAAATACAAATATTATGTCTTTAAAAGTGTGCGTACACACTTCTATGTATAAAAAACAAGTTTCATTTCAATTGATCAGACAGTTTTAAAACTAATTAATAATAAAAAAGTTCATAAAAGCTTGGCAGTTTTGCGCATATAACTTTTTTCAGAGTTGAAATGTGCACTGCACAGTTTTCAACTAAAATATCCAGCAAAAACTCAATAATGCGTAAAAATGATAGTGAAAGTTATTAAGGGTTAAAATATTCTTAATGTAACATAGAATGTATTTCACATTTTTTTTGAAATTTACCTTTAAAACATTGTTCAAAATTTTATTTATATTTTATCGTTTTAATTTTGTAATTCCAGCAATGTTCGTTTTTAAAACTTATAGCTTGAAAAACGAGTTCAACTTCATGTTTCTAATCAAAAGTAAATTTTAAATCATGTTGTGTATAAAACTAATTTTTATTATTTAATTATTAGGTACGACAGCTTGGATTACTTGCCCCCATGGAGTGAATCATACAAAAACTGGCTAAAACTACAACCTCAAAGGTTAAAAATATATATAACTTTTGTTTTTTGACAATTTAAAAGTTAAGTTTAATATACAGTACTTTAACAAACTATTGTAGAAAATACTAACAGAGGTGTAAAAAAGAACAATTTCAAAAACATCTTGTCATACGATTTTTCCGTAACTAATTATTACATAGGTCAGAAAAAGAAGTTGACTACACTTACAGTTATACATTTAAAAACATTAACCATAACAAAGATTTTATAACTTTAAAACTTTTTAGCGCTAGCGGTTGGAACAGCTAAGATATTTATTTTTTTAACTAACTATTAATCAAGAAGTATAAAACTTTTAAAACATATTTTAATTAAATAATTTTAACAATTGTAGTAAGCTAAACTAAAATTTATCCAAAAATGTCATCATACTTTAAACTTTAAAAGAAATTTCGATCAATTTTAAAAACTAATTCTTTACTTTATCACAAAAAATATCACACCAGATTAGACTGGAACCGATGGACGATTGAAACCTTTAAAACAGTTTTTTTTTCAAATTTTTCTAAACTTATACACCAAGCTAAACCAAAACATATAAAAAAAAAGTTATACTGTTTCAAACTTGATGGTAAACGTAAAAAGCTCTTTTGAGTTAATTCTTTATTCTTAAAACTCAATATCACGCCAGATTAGACTGGGATAGATGGGTGATGATGGGTTTGATCGGGTTCACGGTGGGAATCGTCGGTTTCCTGTTACACCAGTTCATAGACCTCATATCTGATACCAAGTGGGAACACGCCGAGAAGTTTCTTACGGTAAAAACATTGTTTGATGATTTTTCTGCAAGTTTTTGCTAAGTATCTAAAATAGTTTAAAAAAAAATTAATTTTAAGAACTAGAGTAAAATAAAAACTTCTAAGTTTACATTTTTTAGAAGGAAAGATGCCAAGTAATTTCTTACAGTTAAACATTTTTATGGTGCAATTTTTATGGTTAATTTTAAAATACCTAAGAAAAAGTTTTACAAAAGTTTGCTTTAAGAGTTAAAGTAAAAACATTTCTTTAAATTTAATTGATATTTTTTCTAAATCTTTATAGGAGTCGTCGCTTTTCACTTCTTGGATTTTCGTTGTCGGTTACAGCTTGATATTCGCCATGGCCAGCTCTGCGCTCGTTGTTGTGAGTATTTCTTGTTTAAAAAATTAAAAAGTTTATTTACTTTTAATCTATTACTTTCAACCAATTTCAGTGGATTCGTCCTTCTGCAGGCGGTTCCGGAATTCCTGAACTGATCGGGTTTCTGAACGGAACCATAATCAGGCACATATTCAACCTGCAAACCTTCCTGGTCAAGTTCGTTTCGTGCGTGCTCGCAGTCGGGTCGGGACTTCCCGTCGGTCCTGAAGGCCCCATGATACATTTAGGGTTTGTTCGCGCTACTCAATTACATTATTGCAATTTATTGTTTTGTAACTTTAAATAATGTATCCATCTTTCCTCAAAAGTGTTGGAAGTTAAAAACTAAAAATAGGTAGCCGACTACAAGCAGTATAAAAAGTTATTGCTAGCTACAATATTATTTTAAGAAAATAAGTTATACTAATAGCTAATTTTATACTAATAATAAGTTTAAAGTAATAAATTATTCAAGGAAAACAGTTTCTAAAATTAGAAGATAAATTAAATAGGTTTGAAAAAGTAAATTAATAACAAACTTAATAAGTTTCTAACTTTTATTTAAACATTTAATATTTTCATGTAAATATTAGTATTTATTTACAATTTCAACAAGGTTATATAATAATCAAAAAACTCTCAGCTTTAAGTTGAATAATTTTATTTACAGAGGAATTGTCGGTGCTGGTTTAAGTCAATTTCAATCAGGATTCTTCAAAATTAAACCAAACTACTTTCAAAGATTCAGAAACTCTGAAGACAGGTAAACATTAATTTTATTTTATTTTTTTAAAATTTCTTATTTGTTAAAAATGAATGTGAATGGTAAATAACAAATGATATTAATAGTGTTTTTTGAGCATTTACAACTTTTAAAGACAATAAGCTACAGGTAAGATTTTACTAATGCATTTTAAAGTTCAAGTGCTACATTCACAGCTTAGAAGCGTCACCTAAACTTTAAACAACTTAAATTTGCCTCAATAACAAAAGCCACTTAAATATAAATCAGCCTAAAATATATTTGTTAAATTAAGCTTAGAACTTCGTACTAGTTTAGAACTTATATAAACAATAAACATTTAAAGCTAAATAAAATCAAAAAACAGTTTAAAAAATAAACTTTATTTATTAAATGAAATAAATAAAATAAAACTTTGATTCAGTTCTGAAAAAGTTAAAACTTATTTTCAAGTATTATAATTTTGGAAAAATTTTATATCTGCAGGAGTAATAAAAAATTTGATATAGAAAACTGAAAATTTTTAGCTTAAAAACATAAACAACAGTTTTACAAATAAAAGTCAGTCTGCGTTAGTAAAACAACAAATACTTTGATTCATGTTTGAAAAAGCAGCTAAGTTTAATTTCAAACATTATCTTTTAGTAAAAACATTATATCCGCTAGGGTCGCTGCCAACGTATCAATAAAAAATAGAATAGAATAGAGCTAAAAAACCTTAAACAGTAAAACAAAAAAAGTTCTTTCCATTAGTAAAACAACTAAAACTTTAAATAGGTTGAACAAAAGGCTTTAAATGTTTATTCAATTTTTTACATTATCCCATTCAGGAGAAACTTTATATCCGCTGGGGTCGCTGCCGGCGTCTCATCCGCTTTCGGCGCTCCTGTTGGCGGCCTTCTCTTCTCCATGGAGGAGGTGTCCTCCTTCTGGAACATGAAGCTCTCCTGGCAGACCTTCTTCTGCTGCATGGTGTCCACCTTCACCACCGACCTGTTCAACAGCGCGTTCAGGGGCTTCAGGTATCAGGGCGACTTCGGGTTGTTCAAAGAAGAAACCAACATCATTTTTCAAGTAGGTAGAATTTTGATACCACTTTTTATTTTTGATATTTATAACAAAAATTGATAAACTTTGTTAAAAAATTACCTTTTTTTGCAAAAACATGACCAACGCTATTTATCAGGTAGGTCACTTTTTGATACCATTTTTTTTCACACATACAACATTTAAAGTGATAAGTAGAGCTAATATAAAGAAAGTGTTTTTTACAATAACTTTCTTATTTTATTTTAAAAAACTTTATTCCCAAATAAAAAGATACAAATAAGTACTAAAAACAAAAAAAAAGTAATTAGAACTAAAAAAATTAACGAGTTCAATACGTAAATTTTCTCTATAAGTTTCTTGGACTTCGACTTCAAATGTTTTAGGTAAATTCAGACTTACCCACACACATACTGACATTCATACCGACTGTTATACTCGGGTGCATGGGAGGTGTCCTCGGTTCGATGTTCGTGTTTTTGAATCTCAAAATTGCCAGGCTCCGGAGAAAAGTGTTGAGTCAAACGAACTCTGATAACATGAAGAAAATAATTCGATTTGTCGAGCCGTGTCTGATTATGGTGAGAGCTTTGTAAACTTTAATTATCTGCTATGTGTTTATACGTAGCATAAATTGCATTTAAACACCAAAAACTACGACTTAAATATTAGCTAAAAAAGTTTACTATAAAATACAAAATAGTTGTACTATAATATTAGTTCTATAAAGTCGTAAAACTGTTTAAGTTTCCTACACTATTGTTATTAATTATGTACACAAGTATTTCTCTGTACAGGTTATCACAGCAACAGTATCAGTGTTACTACCGAAAGGTTTCGGATGCACCAAGCCTGTTTGTTATGTTTCAGAAACAGTTGATGGAAAATGCGCAGTTCCAGAGATAATGCTGTTAGTAAACGAAATATTTCATATTTGAAAAAAGCTAGCTACCTTAGAGTACTTGTTTCAATAGCTATATAAATGTTATGAATTCTGCAGCTTTATAACAAAGACTTTTCTACTTAAAAATACAAGTTAAATTTTTTGTTTGACTCACGACGAAAAAACGTCATTTAATTAAAAAACTGAAGTTTTTGAGAACTTTTTTATTTTAAGCTTGTTGACTTAACTTCAGAAGCATAAAATTACCAACTGTTTTTTATTTAATATGTGTTATAAACAGCTAGTAGAAATAAAACATTTAAAGTGAAAGCTGTGAAGTTGTGGCACTGGAGGACGAGAGAGCACCAAGGACAGAGCAAACAGTTCAGAGGTACTTGTGTCACGAGGGTAAAAGTTGCAATGTGGAAGGCTTCAATTTCACCTCATCTACCTACAGCGCTGGTAAGTTTAGATTTTTTTTTGTAAACTAACTTTCAGTAATTTAAAGTAAATTAGGTTTTGAGAGTTAAAAAATATATAGTAACAAACATAATATTATTAGTAGGTGATATTTTAGTGCACGTTTTGGACTGATTCAGATGTATTTTAGTAATACGTTATATGAGTTTTTTATGATCGGTAGGAAAAAATACTGAGTTTTATTATAATTAAAATTTCAAACTATAAAAAAAAAACTGTCTTTTGCGGGTCGTAGTACTTCCCACATGCATATCAAAAAAATCTCTTCCTTTTACATTGAAAAAGCTAATTATTATTACGCTAGATGGAATTGTTAAAAAAATAGCGCTTAGTTTATTAATAACTCAACGAATAGCACATTTGTTAATTTTAATTAACCAAACTTTATTAATTTAGCTTGTTATTTGCCGCAGGACTTTTCTTAACAGGCAGAATCAATACCATATGTCGCAGTTTACCGACTACTGCAGTAGGTACTTTATTTTGTACAAACTGTAAAATTTCTGCAACATTTGTGTACCAAATAACAACTTAAATTAGAAAAATTAATTATTTTTTTTTGCTATTTAAAACATTCGTTTTTCTTTTTTGTGTTCCTTTTTGTTACGTGGTTCCTATTCCTATTCATATCTAAACTCAATAAGGAAAAATTATTATTAACTTATTTACCCAGTCAGTGGTAAACTAAGTAGTTTTTGTGCTCGATTTTGTTTAAAGATCAGTAAAATCTAGTAAAAAAAAAAGTATTTAGCAGTGTTTTGTGCCTTCCTAAATAAAATTTCCTAAATTTCACAGTTAATGAATTTAAAAAGATTGCAATGAGTCTTGAAACGCTTACAAATTTACACTGATATTTTATCAATGAGACAATTTTATATTAAGAGTTTAATATTTAAGACCTTCAAATTCAGAGCTTATCAATTTGTGATCATTGCATTAACGCATGAAACAAGGTGTCAAACAATAAACTCTAAATTTGAAATTGTCTCATTGATATCTATTTGCTCCTTTTCAGTTGGGCTCTTTCCTGTGGAATTATAACTCACCGTAGACTTATTACCACTAATTCTTTATATATTTCATTACATAGCTGCCACGCTGACGTTCGTGCCAGGGGAGGAGGCCATCAAGCACCTGTTCTCCATAGGAACCCACGACCAGTTCGACTGTGGCACCCTGGCCACCTTCCTGGTCCTCTACTACTTCCTGGCTTGCTGGGCCGCCGGCACTTCCATATCAAGCGGCCTCGTCGTTCCCATGCTGTGAGTTGAAACTTAACTGTTAATAATAGTAAGGTGTAACATTTCTAAAAAAATTAATTTTTAATAAAAAAACTGAGATCTTAGAATTTAAAAAATTAATTTTTTTTTAATATTTCATTTTAATAAAAGTATTTCATTTAAAAGTGTTACAAAAAAATATATATATTACAGTTTAATAGGAGGTTTGTACGGCAGAATAGTTGGTCAGCTGATGGTCAACTGGTTCGGAATATTTGTTCCGGAAAATCCGGACCAGATTGTCTGGTCGTGGATCGACCCAGGAGCCATGGCTCTGATTGGTGCTGCGTCTTTTTTCGGCGGAGTTTCCAGACTCACCATGTCTTTAACTGTAATCATGGTAAAAATAAAATTTTTGCATATCATTATTTTTTAAAATATTTTTTGTTTTGAGAATGAAGATGCTTAAAGAATGCTTAAAGTTCTTTAAACTAAAAGTATGTATTCAATAAAAACTTTGTAAAGTATTTCAAAACAGTTTTGTATATTCTTTAATTCTTATATAACATTTTATACAAAACATTTTTTTCTAAATGCAAGTAACCTACAATATAAACTTTAACTTATACTTAAACTAGTTGAACTATTCAGTTATATAGTTCATTGTTATTTAAAGAACAGAAATATCTTAATTTAAATTTAAACTGGAAGGTTTTTTTAAAACTTAAAATAACTTTGTTTGCTTAAAAGTGCAAAAAGTTTTAAAGTGTATATTTTTGTACATGGTTTAATTAATAACTAATAAAATCAAGCATCTAAACCAGGGTTTCCCAAAGTGGGCGATATCGCCCCCCTGGGGGCGATTTTAGTAAGTCGGGGGGCGAATTTTAGTAAAGGGGCGAAAGGGGGGGCGATAACTAGTAAGGGGGCGAATGGGGGGCGATTTTATAATTTTGGTTATTCATAAAATTTTTACTTTTTATCTTTTTATTATATTAATTTTAGCTTGCCAGTAAGTATTTGACCCCGAGGTCAATAAAACGTCCCGAAGTGGATTTTGGATCCTTTCAAAGCAGATCTTTTTGAAGTAAACGTTGACTGACAGGAAACTTTCTCAGACTTACAAACTGACCTTGAACTTAAAGTAAAACTTTTCAAAGAACGATATAAAAGCTTTTGGACTCAACAAAAACTAAGGCATTAGTATCTTATCATTTAGAAGGAAGTTAGATTGTTGTTTATAGTTTTTCGTTCTAGCTATGTTGTTGAGAAAGCTTTTAGTTCAGTTATCAACACCTTGAGCAAAATATATAATCTAGATATTTGTTAAGGAGGTGACTTGAGGCTTTGTTTGACTGATTTAGAGCCAGATATAGAAAAACTTGCAATCAGCCATGAAGCTCATCCTTCACATTAGATTAGACTTCAGTTGCAGACATTACTTTCTGTTAGGTCTTCAATTTTAGTTGATTTTATAAAAGATTTCTTAATTGAGCTCGTTTGTATTGTACTTAAGTAGTCTTTTTATGATAACAATTTTATTAACTTATTTATTCTACAACAGGTTGCTTAATCCCTAATGAATACTAATTACTGTAGACTTCCTCTTGCGTTCGCACTTTTACTCAAAAAAAAAAGTGCAAATTTAAAATTTCTTAACTTAACTTAAATAAAGTATATAACTAACTAAGTATTAATAAAACAAAAAACTTTATTATACTTAATAGCTTATATAGATCAATCTTTTTTAATAAATATTTTTTTATGTTTCAGTGGATTTCACGTTTATTCATAACAGTATTGCATTATGTTATGTTGAAATTTGCCTTTTGTAAAAAAATGATAGTGCATTTTTGAGTTAGCCCTTTTTAATTTTGTTCAAAGTGCAAATTCAAGTCTACTGTATTTATTAAGTGGTTTTGTTTTGATTTGGTTAATTTGGTAGTTTATATTTGTTGTTTTACATTACACTAAAAGTTTTTATAGCATAGTGAATATAAAATTTGTTTAAAAGATATTTATTTGACATATTTTTATTATTACTTGTTTAGTCTGTATAAGTAAAAAATTCTTGTAAACCAATACAGTTTTTATTTCAATAAAGATTTTTGGACTTTAAAAGAGTATAGATTTGAGGTCTCTATTTCAAATGGCTTTAACTATTTCACTAAAAACATTCTTAAAGTCAGTTTTATTTTCTAACTTGATATATTATTGTTAAAAAACTGTATATTAAGGATTTTAAACTATTAGTACAATTTTTTTTTTTTTGTTTTATCTTAATTCAAAATATATTGGCAATTAAAATGTGTTGTTAACTTTAATATTTTAACCCTAGCTTTTAATTTTTCACTATTTTCCTCTGATAAATCATTATAGGTTGATAGTTAGAAAACAAAGTAATTTTTGAACAGAATTAAATAAGCCACCGAAAAGACTGCTACAGTTACAAACCAAAATTTTAATCCAATAAAAATATTTTTAATAGATTACTTTCTGTTCACAAAATTAATTGTAAAACCTTTAATTTTATATTTATTTATACTTAAAAAAAAATTGTTAGGATTAAGGTTTAGTTTTTTAAAGGTTATTCCAAGTCAAATACTGAATCATGGTATTCTACTACAAAACATATAGTTTAAAAAGTTAAGTTTTTATCTTTTCAACTAACTTGCTTATAATACCTTTGAGCATTGAAATTAGTAATTTTTCTGCATTAACAGAAGCTATTGATTGAACCAATTTTCATGTGAGATAATCAACCAGTTGGTCAAACTTCCTAAAACTAGATCAGCAATGATGTTTTAATATTTATTTCATTCTGTGTAAAATAAGCTGTTCATTCTTTTTTAGTTTTTTAATCTTTGGTAAAATAGTTTTAGAACAGGTTTCAGTTAAGATTTTAGATGGGTAACATACGGCCTAGATCCAGTCAAATTTCAGCCCGCTAAGAAACTTAAAAACTACTTTTGTGCAAAACAATAAACTTTAGCTTCTTGATACTTATTACTTTGAAATACGCTTTCAATTTGGTTTTCAGTTCACAATAGTACTTCCTAGATCGCAATAATAGTAAATCAATTTGTTAGATTTTGCTCGAGATTTTTAATTTTCTTATATCTTAGTTTTTTAAATTATGTAACCCGCAAGTACATTTTTTTAACAAGTCGACACTAGAAAGGATTTTTTTAGTAAAAATGACTTGTTGACTACAAAAGTTGTCCACAACTAACCTAAAGGTTTCATTAGTTTCAAAACAATTCATATTTAAACAGAATTGATTACAGATTACAAAAGGCTTTTTTATATTTTAGTACTTTTGTACACTTTCCTGGGCTTATAAGAAAATAACGGTAAATTATTTTTTCAAGCCCTTTAAATTACTTTAAACATTGCCTAAAAGAGCGTGAACAATAAATTCAAGACTAAATGACATTTCGAATACAACTTTTTTGGCTCAAAAGTGCGTACTCAAGAAGAAAAAAAACTTTATAAAATCATGGGGGGCGATTTTTTTTAAACTTCTGAAAAGGGGGCGATTTAGTAAATGAGTTTGGGAAACCCTGATCTAAACTATAGTTTAATATTTGACCAAAAAGAATTTAGTTAAAAAAACCTGACATCTGAAAGAAAGCTGTAGATATCTTAGTATTTTATTTAAAAAGTTCTTACTTTTACGTATTTGAGAAAATCGTTACCTTATTTTTTTTATTGGACTTTTTAGCAAAATCAAGCTAATGTAAGATGCATCTTTAAAAAATTTATCTTTACACCATACTTAGGTTGAAATAACGAACGACATAATGTTTCTACTTCCCATTATGACGTCAATAATGGTGGCAAAGTGGGTGGGAGACCTGTTCACCCACCCCATGTACCACACCCTGCTCGAGTTCAAGTGCATCCCGTTCCTCGATGCTGAACCTACAGTGTACGAGGACCGTGGTAAATTGTTAGTTGGTAGTATTCTTGCTAAAAAAGAAATAATGTTCAAATAAAATAATTGCTTAAATAGTTTGTAGTAAAACATTGTAAACTGCGATTCACATAAGTTTTACATAAGTTAATTTTTTGAATTTTAACTTTTTCTAAATATAATGCCTAAAACAAGTTTAAATAACTTCAAAGTATTTTGACCAAAAAAGTTACAAAACATTAGTTTATCTTTTGTTGAGTATAATAACTTTATTTTACTTCAATATATTATTTTTAAATTTTTTAAACATCATAGACTAAATCTTGAGCTTCACCAAGTGAAAGAAACGATGACGTCACCAGTGGAAACAATCGAGTCACGTGAGAAAGTTTCAAAAATTTGCAACTTGCTTCTGAAAACAACATACGGTGGGTTCCCGGTTGTGAAACAGAGCGAAAAGGGTGAAACATATGAGGGCCTAATAACTAGGTTGGGTATATATTTTTATAATTAAATATTTTTTTTTACTTCTTAACATTTACAATATATACATAACTACTACTTTAAAAACTATATTGCAATATTTTAAAATAATCAGGCAAGAATCGATATAATTTATAACATTATAAAAAGTCGATTTTGTAAGTAAAAAACAAAAAAAAAATGTATAAAAAAAATCAGATCAAGACATTTTTTATCCATGTCATTTCAACCTATTTTGTTTTAATTCAAATATAATTTTAACAAACTTGACGACAAAAAAGTGTATTTTTTGTTGTCTCGAAGAATTTGTTATTTATAATTTGTTTCTGAACCAGTTCTTTTAATTTAAAAGAAAGTTTATTTCTACCAAGATCAAGATTACTTTACTACAATTCGACTTATAGCAACTTTTTTTGTGTTCATCAATATAAAAAAATACTAGAAAGAACTAACAGTAAGTTCAAAGTAAAAACATTTTTTGTATAGAATGGAACTGTGTCTTATACTTCAGCACAAAGATCTGTTTATACCTGCTGAGACCAGTGAAGTTGATGAAAAGAAAGTTAAAGGCTACCATGATGTAAGCTGCAATGTTATTATATTTTGCTGATACAACCTATAAATAAATATTTAAAGAGGTAAAACTCTAAATAGTATATGAACATATTTAATAAGTTTACAGTTCTACTTAAATTTTAAAACTGTTGATTACCAAGACCACTTGTTAATCAGTTCTACGATTGATAACTTTTTGCCATTACAAGTTTAAAATACGTAGGTCAAATAAATAGCCTCCTTTATAGGTCACCTGACTTAATTAACTATATCACTCGTGTTACACTCTTTTGTACAAAGGCTATTAATTGCAGTAAGTTAAGTACTTTTTTATACATTTGTTGTTCAAGATTCATGAGGATCGAATGATGAACACGCGTTTGATTTATGGAAGACTGCAAAAATTTCTGGAAAATCCTGAAATTTGTGATCAATATATTGATTTGGTTTGTTTAAATCTTTAATCTGTATAACTTTCATCTTAAAAATTACAATCTTTAAGAAAAGAAAAATACTATAATAAATTGAATTCAAAAGAACTGTAAAGACTTAGAATTGAAACTATAGAAAATAAAATTTTAAAACTTAAAGATAATAAATTAAGAGCACTTCTAACAGAGCCCTTACATAAACAAATCAAGCGTGACGGTTCAGGACACTTTCTCCCTGCACCGCACTTACATCGTGTTCCGAACGTTGGGACTGCGACACCTGCCGGTTGTAAATAAACACAACAAAGTCGTCGGTATAATCACAAGGTAAAATAAGTTATTATCAGATTAAAATAATTGTTTGCTTGACAAGTATTAAATCTTTATCTATATTTTTTAATTTAACAAGATTAAAAGTGTTGAACTGTTTTTTTCTTATATTGTAAGTGTTAAAAAATTCTAAAAAGTTAGGTTTTACTTGCTTGAAAATACTGATCAAATGTACTTTTTTTAATGATTGAGATGGAAAAGCTTTTATTTAACTTATTTCTAAATTATTTTTTTAGGTCTTACTTTAAGTAATTTTTCATAACAGAAAAGACTTGATGGGATTCAAACTGGAAGAAAAACTTAACATTCAAAGTAACAACGATGACGCCAATGCTTAAAGATAAACAATGTTTATTTGTACTATATTTAACTGTAGTAGTATTCATTTGTTCCCCAAAATACTAAAAAAGACTGTATGATTTTAATTTCACTAAAATAAGTAAAGTTAAAAAAAGTAAATTGCTAGCATAAAAAATTCTTTATACTGTGCATATATTTTAACCCTAGGAAATGATTAGAATTTTAAAATATTACTTTTTTTTAAATGTAAAATAGTTAAAGTTTAAGCTCTATAATTTAGTAGATGATTTTTATGCTTGTTTAGATAACTTAAAATATGCTTTACTAATTACTATTTCCTGTTTTTATTTATTTGTTGTCATAGCTAAAAGTTTATAAAATCTAGTTCGACTTTGTAAATAAGTTAAAAAAAAAATTGTAACTGTTTAAAGTGTTTTGAATTTTAGGTTATTAATCTTTAGATTTTAAGAGTTCAAAATGAAAATTTTACGTATTGTATTTTATTAAATCTGGTTACTGATTTCTATGTTCAAAAAGTATATAATACAAAAACAAATAAATTTTAGTTTTTTTTAATTGTAAGTGTTTTAGTACAATTAATTTTACGCATGAATACTGTATGATGTAAAATGGATTTACTACATATTACACATTAACAAAGTATTCTGAATGACTAAACAATTTTTGGATGTCGAATTTTTTGTTTCAGATTGTTAACTTTCGTAATCTAGTGTGGAATTTTTTTTTCCTACATAGCGTTTTTCTATAAGCAGCTTAAACAATAAAACAGGTTTATGACTTATTTAATATAATTTTTAAATAAAAATATATTTTAATAAGAATAAATATATACTACTTTTAAGTAAAGCTTATAGTGTATTCACTATTGAAGATCGGGAAAAAAAAGTAAAATATGATAAATAAAGAATACAAACTTTTATCAAGTTTTAGCAGCAAGATAATTTTAAATTAATAAATTAAAATCTTTTTTTTATAATTATGCACTATTTAATATTTAGTAATTTTATTATTTAATTTATACGTAAAGTAAATAATGAATTTTAAACACCACTCGTTTTTACACTAAAAATTGTATGCGACTAAATTATCTTAATAAACATATGTTATGAATACTATTTCACTTACTAAAACATACAATTCTTTTTATATAGTCTTACAAAACTTTATATGTATGAATCTTAAGTCATTTCTTACTTTAAGAATTTTTTGTTGTTTTTTAATATTAATATATTTTTATAATATTTATTAATTTATGTAATATTTTATATATTTTATCTTTAAATCCAGTAAAACAACTTGTTATTTACTAAAAAACTTTGTTTATGTAGGTGAACACCAATCCCAGTATTTCTCAAAAACTTAAACACCACTCATTGGGCCAATTTAACAGGTGTAGCCTCTTGTTTCTTAAAAATGTACCTGCCAAACTAGTTTCGCATATTTTTATCGCAATAAAGTTTCTTTCTTATAATTTGCTTAATTTCTTAAGTTTTCATTAAATAAACTATTTTAATTCGTTAATCTGACAACTATGTGTCAAGCCTTTTTTTTACCACAAAAGTTAATTAAAGACAATCTATTTTAAACTAAATTTATTTTATAATTTACTTATACGTGGCTTATTTTAAGAAATAAAAAAAATATAATTAGTATTTCGTATTTTAAAAGTTTTTTTTTTAATTATAAAACATGACAACATTTTCCAAAATAATTATTTTTAGATGACAAACAGAGAGACAATTTAAAAAAATATATAGTTTATTTTAAACTTTGAAAGTGCCAGTCTTTTTAATCATCAAAATACTAATAAATTCTGTTACATGTAGTTAAACAGCTACTTCAATACTTTTTAAATTCAAACAAAATTATTCAAGCAATTTGCAAGTTGCCTAGTAAAGTTTGAAATAATGTTGTTTAGTAAAGTAATGTTAGGTTGAAATTTTTAAATTATAGTTGTATTATTATTAATAAACTTTAAACTATTATTTTTAACATATTAAAACAAACCTCGCTGATGTTTAGGGAAAAGTTAGTTTATCTAATATTTAATGAACAAAATTAATTTACTTTTGTCAGTTTAAAAATACATTTTCTAAACAAGTTTTGCATACTGCATATCTTTTTAAACTTATAGAGAAAAAATACTTCAGATAGTCCTAATAAAGAATTCAAACACTTTTTACAAACAAAATTTAGTCGAAATTCTTATTTAATATATACACTAAAGCTTCTAAAAAGGTGCACCAAGGAACAAAAGTCTACAATATATTTTTTTAAACAGACCAGCACTGTAAATTAAATAAAAACTTAATCAGTTTTTATTAATTTCAGCTCAGTTAGTTATTGTTTAATTAAACTTTTATAAAAATTTTTTATACAAATATGTTTTTCATAGTTTTGTGCACACAAGACTTTTCTCTAGTATTTTACTTTATACAGTATTCAAAATAATTTGAAACTACTTAAGTAGAGCAGTGGTAAAGAACATATAAACTATTTTACTGAGCACAGAAAATAAAGTAAGGTGGATTTTACGTTAGTTTTGACTTTTGCAGTTAGAAAAAGCTAATTTAGTATAAATAAACATTTCTAAACACTTTAATTGTATAATAAGAAAGTTAAAACGTAAATAAAAACACGTTTTTTTATAATATTTTCAAAATCTAGTATGCACAATGAACTTAACTTATTTTCCCCAAAGTTAATAAGCGAAGCTTTTAAAGAGGCTGAAGACGACTGGTGTAGAGTACCATAAAAATATCTTTATTTTTTATTAATTTAAGCATACTTACGAAACTAAGAAACACTTAGTTTAAATGAAAACTACTTTAAGCGTTATATGGATTACAAATTTCTAGCTTTGGTGATTCTTTCTTTATCTCTAAAGTACAAAATCTTTCAAATGTTTATAAGTTACGTAATTAAACGAACTTTAAAAATTTGTTAGAGTTAAATAAAACGAATCAAATACTTATCTATACTTTTTTTTATTATAACTTGTAAGTTGTTCCTTTAAAATTATCAGTTTGCGTAGACATTATGTTACGAAAAGTTAAGGAATTTAAGATTTTAATAATTTAAACAACACAACAGACATTAAAAACAATCAAAGTTGTAGAAAATAAAAATAAAAATCTTGTATAATCGTTTATGGCTAAAAGAAAGTCAAATAATCAGGATGTTTATCCAAATAAACATACTGGTTTTCAACAAACTTTTTATAATTTACTTTAAATAATTACTTACTTGATTAAAATTTCAAGTTTAATGTAATTATTGATCTTTCATCACATTTTATAAATAAATTCTATGAATTTATGAAAACAATTAGATTAAGAAAAAATTGTTAAATCATTAATAGGTTTAAATATTTTGAAAAATTTAAAGTTATAATAGACTCAGTGTTTTTAAATTGAAAATCATCAAGTGTAAGTACTATCTTGTAAGTTTTAATGTACATTTAAGATAAAATAAATATTTTTTTATAAAGTAATGTAGTTTTTTAATTTAAATCTTAGTCTACTACAACTATGTTTATCTACAACCACTAAAATATAACAAGTTTTAAGAACAGTTTTACTGTTTGTTTAACGTGGTTTTATTCCAGTACTTATTCTTGAAAATCTAGTAAGACAACTAAAACTTTTACCGGAAAGTTTTATTTACTTTGGTGGTTATCAAGCCTAATTGTTTCTCAAATCTTAAACATTAGTCATTGGTTCTTTTCAATAGGTGTACCTGCACCTTAAAAATATCCTTGTTAAACCAGTTTCACAATTTATCTTTAAATACTTTTATCGCATTTTCGTTTCTTTTTTAAATTTCTTAAAATCCTTGACTCTTCAAAAATGTGCAATAACTACATTTTTTTTCTAAAAACAATTAACTAAAAATAAACATTTTTTTAGTGTTTAGCCTTAAATAGCTTTTAATAAATAAAAAAAAAAAATTCTCCAAACAAGTTTTTCTTCTTAGTGAATATTAAAAAAATACTCCCATATAAACATGACTAACCTACTTACATAATTTAAGGGCGGGTATTTACGTTAACCAATGAAATTTGGCTATTTTAATAAAAAATTCCTAATTTGCATTTCCCCTTTTTTAATCGCTAGTCAAGGAGCTGGAAGCTTTTTATGACTTAATGACTTATCGCGTAATAAGTACTTAAGTTTAACATTTTTCATAAATATGGTATTAGTTAAAACGTAAGACTTTGAAAACTTTTTTGCTTTGCTAAATGACTTAAAATGGAGAATAAAATTTACTCTGCTTAATTTTATTAACCTAAATTATTTTACAATTTTTTATGTATCTTTCATAAACTAAAAAATCATAGTTTTTGCTTTATTAACTTAGGGTATTAGTTTGATAACTCAGCTTTTTAGCTTTAGTTAGTGGTTTTCAGATATTAAATAAACTACTGAGTAAATAATTATCACAAATCTCGCTTTTATTTACCTTTAAAAAATGTTACATAAAATTAAAAAATGAATACTTTTTAAATTTTTTTTAAGGTATAAACATATTATTTATTTAGCAGTAATCTAATGAGAACTCTAACAAAAAAAAAGTTTAAAACAAACTTGTGTAAAAATATATATGGGTAAACTTTAAGAAAAACTGAAGTCCATAACCTTATAAGGTAAGCGTACAAGTATCAAGTTATCTTCTCAGTTTTTCACTAGTATTTTCAAATTAAAGAAAACCTTTTAAATATTTATAAGGTAGCAAACTTACTAAAGTAAACGTATGAAAATTGTTAACTGCAAGTTTAAATATACAACTGTACTCCTCAATTGAAAATGAATTTAAAAATTTTTATAACTCTATTCATTTATATTTTCTTTTTTCACCCTATAAATTAAAATAAATAACTACATATCAAAATAAAATTAAGATTTTTTTTTTTTAATATTTTATTTCTTAATATTACTCGTGTCAATTTTAATTTAAATATCTTGTCTAAGATTTATAACAGAAATTTTTACGATTAAAATTTTCAAAACTAAAAATACTTCAAACAAAATTATAAACTACTTTTGGTTTAAAAAAGATTAAGCTAAAACATCATAAAACTTTTAAAAAACAAACGTTTAAGTATATATTTTTTACTTTGCTGAAACGTATATTTAAAAGTGCATACTAGCAAATATAACCCTAGCTTAGCAGTTTAAATAATGCATACGAGTATATAACTTTTTTATGTATAAATATTTTTAAGTGAAAAATTTTATATTTAATATTTAATTTAGGATATCAGTTTTACTTAGAGTTTTACTAAAAGTTCGCAAGTTTTAGACTTTTAGCAAGTGTATTACAAACTAAAGTTTTCTAAAAAAAAGGTACAAAAAAATGATAAAAAACAAAGAAAGCATTTACTATATAAAACATCATTATTTTTACAAATTAAACTTATACAGTTCTAAAAAAGTGTTTATATAATTAGTCATGATAATTATTAAACAACGAGCTGTTTCAGTTTCTCCATAGTCATCACTAAATTTAACAAATAAAAAAAACTGTGTTGTTATGAAAAAAATTGCTGAATAAAAATGTTACAAAAGAATTTTTTTCAAGAACAAAAAAAAAGTTTAAAAATATGTAAGCCTTATTTTGAACAACAAAATACCTCTTTAATCATGTTCATAATTGTGTTTGTACTTTTTTTGGTGTAGTAACTTTGAAAAGAGTACACTTCAGTAAAAATATAGGTTACTTGGTTAATTTTACAAAATATGTGTATGTTTTTAAGTAGCCTACTACCAAATGCTGATCACTTGCAAAAAGTAATATCATGTATAACTTGAATTTTGAGTAAAAATTAAGTTTGTCTTAGAATTTACTAAAAATTTTAAGCAAAGGTTGTTATATGTAGTAAAACTCGTTATTGAAACAATTTTAAATAAAATTTCGAAAATATTGAAAATTTAAGCTTAGCACTACATGAACTTTCACTTTTTGATACTATTTAACTATTTATTTTAAGTTCTAGAATTTTATTTAGCTAGTTCAAAAGTTTTTGAAATAAATTTTTACTTATTACTAAAAATTACAAAAGTAAAATATATGTAGCTAGTATAATACTTAAAAGTCTATAACAAACAACTTTATATTTTTAACAACGTAGTTTCTTTAAACGTCAACTCTTATCATGAAGTTTTTTTTTAGTATTAATATCAAAATTACATTTGCATGCAACTCTTTATACAGAGTTTAATAACCATAGTTGTATGTAAAAAGTAGTTTTGATTGTTCTTTAGCCATTGTATTGTTTTTTGTTCAAATCGCCAATTAAATGCTCGTTATTTTATCATTAACAGCTAATACTTCTGACATATATTTTTTTCTAAACAGACTATTTTGCGGTGTTCACATTTATCAAATTAAAAATAGTCTAAAACTGGTAATAATATTTAACTTATAGTATTGACTTTTTGATAAATAATTTAACAATGTACAACTTTTCTCATATCTTTTTGACATAAAGATCCTAGGTAAGTAATATTTTGTTTATTTTTAACTTAATACTATTTTATGTAATTTATTCTACTTGACTGATCATTAAAAAAAAACTATAATCGATTTTTAAAAAAATTTAGGCTGAACTTCATTTAAAAATTATTTTAATCAAACATTAATTTTATTTGTTTTCCTTCAGATTTTGTTAAAATAAATTTTTTAAATTTGTTGTTAAATATTAAACTTTTAATCTAATATTTAGCTTGAGATAATTTTCGTTTTAAGATTTTAAATAATAGTTTGTTTAAGTTTTATTTGAAAAAGAAATATGATATTAAAAAAAAGTTTCTTTTTTTATTTCTTAACATTTTGTCATGAGTCATCATTTTTAAACAGTAACAATTCCAGTTATTATCTAAATTTTGTTAATTGATGTTTATTTACTAAACAGTATTCTTATAAAAGATTATTTGTTTTCAAACAAACAATGCTTAATTAATATTTCTTGAGACATGTTAAAAAAGAAGTTAAAACTTTCTAAATATTCTAAGTAAACTATGAAAGTTTAGTGTTTTTATATAATACAAGCTTAATTACAGATTAAAAAAGTAAATTATAATGATGTTAACTAAAGTCACTTAGGTAAAACGTAACTTAAAAATTTTGTAAAAGTTTATAATTTCTATAAAAATAAACATTATAAGAATAAAATAAACCTTTAAACTGAATTCAAAGTATCAGTAGAACTTACAATAACTATGACAAAATACATTTTTAAAATTCTTAATGAACATTTAACATAAAAAATATCATTATTAACGTTTCTCACAAAACAAACTCATAAAATTTAGGCAAAAGTGTTTATGAGAATTAGTCATGGTAATTATTTTCTCAAAAACTACTTCCTTTTCTTAGTAGTCATCAACAAAGTTGTTATACAACAAAATTGTATTGTGTTTTTAGAAAACAAATTGCTAAATAAAAATGATACAAAAGAATGATTAAACTTTTAAAAGTATTATGTGCATTACTTATACTTTTATAAATTAAAAATTGAGAAAAAAACAATAAGAGTTGTAATGTTACCAAAATTTTTTATTGTAAAAAGCTTTCTATTTTGTGTGAATGAAGTTTTAAAAACATATATTTAGTTATTCATACTATTTATTTAACTTTAAAAATGTCAATTATGTTTTCAAATAGTTTATTATCAGATACTACTTGCAAATAGCAGTTTAATATCGGCTTAAAAACTTAAAAATACATCATTTCGAAATGTGTAAAGTAAAATTATCTTAAAAAATATTTACAAACTTAAGCAGTATTTTTCATTTTTTACAGAACTTGTTAAAAGGCGGCCCAAGTTCATTTTTAAGTTGAATAAAAAGTAAAAAGTAGTTTAGTATGATGTATAGTAAAACTACAATTTTGTTATTATTTTTTACTTGTTTAAAAAGTAAATAATCTTTATTTTACAAAAGTAACGTAAAGAAACTAATTGATAACTATTCTATTAAAAAAATTAAATATACTCGCTAAACTATTTATTACTTTTTAGAAAACTTTAAAAAATAAAAAACTGAATCACTTAAGAATAAAATTTAAAATTAACAGTTTATACTAAGTTTAAGACTTTTATTTGATAAAATTAAATAAATTCACGTAAAATGCAAGAATATACTTCAGAAATATGCATCATAATGTTCAATAAATAATGTGTTTGCATCATAAAACTAAGAAAAACAAAGTATATAAAGTGTAACATCTATTGAAAACTTTTGAAAATATCTTGTTAAAACGTACAAGGAACTTAAACTCAAATAAACCTTAATAATAAAACGTATTTCTTTTTACAGATAGTGAAACTTGCATTGAAATATCATCCAGGTGAAATAGTACAATTAAATGCAATAAACCGACTCACTAATAGCAATATTTTTTAAACGGTTTCAAAAATAAAAATTCATTATATTTTTCAAATCACTTAATTGCTCATCAAATCCTTTATAAACTATTCCAAGCATAAAAAATTAAATATTCTTTCAGTAACAAATCCATCGATTATTTTTTATTTAAAGCAGCTCTAAACAATTGTATATGTATATATAGCATCTGTTTTTGACGTAATAAATATGAAACGCATGAAAATTAGTTAATATTAAATAAAAAGCACCGCTTTTAATTTTGTGTATATTATTATTTTGTACAGAAAATGCGGAGCCAGCCATAAAAAAACTCAAGACATCATTTCATTTTTGCCCTTGTTGAAAAAAATTTGATTTTAAAAAGTTGTAAAAAAAGAACAACAGTTTTAAACTTTTATAAAAAAGCAAATTTTATATTTTGATTTGTGCATTTGAAAGTTTTGTGAAATATACATAGCGAAACTAAGAAAATGATGATAAGCGTTTTTTATTATTGAACAATACTAGAAAAAAAAGTTGAAAAGAGTCTGAGGAACAGTTGTGACGTCATAGTGCATCGTTACGTAAGCTGATGGTTGGTTGATGACGTCATCGGAAAACTTGCGGAAAATTTTGTAGAAGATGAGAGATCATTGCTTTGCCTGCAAGCGAATTTGTCATTGAGTATAAATCATTAATGTTTGAGAAGCCACAAAACTTTTGGCTGTTATATAAAAGTATAACATTTCAAGATTTAAGAAGGTCGTGATAAAATATATTTCTACTAGACTATATATTCAATTAAATCGTGACAGAACTTCATTTATAGTTGACATTTTATCAAAAAATCACAACTTTAAGATGCTATTACTGTGAACGACTTTTATTTATTAAGTTTACATTTTACAGATCTTTATTTATTTAATTTTTTTTAGGCTAACATTGTTTTTTAGAATATGTAGAACATACCAATTTTTTTATTTTACTTTTGTAAAAAATAACAGCAGTCAATTAAAAAAACCAACTCCCAAAATAAAACTTAAAAAAAACATTTAACCGAATATATTAAATAATCAAAAAAACAAAACAGAGCTTCAATCAAACGACAAACCTTCAACAGGCGGTCTGCCACGGCGGTCACCAACGCGGCGCCCTTTCCGCTTCCGTCGTAGCTCAGCGCGAACTCCACCTCTATGTTGGAGTCGTCACATAATTGCCTGGTCATCTGGTCCATGAGGTCGGCGAAGGTGGGGTGCTTCTTGTACACCGTGCCGTCCACGCCGCACGTGATGTGGCACCTCTCGCCCTGCTTGACGCGGCCCGACTGGCGCTGGTTCTCCGCTATCTTGTGCGCCACCGCCGATATTCCTGTGTGTGGGTTTTTGTTGACTGGTTTGTCTTTAATTACTGAGGGTTATCAGTAGCTTGCTTCACTAAGGATAAGTGCTCATTACTGTATTTGTGTTTAGCTGGTATTCTTGAGTGGAATGGTTGCGACTAGTTTGTACTAATATAGTTTTGATCTAGGGTTTTTACAGCTTTTTTACTTGCAACTTTTTTTTTGGGAATATTAGTAATGTGTTTTACCAGTACTCATTGCTATACTTTTGTATAATATTTTGGTAAACGTTTAAATGGTCATTTTACAATTGTACATTTTTACGTAGGTCTCCAAGATTTTTTCAATGGGTGAAATATACAAAAATGTTAGTATGTACCCAAATTTCTTGAGATTATGTTGTAGTTTTAAGAATTATTGATAACAAACATTTGGTATAGTGATTAATTTAAACATTACAAAGCTCTATTAATTAAAATAAAAAATGTGAAATGATTAAAAAATACTAGCTAAACTTTAATAAAATTTAACTTTAATTAACATACTCAAAAAAAAAAACGTATTAAAATTTATAAATATCATATACGTTTTACAGTATGTAAATTAATAAACTTTAAATACATAAAAGCTAATTTTAAAATTAGTGCGAAATAAATACGTATGTAAAAACGCACAATAGATTACAACCAATTTAAGTTCAAAGCCTTTGAATTAATACTACATTGTGACGTCACACTGACTTGGGAACGCAAAACGGCTTTCTCATGCCTCACACGTCACAATTGAATATTAAGGCATGGAAGGGGAAAGCCTACGTATAAACAACAACAATTAAAACGCTCGATTCCTATTGGTCAGCGTGTTCCCGCCCTAAAATGTGACTTTCACTTCATTAAAAATTCATGTTGAATTATACCAACCGTTTAAACCAAGGTTTAAAATTATTAAAGTAATTTAAGTGTTTATCTAAACTATTGGCTTTTTAAATCCTAGCTTTTACAACAAACAATAGACAAAGTATTTATGCTTATTTTACTATCATATATAATAATCGGAAAGATATTATGGTTTGAGATTATCATTTTTGTTATGTCATAAAACTTGTTCTGCAGCTTACATATGGGCGGAACTTTTCCACGGGAGAGCTGCATACTTTTCAATTCAATGAATTATTAAAAGGCCAACGGATAAAAATAGATCGCTCAACAATAAGTGCCATGCCATAAAGTTTGCAAGAAGTGTGAAGGGAAGAGAATAAGAATTTCAATTTGGAAATGTGAAACTGGTTTTGCATTTTGGGCCGCAAATTCGACACGAAAAATACACCTTTGAAAACGGGCCAATGACAACACAGTAATTCGGAGAAATGTGGTTATTTAAAGACAAGCCTTATACAAGCAGGTTGTACTGCAATTTTCGAGTTTATTCAATGTTACCACGTTATACGTTCCGCCCTAGGGCACGAGACACGTAATTGCTGCTTAATGCTTAAGATTTGTTTGAGATCTGAGTTTTAATAAGTAACCTGTTTTTAGGTATGAAAACCGCGTTAAATCGTAAACAAGCTGGAATTTTTAGGAACAACACATTTGTTATTTTTTCCATGCATAAATAGCAATTATTTAGCTGATTTAAAAAGTCTGTAAAAAATATCCTTTTTGCAGCTACTTAAATTGCAAAGTAGTTAGTAAATAATAATTTTTTTGGTTATTAATAATTTTTTAATTATTTAACAACGAGATGGACACATAAGTATTTAACAAATAAGTGAATTTGCTTGTAGTTCTTTAAAGTATGTTATAAAAAATTTGTTTGTTTAAAATAACAAAATAAAAACTAATTAAACTGGTTTTATGTAACTGTTTTTTAAAAATGTTGTTCTTTTAGATACATAGATGATAAGTTAATAAAAATGTTGAGATAAATCCCTATGAAAAACTATTTGTGTTAAAGCTATGATTTTTTTTTAATGTTCAAACTTATTTGAACTACAGAATATAATACAAACTACATACTCTTATCTATAACAACAAAGATAAAAAAACTAAACATTGTTTGTTTACAAAAAACATTAAATTTACAATTTTTAAGCTTCACGGAAAAATTTTCAAGAAACGTATGCCAACAAAAAACAAGCTAGTCTTACAGTGCTCACAAGACCAGCAAAATAGTTTGGAAAGGAAAAGCTCGAATAACATAAACACGCGCTTAGAGGCAGTTGAGCAGAAATTTCCACAAAATTTTCCATCGCACCGCTCGCGGTTGAATGGAAATGTGCATGCATTGTGCGCGAGCAAACAGCCAATGTTTGCTCGCAAACCAATGTGAAACTTATTCCAACTTTTTTAAAGACGTTAATATCCGAGGTTGGTGTGACGCACAAGCAACTTTTCCAAGAAACCAGCGTTGCACAAACTGGCCACATGCTTTGACAAGTTTTCAAGCCGCTCAAGGCCATGGTGTTAGCGAGCAACTGTATTTAACCACATGTTCAAGTCACGTGACGCTGAATATCATGTGCTCAGCGAAGTATGCGAGAATGTACGATGTGTGTTGCATCAAGTGATTCGGGACTGCCTATTAAGCTTGACCTAATTCAAACAACTGCTGCGCGCAAGATATTGTTTCACAATAAAGTGCAACTAATTGTACATTTCGCAAGTCAGCTGACCATTTCGTCATGGTCATGCATTGCAAAAATGAGCCAAGTGATTAACTTTCAATTAAGTAAATTGAGTTCATCGGTTTGCAGCAAGGAAGCGATTATAAAGTTCAAAACAATTTTGCCCACTCGGTTTTGTGCGAAAGATAAAAAGTTTATTCAAAACACAAAAGGAGTTTAAACTATTTGATCATGAACGCGACTACTAGTTAAAAAAGGTAACTAAAGGTTAAATACTTCTGTTTATAAAGCAAAAATCACTACGCGCTCTTAAACAGCACTACAAAACGTATTTTTAATAGCCACTTGGGCTTGACCCAGCATAATGGTTTTGATAGCAGCTTTGTAAAATATAGTTGAAAGTATGTACAAAAGAGACGAATTTGAAATAAAAATACTTGAAAGGATATCACATGACATTTAGTATTTTGTGTTTTTTTACATCCGTTAATACGTTTAGACAGCACAATATCATAAACTTTAACATAAAATCGTTTAAATTTTTTCAAGAAGAAACTAAACATTGTTTACTGCTTAATTGTTTACTTTCCTATACGCTGTCAGATAATCTTTTACATTAAAAAGTTTGTAGTACGTTTATACTTTATGGGAATTTTTAGTCAAATGACCTGCATACTTTAAGTTCCTAAGAGATACTGGAAATATTTGTTTCAAAATATCAAAAGAAATTCCACTATTTGGTCACAAACTTACCACTTCTTTTGTTTATATGTTTACTTTGCCTACGCTTAATCGGTTGTATTTTAAGTTAATATTGTCTACAAAAATTTTTTTTTATGACTGTTTTAGTAAAATGACCTGCATTCCTGAAATACTGAAAAATATTTGTTTCAAAACAACATTTAAATTTACAAACAAAAATTTCTTATTAATTTTTTTGTTAAATGATCTGCATTACTGAACAATACTTGTTTCAAAACAGCAATTAAATTTTCAACGACGAATCAAAACAACTCACCGGAAGCGCAAAGGTAAGCCGCCCTCCTCGAAACGGCCTGGCAAACCCGGGTCACCACCTCGCAGTCCGCCCTGTTCGCCTCGAGCAGGTCCAATGAGGCCAGTACGTTCTGCGTGGCTGTCATGTCGCTCGTGCTGTTTCATGAGTTGTTAAATTATTGAATTGTATTTATATCTGTTTACAAACTTTAGTTCAACCACGGAGTTTATATTTATAATTGAATAAATTCTAATTCTAATAAAAGTTAAGGTTGTTTTAAATGTTATTTTAATCTTAAAATGTTAAATAACTTGCTATGGAAGTAAATAAAAAAACATGGTAAAAACTTTCTTGAAAACAAATTAATTTTAAACTTATAAACATGTACTTTTTTTTAAAGACATTTGTTTTTAAATAAATGCATAAAAAATTTTCACACACACAAACTGAAAACTTTTACTTAAAAAAAAATTTTGTTACAAATTAAACATTACAAAAAAATTAATTACAAATTGCAAAATAGTCACCGATTGTAAAAAAAAAATCATAATCATCAGGTTAATCAGCAAAATAAAATATGAGCAATGATAAGATTTTAAATGATAAATTTGTTAATAAAAACCAGTCAAATCAAGAAATGTACGTATAAAGGTTATTTTCATTAAAATTCTGTAAAAAATTTCTCCATGAATTAATCATTAACAATTTATTTTTGTGGCTAAAAAGTGTTCTTATAGCTTAAAGTGTTTTTCGCGGCTTTCGTCTTATTTTAAAGAATTTTTATAATCAAATGTGTCATTAATCAGAAATCATAAATTTATTATTTTCTGAAAATTTTAAAATTTTAGTTTACTTTTACAAAACATGTTTTATATAATTATCTATAAAAGTTTTTTTTGTTAAAAACAAACGTTTTTTCATTATAGAAGTAAAAATAATCTATACAACATTATTTCTTGTAGGTGACATAATCTAATTGGCTAAAGGTTATTTAATTAAGTTTTAGGTTATTGTACTTTTCATATATTTACTTAAGGTAAAATGCAAACATTTGAATTCTTAGTATCATCTTTTAAGTCGTTACTTTTGTTGAAACAAATTTACTTGATTATTGGAAAGTTGTATCATAATTAAAAGGACTTTGACCGGCGAAAACAAACAAAACTCCATTTTCAATAATTGTGTACAAAAATTTGTTTGTCTAACGTTATAAAATAATAATTTTGATTTAACAAAAAAATTTTAAATAAAATAATTTTTTAAAAACTTAATTGAAAGAATTAAATTAATTTTTCTATACCTCCACACAACTTCAACAGAGTACTGTCTGAAAAATTCAAAAAATAAATTAACAACCAGAAGGTGATAAACTTTACAAAAAAGGAGTTTAAGAAAAAACGCGCGTCATTTGCATATATTGCATGTTGCGAAGTGATAAGAAATCACAGGCAATTTGATAGAGTTTAATTGGCTGCTACCGAAATTGTGAGCCAATGAGAAGCTTGCAATGACTCAAGCCTATGCAACGCCCATGATTCAACTGACTATCAGTTAATGATAAATTTGCATTACTCGATAACATTTGCATGATAGCAATGTTTATTATGTAATATGTGCAACATTTTCATACTGATAAAAATAATTATTTAAACTATAATTAGGTTGATCAAAAGCTATAACATTTATAATTTAATTCGATTATTTTTATATTTTATATTTCTTTAAATTTATTATAAAAATATAATTATAAAAATTGTTTAAGTTAAACTTGAATGTTACAAAATAAAAATACTTTGTTGATATGTTTTAAACTAGAACAACATAATGTTTAACAGTTTCCAAATAGTTCACACCATGCATTAAAACCTTACAATATGAGCATGCAGTTTATAAAAATAGTTTTCACAATATTGAATGCTTGAAAAGACAATTCAAAATGTCTGTCACAACTTAAAAAATTTTGCATTAAAGATTGATGTTTTTTGAATGAAAACGCAAGTAGTTTAACAAAAACACCAGTGCTTGCACCTTTCATTGTAAGTTATTTTAACTTTAACCCATATTCACCGTTTGAAAAGCAACTACTTTTATTACATAGTTAGTCAAATACACCTGAAATACACTAAAAGCTCCAAAAACTGAACGCTTTAATGATAGTTCCTCTAAAAATTAACAGAGCTTAAATTACGCTTTTCACTACAATTATTGCCCCGCTATATGCATTATAAAAAATTCACGGCCAAACACAGCACACCTCTACTGTTAGCCACACACCCTAAAAGGGGGGCGGCCCCAGTATTGAAACATTCATACCAGGGCCGCCAATGCTAAATTATACTTGTGTTAAAAGTGTGCATAAGTAATCAGTTAGAGCAAATCAAGCTGTGATGCTAATTTGAAACTGACCAATTGTCATGACCGTGCTGCTGGGCCTCCATGTATCTTCGCATGTACAAGGCATCCCTATGACGTCATAATAGTTAAAAATTTTGAAAAATTTCGAATAAAAAAGACGAAAAATTGCAGATGGGTTAAAATGGCAAAAAAAAATAGTACATAGAAAAATTAAACACAAGTTATTTTTATGACCTTATATGCCCACAAAACTGAAACCTTAAACAGCAGTGCGCATATCTGTCAACGTTGGTTTATGTGGTATTTGTTTTTACTACCTATGGACTTTAAGTTTTAAGTACAGAAATCTAACTTACATACTTTTGTACATTTTCAAATATAGTTTTCATTATAGAACGACTCTCTATTTGAAGAACTTTAAACTTTCAACCACGCTTAAACAAACATTAAATTCTAATGTTGTTCGTAATAAAAAACGCTCGAATTTTGCTCGACTTGATCAAAATTCAAAAAACCCGAAAGAGGGGTATTGCAAAGACTGTTTTAAGTACTTTGCCAATTTATAAAGTTCCCGCACTCTACTTACTCTGTCTCTTTGGGACTACGTCTTCTGGGGCTGGCTGTCAAGTTTCCGAATTTCTGCTCTAAAGAGCCGGTGGGCGTTAACTGAGCTCTGAACGATTGCAAAACTTTTAACATGATAGAATTTACAGCAAAACTATTAGAACATTTTTTGGTTGACCATTTTAAAACAAGTTAGTTTAAAACTCGAAGCAAATGGTTAAAATCTTCGAAGGTAAAAATGTGTGTTAAGCTATCAGCACAAAACTGAACAAAAAAGTTGTCGAACGACAATCAAGTGAGACTTAATTGCCCGCTTAAAATGATTTTTGTTAAAAAAAAACAGTCTGAACCCGCGCAGACGGCACACACAGGTCTTCTACTCCTCGGCAAGACCTGCTATGTGTGTGCTGCGCGGGATCAAGCCTCATCTTTAGCAGTTAGTCTTCAGTGAAACACTCATTTGCGTGTGAAGTGAACACCAAGACGTGCATGCCTTACAACTTTTATCTCGATTTACTAAAATACCATGTTGATTAGAGGCTGCTAAACTAGGTCACACGAAATTAAGTGTATAACTAATTTCTATTTTATTTGAAAACTCACCCCTCGATCTGTGAAACGAAGGAAGTCTCGAATTTTCCGTAAGTGTTGAGCGCAGGGGATTTCTTGCAGCCGAACAATGCTCCCTTGTTGCAGAGTTCGCACAAGACCAGTCTGACGATCTCTCCCATGTACATACCGCTGATCATCTTCTCAAATCTGTGTGTTGGAATGTTGGAATGAAAGTTCTTAAGTGTTTTACCTTGAAAACTTTTGAACATCACATTTGTTACTATTCATGCTACTTTGGTCTAAGCTAAACATGTATACATACAGTCTTTACAAGCTTGTAGTAACCAGCTAATCTCTAAAAGAATTTATTCTAATATTAGGTCTTAAATTCAATAATTATTTTCTTTAATGCTGAATAGTAAAAAAAGATTGCTATCCAACACGAACGAGGTAGACTAACAGCTGTCTTCCCTTGTTGATGGAAGTGGTGTCCACCGTCCTGTCGTAATCGTTTCTGAAATCCTCGAGAGCTCCGTCGTCGCCGAAAGCTCCCCACTCCATGTTGATGCACATGTCCTCGTCTTCAACGTCGCACGTTCCCACGTTGGCCGACTTTTCCATGTAGCACGCGTTGCTGCCAGTGCCTGTTGCGTCATAATCAGGTTTGGTTAGACGCTTTTGATGTTGGTTGAGTTTAGGTTTGTTTTTAATTAAGTTAATCTTTTGTTAGCTCTTTGAAAATGAATAGTTCACTTGTATCCATGTTACAAACAGATTTATTCATATTAAGAATTTTTTTAAAGTTTATTTTGTTGCTTTGAAGCTCTTAATTTTTTGGTTAAATAGTAAACTTCAACTCATTGTATTTAAAAAATTGTTCAAAAAAAAGTAAAGTAGTTTCATTTAAAATATGTTTAAAGTAAATTAGTATACACAAAACAACTACATTAACTTCACACTTATGATGAAATTAAAAGCATGCTATATACATGTTCAATGAAAACAAGTTGTTTGATTGGTTAATATTTAAACAGTGTTTTAACTAGGGTTTTTTAAGTTCGTCTTCACTTAAATTAAACAAACACATACTGATGATGATTGAAAAACATGAAAAATGTTGATTTAAAAGCAATTTTCTTTAAACCATTTAAAACATTCTTTCACAAAAATTATATAAACTGAAATAAACTATTTTCGTGATCAAAAATAATCAAACGCATTTCAACTCAACCAAAACGATTACGATTCTAAAATCAACATCAAACTACTTTGCCATAGCACAAAACACCAAATCACGTTACCGATGATCAAGCCGATGGAGCACGGCTTGTTCTGGGTGAAGCTGCAAGACACCATAGTTCCCACCGTGTCGTTGACCACTGCTATTATCGGCGTGTTTAGTTCCTACAGAACAAAATAATCACACCACGCTGCTTGCATTCTACGCGCGGAGACAGCTCGCGTCAGTGTAAATTGAATTACGTTTTTTTTTTCTTAATTTAAAGCGCAGTGTTTGTTTTTCAAAATAAAAATTTTTTATAATGCAATGAAACAAATAAATTAAAATGTGTTAAACTGTTGCTTTTTTATCAAAGTAAAAAAAAATTGATGTAATGAAGCAAGCTGTCTCCAAACTAATTAATTACTTTGAATTAATTGCTGTGTAATCACCAACAGCATGCTAGACAACATCAAAATAAAAAGGAGTTTGTATCAAAAACTACGCCTTTTTATTTGATGCGACATCATACCTAAACAGTATTAATTATCTAAAAAAATATGGGTGTTAGTGTGCCAAGGCCATGCAATTTTTTTGTATAAAACTTTCTGTGTGCGTACCGACAATGAGACCGATTTGGCATTCTTCTACGGAGTGGGCGCAAGACATCAGGGTTCCTACTGTGTCATTTACCACGGCAACCACGTTGCATTGCATGTCCTTGTTATAATGTTTGCTTATTACAACAACTTAATTGTGGTTCAAACTGTTTATCTTAACAGCAAGATTGGTTTATCTATATCTTACTGTTAAGATAACTGCAATATCTTACAATATTCACATTGCTATTAAGTTGATAGTTCTTTTAGTTTTAAGTGTAACAATTTTGAGTTTTTATCTTGGTTTCGAAGAAATAAATACAAATATTGTATTTCAAAGAATTGCGTTACAAAACAATACTTCCAATTTATTTAATGATCTTCAGTAACAATTATATTTGTATCAAATATAATTCTAATTTTTTTATAACGTAATTCTTTGACGTATAATATTTGTAGCTATTACATTGTTATTACTTACTATTGTTTTACATTGCTAATGTTAATAATGAACTTTTTTTTTTATATACACATAAATACTCACCCCGCGTCTAGCAATGGCCTCTTTCAACATTGTCACGACGTTCTTGCCCTCGACTCCGGCTGCCGAGAATCCTTTAGTCCAAGTGATCAGAGATGCCTGCAAAACATATTTATGTAAAGACACAGAACATCAGATTTTACTCTTGAACTTGTTTGTTGTAGAAAACTTGAAAATCAAATTAGCACAAACAGCAATGTTTTGTACATCCAGGAATTTAATATTAATTTTTCAAATTTAAACTTTTGTCAACTCACACTGTCGAGACTGTCTTGTTTGCATGGGAAGGAGAAAGTGAACCCGACTGGAAGAAGGGTCTTTGACAATCCGAGTCTGTTGAGAAAGTCGCTCATGCAATCAGCAATGTGGTCGAACAACTGTTGAAAAAAATTCATTAAAAAGCTGCAAGAAGTTTATTTATTAAACTGATACTTTAATGTAACTTGATCATTATAAGTAGGAAGTATTTTAATTTTTTTACAACAGCTTTTTTATTCAAAGCTATACTGCACTATGAAAGTCTAGGAAATGTTTTTTATATTAATCACGAACTCCTGAATTAAAAACTATTGTACTGTCATAAATATTAACAAAAAAACACTATAACAATACACATAAAATCAATCACAAACTTTCTCTCCGTCTCCGGTGATGACGCTTTCCGGCATCTTGTAGATCTGCGAGTCCATCTCGATGTTGGGCTGGCCGTCGACGGGGTCGGTGATGTTGACGTGGAGCACCCTGAAGTTGGTGCCGCCCAGGTCGAGCGCCAGAAAGTTGCCGCGCTCGGTCTGGTCGGGCAGCGCGGTGACGTAGGACGGGATCATCTTGATCTTGGCCGAGGGGTTGGTCTCTTTGTTCAGCCCCTTGTCCATCTCCATCCGCATCCTGTTCATCACCTCCCTGCATCCCTCGACTCCCAAGTGGAACCTCTGCTCCATTTCCTGCACCTGAGTTTTGGAATCCGAATTGAGAAATTAGTTAGGGTTATAGCATACTTTAAGCGGAATAGAGTAGTAATAAGTATTTGGTATGCATTTAGCGTTGTAGTAGTTATGGTTGTAATTTATATATAAATACTATTACATGAGTACTATATATATTACTTGTTTTATTGGCTTCAACTTTTTATTTTTGTTCTTTTTATGTAAATAATATTTTATTATAACATTGAAGAGCAAAGGTAAAAACTTAAAATCTTACACGTAGCTAAAAAAAACAGCTATCATAAAATTTAATATAACTTATTTAATTTATTTAAAAATCATATAAAAATTTCACTGAGCTGAAAAATAACTTACTTGACTTTCAAGACCTTGATCAAGGTTACTTTTACCTTTTTGAGTAGTAGCCATTTTAATATAGTTGCTTATAATGTAACTTGTAACGAAACTTATAAATACTGTTAATATTAAAAGATTACTTATGCATAAATACATAATGAATTATTTTATAGTAACTTTTAGCTTTAAAAAGCAACACTAATTTTTTTGTATTTAATTTGATTAGAATAAATACTTATTTTAATTAGCTATTAGTAATGCAATAACGTAGTATATCTTGTATAAAAGTACTAAAATTTAATTATTTTACTTATAAATTTTTGTTTAATTCCTTAAAATATTTTACCATAAAATATTTAAAATTTTAGCTTAAGAAGTTGAACATGCATAACATTCCAGTGTCACTACAAACTGTTTCATTCACAGCAATTTTTTAACTTTTCATAACTTAACATGACTCATATATTGTATTATAACCTAAACTACTTCTAACTAAAAAAATATATAGAGGTAATGCTAAAACAAGATTTATCAAAAACGCTAGTTTTGTACATTCTCTGTAAAACATTTTTAATTACTAAAAATGGATTAAAACAACAACTGAAATAAGCTATCAGCTCATAAACACTACTACTACTACAAACTAATTTAAATATTAAAGTTTTATTTATAACTCGAACAAGAGTAGTAAAACTACAGATCAATACTATCGCACTGCTAAGAGCTGAGCATACAAACTGAAATAAAAAAGCACAAAGCTCGCTCTATATGAACAAAAAAAGCGAGAAGCAGCTAAGTGGGCGTTTCAGCTATTTCAGATTTCAGCCAATCACAGGCGAGCAAAATCGCTGAGTAAAACTGTGACGCATTTGCACGAGCAGTTTTTCGAGCCGCACAATTTGGCTTTTGCGAACGGTGGCTCGGGAAAAGTTGTGAGCCTGTGTCTTGTGATTTCGCGCTACTTTAAATAACTTAAAGGTGATTTTTCCATTCAACAAAGAAATTTTAATACGAGTTGCTTATGTAAGCGGTCGAATATGATAATTACTTCATGGCTTAGGGACTAAAAATTGGTTAGGATGGCCAATTAACAATAGGTTAAATTATTTCAAACAAAGAGTTTTTAAAGTGTCAAAACCTAACTACATTAGTAAACTAAGATTTGAGAAGCAGTTATAGCATAAAAGCTGTCTTTTATTCTAAAATTAAAAAATATTTAGTTTTACTCTTAGCTTCAAACTGAACTTATTAAAAATTAGAAAGCAAATAACTACTAGCTAAAGTCAAATTACTACTCTTTTGCAATTTCAAAATTGGAAACATTAAGTGTCTAGCATGCTCCAATTAAGCGAAAATGTAGCAGAATTAACAAAACGCATGACAATTGCTAAAGCGCATGACAGTTAAAATATTGCAATCACTTCCAATATCAACTCAGTAGCATTTTAGTGGGCTTAACTGGATGCATGCAATTTGCATTAAACTGATTATAGCTTAATATAAAGATACACTTTAAAATATCAAAAAATAATAATTTTGGATTGAAATATACTTTTTTTGGTAACAGATCTTTGAATTTAAACGGATTTTAACTGATTCGTATTAAATAATAGATTAAAAAATACTTTACTTTGTAGTACTTTATGACTAAGCAATGCAACAAATTGCGTTTTGTAAACAAAAAGTAAAGTAGAAAATTAATAATTAAACGATTTAAAGAAAGTTACATCGCAGGTGTTGAGGTCATCAAAAATAAAAGATAACTTTTTATTTTAAAACGACATTCTTTTAATCACTCATAATTATCTTTTTATTTTATAACTCCTGATTATTGGATAAGCAAATAAGGCAACAAAAGAAATTTAAAAAAGTTGCAATTTTTTTTATTTCTAAATTTTTAAATACCATAAATGCTTGAAAAGTATGTTTTACTATATTTTATCAAAAATATAAAATTTTAACTTTGTCATGATGTAAATAGAGTGTTAAGGATATTTAGCATAGTAGTTTAAAATGTTTTAGTCATTACTCGATAGATAAAAGATGATAGTCATCAAATTAAAGTGATAATATTTCTAATGCAATACAATTATCTTTCATTACGTTAAATACAAGTTATTAAATTGCATACAAAGCAACTAAAATAAAAAATAGTAAAAATAGTAAAAATAATAAAATTTATTAAAACTAAGTCTTTCAAGTGTAGTTGAACTAAAATTAAAAACTAAAAAACAAAAGTTTTTATAAAAATAAACATTTGTTTCAACTTAAAAACTTATGTTTGCTTTTATACAAAGTTTTCATTTTATGCAATGGAATATTTTGCTTTCATATTTATACACATGTATACAGATTAAACGTTTATTAATAATATACTAATTAAGTAATGAGATACTGAAAATTTCTATATTAACTTCTTTCGTATATTATATAAATTAAGTTAAAATAGCTAGTTTACTTAACTTAATTTGACTTATAATAAATAGAAATAATAATTAGTTCATTATTAAAAGTATACAAATTATTTTTGCTGTAGATTTTGCTAAAATAATAAGAATTTATAAAAAAAATACAGTAAAAAAAGATTAGATAAAAACTATTAGTCATAAGTTATCGTAAAAACTTACTTGAGTCTAAGTAGAAATTTTACGCTAATCATAATCTAAGGCTTAATAATCAGGTTTGAATAAATTTATGTTATGTAACCTTAGAGTACTTATAATCTTTATACTTTCGACTGCTTGCTGAAAAACTGATCAATTAAAAGTAAAAAATAGTCTAACTTTAATTCATAACTTATTTTCATTTATATAAAAACTAAATAAAAAGTTTCTAAAATTATAGAAAAACCAAAAACTTTTTTTCTTTTACTTTTTAATAATCAGATTAACTTTTACTTCTAAGAAATTATACAAATAAACAACTATAGTTTTTATTAATAACTCTCATTAAAGTATAAAAACTATTAATTTTAGTGGTTTAGTAAAATTACTAACAGTAACAGTACCCCTAAGTGTTCAAAGTTTGAAAGGAAAATAAAAAATAAATTTAAAGACTATTTTAGCAATAATGAGACAGTTTAAATGTTTTCTGATTTTTTAAAAGGTTTTTTCAAAAAAAATTGTTTTGACAAATAAAAAAAAAACTTTGCAAAGTAAGTTATATGTAAAAATATAAATAAAGTAATTACTTTTAATATCATAAATAAAAAATAAAAATTATTAAAACTATTTGCTTGTGTGCATGACAATTCGAATTCTAACAAATCAAACTCTAAAAAAAATATCCAAGAGACCATGTCTCAAAAAGTTACATATATTTAAAAAAAAATTAAAATACGTATGTAGGTCTTATTTATATCTACAGGCCATATTTTTTTGTTTTTGCAAAATTTTAACTATTTTTTGAGATATGGGTAAAATATGTTTAAAAATATAGTAATTTTTAAATATCTCAAAAACTATCTAATATTTTGCAAAAAAGAACAAATGGTTTGTATATACTAATTTGTCCAACATATGTATTTTTTTAAAAGTATATGTTACCTTTTGAGATATGGTCTCTTGGATATTTTTTAAGAATTTAAATTTTCGGAATTTGAGTTGTCATGTAACTATTTGCTTAGTCCAATTTAAAACTCAAGATAAAAATTATTTACTTTGTAAGTTTATATATAGTTTATTGTCTAAAAACACTTTTGTGCAATACCTTACTAATTAAACACATTTCTATAAAAATCAAAACATCTTTCTAGATAAGAAAAAACATACGACTTATACTTATATGTGTTAATTTAAAAAAACAACAAAGAAATTGTTACATAAACAAAATTTTGGGTTAAACTTTCACAAAAGTACAAAATACTATAACAAACTAACTGCATACATCTATTAAAATACTAAAATTTGAAAACAACAATTTAAGTACTTGGTACACTTATTCATACAAATCTTATGTAAAAATTAAAACGTGTGCACAACTGACCAAATTAAAAACTGTGTAGCATGTAAATACTTTATCAACTTTAAAAAATGTTTATGAAAAATTGTATTTAAATGTTTACAATACCTATGAACTTAATGATATTTCTATGTTTCAGAACACAGAAAACAAATACTTGGTGCTTATCAATATTTAACACTAGGAGTTCTTAGCATTATATAAGTAACTTTGAAAAATTTAGCTGAAAATTACTTTTTTTAAATACAATAAAATCAATATTGTAAAAAAGGATCATTAAATAAGCACTACCATTAACTCAAAACTATACTTATTCAGCATATTAGTAGATAATTATAATAAATAATCCTAAATTTGCTTGTTTTGCATAAGTTGTTTTGAGTATATATATATATATATATACATGTAAACAACATAACTAACTTGCTTCATCATATTTTTAAGTCTTTCTGCTTCTTTTGTCCTTCTTGTTTCTACCATTTTTATAACTTTGTTTATTTTATGATCTAGTAGTTGAAATGGGTTTTAGGTTTAACAACATACTACATAAAACAAAAGTTTTAATGTACAATGTCCTAACAAACAAAGAAAAATTAACTTAATTTCATAACTTTCATACACTGTTAGCAACCTTTTCTAGTTAAAGTTTTTTTGTATTATCTTTAATACTATACATATGTATTATAAATCTACAGAGAGAAAGGTAGAAAAACATTATTTAAAAGGCTTAAGCACATTTTTTTTTTTAACTAAGTTGATAAAGTAGCTAAATATATCGATTAAAAATATAAATAATTATGTTTAAAATGTTTACAAACGTTTCAGAGCTTAAACAGATTTTTAAAACAGTAAACAGTTTAAACAATTCAAAAAAGTTTACAGATAGAGTTGCTATAAATGTGAAAGATAGATAAAAATTAGCATCAGTCAAAAATAAAAATTTTGGTATCAACACATATTTTCATTTTTATAAAACCGATTTATGACATACTTTTTATAAAAGAATTAAATAGATCCAACATTGAAAATTCCTAAACTAATCACTAGTAACATTTGATTAAACACTATTAACTGTATAATACAAAGATTAATTTCAATATATAAAACAAGACTACCAAACTGATTTAAAAATAGCTAACTACAAATTTGAATTAAACTACAAAAAAACACACAACAAAAATAAAAAACGAAGTGAACACAAAAATAATAACAAACCAACCATTTCACCAACAGAGGCTAAAAATATTAAAAACTATTATTTAAATTTTAATCACAAATTTGACATATTTAATCCCTAACAAAAAATATTCAATTGAAATGAAGTCACATTATTATACAGTTACATTTAATGTTTTATAAAAAAACGAAGTTTTCTGGTAAATCAGGTAATTTTTTTTAAATACACACCCCAACTGTAGATGATACTCATTCATACTTATAATTAAAGAATTAAGCATTTGTTAATTGTTAACTAGGACATAAAACTAATCTAAAATTTAATAATTACAAATAAATTGTAGGAAAATTAAAATACTATTAAAAAAACTTCACCTAAAAGTATATTTTTTTGTTTTGTATTATGAAACTAAGGTTTGTGTAACAAACTATAGAAACTAAGCATGCAGGGTTTATTAATTCTTTTAGGAAGTAAAACTGTTAAAAATGCTACAAGTAAACTTTCAAAATTCTTACAACATTTTAAGTGTGTTTATATTATTTTATGCAGTTTAACTATTCAAAAATCTTAAACTTTTGGGTTAACTTGAAGACATTTAATTTTTTATAGTGGTCTATCTAGAGATATTTTTTGTACAATCTTCTTTCAATTTACATTACAGATTACTATACATTGTTATTAACTTTTTGTAGACTTATCATAAAATAAATTTTAAGAATTTAAATAAACAAATAATAAACTATAAAGACTACAAAAAGTTAAGAACAAGCAAATCATAAAACTATATACTACTTTAATATTTTGATCTTTTGACATTGTATGAACTGTTTTTAAAACATTATTTGATATCACTAGAAATATAATAAATATTTCAGCTCAAAAAGTAATAAGTATTAAAATAAAACATGACATGTGAAAGAAAAACATATAAAACCTTTAAGATATTGCCATTTACTTAGTAACGAAAAAAGTTGTCATATAAGGCCAAAAAACCTATAACTTTTGATGATTGTTATTTTGAGCAGAAAGTAAAAAATAGTATTTAAAACTTGCTTGTATATAGTTAGACTTGAAAAAAGTTACTTAGTTTACCGTCATATACTTAATTTTATTATTCAAAAAACTATGATTTTAACAAAAAAATCCTATATAATAGTGAATTTTCAAATTTTGTGTGAGAATTTTTTTTTTGTATTTTCAACATGCAAAAAGTATATTTTTTTAACAGTTTAACAAACAAAAATTATAACTAAAACTTTAAAAAAATTTAAATTTTATTTAAATAAAAAAATATTTTAATTTTTATTTTTTGATTAAAAAACAACAAGTCCGAAACCTAAAATTAAATTAAACCTTAATTAACTTAACTAATTCAAATTAAGCTTTTAAAACTACATAAAATAAATATAAAACAAAGTATCTGAAAAAAGTTATATAAAAAAGATTGGTATTACTTCATCTTGAACATGTTTTAAGAAAAGCCAGAGTTAAAAAAATAATTCTAAAAATGTGCTTATCATTCTAGTAAGCACAAAATTCTAAACAAGCCTAAGGAAATTGAGTTAAATTTTCATACACTAAAACCTCCAATAAAAATTTTTTTATATAACTAATTTTTGATGTGATTTAACCTCTTTTTAGACTAATAACTGCTAATGTTTAGTTTATAAATACCATTGTACAATGGGTACCACATACGACTTAAAAAAAACAGTAACTATATATTAGTTCCATAAATAATTCAAATGTATAAACCATTTTTTTGTTTTTTTTGTCTTGAACTAAAAATATACAAAAAAAATATGAACATTTATGGAAACTGTTTTTTGTAAGTAGTTTTGGTGTTGCTATACTAAAACAAACTAAATAAACTTACAAAAAGTTCTAAACAAGGTTAAGGATTTATACTTAACTCTTTAGTTAAAACACTTTTTTAAGCTAATCTAGAACAACTTACAAACCAATTAAGTTAATTTATACTAGGTTATATGACAATTTAAAATCTTAAAATTCAAGTTCTTTAAAAAAATGTTTAATAGGTCATAACTTAATTTTTTTGTATTCAAAACATATTGTATATTGTATTTTGTATTGTTTTTGTATATGTAGGTATAAATGTTACGATGATAGTTTTTAAAAAAATAATATAAAAATATTAATTAATATATTTTAGCCATGTCTCAAAAGATAGGTTAACAACAAAATGTTCATATAAATCTTATTAATAAGATGATGATAATAAAATATTTTAGTCTGTCCAAAAGTATCTATTAAGGAGATAGTTAATAATATCTTGAATTATTAAAGTTTGAGTTGTCAGAATTTGGCACCTCTTATGCTAAGACTTTTTTTTTAATTTAAAAAGAAAGAACTAATACTTAATCTATAGATTTATAGGACATATGTAGATGCATTAAAGTATTTAGTATAGAAATTGGTTTTTAATATTTTAAACTTTAATTCTAAGACATTAATTCAAATAGCCTACTATCAAATACAGAAAATTAAGAATATAGATTTAGACTTTAAATCATAAATACTTGTGTTTGATAGTGACAAAAAAAATTATATGTAATTACAATTATTAATTGCTACAGTTAGCTGTCAGTGATTTTTTGTAAAAAATGTAAGTTAATTTAAAATAATGTACCTTGTTCTTTTTAATTATTAAACAACAAATATATAACCCTTTGTCATACAATAAAAGTGAAAGTTTCAAGCAATGAGTCTTCTCATTAATTTTATTGTTTCGTGTTTATTGTTGTGTTTACTACTGTTAGTAGTAAAAAAGGAACAACAGTGTTTCAAAAAAATTATTAAAATTATTAAAATTAGTCATAGGCGCAAACGTTCAGTAAATTGCAGCTAACTTTGCATGTTGAACCCGGGACAAGTATAGGCAATAGACCTACATGGTACTTACTTGTGTACAGCTACTTCACTTTATATAAAATTCAGCTAAATAGTTAGTTGTTTCAAGAAGATTAAAACAACTTTGATTTATTATTAACAAGTAAAAAAACATTAATTTTAAAACAATAATTTAAAGTTGTATAGGTTTAGCATAAATGAACAAAAAAGAATCAAAATTTATTAAATGAAGTTTTAATACATTTTTTTGTTTCACTTACTAAATATTTCTTTTTTTATTTCTAGTAAAATATAGTTTATCAAATAAAAATAGTTTCATTTATAATAAATCTAGGACTACTAAAGAAATTGTAAATAATATGACAAACACAGTTACGTTGCAGGTTAGTTTAGTAAGTCTATTATTTATTGCTATGTATTTTCATACATAAAGATATATTTAAACTCAGTTTATTAAAAGTTTTATTAAGATTATAGTACTATATAAAATTTATTAAAATTTTAATATTAATAGTTTTTTGAACACTCCCTTTTATTTAAAGTACTTTATTCATTAACTAGAAGAACAAAATAAAAATATTTTTGTTATTTATGTATCTATATGTATCGTAGATGCTAGCTTACAAAACAAAATTAAATTAAAAGCTAAAAATAACTTTAATTTTGTAAAGGGATTATTGTAATTTAAATTTCAGTGTTGTTTAAAACTATCGTCGAGTAAAACTTACCAATACTTTTTATGGTTTTTGTCGCTATAAGTGAAAAAAAGCTAGCATAAATATTAATTGTATAAATATTTTTAATGTAAAATTCATTTTTGCAACAAGGTTACAAAAAGTTTTTGTATAGATTTCTTGATACGCATATGAAATAAATCTGGTTTATAACTAAAATACTATAATAAAATAAATCTAACTGTAATTAAGATTACTTTTTTTAAAGATATAAAACGTTTAAAGATATTTTTCTAGCCATATCAAAATACATTAAGTTTTTATTTAGTTAAAAATATTGAAAGTTCAAAGATTTATTAGTCTGCAAAAATAATTAAAACGGGCAAGAATACAAAATAGCTTCTTGAACACGATATAAAAGATAAAAGCTTAAAGATCTCATCAAAAAAACCTGGTTATGTAAAATTTAAATAGCTATCAAGCAATGTACCACTTGTTACTTCAATCTTTATGCCATATATAAGTAATTTTTAAGGTTATAAACCTAAATAAAAAATCAAACCAGGAGAAAAAAACGTAAAACTATAATAAAAATACTCTATGTCTTGTAGTTGAAATTAAATTAACATAAAAACATAAATACTAGTTAACATATTTTTGATAAAGTTAATAAGTTCTGTCAAATTAACTTATTACAAAATTTAGAACATTGTTAAAATTAAACTATAGTTGTTTCTTGTAGGAGAAAATAATCAACGTTTTTATTTAAGTTTATGTAACTTTAAATATACATGTTTTTGCAGATTAAACTTTAATGAGGTAAACCATGTGAAAAGAAACAAAAGAAAAAAAATAGCAACATTTAGATAGTTTACTATTTTTCTGGTGTTTGGGTTGAGAGTTCCGCTTTTAACTCCTGAATTTCTTTCAAAGTTTTTTCCATTTCTCTCTTCATCTCAGAAAGAATACGCTTCAAGTCTTTCGTCTCTGCCTCAATCTCAGTTTTCATTTCTTTTATATCAGCCTTTGTTTTATCATTAAACTCTTATAAAATTTGCTCAAGTAATTTGACAGCATCCATTTTTGTTTTTCTTTACAGCGTCTACTAAAAGACTAAAGAGTTAAGAAAAATTATAAATGTATTTTGTTTAATGTATAGCCTTTTTAAAAATCATAAAGTACTTTGTTATTTCAAAAAAAAAAAACTTTTTATAACAATTAAGTATATTTAAAAGAACAGTAAAGTTAAGTTTTTTTTATTATACCGTCTAGGTTTTTAAGATAAAAATATACATAAGTAAAGTAATAAATAATTTTTTTAGGTGCTAAATTTTAGTTTTACTAAATATATTTAAATGACGCAGTATAAAAATATTTTTTTAATATTTATACAAACCATAACTTTTTCGTACTATTTTTTGTTTTTAAGTATTTTTTTTAGTAATACTATTTATTATAATGATTTTAGTAGTTTCAAAGTTTTGTTGTTAATTGCTAAAAATATGTTTATGTATATAGTATGTTTAAAAGAAAACAATAAACAATGAAGCCGAACGTACAAACTGCTTAAAGTTTTTGTAATATTAACAGAAAGTATAAAAATTAAATAATAAAAAACATTAAAAAAAATACAAAAATTAATTTTAATAATTATTTTAAATTTTACTTGTAATTAACTTACAAATAATTTTAAACGAACACAAGTTAGTAAAGAATCTTATTTTTATGTTGTTACGCATTGCTGCTAGAGTTCTATAAAAAAATTTAAACACTTTTGTTTAAGCATGACAAGTTAAAATGAAAAAGTTTATTTGATATTCAGTACTATTTATGTTTTGGTAAGGTGGGTTAGGGTTAAGGGTATAATATTAAAAAAAAAATAATAATTTATGATTCAGCAAGTATTAGGGGAAACACCTCTGCTTTAAAATTGGACCCATTGCAAAACTATAGTTTCGCAATGGTAAAACAATTAAAGCTCTACTACGAGCACTAGTAGTTTTACCACTCCGAAACTATAGTTTTGCAATAAACTTAAAATCGATGAATCGTTTATCTGAACTTCTTAAAAAGTTTTAAATTGGGCAAAGTTTTTTTAGCTTGTTTTAAAGTGATTTTGAACAAAGTTTAAATTAAAAAACGATAGTTAAAAAATGATAATTATACAAAAACAATATATATTTTATTCGAAAAACAGTTTTCTAAAGTTTTCACAACAAATTATTTTAAAACGAATAAAATTTTTTAAGTATGAATCTACAAAAAAATATATAAATTTTTAATTTTACTATATACAATACTTAAGTTGGCCATTTTTTTATTGTGCCTAATAAAATTATTGTATGAAAAACACCTTTTACTTATATATATATTAAAACAAAATTAATTAAAACTAAAAATAACAATTTAAGTTGTATTAACTGAATTAAGTTATAGTTTTATGAGATTTTTTTATACGTGTTAATCAGTTTTTATTTTTATTATTATTATACAGTATTTTTAAAATGTTTGTTATATTGATTAGTGTCAAATTTGAAGCATTTGTGAAAAAAAGCTCAACTACTTGTATTACTTACTTATATTTATACGACGATTTAGTAAAATAAACTAATCATGTTATGTTTACAAAATCGGTTATGAAGAAAGCTTAAAACATTGAAAAAATAAGTTAGGATTTAAGTATTTTAATAATTACAAAATTAATGATATTATACTCATAGTCCTAAAATCTTAGCTCTCAAATTACTTTATATTACTTTCTAAGTACATCGCATTTTAAGCTGTTTATTTTTTTATTAGTTGTATTATGCTACTTTTAATAGCTTTTATATTTAGACATACGTAAATCTGTAATATTTTTCATAGCATTTATATACTTAAAAATACAAATCTTAAATAGGAATGTTATAAATATAATTTTCATTTTAATTCTATTTTATTTTGTGATTAAATCATATATAAGTTGTGATTACTGATTCTAAGTACATGATTATGATTACTTTTTTGACTATAACTAGTATTGTTAATTATAAATAGTATGAATATTTTTGTCCATCTTCTCTTATAGAGGTTATAATTCTGACTATTTTTTGTGCATGAAACATAGTCTAAACTAAAAAACTCTAAGCATAAAGTTATCTTAAAACTGTTCAAATTATTTTATAATAAAAAAAAAAACTTGTTGAAAAATTCTATTAATACAAGAAGAAAAAAAGAAAAACCTTAGAGTCAGTATTGATAACAAAAAGTGCCTTTTAAGTCTATTACATACAAAGTTTTTTTTTTTTTTAACGTTTAACAAACTATTTAAAAAAGTTTTATCTGTTTTAAATGTCTCATCATTAAATTGTAAACCGTTTAAACTTAAAAAAAAAAAACAACTTCATTCATAACACACTTATATCAGGAGTAGGTAAATTTCAGCCTGCGGGTGTGAATTGGCCCACAAACTAAAAAGTAATCATCTAATGTAGTGGTGCATCAAGGTAGTTCTTATAATGAATTTGGTTAACTGTGATGTGTATCAGCCATGTTTGCTTTTGACTTTATGTAATAACTTTTTTCATTAGATTCTTTGATCGGCTGCAGTTCTAAGGTTTTGGAAATTTTTCATTCGTAACATTATGCAAATAAGCTAAAGTAATAATTTAGCGTTATTTTAATCTCAACCCCTATCTTTAATCATTTTACCCAACACTTTAAATCTAACTGTTTAGTGTAGTATATTTGTATATAAAACCATAAGTAAAAACAAATTTAATTAAAAAAATATTTTTAGTTTTGTTATGTACTTTTTCTTATTATCATTTTTAGTTAAAAATAATTAGTTTTTTTTTTACGATTTAAATCAAGATATCTGTTAGTTTTTTAAAACGTATTAAGTAAGAAGCAAATTAAAGTTCTAAAATGATTGAATGTCATCATTATGGAGCTTTTTTCTATAGAACTGGATTCTTCACGGTAAGTTGATGTTACCTGCTCCATTCATCACTTGAGTATGGAATATCTGTCTGTTATTTTATTCCAAAATTAGAACTTTTATGAGTTTGAACTAAACTGTTTTTATGTATTCTTTTATTGTAATTTTTATACAAAATACATTCTAAAAGAAAAACAGACAAAATACTTTATCTAACTAATGGATTATAAACATTATAACGAATTTTAAGATTTTTTTTTTTCAAATAGAAATGGTAATAAAATATTTTGATTTTATTAAACTGTAAAGTTACCTTTATAAATAAATTAAAAAAGATAGCATCATAAAATGAAAGAAAAAGCTATAATCATATACAGTTATATATTTTTTTATAACTTTTACAGTGTTTTATAACTTACTTAAATGATTGTTTAGTTTTATTTATTTTTAGTTTATTTTTAGAATCCTTTAAATTTATAAAACTATATTTAAATATAAGCTTCTGTAACAGTTTTTACTAAATGTTAATTGTTTCATACAATAATTTGTAAAAACTTTACAAATATTTTATTTTATTCGTAAGTAAAAACAGAGTACAAATTAACTAAACTTTACAAAATATGTTGATCAAAAGTTGTGCCTTAAGTTTAAATATTTATTGTAAATATATTTTTAATGGAACCTTAATATTTATAGCAATCTCATAACTCACTACGTATTGAAAGTCCGCATAGTAAATATGACTTTGCTCATTATCAAACTCGTGTTTTTCTATTCGTTTTATTTCATTCTTGGACCATCGAGCCTTTGTAAATAGTTTTTGTTGGAAAGTATGATCGATTAGTGTTCGAGAAAAAAAACACTACCAAAAACATACTAAGAACAGTTTATTGTTTATACAATAAAAATGTTCGGTATAATATATATATATATTTTTTCAACAATTAGTTTAAAAGCTGTTTATCAGTTGTTAACAAACGTTTTGCAATTATTCATTGATTGGGGTTTCGATTTTTTATTTCGAAATTTGACCCGTGATCACTAACTGTGTTATATTTAAAAGACAAATCCAAATGTATGGGTAAAGTCCTTATTAGAAGTCTAATGAAGTTAAAGTTTTTTTAAGACTTGCGCACAAAACAAAAAAAAAGTTTTTACTTTTAATTATATCTCAAAAAGAGTAAACTATTCAAGCTCGAGCTTTTTTTAGATACTGATATGAGTTTAGTACATACAATACTTTCAACACAATTTTATAAAAAATTATAATTTAAAAGCCGTAATTGTACTACAAAAATTATTAGCTTCAAATGCAATACTGAATCACACGATTTCAAACGTGAAATAACACGTGACAATCACGACACAATGGCGGGTGACTAATGGGGATTACGTAAACTGGCAACTATGACCAGGCCTGTCCATAAGAGGCGGTAATAAAGTATGCACTAAGATTAGGGGAGGGCAACGTATGGCCTGCGGGCCGTATACGGCCCGCTTAGAATTTTTAAAATTTAAATGAAATCTGGCCCACGCACAAAAACGACCGGTCTTCGAGTGAAAGTGACCAGCCAGTTGAGCATTTTCAAAATTTACATGGAATCGGCCAGCCAATTTAAACATTACAAAATCTGTAGTAAACCTATTTTTTTAATAATTTTCATTAAAGAAAATTTTAAAACTGAATCAAATCTAATTGATAGCAATCTGCGATCATAACTAAGAATATTTACTTCAAATATGAAATTAAACAAATTGTTAAAATGTCTGATGATCCACAAGTGTCTCATTGACTTCTTTTTAGTGTAATTGTTTTTGCGAAACTGTTTAAACTTTACATTTAAAATATAATGTCACAGTTTTATATGTTAGTTTTTTGTTTAGTAATATTTTCAATAAATAAATTGATTTTAATCTATAAGTCTATCAAAGTAATATACTTATTATGTTATAAATTTTAATTAATCGCTCTTTTCTTTTAATAGTTCGTTATTTTGATTTTAGTACTTTTATAAAAGTATTTTAAATGCATTGTTTGATAAAATTATTTTTGAAGTACTGAACTTAATTAACTTTCATAAGTTGTTCATAACTGTTTGATATTTGTTAAGTAAAAATATTAAAATTTTAAGCAATATAATTTGTATCTAGGTTCAATTGTTTTGTAAAAAAGTTTATATAAAAATTTAAATCAAACATATAATTTTTGTTGATTTTAATATATTTTTAGATATACTTTTTGTATTAATGAACAATTCAAAATTTTCAACTTCAAAAGATGACCATTAAGCTATTTGTTCTGTTTGATACTTCATACATTTGAAAACGAATATTTTCGACCAAAAAAATTAACAAGGATAAGCTAATTTCAAACTCAATCGGTATTCTAGTGCAGTTCCTAACGACTCTAATATCTGATCAGCCACAAAAGTTTTATTTATTTTTTTGCTTTGTATGGTAAAACTGTTTATTGCTTCAGAATTATTTACTGTTTTGTTTCTTTTGTATGTGCAAGCATATGTAATGAATGTTTATTAATTTATTTAAATTAAATAGTAGTAGTTTAATATTGTAGTGTTACTTAAATGTTGAATTAAATACTATAAACTAAACTCAATACAAGGGTTGTCAAAGTTAGATGATTCTAAAATTTTAATAATTTTCTAGTGCTTCAGCTTAAAGTGTTACGCTCGAGTATTTTTAGTAACTAAATTATTGTATTTATAAGACTAATTAGTGTTAATTTGGTCCAAAATTATAATAAAATAGATAAAATAGAATAAAGAATACTTAATAAACATTGACAAAAACTCCATACTTGAGAAACTTGGATATTAATAACTTAATTCAAAATTCTGAAATATCCGATCCATTAGCATCCAGCCAGTTCCAAATATTTTTTGTAATAAGTTTCTAGTCGGATCCGGGTCTTTATCTAAAACTAGTATTTAGCCGGATCCGGATAATACTTTTAAATTAGGATCCGGTAGACCATTAACTCAAAATGCTGCGGCCCGTCAAGAACTAAACTTTTCTGGATCCGGCGATATATAGATAATATATTAAAAAAAAAAATAAATAAAAATTAAAACAGTAAAAAAAATTAAAGGTAAATTGTTAAAAAAAAAGTTACTGACCGAGGGTAAGGGTTAGGAGTAACAGTAATAGCAAAAAAAAAAAAAAAAAAGTTACTGACCGAGGGTAAGGGTTAGGAGTAACAGTAATAGCAAAAAAAAAAAAAAAAAAAAAGTTAATTCAACCCGTGCAAAATTGTCTGCTCGTACAAAAGTGACCCTTCGGGAAAAAGCGTCTTCGTGCAATTTAGTCCCCTCGTGCAATTTTTTCCGCTCGTGCAAATTTGATGCTTATCCCACTGTATACCAGGTAAAAATTGTTTTCCATTTATTCACAAGATGTTCAAACATACTTTTAGGTTTTTATAAGTTGTTCAATATTATTTTTATTTTACTTTTTTTTTAACTAACTAAAAAAACCTTAATGTAATATAAATACCAGGCCATATTGTTAATTGATTGTACAAACCAATTTTAAAAAAGTTTTATTTATTAACGAGACTATAGTTTTGCATATAAATCCAACTAAGAGTATTGATAATTATTTTAAAAATCTAAAAAACTCTTTTGTTTATTACAAATATAGAGCAATATATAGTTTTTTATAATTAAATCTCAAAAAAATTGAAGCAGAGCAACAACTTTAACTTTAAAAACTGTAGTTTATATTTAAAACTTTATTTGAATTGTTTTTTATTTAATAATCCCATGTATATAAACGAACTTTTACGTTTTAAAAGCTTAATTTTACCGAAAAACAAGTATAACTAATGATGAAAAAATATTACAAAAGATAAAATTTCAAACATTTGTTTTGTTCTATAGAAGTTAATGGAGTCTGTAAAGTAAATTTAGCGCATACTTTTTAGTGTAATATATTTTTATTAAAAATCAAAGGTAGAAACGATTTTAAGTAAAATACTTTTTTGTACTTTTATTATATACTTTTTCTTATTATTACAATTTTAACTTCAAAGTACTATGTTTTAAATATTTTTTTAGAGATTTAAAATCAAGATACTTGTTAGTTTTCTTTCTAATACAAACAATATAAGATGCAGACAAAAGTTACAATACGATTGAAAATTAACATTTTGGAATTGCTTTTTGGACATTTTGATTCTTCAGTGTAAGGTGTTTTTATCTGTTCCATTTTATTACTTGAATATGGAATATCCGTCTGTTATTTTGTTGGAAAATAGTAATTTTTATAAGTTTGGACTAAATTGTTTTACGCATTATTTTATTATAGTTATTATACAATAACATATTTTTAAAGAAAATGACACATAAAACTTTGTCTAAAAAATACATTATAAAGATTATAATGAGTTTTTATATAGTAGTTTTTTCTAATTAAGGTGGTTGTAAAATATTTTTGACTTATTTTAACTATTTACTGACTGTTCAAAAAACAAAATAAACAGAGTATCATAAAATAAAAGAAAAAGCTAAAACTATCTACAGTTTTAATGCCGTTTTTAATTTTTCCACTTTTACGTTTTTTTAAAAGACTTTTTAAATAATTTAAATGAATAAAATATTGCTTATTTTTCTTGCTTTTAAGTTTGTATTTAAAGTAAATTTTAAGTTAAAAAAAAACTTTAGCGCATTATTATACACTTGAAAAACTTTTGCTTAAAGTAAATTATTGGATATTAAAATTTGTAACAAATTTTAAAAATAATAATTTAGTATATTTGAGCAAAAAAAAAAGAGTTGCACTACAACAGAACTCTGCAAAATATGTTAGTTAAAAATTTTAGCTTAAGTCATATTTTTAATCTTTACTCAATGCCACTTTAATTTGTATTTCAATCTCACAACTCACTACATATTGAAAGTTCGCATAGCAAATATGATTTCGCTCATTATCAAACTCGTATTTTTCTATTCCTTTTATTTCTTCCTTGGACCATCGAACCTTTGTAAATAGTTTTTGTTGGAAAGTATATTCGATTAGTTTTCGAGAAAAATAACACTACTAAAAACATATTAAGAACAGTTTATTGTTTATACAATTAAAATGCTCTGTATCGTTTATGCTATATTTAACTTTTTTCAACTACAAAAAATAGCTTGTGAATTATTTATGCTGAATTAACAAACATTTTCCAAGTATTCGTCAATTGGGGTTTCTTTCGTACCTTCAACAACCACGAACCCAGACCCTCTAACCCATCTACAAAAAATAAATATAATTCTACTTTGACATTGAACTTTTTACTAGCAATTAGCGAAAAGACCTATTAAAATTGTCCAATAATTTAATATAATTTTGTTATTCTAATTGTGCTGCATTTTAAAATATCAATGTTATTTATTTCGTTTACAACCACTTTCTTTGTGAAGGTTAACATTTTTAACACATACACGGAAACTAGAAACTCACTTTGAATTTAATCCGAAGTAGCCCAAAAAAGCAGGTTTTTTCGCGCCGGTCATGCAGGTTTGCACGGGTATTTTAGGGTAATACCCCACAAAAGACAAGCACATTTCCTCCGTGGTGCTGGTCCCGCCCTGTTGGTATTATTTGTTTGAAATTTAAACTGAACAAAAACAGTTAAAATATTTTTGAGTTTTTTACATGAGATAGTGTTTGATAGTGCTTAGAAAAAATATAACGCGACTCTGAGTACCTTAAGCGTAAGAAATCAAAAACTTTTAAAAACTAACTGAGGACAGATTACAAAGCAACGTGTTTTAAATTTATAAAAGTATTACTTAAACTTATTATTCTGTTTGTGTTGCTTAGCCAATTCAAAATTGATTAAACAAATGCTTTGATATGTAAAAGTTATAGACACTATAAAAAACATCGATTTAAAAAAAATTCAGTCAGCTTTTTAAAGAGAATCGTTATCACCAAAAACAAGTTAAAAACAAAAACTTATAACTTTAACCTTTTCTAGCTGGTTTATTTTGCATTACTTACGCTAAGTAACGCGTTTTTAACTACCATTTACAGCTTTACTTTTTTTATTGCGTCAGAGTGTTCAACATAAAAGCTTGTTTATAACATGTTCTCGATAGTAATGTGGTAAAAATTTAAACGATTTGTCTGAGTTTATATTAATAAAAACTAGTTAGCAGTTTTTTCATCGTATTCAATCAGTCTATTTTACGAACTTCTGTAAATGTTCGTCTTGCCACCGAACTGTAAGTACATTCTTGTCTCAGGCTGTCTCTGGATTTAAGTTTAGTTTCCGGTGATAACAAGCGCATTTCTTGATAATCAAAGTCATAAGTTTTGTCCACAGCTATTGGCTTTAACTCTTTGCCATTTCTTTAAAAAAGTGAAAAGTACTAGCTTGGAAGCTTTTGAACAATTTTAACTCCCATTGTTTTGATAGAAAATAACTTAACTGAATAGAATTTCAATAAAAATTGGTTTTCATGAAAAATCTAAAGTTTTAAATTAACTTTAAATACAATGTTCATTATTACAAAATTTGCCGTATAAAAAATAAATCAACTACAAGCAGTCTTAATAGAGCTATTTTTTTAATAAAAACATAAGCATTTAAAAATGTACAAGTATAGTATATATAAGTAGAACAGTTGCATTATGAAAAGTGCGTAAAACCTGATGTGCTTTAACTCCATTTCTCTGCCCAAAAGATGGCTGTGTTGAAAAATTGAAAACAAGTTGACTTCACTTACATTTTTAATGTCCATGCCCTTTAAAAAGTTCAAAAACTTGAGTAATTTTTTTTAGTAGCTTCTAATTGGAAAAATTTATTAGCAAAGTTGCTGATCATTTAAATCTATTATAAATTTATAATTAAACTATAATAAGTCTTTTAAAATGAAATAACTACCATTTTATGCTAGTAATGTATACACTTGTACATATTTTTAGTCATTCTAAACTCTGTTTCAATAACTATACTCTAACGTATTTTAAGCATTCCTTAGGACAGTCAGCGGGCGTCTTGTAACTATCCGCTAGAGGGGGTATGAGATGAGTTTTAGTCACATCGTTTCCAATTTGAAAATACCCAGCGTCAAAATTCCTCAACTTGTCAGTGTACCAAATTTTGAACCCCGAAGAATCCTCGTAGCCTACAGTGAACATGTACATTTTTTTTCAATATTGCTTTTGGATCTCGAGACAAATTATTTTTTTAATAATAAACTTTTTACAAACTTTCAAGATCTGGGTTGTCGTAGTGAGTTTCAAGCAAAACTACTTTTGGCGAGTCGGCTTCGCCCAAACCAAGTCCAACATTTTCCGGAAAGTTGAAGGTCTGTGTTTATGAGTTTAAACGTAATACATCACTACTTAAGTACCTTTAAATATTGAAAGATATAAAAATTAAGACTAAAGGTTTGTGACATTCAAATGAAGTGATTTCAAACATAGTTTCAATAATGAAACTGTAGATTATGTTAAAATAAGTTAAAAGTTCAAACAAGCAATTCAAGTTTTAATTGCATTCAAAATAAACCGACTTGCCCACCGACAGCCCATCCGTAGAAAAATTCCCTGCACTTCATTGCATCTTGAAAGTTGCTGTACCTGTAACATTCATGCTCTACTCCGTAATCGAACTGCGTCTGTTGAATAAAATATGTTTCTATATGAAAACCCAAGCGTTTAAATGCTTATTTTTTAAACTGACCAGAGGCTCGGCACAAGCGTATAAAATCATGTGGTGGACGTATTTTTCGTTTCCTTTCTCTATGATCGGCTCCATCTATAAATTAAAGATAATTTGCAATAAAACGCATTTTTCTTATTACTTTAGACTCAAATTTAACAACTTTAGGTCAATAAAACTAAAATCTCTTTTCACGAAAAGGTATGTACAAAACTTTTTTTTTCATAGTAGTTTAAGTAAACATAAAGTGTTTAACATGAACCTTATTAGATGTGAGTTATTAAGAAAAGAACTAGCTCATTTAAGTAGTTCTACTTTCGTTAGTACAATTATTTTATTATGAAAAAAAAAAAATAGTTGAAACAATGAGATATGATTCTTAAAAAAAGTTTAGTTTGGAACAGTTCTGATATCAAACTATAGCTTATTGAAACAAGCATTTTAGAATTTAAAATTTCACCATTGAAAACGTACGACCAGTTGCACTGGTGAGGTTTGAATACGTTTTCTAAACAACCAGTGTTTTCATTAAAAAATTACAAATATCTACTTCTACTTATCTTACGCACCCTCACAACGTGATGCTTCTTGTCGAGAGAGGGAATCTCGAAGGTCGTGCAGCTGTAGTAAGTCTTCTTTTGAGGAGGCTGGAGCTTGCCTACCGCGAACGTCATCTGCTTGGCGTCCGCCTGCAAGCTCTCCTGGGGGTTCCCGATCCTCCCGCTCGCTACTATCAGGCTCTTCGACCCTGTTTCGACGTTTGTTTTAGTGAAACATAAAAATTATAAAAAACCATCAAAACAAGGGTTCATCTTTTTTGCTAACCTCTTCTGTTCGACCCGTGATACAAGGCACCGGTGATTTTTTTGTCTGTAGGATCTTCAGTGCCGTAAGCCCATACTACTTTCAGTGTGTTTTCCTGTATAACAAGCTTTTTGCTTTTGTTGTCATCAGTTGAATAAAATCGAGATCATCAGTTAAATAAAATCTTATTCAAATAGAATAGATTCTATTAGAATAAGACTTTATTCAACTGATGATCTCGTTTGACTAGGTTCAAGCGAGTGAAACATTGTTTTGGTAATAAAATTCAAAATTTTGAATTGATCTCCTTTTAATTAAGTTGAGAACTTTGATTTGTATCTTTAAAGTAAAAAGTACACAATTATTGTTTCTTTAACAGTCAAACGTATATATTATAAGTTTTCATTTACATTTTACTCAATAACTATTTTGTTAACATTTTCACAAAACTGACGGTGATGGGAAGATCTTGCGAGTCGCAGGTGAACAGCTTCCTCTTGAAAGCGACGTAAGTCCACCCGTCTTTCTCGCTTCCTCCAACCTTTGTGACGTCAGAATGATCGTCGACAATCGGCGCGAAGTTTCCTTCTCCGTGAGTGTCCTTTGAAAAATAAGTTTTTGGTAAATCAGTTTTGCTTGCTCAAAACTAAACTAGCTTTTAATTACAATAAAAAAGTTGATTTTAAAACCTTAAGTTTGACTTTAAGTAACACTGTATTAATTTATTGTAGATGAAAAGTTGTCATAATTTTAAGTTATTTTTAGTTAGGGTTGTTATATAGAAATGCTATAAATGTAACCATACTTTTAAACTATTTTTACCAAATCAATTGTGATCACTTTATTTTTAAACTGACACTGATGAAACAGTGTACTTTTAAAGACTATTAAAACCAGTTGTCTATACTGTACTATATATTACTGAACTAAAATTTATATAACAGATAAGACTGATTTTAAGTATATTTCAAACTTTTATAATTAAGTTTGTTTGTTCTGGGTAGGTGTCAAATATGCATGAAAGGATACTTTTGCACAGCGTCTATTTTGCACGAGGGGTCACTTTTGCACGGGTTGAAAATTTTTAATTTATTTTATTTTTTTATTAATTTGATTTTTTAGTTATTTACTTTTGATATCACTGTTACCCTTAACCCTTACCCTCGGCCGGTAACTTTATTTTTTTTCCTTTTTGTTTTTTTTTATTAATATTAAACGTTTTTTATTAGTTTTTATTTTCTTTACTTTTACTATCACTATTACCTCTAACCCTTACCCTCGGTCGGTAACTTTTTTTCTCCTTTTTTGTTTATTAAATAATTTTTTATTCTTGATTATTTTTTGTTAACAATTTTTATTAGTTTTTTATTTATACTATCATTGTTACCCCTAACCCTTACCCTCGATCGGTAACTTATTGTTATTATTTATTATTTTTTCATTTTCTTACAAAATTGAGTCTTCGTGCAAAAGTGACCCTCTGTTAAAAAATGACTATTTGCAAAAGTGTCTTTGTGCAAAAATTTCCCTTCGTGCATACTTGATCCTTCGTGCAAAAATGTCTTCGTGCATATTTGACCCGTTCAAGTTGTTTCTGTACTTACTTACAAGTACAAATACGTCTGCTGCCGGATCAACCCAACCAATCACCATGTCTGAACCTTTCATTCCTCCATTCGGGGAAATCCCGAAACCGACCCATCCCAAAGTTTTCGCACTCATCTGCAAATAAAACAATCAACAGTTTATTAGTAAATAACTTTAGTTTTTTGGCATTAAATTTTTTGCCGTTCAAGCTAAAAACGTAAATGTAGTTTAGTTTAGTGTTCAAGAGTTGTCGTTTTTAAGCTTAAAAGAAAAAGCAGTAAAACTTTTTGATAAAGAAAAAAGTCAAGCTTTTTGTATACTTTACTTTGGTAAAAATAAAATAACCAGATTATGTTTCCGATATCAGTATTCTTAACAGCTTGTTTCAAGTGATAAATTCAAAACTTCATTTGTTTGATATGTAAAGGTTTGTTAAGTTTTAATAAACAAGATGTTTTAAAATTAATTCAAACTTTTTTAAAACAAGCTCTAAGTTATACTTTAAAGATGCTTGTAGTAAAAAAAATACTTTATGATGTTAAATTTTGTTTTTTAAATCATAAAGCGTTAGGATGTACATTAACCGATGGTGCATATGTGTTATCACAAAAACGTTGTATAGTATAACAAAACTCACTTGTATATAAATAATTTTATCATCGTAGGTCCAATGTAAATGATAGTTTTCATTTATTATTACATTATGATTGAGAACAATAGTTTTTGAACCATCTGTTATTTCTACTGTTGAACTAACTTTATTAGCTAAAAGCATGACAGTCATCAAAGCAACTAGCCAATAACCCATTTTTGCAGCTAATGGAGATTTTTTTAAGCTGAGCTAAAATAACATCGTTTGTAAAATATTTATTAATTTATTTTAATGTATAAAGACTTTATAACTGAATATAAATGTTCTTAATTATTTTGAGCAGCTCTTCATATGGTAATGTTAAATTATACTACCTAAATGTCATTTCTATTAAACTATATTTTTTGTAACAAATTTAATGATTTCAGTACAACAAAACTAAGTAAATCTTGATAGTTTTATAATTATAGACCTGTACTGACAAAATAAAAACTTATTGCGGTTTTAAATAACGTTTTAGTGTACACGTTACATTTGACTAAATCATATAAATTTTACAGTTTTTTGAGTAATAAAGATGTTAATAGTTAAGATGAACTATAAACAAATTAAACTTGATTTATTTTCTTTATGAAAACAAAAATGTTCAGGTTTATAAATGGCAAAACTGTTAAGAAATTAAACTTGTAATGTAGATTTATTACACGTCGAATTATATGCAAAGCTATGCTCGTTTTTTTTTTAATAAGTTTTGCTGAATTTGCTTCTTCAGTGCAGTTGTAATTCAAATTCAACTATAGAATTTTATTGACTTTTTAACAAAACATTTTTAATAAAACTACACTGGAAAAGTTAAAACTAAAATAAGAATTGATACCAATTAAAATATTATCAGTATTATGCTTACGGATTTTATAGATTTTTGAAAACTTATATCAGAAATAGATTTAGTTCTAAATTCATTAAACAAAGTATACACAATTTATTTCAAAAAATAACTTCAGTTTCCTAATAAAAGCTCGCACATAATATTAAACTATTTAATTTTTTTACCTTTTTTTATTCTGCTTACAAACTTAATATCTAAAAGCTATAAAAATTACGTTTTATCATTTAAACTTTAAAAAATCTTCTAAGTTACAATTATCGTGCTTTATCTTTAGAATTTATCTAGATCTTAATCCTTTTCTACATTTATTTTATTTAATAAAAAAAAATAAATGTAGAGACGCAGTACAATTTAGAGACTTATTTTATAAAAAACAAAAATAACTATAAATGTAGAGGTACACTATTTGATACTTGTGCTTATGCGTATGTGTCATTAAAAGTATAGGGTATTTAAGTTATGATTGTTTTAATTAGTAATATCAGTAACAATTACACTAGTCATGCAAGATGACTAGTGACTAGGTGAAAAAGTTAACTGTAACAAAGTAACTTAAGAAAAGTTTTTGTGTTTGAAGTGCTGATGTTTTCAATATAACTTTAAATCAATAAAACACTTTTCTTATATATTGATTATAAAATAAACTACATTATTACAACAAGTTTAAACTAGTATTAGAAATTGGTCATAATTTCTTTTTATTTACCTTACTCTACTTGAAAACAGTTTTTTATTTTTAAATCTTCAAATTTCAGATTCATAGTAAATAGTTACCGATCTAAACTTGTACAGTAATAATACTCTGTGTATAATTGTTTGAAGTAAATAAAAAATACTCTTAACACCTAACTTTCATACTTTAGCAGACTGATTAAAAATAAATGTTTGATTAATCTAACTTTATTATTATAGAAACAACTTTAGCTGCAGCTTGCATTTATAAGATAAACATATATACGTGTTATGATGACTAATAAATCGTCATACTAACTACAAGCATTACCATTTTATTTATAATGTGGTTAGTTAAAATTAAATGTACTGTTTAAATAATGTATTTAAAATAATTGTTTGAAATTTTATTTCTATATTGAGTATAACGAATATTACTAAAACTTATTCTTCAATTTATATACATAGACCAAAAGCTAACTAATCTGATATTTTTAAAGCAAATTTTTTTAAATTTACTTATGAATCATTATTAACAAAGGACGTTTAGATTTAGAAATTGTATTGCAAAAAAAAAAGAACTAGAAATTATAATATTTATAGTTTAAGGTTTGAGTTTGCCAGAAATCGGCAGTCACAAAGTTAACATGAGAGTTATTAAAATGATTTTTTTTTGATTGTCGTTACTCAATAACTGTTTATTATATAAATACTACCACTTTAACAACAGAAACCAACTATATAGTTTCGGTCAGCATCTTCCCAAGTTTGTTTTAAATAAAAGAATTAATTAAAGTAGTTTTTATATAAAAGTAACTGCAAACATGGATAACACACATTACATTTAAGTAAAACCAGGTTCATTATGAAAAATAAACAGTGAACTAAAAATTTTTTTTTAAAGATAAACTATGATTATTATTTGTTTTATGGGCTAATTCCTACCCTCAGGCTGAAACTTGCCGATTTCTGTTTTAAGTGTATTATGAAAGAACTTATTGTTTTAAAAAGTGAATCAGGGTTTCCCAAAGTAGGTTATTTTAACAACTTTTAATTATCTTTTTACGAATTTCATAAACAGTATAGATTAAAAAATACTTGATAACAAATAAAAAAACTGAACTCACGTTAAAGTTAGTTGCAAAAAATTAAAGTATATTAATAAACTTGCAATTGGTATAGGTTTTATTTAAGAATGCTGATGAATAAAGTTCAAAAAATACTTTTGATTTAGTTTTATGACGTAATTATCTTGTTATTTAAATTGATGTGCAAAATAGAAATAATTTGTATTTTGCTACAAATTTAGTAAATTTTTGTTAAGGTGTCTTATTTTAGAAGATTAATGTAATCAAAAAGTTGTAATTTGGGATCGTATTTTATAGATTCTAGAGTTTAAGATAATTCCTTACGACTACAAATAATTTAACTAACTAATTAAAGCGTGATAGTTTAAGTTTTAAAGCAGAATTTCTGGAAATGCGGGCAGATTGCAAACAGTTCGTACCTCTTATTCAAATTAATATTTTTGTTAGCATTGGCTATCTCAATTTTTTCTATAATACAAGTTTTAAAAATGTTGTGCATGTTTTTTATCTTCCCGATATGGTGGAGGCTAAAAAAGTTATTATAAGAGAGTGAATGTTAATCTACGCATAGTAAAAAGCGCACACAAACTACAGGTACAATCTTTAAATAAAATAAATTTGAGGAGATTTTTGTCATCTACGTTTGCTTTATTTTGACCAACTTCGTTCGTGTTTTGTAAAATTGTTATAAGTTTTTAAAATCAACCCTATATTCAAGTATTGTAATCTATAACATTTTAAAACAACTAGAATTTTTATAATTAAGATTTTAGTAACAAATTAAAAATCGTCCGAGATTTTATATATCACTTAGAATTTTTTTTTTAAAAGACATTAATTTTACAAGCTGAAACTTTAACGGAGGTAGACAAAAGTATTTAAAATAGTCGAAGTATTTTTTTTTCAATTTACAAAAGCAAGCTACAAAAGTATTTCTTTGACATGTTTTTCAGCAACCAATTTTCAATAAAATACAATAAAACAACTTTTTCAAACTCAATTTTCATTAATTAAAATTAAATGGTTATTTAGTTGCTCGTATATTTTGTTACAAAAGTCTGCAAACGTTCATTTTTCATATTCAAATCTAAAACTTTCTACGATAAGCGCTTAAATACCTTAACAATATAAGTTAGGAATTAGTAGCAGAGTTATAATAATTTATAAACACTTTGCGACTGTAGCAACAAACAAACATATAATGAATTTTTATTTTTAAAACGAAATAAAAAAATTAGTTTCTAAACATCTTATAATTAGAAACCTTCATCAAAAAACACCTACATCTGTAAAAGTTGGTATTTTCAGAGTTAATTTCAAGCTGTCAAGTAAAAATTTAGCTTGCTTGCGTATAGTGAATATTTGATTTGTTTTTGCCTAAAGCGATTTGAATTGCAGCATTGCCAACAATTCGGTTACTAGTTTTTATTTCTGTACTGAACATCTTGTTTCTTATTTTCGATATACAAAAAAACTTAAACATTTGTTTTTCGTTAGAATCTTAAATTATAGCTTAGCAGTTTTCATTTTTAAAATCATGAACATATGTTTGGTTTTATAGAACGATTTTTTTGTGTTTCAAAAAAAATAAAAACAATTGTTCTCAAAATAAGTTAGGAGATATCTTTAGAAACATTTAAACTTTCATAAACTCTACCTTTCTGTATGAGGTTCTTTCTAGGTGAACATTCTAACTTTAACATGTTCTAGCGAACATTGAAAGTTATAATGATAGTTTAAAATTGCTACTAAACTTTCAGCTAGGTTACTGTAATTTGTTATTTTAATTTATATAAATCTCCAGCAAATAAATAGATTAAAACTTGAAAATGTAACAAGAAAAAAAAAGACAGTTTCAGTTTAATTTCACTATAATTAGCAAGTTATAAACTTTATTAAAAACATACACGACCAAAAATGCACCATCTAATTTTTTTAAATTTCAGAACTACTAATACCTTCCGAAGCCCATAGCAGGAAATTTTGTATAAGTCTTTAGAAGAACAAACTTAACTAGTTTAATTTTTATTATTAAAAAAAAAAGTTAACTTCAAAGTAAAAGAAGCAAAAAAAAAGTCGTTACTTCAAATAATAAAGCTAAAAGTTTTATTAAAAACGACCAAAGTTTCACCTCCCGATATTTCTAATACCCCCCGAAGCCCATGACGGGCAAACTGCACACACCCTCGTGCTTCACCTCGAACAAGTCCTCGCCGCTGGATGCCGCCCTGCACAACGACCACTCGAACGTGCACCTGTTGCTGTAGGTCCTGCCGTTGGTGGCGCACAAGGGCTCCCACTTCCAAGTGCACCCGTACTTGCAATCGCACGGACCCTCGTTCTCGATGCTGATTGGTTTGTTGCCGGCGTTCTCGGCGTTACACTGGGCGATATCGAAACTGCACTTGTTGCTGTAGGTGACCCCGTCGCTGCCGCACACAGGGCGATAGTCGTAAGTGCAAGCCGTGTTGCAGCACTTTCCCTCGTTTCGCACCTCGAAAGGGGATCCCCCGCGCATGAGAGTCTCGCACAGGGCGGCGTCGAACGCGCACCTGTTCGGGTATTCGACGCCGTTCGTGCCGCACAACGGCATCGACTCGAAGGTGCAAAAGTCGCTGCACTCGCAGAAGCCTTCCTTCACCTTGGTGATTTCCTTCTCACCCTTCTTTCCGGCCTCGCAGTTGGCAATGTTGAGCAGGGACAGGTTGTCGTAGGTCTTGCCGTCCGACCCGCACACCGGCCGCATGTCCATGGTGGCCATTTGAGGGCAACATTTCCCCTCGTAGGCGATCTGGAGGAACTCCTTCTTGCCTGCCTTCCTCAACTCGCAAGCCGCCTTCTCAAACTCGCACATATTCGAATGAGTCTCTCTGTTCGTGTCGCAAACCGGGTCGTAGTTTTTGGTGCATTTCTGATTGCAGCACTCGCCCATATGCTGCACCTTGATTGGCTCGTCGCCTTCTTTCTCGGCATTGCAGTTGGCGTTCCAGAAGCTACACACGTTGCCGTGAGTGTTCCCGTCAGTACCACACACGGGATTGTAGTGCAAAGTGCAAAATTTTGGGCAGCAGTCCATTTCTGTCAGGGACTTTCCCTCCTTATCAGCCTCGCACTGGGCAATCTCAAACTTGCACTGGTTGCCGTACTTCACTCCGTCGCTGCCGCACACGGGCAGGTAGATCTTCGTGCAAGCCTTCGGGCACTTGTCGAACACGAAAGTGAACCCGTGGCTGGTGCTCAGGAAGCAGACGAGAAGCAAGGAAATAAAAAGCTTCATTGTTTTTTTGGCGGCGACCAAAATGTATTGTTGAAGCTGAATCGAATTGCAGCTTATAAGGGCGAATTTTTTTTTCTTTTTTTAGCGACATGCAGCGATTAGTACGCCCGAGGCGACACTTGCTGCAAACAGACTGCAGTAATTTCTGATGAATCGGTTATGCAGTTTTCGTTGCTTTCAATGATAAGATTAGTAAGCGGAAAATTCCAGACTAACATAAAAATATAGAATACGAACTACACTTTTTTTTTTAGTTTCTTTTGTAAACTTCTGAATTTTACGTCTAATTAGATTTGTAATGTTGTTATATAAATTGTAATAAGTGTTTATAGAAACTTAATGTAAAGTCACGATGACATTTTAAAAACTGTTTTTATTCTTGTTAAAACATAGAATACGAACTACACTTTTTTTTTAGTTTCTTTTGTAAACTTCTGAATTTTACGTCTAATTAGATTTGTAATGTTGTTATATCAATTGTAATAAGTGTTTATAGAAACTTAATGTAAAGTCACGATGACATTTTAAAAACTGTTTTTATTCAGTTTAAAAAAGTTAAGGATGATGAACAATTTAAATGTTTAAATTATTTTTGGTAGAAATTTTGTTACACTCGTTTGACTTTTTGGAGTCTATTTTTTGATACTATTTGTTATATTATTTCAAATGCATTAAAACTTAATCATAAAACGACAAACTTATAAATTGCTTGAAACTTTTTAAACCTGTGTTTTTATTTAATAAACACTTATAGATGATAACAAATATATACACAGACGTAGTACATGAAATATCACATATTTATGCTTTGTAAAGATAAAGATGAGCCTTTACCTTCTGTACTATTTTAAAATCTGAAACTAAATTATGGCATTATAGATTTCATCAAAAACAGACTGATTTTAGTAAAGTAAAAAAATATTTTTTTGACAATTGAATCTTATTTTGTATTTTTACAACAATATTTATTGATTGGTTAAATGTTTCTATTGAATAATTTTGAGCAAACAGTTTTTTAAATGTTATGGGTTTAACTTTTTGATTGGCTGCTAAAATATTTGATACCCTTTTGTTATTTTTTATTAAAAAGATTAAAAAAAACATTAGAACTAAATTAACAGGTTGTTGGATACTTTTTTTAAACATTTTACAGTTTTTAATTGCTTGCTATAAATTGTAAATTCTAGCTGTTTCAAAATACTATAGCTTACAATACTAGAATACAAGGTTTTATAAAATTGTAGCAATTTTATAAAACAAAAATAAAGCAAAAAAAAAAACAAGAAAAAACCTCAAAATTGTGTTAGCTCAATATATATTAACAAATGTTGTTATATTATAAGTACACTTGTGCCTTTTAACGATGCGTAGATTAATATCCGCTCTTTACAATAGTTTTAGAATTACGATGTTTACCATTCAGTTTGCATAGTTAGTTGTAATTTCAAAGTTTATAAAAACCTAATTGTTAGGACAACAATTCTCGATAGTAGGTTGGTTTAAGTATGTTGAAGTATATAACTTTTTAAAATTAATATTATATAATATTATTTTCATTTGCTAATAAATAACAAACATTTTGTACTCTTCAGTTTCACGGTTTATTTTACAGTCATTAACAACCATTCAGCATATGTCCTATCTAAAAATTTTAAATATAGTTTTTTAAGATGATATAAGCTTTAAAACGTAAACAGAAAATTTTTTTAAAACTTGTTCAGTTCCACTTTTAGTTTCTAGTGTATGATGTTAATTCTGTTTGGTCTTAATGAGGTTAAGTTGATTTAATAATGTTTTTTTGTGTGTTGCTAAGAGAACGTTCTAAACGTGACTTAACTATACATTTCAATGTTATTGTTTGTTTACTTTTAATGTAAAATAACTAATGAAAGTTTTTCAAATAAGTTCTAATGGGAATTTTAAGATAATAAGCCACAAAAAATGTACATATGTACTTTATATGTTTACTTTGTAGGTTATGTTAGTTTAAAAAACTCCAGTTTCTTTCTTTTTTTACCAAAGTGTATATCATAGTAATTTTTTAGCTTAATAGATACTGCAAATAATAAATCGTAATAAGTAACTAGTTCGTTAAACAATATATTTTCTTAATAAAACATTAACAAAATTGTAATAAAAGTATCTTATTATGTATTAGTTTTTAATGTTAAGTCTTTAATGAATTTTAGTCTTTTAAATTTTTATATATCATATGTAAACTAAATCGATTTTTTTTATGCTTAAAAATAAAAGAAGAGTTAAACTTAAAATTACTTTTAAAATGAATAGTAGTTTTATTGAAGAGAAAAATAACTAAAATTATATTAAAGAGAAAAACTATTTGTATTGAAAACGTTTACCAATATTGTAACTTTTTCTATCATTATTTGTGTATTATTTCATAATAACTATATAAAATTTTTAAATTTACATCATAGTTTAAAATATACTTTTAGATACAAAAAAAAATAATTTTTTTTTAGTAATTTTTAAACTAATCAGAAAAGCCCATGGTACTATTTTGATTTCAACAAACACTTCAATTTAGTGTATACCTTATATTTTGCAAGTTTTTTTTCATAAAAAACTATAAGTCTTGAATTTAAAGGAACTTATAATAAAACACAAGTTTTTTTTGGTTTATTTTATTTGTATAAACGACGTTTTGATAAAAGATAGTTCACTAGAATATCAGATACAAAAAAGCTAAAAAACGAATACAGAGCGATGAAATAAAATATAGATAAGCATTAATGGTTTTTTTTATATGTTTAAGTTTTTTGAAAAGTTGTTTCCGTAGAAAGCTTTTTTTATCTCAAGTAGAAAATTACATAGAGTTCTACAGAATTTAATCTACAAATAAAAGCATATGAATAAATACGCGTGTAACTTTTTTGATTTAATTTGAAGTATATATATATTAAAAGAAGATATATCATTAACATAATCGATAAGTTTAAAGTTTTACTTATTAAGAAAAGTTTAAAAAATTTTATTAAAAGAATTAAATACTTAAAAATAAGGTTTAATAACCTCTGAAATTTTAAACTGCTACTATTTAAACTATTAATTGAGTAAATTATTGTTAGATATTCACAACTAGAAATTCAATGACTTAAAGTATACTAAAAAAATCTAAACAAGCATACATATCTTCAAAATAGGTATTACTTTTTTTTATCTAGCACAGTTTTAGCAATAGAAGTAAAAATCTTTATATTAAACGAGTAGAAGACTTTTAAACATTATTTACAGTAAAAACTAAAACTTGATGCATAATCGTTGAAAAAAGTACAAGCATGTTTATTAAACAAAAACTTTGCTATTTGTAAATACATTAAAAGGCTTGTCAGCACCTAAGGCAGTGATCGTCACGCGACTGCGGCTTTGTATAAAAAAAATTTGTGGCATGAAAAAGTTTCAGACTTTCAGTATTTATTGATGATGTTTTCTACGAAGGCACTTCATTTGGTTTCAAACAGCAAACATGAGACCAATTTCATTTTTTCTGCTAGTCGCAACAACTTTCTGCTTTTACGACGGAACAAATGCCAATTATTTATGTAAAAAATATCGGATTTTTTGCAACTTCAATCTATGTTTTAAAATGTGCACGAAGAACTACGAGCCTGTCTGTGGAAAGTACGAGGCTTTGGGTTTCATGAAAACTTTTGGAAACATGTGCCTTTTTGAAGTTGCAGAGTGCGAAGGGAAAAACTGGGGAAAAACGCTGACTTTTGTCGCCAAGGGGGAATGCGGAGCCATGCCCTGCTCCCAGATTTGCACTGCAGAATACGAACCAGTTTGTGGGTCAGACGGGAAGACTTATTCGAATTATTGCAATTTAAAAATTGCGGCTTGCCATGCGAAGAATGAGGGCGTTAAACTGTGGGTGGTAAAGAAAGGCGAGTGTTAAAAGTTATTTTGCATGCATATATGAAAACAGTGCTTAGTTTTTGTTGAAATAAACGAAGAATCAGTAGCTAGAACAGTCGTTTTTTGTATAGCCGTATTATAAAATATAAAATTAGCTGATTTACTTTTTAGCTTTTCGCAAGAAAATAAATTAAAGCTTTGATGTTAGTTTAATATTTTATTTTTTGTCATAAATATGCTAAATAATTATAAGTATTAGTTTTTTAAATGTACCAGTTTATTTAATGAGCTAAACTTTACAGTAACTTTACAGCCAAAATACTATTTAAACGATTGTATGATATATATGTATTTTGTAAGATTTTATTTATCATATATTTTTTTTAGTACATTTTATCTTTTAATAAGTGCACACAAGTTGTTTCAAACTAGTTAAAACAGTCCAAGCTGTGTTACATAATTTTCATTTTAAAAACCAGCACTAAAAACATCAGAAACTTTTCAAAAATCCGCTAATTGTCAAGTTATGTTACAACCATTCAAAAAAGCTGTTGTTTTAAAGTCTCCATAGGTTTTAATGCCTTAAATTAAAATAATCAACTGAGAAAATTTTTTCATAAAACAGTTAAACTATTATTTTTAAGTTTCTTTTACAAAATAAAGCGTATATACTTATACACTATTAGAACAAACCACTAGTATACAAACCAGGGGGGTGTTTTGACTGGTTTACTGTTTCCTTTGAACCCCCTGAAAAAAAAAAATAAAGAAAAATTTTTTTTTAGAGCATCAATAAAAACGTTGTTTATTGACTTTGTTTTAGTTATTTGATAAACTTTGAATAATGAATGTTGAATTTATAACACTAAAAGATTATAAGTTTCCTTAACAAAAAAAGCTCGTTTTTGCCCAGCTGATAAAAAATTTAATGGTGACGACATAATAGGTAAAAGTTTTAAAGTAGCGTTTTTTTATCTAGGAATTTTTTACTAAGATGCTCTTAGTTTCCATTATAAATTCTTACTTAGTGTAAATAACTTTTGATTAAGTATTGTATTTCAACTAGTAAGTACAATTTTACTTAAAAATATCCAATACAATCGCTTAAGTTTTATTTTACTTTGTTGATTGTATATAATAATGTTGTGTAAAACTTTTGTACTTTAACATTTATATTTTATGTTTATGTGTCAACAAAACCAACTGGGTTTAAACCTTAAAAAGTTTAATTCAGAGAGTTTTCAAAATCATCTTTAGACCACTACATGACCTGGCAATTTATTCTTTTATCATTTAATGGTATTTTAATATTTTTATTTAAGTTATTTTATTTTTGTATATCTGTTGGCCACAAAGTTGATTCTTGATTTTTTGAAATTTTCAACTCAAACATTTCAGGCAAACATTTAATTATAATTTAAAGATATTTTGATTTAATTGTATAAGTCTAAACATTTTTTTTAGTGAAATTTTAATTTTTATAGATTTAATTACTTGAAAAAAATAATTTTATTGTAAAAAGATATATAAATGTAAATGGTTTAAAATTTTGATAATATTTTTCTAAACTACTTTTAATGTTTTTTTTATATTTAAGCAGAAAAAAGCACTTTAAACACAGAGTTTTTCGGTTAAATACTGTGTACTTAACTGGCAGTGCATACCTAATAAATGCGTACTTAGGGGCAAATTAAGAACAAAAAATTTTGAACCCCCTTTGAAAAATGTCAAGACACGCCCCTGATACTATCTAAAAATACTTTAGTGAAATCATAATTAATAAATTTAACAAACAACTAGAAAAAAGTTTATACTTGGTAGACCAAGTTTTCACTCGTTTATCAAAAAATATTTAAATTTAAAATAGTAGTCTTCAGCTCATACACGCTCTGTTCGAACTTTTAAAAGGTTTTCTAATGTTATAAGACTGTATTTATTATTAGTTTTTAGTTTAAAAGTTAAACGTTAACATTTATTTTAAAACTATTAAGAAAATATCAATATAACTTTTATTTCTAACGTAAGTTGAAAGTTTGATAAATTTTTAAATTTTTGTAAAAGTAATGTTTTTTTTTGTGTTCTACCTTAAGGTACGATGGTGTAACTTTTAGAAGCACAAAGCAGTTTTTTTATCTTAAATTTTTATCCAATAAAATATTTATGGTAAATTGGTACTGAAAAGGTATTAAGTTATTAGTACTTAATCTCACGATATTGTAATAAAAAACAAATACTAAATTCTAAATATAGTTACATTAAAGTTATATTAACCACCTTAAAAAATTAAGTTTTGTTTTAAACTAATGAAGCACCTTTGACATTATTAAAACATCTGTTTATACCTGCTTATACTTGCAGTTGAAATTAAATACATATTTAAAACTTTCAATTTTAACAAGTAGAAAAAATATTTAATCATAGTCTACGTAAGTTTAGTATTTTTTTACATACCTAAAGATTACATTTAAAACAGTTTTTTTGACGTATTTATAAAAGTAAAAAGGTAAATTTTAAAACAAATCGTCTGTACTAAAAAAAACCTGCTATTTTATTAGTTAGTAACTTCTTAGATAAATATAGATTTAAGTTCAGTATTAGGTGATAATTTAAATTTGTGTGGTTGTGATTTTATTTTATTACTACAACAAATAAGGTTTCATATTTGCTTTTATAAAAACATTTGTAATGTCTACTTTTTCTTCCATGTTTTTATAAATCGTTTTGTTTAATAAAATTGAAATCTAATTTATTCTTTTTTGTACAACTAGCTTTAGAATTTTTCGTTTATGCTGAAGAAAGTGTTGTAAAAATTAAAGAGCACATATAATACTTATTATTATTAAGTTTTGTATTACTGTTAACCTAACTTAGTAATCTCAAATGTAAAAGAAACATTTTTAAAAATTAAAAATATTAAAGTTCAAAGTTATGGATGCTTAACAAAACTTAAACTTAAAATTCAAAACACAATTAGCATTTGCAGATAGTTGTGTCCAATTTAATTTAAGACATACTATTTCTGTATCTATGTTTATACAAACTAACAACTTGTTTAAGTTTTGATATAACTCAGTTAAACTAACTTCTTTCAAATGTTTAACCTCAAATTACCAATTGAAGTTTTTATCTTACTAAGAATGTCTTCCAATCCTCTTGAAAAAGTTTGAAATAACGACGTTTTATGAAATTTCTAATCAGTATGTCACTAATGTTTTTATAATTTAGTTTTACTTTACTTCGTCGTACTTACTGTAGAACTGTGTACTTTAAAGCTTATTGAAGTCTACTAAAGTGCTCTGTATGTTAGAATAGACTGTTAAATTTAATTAGCTGTCAGACTTGTGTATCTTACTTTCTGGATTAAACCTTATAGATAGAATATATGTCTTAAAACTTAACATGCCCGTTAAAAGTAAGTTAATAACTTTTCGGACTTTCAAGTACGGTTGTGAATATCCGGATATTATTGGCTCATTTTATTTTATAAGGCAGAAATGAATGATTTTTTTTGTTTTATGCCGATACCATGCTCTTTCTTAAGCTTGTTTTTTGTTCAGACTATTTTCGTGCTTAACGCACAGTATATCCAAATTGTGCAAAGTGATCTTGTGGCATGGCTTTACTTTTTGTTCAATGCCGTTTACGTGTGCTTACAGTTTTAAATGACTAATAAACTTGTCAAAAAAAATGTCTGTTTATCAGATGTCAATGTTCAAATCGACTACTTCATCAACTGATGAAATCGATGATAAAGTTTGTAATTTGCCTTCAGCTGCTAGCAAAAAAGGATATATGCTGTAATAACCTCACATACGCATATCTTATGCGTCTTAGTGAAGACCTCTAAAAGAATGAAAAAAAAATACTATGTGTTTTTTTCACAAACAAATTCTTATGATCGAAATAAAAATCCAAAAAATATTAGACTCGAGATTTGAAGACAATTTTCATTCTACTGGTCACCAGGAATTTTGTTGATCTTTTTCTTATTTGTGAATTGAATATGATTACGTTTGTTTAAACGATAAACCTTTTTAATCCGACCGGATCATAACTAATAATAAATCCGTAACTAACTAATTGTGACGAGCATGTATTTATTTTTTTTGCAAAATAAAATTCTTTCATTTAAGAAAGTAATCAAATTATCTAAAAGAAATACAAAGATACAAGATCTTAGTAAACAGTTAAACACAACTAAACTATTAACATTAGACACTTTTAAATACAGTAGTTGGACAATCTTGTAGTGCTAAGTTTCTAAAAATGTTTGGTAAAAAAGTTTATAGGTGAGTTTCAACTTACACATTATTTACATAAGTTTTCCTTAAATGGATCTATTTAAGCTTGTTGATTTATTTGTGGTCTTTTTGCTTCTTTCTTTTAATTATACACCGACTTACCTTTTTCCTATACTCCTCTTACTTTTACTGTTTTATTTTGTTGCTAAATAAGTTAACTTTTAGTTGCTTTACTCAATGTTCCATAAAAAAGTCGATTCAAAACAAAAAAGAAACTGCTTATCTATCTATCTTCATTTAGTTGATAGCAAAATTTTAATATGTATATAAATGCAAATTCTTTTAGAAAAGTAAACTAGCATGAGTTATGTAAAAGATTTAAATTATCCCGGTCGTAATTTGTTGATCTTAATAACTTTCTAACTTGGCTGGAAAATAGTATAGAAGGATAAGCTTCCATATTTTTACATCCACTGTAACGCAGACTTTAAATTTTAGCGAAGCTTTTTTTTATACACAGTATTATTTCTCTTCTAGCTAAACATGTTAAATTCGTTTAATAATAGGTTGGATTTAAAAAGTTTGAATTTTAATTGTCTGTATTCTACGACGATAAAAGTAAATAAATTTTCAACAAAAATATAAAATAGAATTACATTAAATGCCAATTGTTTAACTTTTTTATCTGTAGAGTTACTTTATAAACAACTCTACACAATACTTATTAATAAAACACTTACATATTCTATTTTTCACTATTCTAGTGACTTTCATTAATTTTTTAAGCAAACCTTTCTATTTTTACAATTTTAAAAATGCAAGAAAACAGTATTTGTTGTTTTCTATATATATTTATATATATATATGGGTAGCTGTCAAATTTTCACGAGGGGACAAAATTGCACGAAGATACTTTTTCACAAAGATTCTTTTGCTCGAGGGGATAAAATTGCACGAAGGGTCACTTTTGCACGGGTTAATATTTTTATTTTATCACTATTACCCTTAACTTTTACCCTTAGTCGGTAAGTTATTACTTTTTTATTCTCATTATTATTATATTTTAATATCACTGTTACCCCTAACCCTTACCCTCGGTCGATAGCTTTTTGTTTTTAATTTTTTGTATTAGTTAATTTTTTATTTTTACTTTCACAGTTACAACCCTCGGATAGTAGTTTTTTTTTTGTACTTTATTAAATTATCTTTTAGTTTATCTTTTCTGTTTATTTTATTTAATTTTTTCTATTTTTTTTTATTCTCGTGCAAAATTTACCATTGGTGCAAATTCGTCTTCGTGCAATTTTGTGCCCTCGAGCAAATTTGACTTCGTGCAATTTTGTGCACTCGTGCAATTTTGTCTTCGTGCAATTTAGACCCGTTCCCACATATATATATATATACATATAATAAAACCCAAAACATCATATTCAACAACTAATTTTGTAATGTTTTACACAAATTTACTTTTTTAAGAAATAAACAGTAAAAAACTAAAGATTTGAACACTATGCAACCTTGATACAACTATTTTATTCTAACTTTAACATTTTTAAAGCACACATTTTTTATTAAAAAAAATTAAATTAAATTTTGAAAAGTTTACTGAAAGCAACAAAGGTTTAAAAGGCAAGAAAAGTAAGACTGAAAAAAAAAGTTTGCAAAAAACACAGTCAGTTTTATATATAATCTTCGAATTAAGTAATGCTTCTTTTGAAAGCTTTTGACACTTAAAAATATTTAAAACTTTAATACTGCTGAAGCACGGCACTCCTTAAAAAAATATTATTAGTAAAAATAATTAAAATAATCGTTGAACAAAAAATTCAATATTAATTTCCTACTATAAAAATGCAATGGGAATTGTAAAGTAAAAGTATTTGGCAAAAGTATTGCTTTTTTATTAGAATAAAAACAAATAAATAACGTAAAAAATTCATCATTTAGTCGAAATATGATAAAACTCATTAGAAGCAATACAAGGAAAAATACAAAGGTAAGTCTTTGGTTCAAATAAAAAAGTTTTACAGATTCAAAATGAAAAATGAGTAAGTGACAAAATTATGTAGTTTGAACTGTTGTAAAAAAAAGCAAAGCATAAACAGCTTTGAAACACAATAAAATAAATGCGACAAATAATTAAGTAAGAAGGAATGTAATCATGATACCAGCTGAAAATCGTTAAATTTTCCGATCATCAAAGCGACCGGGTCAATGGATTCTTGCCTGTAAAAAATTGTTTGCATTAATAAATATATTAAAGTTCAATGTGTAATGTTGCCTAATAGGATTTTATCTAAGTATAGATTTAAAATGTATACTTTAGAGCAATTAAAAAACAAAAAAAAGTATACAAAAAAGAGTGAGCTTTGAAAACTGATAGACGTTTTTTATGTTTGCAAATAATCCTTATATTAAAAAGTGAATAATAAATATTTATACTAACTTTTTAGTATATATTATTTTATATTGTTAGCTATTTCAACACAATTAAACTTAATTATTTTAATTTATTAACTATTAACTTAACAATAAACGAACAGTTTTCGCTGTTCATCCATGAATTGTACTACTTCGTTTCTTTGTTCGATCACATCAAGAAGTTCCTTCAGTAATTCTTGCTCCTCCGAGCTCATTGTTTCTGTGATAAAATATTTGCTTCATAGGTAAAAAATATATTTTTGAAAAAAAAGTAAAAATTGTCGCATCAAAGAACTGGGTAAATAATACAATACTTTTATTATAAAACAAAGTTGTCTTATATAACAAGTAAAGTACGTTTGATTAAGCAGAAAATGTTGCTTAAAATGCAAACAAACTCTAATTTTGAACAATATTATAACTAATATAAAAAAGTGTGATTTAACTAAAATAATGAGGTAATAATTAATATAAATATTTTACTTGAATTTGGAACGTTTTGTATATTTCTAATTTTTTGCTCCACTCTTTCTTGCTTATCTCGAAGCTGAAGTTCTCTTTGACTATTGAAAAATTATTAAAAAAATTAAATTTTTAATTTAACAAGTAAAATTGTGCATCTTAAATGTAAATAAACTAAATATTTGCATACTTGGCCGTAAAAAATAGTTATACAACTGTTAACACAATTTTAATTTTAAACAAGAAAAAAATAGGTATAACGAAATTTTAGTGGCGGATAAATTAAACTTATTGAAATTCAAAAATCTTACTGGGCCGCTAGTTCTTTTTCAAATAACAAAAGTTGATTTTTCTGCTGAACAACTTCAAACCAATCTGCGTATATTTTCGAGTCATCTCTATCTTCAGGATCTGTACATGATTTAAATACTTAATAGTTTTAAGTTTTTGTAAATTTATATTTTACGGATTTTGCTTTATTTCATTATTTAAAACTATTGAGTGGAAAAACCAAAGAACAGCTAAAGTTATATATTCCGTTCAATTGCTTGTAGTCAAAATTATTTTATGAGATAAAGTTTGTATATAAAAATATAACACTAGATTACTCAAAAAAAAAGAAACAGTTTATTTTCGAAGACTTGTATTTGGATATATTTTAAGGAATAACTTAAAATATTAGTTAGAAGAGATATATTAGAACTAAGACTCAAAACTTTTTTAATAAATCTTTAAAATATTACTCTGACTGATATATAGTTTGAACGTTTTTAACAAAATCTAATACTGTACTTGGACATTCTATTTGCATAATTTAATCATTTATTTTTGATCAGTTAATAATGTTTCAACTGTCATTGTTTTAAACTTGCCGACAATCTTATTAAAACAAAAGTCTTTTAAACAATAAATTGAATGAATAACAAGTCAATATTATAAACTGACCAATTTCTTCGCCTCTGATATACTTTTCAATTTTAACTCCTTCATCCTCAAGTTCTCGATATTTCGATTCCAACTCGTCCATTTGATTTTGAATGTACTGAAATTGTTCTTTATATTATAAGTCTTTAAATGGGCTTTATATTCAAACATAATAAGTACCTAATGTTTAGTAAGTTCCGAAAAATAGAGCAGTAACAAAATTTATAACTGTTTTTTCTACATAACGCTATCAAAGATCGAGCTCACTTAATGACTAAAGTGACTAAAGAGCTCACTTAATGACTGCAAACAATGTATTTTAAGGCAAGGGTTAATAACTATATATATTAATATTTAAGAGTGTTCTCACGGAGCTTAGGTGTAATGTTAACACTTCATCAAAACACATGTAAAAATTATTTACTTTTTTTAACTACAATATAAACACAAGTTGAAATTACCTGGTGTTTTTCAAGTTTCATTCTCTCCTCAAACTTGGCCTGCTTCTTGGCAGCTTGCTCGGCTTTCCTTCTCATCTTCGCTTCTAAATTATCATCTACCGAGTTGTTACGAGAAATTTCCAAGTCTGAATGTAAATTTTCTATCAAAACTGAAAATAGAGTGGTTTGTAACCATTGGAAGTTAGTTACAGTTTTTAAAGGCTTAAAACGCAACACAAAATTAGTTTTTAAAGGTGGATATTTTAAAAATGTTTGTTTACGTTTTCTATCAAAACTAAAATCATTTAAAAATTTTTTACTACAGGTATTAACAGCTTAAAACATTTTTTTTGGAAAAGTAAGTTATATAAACATAAGTACGTTCATTTTGGGCCACACTCCTACTTATTGGAACTTCACCACGCAAAACTGCCCATTCCATTTCTGAAATAAATATTTAAAAAAATAAACAAAGTAACATTTAATTATTTAAATGCAAAACTTGATCCAGAATGTCCGAGAATAAAATACAATCAACACAAGTATCTAACAAATCGTTGGCATTTCACTTTTTTACTGCGGTTGTATTAAAGACATTATGATAATTTAGTTTAAAAACAAAGTTATTTCTGTAAAAATCATGATCAATTTTGCTTTGCAATCAGTCAAACTAAAACACTTTATGGTTGCTTTAAAACTTAAAGACACGTTACGCTAACCATTATAACAACAAATATATAACTTGAGCTTTTATATGTAAATGAATTATAAACTTAAAACATTTTCTTAAAATTATCAAACCTGATTGATCAGTTGATTTAAACGATGAATTTCTAGAAATTTCTTGAACTTCCTTATCATTTATAAACTGGCGTTCGTTGGAATATTTCTCTGTGTAAGTAATTGGTATTAGAAGTAAATTCAACAAAAAGTTAGTTATTTAATTTAAAGATTAATAAGAGTTCAAGTAAATACTTTATTTATACTTATAACCCTAACAATACTTTGGTGTATTTATTGAAGTGCCTAACTGCTACTTTAAAAGCCTAAGTTTAAACTAAAATGCCAAAATTCTTTGAGAAATTTCATCCAAGTTTTCTGAACTTCTTCAAGGTTTTCAAAAGTATAAGTTTTAAGTCTATTTTTTAATAAAAAATAAAGTTTAAGGTAAAAAATAGCCTTAAATAGTATAACAACATTAAAAAGATAATTAAAGCTACTTAAGATGTGTTTTATAATGAAAACATTTTTGATGATGACAAAATATTTTTACCTATATGATAGATTTTTTGTGTCAAATAAAAATTTTACTACTTTAATGAAAACATTGTTTAAAATTCCAGGTTTCTTAGTGATTTTTGTTCAAAATTCCAGATATTTCAGTAACTTTTCAAAATTTCTCAAATTCCAGGATTTTTTTGGCTAAATTGTCAAACTCCAGGTTTTTCTAGGTTTTTTGGCAACCCTGTATAATGTATTTTCAGGTAGTTATGGTTATAAAATAAACTAGTAAATTACGCTTTAAACAAATGTTGTCAGTGTTGTTTACAGTAAAAAAATAGTGTCTAGAGATTATTATTAATGAGTTTTGTTTGTGTTATCTTTTAACTTCTTGGTTGTACTAATAAACTAATAGTTATAAAAATATGTTTTTTAATCAGCAAAACGTTCAAACTTTTTTGCCGGAACCTCTTCTTCTTCTCGACTGCCGAGTAATGCTTCTTCTTCTTCTTCTTCTTACCACTACTACCTCCCATGATCTCCAGAGTCTCCGGAGACAGGGACACCTTCTTCTTCGCTTTCTGCTTCTTTTTGTGGATCTGCACCTCGTCCAATGTCCGCTCCACTTTTCAAATAAAACAAGCTTTATAGAGATTTGCAACATGATGAGCTTGTTAAATGTATTTAACAAAAGGAGTATATTGAAAACAGTTTTCGTTTACAGTGAAAATAAAAAACAGGGATTTAATTTTTGTATAAATGAAAATTGTTTAAAGAAAAACAAAACATAGTTGGTACTTTTTTTAGCTTGCACAAATGTATATTGAAAGTCGTTTAATACATTTCTCAAGTTAAAGTATATTTTTGGTGATGTTGAATATGTAAAAAAAACCTGAACTTTTATAATGTAATGACTACTTTTTATACGTCCAAATTTTACTTTTTTAAAATGTAAATTGACTGTAAATATCATTGTTTTGAGTTTATTGCCTTAAAACTTGATTCAGCCATTTTTCTTTTCTTTTTTTAAATTATCTTTAATAAACTAGAATATAACTAAAAAGAACTAAAACACACACATATATATATACATACCACAGATGTTCTTGTGCTAAAACTTTATTTCAACTAACGGCGTTAATTCTCCAGGATTTAACGCCTTTTAACGTTACATCTTATATATATATATAAGTAAAAAAATTGATCTATTTTTATATAGTAGCCTAAACTATACAATAAAACCCATAAGTTTATTAATTAAATTTATGCAGTTTAATATGTTTAATATTGAAAATATTGACAGAACAAAAATTAAACGCCAATGATTAATTAAAGAAAAGAGAATGATAATTTTTTTTATATAATCAGCAATTGAAAAATGCAAAAATTTTTCAGCAACATCAATTTCAGTTACTGAAAACTTAAAAACAATAAACAAAAACTGTAAAATATTTGTACTGATCTGACATATTCAACTAAATTTTTTCAGAGATGTGTATACTAAAAAATTGTGTATGTACTCTAAAGAACATTTTAGATTTTATTAGACAACTGTTATTTTTTATTTATAACCTATAAAAATTGGATTATTGCATGACCTAAGTACTTGATTTGAAACACTTAATCACTTTTAATGCAGTCCAATAACAGTTTCATCTATAACAATAAACATTAATTTAGATAAAAATAATTAACTAACAAGTGCCGTTGTAGTTTGTGTTGTCAAACTTTTCTTCATTGTAACTTGGTTCACCTTGAACTGATTGATCAACTATCAAAAAAAAATAAAAATATTAAAAAAAAACTATTGTCGTTCCAATTTAATTGTTGTTTAAATGTTATTAACTTTATCTTTTAAACTTAGTCACCTGCTTTAAGCAACACTTGTTAGAACAGTTGAAACAAATTATTTAAATTTTGAATTAAAATGCGAAAAAAGTAAAGAAACAATTCAACTTGATATAACAACAAGTAAATTATTAAAATAAACTTACAAGAGTAGTCATAATTTTTAGAATCAAAATCAACAGTTGCTTGCTGTTTCAATTTTTCCGACTTCCTCTTCTTTTTCTTGGCTTTCCTCTGTGGAGTTGGAGATTTTCTGGTAAGAAGTTCTCCGTTGAAAGACTCGTTCAGAACTTCAGTGTCTGAAAAAATATTGAAAAATATTAAATATTATTTAAATTATCTAAGAAACTTATTTGAAATAGTAAGTGAAATTTATGAGCTAAATAGATGCATAGAACAATTAGTGCTTATAATTGATAATATTAAATTTAGAAAATTGAATACAGGGTTGTCTAAGGTTTTTTGTTTTTATTTTCAGGTTTTCTGAATTTATTCCAGGTTAAAAAAAAAAGTTTTTTGGTTGATTTCTAACAGAAAAATAAATTTAATTTAAACTGCTTTAAATAGTATAAACCATAAAAGATACAGTAACGCTGGTTTAAATGCTTTCTTTTTATAAAAAAAAACATTTTTAATGATACAAAACAAAATTTTATATTAATAGATTTTCGTATCTAATCTAAACTTCATTACTTTACATTTATAATAAAATTAAAGTTCCAGGTTTTTCGAGGTTATTTTATGACCTCTGTTCAAAATTTCAGGTATTTCCAGGCTTTCAGATTTTTTGCAACCCTGTATATATCAATATAATCTAAATAGCTTTTTTCAGTAAATACAATGTGAAAAGCAGTAAAAAACCAAATGCACATATAATAACTTAAATAATTACCGTTATAATGGTCAGTCTCCAAAACTGCGTTTGACCTATTTCTTTTCCTCATATTCACAAAACGGTCTCTCATTTCCTGATAGTTTTTTTAGTTTATAAGATACTGTTGTTTTTCAGTTGAGTTTTAAAGCTTTGAAATGTTGTACACTACATGACATTGTTCGTAAAAAAAGTAGCTCGTAATACTAAAAAGTAAAACAAATAATTTGTTTACAAAAAAAAAAAACACTTACGTTAACTTCTTCTTTTGTTTTAGTGGAATTAGATGTAGATTGTAAATCTTGCATGGTTGTTGTTGGTGAGTACGCTTCCAAATGAGGTACCTGAATAAAAATGTTATTAAACTAAGATGCGTACAAAACTTTTTACTGTTGAACTTGATTTAGAATAAAACTTAAATAGAAGACAAGAGTTAAATAAAAGTCATAATTTTGCACAAACTAAAAGTATTTAAAATCAGAAAGTATCAACTATTTGCTTGCTAATTAAATTTCAATTAGTTGAGTACGTATAAGCAACTAAAGTACCTATTGATAATTCTGTGTTATTAATAAAATGAAAACTGTTAAAAAATATCAATTTTGTTAAAATAATTTAATTATGTAATTTATACAAATATTTAATCAAAAACCTTAGGAAGTTCAGGCAAGGCTCTGGTGCGCGGCTTCGGGGTCGGGGGCAGCAACCTGCCTGACTGTGACATCATATTTCCTGAGTGTGACGTCATATTTCCTGACTGTGACGTCATATTTTCAAACAATTGCGACGCGGCGCTGGAACCCATCGTGTGTCCGAGATTATCTGTTTTTTTTTACAGGTAAGCATTTTGTTTCGATTTTATAAAGTTTATATTGTATTTTATTGACGACGATTATAAATTTTCTAAATAAGAAAAAGATGTCTTGTTTAACATTTTGAGTGAATTAAAAATATCATTTTAGTGTTTGTATCATAAATAGAATTATATTATTTAGAAAAAGATGTCCATTTATTAATAAAAAAAGGCAGATCACCCACTATAAATAAGAGTTCATTAAACTGGTACAGTTTAAATATCAAATACACTAAATTGTTGAAATTTAAAAAAAATGTTGGCCATAAAACTTACCTCCTGATATCGTCATGGGAGAAAAGAACTTGGAATCGTCATCTGTGACATCATCAAGCAAGATGAGAGGCGCGTTGTGATTGGTCGAAGTTTGGCGGGGTTTTGGGGTGGGGGCGGCGGGTGTGAAGAACTCCTCCAGGTTCGAGTTGTCATTAGCAACCGTTGGAGTGAGAGGTTGAGATGTTTCCGGGTTTTCAATGTGGCTTGATAGAAAAAAATATTTTTGAAAAATATAAATATTTTTTGTACAAAATTTTATTCCGAAGAGACTATCTGAACTTAGTTTTAAACTTACCTTTACAAAACTAAAACACACTCCTTACTTTAAAAATCATTACAACAAAAATTAATCAAAAAACAAACGGCTCACCCGTTATCTGTTTCTTGCAAGTTACCTCCAACGACAGAAGTATCGAACTTTATCTTCAAGTCGACACTGTTTTAACGTAAAAAAATAAAAATAAACTAAAACAATAATTCAAAAGTTTTTACCAACCTCTTTCTAGTTGAACCGTTAGTGGACTTAAGAATGCTTCCGCCGTTCGAGCTGGTTCTGCTCTTGCGATTCCTTGTTCGGTCCACTTCATCAACTGTTTGTTAAACTTATAATTAAATTTTCTACAGACAGTTGTTCAAATACTTTTTTATAGTTATAACAGCTTATAATAGCTTTTGAAAGTAAAAAGTTCAAAGCACAACTTTCATATCCAATTAAAATGTTTATTGTAACTAAATTACTAACTTATTAATATTATATAAAATAAATACAAATTACTGACAAATTTTACATAACTTTATACTAAATCATTTATAATATATTAAAAATGATCATAGCTCGTTTAAAAAAATAATTAACCTAAATTACTCAGAAAAAATAATAGTTTATCATATACTTCATAAAATTTTCGTATAAAAGAAAAAGAAACGAACAGTTTTCAAGTTTGGAGGTCCATACTGACGTGTCATCAGTAAAGAGACCGTTGTAAGCCTTGTTGCCGTTCTTCAGAGAGTTCCTCTTCCTCTTCAGTGTTGAAGTGTCGCTGCTGCTCCTCTTCAGGCTCCTCCTCTTGTTGCTGTCGCTACTGGCAACCTGGGGTGCAAGGTTGTCATGGAAACCGCGCTGCTTGACCAGCACCCGAGCCCTCCTGTCGGCGAGCGACTGCTTAACTTTGATGTGCAGGTCGTACGATGAAGACCTGGTGAGGTAGAAAAATTTCAACTTTAATTTATATTCCAGTATTTATTACGAATTATATCAAACTTTTCTAATTATATTTTAAAATACATTTTAAAGTAAATTACGTAAAACTGAATAACATAATTTAAAAAAAAAATGTTTGGAACAACAAAACTTTTTCAGGAGGAAAAAAAAAATATTAGTCCTTGTTAAGTAGTTACTATCAAAAACAAGTTAAGAATTTTTTAATTTTGTTTGTAAAAATAAACAAACTAACGAAGCATTTGATGAGGCGTCTGATAGCTTTTCATTTGTTTCAACAATATTTTCACTGATAACTGGAAGCACTCTGTTATCACTTTGGTTGTTTTCTGAAAATAACTCTTTATTTACAAAGGCTAAAAGCTATTTTCAATCACTAGTTTTTTTAAAAGTGCATCTATGCGCAGTGCATTGAAATATATCTGACAAAGGTTATATTCTATAAAAATTTTTGTTTAAATTACACATCTATGACCTTTCTTAATAAAATTTACTACATTTCAAACCAATTGATATCTTTAAAAAATAATGACAGTAGTTTGTTTAAAATATTGTTTGTCTGATAATCAAGTGTACACAGAGCTTCTCAGACAATAATTTGCCAAGTAAAGTTTTTCGAAACTTGTAAACATTTATATATATTAATAAATGAAAAAAAATTCAAAATTTAAAATTAATCGTTTGCTAATAGATATCCTAGCGAAACAAGTTCACTGGAATATATAGTAACAAATTTTCACTCTTTCTTTATTTAACTAACATATGTTTCTGTGTGTTAACACACTTCAACGGAGCTCTGTAAAAAATAAATATTGTAAGGAAAGAATATAAGCTTAAGTATGTATTATATATGTGTGTTTAATAAAGATAAGCATAATACTATAAATTAAAAGTTAATAATTGATACAATACATGATATTAAACTCGACTGTAATAAAACTATATAATATTTGTAAAGATTAAATCTTATATATTTGTAATAATTTTGTGCATTAGAATCGCTTGGACTTGCATTTAAGTAGTTATATTTTTATTCGTAAATTTAATTTGTATTTTACTTTATTTTTATAATTATTTAGATTTAATCATTACAAACATTATATAGTTTTATAACAGTCGAACTTAATATCATATTTGTATCTATTATTAACTACTAATGTACAGTAAATATACTTACCTTTAGTAAAACACATATACACCTACTTTAGCTTCTATTCTTCTCTCATAGTTTTTATATCTTTACAGAGCTCCGTTGAAGTGTGTTAATCTATTAACACACAGAAGCATATGTTAGTTTATAAAAGAAAGAGTACTGTGAAAATTTGTCTAAATTAAATGTTAAATAAAATAAAATTGTATAACTAAAGTTCAAAACAACTGATTTTCATTATACGTAACAGCTATTTTCAATCGCTAGTTTTTTTTCTAAAGTGCATCTATGCGCAGTGCATAGAAATATATTTAACAAGGTTATATTCTATAAAAAAAAATTGTTTAAATACACATCTATGACATTTCTTAATAAGGTTTACTCTATTTTAAACCAACTGATATCTTTAAAAAATAGTGACAGTAATTTGCGCAGTGCATAGAAATAATTTTGTTACAACAAAAATTTGTTGAAATAAAAGTACAACACGTTTTTATTGTGTTTTATAGATTTGTTCAAATTACATTTTTATGAAACTTCTTGATAAACTTTACGATACTTTAAACCAGTTAGTATAATTCAAAAATAATGACAGTAATTTGTATAATATAAGACGTTTGATAACTAACAGAGCTTCTCAGAAAGTTATTTGCTAAGTATAGTTTTTCGAAACTTGGAAAAAATGATAAATATATAAAATATGTTATAAACATTTTATGCTAAGAAATCTAACCACTTTTAGGTTGGTCGACTTCAGTTACGTCATAGTCGAAAGAAATAAGATCTTTTTCTGTGTTCGGAAAAGGTGACTTCTGTATGAAATTATACGATACTTAAAACAAAATAAACATAGGTAATTTTGACAATATAATTAATAAACCAACTATAACCGTTTAATAAAACAAAAGTTTTAATAATAAAAAGTTAAACACTAAAGTTTCAAACATTTTTACTCATAAAACACTTATAAAACATTATCATCAAATTTATAAAATATTACGAAAAATACTAAAAGTTTTAAACATTAGAAATTTTTATTTTCAATACCTCTTGATCGTTGAGAACAGTCGTGTATCTGTCAAGAAGATCTTGAGTGTCTTCATCAAGCTCAGTCAGCGGAGAATAATCTTCCATGTTCTGAAAATGAGAATTAAATAACATCTACAACATTGAACAAACTTTATCATATTGACATGAATATTTTCCTAAAACTTTTAGTGCTAAAACTGTGCTTTAAAGAGTCATTAAAAACATAATTTTAAATTTAAATATTTTCGATTTGATATTGTAATAAATTTCTGTTAATACCTAAATGAAAAGTTTGAAAGTACTTGATGTTATATATATTCAAGTACGCATATTAAAAAATCAAGTTTTGACTTATACAACATTTTCATTTTAACACAAAAAAAGTAGATAATGATCACCATTTTTAATTTTTTTAAATATTATCAAGTTAACAGAAGAACTTAAAATAAAGTATTGTAAACATATGTTTTGTAATAAGTAGTAACATACCTGTTCATTTTCGCTGAGTTCCGAGTCACTTTCGTAATTTTCAGAATCTAACAAATATTGTTTTTTTGTAAAAGTTTATTGAAATAACTTATAATGTAGTTAAACTAAGAGAAGTTTTCCTATTTTAAATATCAAAAAATAAAAATTACAAATTAAGTTATAAAATGTTTTACATAAACTTTATTTTTTTACTGTAAAAATTAAATCTTTGAGCTTAAAAGTTTTTTTTTTACTTAAAATTTTTTAAAGTAAACGTTAGCTTTAATGGTTTCATAAACATCAATACAGAAATAACGCAATAGGGGTTTAAATCCTAAAGGTGCAGACAAATAGTCCAGTCATAAAATAAGAATAACCTTTTTAGTATGCAAACTTGATCATGTAAAAACAATTGTTACAAATTATCAAGCCCAAATTCAAGGTGGCCACTAGTTTTTTATTTTAGAAATTTCTTCAAGCATTTGAAAGTACAAGTTTTCTTGTCTATTTTTGTATAAAAATAAATTTGAAATAAAAACTGTTTTAAGTAGTATCGAAATGCTGGAAAGATAATTTAAGGGCATTGGAAGTCCACCCTGTTTTTTACAAGTTGATCCTATTTTGTACAGTTTTATCGTTGTATCTAAGCTATCAAGTATTTTTAACCGCTTAAAATATTCTAATCAATTTTCTAGATATAAGCAATAAAAGTCGGTGAGCTAGAAAAGTTCATAATAGAAGGCGCAAACAAAAAACTCAAAAAAAAGACTATTTAGCTAAAAATCTATCTTCTCCTTAACTTTTAACCAATCTTCTTCGAACTTTCAAATTAAGTCAATTTGAATCCTTTTAATATTTAAATATTTTTTAGAAAATTAAAACTTAATTTTTTATTTAATCTAATGTTTTCAATATTTCAAAACTTTAACGTTTAAAGTATTTTAAAGTTTTAAAGAAATATTTCCTAAAATTTGAGGCTTTTAGTTAAAAAATGAAGGAGAAGATAAATTTTTAATGAAATTTTAAATTAAAGAGAAAATAAATTGCAGTCAATACGTTTGTATCGGAAACTTTTTACACTAAAACTTAACAAAACTGTTGAGTTTTAGAAAAACTGACGTGCAGTCTGTACTTTAGGCTTTCAAATGAAATTCAATGTTAGTTTTTGTAAAAATGATGTTCCTCCCCCTTATTCCCTTTTTGTTGCTTTAAATGTGTCTCATTTAAAAAAAATCTAAATAACACTCAAAAAAAACTACTGTATATAATTTATATTTTGTATCTGATATAAATTTTATTATTCAAAATGTAAAAATTGTTGAAATTACAACATTTTCGTGTTTTTTTCTAAAAATATCAAAATCTAAAATTTTTGCCTAAAATTTAAATTCCAGGTTTTTCCAGGATTCCAGATTAATGGCCACCTTGCACATTTAGTATTAGTAAATACTTACTAAATAATTATTGATTTAAATAAAAAAAAAACAAAATAATAAACAGACTTCATTACAAAAGTACGTTTGATAAAAAATAACTTACTTTTGACACTTTTTTTTAGTCAACACAACAGTAAAACATAAAGTTAATTCATAAGCAACGAAAAAAAATTCAGCATAAATATGATTCGGCTTAAAATAATAAAAAAATAAATCAAGAATCGTGCAAGAAACCATAAAAGAAAAAAACAAACAACGAAAAAAATCACAAACAATAAAAATAAATAAAAATCATTCCAGCACCTTCCAAGGAACAGCCATAAAATCCGCTTTCAATCGGATAACTCGAACAATTCTTCAAAATCCCAGACACATTATCTCCGCACGATGGCAGCATTTCCCGCGCGTAATGTTTTTTCCGCTTGAGGGAATTGTGGGGATGAACCCCGTCGTGTAATGACGTCAGGTCGTCGACCCGGAAGCTCCTTGGCAGGCTGAGGGTGTTGGGCAGCATGGAGACGTCGTCGTTGTTGCTAGGTGACGTGGGTTCGAGGGTCAATGTGCGGATTTTTGTGTTTTTCTGGGCCGACTTGGCTGCGTTGAGGCGGCGATGGAACTCGACTGTGGTTCCGTCAGAAATATTTCAAGTAATAAAAATACAAATTAAAATATCATAAAATATTTTTGAGGTTTTTCATTAATTAAAAAAACAAATTTACATAGAATTTTTTAAGAGGTTTTTTTAAACATTTCAAAACAATTATAAAAAATCAGCAACTAAGATAAAAAGGTTATCAATAGAGTATTTTTGCATAATATATAAGCTTAAAGCGACACTTATTTAAAACTGTTACTTATTTAAATCCATATTATTACAAACTTTAATAACATTCTTAAACTTAAACAAGAACAAAATGTTAAAAACATAAAAAAAAAAATTCTGACGTAAATATTAAACTGTACACGAAATAAAATAAGTTTAAAGTTTGAAACTTTTCCTTTTAGATTATTTAAGTACATATTCTTTATAGATAAATACTAGATATTTTTATTTTCTCACTAAAATAGCTCTTTTTTTATCAAAAAATTTAGAAAAAAGTATTAAGAATTTAATGAAGAAACTTTTTATTAAACATCAGAAATAAATGTAAACAGCATTGAAATTTTAGAACAAAAAAAGTTTGGTGTTAAATATTTACATTACCAATTATTAAATGTTTGGTTTTTATTAAATATAATTGTTAAATAAAAGTAAATTTTAAAATAACAAACACTCTATTAACATCACACCTTTGATATACAAACATTTATTAAAAAACTCTTTTATTAGACTTCAAAGAGTTGAGAATGAACTAATGAACTTGGGAACAATGAAAAAAAAACTAACATTTGTCAACATTTACTTTAACATTGTCCTTAGTTTTAAAACTATCAAACATGATTAAGTGTTAGTAAAAACCAACGCATAATTCCTAAACGAACCTAGTCTTTTGGTTTAAACGTATTATTGAAGCAAACTAATAATTAATAACTATAAAATGATTAAAATTTGTAATTAAACAACTGAGGGTTAGTTAAATTGTTTATTTTACAATGCTTAGTTTATTTACGCTATAAACTTTTTTATAGCTTTAAAATTAAGTTGATTAAGCTAAAAATGATTATTACTAGTAGAACAATTAAAGAACAGATTTAAAAAGTGTAACTTAAAGATACTTACTTACCTTTATTTATACTAAATTTTAGTTTATTTACTTTGTGCTTTTAAAGTAGCTTTTAATTAAAATAAACATTTTTACTTAGAAAACTTTTTATCAATACTACTTTTAAGAGAATTTTCTTTTTGGTTTGTAATCATTATCAACTATCTTTACTTAACAACTCCTTATTTTGAATATGCCATTAAAAGTTGTTAAGTTTTTTTAATGTATGCTTAACAAATGTAAGAAAAACTATCATTTACAAGAAATAAAAATCATTTAAAATACAAAAACATAGCCGGAAACAATTTTTGAACTTACGTAAAGGAGATTGAAAACATTTACATACTAAAAAACAAGCAAAGAAACTAACCTTTACACAACTTAATTGTAAGGTAGAATAGTTACTAATTTTGCATTTAAAGAGAAAATAAAGGTATGCAAAGTATTCTAAAATACCTATTCTTAAATATTTAAAGCAGAACTTAAATTATTTAAATTAAAAAATGTAGCAAAACTGTAAGAAAGTTTTAGTAAAACTTTTATGGCATCAAAAACTTTGTATTAATATAAAATTTTGTATAAAGAATAATAATGTATATTTAAGAAATAATCTTATCAACTTTAGTTTTAATTTTAGCACTCGAAAAGGTTATATTTTTGTTAAAAATCGAGGTAGTTCTCTCAAAACAGAAAAGTGCAAAAGCTAAATGAGAGAGTATTATAGAAAGTAAAATACAAGCTAGCCAAGTCAGGTCGTATAATTTTGTTTATTAGATTGCGTTATAATATGTGTTGAGTACATGTTATTAAATTGGTAGTAAAAATTATTTTATATATTAGTCAGTGTAAATTAAGTTAGCAATCAACTTTTACGAGCCGATCATTCAGCTTTTTCAATGCCTGCGTTGTAGTTTGCAGCTTTAGATTTTAAAGTTTTGAAAACTTGTTTTTGTTGTTAGTTAGAATTTAAATAAAACAAAGCTGTTTATCATAGTTAAGCTTTATATTTATTGTTGTGAAGCTTTATACATGTGTTAGGAGGTTATTTGGCTCACTATATTTTTACAAACCTTTATTTAGGTAGTCTGAACTGGAGTAATCGTTTAAAATAGAAATTATTTCAGTCGCTGTTGAAATAGCAAGTGAAATAATATCAAGGTCTTTTTTTACTTTTATATAAAATATTTAGATGAAATACATTTTAATGTAAACAATTCAAGTATTTAAAATTTAACAAAACCTAGCTTTACGTTTCAAACTAAACTTAAAACATCTACAACAAAATTAAGTTGACACAGTTTTTTAACTCCTAACAATTAACCTGCACAAGCTTTAATCAACAGTTTTTTAAGTAAAAAATTGTAAATAAAAATAAAAATGTCGCAAACCTTGGCTCTCCTCACAGCTCATGAACTCGTCGCCCGACGATGACGTGTCTTTGGACGATGACGTGTCACTGTGACGTTGGTAGTTGAGCTCGTAAGTGGACAACAGTTTCGGATCATCGTGCTCGTCATACTTCTGATCGTGAACGTCTTGCAGAAGGTTCATGAAATCCTCGTCAGTGGTTGATGATGGCGCGCTGAAGCAGGTTTTTAATTTGATGTTTTGTTCACAAATCTTTTGTCACATAAAATTAAACAAGGCCACTTTTAGTTATGAAACGTACAAGATACTTGTTTCTACTTTCAATTGATAAAACATTTTTAAATTTAATTTTACCTTAAAATCCTTTTTTTGAGACAAAACTGTTTAAGCATAACATTTTTTAATGATGAACAATATATAACTTTGTTTTCACTTTTTTCAAATGAATTATACGTTGAAGGTTAATTATAAAAGGAGTGACATTGTACTGTCTCAAATTTCAGTAAATTATTTTTTTGTTAATGCAAAATAGTTAAAATAAAATTTCATAGTTATAAATTAGTTTGTTTACAACATTTCTGACATTTTAATGACTAAACAACATATTTGCAAAATCATAAACCTTTTAAACGTGTACTTACAATGTACTGCATTTTTATTACAAAAATTTAAAGCACTTAAACGAGAAACGTGTAACGAGTTGTGTACAGGCAAAATATTTTCATGATCACGCGGAAACGCGCAAAATAATCTCCGACATCTTAACAAAATTACCGAGATAAAAAGCGAACAAGCACTTGAACTGTTGCGCAGGTAATGAACAAATTGAGAATTACGAGCGAGACGGCTTGTTACCAGCACCGCGAGCCAGCCAGGCCATATTTGGACGTTTCTGCTCGACTTTTTAAGCTTGGCTGGCTTCCGAGCAAACAACAACGAAAAGTTGGCTTTTGTAATTGCTTTGTGTCGGCGAATCCGGCCTTGTTGTTTTGGTTGTGGTGTAAAAGACAAAAAAAAGAGGTTTTTTGAAGTTAAAACGCAAGGCGCAGTTTGCTTGAGCAATACTTTGTAACTGAAAAGTAATTGGTGTGTAAATGATAATGTATTTTTTTTTCTAAACTTTTATTACTCGACAAGTGTACGTACACTGGACAAAATTCACGTTTATTTGTTTTGATAAAATAACTTCACGGTCTTAGTAAGGTTACGAAAATTTTACGGTGCGCACAGCTCGTTAACACGCGATTTAAATCGTCAATCAACAAAATATAGTTTTCAGAAAAAAAAAACGTGCCATCCAAGCAGGAAATTTTGCACTACGAAACACACGTATCAAGTTTCGTCACTCGGTTCATGAATTTGTCATAAAAATTTCAATTGAAATTCTACACTGTCAAGTGCGCAAAAATTTCCTTTCAACAAGTTTTATTGTTTTTTTTTTCAAAATTAGTATGTAAACCTTGCAGAAAAATATGAGCTTTTTGTATTTTTCAAATCTATTTATGTAAATTTTTAATGGCAAGCAAAAAATATATACTTTTATAATTAAAAAAATTCGAAATAAAATCGTTGTTACTGTTGAAATATTTTTACAAATCAAACAAACTATTTAAAAAAACTTTATTAGCAAAGCTTATCATCTTAATTTTATTTTTGTTGAATGGTTTAGCTCTAGGCACATTAGTGTAAAAAACTTTTATTACAATTTCACACAAACAGAAGCAGAGATGTCGGGGGAAATTGAAGAAAAAATCGATACTATGACGCAATAATGGTCACTCGACGTCGTGTAAATATTTATTTTGATGCACTTATCGTTGTGTATTTGTATATCGTAAAAAAAAATAATCAAGCAAACACGATAATATGAAGTTATCAAACAAAGTTTTGTGTGGCTTTGGTTATTTAAAACAATTTTTAGTTTTTAAAGACTAAACAGTAGAAAACTGTCAGTAAAGTAATTAGTTTAGTTATATTAAACACAAAAAATCTTTACTTATGTTTACATTTTGTTAGTTTACATTATTATTTAAAATAAATCTAGTTTCTAACGAGTAAAATAAAATAAAACTGCCAGCACATTATTTAATTCAGTTATATGTAGTGATAAATAAAATAAGAATTTTTTACTATTGTTTTCATTTTGAAATATATTACGTACAAAATTACCTTAATCTTAATCCATTCTCATTTACATTATCCGGTTCTGCTTGAGTGACTTCAATGACTTCATCATTCGCGTTTTCTTCGGGAATTGTTTGAAATACATCAAAACTTTCTGTTAATTTAATAATTTTGATAGTCATAAAGTTTATAAATAACATGACATGTTTAACAAACTTTTTCCAAACATTTGTATCAAAAACCAATATAACAGCAAAAAACCATGACTACACTGACCTTTGTTATCTAATTCAAGATATCAAACTTTGAAATTATACTAAAGCTAATTTTTCTACCTGAAATCTTCAACTACAGCTGTCTTGAGAACTAATGCGTTATTTTTTATTTACTAAACACAATTCAAAAAATATACGTTTTATTAAGCTCAACGAGTTTATACACCAGGAAAAGAAAAAAAAGCTGATACGAAAAGGAATATATAAAAAAGTACCACTTAACAAAACTAAAAGTATGCAAGTTTTTATTGAAAAAAAAACTGAAAAAACAAAATGTTTTCAACATAGTCTAAAAACTTTTAAATTAGATTTTTTCTTTAAAGAATCTAAAAAACCTTTTGTTTTCTTTAAAACTATACGGTTTTTGCGAAGAAAAAATTAGCAGCAAAAAAACAAAAATATATACAATTAATAAGTTAAATTTTTTCAATAGGTAAATTCTTGTAGTAGTAAACCATAACAAAGTCAGTAAATTTTAGTCTAAATTTAAGATAATTTTTATAGTACAATTGTTTTTTAACAGCAGAAACAGAGATAAACAGTACAAACCTTTTTTAAAGTAAGTTTTCAAACTAAATTTCAATTTAATTAAACTAAACAGTAATCAAACTTTACTTGTTAACACAAAAAAACAAACACTTTTTGAAATAAACGTAATAATTAGCGGATGGGACGAAAAGGATGGTATATATTTTTCAATTTACTTAAATTGCACTAGTAAAATTGACATGATTCTGGTAAACTATTCACACAAGCAAAAATGTTAGCATTTCTAAACTAAAGATTGTTTAAGGTGGAAAAAAAATATTATTCAGTAACAACTTTATTATCTTCAAGATTTAGGTACGGGTGTGTACGAACTTTTGCAACTTTCACAATTTATTAGCAAACGATACTAATGATTGTAATAAAAAGCACTTACTAGATCGATGAAAAAAAAATAATTAGAATAAATTTAATTGTGTAAATTTCAACAATGGATTGAGAAAGAGTACAATTAAGATTAAAAAAACCATTAGTTGTATTAAAGTATCAGACATAAAAAATTAAAACAAATTATAAACGTTTTACTTTGGAAAAATTAAACAAAGCAACACTTGTCATTTGATAGTCAAATAGGCAGGATTGTAATATATGACTAAAAGTTCATGAAAAATAAAAAACAGAATGAAAAATGTCATATAAACGAAACTAATCGTAGTAAATATACCCTGACATAAATATAACTATATGTGGAACGTACAAAAAAAGGTAAAATAAAAGTACAAGTACCCGTTGAATACAGTAAACGCAGAATAAAAGTGTGGCCTAGGTCTTGATTAAGCGGCCGAGATTTTAGTGCCTAGGTCCAAAAAATATATATATATATATATACATACTAAACAGAGCAGTGTATAGTGTCTCAGTGGTCCGGATGTTTTATCATGTCCATTGTGATGTAGTGATGTGCCACCATAATACAGGTTCCCACCACCATCAGAAGGAGCCAGTCGATGAGAAACTCGAGCAAGGTGCATTTTGGCGCGAAACTCCACAGGTAGCGCTTGAAGCGAGCGGACATGGTCAATTTGTTTTCAGTTTCGGGGATTTCCGGTACAACGTTAACACAGTAAGCTGATTTCTTGGAGAACCATTTGAACGGGTTCAGAGTGAATTTGGACAATTTTTTTGTTTCAGTTTCGGGGATTTCTTGGGTGGCGACCTCCGGCGCTTCGGTTCCTACAAAAGAAATTTCTAAAAACGTTAATACATATTTCTTTTCAAAAAAAAATTACAATAAAACAAATCTATCTTGTTTGTTACTGTCTTATTCTAAACTGTTCTGACTATCACTTTAAACTTGTTTCTGTGCAACTTTTAAGACATCATATGTAGTATTTAAAAACGTAAAAACTGTTCAGTGAAAATTAAATATTTCAAAGTGTTCAGTGAAATTACTTAATGAGATGATTTAATCTATGTGTGATGTTAGTATTTTTCTTATTATTTAGAATAAGTAACTTAAAAAGTTTTTTTTTTAATTTTGGTTTTAATCTTAGCTTTATAAAATTATATTGAGTAAAATATTAACTTAGTTAGCCAAGATTTTTTGTTTGTATCAACTAAAGCAAATAAAAAATTTTTTTTTAAATGGTATGAAAAAAGTAAGTGTTTAAATATTCAGAGTGTTGAAAGTTGTGGTATTATTTCAGTGCTTTAATTTTGCAGTTTATTCAGAAAAATGAAAATTAACGTCAATTTACACGTTTTAAAAGTAAAAAAAAATGGTATACGGACTAGGTGAGTATAAAATTTTAATTCTAAAAAACACACAGTGTAAACTATACAAAGCAACAAACAACTCACTTTTCTCAGCATTTTTGTTCGTAGCAACACTTTTGTGCATCTGACAGAAGAACTCACCTGTAAAAATTTACATCGATCATTGAAACTTGAAACGGGATTAAAAGATTTGCGCTTTCAAGATACCAAAATATATGCTTATATACGTAGCAATAATGCGAGCTTATCTTAACAAAAGACTTTTGTTTTAAAGCAAAAGAAAAAGTTGAAAATTTTAAGGATTAAAGTTACAATTACTTTTGGCTTCAAAGAAATCAATATATATATATATACAAATATAACTCAAAAATAATTTAAAAATGTAAAAACATAAATCCAAGCTAATCTCAACATAAGGCTTTTGTTTTAAACAAACAAAAAACGGGTTGCCAAAAAAGCTTACATTGATTAATAATCCGCAAACAATAAAAACAATGGATTTCAGCGAAAAGAACAAACATCTGTTATAACAAAAAGAACAAACAAAAATAGCTGTAGGCAGGTTATTTGAAAAAGATCGCTAACGACATTTTAAAAATGACTTCATTAAATATTTAAGAGATTTCGGCACACGTACTTACGCTATTAAATTACCTTCGTGAAATTAATAATTCATTTTATTGAAGATGTCAGTACAAGCCTTGAATAAGTGAACAAATATTCTTAGTCCATAATTGTAAATGCTTACATGCATAAAAAAATTAGCTAAAAACATGTAATACTAGTATTTGATCTTAAAAGTTTTCCAATTATAAGTGTATTCAAGAACTTTTCTCAATAATCTTTAATACCAGTTGTACCACAACCTAATAGAAAACACATGTAATCATCGATTAAACGTAAAAATGTTAGATATAAGACAGTTTGAAAATGTATTAAACTGACTACGTGGTAACTATTATGTAAAAGCATCATTTAACAATAAACAAACAAAAACGTTTAAATTAGTAGTAAAAATCGGTAATTTTTTATAGCTCAAAGCTCAATGTCAAACTCGCTATTGAGCTAAACTAGTTGAGTGAACATATAGCAACAATAGCTTTTTATAATCATAACTTGCAGAAAAACATTTTCAGAAACTAACCGGTGCGCTAATGGTAGTATTAGTTGAAACAGTATAAACACTTTCCATTAGTAATTTTTAATAAAAAAATGTTCATATTGAGTAAAAAAAACTTTCTACAAAACACAAGGCCTAAGTTACTATTGATTTGAACTAGTTGAGTGAAGTTATAGCTATAACACCTTGTTTTAAACGTAGTTTGTATAAAAAAACCAGAATCATTAAAAAAGTTGATAAGAATCTAACCGGTGGGTTTGTGGTAGTAATAGTTAAATAAGCTACATCTACTTATCAAGGGAACAGGTCAAAACTGCACGAGTTACAATTTTGTATGGAGGATCAATGTTGCACGAGATTAAAAAATAATAAAATTAATTAGATACAAGCAACTAACCGGTGGGCTTGTGGTAGTAATGGTTGAAACTGTTGAGCGGCTGCTGGCAGTGCTTGCACACGAAGCACTTCCTATGGAAGAAGTGGTTCTCGCACTCTTGCTGCTGCGTCAGGTATATCTTCTGGTTGCAGAAGTAACAGAAGTTGCTGCTGTCCTTCTGCTCAGGCGGTTCGTTCTGTTTAAAATATTTTTTGAAATTGTTAAAATGAGACTAATATTGAGCTACATTGCATAACTGGTTATATCAGAATATGCGAAGCGATACATAGCTTTTACACTTATATTTATTATACATCAATCATAAACTCCAACTAACATTTTCTTTCTCCTCCACTTTCGTCCTCCTTCCAACCGTGCCGTAACTGACCTGCTGCTTCGGCCGAGTAGGAGCGTTCTTCATCAGGTTGTTCATCAGCCTCTGCCTCCTCTCAGTAACACTACCTCCCTCTTCGTCCTGACCTCTCCTGCCGTACAAATTGTTTTTGTTTTAAAACACCGCAACAGGTCATTTTTACTTATTGCGACTATGGAGCGGTCTTAACAGGAAACTGGTGTAAAATGATTACAAAAAAAATATTAGTTTTAAAATTACAACACTGGAATCTTTTTAAAATGAAATTATTAAATGAACAATTTGTTATTTTTTATAATTACTACTATTAAACACATAATCATTATTATCATTACTTATACCTGCCCACCCTGCAGCTTCCCGACCTCCTCACCATCGACTTCTGTGACGTCACAATGTTTCGCATCGACTGATTTCTGCGAAGCGAGTTTTCTTTCTGAATTTTTTCACCGTCAGGTGGTGATAGCGGTGTGAACTTGCTCAAGTTTGCCGGCTCGCCTTTGCTGAAAAAAAAAAGTTTTAACCTTTTAATTTAAAATATTTGTATTTTTTAGTTTGAATAAAAAGTTCTAGTCAGTACAACACTGGAATCTAAATTCCACTATAATCGCATTAGCATAAAGCCGTGTATTTAAAAAGTTAAACAAAATAATAACAAAAAAAGTTTGTGGGTATTACCGTTTTAATTGAAAATTAAAAAACTAAGTAAAAAGAAATAAGACTAACAAACGAGTTTTAAATACTTAAAGTATTGATAACTCATACTTTTTTTGTATCGTATTTTATAAGTATTTACGAAAATGAAATTTTGTTAAAAATAAAAAAATTGTTGCTTTGGCTGTATACATAAACTTTTACAACTTTAAACTAAAATTTTAAAGATTTCTATATATTTAACGTAGTTATGTTTTAATTTTATATAAGCTTGTTTTGGTTTCCATTGTAAATGTTAGTTTCATTTTTTAAAATAGTCTAAACATCTTTTGAAAACCAAAGTTACGTAGAGTTAAAACATAAAATCAAGGCAAATAAAAATCGATCAGATTTTGATAAATAAAAACAATTTAGATAAAACGAGATTACCGTAAACATTTGACGCGAACGAGCTCTCGAAAACCGACAAGTTTTTTTTTGATGTTCGCAGTTTTAAGTGCCACTTATAATTTGGTAGTGCTATTGTGTCAAAATTGTGAGTTTGCGACTTGGCTTACACTAAAATTTATTTATTTTTCATACAAACATCCAAGTTAACCACGTTTTGCAGCCAACAAACATCGAAAGTTAAGTTAAAACTATCGAGAGCGGTTCGACGCATCTTAAGACAAATATAAACAAAACATCCGTTAGAAGGTGTCAAAGTGCAAAAGCGACGAAAAGTTACACGACATGTTGTAAAAATATTCAGTGTTTTACTGAAAATATAAACAAAAAGTTTATATTATCAGTAAAGTCCTTAGTAAGTTTTTTAAAGTAATTAACAAATTAGTATTTATATGTAGACTGCTAGAAAAGAATATTTCAATAGTTAGTATATAATTAAGCTTTGTAGCTATCGTTTAAGCATGTCAAACTTTATAACTAAAACTAACATGTTATCTATCATATAATTAACATAACAAACTCTATGTATACACTTTTCTCATATCTATTCTCAATTATCAAACAAAGAATTAAAAAATTAACTTAAAAGTAATGAATCAGTTATAAAAAAAAAATTCAAATAAAACATAAGATTAAGGTACAGTAAAATACCTACCAACTTTATATAATTGAATTAAACAACGTATGACTCAAGTGTTTTAAAAGTTTGAATTTGTGTTAAAAATTTAACTAGAAAAATTTAGCTTTTAGTAGTAAGTATTAAAAGTATATGTATTGAAAACTCTAAAGAGAGTTAAAAATAATCATTTAAGAGTTTAAAAATTGATTAAGTTAAAGTGAAAGTAAGAAAGCTTCAAAACTGTCATTTTAAACACAATATTAATTTTTTAAGTGAACAAATACAACTTCTTAGTTTAGCTTATACCTAAGAGATAAAAAAACTATTAAATTCATTAAAAAATAAATTAAAATGCATGTAAACAACCTTTTTATCATTTAATATATTTCATCTAAATCTTTATCTGTATGAAAGTATTTATACAATAACATATTATCGTTTTTTGCAGAAAGTTTAAGTCAACTTTTTGTATAAAACTTAAAATGCTTAAAGTATAACTACTTATAAGCAGAACTAACAAATGAAGATGTGTTTTGCATAATGAAAATAAAAAGCTAAAAATAAACTACCATGAATAAAGGCATTAAAAGTATTAATAAAAACTAACTCGTTGCAGGAAGTATTAAGTAAACTTGTATATACAAACTTTTATGCTATATTGCTTAAGTGATAACTACTTACAAACATAACTAATAGTGAAACATGCGTTTCGCGTAACGAAAGTAAAAAGCATTAATATTTTCATTTATTAAATTTTAATTTAAACTAATGAAATTAAACTATTTATTAAACTAAGAATTAAATTATGATTTATTAATACTAACTCGTTGTAGGCTGGGTTTGAAACCTCGTACTTTTTGTTCTTCCTCTTGAAAATATTCAACGAAGGCTTCGGTTTCTTCTGCTGACCGCTTTCGTTTTCCCCCTGTTATGACGTAATAATGTACTGAAGACAAACTGAAACATTAATTGAGTGATGTGACTTTGACTTATAAACGATTTTTTACTTCACTGTTTTTGGATAAGTGGAAATGTCAACACAGTGTTGTATAAGAAATGTTTTAACTGTGCACAAAATTATTCATTGAGTGATTACTCAGTTATTTTACTTCACTTAGAACGCTTCTTGTTAAAATATATTTAAACACGAAATTTATGAAATTAATACATAAATATAAAGTTTTCAAAAAAAACTAAAATAACCCTAGCATAACCTAGAGTTTAAACAAAAACTACTACTATAGATAATTTTTTTTTAGGGTAATTAATAAATTAGATCCAAGTTAGCACAGGTTTAAAACAATAAATATATGTTTTAACTCAATAATCAAAGAAAACATCTATGGAGCATAAGTCTAGACTTTCTTATGTAGTAAGACAAACTCAAGTTAACATGAGATAAATCATACCAATTCGTTCGTTAAACTACAAGCTTTCAGTAGACTGAGACCCAGGTTTCGTTCTTGTTGAAACTTGTCAGTAAGTCGCAACCGAAAAACCTGGTAACATGACGTGAAACGTGATAGACCGTTTGTTGACTAAAGACTGCGATTTTTTCGTTTGCAACTTACTGACGAGTTTCATCAAGAACGAAACCCGGGTCTCAGTCTACCGAAAGCTTGTACTCTAATGATCGAATTGGTATGATGAACCTCGTGTTTAACTCAATAATACAAAAAGTTCTAAATTTAATAATCACAAATTAAGAACTTACACACCACACTATTGTAAAGCTGTGCAAAGTTAAACAACTGGTTTACTTAGAGTTCTCTAAAATATAGAAAATTATTATACTTATATTATTATCCAGTTTTTGTTTTTAGTATATACATAGTAAAAAATAGCGCAATAATTTTGCATATGTATTTAACATTAAGTCTTGAAATAAAGAAATTATAAGTTTTTATTTTTTACCAAAATAGTTAAAAACTATTTTTCAGCAAACTAGTTGTCTTTGATAAAAATTGTAACAGCTAAACTTTTTTCAAGTTAATTAGATATCAAAAATTTAATAACATACTAAATAAAACTTTTAACAAAAAAGGTTTCAACTTAGTAAAAAAATTACAGTTGACACCGCATTCAAAAAATATCGTGATTGAATTGCTTGTTGCACAGTGACTTGAAAAAAATATAAAAAATACTTCATTGACTAGAGGTACACGGGCGATAAGGCTACTTTGCAATACTTTTAATATTTGAGTGATGATCAAATTTACAACCCGATACATTCATAAGGTAAGAGGAGACTTTAAGTTTTTTTTTTTTTTGGGGTACGGTCAAATTGTACATCACAAGCTGTTACAAACAAAGCACAGGAACCAACGTTGTTTTTCTGAGGTCGCTTCTTGGACAGGTTGAGGTACGCCTTCACCTTGTTCAGGGCGTTTCTCTTCTTGTCGTCCTTGGGAGGATCCGCCTCGTGATCTCCGTTCTGTTCGGCCATTGTGACGTCACTGTCCGGTTTGTACGGGACGGGCGTCTCGTCTTTGAACTTGTAGTAGAACTATAGAAAATATTTGTTAAGTTTTTAATGTATGAAGAAAAAATTGTTTTAATTAATGTTTCATGTGTCTTTACTTCGTCTATATTTCGTGCTTGTTCTATTCAAATAAACATATTTTTATTTAACTGTTTTTTGTCTCAAATCCAATGCAAATAAAAAAACTGCAATTTCTAAATATTCTACAAGTAGAAAGGAATTTGCAAAAAAAACACTAATAAATTTTTGTGAAGTTATGTGACTACATTTTATGTTTTTTTACATATAGTATGTTATTTTTACATTCAGTATGTTAATTGCTTGGTAAAAATATGATAAAAAAGCAGATGTTTGCAATTAAAAAGTTGAATTATTATTACAGCCTTGATATGGTCAATACTTGCCTTGATTTAGTCAAAATAACTTTATAAAAATATATTATTTTGCTGCTAAATAATGTTCTTAGTATAGTAATTTTCAATACTTTTATACACAAAAAGTTGATCAACTTCTTTTGTAAAACATACTCATAATTTTTTTTTTAACCTAGTCAAGTTCAACACCACAACAAAAATTCTCACCTGAATCACGTACGACTTGACTTTGAACGCGTCGACCTGCTGAGGAGTTTTGGAAGCCACTTCCCTGCCGGTGGTGGACGGGTAAATATTCAAGTGCTGCTGAGCTGTGTCGAACGCCTGTAGTTTTTTTCATTTGTGTAGTTTTCATATTAGAGACAAAAAATACATTGCAATATGAAATTATACAGCGGCGTAAGTGAATGATCTGAAATTGGAGTCATGAGCAATGCTTTTATGAAAATGGTCGCTCGAAATATTTTAATTTTACAAAACAAATTGTTATTTAATTAAAAGACATTATAGAATTATTGGTATAAAAACTTTTTTTTTAATAACTGGAAATTAATTAGTTTGAAAATACCCTTTTGTTAATTACAAAATATAGTTTCATCTATCTTCAAAACTTTTTAGTGCTAAAAATCTTTAAAATAAAAGTCTCCTGTTTATAAATTGGTCAGAATATAAATGCAACATTTTTGTATGAATTTAAACCACTTATTTGTCAACAAATTGGTAGTCGAAATATGTTTATGCTCCATTAACCTAAAAACAACAACAAAGAATTTTGCAGTAAAATTACCTTTTCACGTGTAAAGTTAAACTGGTTCAAATTTTCAATGCAGCTTTCAGTCAAGTCTGCTTTATAACTGACTTGCCTACGTTTTACTTCTACCCCAACAACTATAAACAGGCAGCTAGTAGTAATAAAAATGTTCAATGTATACGAGTCTAGATCTGAGCTTTTATTTTAAGTAGCATCAAATAGTTGCAGTGTGGATCGTGGTTTTTTTACAGACTGGTAAGTAGAAGTATAACAAGTTCATTGATATTTTTATTACTAATATGATACTCGTAAATACAAAACTATAACACTATTAAAAGTTCATAAAGCAGCTAGCTCGCTTTAAAACTAATTAGTAAGTATAACCTTAAATGTGATAAAATATACTTTTACTGTTAACTTTTGGAAAAGTTGCTATAAAGTAAAAAATTGTTATGTAAGACGGTGGACTTCACGATGTGCACACAGAAAAGCTTGTCAATTTTTTTTTTTCAAATGAAACTTTCCCCATCTTTTTTATCACATAAAACTATATATATAACATAAATTGACAGCTCTTAAAAATTTATCTTTGTGTGAAAACTTAAAAAACAATAAAAAAAGTTTTTAAAATAACAATACAACTTTTTTATAGTCTAATGTGCATAGAATTTACTTTCAATTATTTTAGTGTGCACCGCTTTTGAAAAGATCTAAATTAAAATTTACTTTAAAAAAAAACTAGGATATATATAAAATATAACTCTTAAATCATTCAAGGACAGAGTAAACGTTGTTTTGTGATTTTTTACTGGCATATGATAGGTTAAGATCGAACAATTCTTATTTTTAAAACCCAACGCATTTCTAACAAAAAACAACAAACCAGCTGGTTATTCTTGCACACATCCTCGGGATCCAGCTTCGAAACGTCTATCAAGTTGGGCCTGTACGCTTGTATCAGCGCGCAGTAGGCCAGCCCGCTGTGCCAACATGTGGACATGTCGAACACGCGCAGGTCGCTGTTCAAACAGTGGAATGACCTTATTGACATGCTGCACCACTTCACCAGCTCCAGCACCTTGTCGCTGTCCTCTTTGTTGTCTGTGTGTATTAAAAATGTATTTCATTGCAACTAAATTGACTTAACGTTTGTTTACTATTTAAATTTAAATTGCAAAAATCATGACTGTCTTATATATGCAAGCTGCATAAGCATTACTCTCCTTTTTCTTACATGTGTATCAGAAAAAAAAAGTATTTTAATGCAGCTAAATTGACTTAATGTTCGTTTACTATTTAAATTTAGGATTCGTTTTAGTTCGTATGATAATATTTTTTAGTCTCCTGTTTAGTTTTGGATTTTCAATATTTTCATTCATTTGTTTTAAATATTTTTTTAAGTTTTACTTAAAACACAAGAGCTCTGCTATGCTAAACAATGTGATATAGTTGAAATCTGTTAATAAAATCTGCGACACTGAAGATAAAAAATGTTTTGTTTTTAACTTAATTTTTGCGGATAAACTGAGTTAATGCTCTTTTACAGATAAAATTTCACTTTAGAACATCAATGCTGTTTAATAAAGACAATCTACATAAACTTGTAAGTGTTAGCTTGAAAAAATTATCAACATACGGTAACATGCCTCAATGGTTTGGCGCGTTTGCCATTTAAGGGCCTCAATAAGTATCATTATTATATTCTAAATATGAAGGTTTTGTTTTATTTTAATTTAAAAATATAAAAACTTCACATTTATGTATCAAAAAGAAAAATACTTTAAGTAGCTTAAAATGATGCATTCAACTTTTAATTGGAACACGCGTATTTATTTTTAGTACTACGAGTTTGTTTAAGAGGTGTTAATTATATCACAATGTTTCTACAAGTAGGGCTTTTAAGCTAAAAATTAAGTTCTTACATAGCATTTAAAATATAATTGAAAAATATTCAAACCCAAAAACAAAACAAAAGATTAAACAAATTAACATCTTATTAACTAAGACAAATCGATACAAAATATATAGTTTAGCAAACTTATTTTTAATATTCAACTTAAACTATATCAACTTAAACGTTTAGTTTCAAATTTAAGAGCTACTATAAAGTTAATCTATAACATAAATTTGCTGACTTTACAAAAAGCACTTGTCAAACTTAAAAAATATATATATATAAATAAAAGTATAACATTATAAGTGTATCTTGTACTCTGGTAACACAGGCAAATATAGTTGCTTTCCTAAAATTATAAAAATTAACTGACCAGTAAACTTTAAGATTAATTTTGAGTTCCATATCATTTACTAATTGAATTGTAGAATGATAAACTGCAAATTTAAAATAGCTATCATCGCTTTGACTTAATTTTTTTTGCAGTACAACTTATAAATCAATATAGATAAATAAAAAAGTTTTATTTTTAAGCTCGATAACTCTCATATATCTAAAAGTTTAGACGCTTAATAAAATATAAATACGAAATAAGCTTCATCTTGATCGAAAAGCAGTTTCATTTTGAAACCGCATTTAAAAATATGATTGAATTTTTTTATTGCACAGCGATTTTGAAAAAAAAAAAAATAACACGGCTTCATTGGTTGGAGGTACTCGGACCACTAGGCGGCTTTCGAACTAAACTCTTTTTTGAACAAGTAAGTTTTTTACTTTTAGCTTTCGAATTTTGTTTAGAACTACTCGGCTTATTAGGCGAATCCGCAATAGGTACTTTTTTAGCATTAACTCCGTTGTTTTTAACATTTAAACTTTGATTAACAGATAACGTTTCAGCTTTTTTGGTAACACTATTTACTTTTGGATTACGATCGAATTGTGTTTCATATTGGCTATTTTGCGATTTTGTAATAGTTGAGTTTGTGACGCTTTCAACTTCCGAGCCACGACCGAGCTCTTCATCACAAAAAGACTTAGAAATTACTTTTGAATTTTGATCAAGTTGCACATTACAAATAGATCTACGTTTTCCGTTACTCGACTTATTAGGAGAATTCGCACTAGGTGTTTTTTTAGCATTTACTCCACTGTTTTTAACTTTAAAACTTTGATTAGAAGTACTCGGCTTACTAGGCGAATCCGCAATATATGCTTTTTTAGCATTAACTCCGTTGCTTTTAACTTTAAAACTTTGATTAGAAGTACTCGGCTTATTAGACGAATTCGCAGTAGGTATTTTTTTAGCATTAACTCCGTTGCTTTCAACTTTTAAACTTTGATTAGAAGTACTCGGCTTATTAGACGAATTCGCAGTAGGTATTTTTTTAGCATTAACTCCGTTGCTTTTAACTTTAAAACTTTGATTAGAAGTACTCGGCTTATTAGACGAATTCGCAGTAGGTATTTTTTTAGCATTAACTCCGTTGCTTTTAACTTTAAAACTTTGATTAGAAGTACTCGGCTTATTAGACGAATTCGCAGTAGGTATTTTTTTAGCATTAACTCCGTTGCTTTTAACTTTAAAACTTTGATTAGAACTACCCGGCTTATTAGGCGAATCCGCAATATATGCTTTTTTAGCATTAACTCCGTTGCTTTTAACTTTTAAACTTTGATTAAAAGTACTCGGCTTATGAGACGAATACGCAGTAGGTATTTTTTTAACATTAACTCCGTTGCTTCTAACTTTTTGATTACGACCTAATTCTGCTTCATGTCGACGATTTTGCGACGAGGTACTCGGTCTATCACGCGATTTTGCAATAGGCATTTTTTCGACTTGCCCTTTGGAACTTTTACCTTTTAAATTACTAAAATATTGTGCGTATTGTTTGCGCTTTTGCGAGTTTGTGTCAGATGAATTTGTTTCACTACGATCAAGTCGTGTACCGCAATTATACCCACGTTTGTCACTGGCAGCCTCGTTCCTGATGTCTTCCAGCGTCTTGATGGTCCTGTCCGACGCGTAGTAGTCCACCACGTCAATTTTCCTCTTCGCCGACTCCCCTATCCGCTTGTAGCGCGTGTCCGGGTCTGTGACGAGTAAATTTTTGTTAACGTTTGTTAAAAGTGTGACTATTTATTCTTGCATATCAAACACTCGAGTTATATTTAATCACACAACTGTAAGCTATCAATTGTCTACTAACAAAAAGCATCAGTTTGTTCATACCAACAACCTGTTACACCTTACTTATTATTTTGTAATAAGTTTTACAGTTTACACAATAACTTGTCGTTTTTTTTTTCATATTTTGAAACATTTTTTAGGCTGATTACTTCTTAATGAAAACATATGTACTCAGCATTTTATTGTACAAACTACCAACCGATAGTGTAGGCGTCCTGCGGTTCCTTGCTCTTGTCTTTCTTGCACGTTTTAACACTCTTCATGTCCTGACACATGCAACCGTGCAGTTTGGAGTAGATGTTTTCTCGTAACCTCAACACGTCAATCTCCACATCGATATCCGAACCTGAAAAGAATTAATTTGTAACGATGTACCATAAATGAGTAATAGCTCAACAAATCCTGTTTTATATGCAACCAATTTGTTTTTTAGCTCTTCAAAGTGAAATCAGCATTGGTTTGTTAACAGCTAACAAACTTTGCATAAAAAACGTCTTTTTTAATGTATAATATACATTTTAAAACGTTCTAATCAAGCAAAAAGATATCAAAGTAAGGATAGTGAATAAATATTACAAAAATAAAACTTTCAGACTTTTTAAATATTATAATTTAGAATAAGATATAATATTTAGTGATCTACTAGATCCAATAATTTCGAATCCTTCAAGATAATACCCGGATGGATCCGGTAGATCGCTGACTGCAATGTAAAAATATAAACAAACTTTCAGAGGGGTTGTTCAGGTGCGGGTATCCGGACCACCAGTGCTTGCACATCCACGCCAGATCAAGCGCCCCCAAAAATCCCCTGCTTGCACCCGTGCCCAGCGGCCAAAATGGCTGTTTTCGAAATTTTTATAAATTCAATTATGCCTTGCGCGCATGATAAGATTTATCATTTAACTCATTATACATATTTTTTTAATAACTTTTAACCAAAGCATTATTACCGCTAGAGATTATTTGCCCAGCGGCCAAAATGGCTGTTTTCGAAATTTTCATAAATTCAATTATGCCTTAATATGACAGAGTTTACCAAACTAGTTTTCATAAAAGCCCCTTTGGTCAAAACTTAAAAAAAAAGTCGCCCCCGTTTACTACTTAATTACCAATTTATTTTTTCACTACCTCATTAGTTAACACTCCTAATAGCTAAAACCGCCCATAAAAAGGGAACCCTGCATTATACACACCACAAGCTTTATCAAAGAACAACATACAGTTTAAAGCTTATGTTCTAACTTTTGTAGAAACATTGTTAAACCAAAACGTTATTACTGCTAAACTGTTATTTAAAAAAAGTCAAAAAACAAACTTCTACGAGCGCATCTCCCACAAGAGCTAATAATAACTTCCTTCCGTTTCTCTCCTCAAAACGAGACGCGTTCTTTCGTTTCATCCTACATAATATTTTGCACTCAAACAGTTGTATTTGTTAATTTAAATTAAACCATAACATTAAACCCATGAAAAATTCAAAAACTAAAATAAACATAAAAATAATAAATTTTGACCTCAAGTCATTTATTTTGCAGATTGAAGAATTAAATTATTTAATTTTTATCATAAACAAACATTTTGGTGAAGTCCAAAATAGCAATGTCGTCAAAAAAACATTTTTGACCACAAACTTTAATCTTATGAAAATAATATTTAGTAGAATAAACAACTGGTATACTATCAAAATCCACCCGCGTTCAAAATCAACCCAATTTTTTTTAATTTATTGATTTGTTTTATATATTTTTTGCATTTATTTATTTAATTTTTATTTATTTTTCACTATCACTGTTACCCCTAACCCTTACCCTCGATCGGTAAGCGGTTTTCGAATTTGACTGGGTGGATTTTGAACGTGTTCCAAACAACTAATTCATTAAATCTTTTTCATAAAAACCAAAATGCGAAAAATTTTAACAAATTCAAACATTGTGGTGAAGTCGAAGATGGCGATGTCCTCGCCCCCCTTCCCGTTGTCAGCGAACTTGCGTTGGGGCAGCAGCCCGTCCGTGGCCCAGTTGGCCACTGTTCTCGTGAAGCTCTTCATCCGGCCCATGTCCACGTTGGTGGGGTGCAGCAGGTCCAAGGAGTTTTCCAGGTCCTGCATTTTTTTAGTGTGTTTTTTCAATTGATCTTTTTTTAAATTAGACAGTAAAAGTTCTGAGCTTATGTTCATGTAAGGATACAGACTAGAATTTGTTTGACAGATTAAACTTAATGTGTTTAAAAAACATGATTTTTTTTGTCGAACCGAGTACAGTTCACAAAATATCATTTGAGAAATGAACTCAGTATGAGTTAAAGTTTAAAACTTAGCGAGCACTTTTTTTATACGTTTACCTTAAACTGTATTCTCTTTATAGAAAAAAAAATCAATTTACAAAAAAGTCAAGACTAAACGGGACACAAAGTTTATCTTGCTTTTAAAAACTTCAAACCGACAAACAAACCTCTTTCAAAACTCCGAAGTTGAGGAGGTTTTGCTTCTGGGCGGTCATGACGAAATAGTGGGTTTCTCCCCTGTAATAAACGCAATTCTCAAGCGTGATGTTGAACTGATCAAGTAGCGACTGTTGAAAAAATTAATTGTATAAAACTTTATCGCAATTTTAAAAATACTAACTAATAATTATCCTTCTCTTGATTTCTACTTGCTGATGTACTACTAAGGTTTTTTTAGTATGTAATTATATTGATTACCATAGTTATTAAGATTATGATCTACTACAAATTTGTAGACATTAAATACAACAAAACTAAATAGTAATTAGCAAAATAAATTCTAGTTATAGGATTAGCATGTTTTGAAATATGTTACACTTTCATTTTAACATAAGAGCTCAGGTGTTTATTCAATGTCGTGCTCAACCTCTTAAGTGTTAAAATAATTAGTTTGTGCTCTGATAAAACACTAACTAACTGTCGTTTTCATACAAAAAAAACTAAATCTCGTATCATAATAATATAACAGCCTGTTAAGTACAAAAGTGTAAATATTACTGAATGTGCGTCAGTTTTAAAACTGAACAACCACAAATTTGTTAATCCACGAATTTATATATAAAACAATGGTTCACTCTACTCTAATAAGATTGCTGAGATCCTCAGCTACAACAAATACCTGAAGGTTAAAAAAACATTTATGGAGACATTAAGGCTTAGTTCAAGTTTACAAAAACTATGTTTATAAACATAACAAAAACTAATAAACATTGGTAAATCGAACAACTAGTTAAGAAAACCAACATCGAATTTTTCCTGTTTATACTGGCGGGAGACGCTTATTTCTTCTGTTCTCGAGTCCTCCTGCTTGTTCAGGTTCTCGAAGTTGCAAGTTATTCCAATCGCCCTGTTTCCACCTTGTTTTATCTTCTCGAAACCTGTCAAGTATTAAGTTTCAGTCGTAAATATTTTCCTTTTGAAAATGTATATGTCTCTGTAATTTTATGAGAATGATGCGTTTTTATTAAAAAATTATGTTGCAGCATATTAAACTTCTATACCTAATTAATCCAATTTCAACATTTAAAACTCCAAAAATCGTGTTAACAAAATCTAAATTTTAAACAATTGCAAAAGCAATTAAAGTTGCTAATCTGTCAAACAAGGAAACAATATAACGAATTTCACCTTCAAAAGTGTTCTTTCTTGCGTCGGCACCGATGATTACATCGAAGGTGAATTGTGAAACTGTGGAAGTCGAAGGCTCTATTTTCGCTTTCCATTCTGTGTGTTGATCGAATATGTTTACTATCATATTTATTTATTTATAAACAATAATTCATATTGAAAAAAAAATCATGTTTGCTATCTGTCACACTATTGCAGCAAAAAAAAAACATTGATTGCAATTTTATTTTGGAAAACAAATACGTTTATATGTTGATGTCAGACTTTTATATGTTTTTACATTAAACTTAAAACAATAGTTAGTTGATGTAAGTAAAATAACATTATTATTAAAATCAATGTTATTGAAATTTAAAATGTAAGAAGATAATTTATTTATAATCTTCGAAAAAAAGTTTAGCTGCTACATCTAAATTTGAGGTATTGGTAAAGGTTACAAAAAATAAAAGAAGAAAACCACAAGCTATTTTGCAATATATGTTTATGTACTTAAAAATACATTAGTGAACTTATAGGTTAAGATTTATCAATTTAGGTATACCTACTTAAAAAAAAGTTGAACACACTTTAAATATCGTTCAAACATTACACATGTAAAAGATGTATTATTAAAACAAAGTTTAAAATAGCATTAATTAAAATAACACATAAAGTAAAAATAAACTCATAATGAACGCTTTATACTATCTTTAACTATTTACTTTATTACTTGCATTTTATTTTACCACTACTGCCAAATGACTTATTGTTGTCTCTTTATTTGTATGGCATTTTACATCAATCATTTAATTTGTAAACTTATTATATAAAAAAAAATGGATATATATCTTATAAAATTCTATTTTACTTTTCTATTATAGATTTTGTTTTGAGAATAAATCAACGAAATTTTACAAAATTTTAAAACCATAAAATGAACGTGCATTGACAAATATGAATCATTTAATTTAATATGTATGGATATAACTTATTAAAAGCTTATCAAAAACACATGAGTCAAACTTTTAACATGAATTTACTTTCCTTGAAAAACATCATGTGAACACTATTTTTCTGAAGGCTATATCTAGCCTAATCAATTACACACACAAATAAATAAGCGTCGGAATTGAGCGTATTATATTTCACAAATATATAAAAATTATTTCGGAGGAAAAACTTAAGTGACTAATAAACTAAAATTGTATAGTTTTGTTAAAAGGTAAAAATTAATTTGTATTTAGTTTTTTTGCAACTAAGCTATTTATACTAGGAAAATTGAAACACTTTTCTACTAAGGAATAAAATAAATACAAATTAATAAAACAATACCTACATCTGGAAAATTGGGTAAACAGAAATACTTTATCACTATGAAGTACAATAAATATTCCTATTAAAACAAACTAAAAACTAAATTAATGTAAATACAACTAATTAAACAGCCCTCAAATAAATGAAACAAACCTTCATCGGGTGTACTGGGTGGAATGAGGCCAGCGTATTTGACATCGGTGTGATACTCAATGCCGAATATCAGCAATGTTTTCAGCAGCATCAGTTGAAGCTGTTTGATACCCACGTGATCAAGTTGGCCGGAACAAAACTTGCCGAAGAACTTTTTGCCGGCTAAGTCCTAAATTAAAATAACTCATGCTTATTGTAAATGAAGTGAATTTTAGCGAATGAAAACTGTTTGCCTTGAATTAAATTTTTTTTTAGCATCATACATTAAATTATGATAAAAAAGTTTATATGTTTATTAATGAGAATTTTTTTTTGCTTATCTTACTTACTTATTGAACTACAGTTAATCGAAACGTTATAAGTTTGTTTATCAACTTGTAATTTTATAACTTTATAAAGCATCTGAATTAAATAAATTTTATATAACATAGACTTGATTTTAAATTTGATAAAAAAAATAAATAATAGTATAGCAAATAATCAAACCCTGATATCCTGAATGAGAAAGGGCCACAGATGAAGGACGTTGTTCCTTGTGAATTCCTTTCTCATCTCTATAACGACCACTTTAGCACCCAATGTGGCCATTTCAATAGCCGCCCTCATCCCCACCGGGCCCCCACCAATCACTAGCACCTAGCAACGGTTGTTAGGGTGAAAAATTTATTGGTTACTTATCATATAATTTTTTTATAATGTATAACAAACACAAAATATAACATTTTTGAAAAGAATCTTAGTTTTCAAAAAAATAATAACAAGGATTGCGAGAGATTTTTTTTTAAATAAAATTAAGGTGTTTTAAAATTAAAGTAATTTAATTTTTTTTATTCTAAAAAAAAAATTTAAGATAAAAAACTTTATTAGATAGTATAACAATATCGAAAGAATACTGTAAAGTTTAAATTGTTTAAAAAATGTTTTTTCTAGTTTTGATAGATTTTTCATATCTAATCGAAAATTTATCAACTGAAATGTAAAAAATCTTTCAATTCTAGGTTTTTTAGATATTTTCGTTTAAAATTTCAGGTTTTTCCATGTTTTTTTTTTGTTTCTCAAATTCCAGGTTTTTTCATGATTCCCGGTTTTTGGCTACCCAGATAAATGCAATTGTTTTTCGATAACTTTTCATTTCAATGAAATTTTTTCAACAGTTTTACTTTCAAATTTCATTTATCTCTAAAACTAGTAAAACGTCTTTCTTTAAAATCTGTTAGTAAAACTCTTAACATAATATATCAATAAAATAACTTTAAACATTCAAAAGTCGGACAGACTACAATAACAAAATGTATTAATGACATTTAAAGAGAAAGTCATAATATTGCACGTGAAGTCAAAACTCCAAATAAGCGAACGACTGATCAATTTACATTATTACGTCACAGAGTAAATATTACGATCCATTGTCGGCTCGAAAGCAAAACGTATTCGTGCGAATTCGCCGTCAAAAGTTTATGTTAGTTTTTCAGTCACACGAGTGTTATGATCTGCACACGCAATACGTAATATTTTTTCAAGTTTAAAAACACACAATGGCTTCATTCATAAAAAGTGAGGTGATTTGTATGATTAAATCGGCGCGCCTAGGACAAATTAAAAGTTCAGCGTAAACACATGATTAAATTCAATGTAACCTTGATTAAATTTAACACCTGAAGCTAAATGTAAGCTGACAGTGTATTGGAATTTTTTAATAATACTTACACGCGTTACAAAGATATAAGATGATGTATTTGTGTGGGCTAGGAGCCATTAAGAACTTTTAAAATAAAGCCATAAAAAGTTTTAAATCTTTAAGATCAGCAAGTTTTTGAGACATCAACACAAATTATCTTCTATCTGGTAAAACCTGTTTTGTTACGGCTTTTTTGATAAATGGGCAAAAAATCGTATGCAGAGAAAACTATTCTGTTTAGAGAGAAAAAATACAATTTTTTTTATACATATTCTAATCTTTCAAACATACTTCAACATAAATTTAATTTAATTGAATTACAACTAAAAATGTTCCGATTAAAAAAACCTTAATTAAAATTTCTTTGTTTCTGAAGATTATCTTCAAATTTCATTTTAACTAATTGCTCAAATAAAACTTAACTCAGTTGTTCTAACGCAACACAAAAAAAAACTATTACAAAATTTAAACAGATTATAACTATATACTTAAAAACTAACATTAGTATTTACAAAACTAGTTATTATAGATAATCACGCACCAAACAAGCTTTACCTACGTCATTTAATCGATCAAAAGCGGCGAAAACCCAATTTTCCCAATTCATAAAAGCCTTTGTAGTGGCAATACAAAACTAACAGCGATGTTAACACAAATTAAATGAGCTCGTGACAAAATTAACGCGTACACGCAAGCGTATAACACAAGGTGAACAAAAACATCACATGCGTCTACTCATGCGTTAATAAGTTACCATCAAGTTTAACTCACCAAAGTTAAAGACATAACATTTTTTAAAATTAAGTTGCTTAAAAATTACATCAAGGAGTAGTTATATGTCAATTTTTCTTTTTTTATCTCACAAAAGTTCACTAGAATTAAAATCTAATTAACATTGCTAAAGTATCTAATCATTAATCCACTCATGCACTAAAAAATTTAAACTTATTAAACTACTTAAAGGCATATAAGGTGCTTAGAATATGGATAAAGGAGTTGTTCTTATAAAAAATTTAAAAAAATTATGATCGTGCGAAAACGCATCTAAATTAAAAGTCAATTAACATTGTTGAAGTATCTGTTCAATTCAATTTTTTTCAACTTATAGTTAAAAGAGGTCAGAAAAATCAGTGTGGGCAAAAACTAATATAGAATATTTCAAAATTTACAGAAATGACAGAAATTTATGTTGTTTTTGAAGTTTTTTTGTTGTAAAATGCCACCCTTTTGTGTACTGGATAGCGAGAAGTACATTGTTCGGCTTTAACTTTGCATCTCTTTAAAATTCTACACAATACATCACTCCAACTTTCATATCTAAACACAAGTCGTATGCGATCAAGAAAAATTTAAAATATATTTAAAATTGAAAAAATAATAATAATAAAACTAATACAGTTTATGACTATATGTCTAAACAGCAGTAAAAATCTTAAGTTTATGTTTAGAAAACAAGTTAGTACTTAAAATTATAACCACAAGCTAAAAATAGTACTTAATTATCCAGTAAACCAAACTTAAAAGCCAAACAATAATAAGTGATCAGAAAACAAAAATATTTTTTCAACTTTAATAACAACTTGCTTAACAACATTATATACAAATCATAAAATTTTTACTAAAATGTTTTTTATCAAATATATATATTTAGTATAAGTATTATACAAAAAGTATGATAAAATTTATTCTGTGTACAGTGTACATGGATGTAATTAAAGACTTTTTTATTCCAAATAAGGAAATTGTACACTTATAGTTCATTACACATTCTAAAATATAAAAGTAATGTAAACAACAATAGAAATGAATGAGTTAATGTTTAATTTTGCCATATAAACACAATTGAGCGTAATTTCGAGCAAACGGGAAAAGCAATTTCGCTTCAGTCACGTAACAACTGTTTGATGTGTCACAGAAAATAAAAAACTTTCGCTCAAACAAAATGTTTGTAAGCTTGATTACTTTGCGAGCTGTCAAAGAGAAAAAAACAGCAAAATTCGCTTGCGAGTGTTGTGTCATAACAAAGTGACATGTTTTCAGTGTTGATAATGTTTTCAGTGTAAGTATGATAAATTTTCATTTCCGTAAAAATTCATCTAAAAAATATAATATACTAAGATGGAACAGTAGGTTTATAATCATTATACACTTATTCAGTTATAAAACTTTTTAACAGTGATGAGAAATTTTCATGATTTCGTTTTTTAATAGTAATACACACTACTGTTAGCAGTATAGTTGTAATAAATGGCATTAGTTTGTCCCAAAAAATGTAATTTAAATCCAATAAAAATAACTACAAACTTTTCAAAAACATAAAAGTTTATGTCATACATCGATTTGCATGCATTAAAGTATAAAAATATCAAGCTGTAACTTCCTTTAAAATTTAATATTTTCATAAAGTTGTAAACTTTAACAACTTCTTAGTAAAAATTGCTTGTTTTGTAAACTTTAGTGGAAATAAAACTTATAATACTGGGTAATTCTTAGCTAATTGCTCCAAAATTCTGAATTATACTAAAAAGATTTCATTTACGTATATGGATTGTTATAATAACGTTTTAAAGTTTAAATAGAAATAAACTTTACCTTAAAATGCTATTATAACTTAATAAACTCAACTTTTGATATTGAACTTAATAAATGGTTTGAAAATGAATAAAAGAATCAGTTCAAAAAAACTTAAAAAGTGAAGTAGTAAAATTATTAATATGTGTTATAAACATCAACTATATTAAAAGCATAAGTTAAACAATAGCTTCCAAACACCTTAACCGAAAAAAAAAATACACGATAAAGGGTACATAATATTCAGAAAAAAGTTATATCAACAACAAAAAATTCTCTTCAATTTGTAATCTAAATTTAAACCCAAAAAGCTGAACATTTAGCAAATGACACTCATAGTAATGGAGATCAAAGATAAGCAGAAGCAATCAACGACGAACGAACCACTCAATTCAGCTTAAAATTCCTAATAAGTTAATCCGATTTCATACAAACAATAATAAACTGCATTGTTTAAAATACTTTAGAAGCATATGCGGATACAGATTAAAGTATTTTGAATATAATTTTGTGATGCAAACTTAAGGAAAATTTCGGTACAAAGTTTAAAGTAATGAACCTTACTTGTTTGATTAACAAATAAATTCTAAAGCTTTAAATGAATTCAAAGAAAATTCAAAAACTGGAAAAATTTATAATTGTTATATCTGTTCAAAATTTAAAGTTAATCGTTTTCTAAAAGATATCCTAGCGATTTACAAACACATACATACACCTACTTTAGCTTCTATTCTTTCTTTACAGTACTTATTTTTTCACAGAGCTCCGTTGAAGTTGTTAACACACAGAAACATGTGTTAGTTTAATAAAGAAAGAGTACTGTGTTAATCTTTTATTACTAATTATTATAATAAAATACATATTAAAGAAAACATCGGCGAAGGTCTAACAGAGCCTAAGTCTAGAGTTTATTATGCCGTGAGACAAGCTCAAGTTAACATAAAGGTTTTGATCATACCACTTCGATCATCAGACCACAAGCCTTCGGTAGATTAAGATCCGGGTCTCAGTAAGAACAAATCCCGACTCTCAGTCTACCGAAGGCTTGTGTTAACAAGATATCTACTTTCATTTTTTCAGCATGACATTAGTAAAAACTGATAATTAATGATCATGCACTTTATTACAATAAAAAACTTAGTTGGTTTTTGTTTTAACTTGGACATGATAAAACTACAAAAAAAATGGATAAAGCATTTCTAAATGAAAGTTTAAACAAATCTATTTTTTTATTTTTATATCGTTATGCATAAATTTAAATTTTTTTATGTTCCAAAGTTTGCAAAATGTGCTTCAATGTTTACTCAACAATAATTAAGTGAACTTGAGTACTTGTGCAAACTAATGCAATGTTTTCCTGCAGTACATGTAATGGGAAATGACCATATGCCTATTTTCTATTCATATAGATTTAAATTTCTTAAAGTTTAAACCCGTCAGAATGAAAAACGAAAAAATTCAAATTCTTATTAAAAACAAAAACCATTTTTGCTCCATAGTAAGCTTTTGAAGTAAACATACGTAAACTTGTAAGCAAAGAATATGCTGGAATTGTAGATACAAATAATTTGAAGAATACAACATTTACTTACTTTACTTTCAAGGCGCTTACTACTTCTTAAACTTAACAAAACTTTTGATAATTCTATGCAAAACTAGCGCTAAAATGATAAGATAACTGTGATGTCACACAGAAAGGAAAACACGTGACTTCCTGAAGACGAACTTAAAATGAAAGACAGTAAAAATTAAAAACTGTCATCAAAATCACGTTTTGGATTGTATGCTAGTGCACAGTGCAGTCATTGTTAAGTTTCGTTGTGATCAACAGAACAGCACAGCAACAGCAATAAAAAGTATAAACTTTATTGCAATCCTAGATTTTGTAGGTTATTACAGGAAAAGAATGGCAGCAGTGTTGCTTGAGTAAAGTCGAGGGTTTAAAAGAGCGTGAAAAAAAAACTTGTAACAATGTATCATATAAACTACTTTGTCAAGTTTATTGCCTTGATTACAACATATTTTCGAAAAAATTTACTTTACCTAATTGAAAATAGGTAAGAAATAGTTAAATTGGTTTTAAATTTTAAAAATTGTTGGTGTCTGTTACATAAAAAAAAGACAATCAAAACGTAAAATAAATCTAGACATAACGTTTTCATATACAAATTATAAAACTATTAATACCAAAAAAAATAATAATCTTATTCCAGGAATTTGAATTGTATACTATCTAACATGCTTAAAAATATAAATGTAAATTTCAACAAGCAACTTAATTTATGAACTATAAAACACACTAAATTTAAAAACAATTATAAAAAATTAAAATCAAAAACTTTAATGGTTTATTACTTATACTTTTTTGATGTTGAAAATTTATATGCGAATAGATATCTAAAATATAGCTTAACTATTTCTCACTATTTTATAAAACTAAAAAAACGTATGAAAAATATCATTTAGAGAATGTTTACTTTTATGTCTAATTATTAGTTGTAGAATTTAAAAATTCCAAATAATATGTTTAGCAAAACGTATAAAAAACACAAAAAAGAGTCAGAAGATGTTAAAGATATTTTAATGATTTTGAAAATAAACATTTGCTACAGCATTATTTTATACATACTTTATAACCTTCACTATGTTTCATAGAAACAGTTACAACAAACAGAATAACATATATATAAATATATATAGATATATATACCAAAAAGCCTGTACATATTTCCAAAGCAGTTCAAACATTTTAATCTAGTCAAACACAATTTGAATATTTAAAGTTTATCAATAAGTACAAACTTTTTAAGCTTTCAAAAAAAACGTAAAGCTTTTAAAGTATTTCATTATTTTGTTAAAAATCATGACATAGTTGGAAACAAATTGATATTAATAAAACTTAGCTCAATATTATAAAGCCAACAAGAAAGTTCTTTTTGATAGATGTGTAATTTTTTTAAAATCAAATGCTTATTGATTTTTTATCTAATCAAATATTTAAAGAGATATTGTTGTCTTGTTTTTGAAAAACTATTTAGAGCAAACGTAATCGAAAGATGCTGATAAAAAATTTGAATGAAACAATTGTTCTTTATATGCATTATTAAAAAACTATTTCTTTATGACTATTTATACAGTAAAACACAACTAAACAAAATACAAACCTTCATAGTTTCGCAGCACTTCTTCTTCTTCTTCCTCGTCAGAAACGCCTCCTTTGCAAAGAACTTTCTGTCCAGCACCTTGTACAGGGAGTCGAACTGCCACGCTCCCTTGGCCAGCGACTTCTTCTTCAGCTCATCGTAGAAGCTGAGGTGGTTGTTGTAGGTTGGGGGATCTACCTGCAAACACCTGCACAAACGTTCGAACAACTTTAGCACTTCTTGGCATTTCTGCGCGTCTCTGAACCTGTTTGTGGGAGAAAAATGTTTAAAATTAGTTGATAACCGATATTTTATACTAAGATATAAAAAAATAAAACTTGCAAGTTTAGAATGTAAAAATATTTTCTACACTCTATCACTAATTCATCTTAAAAACTTTTTTTTACTTTCGAACTAATTTAATTTTGTTAATTTATTAGCACATAATCTATACTGAAAATTACAAAAGAAAATTTAATTAGGTGCTAACTAGTATTTTTTACTAGGCTGACAAAAAAGTGAACTCAAACAAACATTTAACTTGCAAGTATGAATTTTATAAATAGTTTTCTTCAGTAAAGAATATTTTTAACTTTTTACAAATATTTGATGAAATAAAAATTACTTAGTACAAGTATACTAACCAATATGTAATCAATGAACATATATTATTATACAAATCTTTATCACTAATTCGATTTGAAAACTTTTTTACCTTAAGCTTGTTAAAATATAAGATTGTATATTTTTTATACAAATTTAAAGATTTAAACAGAAAAAAAAAATTATTCAATACTGATAAATCTTATCTTTTGAAATATAACTTTAACATAAAGATGTACATTAGTTTCAAATAAAATGTCTCATTATTTTTCAATATTTGTTCCTGTATACAGTTTTGTGCGTAGAAATTATTTTAATGAGTAGAATAATTAGAAAAATAATTAAAGTAGTTCACAATAAATATCAAAGTCATTTTAGTTTGTTCTAAGAATATAATTTTTGATATGTATTAACTAGTTCAACATTTTACTTAATAATAAACACAAACAAAACATAACAAGATAAGTTTTTGCACAGTAAAAAAACTAAATTCCTTATTGAGCACAACATTTTTTTTTAAACAAAAAAAAAGATTTCAAGTTTTTTTATTTGGACCATTTCTAGTTTAGTAAAGTATATAATTTAAAACTACTATATAAAAATATCAAACTAACTCTGTATAGATTTTACTACAATCATTTTCATTATCTAATGGAGGATTTATCATTCTTCATTTGTTCGAAATGTTTAAAAATTTTATTAAGTTTAATTTAAGTTATATTCTGCAATAATTAGCACTGTTTTAATTTTCATTAAAACTTAAAGCTTGTTTAAGCCTTTATTTTCTTCATTTGCTAGTAAAGTATTTAAAGTTTTAGTGAATCAAATTTGAAATACAAGCTAGAAAATAAACTATTTTGGTCCTAATTTTCTTAATTACACAGCTTTGGCGTTTTTGCTTCAGTTATTTTATATACTTATTTTAGTTTTTTCTAGTAATTGAAGTTTTAATTCAATCGAAATAATTTAACAAACTTTAATAAAAAAAACTTAATTTGAAATACAAGTAAATATTAGATACTAAACTAGTGAATTGACTTTTTTGTAATAAAGAACAACATTACCATTTTAATAAAAAACTGAAAATGTTTTGTTGGTATGTTTGAACTAAAAAGCAGTATTAGTAACATTTAGTAAACGTATTTTTGGTCTGAGTCAAAAAGACTATATACTTTTAAAATACATAGAACATTTTACTCTCAGCCAATATTGAAGAGTTAAGTTGATTTGTTATGTTTGTTTGTATATTTGATTAAGTTGAGCTTTATAAGTAGCTAACTTTTAAACTATTTATAATAAATGCTACTACTAATTGTTATTGTAATTTTACTAGTGCATTTATATACTTACAACATAAACTTTCATAATTAAAGTTAGTGACTTCTAAAGTAATAAATTTTTTATTATTGAAAACTCAATCGACCTAACTAACAGTAAATGCAGCCAGTTACTTAAAAAAAGTGGGATACTAAACTAAAAATATTTTCAGAATTACCTAAACATAACTTTATAAAAATCTATGCAAATGTAAATTTTTGTTTAAGATTATAAGTGTAGAATATTCAAATAAATACATTAAAAAAAACATAATTCACAAAAATAATAATATTCTCATTAAACTAAAAAATACATTTACTGAGTGTTAACAAGTAATACAATAAAAGCACACTATTTAGCTCCAAAATATTTCAGTTCAAAATTAGAAACATATATTGTATTTTTTCTGTACAAATTTGTTTCACCGTAATAAGTAAACTTTAAATAAAACTACTTTTGTGAAACTTTACCTTTTAAGGTAAGATAGATTGAAACATTGCAAATAGTTATTTGATTATCCAAAACAAACAAAAAACTAGGGCCTTGTTTACTTTTTAAGTGATACCCAACAAGCAATTTCTTTAAAAACAGCCTAATTTCACAGATATGGCTAAAAATTGCTTGATTGTATTTTAAAAAAATTCAACTTTAATTTTCTAAATTCAATATAATTTCATTTCAGTTTTAATACAGTTAAATTTAGTAAGACACATTTTTTTGATAAATCTTACTTTGAAGTACTAAGATAAATTATAAAGAAATCTTTTAGTTATATTATTTGAGAAAATTAAGAGAAAAGCTAAATTGTTTTTTATAAGTCAATGTTAATTTGGCTTTGAAAACTATTTAAAAAAAAAGTATATCTTAGCTTTTACCCTTTCTTTTACATTTCTTAGCCTAGTCTTTATCATTAATACAATGGTTACTAAGCTTTAAATTAAGGCCATAGGGGATAAGAAATTTTTTTACAAGTTGGTTTTAGAATAAGATATTTCACTTAGCTACTCGCATTTGATTTAACTGTTTTTTTTTTAATACATTCAAGCAATTTTTAGCCATATCTTTGAAGTTAGGCTGTTTTTAAAGAGCTGTTACTTTTAATGTGTTATTTGACTCTAGCTGTTGTTTATACAACATAGGCTTTTAATTAAGTAAAAAACTGACTGATTGAAAATAAAATATTAAACAAACTTTATATTAAAAGTCTTTAACTTAAGTGACTCTACATTTCGGAAAAATTTTGATGCTAGCTACAAACTTTAGTTATTGAAACATGGTCAAGTGTTATTAGAATTACAAAAAAACAAAAACTTCTTTAAATGTTTTGCAAAAGTTCTTATAAAAACTGGTAAGTACCTTCTTAAATAACAGAGATAATACCCAGTTAAGGATTCCTAAGTTTATTTTTTCACCAAAACTACCATTGGTCCTGTATAAAAGCTTTTTTAAACTATAAAATAAGTTTTACAGAACACAAAAACCTTAATTAGCTTTCGAGATATAGATAGTTTAGTGAAAAATTTCAGATAGAAATGTATGAAGAAGAAATTTGTCATTGACAATTGTATGTGAACTAAAAAAGCTTATTTTATTAGTTTTTTAAGTAGATCTTAAGCAAATAAACTTTACGTTATAATAGAATAGACTTTATTCCCTTTTTTTTTGACCTTATCATTAAACTTTATTTTAATTCTTCTTATATGTTAAAAACTAGTTGAATCTTTTAAAGTTTAAAAAGAAACTGCTAACTAAGTTAAAGATATTTGAAAATCAAATCTACTTGAAATAACCCTACCCACTTCCTATGTTCCTAAGATTTAAACTTCTGAACATTTTTAATATTTTTAACAAATTCTGAATTTTAAAAATATCTGACTTATTAAAAAATATGTTTAAGAATTTTTTTTTACAAAACACTGATTAAAACTTTCTAAAACTAGCTTATATCTTTGACCTGACTACTAAGAGAACTAGACTAGGGTTTAAAAAGAAAAGGAGAGAAAAAAGTCAAATTGCAAGAAATTTTGCTGTGATAATAAAAAGTAAATAATAAAAATTAGGTTTGATACAAGGTTGTGCATCAAAATAAAAATTAAATAATAAGTTTTTTTCAGATTGTTAACTTGATGTCATTTGTATCACATGTGTGTTTGACTTTCAAACTCAGAAATGTTTGTGCTCTAAACATCTTTTTCTTTTTCACAATTATGTCAAGATGATATTTAAAATAATTTTCTGCACAATGCCTCAAAAATTTACAACTTTCAACAAATAAAAACTAGCAAAAAGACTAAGAATTTAATGTATTTATTTATTCTGCAATCTATAATTTCTGCCCTTATCAAATAAAATTTATAAAAATTCCATTTAAGACTTAACTAATTAAAATATCATTTAGTAATGAAACAATACTAAAGTTGCATGTTATTAGAAGTTTAGTAGAATACAATTTGTAGTTTTTTGCATGAAACTATCACTAAACACATGCAATACTTTAAACAACTCAATATTTTAAGCAGTGAAATTGAATAAGTTATTTGATTAAAATGCAATCATTTTTTTTGAATTATATAAACATACAAACAAATGTTGTATAAGCAAATTGCAAGAAGCAGGTAAATTTAAGGTTGAAAATAAAATAGTAACTTTTTTAAAATAAATAAATTTTATAAATATTAGAAAAAATAGCTAAAATAAACTAAGTACTTAAATAAACACATATGTGAAAAGATCAGCAATACTGTTTTGCTTTACCATTTGTGACAAGAATTTTTTTACTCTTCAAGATTTTTTTATCAAATAAATTATAATATGGCACGAATTACAATATTTGTACCTGTTCCTATGTTCCTAAGATTTAAACTTTTGAACATTTTTTATATTTTTAACAATTTCTTAATTTTAAAAATACCTAACTTGTTAAAAAATATGTTTAAGATTTTTTTTTAACTTTGCTTAATTTTTTTTCAAGAACTATTGACCTAGCAACAATGATTAACAATTTATTTTATTTTTGAAATATAAAATAAATGTCAAAGTTACACAACAAAACATTTAATTACTTTTTAAAATATAACTTTTTTAATTTGTTGCTATATTAAATATTTGCATAAGTAGTATAAGTCCTAAAGTCCCAGATTTTCTAATAGAAATTAAAGGCACAGGGAGAGTAAACTACTTTTTTCAAATGTTACAGTAATTATTTATATCAACAACTAAGCTATTAAGGCCATAGGGGGGGTCCAACTTTATTTTTTACAAAAAATAACTTTGGATTTTATATGAAAGCTTTAAATACAAACTACAAGTCTGTTTTTATAGAATTCAAAAATATAATTTAACTTTTGAGATATTTTATTTTTTGTAAAAAGTTTCCGATACAAACGCATGGACCGCAAATTTTTCAGGGTCAATTTTCTCGGAAATTTAAAAATTCATTAAAAACCTATCTCCTCCTTCATTTTTTGACCTAGAGACTTCAAATTTTCAGGAAATGTTCCTTTAAATATTTTGAAGAATCTGAATGTTGGAATTTTGAAAATTTTGAAAAATAAAAATTTTATCCACAAAAAACTAAAAAAAAGGTAGTTTTTTGACAATATTTTTTTTTTACTCAAAGTTGAAAAAATTCCTACAATAGATCTCTTTAAAGTTTAATGATACACATTCTGTAAAAATTTGAGAAAGATTACTCAAAAAATGAAGGAGGAGATAGATTTTTAGTGAAATAGTCTTTTTTCGCATTTTTAGTTTTCGCCTTCCATAAGGAACCTATTGAACGCCCTTTCTTTGATCGCTTATATCTCAAAAGTTACTTTGAGTTTTTTTAAGCGGTTAAAAGTGTCTGATAGCTCAGATTAAATTCTACAAAATAAGATCAAGTTGTAAAAAACAAAGTGGACCCCCCCTATGGCCTTAAATGCTTTTTTACAGTTTTTAGTCAAAGAATCTTATGAGAATAAGTGATCAAAGTGAGATAATTTAATAGGTATCTTATGAAAGCAACAACTAAAAATATTATGAAGAGTTTGCACAATCCTTTTTAATCTTTCTCAATTTTTTTTTATAAACTATAAACAGCTTGTAAAAGTCAGGTTTTATAGTTTTTTATATTTTTTAATATGAAATTTTTTTTTAAGATTTTTTCAAAATTTGTTTTTGAAAATCCCTTTCTACTAACTGTTTGTAATATCAAATGTTTATTTTCTGAAAGCTTGAAGTAAAATGATTTAAAATCACGGAGTATATTTTTTGTATTTAGTTTTTTAATTCCAAGAATATTATGGTAAGAATATTATAGTTTTAAGTATCTCAAATCTTCCCTTGGTTGTGTGTTGTTCTTTGTGATTTTTTGTCTTTATCAAAATCGTTTTAAATAAAAAAATCTTTTTTATATTACAAAAAAATCTAAATAGATTTATGCAGTATAATTAACTAACATTGTTATATGCAGTTTAATATTTTATTTTTGCTTGAAAAGGTTGCAATCTCTTGCCACAAAACCGGTTGCGAATAAAATATACAATTTGCATAAATCTATTTAAATAAGCTCTTTACATCCCAGTAAACTGAGCATTATTTTTAAGTTAAGGCAAATAACTATACAAAAAAATCTACAAATTTATATGTACTCGTTATATTGCCTAAAGTACTTTTATAATTTCTTTTTCAGTAGGCATTTAAATTAGAACTAAGTTCTAATTTAGATTTTTTTATTTAAAACAACAAGAATATTATGAACATTTACTCCTCCATGTATTTGCAGAAAACATTAATTAAGTAACTTTGTCTCAAAAATTAATGGACTGATTTTTTAAGAACTATCTTATAGTATATACTTCAAGTTTTCATACAAGGGTCAATGTTAATTTTGTAAACAAGTATTGTACCCTGCAATGTCAGTAAATTTACCCTTTTTAATAGATTATGTATAAAATATTATATAAAATACTTTCTATACAAATTTAAATTTTTTGTTTATCTCTTGAGGTATATAAAGAAAGTTTAAAAAAGTTTTCCTGTACAAACATATCTAAGAAAACTTCTTTCTTTACTAATTCTTTGAAAGTTAAAAAAATAAATTTATTTCTGACTAGGTTTTTTAAGCTGAAGACCTAAAATTTTAAGATTTTCTTTTACTTGTTATGTTTTAGCACTATGAATATGTTTTAGCACTATTTAAACATACAAAAATAAGCACTTTGTGACTAGTTATTTTTCATTTTGAGAACAGAAAAAGCTAAACTCAAGATAAAAAAAGCTTCAAAAAATATTGAATTAAGAAAGTTTGACAATGATTGATTAGCATCTGCAGGAAAATATAGATTTTCAAGAAAATAGTTGTTTTAATTGTTTGAGTTTGCTCTTTTCATAAGATACCTATTGAATTCCCCTAATTTAATTTGATATACTTTAAAAATTACTTTGATTATAAATGGTTAAATATCTGGAAAAAGTCCAAGTTGAAACAAAAACTGTATCATTCCCTTATGGCCTAATTATTGTGTATGATAGTCTAGAATTTTTATCTAAAATCAGTAAATCAACTTTTAAAACCAGTTTAATTTAAAGTAGTAACCACTAAAACACCAAGAAACATAACATTAATTTTTACATAACTATAGTTTATTTAATATTAATTAAAACCCTCAAGACTTAAAACATTAAAGATAAAAAAATTACTTTTTTGACAAATCTATTTTATATATTTTTAACATGTTTTTATAAATCTAGTTTTTTTTAATATTGTGCTTGTTTTTTAAGCTTTTTTAATATTCTATTACCCTGGTTAGTTTTAAAATAATGCTGTATATGGATTGGTAAAGCAACAACCACTAGCAAAAATTGAAGATCCTAAACTTACTGGATTACTTAATTAATATTTTTATAATTTTTTAAGTTTAAAAATTACAAAAGGGTTGACCATACAAGTTTGATCATCAGACCACAAGATTTTGGTAGACTGAGACTGGTTTTGTCCCGATAAGACTCATCAGTCAATCACAACCGAAAAACTTGCAGTCTTCAATCTACAAATGGTTTATACATGCAAGCATTTACTGGTATTGATCAGTGACATCAGCATTGTCTTTTGCCATGCAATGTTCACAATACATTGTCCACTAAGCAAGACTGCTGGTACGCTTTTATTTAATACAATCAACAAAAATATAGGCAAAAGTCAGCAGAGCAGAAGCCTGGACTTTTGTATGCCTTGAGACAAGCTCAAGTTTAACGAAAGGGCTGATCATATACCAATGCTTCATGCTTGCATGTATAAACCATTTATAGATTGAAGACTGTAAGTTTTTTGGTTGTGACTGACTGATGAGTCCTAATCAGAACAAAACCAGTCTCAGTCTACAAAAAGCTTGTAGTCTGATGATTGAATTGGTGTGATCAACCCTTTGTTAAACTTGAGCTAGTCTCACAGCATACCAAAGTCCAGACTTCTGTTCTTCTGACTTTTGTGATGTTTTTGTTGATTGGATTACTTAAATTGTGACTCAGTAGTGTAGGGATTCTTATGGCAGCATTAAAACCTGTGATAGATGAACTATGTATAATTGAAACTCATTAGCTGACACACGTATAAAAAAAATTGTCTTCTATTTTTTTACTCTTTGAACTGACTTTTTATAAAACTTTTATGAAACTGTCGTAAACATGTTAATTACAATAGGATAAAATCAATTGCTCAAATTAATTTCAAACTACTTAAGCTATTTTTTTTTATCTTTTGAATAGAGTCTATTATAATGAATAAAGGTAAATCAATATTTTATTTAACACAAAAGATCTTTTTATTGTATACGTGTTGACCACTGGGTTTTGATTTTGCAACATTTGACTCAGAGAGTTTTCAAAGAAACATTAGAACCCTATACCATCAGGCCAAAATATCTCATAAAATATAAGTAAGAAAGATAAATAACAATGATAATAAGTGTAAAAATGGGCTGGTGTAACAAAAAAACTTTCAGTTATGAGAATGAGTGATTAGTTACTCATTAAATTTCACTATACTCTTAGATTGTAACCACTTCTAAACACTTAAGACCCTTCAGAAAATTTTTAGTTTTGTAAAACATAAACCTTTTTGGTGAGATAATCATAAATTGGCATATATAACTGTATGAAACTATACCTATTCAAAATATAAATTTAATAGTTTGCTAATAAAGATCCTATCAAAACAAGTTCACTGGAATAAATAATAACAAATTTAACAGTACTTCTCGAACTTTCATAGCTCTGTTGAGGTGTGTTAACAAGTTTAAAGAAACATGTGTTAGTGTAATAAAAAAGAGTACTGTTTAAATTTTATATTTTGATATATTACTGTATAGATTAATAGAAAGTAATGATAATTATTTTAACTTATGAATTGTGAGACTTTAAAAATTTGTATTTCCTCTATTATCAGCTGAGTTTAGGCGTCCATAGATTTTGTATTTTAAAACTTTAAACTTAATCTTTTAAGCTGCTCTTTAGCGCCTTGGCTGAGCTAAATTTGTATTAATCATAAAAACCAGAGATTGTTTGTAATTGCGTGTTATTTCTCTAATATTATCGGCTAGTCTAAAATAAATCACGAAAGGTTTTAGTCATCTTGAATTGTTCTATCCACGGTAAAACAGTTAAGTGTCAAAATAAAGGAACTTTTATTTATAATAGACACTCGTTGTAGATGTAACTTGATTTAAGTAAAACAAGCTTAGGTAAGCTTTATTTTTACAATAAGCTATATTAGGTATCAAAAATTAAACACTAATTAAATATTCACATATATATATACATAACAAATTCCTTATGATAAACATGCAAAGTACAAAAGTCTCAACTAACACTTGGCTACAAATACAAAAAACTAGCCATCCTTAAAATGTTTAAAATTTTTACAAATGACAATCCTATAAGTAGATATAAATTTATTTACTTTAAAAGGTAAAATCAACTAAGTTTACATTTCAATAAGCTTAAAAGATAAAAAACAACTTTAAAATCTAATAAGGTACACATTTGTTAATTTAAAATTAATCATGATAAACATGTAAACGTACAATAAGTTTACTAAAACACTTATTAAACATATCAAAATCATAACCGTTCTTAGAATATTTTATAAAATCTATAAACACAAATGAACGCTATTGTGCTTTACAAATTAATATTTACAACTTTTCAGTTTTTTGATTTGCCCTTACATCTGGGGCGTGTCTATACATTTTTCAGTGGGGTAGCACAATTTATTTTGTTTAATAATAGACTATTTTTTGAAATAGCTTTAAATACTTCACTTTAGAAAACTACCTAACTGTCTAAAACATTCTGAGGCACATAAAAATGTTTAAACATCATAAAATTTTGAAAAACCAGTAAAGCAGAATGCAAATTCTTTATAATTATTAGTAAAACAATTAAAATATTTACCTTAACCCTGTTATTATAGGTAATTTCATGCTTCAATGAAACTTTTATACAAAAGAAATTTAAAAAAAAGTATATACCAAAATCATTAAATATGTTGTAATTATAATAAAAAAAAGTATCAAACAAAAATTATTAAAATAATGGTGTGTAAATATTTTACTTAGTCAAACAGGTTACTTGACTATTCAAATTTCGACAACTCAATATACGACTATTCAAATTCCGACTATTCAAATACGACAACTAAAATTCCGACAACTCAAATTCTGACAATTTAAACTCCGACAATTCAAATTTCGACAACTCAAACTCCGACAATTTAAATACTGACAATCCAAATTCCAATAGTTCAAACTCGGACAACTAAAATTCCGGGAGTTTGAAATTCAGTAACTAAAACTCAAAGTTTAAAATTAAAATTTAAGATTATTTTATTTACAACAACTATCGACTTTTCCGTTGTTTCTGTTAAAATATTAACTACACTAGTTTATTATTATTATTGACTCAATGAAAAAAATCTAACTCAAAAATAAGTACAAAAGTTATTAAGAGTAAATTGTACTTAATGAATTGTTGAATTACAAAATTTGTATATCTTGTAAGGCATCTCTATATTAATCGTTTTCACAGCAATGTTTATTTTAACTTATTAAATATTTTTAAATACACCATACTTGTTCTGTTTTTTTTTTAATGTTCAGATTTAAAGTTTCAAAGTTAGCGTTAAGTTATACGAGTTATAGAGGTTAAGAAAAATATTTTATGATACTGTAAAAATTATTTTAGCATTTTTAAACCCTAAAGCATAAATTAATGACAAGTCGTATTCAATGTAACGTATTTATTGGTCATTTGTTGTAAAGTTTTAAATTTTGTTTTTACATTATTTAAAAAATAAAAAATATACTCCCTTCTGTAGTAAAATATAAAACTTCGGTTATTAAATAAATATTTAAAAAATAGTTTTTTTAAATATATTACAGACATTTCAAATTAAAACTAATAGTTATTGTTGTTTAAACGATAAAAAGAAAGCGCTTAAAATTATTCTGAGGACCTGGTGTACAAAAATCCTTTGGGTTATCGAGTCATAAACAACATGATTCTACAATCTATTACAAGATAGTAATGATTAGTTTTTACAATATAAAGTTGTAGACCTCAAAATGTAAAGCAAACGATGCAAAGAAAGATAAAATTAAACGAAAAAAAACAAACAGGTAATAAATTTACTAAAAAGTTGTTTTCAAAATTTACTCGGAAACTTTACGAACAAATACAAATAAAAGTAGAGTCTAGCCCCAAAAGTTTCAAAATTTAAAAATAAATAAAAGAATAAGTAAAACAAAAGTATACAGAAATAAAGGTTATACAAAAAGATTGCAATCTAATAAGTTAAGTATTTAATATTTGATTTTTTTTAGTAATATTTAGAATATTAACTAAGTTTTTTTAAGTATACTGAAAAATGTTTATTATTTTCGTCACTAAAAATTTAAAATATTAATACTAGATTAGGCCGTATGAAAGCTAAGCCTTAAAAAAGTAAACTTAGTTGAAAATCCCAAAAAAAAAGCGCTGTAAATGTGTCTTGATTTTTATTTGTAAGTATAATTTAGAATCTTTTATCAGTAATATTTCGTTGTTTTAGGTTTATAAGATTTTAGCTAGTTTCTTGATTGGAGAAAGTTTTTATATTCAAATTTTTAAGCTAAAATTATATTTGTACTATAGCACGAGTTTTTAGAAGAACAGTTAACACTTTAAAATAACTAATATTTTAAAATTTTCATTAACCAATTACAATTTAAGTGTTGAAGCAATTTTTTTTTGATGTGTGGAAAGATTGCGAACAGTTTGTACCTTTTGTTTAAATTATACTTTTTGTTAGCATTTCTTCTCTCTACTTTTTAATACTAAAAGTCTTACAAGGCTTTCAATCTCCCCAATGTTTGTAGGATACTCCATCTGATGTCAAAATAGTTTTCTTATTTTAGTAAATTAGTTCCGTTTTCTTTGTTGGTTTTGAAGCTGTTATTAAATACATATCATCTACTTTTAACAGAGCCTTTTTATAACTTTGTTTCGTATAATATTAAAAGTGTTTCTTTAATATAATTTATTTTTCTCAAGTATAAAAAAGTTTTTATTTGTTTTTTCCTTGTCTTCGAGTTCTTACTCCTGTATTTTTATGTATTAGTGTTTTTTGTAAATTATCAAGCTTAAACCCCATTGAATGATCTAGCTTAAAATAAATCCATGCAAAGAAAAAACTAGTTAAAGTTACTTTAAATTATCTATAAAATTTATCTCGTCTAAGCTACCAATAACTAACAATATTAATTTAACATTAAGTAATATTATAAAAGCTCAATCATTATATATACATGCGCTAGTTTTATACCTTTATTTAATGTTTTAAAATTGAAGTGTTAACTTATTATTTTAAGCTATTTCTTTGTTTAATTATCTCAAATCTAAATTTTAGCCCTAAAATAAATTAAAAATTGTACTTGTTAAAACTAGATTTGTTAATTTTATTTTATAACTTACTTCAACATTATAGAATTAGCAAAAACTAAATGGAAGAACACAAATTAGTTGAAAAACAGCAACACATTTAGACTAAAAAAACTCAATTTCATATTTTTTTATAAGAAACCTCAAACACATTGAATAAACACGAGTTTATCAAGCTTTTTAAGTAGCTTGAAAGTGTAGCAACCCTCTTAAATGTTATTTTTTTGTATTGGTTACTTTTAGCTTAATTAGTTATATTAAATGTGGATATAAAACATAAAACACTACTATTGTAAACTTAGTTTTAAAATTACTGTAAAAAACAATTTAGTAAAACTGTAAAAATCTTAAATTTTCTAACATATGATCTGAAAAAAGTTTATACGCTGGAATAAAGGTAAACATATAGTTTTTATTGTGCTTTTGTAAAAAATATGATACATTAAGTCGGTCATTATCATTAAATGGCCTGTATAAATGTAGTTTTCAGCTTGAAGTATACCTTTTAAGACAATAAAAAATAGAGTTACACTTAGGGATTTTTATTCAGTGATGTAGTGTTTAGCTAAAACATATTTTAATGTTTTAGATTTACAAATACTACTGTTTACAAAAAATTATCTAACTTAAACTTCTTTGTTTTTTAGTTCAGCGCAATCCAGATCCACTTTGTAGTTACTTTTAGTGCTACCTAATTTGTATTGTTTTTTAGTATACATTTTATTATCAATGCATTTTTTATATTTGTACTTTATAAGATAAATGACTAGATTAACTTTTAGCTATAAAAAAGACGAAATTTAGTTTGTTATAAATTTAAAACCTATTAAGAGCTTTTACATAATTTTAGTTACTATCAAACTTTGTTTTTAATGCTAGAACTTAACTTTTCTCATTATTTACATCTATGACTTGCAACTTTTTAGTTAAGAGGTTTAAAATTGTTAAAATAAGTAGATATCGCATTTCGCACGAAAACAAAGAAATTTCAAACACACCTTAAAGATACTTTACTCAATTTACTAGCCCGATTCATTTCATCAAAATGTCTAAGTTGTGTAAGGAAGTTTCACATGAACAATATAACTTTTTAAGAAAAAAAAAAGTTTTATTGTCGTTTTCCGTTATAAGTGAAATAGTTTGCTTTATATTTTTATAAATACGTTATTTGATATAAATTTCATAATTTCTATTGGAGTTTTTTTTTTAATTTTACAAATAAGTTAAAATACCAAAATTTATTTATTGTTCATAAAATTCTTATACTTTCACTGCTATATTCTTGTATTGGATTTTAGTAAAGTTCTAAATTTTATAAGAAATTTAATCAATAAAAATTTAATCAGTAATATTGCGAAAGAAAAGTTCATCAAACTACGTTTTCAAATTTAGCTTCCTGTTATAAATTTAGTTGTATAGTGTATCAATAATACAAACGCTTATTAAACTTATATCTAGTTTAGCTATATTTTTATAAACTATGCAATACATAATAAATGATAAGAATATTCTTGATACTAAAAAAATGATCTTAAACGAACTATTTTCTAGTTGATGTATATCTAAAAATGTTTTTTACTTGTTTATAACTAGGTTTTGGTAAAAATCTTATAATTAAAAACTCTTTCAAAAGTTTGTCTTAACATTTTTTACAATGTTTAATTCACTGTTAAGAACATTTCATACGAAAATTTACTATTTTTTACCTTAAATGTATTGTAACGTTTTTAAGCATTTTGTTTGCTGAGCACTTAGAAGTAACACAAGGCATAATATATATTTATAGCAGAACCAATACAGTTTTTATCATGTAAATAAGAAATACTGCAAACCCCATGAAATCATGATTATTTATTGTGGCAGCATGTCACAACAAGCTGGTAATAGCGTGAGAGAACGATTGTAAACATTACCCTGAAAAAGTGATTATATTAAAATTCTACTCCTTCACAGTAGTTGCTGTGTAGAAGCGAAGTTATCTTTGAGATTTTTTCGACTTTTTTTTTTCAGTTACTAACTTTAGCTACTTTAAATAGTTATAATCAAGTTTTCCGAGGTTAATTAGTTATTTTTTATGTTTTTTAAGTTTTGGCATTGGATTGTTTAATTAGAAGTAATGCGCAATAGTTTTGAAGTATGATTTTTAGCTCAAAATGTTTAAACAGATGTAGTAAACATCTTTAAAATATTTTCAAATTTAAATTCTTAATTTGCATCACTGAAATAAATAAACATATTTATAAGAACTAATATTGAAAAAATAAATCAAAAAAGCTTTCTCGTAGACAAACAGTACTTTTTTAGCTTCAAAAAAAATAATTATCACTATTTTAGAACACATATAAAAGGAAATAACTATGCATTACATTACTCATAGCTTGAATTTATGTGCATTTGAGCCAAATAATCTGTTTAGTATTTACCAAGTAATAAAAAGCACAACTAAAAGCAGAATTGTATGAGAAACTAACTAACAAACAAAGTGTTTGTTTTTTTAACAGGTCAAAATTTATGATTTGTAAAAACTTTTTATGGTTTATGATAGTTTATGTTTTGGATTTTGTTAATAAAATAAAAACAACATACATTTAAGTAAAAAAAACTGAGATTGTATTTTTTTGAAAGTAACAAAAGGAATGTTAAATTATCGCTAATATTTGTTTTCTTTTATGAGCAATCGACCATTTGTCTTGTGTATAAAATAGGCGTTTTAGCAATGTAAGAAGGTAGCCGTGCAAAAGAGAACACAACTATAATAGCAAGCAAAAGAAAGCACTTTATGAATTTACCTAAGTAAAGCGCGTCGACTAACGTAGGCGTAGTCAGGTTTGTTATTGCTAGAGTGATTTTCATCTCAGTCCAGTATGAATAACTTGTTTTAGTTACAACAGTTTTTAATTTTCAATCAAAACAGGAGAGTAATTATTTACCGAGGTGCTATAAAAAGTTTATTAAGGTTTTTGTTTACACAATCGTTCTTTTGTGCTTATTTTTTTCTTATAGGTGTTGGTCGAAATAGCTTTTGTTAAAACTGTCTTCAAGTATTTGGTTAATTAAGAAAAAATTGTACGTTTCATAGTAAAATGTTTGGAGTTCATGAATAAGTTTATTATGTTTTTATTTCCAACTTAAATTCGATACCATTTTAGAGTAACATGTTATGATTATTGGTTTGTATGATAGTTTTAAGGTGTACTTTTGTATTTGAAAATTATATTTGAGCTTCTGAAATCTCTACTGGTCAATATCAAAACCAAGTTAAAATCTTATTTATTAGCTAGTTAAATTTTCAAGGAACTCTGTAATAAGTGATTAGAAGTCTGTTTACCTAAAATGTTATAAAAAATTATCAAAAACTTTAAAATAATAAACTAGAAACTACATTGAAGTGGTAAAGCAAAGCAAATTTTCTTAAATATTTTGTATGAAAGAGCTGCTACAGTGTGAAAATTGCAGAGTTGTTTTTAAGTCATAGAACTTTATATTTGTTTTATATATGAAATGAAATAATATAATTGCTTTAGATTTAAAACGTGTAATAACAACAACTAGTTGAAAGGTGGGTGGAACAACTTAAGTCAAGTATTAACTGTTATTAGATTCAATGTAGTTCTTATTAATACAAGTAGAAAAATAAACTAAAGCTTTTTCGAAAAACTTTAGACCAATTTTTATTTTTTAGTTATTGCTAAGTCTAAATGTTATAGTGATGTAATAAACAGAACAAACTTTTGAAAGTGATACTTTTTTGATTTCTTTAGTAATCATTTTTTTTGTTGAGACAATTAATTAAATTAAAGTCTAATGAAACAAGTTTATCTATTTTTAAGTTGAAAATCCGCATTATTTTAATAATGTAGTACGGAAAAGTTTTTTTTTTCTTTGAATTTTCATGTTTTGACAGTCTTTAAAAAGCTATTACCGTGAACTCGAAAACGTGTATAAATTATTTACGTAAATTTTGCAGATACTGTAAAAATTTCCCTGTAAAAGCTTAAAAGCAAATTATATTCAAATTTGTATATTTTCCTAGTAAAATAAAAAATATAAAGTAAAGTACTTCTACTAAAATCTAGTAATATCAAGTTAATGTTGTTTAGCAGTAATTTTTTTAGAAACTGTTAGCTAATGCATATTTTGGTTTACTTGTTGAAATTTAATAAAACGATATCAACAGTTTCACATTGTTTGATATTCAGTATCTTGTTTAACATGATGAAATGTTAACAATTTACTAGTAAAAACTATAAATTTTACGACAACAATTCCATAGATTATTCCTTTGTAATAATTTTACAAATCAAATTACGTTCCGATTAGCAAACTGACAAGTTCTGTGTGTTTTCTTTTTTTAAAACAAACTCATCGAAGTTTTGCAGGGTTTTGAAAAAAACTTTTATTTTTCAACCAACAAACATGGGTAATGATGCGGAACAAGGGGAACCAATCAACACGGGAGAATCCCAACCTCAGGGACCTCCCCCCGCCTACGACTCATTATACGGTAAATTATTAGCAGAGAGGGCTAAGACCACCGACAACAAGGAGTTTATGGCGAACGGGGCAAACATATTGTCGTCTTCTGGTTTGTTTTTATTTTTACATGTATTTAGTTGTATTTTTACGTATTCCTAATATTGTTTTTAGTGATTTAAAATTATTTCTTTTACTACTTAAATCAAGTTTTTAGTTTATGTAAACGCTAACTCTAGTCTGCTAAAGCGTTATCTAAAAGCTTTGAAATTAAGTTACTTATAATTCTAAAATTTTATTCTTGTTATTTTGGCTGAACTCGTTTTGAAGTCAAATTAAAAAAAAAAATCATGTAAAATGTTACTTAATTATTTTTTTTAATGAAATTGTTTTATTTTTAGAAGTTTTTTATGACAGTAACTTACTTTGTTGCCATAAAAAGGATATTAAAATGTTACAATATCACAGTTTTATAACAAGATCTTTTCTATGAAATAAGGTTTTAAGTTTATAGTTTAAAAACAAATGAATCACTTAAATTTTAAGATTTTATCACAATAATTTTTTTCTCAGTTGTATAAATGTTCCCTAAAATAGAAGTAGTTAAGGATTTAGATTAACGTAAAAAAATCAGACGAGTTAGGTATTGTTAATATTTCATTCAATAAATTTAAAATGAGAGAGTTTTTATTTTTGTTATTTTATTATGAAACAAGATTTAAGACAAACAACTTTAACAGTTGGATTCATAATATTCCTGGCGGTATCCATGGTTCTACCTGTATGCATGATTGTATTCGGTAAGTTGTATAATGTAACGTAAAGTTGTTTAAAGAGTAAAGTACGGATTAAAGTTGAGTTTAAAAAAATTCTCCACTACACGATCAAAATATCAAAAATCATTTTGTATCAAAAGTTTGAACTCTTAATATTTTTGCAAGAAGTATCAATTTAATAGAAAAAAAAAAGTTTTCAAAAACTTAACTTACTTAATTTTAAAAGTCTTTATTTATAATGTTACATTAGTGATATCCATTATTTTTATAACAGTTTAATTAATATACACAAAAAATGTTTCAAAGTTTTTTCACAATTAAAATAATTTGAAATAAGTTAACCTTTTAAGCCAAACTAATCAACTAATCCTTTTTTCAGTAGCTTTTTAGCATCATGTTTTATTAGTTTTTTAATTACTGTTGCAAACAAAGTAGTTAAAAGTTTAAGCACTAAGTTGATTATATACTAAATTTTGTTATAAAATAAACCTTTATAATTACAAAAAAGTTATTTTTTTACCCTGAGAACTATAACTTAAAGGATAAAACAAAATAATGTTAGCTAGCAAAGTATAGAACACTTTAAAGTTGTATGCTTTTAGTTTTGTGGTTATCAAATGTTTTGTTCTTGCCATCTGTGATTAATTTCTGATATTTGTAAAAAAAGCTTTCATTTTGTTAACGATTATTTAAAATATTAAAAAAAGTAATCAATTCAAAACATATACATTTTTTTATAACTTTTGTCTGGATTTACATTGTTTACATTAAGTAAGTTTTTAACTTTATTATAAAACTGAGCTCGTTAATGTACGCACCATAATCAATATTAATTTGTAGAAATTAATATTAGACTTTAAAAAAAAAAATAGTTAAAATATAAACAATTCTACATAAACACATAAAGTTTTCTACCTTAGAATTGTTTTTTATTAAACACATCTGTTGCTTGAAAAAATGCTTAAAAAAAGTTTATATGGCTTCGAAAAATATATGTTTTAAGTATTTTTTAAGGTTTTGAGTAGACTGCAAACTAAACTTAGTAAGTTGAGTAGACTACATAAACACTTTGCTTAGATATAACTATCAGACTTATTTTTTGCTTGAACTAATGCCCAAAAAATTTTTAATCGAATAAAAAAAAGTTTCAAGTTTTTATTTAACTTTTTAGTGGACTCAAAACTGAATTAAATACTTTCAAAGGCTCCTTGAACCTTAATTTGTTCAAGTAAGTAAAATGAAACTATCCTTTTTAGGTAATTTAGCCTTATGAAACAGGTTTCAAGTATAGTAAAACCTAATTTTTAAATCAAATATTTTCAAAAGGCTCATTGAACCTGCAGAACTGTCCGGTGCAGCGCCTCATTCCGATATGGCTGATCGTAGCGGGAACAACCTCGGCAATCCTTCAGTTCATCAACATCGTTAACGGGTTCCTAACTAGAAAGAGGGAGGGTCATGAGAACTTGGAGGGTGATAAGAACAACACCACAAGTGGCGGAAACGGAATATTGGGCTGCTTCAACTTCGTATGGTTCATTTGCGGTTGGTACTTCATTTTACCTGGTTTATGTTATTTAAACTTGTTTATCTCATTACTTTTAAGTTGGTGAGTTGTACATTAGTATTGTTTTCGTATTACTAAAATTTAGCAGTTTACCTTGTAATTTCTTACAATAGTTCATTTGAGGTTTGTTTTTATAATTTGGCCTGCTTTTTGGTTTCATGTAAACTTTTTCCTGTTTGATGGTCTAGTGGACTTTTTATAGTTGAAAAATAGTAAATTATTAGGTGTCAGTTTAATTTGAAATATCAATAGAAGCTTGCTTAGTTTTTTATTAAATATTAAAACTGGTTGTATAGATAGAGAAAATATCAAAGTTGTTTTAAAATATGTAATAATTATTTTAAAATTTAAAGCTATAAAATTTATGTAAAAAAACGTTTTAAGAATGTTTTAATCAGAGTCTCCTTGATTCATTTTCATAATTTCATCCTTATCAGAAATTCAAAATATGTTCTCCCCTTTTTTAGGTATCGGCCATTTACTAGTTATTTCAAATTAATATTTAAAATAACCTTTTGGGCGAAATTTGCCACTTTTGGAAACCACGGTGTAAATTAATCAGGTCTTTTAATTCTAGCTAATAAGTTTTTTTTATTGTTTCAAACACAATACAGATAAGAAGCTTTTAAATTAAAATGAAGAGAAAAAATAAAATTGTTTTAAGGTTGTCTAATAATTATATTTAGCCATGAAAATTGTATAAGCAAAAAAAATTTACTACATGCAACCTAATCAAGTCTTTAACAAAACATTTTTTATATATCAACTCAACCTACCACAGGAAACGTTTGGGTGTTTGGTGTGCACAACAAGGTGGTGCACGATGATGACACCAGCGACAACTACTGCGACGGTACTGCTTACAACCTGGCGTTCTGGTCCATCATTGCAGCGTACATATTCATCGGCTTCTTCTGCTTCTGCGGGTGCTGCGTCGCCTGTTGCGTCGGGAAAGCCGTTGCAAGCGCCAAAAATGAAGAAAATTAAATTTAAAAAAGTGTATAACTCGTCAGTAACTTGTTGCACGATACACAGAGTATTTAAGTTTAAATTAAACAAAACAAATGTAAAAACAATGTTTTTGATACGTTTTCAGTTCAAAATCTCAAGTATCTGTTGTTATAAGAATTGTCAAGTTAGACTAAAAGAAAACAAACTTTTTTCCTTAATAGTTTTTAGTTTGAAATTTTCAGTATTTTGTTGATACACAGAAAAGTTAAGTTTAAGTTTAGAAAACATATGAAAAACTAAGTTTTTAAAAAATTGTTCTCAAATATAACTTACTTATTTTGTTGTTACGCGGAGTAAGTTAAAGCTAAAGTCTGTTGTAATTTGGTAAACTGTTGAATTAAATGTCTGAAAAAGTCTTATTTTGTATTTGCATATTTGTTTCAGTGTAATGTTTAGTAACTAAAACATTGTTATTGCAATATTTTTTTCTGTAATAAACGCTTGTTTAAATTTTATGTACAATTTAAAAATAAATGATTTTTTTTTAATTCCTTCAAGTTAAAATGTTTTGAAAAGGCAAAATGTTGATTTTTATAAAACTTATACTAACTAAAAGCAAACATAATTGAAAGTAGTAGTAAAAAAATCTGTTTTTAGTCAATTTAATATATAGTTTTTAGTTTATCTAAAAAATTGGAGTTATAACCTAATATAAGCAAGGATATATCTTATAAACAGCAACTTAACTTTGTAAAATAAGTTTGTACAAGTTATATTAAAAAAGGTACATTTAATCTATGTGGAGTTGCTACAAAGCAAATGATACGAATTGTATCATACAATATATTAAGTTTTACAAGTTATAATTAAATCAAAGGAATGTATCTTAGTTATAATTTTGTATTTAGAAAAATGAACAAATCCACGTGTAACAGTACTGATACTTTTAAAACAAACACAGTCATAAATTCGAGTAAGATTTTTCGTTTCACTTTAGTCTTAATTTCACTCACTGATGTTTCAACTTAAACTTTACATATTGGTCCTAAATTCAATAAATGTTGTTTTTACTTTTTTAAAGTTGTTGAAAATAATATTTAAAAAAATTGTTAAGCGTTAAAAATTTAACTGTAAACTCAAAAACTTGAAGAGTATTAAATGCTTAGACAAAGTATCTTTTTCAAAGTAAATTCGGTTAAAGATTTGCACATGTGCTAAAATATTTTTTCTATACTAGTTTTTGAATTCGATTAACTAGTCTTATTTTAGAGTCGTAAAAGCCCTTTTAATTTCATTAATACCGTACACAAGCTTTAATGTGATTTAAAAGGTTTTTTTAACTTAAAAGTTCACTAAACTTGTCTTACTATCAGAAATTGAGTATTTTCTACATAAAAGTATTGTGAAAGATAACATATCAATAACAGTTTCTTGTTTTTAAAGTTTTTTAGACTTTATTAGTAAAAAGTTAGCTTACTTATGGTATTACTGTAAAACTATTGAAATTCATGAACTTATTTTGAATAATACAATTAGCCATTAATATAAAGATTAAAATAAAAGTTACACAACAGTTATTTATTCATTTTTATATTTTTAAAAAGTTCATAAAACTATATCAAGTTATAAACATATGTTGTTGTAATAAACAGATAAATTAAGACTTAGATACCTCAATAAAAAAATCGTCTTAGAAACACTTAAAGCTTATATACACTAATATGTATGAACTATTAAGATTAAAATAGTTAAGTTTATTATACATTCGGTTTGTATACGATTAATATTTTTAAAGTAAATTATGTCATAAGGATTATACGTAAAGCAAAAAGATAGATGTTTGGTATTATAGTGTGTAAATATCGATAGGTATTTAGAAGTAAATTACTTAACAATTTCTTATATCTAAAAGAATTTTACCACAAGATCATCAACAAATGTACCCGAGACAACCTACGACCGATTTCGTCCTGATTAGGACTCATCAAGCAGGCATAGTCGCGAGAAACCGCTGTAAAGATCTTACCAAGCGGGCTTAAGTACAAAGTACTGAAGCGACCGTTTTTGGGTAAAGTTGAAGAAATTGAAAAACATAATAAACTGCCAGTGTCTGAGATGTTGGGCTGTAAATTATTTAGCTGTGTCAATTTTTTTCAATTGTCTTCTTTATTGGCATGTCCTTTACATTAATTATATTAATAAATTAATAGTACACAAAAATAAATTTATTAAGATAAGCCAAAAAATAAATTGTAAGCTTTTACACTTTATAAAACTTTTTATCTAATTAAAAAAAGTTTTTACATAACTTTTATTAAGTAGTTGACTAAAACTACATTGAATTTAAAGATGAAAAAAGTTAAATTAAACTTTTATATTAATATAAGTTTATGTAAAGTATTATATGTTATTTAAATTATTGTTTTTAGTAACAAGCTATAACTTAAAAAGTTTACATCAAACTTAAACATGAAAAATATCATTAAATAGTTTACAACGATTCTTTACCAGAATTCTTAAAAGTATATATCAATAAAAAAAACTCACTTTCGTTTATTTTTTTGCCTACTTGAAAAAGTGAAATTTTATGAAACAGTATTTAAATTATTTCTTTTGCATATATGAACAGAAAAATCAATCTTTTTTTAAACCAAAGATATTAAATATATGCAATAATAAAATGCAAGTATACAATATATCTTTTATTTTGTATCAAATCAGGGTTCAACAAACTCGTTTTAATAATCGTCCCTTTGCAGAAACAAACAATATAATTACCCCCTTGCTAGTTAATTTCCCATTTACTTTTTCGCCCAATAATAGTCATCATCCAAAGTAATCTCAAAGGGGTGATGACGCCGCCTTCGGGGAACTGTGGTTCAAGATGTATAAATCCCCTCAAAAACAAAACTTTTAGTCCAGTTTTGCGCTTGGTTTATTTCTATGCTTTTAAACTTTAGTTTTTAATGAAAACAATTAAAAAACTTTAAGCAGAAATTTATTTTAATTATGTTGCTGGCAAACTTAATTTGATAAAAAAGGCTAGTTTTTTTAAGTTTTAAACTAGTTGTTTCAAAAACATTTCTAACTTGATTTTACTTTCTAATCAAAGTTTATTTGACAACTAATAAGTTTTACTGCTACTAATTATCTAATATAGTGTTCTAATAAGTATATATTACTAAATTATGTTAACGAAACTATTGATAGTAAACTAAACTATATTTGTATAACATTAAACTATTCATAACATGTTATTTTGTTTTTATAGATAATGCTCGGTATTCTTTATTTAGTTAAAAAAACTAATTGGTACATGATTTTTTTTTTGATTTGAGTTTTTGAGAAAAAGTTAATATAAATTCCAACAAACGACATTAAGCTAGGAAATTCTCAATTATTGAATATAAAATAAAATTTAAAGACGTCTAGTTTATATAAAAATCAAAAAAAATACTTAACTATAATCACATAAAACTAAATCTGCACAATTCCAACTTGTTTTATTTTTATATTGTATTATCTTTTAAAATTATTGAACTAAACTAGTAAAATAAAAGTTAAACAGGACAAGTAAATTTATTTATTTTCACACATATAAACAAACTTTATTGAAACAATAGGGTAGCATAACTTTTAGCATTACATAAACCATTTTAATAAAATTGTCTTAAATTTAAACGTTATTTAATAAGTTAATAGTTTTTTCTAAAATAATGTAACTTTAATTACTTATTATTCGTTTTTAACCTGAATCAAACAAGTAAAAACTATTTTTATAAAATTATTAAGTACCCTTTGAAATAGTTGTGTGTAACATTTACGACTTTTTTTTTACTTTTAATAATATTATTAAAACACCAAAATCAAATTTAATCAAAAATATATAGAGTGTTAAAAAAGTATCATAATTTTAGAAGTTATACTTTGTAAAAACACTTTAATAACTTTGCTATGTGTCTCATACCTTTTTACTCGTCATTACAGACTAAGGTCAAAGGAGGGGACATGAGGAAATACTTTTTCACAAGGCGGATATTGTTGGTAAGAAGGCAAAACGTTAAAGTGTTAATTACAACTATGGGCTGTAATTTCAAAACAATTAAATATACGACCTCGTACAAAAGTTTGATGCTAGAATTTAATATTAAGACTGAACTCAACTTATAATGGTAAAGTGTTTAAGAGTTATAATTATCCTTTTAGTAAAAATTTTATTAAACTTTAAAAGTTTTATTTTGTCTTAGTCCACATTTACAGTATATTGATTGGTCAGTACAATTAAAAAAAAATACGAATGGATAAGTATATACTTTACAGCCTTTATAAAAAAAATTAAGAACAATGTTGCAAAAACAAATGATTCTTTTGGGTGACGCTTAATACTGTGACAGTTCTAAATATGTTGTGTTCGACTACTTGAACAAAATATTGCATGGAAAGTTTAGCTGATTAATCATACAAAAGTTGGTTGCTAAAATTTTTTAAATCCCCATACAACAAAACGAAAATAGCGAAAGAGTGGCGGCTATGTTGCAAAACAAAGCTGCTCAAAATAGGAATGTAAAAAATTATTCATGTAAAAAGTAATATCATTATGCTAAACGGAGCTGATCCTAGCAGCACAAAGAATGACAAATTCGCTTGGTTTCATAATTTTAATGATGCCAGCATTTTTCAGGAGAGCCAATGAAGACCTCATGGGAGGACCAGCATCAAAGCAGTCTCGATTTGTAAAAGTGCGAAACTTTTTTTTGAGAAAGGGACGATCCAAAATCGTCTTTCAAAAGTTTTAAGCGCAGATTTTTTGTATCAAAAGTTATTTGTAAAAAGCGATTCTTACCAAAAAATTCTTTGTAGGTTTTCTTAACTTTCAAATAAAACCAAAATTTATTTTGTAACATAAAGTTGTTAAAATTTTGTGAGACGTTCAAAATTTTCAGGACCTGAAGCTTTACATGCGAAAATAAAACTTTAAGTTATAATAAGTTCTCAAAGTAATTACCTTTTCGGTTAGCATCAGACCAAGCAAATATTTTCAAAGTAGACATTCTGTCATTTAACTTATTATATAAGGTTGGAATTGGATTGTTACAATAATAGCAATATTTTTGAATTTAATTTTAATGAAACTAAACTTAAAACAGTCAAAATAATAGATCACATGAAACATTATTAAATTGATATTCTACAACAAAAAATAATTACTTTGACCAAAGTTTAAATTAAATTTTAGCACAATAACAAAAACTAACTAAGTTTAGTCGAAATTGTTTTCAAAGTTGTGTCACAACTTTCAAATTTTAAAAACCCTATTTAAAATCAAACTTACTAGAAGTATAATAACTAACAAACTAGTAAAAGGAGCTTTTGTAACACTTAAACTAACTTAAATAAAATAAACGTTTATAAATAGATATTAAATCAAAACGTAATAACTAAACAAAAACAGTATCTAATATTCAAAACAGCGTTAAAGAATACAATAATACTTACACAAATTTCTAAGACACTCATTAGCTAATAATTATTTAAAACATTGATTTAAAACAAGGTGGACAACATTTTAAAAACATGATTAAAATATAAAACAGCTTACAAAGTTAAATGATCACAGTGTTTGTTAAAACACACGATGTTTAAAAACATAAAAAAAACTTATCTAATTTTTCTAGAGTTTCTGCACAGTAATATCTCACCGTGGTCTTTTTCTAGCAACGATATGTAATAAAATGATAATATTTTTAAAACACAGTACAAAACATCTTGATCTAATAAAAAAACTCGTAAAAATAAAAACCACAGTTTTTGTTAAAATGTTTTAATAACTCATTTATTTTTGCCAAAATTTCTGCACAGTATTATCTCACCATTACCACTTTCCATCAACGATATGTTGTAAAGTTTCAGCATGACCCCGTGGTTTTCCCCGCAACTGAAATACTTTCTTCCCTTCACGCACCCATTATTTCTCCCCTCCGCTGCATTCAGCTCGAGCCCGACCCAAACTCCTTCGCTGAAGTCCGTGACTCCGACAAACCTGTGAACTCATTGAAACACCTCGAATGAGAATCAAGTCAAAATTAAAAAAAAAAACAATATTAAAGCAATTAGAAAATTATGAAAATGTTTTTATTTAATTTGAAAATTGAAAAACGTGGAAATAGGAAACTTAAAATTAGTGACTTTAAAATTTAATGGCTCAAATCAACTTACACTTTTTTTTGTTAAATTATAAGTCGTAACAAGTTGAAGCTACAAAATTATATATAATTTTAATAAGTTACCTGACAACAGCCTCAGTTCCCGTATTTTTCATCATCACTTTCTTTCCTACTTTCAAGTAACCTTTTATTCTGCATAATGAATTGTGTTTTTAAAGTAAAAAGATGATTTTTTTATTATAAAGTTTTACTAAAGTAATTTAAAACTTGTTATTGAATACAAATTTATATTAAATTTTTAAGTAAACAAGTTCTTATAATTTTTTACTCGTAGCAATTGTTTTAAAGTTAGGTATTATGACAAAATAAATTAATATAAGTTTAATTAATGAGTGTAATCTCTGGTGATATATAGTATCTCAAGATATTTAATAGATACACTCATTTATTGATTTTATCCTTATTCTATTCTAAGTATCTGGTAAAAATTATATAATTCTACTAATATAAATTAATAAATTCAAACTATCATATTTTGAAACAATTAAAAAAAAACCAAACTAGTAATAAAAATGACAAACTTAAATATGAAACTATGTTCAAATCACTATTTATATATCCAATCTTTTAAAGTATTAACTTTTTTGATAGATACTTCTAAAATAATATCAAAAATAAACAATTTAATTTACTTCTCTTTTGGTATGGTTTTTCCTAGCAGAAACTTTTTATGTATCGAATCTGTGACATTTATAAAATGAAATACTAATAAAACATGTAATAATAATTTTTTCTTTGTAGAGTTTTAAACCTTAATATTGTATATATATAAGGATTACAAATGACCAAAACCTTTACACATGTTTTTAATGTAGCTTCAGTGTAAAAGCTTAAGAAATAATAGAAAGAAAGTACAATTTGTAAAAAAATTTGCTACGTCTAATAAAAATCATAAAGAATACAAAATTTAAATAAAGTATTAAACTTATTAGATAAATAAACTTAATTTGTTTGATTTGAATAAAAAATGAACATTAAAATTTATAAAACATAAAACATATTAACTTTTCTTTTAAATCATAATACTTTTTCAACTTGTCAAGAACTAAAAAAAAAACTTGAACAGTTTAAATTTATACTATACTATAAAATTTATAAAAATTCTATGATATTTTTTAAGAAAACAATAAAGTTTACTTTTATCGTGAGAACTTTCATTATTAATAAACTCCAACTGAGAGGGCTTCACAAAAATTCCATGCCCTTTTTTGCACCTGTTGTAAATTTAAACTATTGAAAAACATTATAAAACATAAATAGAACTTATTTTTAAAACAAAATACAACACACTATGTAAAAGTACATTTTAAAACAATGAGATTTAAGTTTTTAATTTCAAAAACAACATAAAATCATTGATAAATGTTTGCATAAAAACGGTACTGTTAACAATACTACACAGGGTTGCACAAAAATACCTTCAAAGTTCATCACCCACAATAAAATTTGAACAACTTTTTTATACATTTCACAATTATAAATAAATATTGTTATCTAAAAGTTTTACGAAATTCGATCTTTAAGGTGCCCTGGACTACTGAGAAAAAATGTTTATAGTTGAGGCTAATTTCAAAAAAAATAAAATATTTGCATAAGTCTGTTGTACTTGTTTTTACTTATTTTTTGAGCTCGAGTAAGCCAAAAACTTTTTATATTTGAGATTTAACGATTTATAGTGTTTTAAAACAAAGCATGTTCTTTTCGTATCCGAAACTTTGTAAGAATATAAATAAAACTTTGGTAATGCTTTTTTGCCAGTCTTGTGGATATAATTTTGCCAACAACAAGCCTTAACTATAAATACCTTTTTCTTATTAGTCTATGGACTTTTAAAGATCGAATTTGTAAAATATTTAAACAACGATATTTTTATATAAATGTGAAAAATATAATATATTAATTAAAATTTTATTCAACAGTAGATGATGAATGTTTTTTTATGTCACTCCTTATAATACTTAAAGTATTTTTAAGCTTTAACAAGTTTCAAAAAATTTTACAAAGTTATCAATTTTTTATGGTCAAATCTGTAACAACTTGGAAAGTTCAGTCACAATGAAAAAGTTTTACGTACATTACTAAGACCACATAGTTTTAGAAATACTTTCTACTCCGTTTTAAAACTTGTATAAAATAAATTCAAAAAGTTTTAATAAAAGAACATAAATTTTTTATGAGACACTATTTTCAAAATAAAAATTCTTGCACTTGAACTTTTAGAACTTTCTATAAACAAAAATTAGTTTGAATTGTTGGATTTAAAAGTAATGAAGAACTAAGTTAATATTAAAACTAAACGTAAACATGTATTTATAACTTATTTTATATTGTTTAAAATTTTCTACCCTGTTTAACTTTTACGCACTAAGTATTTAAGAATTTTTATTAACTTTAAATTTATCTTATAACATACACTTGTAAAATCAAAGTTGATAACTTTTGTATTCTAATTTTTTGAGTATTTTGTTCCTCTTTATAAATAATACTAAAACTTTTAGTAAAATATACTCCTAAAATGGCACAAAAACATACTTGCTCAACAATGAATGAAATTAAATATACATTCAACAAACTTTTAGAATGTATGATAGTTCTGGAGATCAAAATTTAAAAAATACATTTAAGGGCTTCTTTTTCAAAGTTAAGAGTTTTAGACAAAAAAACAGTTAAACTGTACAACTATACAATAAAGAATGACTAAATTTGCAAAAATTTGAAAATAATACACTAGGAAAATCTTTAAGATCAGAACATCAGTCTAAGCAAATAACTCTGCATATAAAAGTACCTGAAATAAAATTTCCCATCAATGCTACCGTAATTTTTCCCTTTATTTTCGTCGAGAGCGACTCCGGCCCATATTTTATTTGAAATGTCGCCGATTTTTCCAACGTACTTGACAGTGCCTGAATTTTAATGTGCATCTTTATTTCTAAATAATTGTTTAATTGACTGAAGTAGATTACCTTTGTACTTGATACTTTTCAGATTGCTTTTATCCTGGCAGCAATATTCGACTCTTGTTCCAATTTTGCATTTATTTTCATCTACGTAGTGTTTTTCATTTGTTTCACTTTTCGTTTTGCGACGGACTTCTCTAGAATTAAATTTTTCTCTTAATATACAAAACTTTTTCGGCGTAATAACCTGTAATTGTCTTTTTTTTTTTAAATTACGTACAACACTTTTAAGCTAATAATAACAGTATTAAAATTACTATTACCAAGAATTAAAAGTAGACATTAAGTACTCCTTTTATTTTAACTAATTGTATACTTAAAAACTAAAATACTTACACCACATCTTAACTTGTGAAACAATTTAATGCTTTGTACAACATCAAAAGTTAGATTTTTAACCTATCAAACAAATAAAACATATATATTAAAATAACATTAAATTTAAGTTTAATTTAACAAAGTTTCCCATTTAAAGAAAAACCATATTTTACAAATAATTTTTGACAAATAACGGCTCTGGTAATTGGGCGATATTTCCCTCTTAGTTTGAGAACTTATTTAAAATTATCATAAAATAGTACTGACATAAACTAATGATAAACGTTAGACAGGTTTGAAAAAACGTTAGTGATTTTTAGCAAAAAAGTGCTAACTAAAAGTACTTTTATTTTTAAGTAACATAAAACAAGTCTACACAAAGTATATATCAAAAAAAATTAAACTACAATGTCAAATTAACTACTAAAATTTGTAATCTATCTTAAAACAAATTTCAGTTTTGTTACGTTACATGAAATCATAAATTTGTATACTAAATTAGATAAAACTTATTTAAAATGTTAACAAACATCATGTTTTTAATCGAACTTATTTTCTTTTTATCACTTAAAGTAGGATTTTCCATTTCCAAGTAGTCTGATGGTGATTTGTTATTTTTGTCAAGTATTTTTGAACTGGCATTATTCTGCAAAAATAATAGTTTTTACAATAAAATTACTAAAAACTATAGACTAAATGATATTATTGAAAAAAAACTTGCACACATAAAATTATATATTATGATAGTTAATTTAAAATAAGTCTAAATCGCAAAACTTCTGTAACAAATTTACTTTTTTAAATATCTTCAAACTAATCTGATAATATTTAAACTTGAATAACCTAAAATTAAAAAGAAAATTGATTATACAATCTAATGTATGCAATACAATCTAAAAAATTTATATGGAAGTTGTTTAAATTACATGATATTTTAATTTTTTTATAAGATTTTCTTTTCAGTTTGCAAGGTTTGGTTTATTGAAAAAATCACAGTTTTTTAGAAAAAATTAAAATCAAATATTTAAAGTATCAAAAAGGTAGAAACTTTGATAAGAGCTTCAATACTATAATTAAAAAAAAATATTTGAAAATTTCATATTTTTAACAAAATTATATAAACTAAAAAAATTAATTGACTCAAAGCAATCAAAACAAAAACTAGTTGCTGTCTGCCTGGGTTTTTAAACGAGTTAAAAAGAGTTTAAAGCAAACTTGACTATTAATTCTTAGGGACTTTACAACAGTCATCTTTATCGTTAATAGAAAAGCATAAATATTCAAAACATAACTAAAATACAAAAGACCTATTGGATTTTAAGAAAAAAAACTTTTAAATACAATAACAAAATACAAAAACTATAATCCTACGCTGTATCAACAAAAATCATTCACAAAAATTTCCCAAACAAACTTTCAGAAATTTTCAAATTATTTTTTAACCCAGCTTATTTTTGAAATTTACTACATACCTTGTCAGAATCCTCGTTGTACTAAGAATTCCATAGTTGTACTATACAAAAAAATTAAAACACAAAATAATATAATTTTTTTGTTAAAAAATAAAACAAACAATTTTTCTCCACAAAAACACTGACCAAACCTCCCCCCCAAACAAACCTCCAGCAGAGCTTGGCAGGCTCCCACGTTCAAGTTCTTAACAGCATGGTGCAATCCAGACCCCCAACCGAAACTCTCGCACAAACTGTCCACGTGAACGTGGTGCGCCATCAGGTGGATGATTGTTGGTAAGTTGAAGTAGGTGGCAAGGTGCAGGCAGTTCATGTGCTGGTGCAATGTGCACAATGCAGGATCGGCGCCCCGACTCATCAGGTTCGATATTGCTTGCAGCGACTGTTGCTCTTTATAAAAGAAATTTAGAATGTTTGTCTTATGATAAATTGTTTACACAAAAATTATATTATTGTTATCAAGAATGTTCTAAACCTATAGCTTACAATTATTTTAGTGCGACTGTTGCTCTGTTTCGAGTTTGTGAATTTGTTAATTTAACTTATGGTGTTTGTAGACAGATATTAAATACGTTCATACAAGTGTGGTATACATTTATTTGTAGAATAATTTTTTAATGCAATTTGATGTTTGAAAAATATTTAGATCAATTTCTTCACAAAAATTTCTCTAAATAAAAATAAAATTATTATTTTGTGATTTTAGGTATTTCATTATGGTATTATAAGCCTACAGTTTACAATAATTTTGGGTAGTGCGAATCACAACATTACCATATAAGTAAATTATTTTAACTAGTGGTCTATCTACTTGACTAGATTTATCTACTTGATTCACAAATTAGGGATCCTGATCTTTTTTTGAAATCAAGACCCAACCCAATTTTGATTCAGTAAAATTTACCCTTAAAATGTTAAACCTAGCTTTAAAATTAAATTTTATTTATTTCTTACAGAGGTCGGCAGAAATTTGGTGGTTGCTGGCAGAAATAAAAATATTTGCATTATTCTATTTACAAGAGAACAATTTTTTAGCTGTTTGTTACTAACCCCACTGCATCATGTGTCAGATAAACACCTAGTGTGAGTTTCCCCTTCATTTATAGAGAAAACCTTTTACATTTTTATTCTTCATTTTTTGTTACAAATTTTATCTAGTGTGTTGATTGGATCCTGATCGAGTCAGAATTTTAACTTGGATTGGGCTGGAACCCAATTTGGATCTGTTTCAAAAACTAGGATCCAATAAGTTCTAGACCTACTTATAAATTAAGGACCAGACCGAATTCAGCTTGATCACAATCCTGGATCAGATAGATAACTAATCTAGCTTTGATGTAAACTTAATGATAAACTTGTGTTAAGAAAAGCTATAAAGTAAGCAGTTTTACTTAAAATAAAGAATGCTTTTATTGATAGTGTTTCTATTGCACAACAAACTTGTTTGTAAATTGAATTTATTATTCTAATTATTATTTTTTTAACTTGTACTTTGATATTTGGAAATTATATACTATCTTGAATATATCAGTTAAGCATATAAAGTAACTCAATGAAGTTAAAAAATACATAATAATGTTATAAAAATGTGTGCTCTTTTAAACAGATGTAATAAAAAAACTGTATTTAAGTATGTTATATAAAAACAAACAGTGCAGAGATATTAGTTTTAACAGTTTTATAGCTATTTCTGCTTACTAAATTTATCAAACTAAAAACTTGTTTTTTTGATCAACTACCAACTCCACACAGTTGGCTGTATGTCAGCTATTGGACTTTTTTAAAATAGAATTTTTAACAAAGTGGTATATTTGTTTAAATTGACATGTGTATTTTTCTTTTCTTTATTTTATTTTTTTTTAATGTTTCAATTGTAATGTAAGGACAAATACCTCTAGTTTTTATTATTAACCAGATTAAAAATGAATGAAAATGTTCAATATTTTATGTCAAAATTAAGGGCTGTAACAAATACATTAACATGCTTGAAATACTTATTTTCAGCTTTAAGTTGTATCAATTACACATTATTTGGTATAGTTGTTATTGATAAACAACAGAAGTTATTAAAAAAACAGTTTATTCAAAATTTTTGGTTTTTAAACTGATATTTATTTTGAGATTCAAGGGTACTTTAAGGGTATAATTCAGCATCATATGCTCAAAAGTCCTGATGTATTTTTTACATCGGCTTAAGTACGTATAATAGGGAAGCTTAATATAAATTTACTGACAACTATGTCTTTAGGACCAAAACTATTTTTTTAGGCTTTTGTAAACAATATTTAAAAGCCTACTAAAAGTTTGTTATGAATAAAAAGTAAGTTGTAAAATTTTGAATATTCAAACATGATTGTAATTTTTGATAAATAATAAACATTTAAAAAAAGAAAATTAATAATTAATTTTATAACTCTCTTAGGTTGTTTGTAGTTTTGACAACCAATTTCTGAAGTAAAACATATAGAATTTGAAGTAATTTTTAATCTAAAATTAAAAAACTTGTTGCATTTAAATTTACACAACTTTTGAATAACTCAAAGTAGAAAAGAAACAACACCAGCTTTGAAAAAATAACTATTTTGTTTAATTAGGTACAAAACTAGGTTCGATTTTCAAGTTAGCAAAAATTTCAACTACCCCTCATTAACCCACTGTAACAGGCCTTTATAAAAATTAGTATAAAACATAAAAAAATTACTGTAAAAAACTAAAAAACACAAACTTTAGAACTAGGTACAATATGGAATTTTAATGATTTTTTCTATTTCTCACAAAACTAAGATGAATGCAACAATGTACATCACACAACATAAGTTGAACTTTTACAAAAAACTTACAAAAATACTATATATATGCATTTAGTAAATAGAAATAAGACATTTTTAACTTATAAATTATATTGTAAAACCTGCAATGGAAGCTGATTTCACTGCAAAATGCAACAAGGTGAATCCACTGACAATGTCATAATCATTAATACCAATGCCTTGAACTAACATCTGCAAATTTTTAAATTGACTTTAATATACTGTTTGCATTTTTATAGTGTATTGTATTTTATTAAAGTTTTTAATTAACTCTACAATGAAAGTAATACCAAATAATTGATAAAAAAAAGTTATAAAACTTAAATATTTGCTTAAGCTTAAAACATAGCTGTTTTCAAAATTGTAAACACAGAAAATTATTATATGTAAATACATAAACTTTTTTTATTTTAAACATACTTTTTTGATGACAACATCAATTTTGGAACAGACAGGAAACACAAACTGACGCAGGACAGCAAACAATTCACCGCATGTAACCTCTTTGCTTGCAACTAATCGCTTTCCTTCACCATTCGATGGATCAAGAAATACTAAATCATTCTCATTCTCTTCCTAGTAAAAAGTAATAATTGTAATTATACTATTTTTCTTTTTGATTTTTAGCTATATACATGATAAATTAACAAGTGGTGATAATACAGAGTAAAATAAATAAGACTACTAGGAAAGTCAACATGTTTACACCAACTATTTGAAATAGTAAAAGTAACTTGGAAATAATTTCTTATTATTTTCTAAAAAAAAGTTATTATTGGTGCCCCTCAAACCTTAAAGTTTTGTAGTAGGCCAAAGTAAATTTTTTTCGGCATGGAAAATCAAAAAAAAAAAACTTTAAAACACATAAGTTATTAAAAATTCTTTATATTTTAACTATCCTTATAGGGCAACCCAGTAGTTGTTACAAAATGCTTAATAAAAATTCTTAGGAAAAAATAATACAAAAGATGTATAAACTATTAAATAAAAGTTTATTAAGTTTTTAAATGACTTCTAAATTTTTCCAAAGAAACTCATTTGCTTAACCTTTGTAGTTTAGTTAGTTTGTTTGTTTGAAAAACACTAAAGTTTTTGCATTTATTTACTTTACACTGGTTTTAAAATTACACAATAATGTTTTTTTTGTACAATTTATCAAGTTTTGAGATTACTAAGAGAGCCAGAATTCAATTTTTTTTTAATTAAGAATATAATGTTGGTTTAAATAATTTTCTTTTAAAGGCAAGAATTTTTTTAGTTGACTCAATTTTTTTTTTTCATTTGAGCTTCCAATAGAAAACCTATAGAACAAACCAACTTGATTTATTCTAAATTACTCTTTAAATGTGGTCAATCTGTCAAAAGTAACTAGTATCTTAGATCTTAGAAAAAAAAGGTTAATTTAATAAAAACACAATAGACCCTATTTATGGTCTTGAAAAAACAAAAAACTTATACAATCTTTTTTTTTAGTTTGATGAAGTAAAATTAATAAGATAAATGTTATTAGACAATACAATCATTCTTCCAAAAACTGTTTGTAAAAAATAATTTTAAAGATTTTTTTTAATTTAATATTAATTTTTATGCAATTTTTAATTTAAAATGATTAGCAACAAAACCAAGCTAACATCTTCTGGAATCTTATAAATTGTGCTTGTATAGTTTAAGTTTTATAAATATTATAAAAAAAAGCTTTTAATGCTTTTTATAAGTATTTCTTAAGTTATATGAAAAATATTAAAATCAGTGAAAGTGTGATTTCTGATGATCATACAATTTTTTTTAACTTAGATTGTAAATAAATGTTAACTAAAAAAAATCAACATTAATCACCCTTCCACCTAAAATAAATATCTTACAAATAAAAAAAGTTTACGCTTAAATAAACCACATCTTGGGTTAATTTTTATTTATAATCTGTTGACCGCTGGGTTATGACTTGACATTGCAATGTTCAACTCAGAAAGTTTTCAATGCCATCATTATAACCCCTACTCCAACGCATCAAATAGTTTTTTTTTAATTATATTCTTCATCTGTTACTACTATGTTAAATGAATAACATAAGTTAAACTTACAATTTCAAATCCTAAGGGTAGATGTGAAGCATACTGAATCATTTGAAAACTATGAGACAATTGTTCATAAATACAAAAATATATCAACTATAGTTAAATACAAATAGCATCATAGTGATTCTCAGTTTAAAAAAGTCCCCTAACTAACTAAAACTTGTTAAAGTGAAGCCAGTCAAATAGTTTATTTATATAGTTTGTTGGACAATAAAAGACGCTCAAAATATTTGGTTCTGGGACGAAAAACCTTTTGGTTATTGAGTAGCACCGCACACCACAGTGACCTTTTAAAGTTTTGTCCAGGAAAAATCTTCTGCAGCCAAATCAGATCATTTTAGTAAAGTTACTAAATAGTTATATTACATTTTTAGGTGTGATAAAAAAAAACTGATTGGTAACTCAATAAAGAACTAAAAACAAACTAATTAAAAGTTATAAATATTTTAGAAGACTTTTTTATAGTTTTTATTTTCGTTTATTTATTAAAACTTACCTAGTATTTAAATAAAATACAGTTTTTATAAATTTATCACAGACTTATTGAAGTTTTTATTTAAAATATATAATAAACAAAAGTAAAGATCTTGTTGCGAAGCTTAAGTTAAAAATCTACTTATAATTAGTTATAAAATCATAGTAAAACGTAGTTAAATATTTTTAATTAATTTAATTATATTTTTTGCTAAGTTTCAAAAACTAAATTTTATTTTTGCAGCTGACAAGGCATCTTTAATCTAGGCTTCAGAGATACTTAAGTGAAATAAACTGGCAAGCGGTATTTTAAGAGTTTTAAATTAACAAAACTTGTAATTTTTTTTACTGTGATGATAAATATCGATAAATATGCTATTAGTATAATTACGTTTTTGCAGTTGTCCTCAATGAAGAAAGTATTGAACACAACTTCATTTTAACTAGTTTTTAAGATTTACTATGGTCCGCAAAACCTTTTTTTATAACGAATCTAGCCCTAATAAGACTTTTAAGAGCAAATTTAGTTGTAACTTCTAAAAGGTTGTCCATCCTTGCATACATACAAAACAACTTTATTTTTTTGTGCTAACTCAATTAACTTTCTAAATATTTTTTTTCGGTTTGAAATTTAATGTGCGTTGATTTAACAGCTTTTAGGTATTAGAAAAAAATCAATTAAATTACTTTTCAACTAAATTGCTGTTGACTAAAGAAACCAAGTTTTGTATATTTATTTATATTTGAACATTTATAATTAAATAAAGTGTTTTTAACGAAAAGTAGCCTGTAAACCAAAAATTATAAAGCTGATATTATTATAAACTTTTTTGTATAAGATGCACTGTTGTATAAACTATATATCTAAATAATACTGTTGTTTATTTAACGACAAAAATAAAATCGCTCAAAATATTCGTTCCTGGGACTTGGTGCGCGAAACTTTTCGGTTATTAAGTCGCACACCATTTGGGTACCTTTTAACGTCATTTCCAGCACAGTAAGTCATAATAGTTAGTTTTAATATTGTAATTTGTTTTTAATAAAAGAATTTAAAGTTCTCGACTTAATTAGCTTTAATGAGATTTTTTTTTTTTTTTAATTTTTACGGTTTATTATCAACAGAACTATGTTTTACCCTAATATAGGAGTGAAATATTGTTTTATTGATTATAAACTGTAAAAATCAAAATATACATAATAGTTAGTTATATAAGTAATTAAGTTTTTACTTGCTTTTTAATTTAAAGTAGTTGTTTTAAATCTACAAAATAGAATTAAAAAAAAACAATACTAAAGTATTTAAGAAAACTTATCTTTTAAGTTTGCTCTATGACTATACAATTTCTTCAAAACTTTTCTACAAATTAATTAGAAAAAAGTAAATTACTGTTAAAAAGCAAGTATCAAAAGATCCTTTTTTTAAGCTGTGGTTCTAAAACTTTCAAAAAATGTGTACAATGAAATGCTAAAGTAACATAGTATGTACACTAAACCACTAACTAGTTATTTTTTACTATTGAATTTTTTTGTTTCTTATTTGTTTACTAAGGCTTCTTAACGAAATTAATAAATTAGGTTTTTCAAAACTAAACAAGATAAGTTGCAAACTTAATAAAAACATGCTTTACATATACCGTTTTTTGAATATTAAAACAATTTTCGTGCATACTACTGTGCACAGGTGGAAATTCAGAAAAGTTGGCAAACTATATTTTGACTGTTCAAAGAAATTTCGTATGTTTAAAATAGTAAACTACAACAAAGTATGTTTTTTCTAATAGTTTCTTAAAAACATTTTTCATATTAATTGATAATTCAGCAATCAAACTGTATAAATATCTGTTTTCTTAAAGTAAATATACTTTAAACATAATAGTTTTTATTTTAAAGCATTATTCTGTTACAAAATGTACCAAATTAAAATTTTACTGTTTTTTTCTCTGATTATCAATACCCAACTAAACTTATACTAGCTTTTCAAATATTATTGTTATTATTATAATATTAATAATAATTATTATTATATTGTTTATTGTGCAATGTTAGACTCAGGCATCAAAACCTAAGCCACTTAAACAGGACACACAATGAGAAAAATAAAATACACTTATATTCAACAAAAAACAAACATAAACAAAGTTAAAATTATAAACTACAAAATATAATACTGAATTATATTGTAAGTATAGCAAATATAATGGACTACTAGTAGAATTTGTAAATTATAAAACTATAACGATAAAAAAACTCAATTTTAACTAGAACCTTACAAAAAAAAAACCTTTTTAAAATATATTTGTAACGTTTGGGTCAATATCCAACACTACATTTATACTTACCTTAAAATTACATTATCTCTTTCTAATTTAAGAATATTTATTACTAAGTTTAGACTGTTTTCAAGCAATTAAAATCAATTTATTAATTAATTTTGAGTTTGTTGAACGACAAAAAAAAACACATAAAGTGTTTTGTCCTAAGAACTGGTGCACGAAAAAACCTTTCAGTTATCGAGTCGCACACCACTTGGATACCTTTTAACTTCTTGTCCAGGACAGTTATCTGTCCAGGACAGTATTAAATAGATAATAAATATTTCTAAATATAAAATTAAGCGTTTGTTAACAAAGATCTGAGCGAAACAAGTTCACTAGAATATATAATTATAACAAATTTAACAGTATTCTTTCTTTATTACACTAACACATGTTTCTGTGTGTTAACGGGTTAAGACACTTCAACGGAGCTATGAAAGTCAAGACTACTATAAAGAATTAATTATAATATATTCATAGCTTTGTTGAAGTGTGTTAATATCCGACATACAGAAACATGTGTTAGTGCAATAAATAAATAATACTGTTTAATTTGTTATTATTAAATAGATAATAATAACTCAGAAAATACCAAACTTTTTAACAGCTACTTTTCGTTTAAGCTATATTAAAGTGTGTAGCTTGAACACGAACTAAACTATTTAAAAAATATTATTAAGTTAAAAAAGTAAATACTTATATAAATGTTTAATAAAAGTATAAACTACTACGCATCAATATTTCTGATCCAAATGAGCAAAATACATGCTAATAGATAGCAAAGGAAAACATATTATTTAAATTTTTAATTACGTCTTTTGCAACTTATATAGCAAATAAAAACGATTTTTAATGTTTGTAAACTATTTTTGCTTAATGGTTAGTTTTTGTCTTTTCAAGGTTTATAAAAGTAAGTTTTAGTCTATATGAATTATTGGATCCGGATCCGGCCAAATCTAAGCTAGGATCTAAGCAAAAAACGGCCGGATCCAGCCGGATCTTAGACCCATAAATCACAAAAAATACTTAACTTTACTTTTTAGCAAAAAAAACATTTTACTTGAAGAGTATGGATATTCATTTTTTTTTTTTAATTACAGTTTTATTCAACCTTGAAATAATTATTTAATTTAAAGTACAAGCGCATACTATTGTTTCTTCAATCAGTTAAATGAAACTTTAAACATTGAATTTATTAAATTAATGAAAGACATTTTTGATCTGAATATTTAATTTCATCCTATTTAATAAATAACCATCTTGATAAATCACAGTTTGAATAGTGTTTAACCTTTTTAAGTTTATCATAAAACGAACATAACCAAAAACTTTTAGTTTACCTTATTGATTTAAAAAAACAAAAAATAAAATAAAATAAACTGCTGTACTAAATTAGTTTAATTTAAAACTATATATAAAAAAATTAGGTTTTAAGAAGTTGATGTTTAAAAAAAAGCTGCTTAATAAAAACAAAATGTTTTATCTAAAAAACAGGCTGATAAATTAATTTTTTGTCTCTTGTTTCACATTTATAATTCGGCTGTTCTATTATCAAATCACTTATTAAAGAGTCCTCCGTAGAAGCATCAAGTTTATTTTCATTCAAAGTTTCAAATTTTTCGTCCCGCTTTAAAATCTGTAAATGCAACTGCTCATCTATGAGGTTGTTTATGCCGTTTAAGTTATGGCTTACATCTTTGTTCTCATTCAAGTATATCGACACATCATCAATTTCGACGTCATCAAAAACATCTTTGAAATAACCTGGAGCATTCCTTTGCTGGTATTTGCCACACGGAACTTTTCTGCACACGACAAAATTTTGGTTTTGCGGCTTTTCAAGATCGTGTTTTACGGGAACAAACTTGTAGTCGTTTGGGTTTAATAACAAAGAGCTGCCGTTGACGTTGTAATACGCACTGTACTGTTGTGGGTAAGATTGAAAGTACGTGGATGGCTCGTAATATTTGTATTCATTTCCACACGAATAGTCGTAGTTAGCATAGTAGTTTTGATAGTCGTATTGTACTGGCTGTGGACTGTACACAAAGTTTTCTGTATAGTTATTACCGATTGCATACGTTTTTCCTAAGTTTAGCCCGTCACCAGTGTATCTGAGTTGCGACGATAAAGCTGTTTTGTTTTCATGCTTTGTTTCTTTTGCAGTGTTTAAATTTATTTGGACTTCTTCTTTTGGTGGGCTGCTTTGAGATTTTAGAGAGTTTAAGTAAGACTTCAATTTTTCAGACTTGAGTAGAGTTTTCAGTGATACAGACTTCTTTCTACATCTGCGTTTCTTTCTTATGGATCTGAACACTTTTTTCCTGCATCTTTTTTCCGACTTGTTTTTACGTTTTTTTAGATGTTTACTTTGAGTTGCCTTGATGGTGCATTGTAACTGGGATGTTTTTAGAGTTTCTTGTTTGGCTTTTGATTTGCTTCTGTATTGTTTCATTGCGTTTTAATTTATTTTTTAACCTGTTTTACCTTTTTTGTTAAAACTAAGAAAAAATAATTGGTTAAAAACTCCTACTATTTAGTAAAAAAAATTATTATTAATTTGTTTTACTTCATGCATTAAGATTTAATGTTAGTTGCAAAAAACTTAATTTCTATTTAAAGTTTATTTCTAATTAAGCACAGCATCATATAAGTTCTTAAATAAATAAACACAAAATAAAACGTTTATTCCTCCTACTTAAAATTGCTTTATGGTTTTCTTAATAAAATTAATAAAATATCCCATGATGCGTTTAAAACTACGTTTTAGTTTAATAAATAAAACGTATCAATACATTTTACTTACTGTAGACCAGTGTTTCCAAAAAATGCATTTAAATTTAAACAGTACGAAAGTATTATGAAATAAAAGTATGTATCCAATTCTTATAAACTTTATTTACCATCCATTATTTAACCCTCTTGTGACTTAAAGTTAATGTTTTTATTTAATCTATTTTGCTTTCATTAATGAATTTAAGTCTTTATTAACATAATTTTAAATTTCATGACTAGGATTATTTTAGTTACTGTTAATACAGAAACATTTACAAAATACTTAACTTTAGTAAAATAAAACTAGTCTATTCTTAAGTTTTAAAGCTTTTAGTTTTTTAAAGATTAGAAGTTGAAAAAATCTCACGCATGAAATTTGATTTACTTACAATGCAAATTTTTCGGAAAGCTTCTTTTTTCTTGCTTAAATGTATATTTAAAGTTTTGTAGTAGATTAATCTAGTATAAACTGTTTACTAAACAAATTTTATTTCTAGTTTGTTTTGTTCAGCAGAAAATATACTTATATGACGTAACAAGTTTATCTATCGTTTAAAATGGTTTTGCTTCGTAAAATGTTTTCTTTTGTAAAATTAGTTACTACATGTGTCCCAAAGAAATATTTAAAACGGTTTAAAATGATATTTAGTTTTTAGTAATTGTAATTGAATATTGATATAAATAGAAATTTCATTTTTTTTTGTCGTTTAATACAAAACTGATTGTAAACTAAATTGAACAAATAAGACCTCGTACTTAAATTGTTTTTTGTACCTTATATTTTAGAATTTTAAAGCCAATGAATTTGTCAAGGATAAGTTTGGTCTTGATATTTTATCATACGAAAAAAAAGTAAATCCAGATGATTTTACTAACAAACCAATTGACAGAAATAGAGTAAATAAACTTAAAATTTCTTTCTTTTTATATCTAAAGTCTTTAAGTATGTTCTTACTAAAAGTACTGAGCTTTCAATATCAATTTTCAAAACTGAAACCACACAATAATTTTTTACTTTTCTAAAATCTAATATGTTTAAGTAAGTAAGTGAGTTGAACATTTCAAGATCGAAATCCTGTGAAACATAAATTTTTTTTTTTACTTGTACAAATTCAGGACAAGACATTAAACTGTATCCGTAGTTTATGAATCGATAACCGAAAGATTTTTTTGGATACCAGGTCCTAAGACCAAACCTTTTGAACGCTAGCTATTTTTTTTTAATTTTTTAGTACAAAACATTTAGTTGCACGTTGTTAAAGTCAATAAAAAGTGTAATGTACAGTTTTAGAATACTTTTTATTTACTAAAATATGTGTTATCGAAATATCTATAAGCGCATTATTGAGGAACTTTAAAAGTTTACTAAATAACGAACTAAAAACTACAATACTTTAGAGTTTAGATATAAGTAATTTAAATATTTACTAAGTAAAAAGTTGTTTATATTAAAACGTTTGAAAAGCAACAACTTGTTCTTAGCAATCTTATAATGACCAACTATTTGGTTAAATATTTCTCTAACGTATTTTGTTAAACATCTTATGAAATAGCAAACGTTTATTTTAAAGCATATACATTAAAATATTAATAAAAACAAATTATACAGTAATCTTCCTTTATTCTACCAACATATGTTTCTGTGTGTCAACGAATCAACACACTTCAACTGGGTTCTGTAAAAAAATAATTACTGTAATGAGAGAATAGAAGCATAATGAAGTTACTTTACTAGGATCTTTTATTAGCAAACAATTAAAACTATATTTTGAACAGTCATTAAAATATTATAAATTTTAAGTACTTGGTTAGGCAATTAGTTTTCTTCAAGTAATTAAAACAATAATATTAAGTTTAAAATTTTTAGGTTTTTAGAAAGCAAGTTGTATTTTTCAACTAGAACAACTAAAGTGTTATTACGTAAATTTTTTTTTTTTTAATTAACATATATTTGTATTTTATAATGAGGAAGGCTTGATGTATAAAATCTCAGCCAGAAATATATACAAACTGCTGTTTTTATTATATCATGTAAAAGTTGCTCTTCTTTGTTATTAAAGTTACATCATATTAAAACCAATTTCAAACGAGGCAACATGTTGTTTAACTTGTAACTAAATATTTTTTAGGTTTGTTTTTTTGCAGTATACTAGAAAAGCCAAAAATTTTGACAAAGTTTAAACAAAAGGTTAACGCATTTAAGTAATTTAAAACTTGGTGCGCACAGAATTGCAGTTTACTGGTTGGAATAGGTAGAATATAACTGATCTAAAGTATAATGTTTAATGGTGGTTGGCAGACGCAACCGCGGTCGTTTTCAGGACGCCCTACAAGCACGACCTGACCAGTTTGAATTCCAGCACTGATGAGTGAAAGCAACTTGCTAATGACTATTTATTTATAATTTTTTCTATTTCAATCATTTTGTTCCATCACTGTGTATTTTTATTCTTGTGTGTTTTGTACGAGATTACTGCTTCAAGCACAACACTCATAGCCGATCTCGGCTGATAACGGGTCTATTATTATAAGCTATCACGTTGAAACTGTGTTGTAGGAAATAAATAAATAAATACGAACGCTCAAAGTGCAACTATGTTCAAAGAAATGGTGTGGAGAGAGGCCTTTCGGTCATCGATTCTACACACCGAAAAAAAAAGCTTTGTAAACACGGTTTTTTGCTATTTTGATTTCTGTAGTAATAAAAACAAAACTTTTAAGATTAAGCATAAAAAAATATTAAGAGAATAATAAGTTTTAGTTTAAAAATGGTAAAAATTATTTTTTAAGCAAACCAGTATTGACAATAAAAACCATATTTTTTATTGGGTACCACACCGTTTCCTACCTTGGATTTTTATTTTAAAGATAACTTACATTCAGTGGCGTCGCGTGGTATTTTTCTTAGGTGGTGCAGAAAAAAAATCCGAGTTAAAGGTGATCGATTTGCCCCTACTTGAGTTGTCTCTGCTCGAGTTGCTTCTGCTCGAGTTGCCTCTGCTCGAGTTCTTCTTTTTGAGTTGCTTCTTCTCGAGTTGCCTATTCTCGAGTTGCTTCTTCTTGAGTTGCCTCTTCTCTAGTTGCTTCTTCTCAAGTTGCCTCTTCTCGAGTTACTTTTTTTGAGTTGCCTCTTCTCGAGTTGCTTCTTCTCGAGTTGCCTCTGCTTAAAATGTTTTTGCTCGAGTTGCCTCTGCTTGGATCGCCTGTGCTCTGCTTAGCTTTGTTTTCATTTTTTGTTTAAAATGACTTGTGGAATGATACTTAAACCTCTACTGTTTCAGGGAATTTTCAACTTAGCTTACTTACCGCAAGATATTGATTTTGCGGTAATTCTTAAAGAAATTTTGCTGTTTTGAGTTTATTTGCGGCAGTCAGCTAAGAGTTTACGGCAGTGAAGTGAGCAAAATAGTCGTTTTCTAAATTGGAGTTTAATAAGAGGTTTTGTTCTAAAAAATAACAAAAACGTTATAGATACTTATTTTTTTCTTACAAAATTTTAAGGTGGTGCAATTGTGGCAGTGCAACACCCCACGCGACGCCCCTGCTTACATTCACATTTTTCTTGTTTAAAATGTAATAAAATTTTGTTTAAGGTCTTTGTCACCTAAAATAGATAAAATACTGTATTTTTTGATATTTTGAAAACTAATAAAAAGATCTCAACTTCCAGAGGAGAAATTATACCAGAAATTTATTCATTTTTTGTTTTAGCACTGTTTTCTATGACTATCTAATGACTACATCTTTCTAGATTTTTTAAATAAGCACTGAAGAGGTCTTTGACCGAAACTGAGTCTGCTTTAAAGTATTTTGAAAGAATTTAATAAATAGATAAAATACTTAAACTTAAGTAAAAACAAAAATTAAACACACCTACTCGCTTAATCCAATTGGCATTGAAGATGAAGCTGCACTGCTAAAATAAAGATTTTAACAAAAACTACAACCAATTCAGTTCTGCTCATACCTAGTCAAGAAGACTACCGGCAATTAGCCTCAACAAAAAAGAGAGTATAAACATTTTTAATTATAAAACTTAAGCTTACTTTTAACGTTATTTAACCATAAAACTTAAAAGTTATCTGATTTATTTTAAAGTTTTAGCCCAGGCTGAAATACTCGAAGCTTGTTCTGATTTTTCAAGTTTCTGTGCATTTCCTATCACCCTTTACAATCAAGATAAAATATAGACTTAAGATACTGAAAATTCTTTTGTTATGAGAAAATATTTTTTCTCTGAAAATATTGTTAAATGGTTGTGTTTTTCGTGCAAGTTTGTAAAACAAGGATTAAAATCAACAAACAGTATATCATTTTTGAATATGTGCATAAGTCGTTCTTGAACCTCATTTTAATATATAATATTTTTTTGTTATTTTTACACTACTAACACTTTCATTCCAACTTTTAAAACAAATTCACCTTGTTGTTTAATTTGTAGTCTCTTAATCTTACAAATTTTATCTCTGCTTACCCTACCCCATCACAGCAAGCCTAGCATGACTCGTGAATAGATAATTAGACATATAATATAAAATTTTTATTTAAATAAAACCTCATTTTAAATAAATTACTAACAGCTTTTAATGTCATACATATGGGTTCTGATTAATTAAGACTACTATCTATTTTAAGAAGACCCAAGTTATTACAATTGTTTACCTTTTTATAAGTTATTTATATATTGGTTTTGATTTATAAATGAATATTTTTCGAAATAATTATTTTAACTAAGTGAAAGAGCATGCACCTTGTTTGATACTATTTAATTTTAGCATGCTATCCACTGACCATTTTAATATAACTTCTAGTTCTGAATTCAGGTAGGAATTATCTCAAACTTAAGTGTTTTATAATCTAGTATAAAACAGTTGTTAGTCAGAAGTCGGCAGCCTTTTATGAGAAACGGGCTAGATTTACTGAAAAAGTTCTTCGCGGGTTATTGTGTTTAAAATTACATGCTTTGAAAATTTCTTAGTTTAATGAATGTTACTGTAACGAAATAAACATAAAATAGGCTACACTGCACAGTTTACTTACAAAAAAAAAAATTGTAAATTTTAATTTTAAAAAAGATTTAATTTGCCTTTTCAGCGTTAGTTGTTTATTAGATAAAAATCCTGACGCGCTAAACTATTTTTTCGGGTCACACTTGGACCGCGGCTGATCCCTAAGTTTTTCTACTAGAAATTAATTGCCATACAGTAACCTCTCGCATATTTACGAACTTGTGACGTTACGCACTCTCGTTTAGTTACGCATTTTAGAATTCTAAAAATTCAAATAAAAAAAATTTTAATTTTTTTATTATTGCTCAAATTAGGTTTATTGTATGTTATTAACTTAAAATATGTTTCTAAATGCTAACTCACCTCTCTTTATCTTTAGACTTTGTAAACTTATGTTCTTTGACTAATTGATGAAGATTTAGTTATAACTCAGTATATCATAAATTTTATTAACAATAAGAGATTAAATTAAGGTTTATCCTTATGTGGGCAAATGTTAAACTAAAAAAAGTTGTAGTAACATAAACAATTTTTATTAAACATTTTTCTTATATCTTATATATTCTTGTTCAAAAGAAGAAATCCATTAAAGCACCAAATTCATGTTTTAAAGACTATAGAAACAGATTTTAATATAGAAATCACACCATTTCTTAGTTGTAAACAAATGCATAATTATAAATTTAATTTGCTAAGTACAATATAATATAAATGTTAAGTATCAAATAAGTCACATATAAATAAAGATTAAGATAAAATCTACTTGTTATTAAATTTTTTAAAATTTTTCTACAAGTATTATTATTTCATATAAATTTAAATCCTTTTTTTAATAGAGGTATAGTTTTATCTTTTGTTTTCATATATATAAATAAAGTAAACAAATTGTAAAAAGAGGTAAAGTCCCCAGTCCGCTTTTAACCAGAAGCAATATCAAGAAACAGCCATTATAGTAAGTATATTCTGTACCTAATTTATCTTTACGATCTCTCATATCTTTACGCATTTTTTTCTGTGGACACAATGTGCGTAAATAAGCGAGAGGTTACAGTATATGTTTAAAAATGTTTATTTTAGACAGATCTGTGTAAATAACTTCGCAAAAATAAACAAAACAAAAAATCAATTAAAATAAAATTCTGAAATACGTCATATATACTTTAAATATCTCGTTAATTTAAATCCAAACTGCGTTTCACAAAATCGTATAAAACAAACTTTTTGGAAAGTCATATATCGTACATACAATCTATATTTTAGTTTTTCCCAAACTGCAACAGCTATTAAGATGGAAAAAGTCAATTTTGATGGTAGAATCCAACTAGAGGTGAGAACTGTTTTTATAATTTTATAACTTTAAGTCTTGTGTTTGCAAATTGTTAATACAGTTTTTATAAACAGATAAACTAGAATGAAGAAAGTTTTTGTTTTCAAAATTTCTTCATTACTTTTACACTAACAACTCTTAAATGTACTAAATTCTTTTTGTCATCTTTGCTATAGACATACATTTTTTAGATTGTAGTTCTATAGTTGTGTTCTTAAAATATCCTTTAAAATATCAAATGTTTAAAATAATAGCAATGAAAACTGTGTTAAGGTTATATACTTTCGAAACAATGATATGCTTTTAATTATATTTTCTGAGAAGTTAAAATGTTTATAATTCAAAGTACAAACTTACTTTTATATACGTTGGCTTTCATTACTCAGCTTTAGAGTTTGTTTGAAAATGCTTCTACAAATTTTATAATTACACAGAGCTTTATGAAGTACGAATTATCCAAAAACGAAGCTTCTGAAAAAGTAGAAACTAACCCAGATCAACCTAATAAGGGAATCTTGAAAAATCCTGTAAGTTTTTTAAGAGTTAAAATTAAATTATATAAATGATTAAGTATGTTAAGTGTAAAATATGTCATATAAGTACAAATTTGTGATTTAAAATTTCTTAAGTAATACTTAATTATAAATAATACTTAGCTTGTTTGATTTATAATAAGCCATCGGTGTTCCATGACAAACATATGTTTGCTAAATGTTAAGTTCTTTTCTAATTCCTGCCTTTATACTTTTATATAAGAAAATTATAACAACCATTCTGAAAAACATCTACCATAGTTTCTTATTGTAAATTTTAGCTTTCTTTCTTAAAAAAAAACTGGTGTTTTCACACAATTCTTTTTGTTTTATTTATCTTATTGTTATTGCTTTGCAACAGATTTTCAGAAACGAAAGTCCTGCCAAAAGACTTCGGTTCCAAATAAAAAACGAACTCAAGTTCTACGTTATTGGAAGCGTAATTGATAAAAACGCATTCTTCGAGGTAACGTTTGTTGAAACAAAAAATTAAAAATCTATAAAAAGACCAAAACAGTTTTAATGTCTCAATTAACTTTTTATATAAATACTTTTGAGGATCAAAAATTAAAAGCTGCACACAACTAAGCACAATAGTAACAAAAAACATGTTCAATTTTTTTTGTGCGTTGGTAATAACTGGTTTAACTAAATCGTTTATCCAAAAAAGGGTTGCAGTCTTGAACCAACATTGTTTCCTAATATACCATTGCACTTATTATTTGTTATAATTTATTGTTTTTATACTTTTAGACTATTTCAAGAGTAATAATTACATTTAAACAAGGTATTTAGTATAACCGAGGACCTCATTGATCTTATTAACTGAGTGAAACATTGTTTTATAAACAAATTTGTGAATCAATAAATGTGTAGAATTTTATTTTGTTTATACTAAAACATCATTAAAAATATTCAGGATCCCGACGAGGAGTGGAGATCTTACATGTCGCCTGATCCCTCGTCCATTTCCCTGACTTCCTCATCCGAAGACTCCTACTCATCGGACGACGACTCTGAGGCGAGCACTGTCTCCACTGGAGGCAGCAGCAGCTCCATGGAGGGAGAAATGTACTTTTACTCCAGCGACGAGTTCGAGGAGGACTTGGAGGAGGTGCGCTTCTCCTCACCCGCCTCGGAGGCTTCTTTGATCGCGCCGCCCGTCTCCGGCCTCCTCCAGGGGAACTCCCTAAACTTTTTAAATTTTGCCGTCGCCTACTTCCGGCTGAACCTCCAAGTGGAGATGAGCTGCTTCAAGCTTCACACGAGGCAATCGATGCTGTACTTTCGCTACGACGCGAGTCACGTGATTTGCGTGTTTGGAAAAGATTCAGATTGCGGGGTTTTCCAACGCAACGACCGAGAAATGAATCCTGTGAAAAAGCAGATAGCTTGGGAATTGCTGCCTTCTGAAGTTTCAGTTGATTTTTCTCAGGAAGTGCAGGAAAACACTTCTGAGAATATAATCGAAAACAAACAACTAGCTTCGGAATTGCTCCCTTTAGAAGATTTAAGTTATTTTTCGCAGGACGTACAGGAAAATACTCCTGTTAGAACAATTGAAATTGGACAATTAATCTGCGAAATGCTGCCTTCAGCAGATTCTATCGATTCTAAGAGTTCAGTAGTTTCAGTTGATTTCTCAAGCAGCAACAAAGAAAAAAGTTCCTTCGAAAAAATTGAAGAGGAACTGCTAGCTCTTGAGTTGCTCCCGTCAGAAGATTTAGTTGATTCTTTAAGCACCAATAAAGGAAACACATCTGAAAAAGTAATTGAAAAAGAGCATTTAAGCTGTGAATTGCCCTCTACTACAGACTCAATTGATTCTAAGCCTTCAGATGTTTCAGTTGTTTCCTCTAACAAGAAGCAAGAAAATATCTCTGAGGATATAACCGTAAATGAACAACTAGCCTCTGAATTGCTCCCTTCAGAATATTTAGTTGTTTCCTTAAACAACAGTCAAGAAAAAAATTCTGAGGATATAATCGAAAATGAACAACTAGCTTCTGAACTGCTCCCTTTAGAGGTCTTAGTTGTTTCCCCAAATAACAACCAAGAAAATATCTCTGAGGATATAATCGAAACTGAACAACTAACTTCTGAATTGCTTCCTTCAGAAGATTTAGTTGCTCCCTCAAACAACAGCCAAGAAAATATCTCTGAGAATATAATCGAAAATGAACAACTAGCTTCTGAAGTGCTCCCTTCAGAAGATTTAGTTGTTTCCTCAAACAACAGTCAAGAAAACACTTCTGAGTATATAATTGTAAATGAAAAGATAGCTTCTGAATTCGTCCCTACAAAAGTCTTAGTAGTTTCCCCAAATAACAGCCAAGAAAATATCACTGATAATATAATCGAAAATGAACAACTAGCTTCTGAATTACTCCCTACAGAAGTCTTAGTTGTTTCTACAAATAACAGCCAAGAAAACATCTCGGAGAAAATAATCGAAACTGAACAACTAGCTTCTGAACTGCTCCCTTCAGAAGTCTTAGTTGTTTCCCCAAACAACAGTCAAGAAAACACATCTGAGGGTATAGTCGAAAATAAACAACTAGCTTCTGAACTGCTCCCTTTAGAGGTCTCAGTTGTTTCCCCAAATAACAGCCAAGAAAATATCTCTGAGGATATAATCGAAACTGAACAACTAACTTCTGAATTGCTTCCTTCAGAAGATTTAGTTGCTCCCTCAAACAACAGCCAAGAAAACACTTCTGAGAATATAATCGAAAATGAACAACTAGATTGTGAATTGCTCCCTTCAGAAGTCTTAGTTGATTCCTCAAACAACAAAAAAGAAAATATCACTGAAAACATAATCGAAAAAGAACAACTAACATATGAATTGCTCCCTCCTAAAGATTTAGTTCATTTTTCTAGCACCAATCAAGAAACCATCTCTGATATTTTTATCAAAAAAGAACAACTAAGCTGTGACTTGCTCCTTTCTGAAATTTCGGTTGATTCCTCAAGCAACGACCAAGAAACGAAAACTGTGAAAAAACTTGAGAATAAGAAACTGGCTTGGGAAGTGCTGCCTTCAAAAACTTTAGTCGATTTCTCACAGGACATCGAGGAAAAGACTCCTATTATAACAATCGAAAACGAACAATCTATCTCCGAAATTTTTCCTTCGGCAAGCTCAACTGAATCTGAGCCAGAAAAAAGATCACAGACAAGAAGAAGAAGATTCAGATTCAGAAAGAACAAGGTCGGGTGTTTAAATTGCGAGAAAAATAAAAAGAAAGGCAATTTTTTTACATCGCTATTCTCTTGCCTTATGCCTTGGAAGAGCTTTTAAAATTTAGTCAAACTACACAAGTTGCGCATCTTAAAGTTGACTATAAAATATGGTCAACCAACTTCTATTTTGGGAATCTCTTACTACAAGGAAACTGTCCCTGCCCTGTAAAGCAACCTTATGTCATATAAGTAGCAATTTCCTTCCAAAAAAAAATAGCGTGTCACCTCATGCTTAACTTATTATATTCAAAGCTACCTTCCTCGTGTCTTATTGACGAATTCTTTAGCTTCGAAGGTTCATTTCTGACATCTATATGAAGACAGAAAAGTTGTTTTTATTGCACAAACATAGGAATTCTTCAATGAGTTTCTGCAAGCCACAACACTTTTATAATAAAAAAACGCTCTATCAGTAAAAAACTCTGGAAAATAAAGTATAATAAAGTTGTAAACATGAACAAAATAAACTGAGTAAAACAGTATTTGTGTTGTTTTGTAAAATAAAATTAATCTATTAAGAATTTTTACGACGGGGAGAAAGGATCAAGTTAAATTAAAAAAAACAGTTTTAATTATAAAGAACTAGCTACTAAACTTTTAAACTAAAGTGAAAACCAAAATGCTTTATGGTTTTTAAAGTTAGCACAAAATATATTTTAAAAACTAAGAAAACAACAAAAGTATTATTTCATTGTTTATTAACATTAAAGAAAATCAGTTACTATCGAGTTGGATTAAAATCCTAATGATCAGATAAAGTTTTCTTTCGGAGAAACAAAACATCTGTAATTTAAAAAGTGTTCACATTAAACTTATTTTGAAACGCCTATTTGACGAAAGCCCCAAAATAACCATTAAGCACAAACAAATCCATAATTAGTACCACATAATTTTATTAAAAAAAATTACTTATACTGTAAACATTTCCAAACATTTATAAGTAGTTCGTAGTTACCACAGAAGTTATAAATCCGTTAAATAAAAATTCAATAGAATATAGTTTGAATCTTTTTGGCGTACGTTTTTCTTAATTTCATTAATAAAACCAGGTTTATTTATTGGTTTTAAAATTTTACTGCTTTCTTCTTTTCACAGCACAAACTCTTACACAATTTTTATCTTGTAGTATTTGTTTTGTACTCCTAATATAATTAACCTTAGCATACACTGTTCATTGTTTTTTAGCAATGTTGAAAAAATTAAATTATGTAAAAATATAATTATTTCATCTATTAGCTGTAAGTTAACAGTTGGCTTTTTATAAAGATAGTTTCAGTCAAAGTTTGCGTCTGAAAGTTTTTATACTTTTTTTTCAGTTTTATTTTAAATTTACGCCGGCCCACGTATATTGTGGGTTGTAAAAAGCTTTCTAATGTAAATGTTTCCCGTAATTAGCAAAAGGCTGCTAATTACCACTTGTAAGTAAACATAATGACGCAGTGTATTTGTTTACCTTTTATGAGCAGTGAAACGCCGTAGGTCAATAAAGCATTCGCGTATAAAAAATGGTTTTGATTTTATAATGGGGTTAGCTTGTTTTGTTATCTGTGATTTAACTCCATACTACGTTAATTCTTACACTAGAACTACAAATTTTTGAAGAAAAGAGTAAAAGTAGCATTCTGGTTATATTGTACAACTTTCATTTATAAGAATAACTTGCAATTACTTTCACAGCTAGTATGATTAAACACTATTTGATTTGTAGGTTAAACTTTTTGTTCATGTGCTTTTATCAAAGTTTAGTTATTAAAGCAGTACTTACATTTTACAATGGTTAATGACTTAATCACAATTGTTGCGCACAGGACGACTTATTTAAACCATGTTTTTAAAGATAATCTATTTTATTGATTATTTAAATTGACAATCGTTTTTATTTTTACATAAAACAAACTTACCACGTTTAAATACATGTTTTATTTATTTAACAAAAGTATATATTAAACTATACTTCAAATTTTGTACACGATTGACAATTTAAGTTACTTTGAAAACTAGTTATTTATTTCAACCTATTTAGTTTTACAGTATTTTTTTACAGTATAAATATTTTATAAGTGTTTGTATATAAAACTAAAAACATGTAGTTTTTTTTCTTAATGTATGTTTTAAATAACCAATTTACAACAATTTTTTAAAGCTTAATAGACGTCAAGTTCTCCATGACCTTTTAAAATATTTTTTAAATAAAAATGTTAAACAAAAAATAGATTACTTCAAGAAATAAAACTGCTACATTGATCTAATTTATATTCAATAAATACATTGTTTCGCTCAATCTTTCCAAAGTTTCAAGTTAAAGTTTTATATATTTTTTAAATAAAAATGTTAAACAAAAAATAAATTACTTGAAGAAATAAAACTGCTACATTGATCTCATTTATGTTCAATAAATACATTGTTTCGCTCAATCTTTCCAAAGTTTCAAGTTAAAGTTTTATATAAGTTGGTCACATTTTTTTTAAATACAAAACATGTAGGATATGAGAATCGTTATTTTATTTGGAGATTCTCTGAATTTATTCTCTTTTTAGGTTTTATGATTAAACAAGAGGAAAAAAGAAAGGCTTTATGGAAAATTTCTTTATGTAGTTAGAAGCAACCTAAAGTTACTATCATATTTAGAGACATTAAGATGTTTATCAAAATGGGAAAGTTACTCATTGAAAACATTAAAATAAAGACACAAAACTTTAAAACTCCTCACTACAGTAGTGCAAAACCATAAAATAAATATAAATAAAAAGAGTATAGAGGCCTCGCAGGAAATAAAGCTTTGGTTGAAAGTGTTTTCATACAGCTACTGAAACAATTCATCACAGAGAAAAACTAATCGTTTGTACACAATGATGTTCGAGCTGTAAGCCGTAAAATTTATACCAAGGCACAAAAATTAATCATTAGTAAGAAAATTTACTTAAGTACATTCGGTTATAATTGAAAATTTTTAAAAAGATATACTATGTGATCTGTACTTACAAAAAATAGTGTTAGATAAAAAAGATACGATCAAAAAGAAGCAACAGTAGTAAAAGCATTGAGCTAGAACGAAAAAATATACATGTCAACAAAGCTCCTAAAAACTCTAACCATAAAACATCATTAAAATTGTTTTAGAAGATATTGGTCAAATGTCCCACTGAAATCTACATGCCAGTACTTCTTACCAAATGATCATAAAACTTCAACGAAACTGTTGGAAGAAGTGAAGTTGTAGTTTTCGGTGGAAACTTCGCTCGTGCAGCTGGTTTCAGCTTCGCCTTCCAGCCGCACGTTCGACACGAACACCTTTCCGATGGCGTACAACGGGTTCATCTGTTCCCCCAAACCCTCCTCCACTTTCGCGGGAGATTTTGAAGGCGAGAGGCGCCGCAACAGCTTCTGGTGCTTCGGCAGGAACTTTTGGCTTCCGAAGCGGTTTCGCAGGAACAACCACACCCGGTTGTTCTCGACGCAGAAGAACTCGAACGCCACGCTCAGCACGAAGTGGACGGCGGCAAAGAGAATGACGGACCACTGGATGCTGGTGGTCGGGAACATCTTCAACTGCGAGCAAGTATATTATAATTAATATTAAAAATGGTAGTATTATAGTATAACTTTATTAGGAGTGGCTTAAGAAATATCCTTGATTGTAAGCAAATATTTTTAAACTATTAATAATAGTATACGTACAGTTATAACATAAGGTTTGATCATCAGACCACAAGCCTTCGGTAAACTGAGACTCACAGCACACGAAAGTTAAGGCTTAGGTTCTGTAGACTTTCGCCGATGTTTTTGTTGACCTTACAGTCATAAGAAATAACTATTTACAGGCTTGCCAAATGTTTTTGGCAAATTTTCTCCAGGTTTTCAATATTTCTTCCAGTATTTTAAAATAACACGTTTTAGAGTCTATTTTTAGTTTAAAATTAAGTTGGTAAAAAACTATGTTAAAAATTATAATGACATAGAAAAGATATCTTTATGCTTTTTTAAGTGTGTTTTTTATAATTTCTTTTTTGTCTATATGATAAATTTTTTGTATCAAATCAAAATTCAACTACTTAACATGTAAAAATTGTTCAAAATTTCAGGTTTTTCCTGGTTTTTAATGATTTTTATTCAAAATTACTGTTTTTTTTCAAAATTTCTCAAATTCAAGATTTTTCCAAGATTCCAGGATTCCCTGTTTATAAGGCGTAAACTCCAAAATTTTCAAACAGACAGAGCCAATTGAAAAATCAAAAAAAAGTTTTTGGTACACAAACACTTTATTGACTTACGCGTTTCGCTGCTAGTTCTTAAAACTAATGACTATGAACAGTTAAATAAAGAGTAAAATTGCTAAAGGTATATAGTGAAAATCCGAGAACTGCTCATATTTTATGAGCTGCGAAAAGTCGTTAGTCAATAAGTTGAACTGATTTTTAATGAAACTGATTATAAAACTGAAGGTTAGGGTTCTGCAAATATTTAAATACCACCGATAGTCACTAAAATATTAAGACTGGATACATCTTTAACACCCACCAACAACAGATTAAAAACGAACTCTTTATTGCTTCCAAAATAATTATCTAATCGTGCAGTCTCACCTGGCTCCAGTCGTAGAGGCTCTGGACGGGAAAGAAGACGAGGAAGGTGTTGAAGGAGTAGAGGACGACGAGGGAGAAGAAGAAGGGCTTGTTCTTGTAGATCCTCGTTCGGAACGGGTGGGAGTGGCTGAAGGTGATGGAGGTGGTGAGGTAGAGGAAGGTGGAGATGAGAGTGAGGTAGGTGGTGGAGTACTGCATCACGTCGTACTCGTCCTCAACCTGGAAAGTTCACAAGGTAAAAATTAATGTTCTACAGTAAACAGTTCTGCCTGAAAGTTTGTAATATAACAGCAAAATTGATTGTGTACGCAATTTGATTCTGAATCCTATAAAGAACGGGATAAAAAAATTTTTTAATAATTCTTCAGTATTTATTATAAGCTTGAAACTTGTAAATAATAAATATACTAGTGAATAGTATGCAAGTTTGTTAATAAAATTTTAAAATGTCAAATTATATAATAATACAGTACATGCTGATAAGGTACGCACCTTGAACCCAAGCGGAAATGCGTTCCTTACTTTTTTTTCTCAGCGAATAACAGTTAACACCTAATTACTTTTGATAAAACATGGTTTGTTGAAAAAAAAAATTTCAACTAAAACTATGAAATGTACGATGTCATTAAATGTTGTTCTAAACTTAATGTTCGAAAAGAAAATGAGTTTATTTTTTAAAGTTATAGCATAAATTCATCCTAACAATCAACTTAAAATTTAACAATGCTTTATTTTTTGTTTTGATTAACTAAATTTTATAACAAAGAGTAAAAACCTAGTTTTGATAACTTATAGTCAATAATTCAACTTAAATTAAAGTCAACTTATTTTTTATTAAAATCACTATTAAAACTTAATTCAGCTATTAGGATAATAAAAACTGGGTGATTAATAAAAAAAACTTACTTGAGTTTGATCGTAATAAGTCAAGTTGTAGGAGCAAGTTGAATGATTGTAGACCACATCTTTAGTTACTGTAAAAAATATACTTTATTTATTTAAAATATATAAAATACTTGTTAGGTAAAACAAAAACAGATTTACATTTTTTACGATAATACATTTTTTCGGAAAAGTTTTTAAAACTTGAAACAATATCCAAAACATTAATGTATTTGATTGTCGTATTTAGCATAAAGAGTTTCTAAAATATTTGTTTTAAACGGTATTTATAAAATAACCTGGTTGAGCTTATATAATAGATAATATAATATAATATCTTATGCTTAGGCATACTCATAAATACTTCACTCACAAAATACTTTAACAGAGCTATCTAAAAATAATTTTTCACAGCAATTTTGTTGTATAAAAGTTAACAAACCCATAAAGTTAAACTTATGGTAAATAAAATTATTTACTTACGTGCATATAAAAATTTAGTTATGAATATTTCTATGGCCACACCTTTTTTAAGTATTATGGCTGAAAAATATCATTTTAATTTGTTTTGTTATAATCTTAACTTACAAATAAAAGTTAATAGTTTAAAATCATCTATAAATATATATGTATCATTTTTTTCTATTCTGTTTATACCAATCAAAAAAAATGTTATCTTAACAAATTAAGATTAAGTAAAAATAGAAATAAATTAACAAAAACAAAAAGTTATGTGATTAAAGTTTTGTATTTTATTCTAAGTTTTTGAAAAAAATCAAACTTGTAACATTAACATTTCTAACCCATAACTTAATAGTTCAAAAACCATTTCTGTAACAATGTAAATCAAAATCTAATTTACTTTGAAATGTCTACACTGCAAATCAACAGTGAAACGAACTTAAAACTAACTAACCGAACAACAATGTAGTCTTTGTTTTGCAATACGCTTAAATGTTACACCTGATAATTACCGAGTATTTAAAACTCGTTTGAACTTATTTTGGAATATCAGATTGCTTGCTCAAGTTCATAAAATTAAACTTCACCACAAACCATCGGCAATTTCTATTCCCTCGTGAAACCAGCATCTGGAACTCAAGTAGAAATCGGCACCGATCTGAACAGCGGCTTGTATGAAGAAATTGTAAAGCAGGGATGTGAGCATCTCGGCCGACATCAAGCTCGTCGGTGGCTTCTGACGGTCCAGTTTCCTGTTTTTTTTTTTATTGGTGATTAAAGTTACTTGAGGTCTGTTTTATCTGAGTCTTGCTGCACATTTCCATGCAAAATTTCTTGCCACAATTCAAAGGCAAAACTATTTGTCAAGATAACGTGTTTTTATACATTCTTACTATTTTATTTAAAACTATTCATTCTAAGTTTACTCGAATTAGAATGTTTGATTTTGAATCAAAAAGTAATTAAAAAAAAACACTACTTTATATTCTGCAAGAAAAAAAAGATAACCAGAATTTAAAAATTACAACTCAACAAGCCATTCAATTAATTTAGTTACAACGATTGAAACTTCGCACAAACTTGCAAGGGTAGTTCCTGGACATGGTCAGCGCCACGACGTCGATCACTACCAGGTCGACGTACATGAAGCAGATGTCGGACAGCAGCGTCACGTGGCTGTACAGTATGGTGAGCGTGATGAACTGTATGAGCGAGTACAGCGCCATGAACTTGAACATTCCGAACGAGGTGACCAGCGCCGCCCTGCCCTCCCTTATCAGAAGCGGCACGCACTCTATCCCCTGGTCGCTGCCGGCCGTGAACGGAGCTGCCACTGACGCCTGAAATGATCAATTTATTGATGAGTTTGTGTTTACAAATTTACTGTAACTTTTTTCAGAGGTCGAACAGAGACGTTTGATGGCAATTTTTTTTTGTAATTTATGTTATTAAATATAAAATAAGTGCGCCAATTGGCAATGAAATCTTTTTTCTACTTTTATTCGAAAAGATTATTTGAAAAACATTTTCACTAATCTCGTTGTTTTAACAGTTTTCTTGATAGTCTCCATTTAAATTGTGTTTGTTTTGAAAAGTACAAGCAATATAAAAACATTAAAATGTACTTCAAAGTTTTTATGAAAAATTGCATCAAACAATAGAAATATCTCGTTCATTAAAAATAATTTACAAAAGTTCAAGCAGAACTAAAATAATTTGAGCTTTTCAATTTCATCTGTTACAATGACCATGCACTTTTAAATACTTAAGGTATCGGTTGCATATCAAATTGCAACAGTAATTGACCAAAAAGAATTTCAAGGGTCATTGTTTACACTTTAAAGCAGTGTCAGTCTTCACGGTAATTGAAATCTGTGCACACTAAACTGGAATAAAAGAATTCTTTGCACCCCAAGCTCAAAACTCACCAAAAATGTAGTAACTGTTTTCAAAATTTTTCCGTAATATTAAATGTCAACTTCGAAAGTTCCCCTTAAATACGCCTGAGACCCTTTTTTGTCGCTCTTTATCATAAACTTCAAAGTACCTATGTAAGTTTCTTGTGCACACTGAAATAAACTTTATGCACGCTAGGTTTAAAGGTGCTCGGCGTAAATACCACTCCTTTAAAAAGTTGTTTAATTTTTTTTATTATCACAACATAACACCTTCAATACTATTTTAGTTTTTATTTAAATATGTAATTTACTTCAGCTACTTTAATGTTTTTAATAAATCTTCCCATATTAGCAGTTTTTAATTTTAAGCATCTGATAAAACTTGATAAGCATTTAGGAAGTACGGCTAAAAATGCTTATTTGTGATTTGTATACTTTCAGATACAAACTTTGTCAATCGGAAGTTGATCAAAATGTTTCTCCCTATTGAGATCGCCAGTTAAAATTTTTTTTATTCATAAAAGAGGTTCAATATTTTTCGAATAGCCATTATAACTGACGACTTCAATAGGGAGCAACGTTGTACTGAAATAAACTTACGATTGATTAAACTTTTATTTTCTCCTTGAAAAAGACAAAGTTTATAATACTTTTTCTAAAGTATAAAGCTTCCAACTAGAAATAACAAACTTCAAGTTATAAGAAGCTGATTCCTATATTCAATCTGTCAAATGCTGCCATGTAAGCAGTATTTACAGTTAGCTCTCTATTCGAGGCAATGCGAGACCAAAGTATGAGGAATGCTTAGGAATTAAAAACTTAATTTATAAGTTTTAATCCATCTTAACAAAAACACAGAAAACAAACTGATTCCCACGTGAGATAACGTGAGGCCTAATTGTACACAAGAATGACGACTAAAAAGTACATTTCCGACAAACAAACTTCCAGTTCCGACAAGCTGATTCCCACGTGGGCCCGCTTCAGCGCCCCGCAGTCGTTCGCCCCGTCCCCGCACATCATGACGTGGTGGCCGAGGTCGTCCAGCCGCTCCACCAGCTCCGTCTTCTGGTCGGGAGACATGCGCGCGAATATCGTGCCTGTTAATAAAAATATAATATTTTGTTTTTCTTGCTGTTTATTTAAACAGTTTGTTTATAGATTTATATTTTGAGGTTCTAAATTGAACAAAATTGTTCTCAACTAAAAATAACGAGACAAATGTACAACATTGCTTTACAGTATCTTCCATGTTTAACTTTTATTCTTCAGATTTTAAATGAAGATCCCTTAAGGGTGAAACTTAGTTTTGCAAATAAAAATCTTTATTAATTAATTTTGTATAGTTTATCTATTGTTAGAACTTCAACTCTGTTTAATTGTGAGTTTGTTATTAGAGTTTTTTTTTTATGTTATTAGAATAATAATTATTTAGCACGTTCTGTTTAGAAGATGTTCAATTGTCAAACTACTTTATTTTATATTGAAACATTTTTTAAATTTATAAAATAGTGCTCTTAAGTATAATTTGCTTATTTTTGATCAAAAAGCAAGTTTCGAGTTGTTGAGTCTCCTTGATTTAGAGCTACTTAATTTCATGTACAGTGTTTGTTTTTAACAACGAAGATCACACAACAATTAAGTTTACAGTGACAGTTTTTTAATTATAATTGGTACAGTTAGTGCTTGAAAAGCGACCTACGTTGAAAAGTACATTAGGTAACAATAAGACATGTTTATAAATAAGACAAACTCGCCAATTTATTAGTTTAATAACTTAGCTTACTAAAAATAACTAATCTGAAAACTGACAAATGTACATTAGCTATTTAAACACTTGTAAACTAAAAGTCACAAACCTTTCAAAGCAACAGTTTCCATCCAATCGGGGAAATAATTTTTAATATTACTGAAATCCGTTCCAGTCAATGCAAGATGCCAGTTCTGTAGAACAAATTCAACTGTTCAGCACTTTTACATAGAACTGCTTGAACAGACATGATAATTTAAACAAGATACATAAAAGTAAACTTTAAGTATTTTATTTAAAGATATACTCTTTACTCCAAGTAAACTTGCTATCAGCTTTTTAATGGTGACCAATTAGTATTAGTATCACTTTTGTACGTTAACCTTACATTAACTAATGCTGAAGCAACAAACAAAATACTTCGTGCGCAAAACAGTTATAAGATATTGGTCAAAAGAATTTGTCTACTGTTTAATGTGCACAAAGAACTTAACCTTGGATTCACTAAACAAGCAGGCAAATATTTACAGCAACTTTAAAAGGTGAATAAACACAAAGGAGAGAACAAAAAAAATTGAAATTTTGATTAATTATTTACATTACATTGTTTCCTAATTTACAGAGTAATAAATCATAGTTGTTTATTCTTTTTTTTATGTTTACGAATTGGAAACTTTGATTTAAAAGTATAATCAAGTAGAACTTTCGTTTAATATGTAAGTTTGTTAACTAAAAGCTTAATGCAGGAAGTTTGCATGATGATGAAACTAGCAATATTTTAAGAGAGCAAGTGAACTTGTATTTAAAATATTTTTTGTCATTGAAATTTTATAAGTATAGAGCTTTTTTGTTTACACTGTTTGTATACTTTTAAGTTTAAATTACTTTTTTAACTGTACTGTGAAAATTTACCTACATTAGCATTGATACTAAAAATATTTATTCATAATAATTACACAGTGTAAACATTACGGCTTCAGTTTGTTTTAAGAAATTGTTTTTTTTTTTTTACTTTAACAGCTTATTCAGTTTCTTAAAAATAAAATTGTATAAAAACAACTAAGCTGGCTATTCAAAAAACTTTTTTTAAATTATACTAAAAATCAATTGTTTTATAACCAACTGTATTACTCATACCCAAATGAGAGTGCTAAACTAACATGGCATTTTTGTTACACTCAAGATTTATATATGACAAAATATAAGTTATTCAAAAATCTTTACCGCGTTTTTTCAATTATCTAAGAATAAAACTGTTAGTTTTTATTTTATTTTAAAACTAGGTGAACTATTTAATGACAATACGTTACTTAAAAAAATGTTTTTTTTAAAACTTTAATGTTGAGTTCATACAGAATTTAAAAATAAACTAAAAAAAATGTTAACCTTTTTCGAAGAATTTTTTGAATCAAAATACTTCAGACTGTTTTTTCTTTTTTCTTTAATCTTTTCATGTCCAAATGAACTACTGTTTGTTACATTTTTATAAGAAACATTCATAAAATGATTTAAATCAAAATAATTCATAAACAATGCAAAATTTAATTATTTAATTAATATCATTTATGAATAATTGCTTAATTTTTCTACACGAAGAAAATTCTTTATCATATATATAGACTTATTTTATAAAAAAAATAAAATTCAGTTTTAAAAACAAATAAAAATTTATATTAATAAAACTAAACTAATAGTTATATTTTATTTTGAGAAAATCTTAAGTTATTCAAAAAAAACTTTCTATCAAACTTTTAAATTTAAGAAAAGTGAAACTATTATAATTGACATACATATAAGTATTTTGACACAAAAGTAAAAAAAAATATGTTGTCTATAAAACATATCAATGCAAAAAGATTAAACCAGAAAAATGTTCTTTGATTGCAAAAACACAAAACTAAAAATACTTTTGATCGTGTTTTGCTAAACATAGTAGGTACTTTTATAGAAACATACAAAAATGTACTCCCACACATATAATTTTAGAGACAAAACAAATTACTTGAAATACAGCCTGCAACAATTTGCTTATAGTTTCAAAAATAACTCGAATTTTATAGTTTGTGCGTTTTATAGCTTTATTGCGTCTTAACTTTTGCTTTATTTAAAAAACGAGACAAACTATTTTAAAGAAAACACAATGATTTAAATTAATGCCGGTACAAACAAAAGTAATAATAAAATAGTTGAGCAAGTTATCGATTCTTATAAAGTTTTTGTTCAAGAAACTAAGTTTTTATTTTTCAAAGAGTGTTAAAAAACTATATTGCAGTAACATAATAGCAAACTAACTTCTTATAATAACATAATCTAATTATTTCTTCACAAAAAATTACTACAGGATAGTATTTTTTTATTAGCATGTATAAAGACTATAACTTTTTAGTTTAGAGGTAAGCAATGTACAGCCCGCAGGCTGGATCCGGCCTTCTAATTAAAAAAACCCACGACATACAATTCAGGTTGAGAACAGCTTTCACAAAATAAATAAGTTTTTAAAAATGTTTTGAAATTTGTTAATCAGGATAGTAGAAAGCTTTTCAGACAACTTTATCATTACAGTTTTGTTTTTAAAGTATTTTTTTTCAAAATTATGCAAAGTGTCAAGATACTTTTTAACAAGTCCGGCGTGCAAAAGACTTGTCTTTTGGAAGATCTGGCCCACCGACTTGAAAAATTACTTACTTCTAGTTTAGTGTAATAGATTCATAATGTTCATCAAATAAATTACAACAAAGCTAAAACTATATAACTTAAAAAACAAATCAAACTAATAATACTAGTTTTATTTACTTCGTAATTTAAAATAAACAACAATTTTAAATGTAAAATTGTTAATGTTGAACCACACAGAAGCCATTTGGTTTACTTGTTTTGTTAAACATATTTTAATTACCGTAACTTTTGCATAATAGTAACAAAAATACCGCTATCAAAACAACTTAAGTTTATTATTGTTGTGGTAGTTGGTATGATTACAGCATTTAAAAAAAATTGTTTTAGATTATAAAAATCTAACCAGAAATTAAAAAAACGATTATATATCAACCTTCTTTCATAGCAATGCATGTAACTCAAAGTCACTCTTAAATTGCACCATAAGATTAAATGTTATTAATTTTTATAGCTATATTACAGTAAAACTGTGTTTTATACCAAGCTTAACATTGTGCTGTGACAATTGACTTTTATGAAAAAAAAAAATCAAGTTTAATTGAATATTCGAATGGTTTTCAGAAGTTCTAGTTTAAAAAGGAATGTTACAAAAATTCTGAAATAAAACTTGATTTTATCAGTAGTTGGTTTATATAAAAGCACTTAATTTGATCTATAACCTGATATATTCATGACATTTAAGATTATAAAGAGACATTATGCTCTTCCTTAAAAATTTATAGAATCAGACCTAAACTACCTACTTTTTTTATTTAACATTTACAAAAGTTCTTTTTTAAAAACTTTCTAGGTTTTGAATGTAAACCGTTAAAATAGTGTTGTATAAAAACAAAATATCCATCTAAACCATTTTTACAATTGAAAATGTTTTGTAAATAAACGAAAATATTTTGTAAATACCTTTTTCTGTTTCCCGTAGTTTTAAGCTAATTTGAAATAGAGGTTCAAAAGAATATATAAAAACCACACATAACCTTTAAATAAACTTAAAACATTCAGTGAACTGTTATAAAATTCAATAAAACTAAATATAATGATTTCAAAACAGAGTTAGAGTATTTTACAATACAAGAGTTAGATTAAGGTTCATCATTAAACATGAGTAGTTTTTTTATAACATTATACGTATAAAAAAAGAAATAAATCTTAGTTTACGAAAAAGCTCTCCATACTAGCTATAAACACAAAAAAATAAAATTTTAAACTGTGGTGGGTTAATAATATTTTTTTACTTATAAAGTAAAAGTTGACCTTTCATTATAAAAAGATAACAATTTTGTTTTGTTTTTAAATAATTCATTAAGGTGCTTACAAAAGTGACTGATCTAGCATGCTTTGTTTCTCTTACTATAAGTTTTGACTACTTTAATCGCATTTTTATCTAGCCATGTTTTTGTTATTATGATATCGGAAATATTTTTTTCTAAACTGGAAACAAACAACAATAAGTAGCAAAAAAATCGTTAAACATCCCACAAACAGTGACAATATCTTTAAAATAAAACTATAATAAAATGTATAAAATAAAACTAAATTTAAATAAACTATGCTTTTTATAAAAATTTAGAAAGATTTTTGAAACAAATTTAGATAAAAAGTAGTATGTATTAAATTGGCTAAAATTATATTTTTTATGGAAAATTTTTTTCAAACAAGTAAAGGTAAATAGTATCAATTTCTAAAAAGAAACTAAAAAATATGAACTAAATCTAGAGTTTCGAAAATTTTTGTATAAATAGACCACCTAAAATTAAAGTATTACCATAAAACTAATTTTCTTAACAACTATATCCTGAAACTAAAAAGTGACTAAAAAATATGAACTAAATCTAGAGTTCTGAAAATATTTGTTTGAAAAGACCACCTAAATTTAAACTATTACCATAAAACTAATTTTCTTAACGACTATATCCTGTTTTGAAGACGTCGAAAAAAGATAATAACTAGCATTATTGTAAATAATGGGGTAATTATTCAAAACTGTTTAAAAAAAATCTTAACAAAAAAACCTTTTTGGATATTTTAAAAGGCAAAAGTTCATAAATAGTTACATTTCTTAGAATTTATCAACTATATCAAAAGTTTTATATATTATTTTAGTTTTCGCTTGCTTATAGTTTGAAAGTGTCTATATAACAAAATAAATTTAAGAAACTTAGGACAAATCTTAAAAATAAAATTTATTTATATAAGGCTTGTTTAAATTTAATACCACCTTGTTTTTTAAAAATTTGAATTAATTTTTTAGAGTTGTATCTTAAGTATCATATAGTTTAATCTATCACTTAACAAAACTCAAAGTGATTTTGATATATAAGTAATCGAAGTAGGTAAGCTCAACAGGTTTCTTATAAAAGGCGCAAACAAAAAACACGAAAATATACTATTTCACTAAAAATGTATCTCCTTCTTCATAATTTAACTATTCTTCGTTAAATTTTTACAGTTAGTCCGTTGCTAATATTTGAATATTTTCAATACACGTATTATTTTAACTTTTAAAAATAAAAAAGTTAGAAACAAAACACTTTTTATTGTTTTTTCTTTTTATGAAAATTATAATTATTAACTACTTTTTAAATTCTAACATTCAAAACCTATTAAGCCATATATGGGAAGTTTACTGAATGTTTAAGGTCTCTAGAACTAACTAAGGAAAAGATAGATTCTAGTGAACTTTTTTATTTTCAGAAAATTGATGACGAAAAATTGGTGGTCCACATGTTTGTGTTAGAAACTTTATAAAAAATACGCTGTTTCAATTTTTTTTTCAATTCTATATAAACTAGGTAGCGTTTTATATAAAAGCTAGTGTTAAATTTCATAAGTAAAATATTGGATTTCGAAATGGCCTTAAAAAACTACGAAAAAAAATTAAGCTGCTTCCACAAACAGCTGTTATTAAGTTTTAGATTAACTGATTTTTAATTTTCAACATAAGTTTTATGAGATATAATAATTATAAAATCTACTTTTATTTAAAATGTCCAAATAGCTAATTCCACAAACGGTTGTTATTAAATTTCAATTTAATTAATTTTTGATTTTTAACATTTTTTATGACAAATAGTAATTATAAAATCTAGTTTTATTTAAATTCTCCGAATATCTAAACAACAATAAAATAACCCAACATAATTTGTAACAAAAACTCAAAAAGTTATTTTTTTAACTTTTTGTGTAATATAAATTACAAAACAAACTTTGAAAAAATACAATATTATTACAAACTATTTCGTAAATTAGCAGTCTTCCTTTTTTGATCAATTTTTTCAGTCTTAACATGCACGCAAAAAACTGTTTTTATGTCAAGTACATACATTTCATCTTGACTGTTTATTTTATAAAATTAAATTAGTGAATTATTTAAAATGAAATTGGTAAAATAAAAATATTTTTCTCTTTTATTTAGATACAGTGCTTTTGTTATTTATTTATGAAACTTTTATATGTACTAAACTGAAAATTTATTATTATTAAATCTATGTGTACATTTCTTCTTTTAAGTCTCGTACCTCACAGATTTGTTATGAGCTAATGCTTAGCAAAATTAGTAAAAATAAATACTAAATTATACTCTTTTTTTGAGCTTTAATATCAAATTTACTTTAAACTTTTTTAAGCTTGATGTCATTTTTCAACTTAGTTACTTTTAAACAAAAAAGAAACTTAAATAGTATGTTGTATTCAAATTTAAATGGACTTAAAGGTTTATCTATATATTTTAATGTTAACTTTTTCAGCAACAAACACTTTAAAAAAGAATAAACTTAAAATTAATTTTAGTAAATTAAGTACTGGTTATCGAATAGAGTTTAAATGACTCACAACACCTCAATATAGTAATACATAGCTTCTTAGTTATGTTAAACCATACTCATATAATTTATGTACTTTGATAATTATAACCTTATAACAAACCATATGTTTATAGTTTGTAGTAAAGTTATGTAATATAGTCTATTTAGCAATTTAGTAAGTAGTACACCTCTAATGAAACTTTAAATTAGTCGGACATCCAATATATTTTAAGCAAAAACTTGACTAAAAATTAAAGCTGACAAACTATATTTACCTAAGTTAACTTTAAAAAAATTAGTTACAAAAATAACAAAAAATGGTATGAACACTTAACTGTAAGGAGGAGCTAGGGTAATCAAAAAAATTATAAAGAACGTCTATAAAAGTATTTGATGTATTGTTTTCAATTTTCTACTTTTTTGAAAAGTTATGACAAAAATTAAACTGAGTCAACTTTTAGGAATGCTAGAACTTTTGGCTTTAAGTGTTTTTTTACAGTTTATATCAACAGAGTGTAAGTGTTTTAGAATTTTAAAGTCCAAAACTTGAGTGGAATAATGTTCATTAGTACAGTGTTTTGCAACAGATAATAAATGTTTATAGTTAAATTTTTTTATTAGAATTCGTTTTATACTAGTGAACAAAATTACGCCGACAAAATCAAGTTTTTTAATCAGAAACGTTAAATGAAAGTTAAAACTTTATTTATATACTTTACATTTTAAACTACTTGGATTGTAAAATAAATTATATAAGTAGTGAAAGTATGATTAAAAAAATCTGAAAACATCACTTTAACAAACAAAATCTAGCAAAAATTTATGTAAATACGTAAGATACGTTGACGATTGTTTCATTATTAGTGACAGTGAAAAAGTTAGCTCTTTATTTTTCGAGAAATTAAATTCCCTACATGTTGCTATCCAGTTCACCAAAGAAACTGAAGTAAATAAACAAATATCGTTCTTAGATGTTTTGATCAAAATAAAATATAATAAATTTATCTCGTCGGTACTCAGAAAACCTACGTTCACGGGTCAATATCTAAATTTCCAATCTTACAGAAGGAGAAAATTGTTTTAATTAAAACCTTATTCTACAGAGCTAAGAAAATATTTTCTCCAGAAGTTTTGAGTTTGAACTTAATGTTATAAAAGAAATGCTAATATAGAACGGATATCCTAATTCTTTGATTGATAGTTTTTAAAACTGAAATTAATAGATTAAATTACATGAAACCCTACGGTCCTGAAAATATCCAGTTCTTTTGATTTTGCCTTATGCAGGTAAAAAATCAACTTAGACTGAAAGAAACATAAAGAAGTTAAGGGAAAAAGTATATCGTATTGCTAAACCTAGAGTGAATTTACATCAAGTTCTAAAGGTAGAAACCTAATATCTAAAAAACATAAAAGTCGCGTGGTTTACACGTTTTAATGCTGTTGTTCAAACAGTTATATTGGTCATACATCTAGGCATCTTGAAACTAGAATTGCAAAGTGTGTAAGAGAAGATATTTACAATCAGCAAAAAACATTTAGTATAGCAACTTTAAATGCAATGAATAATCTTCAATATCAGAACATTTAATTAAAAATCCCTAACCAATATAATTAATCAGCTTGGTCTTGATAAAGGATCAAGAGTAACTATTAATATATTTAAATAATCCATTTTGGTTTAATTATTTTTTTGTTTATTAATGATCCATTTTACTTAATTACTTATCGTTTTAATCACTTGTGTTTTTTTTACAAATGATTTAGTTTCACTCCATATATATTATGTTTAGTTAACTTGTGAGTGTTTAGTATTTTTGACAAGGGAGTTTGTGAATTTCGAAAGCGCTTAAATTCTTAATAAAAGTTATAATAATAATAACAATAATAATAGTAATAATGAAAAAATTATTGTGTCTTGCAATAAAGTGGTATTTTAATACATTTAAAGGTCAATCTATATCTGAATTAAAAATCCCATTTGTGGAAAATTATAATGAAACAAATTTTAAAATATTAAGAAGCTGTTACGGTATTTTTGACCTGGTCAAAATTGAAGCAATATACACACATTTAAATAAACCAAAATTATGCAAGCAGAAAGACGTTGATTATTCATTATCCTTGTTTGGTTAATTAGTGCTCTTATGTTATATTTAATTATGTTTATTTAGAACTTTAATTACTTTTTTTTGTTTTGTGTTTTGCTTAATTGACTAATTTCTGATGCAATTACAAGGCTATATAACTTTATAATTTTCTTTATTTTGTAACAATTGCATCACACTAATGAAAATTTGTTGAAACATATTTGTGTTTGATAAAAGACCTTTTTTTTTCAATCAAGTACTATAGGAGACTAACGTTTAAAAATGTTAAATATTAGGTAAACAATCTAAATAAAATGATGCAGTTTCAACTTCAAAAAAATGTTAATTACAACTTCAACAAACAACAAAAGTACAAATTCAAACCATAAAAATATGGCCTTTACCGGCTAGTGAAAAGTTGAAGAGACGTACTGTGACGTCACGATCAACACAATCACCAGCCTCACCGCTGGGACCTGAAACAATGAATCATCGGCTCAACACTCAACCACCCGAACTTTCAAACAACATTTTAGTTTTAAGTTTTGCAGAAAGTTTGCATTAGCATTGGGGTTGTATAAAAAAAGTTAAAGTTTTGCTTTAAACAAACATTGAAGTCAGAACTTGAGATAATTAAACTTTTAAATTGAAGAAATTCAGGTATACGAGTGCATGTGAGCACTCAACCATCATAGTTTTTAAACAACAATTTAACTTTACGTTTTACGTAAATTTTTTGCCAGCATTAAGGTAATATAAAACGGATTTTAAAATTAAGGTAAAAAGTTTAAGTTGTTGAATTTTAGGTGTGCGAGTGTGAGGGTTTTTATTTAACCAGCGGTGGGCCTCTTCCCTCGCCTCAACATTGTTTCAAGGTCGTTTCAAGCAATTCCATCAATAACAATTAAAAATATATAATTATCAATCATGTTACTCATCATTTTAAGACTCTGACTCTAACTGAATGTTTTTTATATACATTTATCAAAACATTAAGTAGTTTGAGTAACAGTTCTTAAAAGTTATATTTTGTGGATTTTTAAGGAACTTAGTAAATTTGAAAGGAATTTTTCAGTATACAAAAGTCTTATTAAGTGTAAAATATCAATTAAAAATTGAGTTTAATGCAAGTTTTATCAATTGCTTTAGCTTTACTCTCGCTGACTAAAATAAAAAATTATTTTTATTTAAAATATTGTGGACTATATATATAACAACTAACACATCTGCAGGGTTGAAATTAGCCGAGTAACCTTCGCAGTATTTAAATACGAGCGTCGGCTTGTCGACGTCATCACCGTCGCTTGGCAACCGCGTTTCCGCAATTATGACGTCGTCGTAAGCGCTGACCATGCCGCTGTCCTGGGCCACGCTCAACGCTGTGAGCAGGTTGTCTCCGGTCACCATCAGGGTGCGGATGTCCGCGTCTCTCAGCTTTTTCAGCGCGCCTGGAAAACATGTTGAACATTTTAATTGAAAATATTTTTAATTTTATTTGTACATAAAAATTTCTTTAAATTAGTTGACTGCAAACAGTTGATTGAGAGATAACAAAAACTATTTACAACTCATTAAAACAATAAAACTGAAAAAAAAAAACTGACAAGCGTTTCATTTAAATTAAACTTGCAGTAACAATTTTTAAGCACCTTGCGACTGGGGCTTCAGCTTGTTTTGCAGGGCGACGAGGCACAAGAACTGCAGGTCGCGCTCGACACTCGACCTCTCGATCTTCTGCACTTTCAACCAGCTTGCGTTGAGCGGTTTGTGGGCCAACGCGATCATCCTGTACCCTTGTTGCGTGTACGCCTGATCGTTGATGGTTTGTTAACATCTTAGTTTAAAGACTGCATTGTAAACAGACAATATTAGAGTGCCTTAAAAAGTATAAGCAACAAGAATGATAATAGTAAGCCATGCTTAATTTTTGGGTTGATATTGTTTCAACGTTTTTTACAGCCCGTCGAGTAAAGACAAACATACAAACTGTGTGTACACATTATCGGTTAACTTTGTAAAATTATACAGGTTTATTTGGTCATCAATAAAAGTGTTGCCTAATAATTTGTGAAATAGATAAAACTAATTGTCTTAAAACTTAATAACGTGCTCCTACTAAATTTTTGCTTAAATTCAACATTTGTCAAGTTATTTACTAAAATTTACCAACAAATTGTTCTAAACAATATTATTAAAATAATTAATTACTCACACTCACAGCGTTCAAATAATAGTTTTAAAATTTCACGTAGTATGTCTGAGTAATGAACTTAAATAACTTTTACTTTAACACTACTTCTAAGAAATAAAAAAAAAACTATTGAAAAAAACAATAGTAATTTGTTTATACCATTTTTATAACTATAGTAAGCAAGTAATTGCAAATTTATTTTATCTTTACATAATTAATGTTTTTTAATATGCTAAGCAATTTCTTTTACACCCCTTAAAACTGCATTAATCTAAACAATATTCAAAAGATCTTCCAAAGCAAGTTAAACATTTACATTATTTTTATACACTAATCTTGATATACTAATCACTTACATAAAACACTAGAGTTTGTTATAGCTACTTCTCAATGCTTGGATATTATTTACACATAATAATCAAAGTCCATATGCTACCAGAAGAGAATTAAGAGTACTTACATTACGTTTTAAACTAAAATTAAATATTTGTTTTCAAGTTTTATTGCGAAATAGCTTCGCTCGAATTTGCAACGCAAACTTGTCCATTAACATTTTATCAGTCGTTTTTAAACTATTTACAAAAAACTTTATGTTTAATTAGTCGAAAATATTTAAGAACTACCATGACTTTATTACAATACAACTTCAAACTACTGTACTGAAAATATTTAACACTAAATCAAATTGAAAATATTTTAGCAAGAACACTTTTGACTCTCTATTAAATGAAAAGTTTACATATATCATGTTACGACTACGAACTAAAAAGTGAAACTTATATAAAGTAATAATTTATATTGCCAAAATAAATTTTTAAAGCAGCTCAATACGATCATATTTTTGAGTATAGATTTGTATGTTTTTTTTAATGAAGTTCTAAAAACAACTTGAAATAAAAAAAAAAAGAAAAACATACCTAATTCACTTCACTTGTATAAAATTACAGAAATACTTTATATACCCAATTAGTTGCAATTAAAAGTACATTATCTTAGTGAGTAATTGTTTTGTTTTGAAAAGGAAACTAATAAATTTTGAAAGAACTGCTCAAATAAATATTTTACGTGGAAAAAGTATTTTTAACTGCAATCTAAAATCGTTTGAACATATTTCATAACTTAAAGAAATATTACAAAATTAACACTATGAAACAACTTTAAAAAAACCTTCAAAGTCGACTGGAAGTCTTCGGGGAGGGAGTCGGGCGTGCAGAGGGTGGAAACTTTCTCGGGCGACCCCTTCATGTACGCCACCATCTCCTTCCTGCCGCTCGAAGTGGGCTTCACTATCACGGACGAGCGCTGCAGGGAGGACTCGAACGGAAAGCACTTGACGATGCCCGCCTCGTGCTCCGAGGAGTTGGCCTCGTTTTTCTATTAGAAATATTTTAACGTATTTTCATATATTATATTTTATAAGATAAATGTTTTTCTGTTCGAAATGTTTCGAAGTACATGTTACATAAACGTCAGTAGATTTGCACTGAAGCTGGCGTGGAACGTTTTATTTCAACAAGAGGTTGAACTCGTTATTCTATCGTGTTTGAAATATAACACAATTTTTCTTGTAAAAAAACATTTCAAAGTATTTTAATTAAAGAAAAAGGACATATACAGTTTTACTCATCAGTACGTTATATAAATTATTCTTGCTTAAATAGAATTAAAAACTTAATAGAATTATTCATTTATTGCACTGTTGAGCTCTTAAAGCTTATAACTTTGTTTGCTTAACAAACTTTGAAAACAATAAATAAATGTGGAGAAATAAAAAAGTAAATCCAGTTTTATAGAAGTCTAATCAGTAATTTCAAACTAACAGCTTTTCTGTTTATTTCAATAATATATTTTTAACTAATTGTATAAACTCAAACTAACAGCAGATAGAGACAAGGCGGGAGTTACGTAAGTGCTTTGGATGTTGTCGAACTGAGATTCTTCTTCCGCCTGTAGTGTATAACAAATTAATAAAACTAATTAATATCATAACAAATTGTTAACATGTTTGTAAATTGTTGATAGATATTTTGATTAATATACATTTTAAACTTATTAAACTATTTTTTGTGATTTAATGAGTATAGTAAATGTAGAAAATATAAGTGTTTTTATTAACATTTTTATTACATTTTAATAAAAACATTTTTGATATTTCGGATTTTACATTTCACACTTATCAAACGTACTATGATGAAGCGTCATAGAATGAATATAGTAAAACTATTAAAAACAGTCATTAGATAGAATTCCATAAGATGAGTGTTCAACTTGAATAAATTAAAATTTAAAAAAAAACTAATGTATAAACATGGTAAAAAACTAGGTTGAACGCTTACTTAAAAACTATTACAAACACATAATAAATGAAATAAAAAATTCATATTTTTGGTCTTTTAGTAAATCTTCCAATTTTTAAATAACTTATACACGTTTTCATTAAAAATTTGATGAGCTGTAGTGAAGTGCTGCATTTAATTGCATTTTTCATTATTTTGAACTCTGAATATGAGAGCCGGACAATAACGGCCATATATGGAAGTGAATTCATAATCACCCCACAACCTAATGAGTCAATGAGAACAAGGTTTAGTGAGGCGTAAGATATTAACAAAATTCCATAAAAAACATAACAATTACATTGACTTGTACAGTTAGTTGTGTTTTGTGTAGTTGAGAAAAGAATCTACTAAAAGAATTCAATTTGAACATTATTAATGCATATTAATTGTAAGTATAGTTTAAATATAGAGTTAATATTTAAACTGTGTGTTCAATTGCGCTAGATATTTGAGCTAGATGTTTAATAGTTAATTAAGCCTTTTATAGTTTATTGCTCTATAAAAGTTTTTATTTAAGTTTATTTAACTGTTTTAACTTTTTTTTTAAAGATTTAAATAGTTGACAGGTCTTTAACTATTTTATAGTTTACTGCAATAAGCTTGGTTTATTATTGAGTTTGCAATTTTGCCAAGTGATACATAAAGGTTTTAAAAGTATTTTATATTTTAAAAATCTAGTGCTTACACTATTTTATTAATGTTCTTTTATATAATATATTAATTACCTCAATTGTCTTCCTTAACTTATATAAAACATTCTCTATTATTGATAGATAAAATTCACTTATAAATTATAAGTTAGCATAAAAGCATTTTATATTTACTATTTCCAATTTAAGTAATATAAATAAAAAGCTGCCTGCAGAGGGTCCTAAGCATAAACTTCCTAGAAAGTCACCCCGTCTGCAGGAAAAATTTGAGCAAAAAGGTCAGGTTGACAATCTACCCAAAGACAGTCAACCAGACTCAACTGAGACATTGGATGTTGGCACACCAACAGAATAATAAATATACAGCTAGAAAAATAGTTAACCAGACTTTAATTAAATTTGAAAAGTAGCACATTAGAAAATAAAATAAAAAAAACATATAGAGTAGTCAGAAAAACCATAAAAAAAATATGTCAAGTTTAATTATAATTATAAGATAAATGTATAAATGTAATAAAAAAACGTGTGTGTGTTTGAAAGTAAAAGATAAAATCAAAGAAATTATTTGAAGTTAAACTGGCAATTGTGTACACAGTTGTTCAACACAATTCCCCTTTCATCTAATGGATGATTTTTGTCTCCAGTTGCTATACTGCAATGCGTTCAAGATTACAAACTTGGCAAATCTGCAACAAGCCACCGCGAGATTTTAATTAAAGTTTAAAACATTTAAACTAACATAAGCTTATTTGTTTTGCAAGCAGAACTCGACCACTTGCGAGTAATTGCAAGAAACATGGTGCAGTTATTCAAAAAAAACATTATACACTAATAAATTATACGATAAGCACCATAAAGAGTAGATACTGTGTTTGAAAAACAAAAAAAAACGGAACTGCATAAATAATAAAAGTTACACTTGTTATAAATTTTATCAAAAAAAAAGTGACAACAAAAAACATAACGAGGGTGCATTAAACTTAAACATATTTCGGTAAAACCAAACATCATCAACAAACACAAAGTTCAAACCTCGGGTTCGATCAGGTTCCACCCGGTCGCTTCGAACAGAATGAGGTCGAGCGGGTCGCCGCACAGCTTTCCGTCGATGTTGGTGAGCGTGTGGCAGCTTGCCAGCGATCTCACCACTTCCAAGCTCCGCTCGTCAACGCTCTTCAGCTGCTTGGGGTGGAGCGCCGGCTCGAACCTGCACCCGCCTTCTCGCGTCCTCGTCACAGGCACCACCTCGTACAAGTCCAATCCGTCCTCGGTGATCGTGCCCGTTTTGTCGAAGGCCACCACGTCGATCTGGTTAGAAAAAATTTTTCGTTAAAAACACTGCTCTGTGTGCTGCAATCGGATATTCAAAAATATTTGTTGTGGGATAGAATAGTAAATGTAAGACTTTGGTATAACGAGCGTGTTTTACAACGTTTTCTTAACCGCGCCATTTGTTAAAAATGATCACGAGTTAAAACAAAAAAAATGTTTTCATTTTTACAAATGTAATGAATGAATAAGTTATTTTTGCTCACAACACTTTTACTTTAACTACAGTCTACTAAATATCACAAGATCAAGGTCATTGTATCTAAAAAAATACGTGAGTTTTCACATGCAATTAAGAGCTTACAACACCTTTTTGGTTGATAAAAAGTGTAACAAAACTAAATTTAAGCATATGTACAAAAATTTTGTGTTCGAAATAAAAACTAAGACTTTCTGTAATATCTATGGAGTACTAAGTAACATTAAATTTACAAATTTGGCATATATTTTTTCTGTTATCATCCTTGTTTCAAGACCATATTCAATTTAAAACAATATTCTATGCACAACTTATTTTTTAATTAATATAAAAACAATGTTTTTCAGCCAATTTAGTATAAATACATTAAACTTAGATAATTATATTTTTAGTTATACAAACTACCACAAATTATTACTTTTTAATTATTAAATTTTATCTCAAAATGTAAACAATAATTAATTAATCTACTTGAAACATTTGTAATACTTTAGATAAACTAAAAACGATTATACTAAATTAAAATTAACATTAATAGTTTTAAGATTTGTTGTAATCAAATAATTCTAAAACACATCGATTTACATAACTTTGAAATCTAGTTGCAAACCTAAGACAATATTAGTTATTTCTTAAATGTAAAGTAAAATATCTATAAGTAATATACCTAGATTAAAAACAATAGTTGTTTCTAAATTTCTGGTGGTGTGCAAAACATGGTTTTGATTAAATAATTATTAAAGAGCTTTAGGTCATGTGAGTGTTTCAGTGAGCACATTTTGAAGAACACTTGTTTATGGTTATACTATTTTTTTTTCAATTCGTGACAAATTACTTACCTAAAAAAAATCAACTTATAAAACAAATAACTACCTGCCCGCTCAAGTTGATTCTCTGTGACGACAGGCAGAATATCTTGCTCCTCTTCAGCCTCTGCTGGGCGTACACTATCCCGACTGTCATGGCAACGGGCAGCGCCGGGGGCACGACCACGGTGAAAATGTCCAAAGCTCTCAGCGCTATTTCACGAGTCGATTCTCCGCTGTTGTACTGAACATAAAAGAATTTTAGCTCAATAACTTTATTTGTTTTTTTGAAAACATATAAAACACTACTTCAAACTGATGGATATAAATGAGGAAAATGTTAACTTTATGTCCAAAAATTATATAAAACTTCCGAAATTTTTAACTAAATATCTCAAAATACTATACTCTAAATACATTAAGAATTTAAAACAAAAATACAAAGTCAACCACAAAACACTAGTCGCAACCCACCATTATCACGACGGAATAGACGAAACCGCACATTGCGATGCCGCCCAACACGCACAGGAACCTGTAGGCGTCCTGCAGCAGCTTCAAGTTGACGGGCTTGGGGTACTTGATGCTGTGCACGAGCCTCCCCTTGGCCGTCTGGAACCCCGTCCGTATCACCACCGCCTTCACTTGCTCCCCCGCGTAAAACCTTTTTGATTGTTCGCAAAAAATTTTATATTTGATATGCAAGTGTTAGTTTGATAACTATGTACTTGTGAAGGAAAAATATACCAAATGTGTTTTTTTATTTGAATTAGTTATAGAAAAAGCTCTCACTTTAGATATTCTTATCCTATTTATAAACATGATTAAAGTACTGTTTCCACAATATTTTCTAAAGATAAGTGCAAAATTAATAACTAAAACCGACAAAACAAAAATAATTGTCAAACACAATTTTTTCTTTTAGCTTGAGTTTTTAAAACTAACAAAAATAATAATTGAAAAACTAAAATACAATATTATTTCACTTAAAAATAATAAAATCACCTGGTTTGAAGAACTTGTGTGCCACAGAACAGTGTGTGATTTTTGTGCAGTTGAGTTGAAAACAGCTGGTTCATTTGCTGTCCCTGCGGCAACGGCGTCTTTGTGACAGGAACGCTCTCACCGGTCAACATGCTCTCGTTGGTTATACAAACTCCTGAAAAATTAAGTTGTTGCTGGTTTTCATCGTTTAGTTTAAGTTTTACAATAACTAAAGAGCAAACTACATGTTATAAAAACATTTACGAGCATACAATAAAAGTTCAAAATCAAGAATAGCAAATTAATTTATCAAAAAGCACACCAGTAAATATTGCTTAAGATAAAAAAAAATATTAGTTAAGATAAATAGTTATTAAAATAAATATATTAAGGAAAACTATTCTATTCAAATTTTTAAACAGTGTTCAGTACTATTCAAACTCAAAGTTTAATTAAAATGACTTAGGTAAATTTTTAACAAATGAAATCTGTTTTATTCGTCATTACATAAAAAACTGTAGATGTATTTTATTTTCCATAAAATCTTTTCAGGTAAAAAAGATATTTTATATCGTTTATAATAAACAAATATCATTTTAAACCGACCGGAAACCAGAGCGGCGTCGCAAGACAATTCCATTCCTCCCGCCGGAATGATTATGACGTCACCAGGAACCAACAAGCTGGAAGAAATGTTCTCCACCATCTGGGTTCCGTCACCCATCCTCCGCATCACCGTCGTCATGGTGTTGTTGTGGTAATCGACCATCTTGCGAATCTTCACGGCGCTTCGCCGGTTCTTTGGTAAAAATTGTTTAGTCTGATTTGTATAACTAGGAGATGTTGAACAAGTACTTTATTGAAATATAAAATTTGTTTGATTAATTTTTGTTTGGTTATAGATAAAAAGTATACCTTGAAAAGTAGCTTATTTTTTAAGCTTGAAAAGTTGCTTAATTTTCGTATATATATATATTTCTTTTTTTGTTATAGAAAATAAATTTTTGTTTTTCTATATGCACTTTAAACAATTTTTAATCAATTGATATCCAAAATAAGACTTAAATATGTTTTTTTTGTACTTTCTACAAACCTCGTAAACTGAAACTATGGCAGACAACACAGAAGAAGCGACAATAAAAGAGGCGTAAATCTCATACTCGTCTAAGTACCACAAAGTGCACGAAAATATTTGAAATATGTAGAAGGGGTTCAAAACTTCCTTGAACAGAATCACATACCATGGTCGCACCTTTGAATTAAATAGATATTTTAGTTTAACGGTTTTAAAATGTATTAAATAAATTTATAGTACTTTTATCAAGTATAAGGACTTTAATGGCTGGCTAACTAGAAAAATCTTAACTTAGCTATCAACAAACTAATGCCCCGTGTACACATAAAAAAAAAGAAATAAATTAGTCAAAAACATAATTTTTAAAAAATCATTATATATATCATTATTATTATTATTACTATTATTATTTATATTAGTAATTTTAGTTAACTAATGTCCAGTTTAGCAACTAAATTATAAATTTTAACCAGTTATTTTAAATACAACAAACAACAACCAAAATTCGTTTTTGATTTTGAGTATATTTTAGCTGTTTAAACTTGAAAAACAATATATCTAACTCGACGTTTGTTTTTATGTAAACTACTAAAATATAACTTTAATTACAAATTTATTGTAATATTTGATATACATATAAAATGTAAACCTTAGTTTAAATAAGTGGTAATGTCAAAATTCGTTTTTTTTTGAGTATATTTTAGCTGTTTAAATTTGAAAAACAATTCATCTAACTCGACGTTTGTTTTCATGTAAATTACTAAAATATAACTTTAATTACAAATTTATTATAATTTTTGATATACATATGAAATGTAAACCTCAGTTTAAGTAAGTGTTCATAAATTTTAAGACTTCTTTCATTTCCAAAAAAGTACTAGTTTTAATTTGTGCTTATCTTCAATAGTGCAGAAATCTTCAAGTTAAACCTTAAAAAACAAGATATTCAAGCTGTAAATTACCTTGACACTGATGACGTTAGATCCGAACAACTTATTTCTGTTTTTACAATCATCTTGACTCAACCCAGTCTCAGCATCCTTGTAAATTTGCTCGATGTTCGCGCGTTTTTCCAACCCGCTTATCTCAACAAAGGTCTAAGACAAATAAGCACTAAGTAACACTCTTGCTTGTATATGGATTGTAACTTAGTTATGCTTTTGCTTGTATTAGGATTATTACTATGTAAAACTCGTATAACTAATTTAATTTGTGTCTACCCTAATAAAGAGAATAAAAAAACATAAAAAAAGAGTGAATTGAGATGAAAATAAAAATCACAACTAACCAATTTGCTATTGTTCCAAATAAACTTTAAACCTTGGTGGACAAAGTACAAAGTAGAAGAAGTTTTCTCATTTGAATCACTTGATCTAAATATAATACAAAAAATATATATTTAAGAAGTTACCAACTTAAAAAAAACCTAAATAATGTATTTTGCAAATGTAAAACTAAAATAATATTTTTTAAACTATAGCAAAAATATTTTTTATAAACTTAATTAAGTTATTTTACTTAACCAACTCATTAAAGAAAGCTATTAAAAAAGGATAAATTTGAAAACCAGTATAACATGAACAAATACCTAGCTTCGGATTTCATGTAAGCTACTTTCATCAAATGGGCTTGATCAGAAGGCATGTACTTGAGTTTTGATACAAATACCTGAAAATAAAAATATTACTATTTGCAGTTTAATTTGAACAAACAAAATTAACACTCTGATGTTGGTAACCAAAAATCGTTATTCAAAACAGCAAAATTAATTTGTAACACCTTGTATTTTATTTCCTACACGGTACTTAAAAAATACAAAAACTAAAAAATAAAACAAACCTGTTTTGAATGTGCATCGTCAACGCTTTCTAGCAGAACATAATCAGAATTATTGAAAGTTGATTTGTCATGGGAACACTTCAACCACCAGTCCGGCTTCCAATAAAAAACTAAACCACCCAATCCACCAGTTAGTACCTGTAAAAATTATAATCTTTTTTTAAACACTAAACCTAAATGGAGATCGAATAAAATAACGATGCAAAACTGCAAACGATAAGAAGGCGACTTTTAATCATTTTGACTCACTACAAACAGAGTAGAAAGGAGTTTTTTCAGCATGTTCGACTGATAAGCACTGCATTTCAATTGCTCTTCGTTCTGATAAACAACCACTTGCTTCACAACTCCCCATCTGTCTAACTTGGTTGTTTCAACAAAGTTCTGTAAAAAAAAACTACTTAGTAATAATATAATGAATGTAAATAATATAAATTTAATTCTATTATTTTGTTTTAAATAATCGTAAACTGTGTATTTAAAAATTATCAAATAAAAACCAAAATCAACTAAGTCAACTAAACATAGACAAGTAATAAATTATGAACGATTTCATATTTTAATTTAAACATTTTTTAGGTAAAGCTATTTCAAACAAACTAATTAAAATTTGACAATTTCAAATTTTCTCAACTGATTGAGAACAGTTTTTTGACAAATATTACAAAATACCTAATCATTTAAAACAGAAAAATTTCATTAATGGTCAATAATTGAACTATATAAATTTATTTGATAAACCTAAGCATAAAATAGTTACCAAATTGCACATTTTACAGCATGTTATACATTTAATTTAATTTAATTATCTAAATGTCTTACTGATTTGACAGCATTCCACACAAAGTATAAGTTTTGGTATTTGAAATACATCTCTATTGCATTGTTGGAAGAAAAATATGTTTCATACCTGCAAAATTTAAAAGAAGTTTTTAAAAATATTTGCTCTTTTTACATCTATACAAAAATGACTATCCTTAAACAACATCTTTTTTTAACTAACACTTATAACAGTTTTATGTAGTTTAACTCATTATATATTATATTTTCTTGAATTAAAGTAATTAAAATGTTGAAAACAGCTTTTACTTGATTAAAACCAAGTTGAATAAAAGAAATAAGTTAAATATATATATTTAATAAATGAATAATAAAACTAAAAAAGCAAACAACCTTGTTGAACTATTGTTATCCGATGATTTTTCTTGTTTAATCTTTTCGAGCTTTGCTAACGAAAGAAACTCATACACCTGATAAAATTACAAAAAACTTTAACACCAAAAACAGATTGATATTTTTTACATAAAAGTCAAAATACAAATAAAAATTTACATAAAATATTAACCACTATATGTCTTTCTTTTATTCACATTCTAAAGTTTAATAATTGTAATAATCATTTGTCTTAAAAAAACATTGCTCAAAATAAATAACAACTTTAAATATTTAGTTTCAAAATCATATGCATTTAATACAAATGTTTAGTGACATCTCAAGCTTAATTTCAAACAAGCTTAAACTGATAATTACACAAAAGTTATAATTTGACTTATTTCAAACACGAGGAAAAACTTGATTATCAAAAAGATAAAATATATAGGTTAACACATACTATTTTATACCTTCTGATAACTTAGGTTGTTTAGCAATTGCATTTAAGCACTAAATAGTCTAACTTGATCAAATTACATTTTAATGTCAGTGGTTAAGTAAATTATCAATCAAAACAACAACTGTTTAGGATGTAAGAAAGTTTATTTTCAACTTCTTCTAAATTTGCAGATTTATACCAAACAATTTTTACCACTTTTTAACCTCAAAATTACTTTAAAGATTAACGGATTAAAACTTGAAGAGCTATTTAGGTATCTTACAGAATTAGCAAATTAATACAAAAAAAAGACTACAAAGTTAAAAATAAATCTTCTACAATTTTTGAGAAATCTTTATAAAACTTTCTCAATATAACACTTTTCAAAAAGTAAACAGGTCCCTTTAACAACTATCTTTTATTTTTAGTAAATTTATAGCTTTTAAACCAAATAAGTTACCTTTTTTTAACAATTTTTAAAATAATACTTTTTTTGAAAAACACTACAATACACTTTTCTTTATATTACAAGGAATGTTTCTTAAAAAATTGATTTTAATAGATTAAAAAACCTAGGAGGATATGTACTTTATGTATTTTTTTTTAGTTGGAATAATTTTTTATCTGCTGTATCAAATTTTTTTTAACGAATAAATCACACAAGTAAGGAAGATGTGTTCAACAAAATGAATCTTGTAATTCATAATTTGACCTTTAACTAAGACTAAATTTAAAATTTTGTAAAATATTCTTAGATCCCTTTTAATGAACTTAGTTATAATTTTAAAAAATTATTCTAATATGAAAATTACATATTTCAATCGTCTTACATGGTTTTCAAAGTATAAATACAAGTTTAAATAAAAAAAACATAAATAAATAATTTTCTTATATCATAATTGATTTTATTTTTAATTTAAACTTATTTGTTAAGTTTTTCCCTTAAAAATTTAACTATAAACAAGGTATTCCATAGAATTTATTTATTTTACTAAATGCTAGCTTTAGTATAACCTTTTATCAATAGTTCATTCATGATTATGTTAAATCTTCATAGTTCATTTACGTCTCAAATTACTTAGTTTAAAGAATTGGTTATTTAATCAACCATTAATACCGTTCATATAAATGTTAGCACTTTTTTCATTCACAAGTTAAACTAAAAACAAGTAACGACCTCTTTATTTCTTGAGACTTCTTTTACAGTTTCTAGCAGAACATAATCAGAATTATTGAAAGTTGATTTGTCATGGGAACACTTCAACCACCAGTCTGGCTTCCAATAAAAAACTAGACCACCTAATCCACCAGTTAGTATCTGTAAAAATTATAATTTGAAAAACTTTTAATCAAACACTTTTAATAATTTACTTATTTAGTTGAGGATAAAAGTAACAAAAGTAATTATTTTCTACTCACATTTAATTTAGTTTACTTTTAATAAAAGTAAATTATAGCAACACATTAGGTATTAAAATAAGAGAATTTCTTTTTTTTTAATAAATAAAATGGAGTAAACTTTTACAAAATAATATTTTTAAGGGCATAGGGGGGTAAACACCCTTTTTTGGTTTTTGATTTTATTTTATATAGTTTTTACTAAGCTACAAGATGCTTTTAGCAATCTTTTAAAAAGCATCTTGTAGCTTAGTAAAAACTATATAAAATAAGATCAAAAACCAAAAAAGGGGGTGTTTACCCCCCCTATGCCCTTAAGTATTTTTAGATACTTCACTATACAAATAAGCCATTCAAATACTAGCAATTAAAAACTAAAACACTTACTGTAAACAAAAAACAGAGAACTTTCTTCCACAGCTTTGACTTATATGCAGTACACAAGGTTTCATTTTCTTTTCCTTCATTTATTATGCAATAAGCTAAATTTCCTTTCATTTTTGTTTTGTCTAAAAGTTAAAAAACAATTTTTAATTTCAATCAAATATAAATAAAAACATTAAGTAGAGTGGTTATAGTTAAATAAAAATATTTAAAAACACTATTAAAATACAAATATATTATCCCTAACTAAATCAAAGAGACTAGTGAAATAATATAAAATTTAAAATATTAACTGAAATGATAAAAAAACATATAAAAGTAATATTTCTATTGATGTCTGATTAGGTCACATTTCCTAGGTTACAAGTTTTCATACTACTGTCATTTCAAATTGATAAGTTACTACATATAATTTAAAATGAAATAAAATATGATGGAGGAGAAGATAGATTTTTAGCTGTTTTTTGCAAAATTCTGATAAAATCAACAATAATAAACTTATCCTCAATACATTTGTAAAAAATGTATCAGAAAATTTTACACAACTGACAATATCTCAAAAGTTATTTGATATTTTTCTATTCTGTGAAAAGTATCTTATAGCTATTAGTTTATTAGGTCTAATGTTAATTTGTGTAAAAAAAAATATTGGACCCCATATGGCTTTAAACATAGAGCTACATGCCTACAAACTCTCAGTCTATTTTCATAAAGAATTGTTTGAGCTAGAAGTCAAACGGTATTACCTTACATATTTAAATGTCATTATACATACTATACAAAAGTCAAGTTCAAACATTTATAAATTTAAAAATACATAAATTAAAACAATAAACTAGAACAATATAACATCACTAAATTTAAACATTGAAAAGCCTTCAAAATTTTACTTGTTTATACAAAGAAGATAAGTTTATCAAAAATTATATCAAATTTTAGAATTGTGTTAGCTATCAAAATTGTAGCCTTAGAATGTAGCCCAAGGAAACACTAACAAAATTTTGAAATAAATATAAATCATATTTATGATTATAAGTAAATAATAAATAAAAACTACTTTTTGAGCGTTTTTTTTTTTTCGTTAAAAAACAATAACACAATTGTGTGCTGGTTAAATTTTTATATTTGGAAAAAGTAAAAACAATAGATCTATGTTGAAAACTTTCAAGATATACAATGAGATATTTGTTTTAATATTTTTTTATAATAAAATTTCATTGTAAAAATTATGTTTATCTTTTAATAAATTTATTAGAATACTTTTGGTTTTTATGATTTTTTGAGGTCATAGGGGTCAAAGAAATTTTTGCAAGTTAATCTTTTTTTCTATTTTATTATAAATTAATATATTTAACTTAGGTAGATAATTTTTTTATATTTCTTTCAAACTAAATTAGTTTTTGAGGGTACAAAGCTGGAGAATTAGTTAAGCTCCTAACAGAAAAGCAAATAATAAAAGACAAAAAAAGACTATTTCATAGAAAATCTTTCTTTACCTACAGCTTTCAAGCAATTTTTCTCAAGCTTTATCAGTTTAGCTATTAATTTTTTTATTAAAATGGTTTGAAAAATTACAAAAAAAAAAAAGAAATATGAAGAATATAAAAAATTACAATTCTAACATCAAAATAATTATTTAAGGGCATAGGGGAATTTAACATTCCTTTTTAACTAAAAATAACATTGGCTCTTACATGAAAGCTTTAAGTACAAACTACAAGTCAGTTTTGATAGAATTTAAAAAATATTTAACTTTAGAGATATTGTTATATATACCAACGTATAAACAGCAAATTTTTTGAGGCCATTTTCTTGGAAATTTAAAAAGTTACTAAAATTTTATCTTCTTCATATTTTGAGCTAGAGACCTCAAACTTTCATGAAATGTTTTTTATAGTTTAAAAGACTTTGAATGTTGTGAATATAAAATTATTAAAAAATATAAAATTTTGATAAAAAAATTAAAAAGTATGTGATATATTTTTTTAATTTATTTTTCAAAATTAAAAAAAGTATTTTTTGTTCTATCCTTTTTTAAACTTAATAATGGACTTTCTGAGAAAATTTAAGGAAAATTGGTTTAAAAATGTAGGCGAAGATATATTTAAAATAAAATAGTCTTTTTTTTTGCGTTTTTAGTTTGAGCCATTTATTAGGAACCTATTGAGGTAACCAACTTTGATTGCTTATATCTCAAAAATTAATTTGAATTTTTTTAAGCTGTTAAAAATGTCTGATAGCTCAGATAAAACTCTTTATAATAAGATAAACTTGTAAAAATCAAGGTGGACCCCCATATGCCCATAAATAAAATTATCTCAGAAAGCTGGCAAAACTCAGTTAAATTTAGATTGATATGATGACGAAAAACACTAATAAATTTACAGACTTAAGTGAATCTATAAACAAAAATTTTCCTTTGTCTTAATTTACTAAAAATTAAGTTTTTATATCATAAACTATAATATATATATCCACTAATTATATATTAGTTAATAGTGTCACAAAATTTAGTAGAAAAAGTACCTGTGTTTTCACCTAATAAGCATGAACTAGCAATTGTCTCTCTATCAGGAGTATCCATTTTTTTAAAGACGAGGTATTAAATTAATATGTAAATGATAAATATTTAATCTGCACCACCAAGTTCATAACATATTTCACAACTCTAGAGTTTTACTAACTTGAATGGCCTTTATATTCACCAATACTACAGGATATTGAATAAAATGGCTTATTTTAATTGGATTTTTTTAAATAAAGTAATGCTCATAAGTACAAAGTTTTTCAAAATTTACCTTATTGTGCTATCATTTAGACCAGGGGTTGGCAAACTACGACCTGTTAAGAGTAAAAGTGTGGCCCAAAAGTATATTTTTTTTTATTATGAGGATGCAGCCTATCAAAATTAAAACTGCAGCCCGTGAAAGAAAAGCATGTAACATAGACTAGATAATCTGGGGTTTGAATTAAGGATTAAAAATAAAAAGTTTTACGTACAGTTTACGGGATATCCGAAACTCATAGTAGAAATTTTTGGTCTGTTTTTTTTGCAGCCCGCGAGTTTTTTTTTTAATTTTGGCTTGCGACCACCAATGCATGGCTACCCCTGATTTATTCTTGTAATATAATTCCTATGATAACATATTCTGACTGAATATTTTAAAATGTTTATTGATAAACACGTTTGTAAGAGAAAAACAATAGTTCTAAACATTAAATTTGAAAGTTTTTAATATCTTACTTAAAGATAATAAAAAATATAAACACAAAATTTAATACGTTTCAAGACATTGCACTTTCAACCAGTATTTTTTTCGATCATCATCAACAAAGCTAAGATGTTTTGCGCTATCAACAACAAACACATAACTTCACCACATTACCAACAACATTAGCATCCGAGACATCCTGCCTGATGAGTCCTAATTAGGACAAAACCATTATTTAGTTTTATTGAATGCTGCTGTTATTCGTCGTGTAGTAAAGTTTAGTATCTCTAACACTGCGTAAAAACAGTTGAAAAAAAATCTTATTCTCAAAAACTACATTTAAAACTACTTAAAATAACCATGAAAATGCAAACTGAAAAATTTGAACTTCTTAATAACTGTTACTGGTTTAATTTTCTAAAAAATGTTTGTTTTAAATTAACTCTTAAATATTTATAACCAATACAAAAAAACCTACCTGCTATAAAAAATATAAAAGTGTAAATTTTAACCTTTTTAATTTTTGAAAGAAAACAAAAAATAGAAGTTTAGTAAACACTTCAATAATTTTTTAAGAAATATTAATGTAAATGTAAATTTACTACCTAACGTGCTCGTTTGTATAACAATTTTAAGGTTTGAAAAATAACGTTTTTTTTTTTTTCAATTAGCTATTTTGGACAAATAAACTTATCCAAAAATTGTTTCACAAAATAATTCAAAAGTATAATCTTGTTTAATTTACATTGATAAGGTAGCAAACTATCACAATGATGCACTGTTGACTTAGAACAAATCTTTTTTAATATTGAATACATAAGTCAACTATATTTTTTACCTATTTAAATAACAAACAATGTTTTTCAATAAAAGTTTTAAAATACTTTCATTGCAACTCATCAAAAAGTTACTGCAGACATTAGAAATAAAACAAAAGCTTTTTAACTAAAAACAACAAACTTTAGACAACTGCTTAGTTAATTAGAGTGCTTTAAAAAAACCAATCAACAAAAATCAATTAATGTAAAATAGTAATTAATGCAAAAAATAAATGTTTTAGACTACGAAACGAAACAAAACGTTTAACACAAACAAATACACTCATTTATTTCTGGCGTTAATTTTTGTTGATTGATTTTTTACAGCAATCTAATTACTTAAGTAGTTTTCTAAAGTTTATTGCTTTTAATTAAAAAACTATTGTTTTACTTCTAATGTCTGCAGTAAGTTTCTGATGAGTTTCAATGAAATTATATTAAAACTTTTATTAAAAAAACATTGATTGTTTTTTATATAGGTAAAAACTATAGTAGACTTATGTATTCAATACTAAAAAAAAATTATTCTAAGTCGACAGTCTATCTATGTGATAGTCTGCTACATTATCAATGTAAATGGGTTGATCACACCAATTTGATCATCAGACCACAAGCCTCGGTAGACTGAGACCGGTTTCGTCCTCATTAGGACTCATCAGTCAGTCACAATCACAACCGAAAAACAACCGTTCACAACGAAAGTATAATATAATAAACATATATTTGTTTTAAATTTATTTTCAATTGCAAATCTAGCAACTTTATATACAACTAAATTAATTAAAATTAATTCACGATTAAAGATATTTAAAAATTATTTTTAATTAAAATTTACATAAATGTAAGTAAGACGATATTAGATTGCAACATTAGCAATTTGAAGTACTAAAAGTATTATGTAAATCTGTTTTTAAGCTTCTAATAACTTAAATTAATTAATAAAATTAATTTATAAAACTTGTGATTAATAGCTTAAAAACAGATTTACATGATACTTTGCTGTTACAGTACTTCAAATGGCTAATTTTCAATCTAATATACACAAGCTTAATACTACCAACAACAAAAAATAAGATTTTGCATTTTGTATATATTATAACCTCTAAAGATTATTCAATGCCTTTTAGAAATACTTCACAGTTTAAATATACTTGAAGATATATTAAATAAGTTTTAAAGATAATTATTTTTAAAATTTTTGTTGTTTAGAAATAATTTTTCAATCTAGTTAAATTTGTACTATATAAAATCTATAAAAGATTTAAACATTCATTATGTGAAAAAACTTCAAATAAATTAACATAAAAAAAAGTTTTGTTTCTTTTTTTATAATAAAATTCAAAGACTACGTAAGTTTTAAGTTTTAAAACTATTTTCATTAAATACGTAATTACAAATTATTCATTTCATTTAGTTAAACTAGTATAGAATCGTATAGTTTAAAAAAACACTTGCTGAAGCTGTATTTTAATCTTCCTTGTAAGCCGTGCTGACTCTTTTCTATCTTTAACAAGCAAGTTATAAAAAATTAGCGAAAAAAAAACGAGAAATAACTAATAATAGTTTTAAACAATTAAATAACTGCTTAGTTTTAACTAACAAAAGAAAGTTAAAACTTACACAAAAAAAAACAAAAGTTTGAATATTATTATAACTAAAAGCTGCATAATATATTATTTCAAAAGCTTCTCAGCTATTAGGCAAAACTAATGTACTACTCTAGCTGAACATGTGTTCAATCATTTTTCAAAAGTGAAAGTATGTTTGTATAAAATATTTTAAACATTTTCATAATAAAGGTGCTTTATTTGTACACGCCTTACGTAAAAACAAATAGTGCTTCGAACAACAAATAGCGTAAAACGTTTCGCAATTTTGAAATAGTTTGCATAAAAAACTAGATAATATGTTGATTTAGTTTTTTTTTTGCAAAACAAAGCAATCTCTCAGTATATTGTAAAATTTTAAGTGTTTAGATCAAATCTCTGACTTGCATTCGTTTTTTGGAAAAAAATAGATTGTGATAAACAGTTATTAAATACATTTTCCTCCTAAACTTAAACTTTTTATTATCTAAAGTAAAAAACAAAGGTTTTCAACGCTTAAATAGGTAAAGTATATATCAAAAATATACTATTTATACATTAATACTAGAGCTATTTTGACGTATGGCCCGTGAATAATTAAAAATAACTATTCAGTCTGTAAATTTTATGCAGACTGAATAACTTGTTTGCAAAATAGCTTATGCAGTTTAACGAAGTCAATAAAAGTTTAAACTTTGAAAACTAAATAAAAACATTTATAAAAAAGCTAATATTTACAATAGAATAGTTAAAGTGTTTTAATAAATGTAGCGCAATTTGTTGTGAATTATTTCCTGACGGAAATTTGGTGAACTTTGTAAACATTTTAGTTTGTTTACCGCGTCACTTACTAACAGTCGGACGCATTACAACTTTAATTTTATAAAAACTGCAAATTATAAAAAAAAAGTTTTGAAGTGGACTTAAATAACAATTGAAATATTTTAAAAGCTTTTTTTTTTAAACTATAAAAAAGATACTTATTGTGTTATTAAAGTTTGATATAAAGCAGTAGTTTGATACAAAAGAATAGAGATGGTAACTATGTTTAGCATACATTACCGTAAATAGACTTCGTTTAAAATACATTCCAATAAAGCTTTTATAGTTCAGAAAATAACGTCAAGCTTAAGCTTTTTAAATTTAAAACTAATAAAGTTATCACTTACAAAATACATTTTTTAACGTTTCAAATTTGACATATTTTCAACAAACATTTTTAGTCGAAGTTATAAGAAAATATAATTTCAATATTGATTTTTAGATGAAACTTTTCAGGTTTATAACGCTATTACACACATCTTTTTTTTTTCTTTTACTAAACAAATTACTACATTTTTTTGATTATTAATGAAAATAAATTTGAGATTGACTTAGAGACATTAACTTTTTTCAGGAGTAACTTTTTACAATAACATGATGAAATTAAAATATTCAAAAATTTATAAATACTTTAAAATGTGTAAGAAACAAATCAATAACAGATCGAAAACAAAACAAGTATAAAAACAGATATCTGACAAACAACAGAACGGATCAAAGCTTTTAAATAAATCATTAAAACCTATTTTGTAAGGAGAAAAATAAAATTGCCTTTTCTAACATCTGAAAAATTCATGTATAATTGATCAACATGTACATTTGTCATGCACGAAAAAATTCTTAACTATGCTAAAGAACATTTTGTTCACATATTTATCATTAAATTGTAAATTTTAACCACAAATAAAATAAAAACGCAAGACTGTGGTCAATTAGAAATGTATTTAAGTTTAAAAAAACAACATGTTTTAAACAAATTAGTTTTTGTTTAAAAAAAAACTACAGGATTTTTGTATAAAGTCTTTATGACACTTTTTAAATATGCTATGTTTAATGTTTTAATTTAAAAAGCTCTACTTTTAGTTCTTTTCTATTGGCTACATCAATCATTTGTCTTTTATCTTTGACAACTACAACTAGAAATTTGTTTCTTTGTAATTTTAATATATAAAAGCAAATTTTCAAGCAACTTTAAATGTTCAATTACAAACGCAACTTCTACTTTGTAATAGTTCGAAAACGTTTTAATACTGAAGTCTTAATATAAATCTAAAGGTTATTAATTTGATACTACGTTCACCTTACTTATTAATTACTAATAAACCTTACTAAAGCACTAAAAAAAAGATTACTGTTCAATAAAGTTGTGAATACTTTGTTTGACTTTGAAATCTTCAAATTCACTTTTTTCTATAACATTTGCAACGATTTGCATTGCCTCTGGTTATAGCTAAGCTTTTGTAATACCATGAAATATTTTAAGTATTAACTTCTAATTTACAGCTATGTTTGTTTAGGCAATAAAAATATTAGCTCATGAAACTTAACATATTTTTCTAGAGTTTGTCAATATCTTATATCAAAAGATTCTTTCTGTACGTATCTTAAAAAAACTATTACTAGTAAAAAAGAGTAAATATTAAATATAACTTGTTTCGGTTTTAAACTGAAATTTATAAGAATTACAATTTTCAAAGCATTAAAAAAAAATTAATTACCTGTAGGAATATTATAAAAAATTTATGTTTCCGTTAGTTTAGCAAAATATTGTTTTTTTCGTAAGGTTTTTTATTTATGTTATGAAAAGTACTATTTTTATAAATTGTAGAACACTACTATATGTTTTATAAAAACCCTGAAGATATATGTAATTATTTCGACTAAACTGATTACTTATAAAATTGTTGTAATTGTTACAATCCAACGAAATTGTTTGTTGGTTTTTTAGAGACTTGTAGAATATATATATTACTGTTCTCGAGTTTTTCTTCTAAGTCGTAAATAAAAAAAATTAGAAACTTCATTAGAAACACCGTTCAAACCTTTAAAACGTATAAAAAATTACTATTAAAATTGTAAGGTTTCAGTTTTATTTGTCATCATTTACCTTTTACAACAAATTATTATGTTTAGTATTTAGACAATACGTAATAATTACATTTTTATCAAATATCTTTATTTTTATTATTACTAAAAAGTTAAATAAAAATATATGGTGTTTACTAAGATAAAATAAGTTTAAGATAACTTTGTATTCTATGCTTGATTTTTTGATGTTTCTAAAACAATATAAATTTTTCGAGGTCTACACGAGTCTTTATTTCTTCAAAAATCAGTTTCTAAGCAGTGAAAACATTTTATATTTCTTAATGTTTGAAACATTTTATTCTAAACTATTTTCACATAAGGTACAAAACGTAACGTACTATTTACTAACATATTAATAGTTTTTTACAATAGTAATGGGAACCGTACGCCTCGCTAAGTATTTTTAAGCTTGAAAAAAACTTATGCAAAACAATAAAAATGAGCTTTTTTATAACAAATACTTCTGTTCTTTTAATTTTATCTTCAGCACATAGCAGTGGTTATTAAATGATTCTTTCATTGCAACTTTGCTTATAAAGAGTTTTTTGTTTTGTTTTTGTAGTCCATTTGAAAAAAAAAAAGTTCGACCTAATATAAAAAAAATTTAATAAATCCACGTGTAACTTTTCTTGGTAAATTAGGCCCACCAATTGGAAAACTTATCCCATACCCAAATGAAAGTTTTAAATAAAACAACAGATCAGCTTCATGAATATTAATCTTATAAACCTAACTATTTAAATATGTATATTTTAGTCAACAGTAAAATTCCCTTTGTTGCCGGTAGTAAAAGAATAGAGTAGACTCATCATAAAATAAATACATAAGTATGTACATTTTAGTCAATGCTTTAAAAGGTTAATGACTAAGGTTAAATTTTTAGATATGCTTCTTTACTCTAATCAAATCTACAGCGCCTTTAAATATATGTAACAAGGTTTTTTACCTTAATAATTTGGTAAAGACTTCATAAATTTATATACTTTAGATAAAACTGTTAAAAGTAGTTAAACAAATTTAATTACCATTTATGCGGTAGTTGTGCTAGTATCATCATTTAATAAACTAAATGTGTTGAACTAAAGCAACTTAACAAAAGATCTGGGGTTAAAATAAAACTATACCTCATAAGGCATTAAATACTCAATTTTTTGAGCTAGTTTCGCACAAGGTAAAAAGTATTTATTGCATTTGTATAAAATCGGGAAAAAAATAATTACTATAAACTAGGTCTATATAATTATTTTATAAAGTAAGACACAGCATCATTTAATGAATAAACTATACTTAAGTATAAGATCGATCTGAAATAACTGCTTTTTTACTAAAAATTTTTTGAAATGTTAAAAAAAGCCGATTAATATAAAAAATTTAAAAATTTAAAACTGACTTTTACTAAAAAAAAACCTTGTTGTATGAGTAATGTTTACATTACTACATCTTTTAAAATTCTTAACCTAGCCTTAAAAATATCAAATAATAAGTTATAACCTTCGTATTTAGTATAAAAAAATAAACCTTAGTAAATATCTTCTAAAATTTGTAGATTAGAAATTCTTACAATATATACTTTTGTGTTTTGTATGACAAAATTAATAAAAACGCTTTTTTTTTATCTTAAAACTTACTGCAAAAAAAACAAATTTTAGCTTTTTGAATATGGTTAAAATTACAAAAAATAATTAAAGTGTAAAATGTTTTAAAGCAATTTTTAACTTTTCATAACTCTTATGATTTTTTTATCATGTTTATTTAAGCCAGTATACTATCAATATTAAAATAAAAAAAATTTATAGCTTTTTTTTATTAAAACATTTAGCAAAAAAAATAAACATTGTTTCAGTTAAAGATTTTTTTATTAAATCGATTGCAATTCTTTTTGCATATAGCTCTGAAAAGTAAACGTTTTACTACTATAAAATTATAAAACTTTTGTAAAATATAAAACAAAAAAAAATGCTGATGTTTTGAATTACACATGAAATAGAAAAACAGTTTGAATTTAAAAAAACAAAAAAATTATCTGCTCTGCAACCAGCCGTAAACATCGGCTTCGTATAAATTTCTCCAATTTATGTTGGTTCTAGTTTGTTCCAAAGATTGTTCGATGGCTCTTTGTCCGGAACCTAACTTGGCTTGGTTTTCTGAGATAAAGTCTTCAAGCTGTTCGAAATAAAGTGTAAGTTGGAAAAAAAATAGTGATTCATCAAGAAAAGGTTTTTAGAACTTTAGTGTTTTTTGAAAATGTTGTATGCCTGGTTTTATTAAGTACATACAATTGTTTGTAAATTTTTATAACAAAAATGTAAAAAATAATTAAAAATTGTATAAAAAAGATAATTAAGTAGTAGTAATAAACTATATTATTGATTAGTTTTAACATGTTTAAATGTAAAAAAAATTGTTGGTATGCATCAAAATCGTACACTTGTAGTAATTTTTGACAAAAATGTCTAATACAACTTATTCAAAATAAAAGATAAGTTCTTACTAAAATGTTATTACTTTCAAACCTCTTTTAGTTCGTACTCTGTTGAAAAGTGGTTTGTAGCTGCCTCGATAATGCCACTGAATGAGAACGATCCGGAGCCATAGCTTTACAAACAAGTATAGATATTAAAAATTAGTGAGTAAAATAAAACTAAAATCGAGTATTGAATATAAATTTCACTTAAAAAAACCATCACTTCAATAACGTAGTTTTACATAGTGTACCATACAGTTATATTCTTTAAAATATTTATTTACTTTTTACCCGTAATATGAACAAAAGTTTTGTTGTTTGTAACTCATATAGAAGTATTTTACTAAAACTAAATAGTAGTTTAAGTGGTTACATGACAATTCTAATTCGGACAACTCAAATTCCGAAAACTCAAGTTCTTAAAAAAATATTTGAAAGACTATATATCAAAATACAATATAAGTTTGAAATCAATAAAAAATACATATGTGGATCTTATTAATATCTAAAAGAAATTTTTTCTTTTTTGCAAAATCTTAATTATTTTTAAAAATATTTTGAAATTACTAAAAATAACTATCTTTTTTCCTTTATTTAAGCCATATCTCAAAAAATACCTAATGTTTTGCAAAAAGAAAAAATGGCTTGTAGATATTAATATGACTTACATATGTATTTTTATACTTGATAAATATACATTACTTTTTAATTTGTGGCCCTTTCAACTTTTTTAAGAATTTGAACTGTCAGAATTTGAGTAGTCGTGCACCTAGTACATCAACTAAATTACGTTTATCTTTGTCATTGATATAACAAAAAACTAGAACTTATTCTAAACTATTTTCTCATCGAGTTTTTAACGATATTGACCAGATTTTTTTTTCGGAATGTTCAACTAAAACTGAACAAAAGTATGTTTTAAAATATTTTTGGTTGCTAGTTTACTTCAATTTTGATAAAATATAGCGTACAATGTTTTTAAGTTTGTCTTGAAAACTTGCAAAACTTCAACTCAACAAAACTCCTGCTGTTCTGAACTGTTAAATACCATTATAAGTTTCATAAGATTAAGCTGTTCAACAACAAGCAAAATATTGTATACAAATATTAAACATTATTTCATTCAAACAAACTTGTCGTAAATAAAGTCCCAGTTCTCTTTAAGAAAGCTCCACACCAAGTCCCTGGCATTGTCGTTTTGACTGAGACTCTCAATCAGTGAAGAAGCGTCTTGTTTACGAATGTAACTATCGTCGGTTATGTAAGTCAAAAACCTAAAATAATATTTATTATTGTGTACTTAAGCATGCTATAACGATTTTTTATAATCTAAAAAAAAGTTTTAATTCGATTTTTTTCTAGTTTTTGAAATTTCTGTGTTGCTATTATTCAGTAATTTTAATATGAATATTTTACATGAATTTTTAAATCCTAAATGTCCGAAACATCGTCATCAGTTAACTTAGATTCAAAAAGTATTTTTCTACAAACTGCAAACTAGTTGTTACAAGCGACGCAAAACAGTTTAGAAGTACTTACATTTTACATTGACTTAATAAAAAAAAATAAAAATATCAAAAACATCACCTCGTGTTTATCCAGCTTTCTTTCGAGCAGATCAGCCCGCTTGAAAGCTTGGACTTTTCGTTGGAGTCCTGTTCGTTTTGGTACTTGTCGAAAATGAAGTCCCATTCCAAATAGCTGCCGTATCTCACTGCGTTGCAGTATACTAAGCTTCTCAAGTTTGGCGAAATGCTGAAAAGTTGAAAATATATATGAATTTCTTATACTTAATACCTGAGATACAAGCTGAGTTTCAATTAGGTTTTCTTTTATTAATAAATGGATATGAGTAGAAAAAATATGGTATCTCAATTAGAAATACTAATAAACTTTTTGAATTGCAAGTTTAAAAAAGATTTTTCATAAAGTATTTTTTATGAATTACTTATTTATTCCAGTGTTCATCCAATCATTAAATCTGCTTTGAACGTTTTGTATACAGTCTTCGTTTCCATAGAAACATTGACTTCCAATGGCATTTATTCTTTGGTACCTAGAAGCACATGATATAAGTAAATTACGGTATAGACTTCTTGTAGCATTCAAAAAAAATTATACGTGTAAACTTAAACACTTCTTAAGTATTTTAAAGGATAGGACAAATTTTAAGTTAAATAATGTTTCAAAACTTAAAATAAGCAAACGAACTGTTGTAAGATGCTTTCGTTTGCTTCTTCATCCCAACCAAGGACAGAATACAAGTTGCTAGTAAGTTCTAATACATAATCCTGTTATTTTTATTGTAAAATGCTTTTACAACCTATTGTTAGTGATTTCTATTCTAGGCCTTTTGTAGTTTAAAAATCAGTTAAAGCAATGAATCTAACCGCTGGTTTTTGAAGAAAAAAAACAACTATTATAAATTAAGCTTTTATATTGTTATGTTAACAGATGTGTTTGTTATACTTTATTAATATGCAAAATTTGTGTATTCTTTCTTTAAAAGTTGTGAATAATTTTTCTTATTGTTGTTTAAGTTCAAATTTATAGACACTTTTTTTATTTATTTTATGTATTTTTTTAACTTAAAGAACTTAAATCAACAAGTTTACAAAACAATTCAAGAAAAAAATTTTATTGTTAAATGAAAAAACAAATTTTCAAAGCAAGTTTTCCTTTTTACATTAACTTACTGAGTAGAGGCCGTAAACTTTAGACCTTGTCAGCACCAGGCTAAAGTACGACATGGACCTGAGAGCGTTCTCCCACGGTATGTACTCGAGTTCTCCCGACAAATAACTTGACAGCTCTAGTGCTATGTTGTACCCTACTTTCCCAATTCTGTTGGAGCATTCTTAAATTTGTTTTTGGTATCGAGTAATAGCTTAAAAATAGTTTTATCAGCTTTTTTTTGTTACTTTTGTTACGAAAGGGGGTTTTAAAGTATTAAAAAGATTAAAAATAAAATATAAACGCTTTTATCTAAACTAAACTTAAATACGTTTTATAAAAAATGTTTTTTTATTTTTTTGTCTGTAAAACAAGTTAAAACTTTTTATGAATATGTATAAACAAATTGATGCAATCAAAAGTAAAATGAATGTCTTTTGCTTAATCTTAAACGCAATAAATATTCGTTATTCTTACCTAGCGAGGGTAAAAACATCATCGAGCAATTGTCCTCTGTTTGAAGTTGTTATTTGCTAAAAGAAAATATTTTTTAGGAAAGCCAATTTGTCAATTAATAGTAATAGAATTTAAGTATGTAAATAGATTTGCGACAAAAATACAAAACAACAAACGTAGGCTAACATTCAAGTTGTCTTTCAAAGCACCGATTATTTTGTTCCAGTCGCTGACGTCATAATTGACTCGATAATATCCAGCAGCCATCGCGTTTCCAATAACCCAGTCATCATCAGAAACATCAAACTCAACTAGAATTTATATGTTTAAATAAGTATAAATAGAAAAAAGTCTTTATAATGCTTTTAATTTGGGTTAAAAAAAATAACTATATTAATTGCTGACCTTAAAAGATTATCGGTTAAAATAATAAAAACTGTTACTTTTTTCTTCGTTTCTTGAAAGCCACTTAAGCGTTGGTTCGCTGTTTGATGAAGTCATGTACCAAAAAGGAACATCCCATTTGTAACTAAAATTTATTGCTTTTGAAAAAATAATATAAACTAATACATAAGATATTATAATATATTGTAAAAAGTTACAAAAAATTAAAAGTAAAGCAATTTTAGAAAACTGCTTGTAGTATTCTAAATTTTTTGTTAGGCATAATTTTCAAGAACTTTTTAAGGAAATGAATTACATGTATAGAGATTTAGAAGCTTTGATAGTAAAAATTAAAGTTTTCTGAAAATCTACTCAAATGTTGTTATAAAAAACTATCTATAAATAAAATAAAAACTACGATGTAAACTATTTTAAATAAATTAAAAGTATTTTTAGCCCAAATATCAAAAACATTATAAAATTATATTGTTAAAAGTCAAAAGATGTCTGAAAACCTTTGTGCTAAGAATTTGTAAAACTAAAAATACTATAAACAATCAAATTATTTAAAAGTTTAACATTACATAAAAAAAACCTTTTTAAAATTTTTCCGACATGTTACTTTTCAAAATATAATTAACAACATGTTTTTAATGCAAACTTGTACTGCGAAGGTGGCAGCATCGGATCAGCAGTTTGATCGATCAGAAACCTTTCCTGACTCACTTCCACCTTGCCCCCGCTCCTTTTCAGGGTTATTAGGGGAAAGCCCATCTGAAGGGTCCAAGTTTCGAGCGCGTTGTTCAGCCCGTTGCTAGGCAGCACGGAGGGATTCAGATTTTGCGTTGCCTGTAGTAAGAAAATATATTTACAAAAGTTTTGAAGACGATGAGTTAAATTGAAAGTTAAATATTTTTAATAACAGAACCTGTGATTAGAGTATTAGTGATATTTAAGAAGGTAAAGATTAAACAAGTAATTTAGTTTATAGAAAACCTCATAAAAATATCAAGTCTTACTTCTTGCCAAGCTGCCAGGAGTTGAGGATGAGTTACTGATCCGTACTTGTTGTCATTGATAAATTTCTATAAAACGAAAAGTGAATACTTTCATTTTATTTTTTTTTTGTTTAATAATAAAATAATAAACATTTCAATTAACAGCTTCGTTGTATGAACATTGAAATTGCTTGAGATTTAATAGAAATTTTAGACTACACTTTTGAATAAAAAAATAGTACTAAGCTCATTTGATAAAAATAGTTTGCTTAAAACAATTAAAAAACGTTTTATATATAATTTTACTTTTAAAAACTGACAAACTCACCAATTAACTCAATCGGACAAACAACAAACCTTGAGTCCCGCTTTGAACGCCTCATCGCCAACCACGAAGTTGACCATCCTGATCAAACACGCTCCCTTGCTGTAGCTTATGGCGTCGAACAGCTCGTTTATCTCGCTTGGTGTCGCCACCGTCTGCACTATCGCGTGCGATGACGTCAGCGCGTCCGTGTCCAGCGCCCGCTTCAGGTCCAAAATCAAAAACTGGTCCAACTGAATTTTTAAATATTTTTATTTAGGTTGTTATATGCGTACACACGAGTGTATATTTTTATTTTTGTGTGTTATATAAATAAACAAATAATTTACAAAATTAAAGAAAACAATTGTAGTACTTTCGTTTAGAAAGTAATACAAGTAAAAAATTTAAAATATGGTAACTTGCAGAACACTAAACGTTCAAAACTAGATTTGGTTTTTGTAATAACTTAAAAGTTGTAAGAAAACAACGGAGTAATATTGATAATTAAATAAACAAACTTAGCTAATAAAAAAATCAACACAATGATCCGTTAGTATTTCAATATTTATCAATGTAACTTAATTTAGATTTATGCGCAATTTTTTGTTTCTAAAAGCTAGTTGATAACTTTACAAAAAAATAACATATTCTGACCATATTCCAATCAGGTTGAACATGGTCGGTTCCGAGGTATTCCAAGTAGGAAGCGAAACCCTCGTTCAACCACAATTCGTCCCACCATTTAGTCGTTATCAGGTTTCCGAACCACTGTTAGAATTTTTTATCAAAAATACAAACTTTTTAGTAGCAAAACAAGCTTGAGCTAGAGCACTTTGTGTTTTTAAGCTTATCTGTTTTTATGTACTGTAGTACAGTGTAAACATAGTTTTTTTTAATCAAGTTTACGAAGTAAGTTAGTTTTATGTATGATATATGCTTAGTAAAATGAAAATAAAAAGTTTATAAGATTTTTCTAAAACACTTTTTTATAATTTTTTTTTAACACTTAGATTAATTCCAAAACGTTGAAAAACCCGGTTGTTAAAAACGTAACAAAACAATATCGAGCTTTCTGAACTTTTAAATACTCATATAAACTCTTTTCAAACACGCACCTGATGCCCCAGCTCGTGAGCAATTACGGTGGCGACCCGCTGCTTGTTGGAAGCTGAATTTATTGCGGGGTCGTACAACATGGCCGTCTCCCTGTATATTACCAGACCCCAGTTTTCCATGGCACCCGCGTTGAAGTCGGGCACTGCTATCTGATCTGTAAAAGTTAAAATTTTAATTGTAAAAAAAACTGAATGAGTTTAGTTAGTATTATAATCTCTACACCGTGGTGTAAAAGTATATACTTATGCGGCAAAGAGCTAAAAATAAAAAAAAATTTCTTAAGCTCTAGTAGAAGAAATAAATATTAAGGTTTAAAACAATTTAGTTGACTCAAAACAACTGTTTACCAGATTTAGGAAGAGGATATGGAATTCCGAAATATTCTTCATAAAAGTCAATTATTTGAGGGGTGATGTCCCTCGCATAGTTCGCATTTCCCCTGTCAACTTGTCCCTTTCGCGCGTATATCGTTGTCTAAAAATCTTAACTTTAGTTTAAAAATTCATAATAGCACTTATTTTTGTTTCAATAACAAGGTTTTGTAACTAAAACTAAAGCTTGTTATAAAAATAGTTTTTTGACTTGTAAATTGTATAAAAAAACAAGCAGCAATTGTTTTTGATTCAATATCTTGTAACTAACAGTAATTTTTCCATCGCTCGTCTGACCTGCTACTGACCCGAACTCGCAAACGACAAACGCAAGCAAGTATGTTGACATTTTGAAAGTTCTCTCAAAACTTGTTTTCTTCCAACCTTCTTCCATATCCTCATTGTTATTTTTTTAAGTTGTATTCATTTGTATACATTAAAATCAAAGTATGAACTTAATGTTTTAAATAAAATTTACTAGTGTTTATTTTTTATTTTTCGAATTTTTTTTTAAGGTATTTAAATGATTTTGTTTTATTAATTGATAATTCAAAGTTTATCATGTTTAAGAATAAATTTTAAAACAACATTTTAAAACTTTTAGTTTATTAGAAAACCAATATGTTTTAGTCCTACTGCAATTCAAAATTAGTACTAGGACTCGTTGTTGCATTAGAAACAAAAGCATGAGTTTCAGCTTTATATTATTTAAGCAGAGGTTTTAAAAACTTATTTCAAAAGGTAAACTTTGATGCAAACACGATACGTACTAAACAAATATTGTTCAAACTAATGTAATCAGCCCAAGAAGGCTTTATTAAATTTACATCAATCATAAATAAACTTTCAACTAACTTCGGTGTTTGTAGGGGGCATGTTGGAAATTGCAAAGTTCGGATCCTTGTGCCACAGCGAAATATCGAACTGGGCTTTGAAGAAAGGCTCGTCGAAGCAGGGAAACGCCCGTCTCGCGTCGGTGGGCTGCATCTGAGTTGTTGCCAGTATTCTGCGTATCAAGTTGTTAATTGTTCATCCCATACAAAATAACTACATTCAGGAAATACCAACATCGGAACAAAGCAAAACAGTTTAGTTACAAAACTACAATTTACACATTGTACAAACTAGCAAAACTACAATAACATTAAGTTTAAGTTTATTCAAAAATGTATGATACTAAAAACGTTTAAAAATATAATACGCAGTTTTTAAATGTTTAAAAAAGTCTAACTTATTATTTCCATCTTCATCAGTGTATGAACTCCTGTACAAACCTCCCAGCCCATCAGTGAGTTCTCCTGTGTACTTTGTCATCAGCGTATAGTTTTTACCAACACTCAGCATGGTACTTGACTTCACCACCAAGTACTGATACGGAAGGTGTAAACTGTGAGACGTCTCAACCTTGTTGTTCTGCAACAAAAAAGTGTTAGAGGTTTTAAAACGACGCAAATATTAAGTTTTAAAACCGATAATTTTTCAATTTTTTGACAGTTTTCTAAGAAAAAATGTAAGATACAAAAGTAACTAGTGGTGTTTTAGTAGTTTTAGTTTAAAGTCATTAAAATGCGAAAGTTTCACCTGTTAATTATTACTACTAGTACAAATAAAACAACACTTTTGAATAATTATATTATATTTCAATATTTTTATACGTACGTATGTATTAATACAACTGCAACATCAAATTGTTGAAACTTACTTGCATACAATCAAGAATAAAAACGCTGCTTATTTTGTAATAGTAAAAATACTTCGATAAAAAGTTTAGAAGTAATGTTAGTTTAAACGATTTACTGAAAAAAATATTAATAACTAGCAATGAATATAATTGGAGAACACTTTAAAAACTTTATCGACAAAATAATAATATTACTAGTCTACTTTTTGAAAAGTTAAAGTAAAATAAAAAGTTAACATTTTATTTGAAATTCAGCTAGAGATGCTCTATAACGTATGCATAATATCTTATTTTAGATTATTATTCAAGTTGGGGAGTGCTAAATAAACTAAAACTAAATTCCAAATACTTAAAACTACTCCTAACTACAATAATGTAACACAAAAACGAAAAAAGTAATTTATTCAGGTTCAAACTTATAAATTGAATAAAAACTAAATAACAGAACTTGAAAGAAATCAAAACTCATACCACATTTTAAGTTGCAGTCTTAATAAAGTTAGAGGTTTTAATTTCTCAATCGCAACTAACTTCTTCATCGAACAGCTCCACGCTTTCGAACTGCAGCAAGTACGAGTGAATGTAAACCCAACCCGTCTCCTCCTCAACCACGAACTCCACCTCCGACTCCCCGCTGAACCAGAACCTCCCGTCACCGTCGGCCACCAGCTCCGGTTTCAAGTCGACCCGGTACAAGGTGGGGATGAGGTCGAGGGGTAGCCGGATGCTGTTCCAGGGACCGGGCACCGGCTCCATGGTTGTCGTGGTGACCAGGGGTGGTTGGGTCGGTGCTGACACTGGAGTTGGGTCGGAGCGGCCGACCAGGCCGGCAAGAAGACCGACTGCGGCTGTTTGGGTTTTGTTAAAGTTTTTAGTTTTGTTTGAGTTAGAAAACGATTTGTATTGAAGTTTACATAAAGTATATAGTTGTATACTACTATTTATCTACATAAGTTTTATATTGAATTTAATTGATTTTTTCGTAAATTTTAATTACTTAAATAAAATAATTCAAAACATGTAAGATATTTCATTTGAAAAAATATTTTCAAGTTACTTAAGTTTAAAAAAACACTACTTATTTTTAAAAATCCAACTACGGCTGTTTGATTTTTTTTACTACTGGAATTTTTTTTTTTTTGTAAAGTTGTTTATGACTAGTATTGTTTATCTAGATAAGCTTTTTTTTTTTAAATTGGTTTATAGTTGTTGGAAAACTTAGTTATTAAAAATAAATTTAGAAAAACATTACTGGATTGATAAAAATTTTCAAACATATTTCTTATTAAAAAATCGTGCTAGGTTAAAATTGCGAATCTGTTACAGTTATCTTCAAAAACTTTTTGAAGCTCTAAGTAATTTTTATAATCTTTTAGCGAGAGATAATTAGAAAACAAAAATTCAGCTAAACTAAAACGATTATTTAGACTTTTATAAACTTTAATTAAATGAAATTCAGTTGACTTTTCTTGTGCATAAGTAAATCTTTTTAAATGAATGTAACAGCTTAACTTTCACAACATAAATAGAAGTTTTATGTTGTCTACAGAATTAAAGTATACCAACTATAATTTCGTTTTCAATCTGTCCATAATGTACTACTAAACTTTTGTTTGTATAAGATAACAACCGAAATTTATTTTCTAATTAAACATTACTGATTTGTAAAAATAGCTCAAAACAAATTTTAAAGTAATCAAGTTTTCCGAGCTAATTTTATTTTAGATTTTTTTTATTTGAGTTTTATAACTAAGAAATATTAACTATGTTTTGAACTTTTGTATTACGTTTAGTTAAATAAAGCAGTAGAAAAAATTTTACATCTTTTATATTTTTATACAGTCAAGTGTTACCTAAAATGTAATTAAAAATTTTTTTCTAGCTTCTTCTATTTTAAAATTAAAAAAAAACTAACATAGAATAATTTTATAAAGAACATTCATCATAAACACAAACAGCAAAATGAAAGCGTACTACGAAACAAACCGGAAATTATAACAAAGTCTTAAATTGTAAATAACAACTCAATTAAATTGATAGGAAACAAACAAGCTCACTAAGTTCTAAAACAGTTAGTTGTAATCCAAACTTTATACTTAAATTTGAAAGCAGTAAAGATTTAAGTAGCCTAATACTTATTTTAATTTCGTTTAATAATACTTTTAAAATATAAAAAACTAATATTTTATTAGTAAACGAACTTATCACTGCAGCAGTTAGTACAAGATAAACGAAGACTGCTGTCTTGCTGAGAACAACTTGACTTCCCATTTTCGATTAACAACAAGGTTTCTGTATTAACGTTTGCTTAACATAAACAAAAACAAAATACTTACTATAAATCAAGTTTCATAATATTATTACCTACTTATAGTTATATATATTTTTTACACTTTTGTTTCTACTAAATGATATTTATCTCGGCAGATCACTTGTATATAAACGTTTATATACGCATAAATTAAACTTTACGTTAAGTAAATATGCTTTAAAGAGTCTTGTCAGAGTGTTGTTTGGAAAATAAGTGACTGGTAATCTGAAGTAATACAAGAATTATAGTATTTATCTAAACTTTACACATGTATTGTATAACGTGTAAGTAATAAAAAAACTTTAACCAATAGTTATCAAATCATATTTTTGTATATGTTAAGAATACTTCGCTCTTCAAATGAATAAAGTTTTAGTAATTTCCAGTACAGTTAAAGTTGTTTAAATAGAAAAAGTATTTTAAGAAATATCAATTTATCAATATCATATCAATTTGCTTTTTCACATTCAGAAAGTACTTTTTTGACTACTGTAATAAAGTATTTTAGAGCACAGAGAGTATAATAAAGAACTTCAAAAATATTTATTATAGTAATTCAAAAAAAGATATATAACTAAACAATCGTAAAAGCTAATGTTTTGTTTAACTCAACTTGTGTTTGTAGAAGAAAAACCACGTTTGCTTAAATAATATAAGTGCATAAGAAACAATTTAGCGCATTAAGTTATTGTATGTACATAAATTTTAAGTAACTTTTACTTTAACAGTTGTTTTAAATCAGTTTAAAAATTTCGCAGTAGTGTATATTTACATAATAATTTTTCAAACAACCAAGAACTTTTTACTATTATATTTTCATTTATAAAGATTGAATTTGAATAAATGTGTAAGAAAATAAAGTTTACAGTTTAGTTAATTATTCTTAAGAGCATACAAAGCAAGCTTTTTGCAACTTTTCGTTAAAAGACATTCATTACAAAGCTATTTATATGCACTTTATAATTAAAGAAATTTTGATAAAATATTAGTTGTTTTTTTTTTCTTTTTAATTGATATTTAAAATGACTTTTAAACTTTTAATTTTTATTGTTTAACCTAACTCCTTCATAAACATTAACTAAAAGATTTTTATTTCTGTGACTAAGATAGTAAAAAAATAACAAAACAAAAGCAGCTCGAAAATTTTAAGATTAACTCTGATGAAAGATAAAAATAAACTTTTACTAACATTTTTATTCAAGCAATATGTGTTTAATCTTATAATTTTCTTTTTGTTTTTTTTTTTTGTAAAAGGCTGCTTTTATAAATACTTTCTGAATTGCTAATACTAAAAAAAATTGTTTATGTGGCTTGTTGTTTTTAGATATTAAAGTTAAAAACTAAACGTTTATTTACTGATGTAATTATTAACAAGTTTGACAAAAGACTCCTTATTTGTTTTTAGTTTTACGATAACTTCGTCAGTTTATTGTTTACTACATCAAAGCTTCAACTTAAAAGCTTTTTTTGTGATTTGTTTTCATCAAAACATGAAATTCTGTTTACCCGAATTTCATTTTAATCTGCTTTCTTTATAAATTTGGTAATTTTATAAATAATTAACTCCTTTTTGATTTATTACGGTTTTACTGAAACTAGTTTTTTGCAAAACTTTACTTTAAATTAGCTATAAGTTTCATATTCTGTTTTAAATCTATTTTTAGTAAAATATCATTATGACTTTAAATTTTTATAAATTAAAATCATATTAATTAACCAGTCAATAAAAGGAATGTTAATAAATTACTTATAACTACTGTATAACCGATATTAGAAATGTTGGTAAAATTTGTCAGTCGTAGTAACTGCTTTAAATTTTATTTGAAAAAGTACTTATTTTATCATTTAACAAGCAAGTTATATATTATATCAACTTTTCAACCGAAAGTAAATCCATACTAAACCTACCTTTTTACCTTTCTTAAATGTTTTGTCTTAACAAATGTCTAGCGTAACTGTTAATAAATAAACTTTTTAAACTACCAAAGTATTGTTACTACAAAACTATATGAATCATTTAAACATATGTAGATAAGTTATTGAGTTTACATAAAATGCTTACACATCATTCTCCAGATAAAAAAAACACCTTTAGTTACTTTTAATATCTACTAATTAAATAAGCTGATAAATCAACTACAAAAGTTTACTACTTTGTATTTGTTTTGATCCTGAATTTAAAAAATAAAAATTTCTTAGCGCAGGCTGCTGAATGCAGGACAATAAGAAACAATTAGGTATGATAACTAGCTAAACTCTAACTATGTTGTTGCATCTCTATAAACTTTTCCAATAATAAGAACACAACTTTATTTTTGATATATTGTTTAATTGTTCTGGACAAGACATTAAAGTGTATACCCTGGTGTATCGATGAACCAAAGGTTTTTTTTTATAAATCATGTCAATGGACCAAAATCTTTGAGCGCATATTTTTTCGTCGTTCAATGAACTTATCATTGTCTTTTTTTTTCTCATTAGACAATCTTTGAAGCTTGCAAAAACATCTAAAAACATGCTTACATTGTCCAATACAAATTTCTCCTGTTTTCGTCTAGATGTTAGGGAGGAGAATCTTTTAAGCTTATAAAACACAATGTAGCTTTAATTAAATTAAGTAACTTAAATTGGTCAGTCGTGAATAAAACTTGAAGTGTATGTTGACATGTGTACCGTTTTTATTAAAAGCTGTTTATTATTATTCTGAGTTAAATTAACATACTATTTGAATATTTTCTTTGCAAGACTATAAGTTTCGCAATAAAACGTTTTTAGTAAACTTATGGAAATAAGTTATGAACTTCTTGCTTAGTAAACTTTGGTCAAAGTATTTAAAAATATGACACTCTTCCTGAGATAAAGTTAAAATTCTAACATTTTTGATTTTTGTTGAAAAATGCCATAAAAAATAATAAGCTTTGATTATTTTAACGTTCAAAAGACACATATACAAAAGTACTTTTAAAATATTTGAGTTACATCATAAAACAAAACATTTATGTATTATAGGTGTTTGTGTAGTGATTTTTTTACTTATTCATTTCCTTTTTAATAAAAAACCATAATTTTAATTAAAACATTTGTTATTAAAACTCTAAGCTAGCAAGTAATTTTATTCAAATACAATTTTTTTTAGCTTTAAAATGCTTTATTGTACATTTTTTTCCTAAAAACTCACTTTAACATTTATTTTAAAATAAGTTTCAAATTAAAATAAACTTGACTTAAAAACTTTATAATTCTTTTATAGGTTTAAATATTGTTTATTATGTGGTAAAAATCTGTACAGCTAACTATCGGAAACATTTTAGACAAGATTATTTAAGTACAACAACTTATCATTGTTGTCATTAAATAATCTTGAATTAGAAATTGCATCTCAGTCCGGAGTAAAAAAAAATTGTAAGTACAGTAACCTCTCGCTTATTTACGCACATTGTGTCCACAGAAAAAGTGCGTAAAGATATGAGAGATCGTAAAGATACGAGAGATACCAAATATACTTACCATAATGGCTGTTTTTTGAAATTGCTTTTAGTTAAAAGCATACTTGGGTCTTTCCCACTTTTAACAATTTGTTTACTTTATTTATAAAAATGAAAACAAATTATTAAACTGTACATAAATTAAAAAAAAAAGTATTTAAATTTATTTAAAATAATAAACTTGTAGAAAATTTTTACTAATTTTTATAATAAGTAGATGTTATCTTTATGTAAATGTAACATTTAATTATATCCTACTTAGCAAATTAAATATATAATTAAGTATTTATTTACAATTAAGAAATGGTATGGTGTCTATATTAAAATTTGTGTTACTTTATCTTATTAAAGGGCAAGAGTGCTGTACAATTTATTTGTGTTTTATATGTCATTATTTCATTACGCTTTCATTATTCTTTAAGAATTTTAGATTAATCTCTTACTGTTAACATTATATCTGATATACTGAGGTATAATTAAATGATTATCAATTAGTCAAGGAACGTAATTTGTGCAATATCTAAAATAACTAAAATTTTTACTTTTTGAATTTTTAGAATTTTAAAATGCGTAACTAAACGAGAGTGCGTAACGTCATGAGTGCGTAAAGATGCGAGAGGTTACTGTATATAATGTTGATATCGTATCATTAATGTAAACAATAGTAATAAACCGACAGTAAGATCATAACAGTATTCATGTTTGTAACGAACTTACTTCGTTTTGACTATTAGTTAATTATTTTAGTATGACGCTGAATTAAATTATTAATTAATATTGTTTTGTTGAACATTGTTATATGTTTAAGTTAAAGGTATAACTTAAACATGTATTCATTAGTGAAAAATTAGCTTAGGTATTTTAAACTTTTTTTTTGACAGTAATTTTAGTTAATTTTTTTCATCAAATACAAAAGCAATTGTTATAAACTTATAAACTTAAAATACTTACCTACACAATAAAATGCTAACTTATAAAAAAAACACTAGAGTTACTTAGAAGAAGTTAAAATATAAAATTAATAGCTACAACCTAGACACCATCAATGCCATAAGAATTCACACACTCAATCTAAGCTATCCTTAGATACAAATTAACTATCAGTTGTTTTACTTATATAAAAAAATGTAATAAAAAACTTAAGACTAGTTTTAATGACTAAATTTCTAAAATAAACTTTGTTCGAAATTGATTTATCTTAATATTTTATACGTCTCACTTTATTTTGAAAAATTTGTAGCTAGTTTTTTTATAAATGGTACTAACAAAAAAATTTAGTTTGAAGAAAACAATATAGTCTTTTGTCTCAATCGTAAAAGTAAACTTAAAGATTTAAATAAATTCAAAACAAGTATAACGGTTTCATTTTATTTTGTTAATATATAATTTTTTTTGTTGAACTACTTTTTTTTCCGGAATTCAATAGAATTATTGTCGACTGTTGGGCTTTTTACTTAGACGATCCCCGCCACTTGTAGAAACTTGTAAAAATATTCCTACATTTTTCCAATAGGAATATCTCCTGTCTTCATTTAAATATTAGGAAAGAGAATCTTTGATGCTAACAAGATACAATGAAGGTAGGTTTGAAGATAAACAAGTTTAGCATTAGATGTGATGATACGCCTCTTTTTGGAAGAAATTGCTAGTGGGAAATCTTTACAGGGTAGAAACAGATTCCTTATACTTGCAATGTTAGTAAGGGTCTCCAAAAACAGTGGTTAGTTGGTCATACTTTTATAGTCAACTTTAAGATACGTCACTTGTTTGTTTTAAGAAAATTTAAGAGCTTTTCCAAGGCATGAGGCAAGAAAAAAGCGATGTAAAAAAGTTACGCTTTTTTATACTTTTCTGGCAATTCAAACACCCAACCTTGTTCTTTCTGAATCTAAAGGTTCTTCTTCTTTCTCGTTGAGATTCAGTTGAGTTTGTTGATGGCAGCACTTCGGATATTAAGTGTTCAGTTTCAGTTGTACTTTTAGAAGTGTTTTCTTGACTGTTCTGTAAAAAGTCAACTGAAGTAATTGGAGGCAGCACATATGTTTTCTTGTGATTATCCTTATTTTCTGGTTCAGAGTCAATTGAACCTGTAATAGGGAGCAAATTACAGCTTAATTGTTCTTTTTCGATTTTATTCTTAGAAGTTTTTTCTTGTTTGCTGCTTGAAAAAATAACTGAAACTTTTGAATGTTTAGAATCAATTGAGTCTGTAGTAGTGAGCAATTTAGAGGCTAGTTGTTCATTTTCAATTATATTCGCAGAAGTGTAATCTTGGCTGTTGTTTGAGGACACAACTAAGATTTCCGAAGGCAGCAATTTAGAGGCTAGTTGATCATTTTTGATTATATTCGCAGAAGTGTTATCTTGGCTGTTTTTTGAGGAAACAACTAAGACTTCTGTAGGGAGCAATTCAGAAGCTAGTTGTTCAGTTTCGATTATTTTCTCAGAGATGTTTTCTTGGCTGTTGTTTGAGGAAACAACCAAGTCTTCTGTAGGGAGCAATTCAGAAGCTAGATGTTCATTTTCGATTATTTTCTCAGAGATGTTTTCTTGGCTGTTGTTTGAGGAAACAACTAAGTCCTCTGTAGGGAGAAATTCAGAGGCTAGTTGTTCAGTTTCGATTATATTCTCAAAGACTTTTTCTTGGCTGTTTTTTGAGGAAACAACTAAGACTTTTGTAGGGAGCAATTCGAAAGCTAGATGTTCATTTTCGATTATTTTCTCAGAGATGTTTTCTTGGCTGGTTTTTGAGGAAACAACTAAGACTTCTGTAGGGAGCAATTCAGAAGCTAGTTGTTCAGTTTCGATTGTATTCTCAGAGATTTTTTCTTGACTGTCGTTTGAGGAAACAACCAAGACTTCAGAAGGTAGCAGCTCAGAAGCTAGTTGTTCAGTTTCAATTGTATTCTCAGAGATGTTTTCTTGACTGTCGTTTGAGGAAACAACCAAGACTTCAGAAGGTAGCAGCTCAGAGACTAGTTGTTCATTTTTGATTATATTCTCCGAGATGTTTTCTTGGCTGTTATTTGTAGAAACAACTAAGACTTCTGTAGGGAGTAATTCAGAAGCTAGTTGTTCATTTTTTATTTTATTCTCAGAAGTTTTTTCTTGGTTGTTGCTTGAGGAGTCTACAAAAAATTCTGAAGGCTTGGAATCGATCGAATCTGTCAAAGGAAGCTTTTTGCGAATTAGTTGCTCACTTTCGATTGTTCTAACAGGAGTATTTTCTTGTAGATCCTGTGAAAAACCAACGGAAAACTTAGAATGCAGCAACTCCCTAGCTAGCTGTTTCTTTACAGGACTTATTCCCAAGTTGTCGCGTTGGAAAACCCCGCAATCTGAATCTTTTCCAAACACGCAAATCACGTGACTCGCGTCGTAGCGAAAGTACAGCATCGATTGCCTCGTGTGAAGCTTGAAGCAGCTCATCTCCACTTGGAGGTTCAGCCGGAAGTAGGCGACGGCGAAATCTAACAGGTTCAGGTAATTCCCCTGGAGGAGGCCGGAGACGGGCGGCGCGATCAAAGAAGCCTCCGAGGCGGGTGAGGAGAAGCGCACTTCCTCCAAGTCCTCCTCGAACTCGTCGCTGGAGTAAAAGTACATTTCTCCCTCCATGGAGCTGCTGCTGCCTCCAGTGGAGACAGTGCTCGCCTCAGAGTCGTCGTCCGATGAGTAGGAGTCTTCGGATGAGGAAGTCAGGGAAATGGACGAGGGATCAGGCGACATGTAAGATCTCCACTCCTCGTCGGGATCCTGAATATTTTTAATGGTTTTATAGTATAAAGAAAATAAATTCTACTCATTTATTGATTCACGAATTTGTTTATAAAACAATGTTTCACTCAGTTATTAAGTTAACGAGGTCCTCGGTTATAATAGGTACCTTATTCGACAAAAATCGTAACTTTTAGAATAAACTAAAAGTAAAAAAAATGATAGTTATATAAAAATTAATAAGGTAGTAAATAAGAAACCAGATGAAGAAGTGTTGGTTAAAGAGTGCAATCCTGTTTTGGATAAACAATTAAATAAACCGGATATTACCAACATACTAAAAATTATTAATTAGTTTTTTGTTATCAATGTGCTTAATTGTGTCAGTTTTAAACGTTTTTTTTTTATTATTTAAAAATATATCTAATTGAGTTCTTTAAGTCTTATGATAAGTTTTTTATTTTTTATTTTCAACAAATGTTACCTCGAAGAAAGCGTCTTTTTCAATTACGCTTCCAATAACGTAGAACTTGAGTTCGTTTTTTATTTGGAACCGAAGTCTTTTGGCAGGACTTTCGTTTCTGAAAATCTGTTGCAAAGCAATAACAATATGATAAATATAACAAAATAAATTGTGTAAAAACGCAAGTTTTTAAAAAGCTAGCTTTTATATATAAAAAAAAAGGTGTTTTTCAGAATGGTTGTTAAAATTTTTGTATTGAAATAAGAACTATATAAGGATTTAAGATTTAAAAATCATATACTTATTATTGAATATAGAACATTTATTATAAATCAACTAAGTCAAGTATAACTAAAATAATTTTAAGACAATTTTTTAAAGCGCATTTATTCTTGTATAACAGTTTTCAGACTTAACATTCTTAACCCCTTAAGTAAACAAAGTTTTACTCTTAAAATACTTACAGGATTTTTCAAGATTCCCTTTTTAGGTTGATCTGGGTTAGTTTCCACTTTTTCAGAGGCTTCGCTTTTGGATAATTCGTACTTCATAAAGCTCTGTGTAATTATAAAATTTGTAGAAACAATTTCAAACAAAATCTAAAGCTGAGTATTGAATACCAACGCATATAAAAGCAAGTTTGTCTTCGTTTACTTAAAAATGTTTAACACTAGAAGAAAATAATTCTATCATTTATAAATATGGAGTTAAATGCAGTTCGAAAGTAAACAAATTAAACATAATTTTTATTGCTACTTTATTAAGTATTTTTAAGGTAAGTGATTTTAATTTAAAATAAAAAATAAAACTACAACCTGAAACTTGTATGTCTACAATTTAGATGATAAAACAAAATGTTTTTACATTTTAAAGTTGTAATTAATTCGTAAAAAGTGATAAAAAAACCTTTAAAAAGAGTTTTATGAAAACTGTTTTTATAATTTGCAAGCGCAAGACTATAAGTTCTAAAATTATAATAACAGTTCTCACCTCTAGTTGTATTCTACCATCAAAGTTGACTTTTTCCATCTTAATAGCTGTGTTGCAATTTGAGAAAAACTAAAATATAGATTGGATTTACGAGATGTGACTTTCCGAAAAGTTTGTTTTATACGATTTTGTGAAACGCAGTTTAGATTTAAATTAACGAAATACTAAAAGTTTTTATGACGTATTTCAGGATTTTATTTTAAGTAATTTTGTTTATTTTTGCCTAATTATTTACACAAATCTGTCTGAAATAAATATGCTTAAACATGTAAGGCAGGGGTCGGCAAACTGCGGCCCGCGGGCCAATTGCGGCCCGCGAAGGGTAAATCTGCGGCCCGCGAGCACGTTATTTTTTTGAATGGAATGCGGCCCGCGAAAGAAAATTTTGTGGCCCGCGAGCATGTAAAAGTGGCCCGCTGAGCAAAAACATATTTCAAGTAAAATTCTTTTCGGTTATTCGATTTAATTTGATTAGTTTGGTTTTAAGTCTCAGTATAACATTTAAAAAAAAATAGAAGAAGTTACTGCTTTAGTTTAAAAATGTGAAAAAGACAGATTAGCATTCTAACAGGATATTTTTCTGAGTTTCATAATAACTTCTATTTTACAACAGCAAGTAATTATCTGAAAAAAGAGTGTAAAGAGTGCTTGAATTTAATAAATTAGTTATATTATACCTATTTATTAAATAAACTAAATGCAAATGTTTTCCATTTTGTACAAAAGCAATGCACAGTAATTAACTAAAGTGTAATTTCTTTATAGCTTAGATATTCTTTCCAATATTTTTTATACCTAAGTTTCTTTTATATATTTTTTGTTTGTAAATGTTATGTTTTAGTGTAAAAACATTTAAAATAACATAGTAATAAAAAAAAAAGGTTTATTTAAGTTCTGTTTTAACACATTTTAATTTTTTAGAAGTTTTCTTTGCACTTAAATTAATTTATATGCACAACAACTTAAAAAAGATGCTCATATTTTAAACCACTTTTTATAAAATACTTTAGTTAGTTTAAGTTTAGTTTATGCATAATTTTCTAAGTTTAATTTTTCTATATGTAATATCTAAATTTGTACAGACTCATTTAAAACAATATATATGACATAAACTAATATAGTTTTTGTTAGGTATACATTTTCATTTTTCAAACATTGATTTTGTCAAATTAAGTTAACTTTTATGCTTTTCATATCAATACACACATTTGCTGGTTTTTGGAGCTACCTATTTAATATAAACTAGACTTAGGGATGGTTTATAAACATTGACACACACTCAGACTATCACTATTTGAAGACTTCAAACCTCAGGGCAACTAAGTCATTTTATAAGTTTTTGGCTAGAATTGTTTTTTGTATACAAAATAATCAGAAATGTTTTTGTTAATTCAGGCTGGCTTTTTTGCTCGAAAGAGTGGCAAATTAAACTTATGATGTAAGTTTTTCTCAAACCAAAGTGTTAGTTTCAGTTATAATATATGTTAAATTTTAAGACTTGCAGCTGATATAATTCAGAATATTATTTAACTGTGAACAATCAGTGTTACCAAAAAACATGAATCTCGGAAAAGCTTTGAACTTGAAAATTTATGCTTAAAAATTTTGGAAAAAAACTTAAATTTGAGAATTTTTGAAAAAGCCTGGAGCTTCAAACAATTTTTACATGTAAAGTAGTGAAATTTCGATTAGACGCAAAAAATTTAGCAAATAAACATTTCTTTATTAAAAAATATATTAAAGTAGCTTAACAGTGTTTTTTAATATTGATATAATTTATAAGACACTTTTTAAACTTTAATTAAACTTTGTACTAAAAATAAAAGAAGGAATTGTACTTCTAAAAACTTTTGGTGCATTGCACCTTTACTTGTGAAATTTAACCGATTGGTGTGCTTCGTGTTGGAACTAAACCAAGAATTTCTACTAAAATGTCAAAGTTAAAAAAACATCTCTAATAAAAATTCTCAGATGAGCAATAGTTTTTCTATCAGTGCTCTTATGTTAACATATTGATTAAAGTCATAATTTGATCTATGCGACTTTATAACCTTAATGCATTTCCTAAATAGGACTTTTTGTTGTTATTGAAGAAATAAACAAAAGTTTTTCATTACTGCCAACAAAAATTCTTTAAGAAAGTTTTCAATTATAAACGGTATCTCATTTCGAAAAATAAATTTTGCTACTTTATAACTTGCCTTAACAACTTTTTTCTGATAATTCTGTAGTTACTGAAGATAATCATGTGCTTTGTTGGAACTGACTTTGGTGATTTGTTTTTTTATCGTTTCTCGCAATAACTCCTAACTAACGTTTTTTTTTTTGTTGCTCGTCTTTTATTTTACAACTAATATTTTTTAATGCAATATTCTTATTGCAGATTAAGAATTGCTGTAATGCTTAACAAAAAATGAGTTTTTTCCTTCGCTAATGACTCAATAAAGTTTTATACTTTTCTTAAAAATGTTTAAGAAAGTTAATTGTCCATTCCAGCTGACTTATATTTTTTTGGCATGTAATTTGTTTACTGTTAATATGTTTCGTTATTTCTTTATGTTGTGAACTTTGTTTTAACTGGGTTGCTACACAACCAGGCTATTTCAAAAGCTTGAAAACTCATATGTGTGTGAAACTTTTATTTTAAACACTTTAAAGAAATCTTAGAATTCCTAGAATAGTTTTTATGACTGTAGTGTAGTTTACTAGATGTAGTTTTTTCTTGTTTTTTTACACTTTGTGTACTTTTTAATGATGATGATATTTTTACTAGGTACTTAAGCTTGGTTTACAACGATTTACTAGCTTTTTAAACTTTTAATAAACTTGGGTTGGTTTGATACAACTCAGACATTTTTGCTTTTTAAGTGACAACCATGTAAAAGACTGTTTAATAATAAGATATTTTATTTAAGTATTCGAGAATTAACTATGTTAAAGAATTTGTTCTAGCTTTCTTTAATACAAACAGGTATTAGTTTTATTAAATTAAGTAATTACCAAAATTTCTAATAAATGTAAACTATTTAACACGCAAAAACTTTTTTTTGAAGTGAATATTCTTAGAAATATGAAAAAAGGGGTTGATAATATAACAAATATATAAAAGTAACTAATAAATTGTCTTTCAAGTTTGGTTTTTATAGAGAGTTAAATTGTATGTAAAATTACAAAAGTATTAAATTTAACTTATTAAGTGCTTATGAAAGTACATAGTTTATTAACACTTTTGTATATTAGTCAATGTAAATTTCATTTTAATTTTATTTAATTTAAATAGTTATTCTATGTATAGCTAAAAGTCATTTAAAATGATAAGGTGAATAAAAGTAAAACTTTTCTATAGTGTGACTAAAACTAAAAGATTATTAAAATGTCACTAAAACTAAAATTGCGGCCCGCGAAGACTTTGAAAACTTGAAATTTGGCCCGTGACCACCAACTGCCTGCCGACCCCTGATGTAAGGCAATTAATTAACTTTCATTTTTGTTTAGTAGAAAATATTAGAGCCGGCCCCAGTCCATATATGATCTGCAAAGAAAAGTTTAGCGCGATATGCTTTTTAGCTAGCAAAAAAGCAACTTAGAGTTCTTTTATTATTTTTTGTTTAAAAGTAAACATTGCAGTTCATTTCTATTTTGTTCTTATTTTGTTACAAAAACACTCTTTTAACTAAGGTTTTTTTAAGTTTTTTTTTTTCTTAAATATATTTCCCGAGAAGATCTTTTTTTAAAAAACCTTACCCGTTTCTCAATAAAGGCTGCCAACTTCTGACTAACAACTGTAACAATACTCATTAAAAAACGGTTAAACAAAAACTAATTCGTACCTAAATTTAGAATTAGAAGTTGTATTAAAATGGTCAGTGGATAACATTCTAAAACTAAACATTGATGAGACAAGATAAATGCTCTTTCACTCCATTAAAATAGCTATTTGTAAAAACAAAAACTTATAAATCATGATCAACAGGAAAATAAATTATCTACAAAGAAGGTGCATGTTTAAAACAATTTGACTGTTTTTAAAATATATAAACGTTTTAATTGGTCGGAACATATTAAAAAAATAATTTTTTTAAATAACAATAACTATTTTATTTAAAGAAAAGCATTTACCTAAACCTTTTCACGAGTCATGTTGGGTATGGTTTGCTGTGATGGGGTAGGTAAAGTAACGATTTTAGAAATTATTAACTGAGCCATAAGGTGCATTTATTTTAGTAGTTGGAATAGAAGTGTTAGCGGTACCAAAATAGCACGAAATTATAGATATTGAAATTATGTTCATGGATGATATAGGAGTTGTTACGCCAAATTCCAAAAATATATACTACCTGTTAATTTTAATTCCTTTTTTATCAACTTATTCAAAAACACAACCGTTTAACAACACTTTCGGAAACTTTAAATTTTTTAATAAAAATTTGTCTTTTTTTTTATCTTGGTTGTAAACAATGTTGGGAAGTAGTGGCGACGCGTGGTCTGTTTGTTAGGGGTGCTGCAAATTGACATTGTCAAGTAAAAAAGTCCCTAGGTTGAAATATCAAGATAAAACTCGTAAAGGTTTTGTAAAGAAGTAGGCAAATTTCTCAGCAAAAAACTTTTTAACTTTTATTTTAAATACATCATAATTCGAGTATTATAACCATCTGACCTATTATCACAACGGTCTGACTTGTGGTCATTATGGATAAAAGGTCTAATATGGTTACGAGGGGTAAAGGACATGATAGGGGAGCGAAATAAGGAAAGTTAAATGTTTTAATTTTATTGATGCGTTGCTAAAAACTAAGTAATTGTATGAATGCAATTTTATTCATTTTAATCGACTGTATTTTACTTTTTATTTAAATTACTTGTTATAAGTTTCTAAATTCTAAATGTATAAATTAGGTAAGAAGGCTTTCTGTTCTTAATTCTGTTAATCTATTTATTATCTACTACTAGTTTTAAGACTTTTAGATTTTATAAAGTAGTAAATAAGTATATAGAAAAGGAAAGTTCTAAAATATAAATAAACTATAAATTCGAAAATTAATAAAATTAGTTTTCGATCCCGACTAGATTAATAGCAACTTAAGAATACTTTAAGCTAGATATTAAACACGACCAGCTAATACTACTTTATATAACCTACAACGATACTAACACAATCACGAATGAATAGTCGGTGTTGGGGGAGAAAACCCGTTTAGTAAACGAAACCCAGGGGAAATTGGTGTAAACTGGATAAATCTGGATCGACCTCTTTGAAACATGGTGAACTAATGACCCTGAACTAGATAACGAGGGTGCTCGATTAGTCTTGTCTTTGACACGATCGTAGTAAATGACGTAACTGGAACGGTGATGACGTAATAACTTGTCGCTTTTTCCCAAGAAACAACCCGAAAAATGTTGTTTGAGTAACTTAGTAACTTAACTTGACTTACGGTACAAAAGCCGTTGCGTCCGCGGAACTAGTGCCAATAATTTGAAAGAATCATCTTTTTTCTCGGCAAATAATTTATTTTCCGCGGAAACTTCGAAGAATTAAAAAAACAACATATGGAAAAACTTTCCAAGAAGGAAATGTGTCATATATTTTAAAAAGTCGGTTAAAATGACAAATTCAAAAGGAAATTTAAATTGTAAGTGTAAGAAAATTCAAACAAAGGACTACCTTACAATATATAGGTTCTTTTTATACGCTAAAGTTGTTTATAAGTATTTTGAGACACATAATGTTAATAAATATATTCAAATGAAGCAAATGAATTAATACGTTGCTAAACCATTCTACCACCATACAGTTCATAAAACTGATGCACAACAAAATTGAGGAAAAAAAAATTCAGGAACAAATATAATTTAAATTAAAAATAAGTATACATGTTCAAAAATTTACAATAAAATACTCTTTTACAAACAAATTGATATAAATAAATTTTCATAAAGTCTATAAACTTTAAGTTTTTTTAAAAACGTTTTTGTTATTATAGTATATTTAAATTCTTTGTTTTTACGGATTTTTTTTTTTTTCTGAGAAAATAAATAAACTAAATGTTTTAAATAATTTTATACTATCCATCTTTAAAATAATTAAAAAGAAGTCCTTTATTAAATTACTATTTCTAAATACAAGCTTGTTGTAATTTTTTGTTCTACATAAATATGAAATTCAATTCAAACTAAGCATTAAAAAGTTGCTTTTTCAATCAATACTTTTTCAAACAAACAAAATATAACCAGCGGTAGTTTTACAACAACAAGGAAAAATAATCAGTAATAACTTTTTTCTGTAGATTTTAAAGTTGACTTAAAAGTAAAGAAACTTTTAATGCAATTAAAATTAAATTGCTTTAAACAGGAACTTTTTACCTTTTAAGTCACTTACTTTACTTTCACAAACAAAAAATAAAATCAAAGTTGAACAAAATCACACAAGAAGGAATTTCCTCTCGAAACTTTTTCACCATTAATAAAAAAATGTTAAGTTTTGTATACGTCTGATCATTTAGTAAAAACAATTATAAAAAAATAAAAAACCAAAATATTAAATAAAAAATTCAAAATTAAATTACACATTTTAATTTTACAAAATGTGCAGTTCTGCAGGAGATTTTAAACATGTTTAATTTCAATAAACAATTATTTATTTATCTGTTAAAGTTGTTACACAAAACAGGTTGTTATAAAACTATAACTCTAATAACCTCATAAAACAAAAGAACAATATTTTCTGAATATTTCAAACACACTTATTGTTATAAAAAACATTAGCTTTATCGAGTTTGAGGTTTTTACACAAAACTGTTAGTGATAAAACTATAAACATGTACTTAACTCAGGACACATAAAATAAATCTTTTTTTCTTTTTCTTAAAACTCAGCTAAAAAATCAATAAGAACAAACTACCTTAATACTTAAAGTATACCCTAGCTCTAAAGTATGTTGTCTTTATAGTTCTCATTTTATTAAAATTATAAAAATTTACAACTAGTTCATAATAATAACTTTTTTATATTCATAGTTACAAGACATATATAAGATCATTTTAGCTTTTAACTAAAGATTTTAAAAGCAAACTGTAACACTTTTATTAAGCTAAATACTATAAAATTTATCATAATATTTGTTATAAAATTTCAGGTTATTTAAATTATATCTATGATTTGATGTTTTAACAAATTAATTATAAATACTATTTAAAAAATACCAGTTCTCTTGAGTCTATTTAGTTTGAATTTAAAGTTTAGATAAAAAGGTTGCTTTAATAGTTTTTCATAAAGAGTGCTGTTTACAATAGTTTTTGACAAGCTAAATTATAAACGGTGGTATTTACAAGATTTTTATTTCATTGCAACCTGTATTTAAGTTCTTCCAAGTCTTTATAGTTAAATGGGTTCTAAAACTTGGAATTTATATAAAATAAAGTTAATTTTGAGTCTTTTGTTTTTTATTATAACTATGAAAGCCCACTAGAACACTTTAATAAAAAAGGTTAGTAATTAAAAAACCTAATACACAACAACAGCAGCTTGATATGGATTCATATAGTCAATGCATCTGGTCTTATTTTAATTTTAGTCAGTTTTTACAGAGAATTAATTTTTAAATTGCACAGTTGTGGAAAGTACTATAGAACTTGAAATCGAAAATAAAAAAATGCAAAAGTGTAATTTATATGTAAAAACTAGAAAAAAGTATTTATTTTACACAAATATTGTTTTTAGAAACTTTATCTTCTTTAGTAGTAGTTGATAAAAAATATTGCGTACTTTTTGCTTTAAAGGTTGCAATCAAAGTTCTCGACTTAAAAAGGAGAATGATTCAATGATAAATTTTTAAAATTTTATTACAATACAATGTTTCACTCGTTTAAAAAAACGAGATCTTCAGTTGTTTAAAATCTGTAAAAATTTATGTGATAACAAGTAGGAAGACATTAGGCTAAACTTGAAATAAGCCTAACAACATTAAAATCATCATATGCTAGTAACTTTAAACTATAGGTTTTGTTATACTTTTTTCTTTTTAACTTCTTTTATTTCAAGTTTAGCCTAATGTCTTCCTACTTGTTATCACATAAATTTTTACAGATTTTAAACAACTGAAGATCTCGTTTTTTTAAACGAGTGAAACATTGTATTGTAATAAAATTTTTAAAATTTATCATTGATAAAAAAATATGACAAATTATGGAATTTTTTTTTAAATTTTTAATTAGTTCTATTTAGAAAAAAAAGTTTGCTGTTTAAATATGCATTTAAGGATCAAAAAAGAACAACGTTTTTGTCACACTTATAAAGAGTATAAAAAAGTAAATATGTACTAAATGGTATAATTAAATGTTATTGCGCACTTTTTACAAGTTCTAATATTTTTTTTTGAAGTCTAATGTGCTAAGTTTTAAAAATTAATTCTAAATCTCTTCTTAAAATAAATATTTAAAATATTAAAGCCCAACAATACAACTTTGATATAAAGATTGAGAAAAAAATTACATTGGAAAACTCAAACGTTTAGTTTGAAATCCTTACTATACCACAATAATTATATTTCAAAGGAAAAACTAACAATATATTATAAAAAATAAACAATACTTAATTTGAATACCTTAGCAAAATCTTAAATTGATTAGAACTTAAACAAAGATTAATTGAAAATAAAAGTAATTTTCATAAGAACATTCTGATATTAAAGTGCATTTAAGTGTATAAACAAAACTAAATATATGCAAGTTAGTTGTAGCAGAATGAGCTAGGAGTAACAGCGAAGAACAAATAAGTGAAATTAAAGTAGAAGTAGTCCAACATAAGTTAAAAAAAAGAACATAAGTCTAAAAAATCCCTTCTGGCGCAACCTACTTATACCTCATGTTCATTTTTCTTTTTAAATATTAAATGAAAGGTTGTATGTTTAATGAGCGTGAACTTGGCTTGAATGGCTTTTTTTGTAATTTTTTTTTTTAACCAAATTTTAAAACCAATTATTTTCAATATTTTATTTGCTAACTGGGAACTATTTTTATTATTCTAAAAAACGTTCTTTTGCTTAGCTTTTCACAACAATTTTCATCGAATTGGGGTTTTACTTTTGAAGTGGGCCCCTTTAAAATTTTAATGTTTTTTAGCATTTTTACTTTACATTGTTTTTTTCCAAAAGTAATTTATTTTTTTCAATTATTTTTATTTATATCATACTTATTAAATTGAGTTTTAAGACATTAATAATTTTTTTTTCAAAAAATTTTTTGTTTATAACATATGCTTAAATAAATTTTTCAGAAAAATTCCAAACTCGCACGGTTTTGATTCTTTTTTTACATGGTTTTACAGCATAAGTAAACTATTTTTTAAACAATGTTTGTTTTAAACATACTTATATAATCAAGTTTTATAATGTTATTTAATTCTTTTCCAACTTATTATTTTTTTTCAAATATATGACCCATTTAAGTTTTACCTAAACTCTTAGTATTTGATCAAGAAATTCTTCAAATTACGTAAACAAAAAATTCAGGTAAAACTTGTATAGGTCATATATTTGAAAAATAATAATAAGCTTGAAAAAAATTAGTAACGTTATAAAACTTAGGTATTTAAGTCTGTTAAAAACAAAAATTATTTGAAAACTAATTTACTTTTGCTATAAAACCATGTAAAAAAAGAACCAAAACCGTGCATATTTGAAACTTTTCGGAAAAATTGGTTTAAGCACATGTAATAAAAAGTAAATTTTTGAAAAAAAAAATTTATAACTTTTAAAACTTAATTTAATAAGTATATTAAAAATTAAAAAATTAAAAATAAAAACTATTTTTGGAGAAAAACAATGTAAAGTAAAAAATGCTAAAAAACATTAAATTTTTAAAGGTGCCCCACTACAAAACTAAAACCCCAATTCGATGAAAATTATTGTGAAAAGCTAAGCAAAAGAACGTTCTCTAAAAAAAAGTTTCAAGTTAGCATTAAAGAAATTGAAAATAATTGGTTTTAAAGTTTGGCTAAAAAATAAAACTACAAAAAAGCCATTCAAGCCAAGTTCATGCTCGTGTATGTTTATGCTTCTGCATTATATGTTCACTAAATAGGCTAAACCGGTCGTAGATTGTTTTGGGTGCTGTTGGTGTTGGTCGTGCGGTGAAGTTCATTGTTTATTAAACTAATGAGAAAAACTGTTTTCAAAAATTCAACGTTAACAGTTAATATCAATTAAAAACAACAAATTGTTGAAAATTTTATGTAACAATGTTACTTAACTTAATATATTTTGTAAAATAGTTTGAATTCTTTTTGGACATTTTAATTAAATAACTTAAATGATAAATATTGTTTTGACAAAAATTTTTTGTCATCATCAAAAATTTACTAATTAACATGTAATTGTTGTTTATCAATCTAGAATTTGAGAGATTTTTGTTTAAAATTATAGGTTTTTTTTTCAAAATTTCTCAAGTTCCAGATCTTTTAGCCTAAATTATCAAATTCCAACTTTTTCCAAGATTCCAGGTTTTTAGCCAACCCTTTATGTGTGGCAACCCTAAATTAATTTACAATATTTATTGTTTTAACTTTAAAGTAAAAATTACCAAGTTTATAATTATTAAAATGTTTAAGTATGTTTAATAAAGTTTATTGAATTTTATTATACAAATTAGCTTTACTTATACTATTTATTTAATTTATAAGGGTTTTCACACACCCAGAAACGCAAGTTTAAAATACTTATAAAAACTCAAGCTGGCTCAGGCCAAATTAAGCTAGTTTAAACAATTTTCCTAAAACTCTGTCTAGATTTTATGACTTTGAAATTTTTTAAATTTATTTGTGCTATTTTAGATACTAAGTATTTTTATGATTATTACTATATATATTTAAATGTTCTTCAAGCTGGACCAATAGTTTTTGTAGTCAAATATTTGGCTCTTAATACCTTAAATTTATTTTTTTTAAACTCAAGCTAGCTGACTGAGGCTAATTTGATGTAACTCTACCCATTTTTTTAGTTATTCTGGAATTTTGCCTCAGAGACTTAGCAGGTAACATTGTATGATTTGTATGAACAGCTTTGACATCATTCTAGTATACTAAAAAACTTTTAACATACTAATTTTACATAAAAACCTAAATAAATTTGGAAAAATCTAGACAAAATACAAAAAATAGTTTTTGATTAGTGACAGGTATTTAAAAATGAATAGATACTATTGTAAAAATAAAAAGTTGTGCTGGGTGAATAATTACATTTTTACAAACACTAGCTTAAGCAACAAGATACAAAAGATCATCTTGAAATGTTAAATAAAAACATAAAAAATTAAAAAAAAAAGATTTAGAGGCGTGTTATTGTTGACAGATGTACTTTAAAAAATCTCTTAAATAAACTCTTTTTTATAAAAAACATTGTTTGAAACAGATGGGACGAAATTTAGAACAGTCTAGTTAAAAAAATATCAAAAAATTCTGATATTTAGAACTATGTAACACTTTTTATTTAAAGATTTTAATAACCAAATGCTTAGTATTTAAACCTTCCTTTATAAGTATTCGTGAAAATTATTGAGTAGGTAGTATAACTTACTTTTTACAATATGTTAAGCTCATATTTCTCTCTTTAAACTTGCATTTAAAAACTAATTAAAAGTACTTAAAATAACTTAAAGCTATTTATAAATACTAAGAAAAAAAATCATAATTATTAATTTGCATCATAAAGAACTGTAAAAACATCTGGAATGGTAACTGTATTAGAGCAAATAAGATTCTGAAAAATCTGTTGTAGTTGATAAACTTAAGAGTAACAGTTGTCAAAATTTGAGTCTAGTTTAATTTTTTTTAGCTAAATTGAAGTTAATACTGTTAAGTTCAAGTTTTCAGTACTACAGGGTTGCCATAAGTTTATTGAAACTTTTTTCCATGTTCTCAAATTTTTGAATGTATACCTTTTTTAATTTTAACTTACAATTAAAAATACTTAAAAGATATATTTAACTTATAAAAACAATAAAAAATCATAAGTTTAGCACCAAAAAAAAAATATTTTGTAATTAAAAGATAATAAAAGCAAAAAGATAAATTCTGACATTCTTTTATAGACCTAGTAAATTTCTAACATATTGCTTAACAATTTTAGTAGATTAATATTTAATGAAGTAGTCTTTCTTGGTTTCTGCTTTCTATACAGAGCCTATAAAACTCTCAAACTTTGATCACTTTTTAACAGTAAAAGGTATGTGGTAGGTTTAAGTAAAACTAGTCAAAAATAATAACCCTTCTCTATATTCCTCTAAGCTGAGTAGTAAATATTTATTAATAATGTTAAACATTAACCTTATCAGAGCTGCTTTCCACACATATTGGCACAAATTCTATGAAATTCTTACCTGTGAAACAATTTGCAGTTTAAAGAAATTTGTAATCAAAACTGTTTTGTTTAGTTAGTTAAAAAGTATACAGTTTTATAAAGGTTTATTGTAAATTACTTTTTTGACTTGGTACAGATTTATTTCTAAATATTATGTTTCTAAATATTACTTAAAAAAAAAATTATATTTAATTGTATGCACATCTAAAAAAACTATATATTTATAATAATAAAAACTACTAATATTAACAGTAGGCTTTGTCACACTTTCAGTGAGTTTATATTGTAAAACATATGGAAGCTTATGGTAAGTGTAATATCTTTCAAATTTTTTAGCATAAAAGTGGCAAATCAGTTAAGTGTGTAATAATTTAGTTAAATGGTTTTAATAATAAGTATAAAAGCAAATTATAAATAGTAACTAAATTTTATCAGAAAAACTACAAACATAATTAAACATTGACAGGGTATAATAAAATACCTAATTATGAATAATGAGTATGTACTATTGTAAATGCATTAAAAGTTTTCAATATTATACATTAACTTAATAAGTACAAATCATGTATTAAATTTTTGTTGAAGTTTATTTAAATAGATCTAATTCTCTACTGTTAAATAAAAATACCAATAAATAAAATTGATGTCCCTTATACTTTAAGTTATAAAATCAATTATAATAGTAACTTGAATTTAAATTTAAGCAATAATTAGTGATGAAGTAGGTTGCAATATTGAGTTACAGGATATCAAATTGCACTTGATACCTGTTTAAATTTTGTAGAATGTTTTGAGCTAAAACCCTTGTTCATCCAAGCGTTAAAGAGAAAGTTAAGAACACTGCTATATAAACCAGCCATAGAGAGTGGTGGGGTCATTTTAGCCACAGCCTGCTGCAGTAAACATGTTATTTAAGAACAGACATTTATATTGTTTGATTGTTTTGTGTAAAGTTTTTATTTAACAAAGTTTTTTTCTCATAAGTATGTTTATAATTTTAGTTTCAAGCAGTTAATTCTTATCTTAATTTAAACATTCTCAAAGTATAATTTCTGTTAGATTTAATTCTTTTGTAAAAGTTTTGACCACATTTAAAGTATTCTCTAAATTTGATGTTTTATATATGTTTGTTAGTGTTTGCAATTGTTCTTTAATACAACATGTTCATTCATGTCATGCCTAGTTTTTTATAGAATAGCCCTAAGTATTTTTTAATATCAGCATTTAGTATAAGTTTAGCTTATTATTTGAGTTGCATCCATAGGTTAAAATTGCATCACCATTCTGTTATTTCTTAAACAACCATGCCAAAATTTAAATCAACTTAATAAAAATGAGTCAGTACATGAAGTATTTGGTAGTAGTAGTAAAAAATATAATTAAAATATACTTAATTGTCTTCTATAAAAATTTGTCATTAGTTTGTGCATTCATAAAGACCCAATTTTTAACTAAATATGTTTACTTTTTTTTTACATGTAATAATACATTTAAAGACCTGAAAGATTGTAAACAATACATTTTTAATCTAATCATCTAAGTTATATTCAACTCTAACTTTTTACAGCTCATTAATAATACTTAATTTAAACCAAAATGGCATCATCAAAAGACGACTTGGGAGACTTTTTGTCTAGAATTAAAAGTTATTCCACAGAAAACTTTAGAAGAGATAGTAAAGCAGAAAAGGAGAAAAACAAGCCAAACATACCTGACAGGTACAAAAACATACAAAAACAGGGTCTGCATGATTACCACAAAAAAGGGGGAGATGGTTACAAATGTTCCAAATCCGCTGGCAAGCCTCAAAAGTCTGCTTCTGATTGGCTCAGGCGTTCGTTGAAAAGAATGCAGGAACAGGCTGAACAGACTGGAGATAGCATTGAAAGAATTGCTGCAATCAGGTACGGATCCTGGCAAAAGTTCAAAGATATGTTGGAAGAAAAGGAAGTTGAGGATGGAATTCCTAAACATAAAAGGTTCAGCAATCAATGTGGAACTAGCTACAATTCTATAAGAAAATTCAAAAGACCTCGAGTAAGTAACTCAAAAGAAGAGCTTTATTCAACACTAGAAAGAAATTGTAAGCATGGTAGCAGGCCATACAAGGAAAAGAAATTTGAAAAAAGAAATAGCAGCTGGAAACGCAAGTCAGAGCCAACAGAGACTGGTCATAGTTATGAAACAAACAAAAGTGATGAAGATAAAACTATTTTAAAAGATACTATAGAACCTTCTAAAAATTCATTAAGGCTTGGTGATAAGAACAGCTCACTAATAAATACTTCAGGAAAACAAGATACTCCAAAACCTCTCATTTTAAGCACAGAAGACAAAAATAGAATCAGTGCAAAAATAGTTAAATATGAAATTGCTGGTAAAATGGATCTAGTACAAAAACTTCAGGCTAAGCTTAAGCGATCAAGGCAAGCTGAGCTTCAAGTAGGTAAATACAAAACTTGTCCAAAAGAAAGTTTTGAAGCAGACAATGTGACCACTCTGACAAGAGTTGACAGGAGTGGTGTAGCTTGGCCAGTGAGAGGTCACAACTTACAAGGAGATGAACCTTCTAGAAAAAAAAGAAAAATTCTCACACATGATGAGGAAGGAAACAGGACAAAATATTACAAAGATGATGATCAGTACTCTTTGAGCGAACTAGTTGCCAGAGAAAGGTCAGGTGCTGCTGATCAGGACCACCAGATGGTGTCAAGAATGTCTGCTAAAATGTTTAAAAAAACTAATGGTGACATTTTAACTCTGGATGATATGTTTGAGTCAAAATTAACCCAGGTGACTGGAAAAGACAAAGAAGCCAAACGAGAGCATGAAAAATCTATCAAGGAAACCAAAAAGAAGCTGATGAGGTTAGAGAAGTGCTCACATTGTATTGGCAATAAAACATGCAAAGAGTACTTGATTGTAAAAAAAGGAGACCACAGTTACATTCGCCTTCCTTCACATACACCCATGTGTGATGGCCACTGCTTTATTTGTCCCATCACACATTCTTGCTCTGCTGTTACTTTGGATGAAAATGTCTGGGAAGAGATAAGAAAGTTCATGTCATTCTTGCAAAACTTGTTTAGAAATGAGGGAAAACATTGTGTTTTTCTTCAAAGTGTTACAAACACAAAAGTTTCTCCTCACTTTCAAATAGAGTGCATTCCAATACAAATTGATTTGTATAATGAGTTACCCATATACTTTAAGAAAGCATTGCAAGACTCTGATCACAACTCTTCAAACAAAAATATCATTGACACCCGCAAATCAAAAGGTGTCAGGGGAAAAATCCCTGCTGGCTTTTCCTACTTTGCAGTAGACTTTGGTCTAGGCGGTGGCTTTGCTCACGCCGTGGAAAATGCTGATGACTTCCCTGATCACTTTGGAAGAGAAGTAGTTGCTGGAATCACCGGAGCCAGTTTGGAACTTTGGAGGAGACCGCGGGAAGAAGAGCTTAGCAAGCAAACACAGCGAGTTATTCAGTTTGAAAAGAAAGCTTTCAAATGTGATTGAAAGAAAGAAAAAAAAATTATTCAAATTATATAAAAAACTTTGATCTTATAATAAATGTTACATATTTTCTTTTTTATTGTTAAGTACTGGAACAAAGAATTAACTTAATAAAAAAACTAGAACATGTTTATTGTAATCTTTTTAAAGTTTTAAATTTTTAATTGAATTGTGAAGTTTAAATTCAAAATAATTAAATACAGTTAAAATACTAATAGAAAGATATAAAACTTTAAAATTTATGAAGGATATACTTAATTGAAGTATCACACACCCAATTTCTCATCAGTATGAATTGTAGAAAATTAACAATCAAAAATTACTTTTAAGTAAATGAGTTAGAGTCAGTCTTGAAAAGTCATAGGGCAGTTAAAAATTTGAACAAAAGTCAAACTAGTGCTTAATCTATATTATTATTATTATTTTGTTTATTGTGCAATTTTGGACTCCAGCATCAAAACCTGAGCTACTTAAACAGGACACCTAATGAAAAAAACAAAAAGCATAAAATACACTTACATTCAACAAAAAATAAACATAAAAAAAACACTAAACAAAGTTTAAAATATAAAAAACTCATAAATAAGTTTAATTATTGGCAGTAAAATTTCATATTTATGAATTGAAATTATTATTTTTTATTCAAATCCAAAGCTTGAAGTTTTAGAGCTTCTCTAACAAAAAACTGAAGTACTTGCTTACATGCCAAACCATTAGAAATTGGTCTAAATCTAAACTAACTAATTTTATGATGATAATTTTGTAGTAAGAAGTATTTTTCAACTAGAATTGACCTATATGTTTTTGAAAATAACCTTAAAATATAAACTATCTTTAAACTAAACATTATCTAAGAATAAAAATTTATTAATCATTTCAACTATATTAAAAATAAAATTTAAACATAATAAAATTTTCAAAAATTTTATATGGTTATCACAAAAAAAATTTGCTAAATTATATCATTGACTAAAAAGAAATACCAGAAGGTTTAAAAGATAGGGGTTTGTCCTAGTAAAAAAGACAAAATTATAAGAATTGTAAACAAATGTGAAAAATATTCGGCTAAAAGTTTTATTTAATAGATCTCAAAAACAGTTAGCATACTCATTTTAAGATAATCCTAAATTCAACTTGTTTAAAAGTAATTTAAAACAAGAGTATAACTTTAAATTTAAGTCAATATCCATTGTAAATATACTTAAGAAAGATTAAAAAAGGGCTAAGATCAAGGTAAACCTAGATAAATGAAAAACTCTTAGAATGAAGTCACTAAGCAAGTATCATAAAACCTACCAAAAAAAATATTTAATTTAAAATTTTAATCAGAAACAACTAGTTTTCTATGGTAAAAAATGTGATTTTGATTAAATTAGGTTGCTGGATTCAACAACAGCATGGAGTCAAAACATGATTTTGTACTACCTGCATGTCAAAATATTGTTGATGTGCAGGTAGAAATTAAAGAACCAATTGTTGTAAAAAAATAATGATTTTATTCATTTAATAACATACAAGTACATCTATTTATTAACTCATAAAATTTTATATTTGAAATTCCTATAAAAAGTGCTAAAAAAAAAAACAAAGTTACCTAAATAAAGAGTTAACTAAACTAAGAGGTAGAGTATAGAAATGTTATTTCTACAATGTAAGATGTTAATGATTGAAAGAAAATCTGAAACCTGGTTTTGTAAGTTGTTCAAGCAAGTTGAAGAACTGAATGAAATCTGAACAATTTAAAAACTTTAAAGACTGTATTGAAAAAGTATTAAAGAAATTGTTTAAAAGAATAAAATTATTTTAATAAAGGATTCAACTTGTCAAAGAGCTACAAAAATTAATCTTGTGGTCAAAGCCTACAATTGTTTAAAAATAAAATATGATAAAAGTAACTTTGATGTGTTGGAAAAAAGACACTTAGTTAATAATTTTAAAACATAAAAATTTTTAATTATTTTCCAACCTCACAAAAGTAATGAATTGTGTAGTTCTCAATAAATTTGTTTATTTGGGTATAATGTGTCATGTAGTAATAAGTGATAGAAACAAACTCAAAATGTCACAAATTAAGGCAAATGTGATAACAAATACCAAGTAGAAACAATGATAGAAATGTTCTAAAACATTTGTTAATATTAATAGAAATAAATTAAAACAATTTATTTTTAATAAACCTATTAGTGCAATTGCTCAGCAAATAAATGGTCTTCCTACAATATCATAAAAAGGATATTCCTATGTAACCCATTTTATCTATGAAGAATTTTGTAATTACCTAGGATGATGTTGCACCAATATCAAGCTGAAATTATATTATATTGATATCTTTTTTTAATCATATTTTTAGGTTATTTTTTTTTATTTTATAAGTAAATAAATTAAATTAAACTTATTTATCATAAACTAATAAAATTGAAATATTTAATTGGTTTTATTTGACATAATTAAGCAATTATATCAATACAATAACTTATATTGATTATGATATTGTTAAATAAAGTCAATTAAATATTTTGGATTATCATAAAAAAATGTAATTTTTACTATGTATTTATATAGGTTGTTTAAACTAAAGTATATTTTTAGATAAAACATATTAGGCTTAAAACATAGATTTTTTGCGTATAATTACAGTTAAAAAAGACATCAAATATAATATTTTTCAGTTTGATATTGGTGCAACATCATGCTAGGTAATTACCAATAATTAAAATAAAAAATATGTTCTTCATTTCTGGGGACCAGCTATTCATTTCAGCTTAATCTAAAGCTAATATGTTATATATAAAAAATTATAGTAAAATTTGAAATAGTAAGCATTGATTAGTTTTATAACTAATAAAATAGTAACACTTAATAGAAAAGAGTATGAATCATATGTTGTTATTGTCCTGGACAAGACTTTAAAAGGTATCCGTGGTGTACAACCTGATAACCGAAAGGTTCTTCATGCACCAGGTCCTAGGACCAAATACTTTGAGTGTCTTTTGCTGTTCAATAAACTATATTGATTAATTTACTTATTTTATTATTTCTATTCTTATTATTTAACAAACAGTTTAATTAAAAATTATCTTTAAACCACAATCCAATTTATATCGGAATTTCATATTGTTTTTGCTACAATTTTTGATAATACCTGAAAGTTTCAGAAAAGTCATATTATGAATAAAATTGTTAAATGTTGATCTGATGATAACTTCATTCATAACTTAATTTAAAAATAATAAACAGCTTTCAAAATACCCTAGTTTACAACTATTTAGTACTATGATCGTTTTAATCAGAATTAAAACAGAAATTTGAAACATTACTTTTGTTCTGAAAATTTGATTAAATAAAACTAAATAATAGTTTTTTAAATAAAGATTTTTTTTTTTGATGTTTGCACTGTATTGATTAATTTCGTTTATTGTGATTTATACAAATTTTAGTCTTATAAAAAGAGAAAAAACAGTTACTCTATGTTTTTATGTGTTTTCTCGACTAGTTTAACATAATTCTTGAACAAGTTAAAATACTTTATGGAAATATCTAGCTTTTTTTTTAACTTACTAATCAAATACTTTAGTCGAATATAGTCGTACTAGATTTACTGTTTAAAGTGATAACAAACATTTGTCGAAAATTTTATAGCTTTTAATTTAGATTTTTGTTTATTGTTACTTTATCCTAGTACAACTTAAATGTTCATTAAGTGATGTATAGTACGAGACAGTGGCGATGCGTTGTAGCTTTTTAGAAAGTGCAAAAAAAAATTCAACTTGAATAATAGCAGTTTAAGTAATAGCTTGAATCAATTTTACTCAATATACAAAAACTAACAAAGTTTAATTTTTTTTATTTATAAAATACACTAAAATAGATTGCAGAAAAGTTTAGTGTGGGTTTTTTGACGAGCGTGAACTTAGCTTGAGAGCATTTTTTAGGAATTAAAAAAATGTCCAAACTTAAGACCCAATTATTTTTCTTAACTTAATAGCTAATTAAAAGCTTTTTTTTTATTTCAGAGAACGATCCTTTGTCTTTAATTTTAAAAAAACTCCATTGAACTGGGGTTTAAACTTTTGAATGGGTCTTGCTAAATCGTAGAAATATGCTATAAATATAAAAAAAATCCGAAGTTTCTTTAAATTTATTATTAAACGTTTCTTACATTTGTTAAATTATTAAATATTAAAAATTTTGAGTTTTTTTCTATTCTTTTATTTATATAAGTATAATTTAAAAAAAAAAAAAATATTTATTTTTATACCATAAGCTTAAATAAACTTTTCAGAAAAATTCCAATTTTGCTAGATTTTGGTTTTTCAGATATACAACTTTTTATGCAAAAATAAAATATTTTTTAATAATCTTAGCTTTTTACAGATTTGTATAGTTATGTTTCATGATGTTGTGATATTTTTCCTCAATTTATTATTGCTTTTAATATATATGACCCATACAAGTTTTACCTAAACTCTTAACACTTGAGCAAGAAATCCCTCAAATAGCGTTGCTAAGAATTTAGGTAAAACTTGTATGGGTCATATATTTTATAAGCAATAATAAACTGGGAAAAAATGAGCTTTACATGAAATTTATTTTGGGGTGCATGAATCGTAACTTTAAAAATGAACCTAAATTTTGAAGCTTACATTAGATATTCTGGAGTTAATGATGAAGAGCAAAAATAGGTCTTAGGTGTTTTCAATGGTAGGTTTAAAACTTATACTAGATATTATGGACAAAAAATTAGGAAATTTAAGGGGCCAGAAGCCGTAAAAGGGTGAGCCAAAAGGTTATAAATTTAAATTTACACTAGTTATTCTGGAGTTGATTACGATGAACAACATAAAAAAAAGTCTTTATGATATATACGGGAAATTTGAAACTTATACTAGATATTTGCGCATTAGGGACACAAAATTTAATTTTTACATTTCAGGGTGCACAGATTTTGATTAGCTTCAAGGCCACTGCTTTAGTCATAAGCTTTTTTTTATAAGAAAATTATTACTTTTAAAACTTAAGTTCTGTTTTAGTGCCTTATATTTTTCCTATATATATGTATCTCTTATAAGTTATAAAATTTCCAAACATTAGCTCACTATTTGCTACAACTTTTTCTTCAAAGTATTCTTTATTATCGTTTTAGTCCTAGGATCTGGTGCACGAAGAATCTTTCGAATATCGAATGGCACACCACGGTTACTTTTTAACGTCTTTACCAGGATAGTTGTATTTAGTTACAATGCATAACTTTGTTATAAAATTATTAAACTTATTATTTTGATAGTACTTCTAAACATAACTTATTTTGTACTAGAAAATTTTTGTTGTTTAAAAGTTAAAACCTTCATTATTAATCTATAAGGTTTTCAAATTTAAAAACATCATATTTAGTTTTATAGCAAAGCAAAACTAATTGTAGGTAATATAAAAACGAAATAAAGCAATTAGTTATTTTTTACGCTGTTAATGTTCAAAAATAAATTTAAACTACTAATAAAACTAAGGAAACAAAAAATACAAAAAGGTGAAATTTTGTTTAGTGTTAAAAAATTCCGGGCAGTAAGATTTAAATTATTGTTTTAATTAATTTAAATCTTATTAACGGAGACTTTCAATACTATTCCCAGTTCTTTCAACCAAGTCTGAACATGACTGCATACATCAGTTAACAAGTTCTAAATACACAATCACCTATCACAACTTACTAAGTATTGACGGACTATACCTGTCTGATTTTTTTGTTTTGTTTTATCAAGGAAACAAGTAAACTTAACCAGGAGCGTTTTTTTAGGAAAGTGACAGGTAGTTGTACAAGTTTTATAACTTTTGTAGTGAAAACTATTAAATTTAGTACAGAAAGTTTTTTAATAAATTTAATTTAGTAGGGAAATCGATAAGCTACACACTTTGAACTCAGACAAAAATGTTTATAATTTTCAGACAAATTTTGCTCTTTTCTCACCTATTGTTAGCTAATACCTACACAGTCATCCTGGTTTACTTTAAAGTTAAAAGAGTTGTTGTATCATAATGCAATTACTCATACTAAATCAAGTTTTTTTTTCAATTTTGTTCGTGAAGTAAAATACTGTGAAAGACTTGTCTTAAAATTATTATTATTCCACAAATTTTTGCGATTATACGTACATTATACGGGCGCGTACCTATCTTACTGTAATAAAAACTTCTGTAAAATATGATTTACTTAAAGTTTCAAGAATGTAAATTTTGTTATATGTAAAGACAAAAAAAAGTTGTTTAAAATTTATTAAATAGTGTTTTATATTAATGAGATATTTTTGTTTACTACTTGAAACTGTTTTTCATGCGCTTGTGCAATAGTCACATTTAACAAACTATATCGAGCAAGGTAGATAAGGTTATATTTAGTATCATTAAGTAATAACAAGTATTAATAATAATTAGAGTTTGTTAAATGTTATCATTGATAAGCACATGAAACACAGTGTTAAGACTCTAAATTTAAATTTTTCACATTGATATTTATATATGGTCCTTTTCAGTAGAGCTCTGTCTTGTGAAATAGTAACTTGTTTGAAAATTACTACTATTATATAGTTTTATGGATAGATTCATAAACATACTAAAGTGATTAGCTAATAAAGTAAATGTTACAACTTTGGTTATACTAAATTTTTAGATTGAAAAATACAATATGCATTCGATTCCTTTTAAGAAACGTAAAACTTCATCAAATGTTAACTCAACTAACACTAATGATGCCAACAACACAAAACTCCACTTAGTCCGGTTGTGCAAAGAAGAAACCATCACACGCCTTGATCTTTCAAAAACAGGTGCGATAAGTTTTAAGGGTTTTCAGTTAAATACAACTGCTAAACCTATTTTTTTGTAATAAGGTTTCTTTTACAGCTTATAAATATTTTAATGAACTAAAATTTCATATCAAGTTTAAAATATTGGGTTAAATGTTTATAAAAAATTCAGGTAAAAATTCTTATTAATCTTTATAAAACTATTTTTTACAAAACCTTTTTTTACTAAAACGTTTCTAAATAGTAGTCAAATATTTTAAGTATTCTATTTACAAATATTGGTAAACAAGTTTAGAGCTATCAAAAATTAGTTAATAAATATTCTGAATAAATTACTTGTTAATTAAGTTTACATTAACTAAAAATCTAAATTCAAAAATAAAAAACTTTATAAATTTTTTCGGCCACTATTTTATTATATTAGTAAAAATACTATTTGATAAAAAAACAGGTTTTAAAACAAGTTACACTGACTAATAAAAAAAATTGTTGACTGATTTTTTTAAACCAAATCGTGATAAAAAACCTAATATCAAGTTTCAGGAGTTCACACGAAAATACCTCGAATTTTGTTAATAAAACTGAATAAAAAAGCAAAAAGTATTTTTATCAAAATTATTTCACGTAATAAATTGCAGGAAGCGGACAGCCAAACGAGGAAAGACTGATAAAGTATTTGAAACGAAGCAAATATTTTTTGTACTATTTCCAAGAGAATGGAGTTTGCGAGTATTTTGAAAACGAAATAAACGTCAGCAACGCAGCAACGTTTTACCGCTTGTCAAAACTTTTCGCGCTGCCCGCCTCGTCCGAGTTTTCCCTGTCGTTTGTCGAACGCTTCTTCCCAATGGTGGCCGAGTCCGGCAACTTTCTAGAGTTGGATTGCGACTGCGTTAAAATAATTCTCGCCAGCAGCAGACTGTTTGTGGATTCGGAGGTTCAAGTGTTCAACGCGGCGGACGCCTGGACGGGTCACCAACCAGCTGAGCGCAGCGAGCAGGCGAGAGGCCTTTTGTCGAAAGTTCGCCTCTCGCCCGCTCGCGCTCTGAATCACATTGTTTGATGCGGCTGCCACCAAACTGAAATCTAAGCTTAATGAATTTTTCTAACACTTTCTCCTGTGTTGGAGAACTTTATGTGAAAATGTTTTTGTTATCAAGTTCAACTTTGGTATTTGTTTGTGTTGATTTTACGCCTGTTTTGTGTTTTACAAAATTATTTTTTTATGTATTAACTTATGTTGTGTAATTGGTACTGGTTTTTCGCTGAGCTGTTAACGCTGCTGTACTTCTAAGCTAATAACTGTTTGAATAATTAAAACAAATAGTCCCATTTTATAGAATGATCTAAAAAGTTTAAAAGTATAATAATAAATTATACTGTTAGTTTAAAATAAAAGTGACTGTTAATAGATTTTTTTTTTAATTAATACGACAAATCAATAAAAAATATTCTTCAAGTCTCTCAATAGTATAATTTTAGTTTATGTTAATTCCAGAAGCATTTAAAAATGCTTAAATTTAATAAAATTAAATTATTTATACAATTAATATTCTACTTATTAATATGTTTTAAAGCTAGAATAAAAATCTCACGCATGCACTTTGATTTACTTACAATGAAAATTATTTGGAAAGCCTCTTCTTTTCTTGCTCTAATCTATATTTAAAAGTTTGGTAGTAAACAATGCTAGTATACAGTATACACTGTTTACAAACCAAGTTTTATCTATAGTCAACTTTGTGCATCTGGGAGTTTACTTACGACGTAACAAGTCAATTTATTGTTAAAAGTGGTTTTGGTTCGTAAAATGTCTCCTTTTGTACAACCCATTACTTTATGTGTCCAAATTATTACTTTAAATACTGTAAAATGACAAATAGTTATAAGAAATTGTAATAATATTAGCTCATCAGTTTGGAACTACTAAACTAACTGCTCCTTTTTGTTAATTACCTACTAGTTACTTACCAAAACTTGTTTAAAGATAATTTTTCGATAAAAGTTAGATTTGTATTAAATCTTAGATTTTTCAAAACAATTTAGTGTCTAAAGACTTAACAAAGAACTAAAATATGCAAAATATTACTAGAATTTTCGTAGCTACTATCAAAAATTGAGTAAAAACCACATAAGATAAAAACCAGTATAAAATTTATTAATCATGCAAAGATCTTGGAACAACATATATAGTCATTTGTTTTTGTAAAAAAAAAATAATTAAGAAATTTGCTAATTTTTATTTAATACTAAAAACTAAAACAAATCAAAGTTAAAAGTGTTAAAAACATAACGTTACAATTTAAATTTGTGAAACGATTAGTGTTTTACAAAACATAAAGTTGAAAAAAATTTATGCTTGTTTCATTTAAAGATTGCACTGTTAAAATATAAAACAAACAAAACTTAATAATCCAATAGACAAAGAAATAGTAAATTAAAAAGCACAATGCTATTTAAAAACACGTAGAGATAAAAGCTTTCAGTTAAAATTAAGATAAAATAAATATAACTAACACCTTAAATTATTTAAAAACAAAATGTATTAGAAAATACATTTTGAAAGCTTTTTAATACATTAATTCGCTCATAATATTAGAAAATATCTATAAATACTAATAACAAAAAAAACAAAGCAAAAGGGTATAAACTTAAATAAATCTATTTACACATACTTTATTGATTTTTCAGACATACCATACATTATTGATGTCTTTGTTTCAGAATACTTGCAAAAAAAATTTTAAAACGTTAATCAAGCAAAATAAGTAACAAATTATTAATATTAATCCAAATAAACAAGGTTAATTATGTTTCAGTTCAAGTAACGGCAATAAAATCGAAGAAAAAAGTTTTTTTTTGCTTTAAAATAAACTAGAACGCGAATTTAAAATATTTAAAAAACTCTCCAATCATGAATTTTGACAAAACTTTCATTTTTACTCTGTTTTTTGTTTGGAATGAAAGAGGAGGGGCGAGTTGACGTAATCAGTTCCGTTTTTGACGACCCACAAAAACAATGTCCACGTGACCGCCACCAGCAATAGAATGCTCATGAACTGCTGCAACATCCCTGTTTAAATATAATGACAAATAAAAACTTCTGCAACGTTACTGTTTAATTATAATGACTAATAATAAACTGCTGCAACATTACTGTTTAATTATAATGACTAATAAAAACTGCTGCAACATCCCTGTTTAATTATAATGACTAATAAAAACTGCTGCAACATTACTGTTTAATTATAATGATAAATAATAAACTGCTGCAACATCCCTGCTTAATTATAATGAAAAATAAAAACTTCTGCAACATCCCTGTTTAATTATAATGACAAATAATACCCATTACGCTACTGATTACCTCTGCATAACGATTAAAGTTGAAGTAATGGAGGTGTTTCGGATAAACAATTTTTTTTTTAATAAAAATAATGCAAAAACACTCAAGGAAAACTGTCTAGTCTTTTCAATTTAGTTTTCTAGTAAACTAGTTTTATTTTTTAAGTTAATTTTCAATAATTCTATAGACTATTCTTCACTTTAGCTTTATATTTTAGGCACTTAAATGAGACCTAAACAAAAACTTATCATCTCAAACTTAAACCGAAGAATTCAAGATATACATCTAAATAATTTTACTAACCATAAATAATATAAAAACCTATACAAATAAGAAACTAAATTATTTCTTATCAAAGTAATTTCACAAACCGGTGGCATTCATCATTTTGAACATGACGAAAGCGAAAACTCCCCCGTAGAAAAGTCCCACCGAAATTCCCCTTCTCTTGAAGTTGTCCAGCTGGTTGCGGAAGGGGGAACTCACCTGTTCCGTGACGACAAAGTTGCCTAGCAACAGATCGATGGAGTCCTGAGAAAATAAAATTGAAGTGTTTTTATTAGCTTGACTGAAATTTTCAAGTTTGCATATGAAAATTATAATCTAATTAATTTATAATTAATAACAGTAAAAATTTAAATTCTGTAAGCTGTTTTTCATGTGTTACAAAATAAGCTGAACAATATTTTCTCTGATATAATTTAATCTGTTTAAATTTACAATTTTTTTTGATAGCATAATGATTTATGTTTTTTAATTGAGCATAAATATTAAATACTAAAACTTGAAATAACTTTGACAACAGACTTATTTTAAGGACTTTCATGTAAAATACTTTTATTAACTTAAGTATTTTACAGTACGTTTTGAAGAAAGTAGCAAAAAATACTTGAAATTTCAAAAAAAGATTGGGAGTATTTATTAACTACTGAAAATAAATATTTATAAAAATACTACTAAAATAAGACAAAAAAATACTTTATTTTTAAGTAGTCAAAATGATTTAGAAGCTTTAAATTTTAACACCAACAAAGTTTTACAAATATGATAAAAAATTAAAGATTTTTTGGAGAAGCGTAGGGAAATATAACCATTTACGGTTTTTAAACATTAGCATAGGTTACTTTTTTTTTGGATTTTTTTTTTGATATAAACTTTTATGTTTTTATCGAATTCTACTCACAGTAAAATTTTATTCTTATATACTATATCAAATGATAATATTTATCTCAATTCTATGAATCTTATCATACTATTTTAAAAACTCTAATTTTAACTAGACATGTTTTTAGAAAAACACAACATTTAAAATAAAACTAGATTGATTTTATGTAAATTATTTTTTTTCAAACACATTTTTTTTTTCTAACAATTAAAAAAACAGTAAAAAAATTACTCAAAGTAACAATTAAAAACAAAGATCAACCAAACATGTCTTTTACCATCCATGAAAATCAGTTTTACAGATAATAATATGGTTTTAAATTTTTTTATCAAATAACTAATATTTAAACAAATCATATTCTTACGAAAATAAAAGTTAAATTAGATTTTATGAAAACTTTTTTTTCAAATATCCGTATTCAAACTAATCATTAAGTAATGATATTTACAAAAACATTTTTTTTTTAATAATTCAAAAAAAAAAAAACATAGACTTAACTTTTACCGTTTTATATATTAAACACTTTTATTTCAACAACTAATATGTTAAAAAAATACATAAACAAATCGAGCCATTTTGTGACTTACTACTATTTTTAAACATCCGTATCAAAAACGAGCATAAACCTATGTTTATTTCTTCATTCGCATGTAAACAAATTTAAAAAAAACTACTAACTTAATAACTAAAACAAAATAAAAACACCAACCTGTCTTTTGCCGTCCATGAAGTTGTTCTTCCAATACCTCACCATGGAGTTCACGCCGTCCTGCAGCAGACCCGCGAACGTTCGCTTTCCCGTCCTCGTGAAATCCGTCTTGAGCGCACCGGTGCCCGCGTACTGGACGGAACAAGCGTCCGCGTTGTCAGCCCATATGTTACGCATCGTTGCGTTCAAACTCAACTGTTGTTGTTGTTGTTGTTTTATTTGTTTTTATTATTATTATTTTGTTGATATAAACTATTAGTTTATTTATTATTATTATCATTACTTATTATTGTTTTTAAATTTATCCATATTGTTAGCATTAATGGTTCAGGGAGATAAATGTTCAGTTCAAAGATTTTTATAAAACAATGTTTTACATTCTTAGACATCATATAAGTAAACTCTATTTATTTTAAATCTATATTTGAATACAACTGAAAATTTATAAGAAAGTGAATTATTGTTTTATAACAAAATTATTTTGAATAAAATGTTTGAAAACAAGTATAAATATCAAAAAAGTTTAAAATCAAAGAAATTTTGTTAAAGCTTAAGAAGTTAGATCTTTAGTTATAATATTTAAGTATGCGTAAAACAGAAAGAAAAGGTTAATTTAATTTTATAGCGAAAACTTAACCTTTGTGCTTATTATTCTGATTGTACATCTTTTATTTTTATTGTAATTGTTTGTTTTTTTGCTTTGTAAATGCAAACCGAGTGTGTAGTTTGTACGAATTACAAACTATTTTTGATTTAAAATTCTTAATAAGTATATCAAAAAAACTCAATTTCATTATTCTTTTTAATTATTTTGAAAAATATATACTTTTATTAATGTTTTTATATATCAGCTTATTAAAGTGATAATGAAAAATTAAAAATTGTGCAAATTTGATGACTGAAAAAGATATTTTCATACTAGATAAAACTTAAAACTATTAACAAAAACTACTGTTGCTTATTTGTCTAAAATATTGAAAAATATACAAATACTTGTTTTGGGTTTAACAAAATATAGTTCTTAGAAATAATAGCAATTAAAAACATACTTATTTTCTAAATATTATAACTATTTATAACTGCTTAATTTGTTGTTTAGATGTTCACCCTACACAGTTTTACAAGGCATTTTCGACTAGTTTTTGAAACAAAAAAAGAAATTTGAAATCTTTAACTAAAAATTTGCATTGTGAAACTTTTAGCTTAAATGCTACTAGAATCTAATAAATCATAGATTTCACTCATAAATTTGTATTGTCTTTTCTGCTTCTCAACGATCTTTGGAGGTGTACTTAGTTTAAAGCCAAAAATTTATCATCTAAACAAGAACTATCATCTTTAAAATATCTTTTAAGATTATAAACTACGGGATTAAAGAATTTTGATTTAAGGTAAGTTTTGAAATATTTTTTCTGTACTGGTTACCTATTCTAACTATTGTTATCTAAATTCTATTTGACTAAAACAAACTCTTCCAAAGATTTCTCGCACAATGGAATAATTTAAGTTGTAGATATAAATAATTTTAATTGGTTTGAAATTAAGCTTATAATATACAGGTCTTTAAATATCAAATTCATAGCTGACATTTTTTTATAATTTCCTACTGTGCACACTAGGTTTACCCTATTTTGAAAACATTTCGAATCATTCTATAATATTTAATAAAAAGATTATTCTAAATAGGATAAACTTAATGGATTTTTTTCTTGATAAAGATAACTTGTAGCTAAATTTTTATTCAAAATATATTTTCATCATTATGAAATAAAAACACGATTCAAAATATTTTAAAGTAACTTAAACAAATAAAGCTTTTTCGTAACACTATAAATAATAGTTTTTAGAAAATAAAAAAATAATAATAATTTGAATTCAAAACAACTGACCTGCTGCTCAACGGTCTGCGAGGCGTCCAAAATTCCCAGCTGCCTCAATTGCGTCTGAAGCGATCGCTTGGCGATCATGGACTGGACCACGTTGGTTCTGTCCAGACAGTCCATGCAGTTGGTCCTGAAAACGCCAGATTGCTTCATCACCACGTGCGAGTTTGCCTGTTGTCATAAAAGGGGATTTTCCTACTTTGAAACTCGCTGCAATTTTTAGGAAGTGGTTTCAAATTTTGTGAAGCAAACATACGGTGTTTAGGTTTGGTGTAAATTGTTAAAACTGGATTTAATATCGCCTCGTAAAACTTAGTTAGTTCATAATAATAAATTATTCAAATGTTATTTTCATAGTCAATGAAAAATCCTCAAAAAGTTTAACAAAATTTTAAAGTTTTTTATGTAAGTTCACCGTCCGCATCGTAAAAACAAAGTTATATTTTAAAGACTCAAAACAGAACCTAGATATAATCGTAATTGAATCAAAAAAAAGGACAAATCGTCCAAAATTTGTCTGAGTTAACTTTAACTGGTGAGATTTATAAAAATAACAAAACTGAATAAACGTAAATAGTTAACACTTTAAAGCTAATTAAATACAGAAGTTTTCAATCAAAACTAAAACTTTGAAAAGTTAGCGTTACAAGATAAAAACAAACCAAATACTTTTGATTCAATGTTTTTGTCAACTAGTTTTAGGGAATAATACAATCAATTCAAAGTTGTTTAAATATTTTGGATAAAACTGTTTTTACTGGTTTTTATTAATATTGTTAAACTCTAAGACTGATGTTTCAAACACTAAAAAAAAGTGTTCAATTATTCAATAAACTTAAAAATTGATTGACTTCATATCATTTTGTTTAAACATTGTTTTTTTTAAGTTTCAAAATAATCTGAAATACCCCCTATTTCCCTAAACGTTTAAACTATTATGAGAGAGTGACAATTCCGTTTACTTGTAGAGAAGAAAAATCCTAACTAATCCTTTAACTCTTTGCTTTTTTACCTTAAACTAGCAATTAACTTTTCAAAAATAAAGTTTTTTATGTAATCTTAAATTAAAACCATAATTTTTGTTGGATCATTTTCAGAATATGTAAAGTGCGTATAATAATTTTAAGCTATTTTGATTATATAAATTTAAACTTATGTATGTTTACCTGAATATTGAGAAAATATTTTGTTTTATTTTTAACTATAAGTAGCAAAGAAAATTCTTTAATAATGATCTTGTTTTAAAATACAATTAAATTTAACATTTTATTTTTAAAATTATACTAGATTTTCTTACAATAAAATTGCAAATTAACTAGTTTGCTAATTTTATTAATGGGAATTAGCAACTAATTTCACCTTTCAATTGTGTTTTAGTTGGTTTAAACTGGTAATGTTTTTGTTTTATTAATATTTATATGTAAAAAACAATTTTGTTGCATAATAATTTGAAAAATTAATCAAATGGTTTCAAATTTTTTAAGAACAATTTATATTATAAGGTAACTAACAACTATTATTTTATACTTTACACAAAAGTTCAATAAAACTTAGACAAGTAGGCTCACTTTTGTATTAGAAATTAAAACTTTTTCTTAAATGGTTTATTAACTGACACTTAAAATCTACACTAGCTTTGTACATAAAAAATGGTTTCAAATTCAGCTTTAAAAGGTATGACTTTATATCCTTAATTCAAAAGAAAGAACATTTTATTAAAAATTTTATTAAGAAAATATTTTTTTTAACTCCAAAAATAATACAGTTAGAGTACAGTGAGTTATAAAAATATTAATGTAACTTACTATATAAAATTTATTATTTAGCTTGTGTATTAAAGGTTAACTAATCAATTATTCTAACTTGATTATATTTCGAAAAAACTAAGAGTTCTTGCAAAAATAATCAATTAAAAATGTTTATAATAAATATTTTATTTTATTTAATCAGTACACTTACACTTTACAAATAAAACAGTCATCAAAGCAGTTCATATTGCTATAGTATATATTTATAGACATTGCTATAAAATATATTTTAAGTACTTCAAATATAAAAGCATTAATCCAATCGATTGTGCATGCATTATTAGACAAAACAATGCTTGAAATAAATGTGTGAAATTAAAATAGTTGTGATCATGATTTTATTCAATTTAGTTACACTAACTTAGCACAGTTATGATTTTAAACAAACTTGTCAACCAAAAACAAAACTTAAAACTTTTAATAACAAGGTTGCCACTTATACTTGATGTTTAGCTCAAGCTTTTTGTACTTAACTTAATTGACGTCTTAAGATTTTTTTAAGCATATTGATAAAGACTTTCACAAGTATTTTATACTATAAAGGAATCAATAAAGTTCAAAATTTTAAAACTTACAAACTTAGACTGAGTTTCAAAAGGTATTTTGAAAATTTTTCGGGGTTTTTTAATAAACAAGTTTGTTGGTCCATTTTTAGTATAAGATTAAATTAAAGGTAAAAATAAACTGTTTTAAATAGTATAACAATATTGAAAAGACACTATACAGCTTACTTAGATGTGACTTAAAAAAAAATTAATGATGATGATTTGTTTTCTATATGATAGATTTTCGTATCTAATCGAAATTTGATTACCAAACATGTAAAAACTCTTTAGAATTTCAGACTTTTCCAGGTTTTTTAGTGATTTTTGTTAAAAATTCTATGTTTTTCCTTTTATTTTTTCAAAATTTCTCAAATTCTAGTTTTTGTCAGATTTTTTTTCTAAATTGTCAAACTCCATGTTTTTCCAAGATTCCAGGTTTTTCGCAACCCTACCTAAATGAAGTGAGAAAATTTTACATAGCATCTAAGGTTAATTACTAATACTTTATTCATAAACTTTATTCACTGTTAGGTAATGCAATTTAAAACAGTATTAATAAATTAGTTAAAATTTCAAAGACTATTTATACTTTCAATATGCTCAATATTTCGTACATATTTTATGAACGTTATCGACAATGATTCTGTTTTTAGAGCGGCAACCAAGTTAAAAAAAAATATTTTATTAAAAATTATTAAGCAATATTAATCATTAAGTATATTTCAGTTATTTGATATTTTTTAAAACTTTGAAAATAAAACGATTTAGTTGAAATGTTGAAACACGAATGTTTTAACATTCGACATTGATATATACCAAATAACTCTTACCCTCGAACATTCTAATCCTTGCGTTATTTTGTGATGCGCCATTTTCGGAACCTACAAATTGCACCAGAATACAAAAAATTATTGTTACTAACATTGCTTGAATGAAGTTTTTATATTATTTATAACATGATCACTATTATTTTTAATGGATAAGCTTAAATATTATCTCTAAAAAGGTAGAACAAATCCTTTCTTCATTTATATTCCACCAACACAATACTTGCTTTTAGTATTTGTAAATTAAACAGCGTAAATTGAAAAATTAATATCAACATGCATGAAATGCTACTAAAAGTTTGATGAATTAAATTAAAATAAATTAAACATGATAAATTTGTAGTGCAGCTTAACAAAAAATACCTTTTAGATAGTGTAAATTAAAATTGAAAAAGGAATAAATTACGTCAAGGCAACTATAATTGCAAAATATTAAAACTATAGTTAATGCTGCAAAACTATACTTGTATGCTGTTTTACTACAAATTAATATTATAAAATATTACTTGAAACTTAAAATTAGTACATACGATACTTCTTTACTTTGTTTATTTAAACTTGTTACGGAGTTAAAAAAACTGTTTTAAATTATCAAACAGTTTGGTATATATTTGAAAAACATGTTCTTAAACTTTAAAAACATAAACTTTAGGTCTCATTGCATTTTGTCTAAATGTTAATTTTCTAAAACAGATTTTGGTTGTACTTGTTTTTAAGTTTAACTAAACAGATCATGATGAAAGTATTTTAAACTGTAAGGTATACAGGACTATGTTGCTCACTTCCTGAATAACAAGTTAAATATGATAAACAAGCTAAATACAGTTATGTGGATGTAAGTACAGGATACATTTAATTTTTATTTTATTTCATGTCGTTCTTAATTAAATTTTTTTAAGTTTCAGATAGTTTTTGGTAAAAGTTAACTAAACACATATTTTTTTATTTTTTGTATGAAAGTTTTAATGTTTCCTTTTACTTTTAATAATTATTTTTTGAAAATATTAACTGCTTGGCTATAAATTTTCCAAAATATCAAACAAACGTTGCTGTTCTTTTACACGGTCAGTTTGTGTGATACAATATTTTTTCTTCAGGGTACAATTAACAAACATAAATTTATTTAGTGAAAAGTATACCGAAGTAAAAAACTTTTTATTTGAACAACTTCACTGTATTGTGTACGCTAAAAGCAGCAACTCTCTAACTCAGCTAAAACGACGACGTGCAAAACCCGCAAAGCTAAAACATCGTGGCAAATCTACAAAACAAACTTTGACCAAAAGTTTACGGTATTAAAATTTAAACTGACCATAATGAAAAATCCGAAATATAAGGATATAAATTATACAAAAACTATTTAACTTACTTTAATATCTTAACAATTTTATTACTTATTATGTACGCTTAAACAAGCAACATCCTCATAACAAACTGAAACTTCTTCAAGCCCGCAATTCTACAATCAAAAGAAATAAAAATCAAAAGTTGCAAACTGACCATCATGAAGAAGCCGAACTCGGTCTGGCTGAGTTCGATTTGCCGCATCAGTATGTTCAGGTTGTGCCACTTGTTCCTCCCGCAGTGGTGGTGGAAATCGAACGCCTCGTACAACAGCTCCTCCCTCTTGTTCGGCACCTTCTGCTTGAACTCTTCGACGGCGTGCGTGAAGGCAACGGCCAGCTGGTTCTCGCTGCCCGTCTGGTTCACCAGGTTGAGCAGGTACTGCGTTTGGATGTTTAGTTAACAGATTGCACTGTTTTGTTTTACCTAAGCTAAGCTGAACTAGTTGGATTTAAGTACAAGGTTGCCACTCGTTTTTTTAAAAAAAATTCCAGGATTTCCAAGTTTCTTACAGGTTTTAAAAGTACACATTTTTGGGTCAATTTTTAGTTTTAAGTTAATTTCTATATATGACACTGTGTTAAATAGTATAAAAAATTTTGAAAAGATACTATAAAGTTACTCTAAATGTGTTTTTTTATAAAAAAAAATTTTTGATGATTACAAAAAAATCTTATTTATATGATAGATTTTTTGTGTCAAATTGAAATTTTACTACTGAAAATGTTAAAATTATGAAAAATTCCAGGTTTTTTGATCAAAGTTCAGATTTTTCCATGTTTTTTTCAAAATTTGTTTAACTCCAGGTTTTAAAGGTTATTTTTGCCTAAAATGTCCAACTCCAGGTTATTCCAGGTTTCCAGATAAAGTGGCAACCCTGTAAGTAGCAATACACTAGCGTTCCACTTGAACGCGTACTTTTTACACAGAACGAAAGTGCGTAGTTAAAACGATAACTATTACAAACTTTTAAGTTATATGGTAGACCAGGTTCGACAGGTACTGTATAATAATTAGTATCAAAAATGCGTAAAAATTCACACGCAGCTCAGCTTAAACTCTAAAAAATAAGATCAAGATGTAAAAAAATAGATATATACCCTATGCCCTTAACAAGCAGAGAAATTTTTGAAATATTAATGAATTAAATGGAAGCTGTTGAGTGGAAAGTTAGTCGGATACTTGATGAGTTTTATAGTGACTATTCTGATTTTTTTGTTAAACATTTAAAATAAACAGATAGATGCATGGTTGCCACTGATCAAGCTGAGAAAAATTTCCTGACTTTTCTAAATCTTAAATTAAACATATTCTAAAATACATAATCTAACACTTAAAACTATATAAAGCTGTTCAATATGTTAATAGAAAATTTATGCAGTTTTATAAAGGATATTTTACTAATTTATACCAGATGAAGGCATTCGAAATAAAATTTTAAATATTTTTATAAATTTCTAGGAAAATTTTGGAATTTTTTTCTGACTATAAAGGACTTTTTATTAATTTTTACCATTTGAAGGCTTTGGAAAACAAGAAATTTTGTAAATTTAAACTGACAAAATCTGACTTTTTTTCAAATTTTATCAAATTTCCTTACTTTTTCTGCCTTTTTTTCAAAACCCCCCATTTTTTCCTGACTTTTCCGGACTTTTGTCAACTTTTTTAATTTTTCCTGACTTTTTCTGACAGAGTGGCAACCCTGTAGATGCTTTCTTGATGATGTAAAGTTTATTTGAAATATTCTCATGAATTTAGTTAAATAACAGTTGTAAAATTACAATAGTGAAGAACGTTTAGTCCTACTACTGACTTAGATAATTTAACCTATATTATTAATGGGTAATACTTCAGACTTGGTACAACACAGATTTAACAAAATAGTAGTGCAACAATAAGTTGCTGAAAAACCCGTTAAAATACTCGTATACTACTTTCAAGTAAAACAATTAATCTACAAACCTGTTTGTCGTAGTGCATTATCTGATCTTGTATGTGCCGATTGAACAAGTTTTGCATCAGGCTCCACTCTTCAGACAAGCCGATTGGTGGCTTGTATCTGAAAAGAAAAAGTTTGTTGAAACTGTTAGTAGGTGAAACTGATCTTTTTTATTTCTATTGTACAAAATAATTTTGTGACAAAACAATATTAGAATAAAAGTTAAAACTTTTATATGTTCAATTAAAAGGGCTAAAAGAATAGACTTTACTTTTATAAATATAAATACCACACTTTAATCACTTAACATAAAAACTTAGATCATATTACACAATTAAAATATCATATTTTTTCTTACACAAGCATTTTAAATAAAGGTAATAATTTATCATAACTGACTAAACAGCTACTTTTAAAAGTAAGCCTGAAAATGTTCGAGTCACACAAATGTAGAACGTGTTTGAGAAACAGTCTAAATAACTTGGCATAGAAAAACTGTTTAAACTGAGACTCATACAAAGAATGAACGACAAACTTAATATTGGCGAACTGGTTCCATATGAGGGGAATGCTGCCCCTGGTCTGCACCAGCGAGCAGATGTTGTGGTGGTAGAACACAACCTGCTCCGTTTCGACAAAGTTGGCCACGTCCCCGTTCTCATTCACTCCTCTCACGTTGTACCTGCGTCAATGTGAGATAATATCAAGCTGTGCTGAATTTACTGAAAAGTTTTATTAGAAAGGTTGATGAAAATTGCTTGAACTACGTTTGTTGTCGACTCTTATTTCCTTGTATATCAAAATTGTAAGTTTTTAAATAAGTAACATGGCACAAAACTGAACTAATAACAAACTTAATATTCACAAAATAAATAAAAAAGACTAATATCATAAAAAGCTAACAAAACAGCTTCACACTTGTAAAAATAAATACTCGCTAAATCAGCGATTCTCAAAAGGAGTACCGCGACTGTAGATTGCATAGAGTTTGTTATCAGGATTGACACAGTTCGTGTTGAAAAAATTTCCTGACTTTTCCTAACTTTTATAAATTAATACCTCAAGTAACCTCTATTCAAAAAACAATACCAAAGACTTGATTTTTTTTAGTTCATTTCAAAAACTCTATTAGACCTTTAAAAAAAATAATTATAAAAGTATTTTTTTTAAGAAAATGACTTTAGCAAAATGCAGTTTATAGTGATGAAATACTTTCTTGTTAAGAGCATGTTTATATCAAACTTCCTGCATTTTCTTTACCTCCATTTTTACCTGACTTTTTTACTTTTTGGTTTTTCCTGACTTTCTGGCAACCCTGTGTTAAAGTGTTAATAGTAAAAACAAACTTTTAAGCATCTAGCTTTTACTGACTGAAAAAAATGCTTTGGATAGTTTTAACAAATTATAAAACATACTTGGATGATTAATCAACTTCATAAAAAAAAATTTTATGACGAAAAATGTTATACATATAATCACATAAATTTTATTAAAACATTGTGAACAACTTTCGGAGACTTCGGGAAAAACTACAAAAACCAACCTGGTTCCGGCTCTCTTGTTGCTCCTCCTTGAAATGAGCATGAGGTCGAAGGTCCTTCCCCTGACGAAGCACGAAACTATCTTGATCATGCCGTGCATTATTGGCAGGCAGAAGGGAAGAAGTTCACTTTGCTCCATCATCGAGCTTAAAGCGTGCGAGTTCCACACGAACCTGGATGTTTTAAGATAATAAAATAGTGAAAGTGAGCAAGGTCTGACAAACCACCAGCACATAGATTGTTTTGGAAGTATGGTAAATATAGAAAAAGCATGTAGAGTCTGATTGAATACTTTTCAGTTCAAATAATGGTGAGTAATTAGTTGCCCAAAATATTTGACACAATTTACTATTTGTAAAGCTAAAAACTTTACAATACATTTATATATAGTTTTAATGTGATACTACCGAAGCTATTTACTTTTTACAATAAAAAATTAAAACCTATAAAAAATTAAAACCTCCAACCTTTAATCATTATTTTAAATTCGAATTCTGGTTTTTAAAATACTAAATAAATTAACACAGTTTGCTTTTTACAATATTTCAATCCATATACAACAAAATGCACCTCTGATCCGCCCTCAAGCAGAGGTCGAGTCCGTGGAAGTTGGGGTCGGCAAGGCTGATCCTCTGCACCGAGTGGGTCAGGTCGTAGGTCGGGGAGTAGTAAAACGAAGGGGTGTCGAGAGCGCTCTGCAGCATCCCCAGGTACACGTCCAAATCCGCTTTCTGAAAGTTTGCGTGTGAAATACTTGACTGTTTTGAAACAGCTAAATTGATCTAATAGAGTTTAGAAAGATTAAATTATAAAAGTCGAGGTCGGATTTATGAAAGTTACATACGTAACAATTTAGCATAGTTGTTCTTTTTTCTGTTTTGCTGTTTAATTTTTAAGTATTTACGTTTTCTTAACTTAATAGTTTTTTATTTATCTTGTTTTACTGTGTTAAATGTTAAGTTTATTTCAGTAAACTATTAAATGTTTTGTGTTTATGTATTATATAGTAAAATGTTTTGTGTGCAAAACACTAGTAAGTTGATGATTTTGAAACAAGTACTTGGACTTTATCAAGTTAATAAAAATCATTATTAAAATTTCAAGTATTATTTATAGTGCGGCTGATTTTATTTAAAAAATATTTACAATTGTGCAAAAGACTAATAATTTGTTGGTTTTAAAACAAGTATTTGGACTTGATCAAGTTTACACAAATGTTTACACAATAAGTTTACATCTAGATGTACATTTGTAGTTTTTATAGTTTATTTTAATTTTTTTTTTTAATTTTACTAGATAAACTTGGTTTTTATACTTAAAATATGGACTACTATTGAAAAGTATAATTCGAAATTAAGCATCTTTTCAGATTGAATGTAGAAAATTTATAAAAACTAAACATTATGCTTAAAAAATAAACAGCAACGTAACTAAAAGGCAACATTTCTTTAAACTTAACATGTTTGTAGTAAAAATTTTATAAAAATATTAATTTTAGATTTTGAACCATATTTTCAAACTTATTTACTGTGCTTATTGTACAAGTTGTAATTAAACATTGAAAATAATATTCTTCTTGTAATACAAATACTTAAGATTCAATTGAACTCCAAAAGTGGACTTTACAACATGAAAAAAAAATTAACGAAAAAAATAAGCCAAGTTCATCTATAACTAGTGAGAGGTAGCCCAACTTTATTGGTAAAAAATCTTATATTATCACTGTTTGTTTCACAATGTGTTTGTTTTATACTACTTGACAAAAGTATTAAAATAATAATGTGATTTAATATGATTAAATTTATCAGTCTACAAGTCTATAATCTGTTTTTTTAACCGACTTAATAATGCTTTGATTGAAATATAAACATATGGTAAGTGACAATTCTAAACATCTCCTCATAACAACTGATACAAAACAAAGCTATTCTTTAACTTGAAATTTAAGTCATCAGTTTATTTTATTTGAGAATTTTCAGTCAATCAACCGTAACTATAAGCTTAGCAATAATAACCATTTATTTTTAGTGTCAAGAAACTTTTATTTTATATCAAGAAAACATACAAAATACTAAACTTGGAGGCTTTTAAACAAGTACTTAAGTTTAATCAAGTTAAAAAAAATAATTCAAAGTACAATTAACAGTGTTTTGTAATTTTATTTATGTAGAAAAGAATGATAACTGTGCAAAAGATTAACAATTTGATGGTTTTAAAACAATTATATTACCTGAGACTCATTGAGACTGGCTCGCGAAGCCTTGTACGGGAGAATGTCGAACTCCGAAGCCCTCCATATTTCACTGCCGTGCACCAATCCGATGCGCTCTCTCTTGGTCACCACAACCAGATTCGGTCCGTTCAACAGGGTTATTATCCCAAACACACCAAAAATTTCCTGCATTGTTGATTTTGATGTTTGAATTAAATCAACAATTGATTTATAACTGTAACTGCTACTCATTGAAAAATCAATTTGATTTTTACAAATACTTAAAAAATACTAATTTTGTAAAATTGTGTAAGTATAACAAAAGCAATTACTATTTATCATACAAATATAAAAGTTTTAAAATGTTACTGGTATACACTTAATAATTAAAAACAGTTTAACATCATAAATAAAAACTTATTTAATTAATAAATATATTAAAGTTAAACAGTGAATTCTTAAAATAAAAATAAAATTAAAGAACTTATTTGTTAAAACTACTATATTAGCATTTTATTTATACAAAACTTTCAGCAAAACTAAAATTTAGAACTAAAAACACATTTGTCCTATTTTCAGTATAAAATAGCTTAAACAACTAAGTATTGAATCTTTTTTTGGCAAAAGTAGATAAGTACATAATATAACTTGAAAAAGCATATAAATTTGTATAAAATATATTTGATTGCTTAAAAATATTTACTACATAGAACAAATTTAAAGATTCCATAACATTATACAATCTAAAAATAAAGCTCTATAAAAAAAAGATATATAGAGAACAAGATAAAAAAATTCAATGCTGTACTTTAACAAAAGAAAAAAATTAAAAAGTTAAATTTCAAAACAATTTTAAACTAACTTTTGACTTGTTAGTTGTAGGTGGGATGTTGAAGACTCCTTTTTCAACATTCATCTCATTTGAAATTCTGTCAATAACAAGCGTGCTGGCCTCGTTGGCATACGGTACCAGGTAGAAATTGTCCACACTTATGTGAAGCCTACAGTGGTCATAAACTTGACTTATCATGGTTTAATGCTTTTTAAATTCTAAAGATAACAAAATCCTGTAACCAGACTAGTTGTTGATCTGACACAAACTGCTAAAACAATTGTTGAATTTCTGTTAGTGCTACTTAACTATTAATTTTAATAATAATACTATTGTGTTCAATGAAAAAGTTTTTTTTAACTAAATAGAGACTATCAAAAAATATCTTGACCTAAAAGGAGAACAAAATCAATAGTAAAAATTGGTTTTATATTGTATTTTTATTTTTAAGTTCTACATATACAATGTAGAAGGGTTGTTTATAAAACTTTTTTATGTAAAATATAATATTTTCTTATTAGGTTTTATTTAAAGCAACATAAATAGAAACTGTTAATTTTTACTTAATAAGTTTTATAAATGTAATTTAAATAGTTTCTTTTAAATTTTCAAACATATGACTTTAATGTAAACAATATATTGAACTTTGTACTAATTGCAAAATTCAGACTTTTTATTTAAAAATACTATATATTTAATTTTAATTATTACTATTACCTTAAAAAATGCCATATTTTATTTTAATAACTTGTACCAAATCTTTTACAAACCATCTCCCACAGCTAGTCACTACATACTGTTAGAATGACCTAAATAGAAAATTTTATTATATTGGACAACTTGCTAAAATGATCAAAGAATTTTTTTTTTAATTTGAATCAGCCAAAAAATATTATTAGCGTATAAGAAGATACATAAAACTATTATCATACATCTTGTTTTAGATACAACTTCTATATGTTAAACTTATACCCTAACTTGCTTAATATTGTGTATACAACTTTTGTACTTGTTTCAATTTTATTTTTCTCAACCTAATTTTCAGCTTTTAAATCTTTTTATTAAAACTTTCACTTTAACAAGTTTTAGACTACAATTTTTTTATATCATAACAAAATATAAAACAAACTACTTAATACTATAAAACTAAATGGAAATATTTAACACCTTATTGGTAAGAGCAAAAACTTAAGTTATTTAATTTGATGTTAATTGCTAAAGAAATTAAAGAGAGATACCTTTTCAGTAAATTTTTTTAAGTTTTAAGAAAAAGAGCAATAAAAATATAGTTTTTATACATTTGTGTTGAAAGCATTTAACTTTAAACTGATTTTATCTCAATTTTTTTTTTCTAAATGTAAAAAAAAAAAGGTTTATAGTATATAGTTTGAGCTTTCAAACAAGATCTAATACATATTTTTGCAAAAGTGTTGACCCCCCTATGGCCTTAATTTTAAACAGTGTCAGTGACTATTTTAAATGTAGATAACTTTTGATTAAGTATTTTTTAGCTAAAAAGATATATAGAAAATACAATGCCTAATTATAGATATTCATCAGTCCATTCAGTAGTTATGCTGTTGCAACAATAATATGTTTGAAAAAAATAACTATAATCAAACTTTGTTGAGATGCCATAAATACTGAATAGGTTGACTTGATATCAGGAAATGGTTTTAAAAAGGTCATTAACATTATGGATACACACTTTCATAACTAAGTTTGCTAAGCACTAATTTTGAAAAAAAAAAACAAGGCTCATAATAAAAAACATTTTTTTTTATGAGCTCTTCATTTCTGAATGATCAATTTAAAATTTGGAAACTATTTAAAATCATGATTTAAAAAATTCCAGGGTTTCCACTATTTGAGGTAAAATTGCCAGTCTGAGTGACCAAAAACTAGCCTGAATTTAAGATAAAACTGAAAAATTCATTATTTTAAGCCTAAAACTGAAAAAAGACTGTTAACTAAGCTTAAATAATTAAAATACCAAAATAATATCAAAAGGTCTCAATATAAATAAAATCTTTGAAAAAAACTTTTTAAATAATTGGGAAAAATATCCAAACTACCTTGGGTTTAGCTCAAAAATTCAAACAAGACTGAATTTTTCAAAAAATTATTATTTACTTTTAATTAGCCTGAGTTTTCAAAAAAATAGAGTCTGCATTAAACTGAGAAGCCTGAGTTCATGGCAAAATTGAAATTTAAAAAACTACAGGATAGCCATTGATTATTTAGGAATTTTTTCTGGTTTTCTAAGTTTCTCCAAAGTTTTTAAGAGAAGAATTTTCTTGTCCATTTTAAGTACAAAACTATATTTAAGTGAAAAGATGTTATATATATCATGAAACCATTTAAAGATACTAAAATGTTACTTTAATATTGTTTTACAAAAGATAAAATTCTAAATAATAAAAGAAAATATAAGTATTGTATACAATAAAATTTTAGTATTTTTTCCAAACCTAATCTATTTTTATACAAAAGTGGTTTAAACATTCTTTTTTTTTAATGTTTTTTGTTCATAAATTTTTCAAAATTAACAAATTACAATCTTTTGTCTGAATTTTAATTTTCAGGTAAATCAAGTATTCCAGATTAAATGATCACTATGGTCTTAATGACAACAATCTAGCCTGATGGAATTTAATAGCAAATTTAAAAATATATAGTAAGCTTTAACTTTTTAGTTTTAGACTTTTTATAAAAAAATATTTTAATCATTAAAAATAGCCTGTACTTAGGAAAAATCTTAACTACTTTGAGATTTGAAAAAATTGAAAATAAGCCAAGTTTTTTTATTAACCTGAAAATGTTTAAAACTACCATGATATGTGGTAATCCTAATTTAAGTTTTTATTTTTTTTTTTTAATAAATAAGATATTCTGGAGTTGTTGATGAAGATGAATTACAATATCTTTTACAGGCAAGAAAGGTAATAAAACTGGTAAAATGAAGCATTCATTTATCTGCCAAGAAAATGTTACAAAGGAAAGAGTTATCATTTTCTGCATTTACTTTTCAAAGAAAGATGATAAATAATTAAGTAATTAGTTGTAAACATAATCTTTTTTTATTAATAGAAAATTATGAGTTTAAATATTCCCTCTTCAATAATAATAATAATAATATTTTTGTCTTGGATATGACATCTAACTGTATTCTAGGTTTAAGACTAGATAACAGGAAGGTTTTTTTGTACTCCAAGTTCTTAGACAAAAGTTTTTGAGCTTTTTGTTGTTCAATATACAATGATACACACAAAAAAATCTTAATGGTAAATACTAGTTTATATTTTTTAAAACAAGTAATTTTTAAACATTATTAAGTATTTTTTTAAGTTTTAGTAACAAGTGATATATAAAACACATACAATTGTTGAAGGGGTTTATATTCCTGGACAAGACTTTAAAATGTATCTGTGGTGTGCAACTCATAACCGAAAGGTTTTTTTGTGCACCAGGTCCTAGGACCAAATATTTTAGATCTTTTTTTGTGTTCTTATAATTTGGTATAGTCAATTCCTAACCCTTTTATAATAAAATTGTATGCAAAAATATAGCTAAGCTGTGATACTTGTATAATTCCCCAGTTTTAAAACCCTTACTATGTACAAAACGTTTTCTAGTGCTATGTTAATTTCTTCTCAATTAAAAAACATATATTTCAATACCCATTGGCCATTACAAAGTAAAAAATACGATTGTGAAGTTAGCTTGAATAGATTTTTTTTTAAATGTGAAATTAGGAATTAGGAAATCTAGAAAAAGGCTAAATAGTACAAAATATTAACAGTTAGAAAAAAAAAGTGTTATATAAAACTTATTTGCTAATAAATATGAATATTAATCGATAAAAGTATTTTTTTTTTAATTCGAGCTAAGTAAAAATTGATAAAAAAAACTCGTTTTTTCTAAGGGTCTCTACACTATAAGTCAAGCCCCAATCCAATGGATTTTTTTTGTATAATAAAGACGAAGGACCGCTCTTTAAAATAAAATAAAAAGTTTTTATTTAGCTTTAAATATAAGGAAAATAATTGGATCTAAAGTTTGAACATTTTTTAAATTCTTGAAAAACGTTACCAAGCTAACTTCACACTCGTGTAAAAAATTGAATATTATTATAGTCAGTAGACTTTATGAAAAAAAGTTACTTTTGGCATAGTTACCAGATTTCTATTATAAAATCGCCACACTTTTACTCGAGCATTAAATTTTTCGCTAAAGGAAAAAACACTTATTCAATATTCATAACATTTTATTTATAAAAAACATGGCAGATTTCTTTTTAGGTCATCTAGCTAGACATCATTTATGTACTTTAACTATTTTGAGCCCAAATAAAATAACTTTAACGGTAAAAATTAAAAATTTTTAACCCTAAAAATTATTCAAACTAACAAAATTTAATTACTTATTTAGCTTAGAAATAATTAAGTATGTAATAACTTATATTTAAATTTCAGTTTGAAAAAAACAATTCATGCGTATCAACATGTTATAGTTTCCAAAAAAAAACCTAATAAGTAGAAACCAGGGGCGTAGCGTGGGGAGGGACACTGGCGCATGCGTGCCACCCAAAAAAAGAAAAATGTAAAAAAAAAGAATGTAATATCTTTATCCTTTATAGTTTATTTTTTCTGCTTAATTTGTCTTTTTCAACTATGTTTATTTAGTATTCGAAAAGTTAAACGAAATTTCGAATACCAATTAGTGACAAGTTAGGAAAGTATATGTTATTACTCAATATACTGATTAGGTGCGTAATTGCAAATGCGCACCGATGTTGATGAAAAACTCCATAAGGAAAATTTTATAAGTTTATTAACTTCATAAGAATTTAGACTCAAAAAGTACGCAACTAACCTAGCGCACTGCTGTAGTATAACCTTATGGCAGATTATTTTTCTACGAAAAGTTTACAAAAATACGTCACGCTTAAAGAAAAATTAAACAATTTTAAAATTTTTTTTATGCTACATTGTTAAGACTACTGCTAGTTTTCTGAACTTTATTTTTGTAAACATACAAGATAAGCGTGTCGGCCTATGAGAAATAAACTTTGTTTGTGATTTTCATTTTAAACAAATACAATCAAATGAATTAAATTTGAAAAGTATACTTTTAACTATTTTACAAAGTTGTAATAAACTGTAATAACAGTTATAAAGTTGGTCTATTTTAACTTCTGTGTAACTTTATTAAAATTATGTGCAATGAGGTGTTGTTATCACTGTTGAATTGTATATAAAAGAGATTGATATTTTTTTCGTAAATAAAACAGATACTTTCGTTTTATTGGATATATTAATTTTTAAAGATATAAAGTTTACTATAAGTAATAACAAAAATTTTTATTAGTAAGTTTACATTTTTGCAAGTATAAGTAATTCTAATGAAATTTATACTTTAGTTTAATTGTTTAATTTTGAAATATATAAATATTTTTTAAAACAATTAAAGAACTTATTTTACTTAATAAATTTATTTCAATTATATTACTTATAAAAAGTCTTTTTATAGCTAATTACAAAAGTTTTAATTTAGAGGACTTTTTGAGAAAAAAATTTGCGCACCCCCTGACCAAAATACCACGCTACGCCACTGGTAGAAACTAATTGATGTACTTTTAGGTTATATTTTAAATTATCTAATTTCTCAGGTATATTTATAAAATTTTTCTCAAAAGCGCAGCGCTCGAAGAAAATTGAAGAAAAATATTAATGTAGTTACTAAATAAAGTACAGTTTAAAGAGTAATAAACATTGTACCTTATAAATTTCTTATTGTAAAATTACATATTTCGCACAAAGTTTTGGATAAGTTGTGCGTGCTTACTTATAACAAAAATGCGTACATATACAAGGCTTACTTAAAGAAGAGTTACAGTATTTATCTTTTTTGTTTATAATAACTTAAAAAATATACACTTTAGATACTTTATCTAGTATAATTTTCTTTGATAAATTAACTTTACTTATATATTTTCATAAAAACAAAAATAATAAAAACAAAAACTGATAGTAGTTAATTCAATGTCTCATTAAAAATAAATATTACAAAGTTAAGTGATCAATATTCTAAAATAATCAAACATTTAATAAAAAAGTTTTAGTTCTATTGCATAAATTTTAAAGAAAATAGTTTGACAGATAGTAGTTTTGTGACTATTAAGACTGCATGATTATATGATTTTATATGTATTACGATTTTAGATTGTTTCGTATAACTATTTTTAATCAAAAGTGTTAAGTAGCTACAAACTTTAAAGCGATACAACTTGTATACGCTTTTAATTCATGAACTGAATACTACAGTAAAAAAATCACATGATGTTAGTTAGTTACAGATTAAAATTTTATTTTCATATTGACTTTTAACTGTTGAAAATCGAAATAAACAACATATACCAAAAATTTAAATAAACTTTTTTTTGCAACTAAAAGCATTAATAAAGCTAATATTTTTTATTTAGTTAAAAAACTAAATAAAAAACTTTGTCAAGTAGTTTGTTTAAGTTTCTCTAAAATACAGACCTCTTTGATTGATAAAAGAACTTTAAAACAGTCAAGATTAATTTTTAATAATTTTGTTACAACAAGTTTAATTAATCTTTGTATTTTTTTAAAAGCTATTTTAAAGTATTGCTTTATAAGCTTTAAATATTTTTCTAAAAATTTCAGTTAACTTATTATATTAATGCAAAGTAAATCTTAACTTTGCGTAATACACTCCTATTGAATAAATACAAAACATATTTAATGTCTCTACGTTATAAAAACTATAATGTAGAGAAATTATCACAAAGAATATTCCAAACTTATAAATTTCTTCATTTCACTCATAATAATTGCAAAACATAAAAGGTTATATTTAAAACAAATCAATAATAATAATCAAAAATATTTGAATACTCAGTTCATTCATAATACTCGCAAATAAAAGGATATCCTTCAGTAGTTACGTACGTATACCAAGTAGCTAATAGTCCGTTCTGATTTACCATCAACACATACCTGATATTAGTTAAAAAAAAATTTGAACATCAAGTTTTATGAAAAATTAAAGCTTAAATAAAAGTATAAAGCTATGCAGATTATTTTGAATTTTTTAAAGATTTCGTTCACTTAGTATACATTGAGCAAATTTAACTTGTTTATCTGTTTAGTTCTCAAACTACCCATAACCAAGAATAGTCGCTGTAAACTAAGTATTGTAAATGTCATGGGTCTAGTGATGACAAAAAAAAAAGAACAAAAATGATAGATTTAAAAAACTTTATATATAACCACTGAGCTTAAAAAAATTGCGTTTTTATGTTTGAGACAAAAGATAACTTTGTTCCATAAAAACGTTATAAATTTTACATTACACAAAACTCGGAGAGAACGTGCCTGCTCACTTTTTAACTTTTAAACTCTGTAAAAAAGAATATATCAGTTTTAGATGGTTTTATGACGTAACAAGACTCACCTGTTGCTGATGGGGTGCTAATAATGCCATCCTTTTAGAGTGAGGGATTCACCCAAAACTTTGTTGTTTTTCGAATACCTCCAAGGATCCGCGGAGCTGCCCCTTCTGATGCCGACTTGGTAGAAGTTGTTGCTCAAGCTCGGTAAGTTTTGAATTTTTCGACTGCGTGAAAAATACTTATACGTTGATAAAGTGTTAGTTTTGTTTTTTTGATAGCAACAATTTGTGCAGTACTTTTTCTTTATTTAACTGAAGTGTAGTTTTTCTGTGTTAACATGTTAAAACATTTCAACGGAGTCGTATAAAAAATATAAAAAAGAAAGGAAGGTAAAATAGGTAAATATGTGTATTTACTAAAGATAAGCATAATTAGTGTAGATAAATAGTAAAAATTATATACAATATGTGTTGTATAATCCGACTGTTATAAATTTAGAACAAAAGTGCTAAATAATTAAATTACAAATCTAATTAATAAATTTTAATTTAAGTACGATGAAATGCTATACACTTATTATTTAATTGTGTTTTAAGGTATTTAAACCTATATAAATTAGGAGTGAAACAAAACTACACAATGTAAATAATGATGAGATCTAGATTACAAAAAAAGTTAAGTAGAATTAGTGAAGTAGAAAATAAAAATCAACTATTTACTACAAGATCCAAAAAAGTGTGTTAACTCGTTTAACACACAAAAAAGTACGTCAGTTCAATAAACAAAAACTACTGTGAAAATATATTTTTGTTATATATTCCAGCGAGCTTGCTTCGCTAGAATCTTTATTAACAAACAATTATTTTGGAATTTTTATAATTTTTTTGTCTTTTAATGAAATAAAACATTTTTGAGTAAGGTGAGTTGTTTGACAGTGGATAAAAAATATCTTTAAAACTTAATTTTAGTTTTTTAATATTTTAAAAAGTGTTCGAGTTTAAATGATTTTGTTTAATCCAAAATGTTTTTTTTTAAACAATTGACAGTTAATGATCACAAGTGTCACTTAACTTTATGACAGTACGTGTTTTAATCAAAATTTTTATTAATATAATTTTTAATTTAGATATTTTAACTATAAGTTTTCTTTAGTTCATACTTTACCTCCTTGAACTTTGTTCCTTCCAAAATTCAAACAACTCACTTTGCCACAGATCTCCTTCTGTAAAAATTTTTGAATAAAAAAATTATAATACTATTTTATTTTAAATGCTTTTATATATTACTTTTATCTGAATATCTTGCCTTGCAGTAGTTTCTCGCTTCAATAAAACCTTTGTTTTCATTCACAACGATCAGCTTTTGTACTGTTTTATTTTTTAGTATTTCTTTCTTTTTTTATTAATTTGAATTTAAACTTAAATAAGTCATTTAAACCATTTACAAACGGTTTAATGTTTGTTTAACAGTTATTTACTTGTTTTTATCCACAGCCACCATTTTTTCAGTCTTTCTTAAGTTTTAACTTATTTGTTTTCGCTTACAACAAACAGTTTTTTCACTATATTTACATTAAATCTTATAAATAAATATACTTTACATTTTTGTAACTTTTTCAGCATTGTTATGTTTAACTATTTTTATTTCTATATTTAAACAAAAGCAAAGATTTTTTGATCAAAAAATTGTAAATAACTATAAAGGCACATTAAAACAAATTTAAGTCAAAAACTAATTGAACTTATTATTTATATGTTTAGTTGCATATTTTAACCGACCAAGAACTCTTTGAGTGGTAAGTAAAGTTGTTGGTGCTGTAGTTGTTGTTTCTGTTAGTTTAATAATTTATAGTTTTATATGAACTATTTAAATACATTATAAAATTACATAATGTGTTTTGACTGCTTAAAAAGGTTAGTTAATGAGTGTATCATTGTAAAGATTTTAATTTGTTATGTACTAAAAATCTTTACAGTTTAACAACATTTTTTACTACTAGCATATAATCTATGTTGTGAAAATTGTACAAAAGATAAACTGATAAAGGTACTATTAATTTTTCATAACGAAACAGCACAATTATAAGAAAAGAGCCATTTAAAAGTTACTAACGCAAAGGCACGCACTTAGGCGGTATTAGCTGCCACATTGAAAACTGGAATCCTGTGTCAACACATTTGTTGAAGCGCAAGCAACTGTCGTCCAATTGGTATCCATTTTCGCAGGAATACTCGCAACTGCTGTTGGTTTTATACCCGTCACTGCAGTTCACATACCCGTTTGTTATGTTTGCTATTGGTGGGCAATCTGTTGGTTTGTCTGTATAAATTTTATAATAGATATTTCAAAGCGAACTTTCAATACAAGAATTCTTACCTTCTGTTAAATTTCCACTTACAAACGCAAAACAAAAAAATGATATTGACAAATGTGAAAAACTAATAAAAATCATCTGAATGAAAAAATTGTCTTTTAGAATACTTATTTATTCTTTTATAACACTAAATTCATGAAACTGCTTGAACTATAAAAGTTATTGAACAGAAAACAAATAAACAAACTTCTATTCCAACATAATTTCTGAAATTTTATATGATATATATGATAAAATTATATTTTAAAATAAAAACTCTAAACTAATATTGTAAAAATCAATTATAAAAATTTTTTTCAACTAGGAGTTAATAGCACAAACAAATAAATGAATTAAGATAAAGTACAAAATATTAACTTATAGCAGTTAACGTGATTCATAACTTCCTTTTAAATATGAACTTTCATTTCCAGTTTAAAAAAACGTGATTGTTACAAACTCATTAAAATTTTCTTAAACAACTTTGTTATGACGGAATATGATATCATTCTTTTTTAATATAATTGTCCAACAGCCTAAAAAAGTGTTTATATATATAATAAAGATTGACTAATGTTCTTAATTAATATTAATATGAAGTTATGAAGGAAATATCAAAAATAATTGACATTTTTGTTATATATCACCACTATGCAAGGTTTTTTCCTTTATGCCTCGTTATAGCCAAGTTAGTCCCAAAGGGCTATATCGCCTACTTTAGGAAATCATGATGTAGATAAACTTTTATGAGGTTAATTGCTGTTTATTGTTAGTAAGAATTTTACAAAAATTTTACTACTTTGTCTTTCGGTTTTGAACCTTTATAAGTTTATCAAACACACTTCAAACTTATTTTTAAATGCTAACAATAATAATTATCTTAATACGATTGTAAAACTACTATATTAAATTTTTAAAACAAGATAAACAAAAAACAACTTTTTATAAAAAGTATGTATACAATCACTTATCACAGAGTGTAGGCACTAGACCAGGTTTTCCCAAACTCATTTACTAAATCACCCCCTTTTCAGAAATTAATAAAAAAATCGCCACCCATGATTTTGTAAAGTATTTTTTTCTATGGAGTACGAACTTTTGAGCCAAAAAAGTTGTATTGGTACTGTAATTTAGTCATGAACTTTTTATGCACTCACTTTTGGGTTGTGTTCAAAGTAATTTGCAGGGCTTGAAAAAATAATTTACAGTTTTTTTGTTATAAGCCAATTAAAATGTATTAAAATTACTTAATTACTGAAAAGCTTTGTGTAATCTGTAATCGATTCTGTTTTAATTTGAATTGTTTTGAAACTAATGAAACCTTTAGTTTAGTGGTGAACAACTTCTGTAGTCAGCAAGTCATTTTTAATAAAAAATCCTTTCTAGTGTCGACTTGTTAAAAAAATGTACTTGCGGGCTGCATAATTTAAAAAACTTACATATAAGAAAATTAAAAAACTTGAGCAAAATTGTTACAAATCGATTTACTTTTTTTGTAATCTAGGAAGTACTATTGTGAACTGAAAACCAAATTAAAAGCGTATTTCAAAATATTAAGTATCAAAAAAGTAAGTTTTATGTTTTTTGTCCAAGTAGTTTTCAAGTTACTTAGCAAGCCGAAATTTGACTGGATCAGGACTGTACGCTACCCATCTAAAATCTTAACTGAAACCTGACATTATAATATTCTCTTATATATTGAATTTGGACATTTAAAAGTGAATGCTAAGTAACTTTTTTAAGTCGCACCATATACTTAAATTATTTTATAAATAAGCATATTCAAAAATTAATATACCATAGATTAAAATACTATATAAGAATGAGAAGCTTATTATACTTATAATGAAATAAACATTAAAACATATATTGCTGATCTAGTTTTAGAAAGTTTGACCGACTGGTTGATTATCTCACATGAAAAGTGGTTTTATCAACAGCTTCTGCTAATGCAGTTAAATTACTACTTTAAATGCTAAAAAATATTATACGCAAGTTAGTTGTAAAGTTAAAAATTTAATATTAAACTTTTAAACTATATGTTTCGTAGTAAAAAACCATGAAATAGTATTTGACTTGGAATAACCTTTAATAAACTAAACCTTAATTCTTACTTTTTTTTTCTTTATTTAAATTACAAAATGAAAATTAAAGATTTTACAGTTAATTTTGTGAACAGAAAGTAATCAATTAAAAAAACTCTTATTAGATTAAAATTTTGCTTTGTAACTGTAGCAGTCTTTTCGATGGCTAAATTAATTCTGTTCAAAAATGATTTTGAATTTTAGCTATCAACCTATAATAATTTAACAAAGGAAAATAGTCAAAAGTTAAAAGCTAGGGTTAAACTGTAAGACACTTGTGCAAAATCTTATTTTGCCTTGTGTCCAAATTTTTATAATTTAAAGGAATTAATGTTTTTCACTTGATATTATATTTATCTTTTAAAAAAACAATGAATAAATATAGTAAAACAAATTTCCAAAAAAAAAACTATTTTTCACAAACAAAATAAGTGCTAGTTAAAATGATTGTTGTCTTTGATTTCTTGATTAAACTGGAAATTGCTTGTTTATGGGTGTGGCTAAGGGAAAGTGAGAGAATAAAATGAGAGATCAAGTGATCTACAGTCCAAAGTCCAGGAAAATGAGAGAATCAAATGAGAGATCGCGTGATTTATGGAAAATTCTAGAAAAAGAATTTAAAATCTAAAAATACGCCCAATCAGAGCATGAAGCGGGCAATCCACCTCGAAACAAGCACGAAGCGACACTCTGCTCCGCAAAAGAAATAACATCGTCAATCTTCAAGCAAGAAGATTTCAACAACCACCTAATCGAAGAAGCCCACGCATTCTGTGGCATCGAGAATCTAAGTACTGCAAGTACTCTTCCATCAAATACTCTAAGCTGGATTCCACGATTTAGTCACAGCGTTCAAGGAGATAAAAGTGAACATCCATCTCAGCAAGTAAACCCACACAGACTGGGCGTCAACCTTAGCTACACTTCTACGAACAAGTTGTTTTCGTACTGTTTAATTCTATCGTAGTGTTTATATATATTCATATTATCATATATACTCACTATTGTATTTGCATTGTAATATTTATACATGTTTATATCACCGCATTTATTCACTATTGTACTTGTATTGTAATATTTATACATATTTATATCATCATGCCTATTTAATATCGTATTTTATCACCACGCTCCGATTACGGAAAGGAAAAGAAAACAGACCACGCAACGTTTAGCAAGATTCTGCAAACGAGACGGACCAACGTCGAGTGCCAGAAGCTGAGCGACCGGAGACCAGTGACACGTCAAGGAGGGAATCTAGAGCACGTTTTCCTTCTATTTGTTAACATTAAGTGTCTATACTTATTGTGAGCTGTCATTGCGTATTTGTACATAATAAACCAACATTATTTAGTTTCATTATATTTAGTTAAATAATTATATAATTATGTCCTTAAAACCCTTAAAAAAGGCATTAGTCCTGAAAGCACCCCGAACTCGGTCTCGCACCGAAATAAGTTGTTCCGAGACTACTGCTAACCTGGAATCTGATGAGATTGTTGAGACTGAAACCGAGGCAATTTCGAAGGAAATCAGTGAGGCTCCTAGTCTGGGTAACAATAAAACTATTAAAATAAGCAACACATTTTAATTTTAAAAACATCTTGAATTAAGATAAAACAAAAAGCAGTTGTACTAATAGTTTATTATTCCTTAATATATATATATTTTTAACAATAGTAAATCAAGTTAGAGAATAAAAATGTTAGAGTCTTTTCAAATAGAGACCTCAAATCTATACTCTTTTAAAGTCAGAAAATTTTTTTAGAAATAAAAATTTAATGGTTATCAAGACATTTTTATTTATAAAGATTAAACAAGTATTAACAAAAATCTGTCAAATAAATATCTTTCAAACAAATATTTTATTCACTATTCTATAAAAACTTTTAGTGTAATGTAAAAAGACAAATAATAACTAAAAAATTAACCAAGTCAAAACATAGCTATTAATAACTTTAAAACATAAACCAGTCAATAAATACAGAATACTTCCGTTTGAGCTCGCACTTTTTACAAAATTGCAAATTTCAATATGTAGTGATGCAATAATGTTATGAATAAACATAAAATCCACTAAAACATAAACTAAACATTCATTAAAAAAGATAGATCTAAATAAGCTATTAAGTATAAAAATTTTTTTGTTTTATTAATACTTAGTTAGTTATATACTTTATTTAAGTAAAATTTAAAAAATTATAAATTTCTACTTTTTTTCGGGTAAAAAGTGCGAACTCAAGAGGAAGTCTACGTAATTAATATTCATTAGGTATTTAGCAAACATGTTGTAGAATAAATAACATAATAAAAGTGTTATTATAAAAAGATTACTTAAATACAATACAAACCAGCTTAAATAAAAAATATTTTCAAAATACAAAAACTTACAGTCTAATTTAATGTGCAGGATGAGCTTCATGAATGCTTGCAAGTTTTTCTATATCTGGTTCTAAATAAGTCAAATTTAGCCTCAAGTCACCTCATTTACAAATATCTAGATTAGATTTTTTGCTCAAGATGTTGATAACTGAACTGAAAGCTTTCTCAACAACATAGCTAGAAGGAAAAGCTATAAATAACAATCTAGCTTCCTCCGAAATAATTGGATACTTTTGCCTTGTTGAGTCTAAAAGCTTTCATATCGTTCTTTGGTAAAATTTACTTTAAGTTAAAGGTCAGTTTGCAAGTCTGAGAAAGTTTTCTGTAAGTCAACGTTTACTTCGAAAAGATCTACTTCCAAAGGATCCATAATTCACTTCAGGAGGTTTATTTAAAAAACGTCTGTAAACATTTAATCTGTTTCAGATGAGATGAAAACACTTCTACTTCACCTTTACTTATTTTAAGTTTTCAGTTTTCCAAACTTGTAATCTGTGAAAACTGATTATTTTTGAATTTTTTTTCATACGGTTCAAGTTGGGTTCTGAAACTGGTTATTTTACTTTTGACTTTTTCAAGATTTAAGTTTTTATCTTGTAAAGTTTTGTTAAGATTGTTGACCTTACCATATAAGGCTGACATGTAAGCAATGTCTATTTTTATTTTAACAAGATTATCTGCCAATACCTTATCTTTTTCAGATAAAAAAATCAATAACTGAATAAAAAACAGGCAAAAACTTTCTAGACAGTTTCATTTTGATAACCATCTCACTTTGTATGCATTATCAACTTATCAAAAACCTCATCATTTTCATTGCACAGCTGTTTAAAAAGACGACTTCGTTAAACATGCATTTTTATTTTGTTGACAACTTTTATCACAAAGTTTTTTGAGTCATTTAAACGGACGCTCAAACTTTTAGCAACTAAATGTTAGCGATGTATATCGCAATGAATAGTAATTGTATCAGGGTTTAACTCTTTGTAATATGTGATTAATCCACGATACTTTCCTATCATAGACGGAGCAACATTTGTTGAAGTTCCTATAATATTTTTTTAAGGTATCTTATTAACTTCAAAATATTTTTTAATTTCTCAAGCATAGCCTTCCTGTGCTATGTGTTTCCATTAGTTGGGAGAACGCTAGTTCTTCGTATGTTGTATCATCAATTATTAAACGCACGCAAACAAGAAAGGACATTTGTTTTCTGGCAAAGTGGACTCGTCAACCTGCATCGGAAAAAAAAATATTGCACATCATTCGTTCTAAATTTTGTTCAAAACATTCTGACATTTCATCTATACGTCTTTTCATATGTTGGTGCTAAGGATCAATTAAGGAATAGAACGTAAAACATTACTGGTGTTTTTATAATGAATAAATTTTTCCAGAACTGTTGTTTTTAAGACAGAAATAAACGTTTTTCTCCCATTGGTGTGAAGCAGTCATTGTTTAGCAACTATGAGAGACAAATAATAAGAAGCTAATTAGCCATCTTCAATACTTTGTGTAGATTTCTTGAACATGTTTGTTATTTACACTGTTTTGTTTTCTCATCTCGACGTTTTGAGAAAAACTCTACATTTTTATCTACATGTTCTGAATGAAATCTATATTCTACGTAAACAAAATAGACTTTTTTTGTTTAAGTTTTACTTTAGGGTCAAATATTTAATGGAAAGCTAAAAGTAGTAAAATATCAAGATAGAAAGTAAAAACTTTATGACTACCCAAAATTCGCCCCTTTACAAAAATTCGCCTTCCGACATACTAAAATTGCTCCCAGGGGGGCGATACCACCCATTTCGGGAAACCCTGCACTAGACAGACATAACTTTGATTATTTATAAAAATTTTAACAAAAAAACTAAAATAAAACGCTTTTAATAGTCTTTAAACATTTTTTTAATAAAAACGTAGCTAGTTTTAATTTTACAAACTTTGTGTTTTTACAATTATATATATTTATAAAATTAATGATAGTCTTTTTATTTAATTCGCATCTTTGTCCTAAACACTACTGACATAATAACTTTTTTTCAGTTACCTACATCCTAACTATAATTTACAGGTTGACTATCATATCTAACTCAATCACTTCTAACACGATCATTTTTAACTCGTTCACTTCTAACCCGATAAGTAAAAATTTCTTTACTTAAGATTTATTGATGAGAATATATTATAAAAACATTAACAAAGTAATATATAATAGAAATTAACTTACTTTGTCTCAAGGAAAGCTTCAAAATAATTTATTTTTAACAGTATTAAATTAAATATTTTTTCATATTAAATTTAGTTTAACCTATATAATTTCAATTTATTTCATTATGTTTTACTTTTTTATATTTATCAGTTTGCATAAATCAAACTTTTTGTTATTTCGGTTATATAAGATTTACAAAACAGAATTTTAACATTATAAATTTTGCTTTGCTACCCAAATAAACTGTAAAAACTATATTTAAGTTACATCTTCTTGTCATTTACGTAACTTGAATGTTTTACGCAAGTAAATAAAAAAAGTTAAACTATTACAAAGGTTATTTTCAGATGCAAAAATATTCAAATCTGCGCTGTAAGTTTAGTGCAAACTTTGTATAGTTATTATCTAATCAATACTACCTATAGTCATTTAATTTTAAATTTTAACTTCAAATTTATGCAAACTATTCTACAACTTGCAGAGTCCTATTCAGATAAAAAAATTAATCAAACATTAGAGGCATTTTTCATTTTAATTAACATTAATATTATAAATAATGTATACAGTAACTAAATAACAATTTAAATATTTATAACAACCTGATAATCAACTGTAATGTAAAAGAGTAATTTAAAAACGTAAAATTATGACTCATGTTACCAATCAAAAGGACATTGACGCTTTAACAAAAACGCTTTATCATAGTTACCAAAACATTACGGAATTTACAATTATTACTTCACAGTAGTGAGGGGCTACAACTATCACATCACAGTAGTGAGGGGCTACAACTATCACATCAGAGTAGTGAGGAACTACAACTATCACATCACATTAAAGAGGAACTACAACTATCATAACGTAGTAGTGATGAGCTACAACTACCACATCACAGTAGTGAGGAACTAAAACTATCACATCACAGTAGTGAGAAGCTACAACTATCACATCACAGTAGTGAGGAGCTACAACTATCACATCACAGTAGTTAGAAGCTACAACTATCACATCACAGTAGTTAGAAGCTACAACTATCACATCACAGTAGTGAAGAGCTACAACTATCACATCACAGTAGTGAGGAGCTACAACTATCACATCACAGTAGTGAGGAGTTACAATTATCGCATTGTAGTAGTGAGGAACAACAATTATCACATTACAGTTTGTGAGGAGCTACAATTTTCATATCTGTTCACTACTGTGATGCGATTGTTGCATACTTCTTAATGTTATAACCAATTCTGATATACTAGTTGTAAATTCCGTAATGTGTTAAAAACTATGACAACGCATATGTTTTAAAGCGTCAATGTCCTTTTGCTTGGCGACAGGAGTCAGAGTTTGAAATTAATTTTAATTACTTGTTTTACATTACCGTTGATTATCAAGTTGTTATAAATAGTTGAAATGTACAAATTAAATGTTATTTTGTTTTATAACAGTTATTTTAATTAAAATACGTTTAGTTTTAACACAATTGTTTAGTTTTTTCTTTATTATCGAAATTTATTATCTTTTATTTACTTTTGTTCTTTATTTTTTACGAATCAAAACTTTAGTAACTTTTATACAGACAAATAAATACAGTTAGAAATCCAGTCTAATAAATAAACTTTTTTCATTAATTTGACACATTTTTAAAGTAGTTAATGATTATCTTAAAAGTATACTTGGTACTATTAACAAATTTTTGCATGTGTTAAAGGAATTAAACTTAGGAGATAGAAATGTTAACGTAAGACAACTAACGAAAGTGCTGAGTCTTATATAGAGTTGTGTCAAATGTTGATTTCTGGAGTACTTTAAATTTCAACGACAGAACATTTAGAATTAGTTTGTTTCATTTAAAGTTCCAATGCTTTTGGTACTTTTATAGTTAAAAAATTTGCTAAGAGCATGCTACATACCTCAAGAATTTAAATCTAATGTAGTCTACAAATATAAGTGCTTTAATGATAAGAGTATCCAATGTACTGGATTTGCTTCGAGAGCACTGATTGAAAGAGTTAAAAAAACGTGTAAGAGGTAAAACAGCAGTATCAGACCATATTATTAGTTCTAACTATTGTAAAATTGATAAAAAATAACTAAAAAAAAACAAATTGTACAGTAATCTTCCTTTATTGCACCAACATAGGTTTTTGTGGGTTAACGAATCAACACACTTCAACTGGGTTCTGTAAAAAATAATTACTGTAATGAAAGAATAGAAGCATAGAATAAAGTGGATGTATACATGTTTTTCATTAAGATTATTTACAGTTGAAGTGTGTTGATTCGTTAACACACAGAAACATATGTTGGTGCAATAAAGGAAGATTACTGTACAATTTGTTTTTATTTATATTCCAGTTAAGTTACTCCACTAAGATCTTTTATTAGCAAACGGTTAAATCTATTTTTGAACAGTTAGAAAATAACTATCAATATATTCGATACTTTAAAAGAATGTAGAAATAAACATATGACCTAGATTAGCAGCATTTAATTAAATATTATAGTCCAATTTTAATCTACCATTTAATTAAATTGAGTTTTACCCACACATTAAGAATTTTTGACTAAATATTTTTTTACTGTTTATAGATACTTATTTACCTAAATTTTATTACTAATCTTGTAATTTACCGTACTGTATAGTTGTTTTGAATTTAGTTTTATATATTGTGTTAATTAATTTGTCATATATATTTAGTTTTAGCACTACTGCGTTGTAGCTCCTCACTATCATGTAGTGATAGTTGTATCTCATCACTACTGTGATGTGAAAGTTGTAGTTGCTCACTACTGTGATGTAATAGTTGTAGCTTCTAACTACTGTGATGCGATAGTTGTAGTACATCAGTACTGTGATGTGATAGTTGTAGCTCCTCACTACTGTGATGTGATAGTTGTAGTACATCAGTACTGTGATGTGATAGTTGTATCTCAAAACTACTGTGATGTGATAGTTGTAGCTTCTAACTACTGTAATGTGATAGTTGTAGCTTCTCACTACTGTCATGTGATATTTGTAGTTCCTCACTACTGTGATGTGATAGTTGTAGCTCCTCACTACTGTGATGTGATAGTTGTATCTCAAAACTACTGTCATGTGATAGTTGTAGTTCCACACTTCTGTGATATGATAGTTGTAGCTCCTCACTACTGTGATGTGATAGTTGTAGCTTCTAACTACTGTGATGTGATAGTTGTATCTCTTCACTACGGTAATGTGATAGTAGTATCTCATAACTACTGTGATGTGATAGTTGTAGCTCCACACTACTGTGATCTGATAGTTGTAGCTCTTCACTACTGTGATGTGATAGTTGTAGCTTCTAACTACTGTGATGTGATAATTGTAGCTCCTCACTATAGTGATGTGATAGTTGTAGCTCTTCACTACTGTGATGTGATAGTTGTAGCTCTTCACTACTGTGATGTGATCGTTGTAGCTCCTCACTACTGTGATGTGATAGTTGTAGTTACTAACTACTGTGATGTGATAGTTGTAGCTCCTCACTACTGTGACGTGATAGTTGTAGCTTCTCACAACTGTAATGTGATATTTTTAGCTTCTAACTACTGTGTTGTGATTAGTGATGTACCGTACCCACAATTTCGGGTCCGGCCGAACCCGGATCCGGACTTTTTTTTCAAATTAGTATCCGGCCGGAACCGGATATCAGACAAAAATGGCAATATCCGGCCGGACCCGGACCCGGATAGTGATTCCAGTACATCACTAAGTTTAAACTAGCCTGAGTCAGAATGAGGTTTTTAAAAACTGAAAAAAAAAGAATTTTAATCTAATAATAAGTAGAACAGCTAGCCACAAGTTTTACAAATTTAGGTGTTATTTACAATTAAAAATCTGAAATCAAGTTCTTGAACAAAATTCACTAGAAAATTACAAAATATTGAAAACTGGGTCTGCTCAAACTCATTCAAAATCTAAAAGGAAACTAGCCGGAGTTTTTATAAAAAACTAAACTAGCCTAAGGCAGTCCAAGATTTTCTTAAATTCCCAAAAATTTTCAAACTAGCAAGGTTGCCACTGTTTAAGCTAATAAAACTAGCTAGAGTGAGTATAAACAAGCCTGAGTCTGAATGAGGTTTATAAAAGCTGAAAAAAAAAACACTTTAATCTAATAATCAGTGGAACAGCTAGCAAAGGTTGACAATTTGGTATTAAAGTTGTGGACTGATTGTAGTACACTTAACTTATTAGTACTACCCATCATAATTAAATCCTACCTTATTTAATTAATATCTAACAAATACTAAATTTTAACTAAGACTTCTTTCTATAATCAGATACGACAGTTTTAAGTGATGAATCTTTTATATAAAACACAACAAGAAATACTAGCATATACAAAATTATTAATTACTTTGGTAACACTTTAAAAACTGGAAGCTATTTAAATTTATATCAAAAGAATTAAAACAATAAATTAAAAATTAAATAAAACTTTTAGTAAACAAGAAACTGTAAAATTTTAAATAAACTATTAAACTATAAACCTGGCTTAAATATTTAAACAATTAAACATCAGTTGAAATATTCACTTTTAAAACAAAACACTACTTACAATAAGCATTCACAAAAAAGTTCAAGATATTTTGTGTTTCAAGCTGCACACCAAACTAACTAACTGTTTACATATAAACTGCCTGTCATGTTCTGATGCTTTGTTGCATCAGTATTTAGTTTGAAACATTTCGTCATATGATTCTCATTGGCTTGTACATTCAACTGTATTAGATCTAAATATTCTCTGAGCTCAACTTTAAACAAATGTAAATTAGTCACGTGTACAAAATGAGCCAATCACGGTAGGTGTTTAATTTTAACTGACGAAAATGACTCTTATTAATTTTGCACAGGGTTTGTTTTTGAAAAAATACTTTTCAGTATGCTCTTTTTTACTAACTAAATCCGGGTCCGGCCGGATCTCTGTTAGGATCCGGCCGGACCCGGATCCGGACTTTTTTTTTCAAATTATTATCCGGCCGGAACCGGATCCGGACTTTTTTTTTCAAATTAGAATCCGGCCGGATCCGGATATCAGACAAAAATGGCAATATCCGGCCGGACCCGGACCCGGATAGTGAGTCCGGTACATCACTAGTTGTGATAGTTGTAGCTCATCACTATTGTGATATGATAGTTGAAGCTTTTTACTAAATGGGAAATACATAAAACATATCAAATTTATAGGAAATTATTTAAAAAAAAAAAGAATTTTAATTTTTACAAACATATTTTTAAGGAATATAAAGCAAATAAATAATAAAATATGTCATTAACTGTTTATAAGCACAGTCTTAATAAGAGATTTACAAAAGTTTAAGGGTTTTTGAGCTCTAATTTTAATTAAATAAACAAACTTTGGATAAATTGTATTTAATAAAAAAAACAAAAAAATTATTTACTAGGGGGAGATGTTACAATTTTGTACTGAGGTTGCAAAGATTGTGATTAATATGCTGTAATGCTACTTTAAAAAAACTATATAATTAGTAAAACTCTATATGAAACACCTAAAAAATTTTCTATTGACAGATTATTTGGATCTAATCAAAATTTTTTTATATCACATTTAAAAAACAACCAATTTTCTTTTTGTGTTTCTTTTCCTTGTAGTACTGCTGTTGTGGCTTTCAAATTTCAATCATTAAGCACAAAAAACTAATTTATAAGGGTTTATAGGGATTTCCACTTTTTTATTCTATGAATTTTTTTGAATATTGCAAATTTATAGGGAGTTGTAGGCATTTATAAGAAAGTGGAAACCCTGTTGTTATTAAATTTTATGGTTTGTATCTTGTATAGCATAAAGTTATAAGAAAATTCTTCATATTAATAAATGAAACTTTTAATATAACATAAAAACGGTTAAAAGATCTTAACAACGTACTTTTTTTTATTTTTACAAAAATAAGTAGTACAATGTATGATAAAACTAACAACATAAAACTTTTGTATTGAAATAAAATATAGAAACAACTACAAACTGACATAAGGACTAATTTAGAAGTTTTTTGAAGTCAATCTAACAACATATTAAACTTACTTAAATAGGCTACACACAAGAAGAGCAGCAAAACTTTACTAAGTATTTAGGCTTTTAGGAGAAGAAAACTAGATATATAGTACATTGTAGCCAATTAACTTCAAACTAACTAAATCATTAGACTGAAGCATGTATGGATTAAATCAAAAATTCATATTTCAAAAGGAGTTGATTTTATGTCTTTTTTAAATTTTTCACTAAAAAAAGGGTCGGCTGCAGTTGTAGAAGGATGGATATCACTTTAGCACGAGTGTACAAATTAGCACGGCCACTCTTTTGTACTGGCATCATTTTTGCACAGAAGGTTTATTTTGTACAGTGACTCTTTTAAACGCATGGAAAATTGTGCACGGCGTCACTCTTGCACAAAGTACGCACTTAAAACAGTACGCACCCTTATAAAGTACACACCCGCGTTAAGTGTGCACCGGCGTAAAGTACATCATAATTTTTTTCTGTATTGTTTATTTTGAGATTTAGTACTTTCTTTACGCGTACTTAAGGCGAAATTAAAGTGGGTTCGTAGCATACCTTATTTGGAAGCATACTTTGCGCGGGCGCGTACGTCTTTAAGTGCGTACTTTGTGCAAAAGAGTCGCCGTGCAAAATTGACTCGTTCCTGTTGTCTGCCAACAAACCATATAAAAATAAATTGTTTAGTTGTTGACAACATTGTTTTTTATAAAAAAAAAATAACTAACATAACATACTAACTAACTTTTATACATTTAACTTATAACTTTGTGACGCTTACAAAACATTATGTGTATTTCTATATTTTTTGACTAATAAGAATAAAAAATCACACTAGAAAACAAAATAATTAAATGTACACAAAAAATTTGTTTTATAATAAATAAGAAAACTTTTTTGAGCAGTCTTAATTGTAGCAGCTACATTTTCTGGTCGGCGTTGCTTTTACATTACTTTAGTTTAGAGGGTCTAATTTTTTATAAATGTAATAAAGAACTGCGTAGTTTAAAAAAATTTACTTTAAAAATAAAAAGTTTCTTTAGATGCGGAATTACGATAAAAGGTCTTTTAATTTAGCACTGCTCAGTACTTAAAATCCAATAGAGAACACAATATAAGTGTTTATTATAAAAAAGGCCATATTTACTGATTTTGTACAAGTTATTCTCAAGCAAATACACACGTCGATTGTCACCGACTTCTTGCCCATTTGATGAGTAAATATTTAAAGTAAAAAGGTTAACAAGAGTGCTAAATTGTAAAATAAAGGTGTCTTATATGCTGTACTTATTTACGCTAAAAAATAACAAAAACTTGTTTTAAAACTAATACTAATTGAATAAAAACTAAAAATTTTGTAGTTTAAGCTCATCCAAAGTTTATTTAAAATAGTTAAACTTCATGATTTTAATATATCGAAAATAGGTTCAAAATAATGTTATAGTCGTTTCTGGCAAAACAAAAACAGAAAAGAAACATTTTAGCAGTAAAAAACAGTGTACTAATTAGCTGTTCTTCAAAAACTAAATAAGGTAGTATAAATAGTGTAAAAAGTTATTCCACGCCTCTTTTAAAAAAATTGCTTTGAAATATGTTTCTTATGCATTCTTTTTATGCTCAAAGTCGAATCTAAAAATATATAACTTATACTTTTGCACGCTTGTCAACAAGTTGTTTAAAAACACCTTTTTTTTTGCATCCTTGGATTGAATTTTGATAAACTTATATGTAATATATAAACAGCAATTGTACAAATCACTTATAAGATCTTCTAACAATTAAAAGTTCAAACTATAAAACTAACAAAAACCATTGATTTTTATTTTCATTCGGTTTTTGTATACAAAATAACTTAATCAAAATAAAATACTCACATAATGGAAATAAAGTATTAAAAATAATGCTAAATGTTAGAGGTTTAAAACTAATTAGCAATACCGAGTGATAAAAAATTTACCGAATAAAAAATAAAGTTAAATAAAACATTTTAAATAAATGTTTTCAAAAGCTAAATATTTACTAAAAAATTCTTAAGTATATACATACATTAAAAAAAAAAACGCAAACCAAAACGAATGTAACATCTAAACACATAAATAAGTTAAAACAATTAAAATTAAGTATTAACTAAACTGTTTTTAAAAATCAGTATTTTGACTGTAAAGCCTTTTCTTTTATTGCTAATTTTTTTTCGTAAAGTTTTATGTAGTAATTTATTTTTGAAATTAAGTACAGTAGATAATTGTCATTACTGATCAATTTTTTTTCAATTTTATAATTTTATAACTGTCTAAACTTTAAAAAATAAAGTATAAAAAATCTATAAAACTAGACTAAGTCTAAATTTGAAATTATTTTTGTCTAACTTTGTTTAAGTTACGCAATTTTGCTGAAAAACGCTTTCTTCTCCTTAGACCAAATAGCAATTAAAAACAAAAATAGTTATACGCAATAATACACAAACAGACAAAATAAAAGTACTAATAGTGACTGTGAAATCCATGACAAACGGCAACTGCTCTTAACCAATCGACTTTATGTAATTTCCGTTTTGTTAAACTTTTATTCGACACTTACTTATAGTCTATAGACCAGGACAATTTTTTGTGCATCAAAAACTTATATGAATGTTTTTTATTGCCTAGATTATAATTGAATTCTTTTTAATTATGTCTTTTTGTGAATAACTCAAAACATAGTCGTCTACTTGACCATAAATTTCGATTCAAGAGTGCGTAGACAGTGCTAAGAACCGTGGCAGGTTTCAATTTAGACTTTGAACTGATGTTAAATGGACATATTGTATTTTTGCTTCAACAGCTTTATAAAGTACAACTTCAAATTTATAGGCTTAAATAAACTAAGACAGAAAAAAACTTGAAACATTGAATATGTTATTCTTCTAAACTACTATTACATATAAAAATAACAACATTACTAGTTGACAGGGGCGTCGTGTGGGGTGGAACGATGGAGCTGTAGCTCTACCTAATAAAATGAAAAATTATGCTTATTTTTTTTTAATTTTAGAGTTTAAGCCTTTAAACGCGCTGCTTTAAATGGCCCCTACTTCAGCTTTACAACCCCAAACTATGTCAAAGTAACTTTATTTTAAGCTTAGGAATTAAGCTTTAGAATGATATAAAAGTTTATATACAAGCTTAAAACATAAGAAAGTTATGTTGTCATGAAGTTATACAAAAATACAGCCAAATGTGTATATGAACGTCTTTATTTCCCTGCTTAATTTTTTTTCAATATATATGTTTGATATTCAAAATTTTCGTAAACTTGGATCTGCAAGCTCAATCTGTGTCAACTGCATCTTAAATTTTTACAAGTTTTCTATACAAAAAATGCTGAAAAGATGAATTCTGGAGCTACATGAACTTGCAGCACCAAGTGAATTAAATAATGATAGTTGTTGAAAATTTATTATAATGCGAGAAGAATAAGATAAGTTAAACTAGAGCAGAAGAAACTCGAGGAGGAAATACTCAATTAGAGGCAACTCGAGCAGGAGCAACTTGAGCAGGGAAAACTCAAGCAGGGTCAATTCGAGCCGATGCAACTTTAGCAGAAAAAACTCGAGCAGGGAAAACTCGAGCGAGAAAAACTTGAGCAGGAACAACTTGAGCAGAGGCAACTCGAGCAGGGAAAACTTGAGCAGGGAAAACTCGAGCAGGAGCAATTCAATTAGGGGCAACTCGAGCAGCGGCAACTCGACCAGGAACAGTTCGAGCAGGAAAAACTCGAGCAGGAGCAACTTGAGTAGAGGCAACTTAAGCAGGGACAACTCGAGCAGAGGCAACTCGAGCAGGACACTCTCGATCAGGGAAAACTCGAGCAGGAATAACAAGAGCAGGAGCAACTCGAGCAGAGAAAACTCGAGAAGGATCAAATGGAGCAGGAACAACTTGAGCAGGAATAACTCGAGCAGGGAAAACTCAAGCAGGAGCAACAAGGTTTTTTTACAGCCACTTTTGTGTTTTTTTGTTTGCTTTTATTACAAGTTAGACAAGTTATAAAATTAAGTTAGTAAATTTATAATTGTGCAAATACAGAAACTTACATGGACATAGAAAAATATAAAAGTAGCTATAGTTGTTAAGAAAGGGTGATGATATACAAAGGTATGAGATTTATTTATTTCATTTTATTTATTACTAATTAAATAAATATCTTCAACTTTTTTTCTATAAAATTTGCAAATTCTCCATACTACCTTTATAATTTAAATCTAAATGTTTCAAACTAAGGGATTTTTTTTTAATTTGACAATGTCAATCTGCAGCACCCCCTAACAAAAAGACCACGCGACGTAACTGATAATAATAAAAATCATATTTTTTAGAAGAAAAAAATACAGCTGATGAGTCAACTATCAGGTAATAAAATATTTTTAGTATGTATAGTATTATTTGGTTACATATTTTTTATATAGATTGCGATTTTTTTTAATTAATACATTTTTTTCCTTGATCTATTATCAAGTTTACATTATAATAAAGTTTTACTTTTGAATTTTTTTTTATGTAAAGTTTATGAGATATTTATTAAGTTTTCTTTAAATTATATTTGTACATTAAAAAGTATGATTTCTTTTTATGTAGATATTTCCATTGCATTAAGTTTTTACAACAATTATAGTTATGAGAATTAGCAATTATAGTTTAGTAAAAAAATATATTAGAAGTACTTAATATTTTCATTATCTCTTTTTCTTTGAATAAATTTACCTACTAGTTTTACCAATTTTTAGTTTTTAAAATACATCAAAACAGTTTTTATTTTTGATAGTATATTATGATGTTTGTATTATACATGCTTTATATGAGCTAAATACACACTTTCTTACAATTTACATGTAAAAATACTTGTAAACTTTGTAAGTGCGTGTACTAAGTTTTATTAACATTTCGAAAATTGAATCATGCTGAATACTTTATTAGGCTCTAAACAAATTGTATTTAAATCTTGTGCTAGATTTAACTAAATTACCTGTATTTAAAGCTCGAATGTTTTTTCTTTGTCATTACTTTTCTAAGTTGTCTAGTTTAAAAAAAAACTAGTTGTTTCAAAGGATATTACAATGTTAAATTTGTTTTAGTTTTTATTACGTATAGCTATAGCATGATAATTTTCCAGTTGCATGTATATTACAGGTATGTTATTTCCATTACACTATTAAAATATTTTTACAAAATTTGCTAGCAAATTGTTTATCTCAAAATAAATGGTAAAAAAACGTTCGAACACTCTCATAAGTTGATACCGTTATTGACACAAACTTTTGAATTGAAAATGCATTGCACCATAAAAATATATATTTTATAACTAACTTTATGACTAAAGTTATAACTTTATAAACATACTTAGAAAAACAAAGCTAAATCTATAAAGTTTTTGGATTTATTTAACATCGAAATAAAAATAAAACACTTAGTTTCAAATTTTGCAAGGAGATAATCTAATAGTGTAGAAAAATATTTTGGAATTTTTTTTTATATAAGTTATAAAAACCCTCATATCAAAGACAGGTTCAACACTATATCATGTGATTTTTGTTAGTATTGTTTTTTTTTATATGTATTTCATAAAAAGGAAATAATAAAAAAAGAAAAAGATTAATATTTTTTCAAAAAAAAATGTTTAAAAATTTTAATTCACGACTTGCTTTAAATCTATATTTTAAGCCAAATTTACCCTGTAAAATTCCAGGTGAAAACACTCCTGCACAATCAAGACAATTTTATAGATAAATAAATACATTTACTGAGTCAAAACAAGAACCGGATACAAAGATAGAAGCTATTTACGAGTTACTTTAAACTTACAATTGTCGACTTTCAAAAATAACTGCTTTTATTTTGCGGCTTATACAAACGACATATACGCAGTGAACTTGAGTTATTATTTTCTGACCACCCATCAGATTCAGGGTCATAAAAAAATGCTTCCCCATTGAAACGAACCACGACAATCTTATTTCCGATCGATATAACGTTACTTGCGGTCACAAAATATTTTTCGAACGACTGCGGCGGGGGCTTCAGCATGGCGAAGTTGCCGGACGTCGAGTCGTAAACCTCGCACGTCCGTGTGTTGTTGCCCGCGATCGCGTACAGCTTGTTTTTCACGGCCACCGACCCGTGACTGCTCCTCGCCACGTTCATGCTGCGCGGCCAATTGGACCACTCGGCTCCCCAACCGCTTAACGCCTCGACGGTGTTCAAATCGCGCCCGGTCGCGGAGTAACCGCCGCTGACGACGATCCTCCCTTCGAAGACGGAGCACGCCGAGTCGCATTTGGCTTCGTTCATCGCGGCGACGCTCTGCCAAGCTTTTGCGTTTTTGTCAAACTTCAAACAGGAACTCAGAAATTGGAGTCGCGCTAAACGTTTGCCAGTCAAACCGCCGATGACGTAGATGTCGCCCAAAAAGTAACACGCGCAAGAACTGGTGCGTCTGTCTTCCATTGCAACTTCTTCTTCCGTGACATTAACACTGTTTGTCCGTGCACAGTGCTCGTAGGTTAAAAGTTTACTGTTCTTGAAACACGGATAAACTTGGACCCTGTAACTATTTAGGTTGCAAAACCTGCTCGTCACAGCAGGCTTCTTCGAATCGAAGTCCACTTTCGGCGACAACGCGTTTTCAATAACGCTCGCACATCCGCCGACCGACGCAACGAACGAATTTTTGTCCAAAATGTGATTCAGAGCGCGAGCGGGCAAAAGAGAAAGGCGAACTTTCGACAAAAGGCCTCTCGCCTGCTCGCCGCGCTCAGCTGGTTGGTGACCCGTCCAGGCGTCCGCCGCGTTGAACACTTGAACCTCCGAATCCACAAACAGTTTGCTGCTCGCGAGAATTATTTTAATGCAGTCGCAATTCAACTCTAGAAAGTTGCCGGACTCGGCCACCATTGGGAAGAAGCGCTCGACAAACGACAGGGAAAACTCGGACGAGGCGGCAGCGCGAAAAGTTTTGACAAGCGGTAAAACGTTGCTGCGTTGCTGACGTTGATTTCGTTTTCAAAATACTCGCAAACTCTATTTTCTTGGCCATCGTTCAAAAGAATTTTGTTTCCTTTTAAACACTTTATCAGTCTTTCCTTGTCTGGCTTTCCGCTTTCTGCAATTTTTTACGTAACATCATTTAGATAATAATACTTTTTGCTTACTAACAAAATTCAAGGTATTTTTGTGTGAACTGCTAAAACTCGACATTAGGTTTTTTTCACGATTTGGTTTGAAAAAAATCAGTCAACAATTTTTTTTTATAAGTCAGTATAACTTGTTTTTAAAACCTGTTTTTTTAACGAACAGTATTTTTTACTAATATAATAAAGTAATGGTCGAAAAAATTAATAACTATTTTTTCTTTGAATTAAGATTTGTAGCTAATGTAAACTTGATGAACGGGTAATTTCATTCAGAATATTTAGCACTTAATTTTTGATAACAATAAAGTTTATACTATTTATAATACTTGGCTACAATTTATAAACGTTTTAGTAAAAAAAAGGTTTTGTAAAAAATAGTTTTAAAAAGATCATTTAGAATTTTTTACCAGATTTTTTATAAACATTTAATCAAACAATTTAAACTTGATATGAAATTTTAGTTCATCAAAAAATTTATAAGCTGTAAAAAAACTTTATTACAAAAGAATATTTTTAGCAGTTGTATTTAACTGAAAACCCTTTAAAACTTATCGCACCTGTTTTTAAAAGATCAAGGCGTGTGATGGTTTCTTCTTTGCACAACTGGACTAAGTGGATTTTTGTGTTGTTGGTATCATTAGTGTTAGTTGAGTTAACATTTGATGAAGTTTTACGTTTTTTAAAAGGAATCGAATGCATATTGTGTTTTTCAATCTAAATTTTTTTATTATAACACAAGTTGTAACATTTACTTTATTAGCTAATCGCTTTAGTATGTTTCTGACAATATTCATAAAACTATATGATAGTAATAACTTTGTTTACAAGTTATTATTTCACAAGACAGAGCTCTACTGAAAAGGACCATATATAAATATCAATGAGACAATTTCGAATTTAGAGTCTTAACTCTGTGTTTCATGCGCTTATCAATGATAACATTTAACAAACTTGAGTTAGTATTAATACTTGTTATTACTCAATGATAACAAAAATAGCCTTGTATATCTTGCTTTAAGAATTTGTTAAATGCGACCATTGCATTAGCGCATGAAAAACAGTTTCAAGTAATAAACTCCAAATACAAAATTATCTCATTGATATAAAAAACTATTTAATAAATTTGATACATAAGTTTGTTGTTATTTAATTTATTATAATTTCAATTCTTGAAACTTTAAGTAAATTATATTTTACAAAAGTTAGTTGTCTTTAGATATAATAAAACTTCAATTATTGAAAATTTAAGTAATTCATATTTTACAGAATTTTTTGTTACAGTAAGGTACGCACCCATATAATGTAAGTATAATCAAGAAAATATACTGAATAAGAATAATTTTAAGACTAGTCTTTCACAGTATTTTACTTAAGGAATAAAGTTGAAAAATACATGGTCTAATATGAGTAATTGCATTATAATACAACAAATCTTTTCAAAGTCTAGTAACTTTAAAGTAAACCAGGATAGACTGTGTTTTTATTAAAAAAAAGTAGGTATTAGCTAACAATAAGTGAGAAAAGAGCAAAATTTGTCTGAAAACTGTAAACATTTTTGTCTGAGTTCTAGGTGTGTAGCTTATCGATTTTCCTACTTTAATTAAATTTATTCAAAAACTTTCTTAGTACTAAACTTAATACTTTTCACTGTAAAAATCATAGATCTTATATAACTACCTATGGCTTTCTTAAAAAGACGCTCCTTGATAAGTGTACTTGTTTCCTTGTTAAAACAAACCATAAAAGTCAGACAGGTATAGTCCGTCAATACTTTGTAGGAGTGTAAAGTAGTGATAGGTGATTAAGTAGTTAGAAATTGCTAACTGATGTATGCAGTCATGTTCAGACTTGGTTGAAAGAACTGGGAATAGTGTTGAAAATCTCCGTTGATAAGATTTAAATTAGTTAAACGTTAATTTAAATCTTACTGCCGGGAATGCTAAACACAGTTTCACCTTTTTGTATTTTTTGTAGCCATAGTTTTTTAGCCACTTTCAATTTATTTTTGAAAATTAGCAGCGTAAAAAAAACATATTGCTTTATTTCATTATTATACTACCTTCAATTAATTTTGTTTTGCTTTAAAACTAAATAAGATGTTTATAAAATTTGAAAACCTTATAGCTTGATTATAACTGTCGTGGACAAGATGTTAAAAGGTATCCGTGGTGGGCGACTCGATAACCGAAAGGTTTTTTCATGCACCAGGTTCTAGGGCCAAATATTTTGAGGGCTTTTATTTTTGTGTTTCAATAAACAAATAATATGAACGTTTCAAATAGCAAAAATTTTTCAGATCAAAATAAGTTATGTTTAAAAGTACATACTATCACAATAATATGTTTATTTCTTTCTATAAGAAAGTTATGTATTATAACTAAATACAACTGTCCTGGACATGACGTTAAAAAATATCCGTGGTGTGCAACTAGATAACCGAAAGATTCCTCGTGTACCAAGTCCTAGGACTAAAACTATTATAAAAAATATTTGGAAGAAAAAAGTTATCGCAAATAGTGAGCTAATGATACGGAAATTATATAACTTATAAGAGAAACATATTTATATGAGAAAAATATAAGGCACTTATACAAAACTTAAACTAAAAAAATAATATTTTTTTTCATTATAAAAATAACTAATGCTTAAAGCAGTGGCCTTGAAGCTTATCAAAATCTGTGCACCAGACTTGTTAAAATGCTAAGAGTTACTATGGTAATTCACCAATGAAGCAAATAAACTTTGGTTTGTTTTCAGTTAGTAATTTCATGCTCGAATAAACAAAGCAGTGCTTTTTAACATGTTCGCTGTTCACCCTAAAATGCAAGAATAAAATTCTGTGTACCCCAATGAGCAAATATATAGTATAAGTTTCAAATTTGCCTTAATATCTAGTGCAGGGTTTCCCAAACTTTTTTTTTAACCCTTTAACAAGATTTCTCAAGTAAGTATCAAAACTACTCTATAATACGACGAAGACCTATTTCCATCATCAACTCTAGAACATCTAGTGTAAGTATCAAATTATGTTCTTTTGTCACTCTTACAATTCACACCCCTTTGGCTCTTTTAAGCTTAAGGTCCCCTAATTTTCAACAGTAGTTCACTTCCGGAAACCCTGTTTTAAGTTCTTTTAGCATTTGTTAAAATTAATAATTATACTTTTTCATCAGATTTTAGTACCTAAGTAAAATAAAGTTATTTATTTATCTTTTAAATATTTTTCTAAATACACAATACTTAACAAAACTCAAACAGTCTAATTCAGGATTTCCCAAACTGAGCCTAATGGTCTCTATGGGCCATTACAGAAATTTAGGGGCCATAAGTTCATAACTTGAAACTTACCCTAGATATTCTGGAGTTAATGATAAAGAGCAAAAAAGGTCTTAGGCGTTTTTAATGATTGTTTTTTGAGAAGTTTTGTTAGAGGGGGCCATGGTTTTTTAACTTTTTAATGAAGGACTTTCAAACTAAAACTTAGAAACCCTGGTTTAAACTCTTAAATATGGAACTGAAAAAAGACAAAACCTATCAGATAAAATGAAAGTAAATTTTTTGTTACTAAATACATATAGTGTTAAAAATCAAAAGCATACACAACTTTCTTCATAAGATTTAAACTTCTACAAAAGTTTTATATTTAACAAAAAACTATAAATATAATACTTTAGGTGGCCTTTCTGAACAGTAGAGGAGAAAAGAAGAAAAAAATTAAAAACAGCAAATAAAAAAGTTTTTATGTAAAAACAACAAGGTAGAAAATAATCAAATAGTTGTTCTATTTACTGCAGTAGTATTTTAAGAATAGTGTATTTAGAAAACTGTTTATAATTTAAATTAAAAAAATTGTATTAAATTGATTATTTAAAAAACCTAAGATTAGATAAATAAAACAAAAAGAAAACTATCACTTACTATATTATGAAATAACAAACTAAACTAACATACCTCAGTTAGGTATGTCCAACAAAATAAATTTATATCAAATAGTCAAAACAAAAAGTTTATAAACACAAATAGACAGCAGATAAGTACATAAATGACACTAACTACAAAAACCTCACTTAAAAAGGTGTTGTTACTTTTTTTGGAGGAAGAAACTAGGACAGCTTACAAATATTTAGTATTCACAATTGTGGTTCTTTCAGATATTTTTTTTAACTACTGAGCCAAAATATTTGAGTTAAAACTAATTCTATTCAAGCAGAGGCGTTATAAGTTAAGCTGCCGTAAGTCTAGAGATTTTAAAACTTATATTTTTATGTACTTTATTTATCAGGACTAGCACTAGACGCATGTTAATCTAAAAGGAGATAAGTAAATGTTTTACGCAACAGCTATATTTACTAAAACTCAAATTGCAGCAACTTTAATACTATCCGAGACTTAAATAGTGTCAGATTTTTAGTTTAACTTCATTGAAATTTTTAAACTACAGTTGTTAGCTCTATTTTTTGATTTAAATTTTATATTTAAGAAAAAACAGTAAAGCAAGTGTTTTAAATATTTTTTTAAGTAGATTTACTAATGTTGTTTGATCTTTTCTTTTTTTAATTTCGCATAGTTGATAAAAATTTTTTTACTAATAGTAATAACTTTTTTTAAGAGTTATTTTTAAGAAGTAAAATTGGTATTAGTTTTTAGAGTAGCGTAAATCCATATGTTTTTCATTTTTATGATGAACAAAAAGGATTATAAGACCAACTTATAAAGAAAGCTCCTAAGTGTTTTTCATTGTTTAATTTAATAGATTCTACTATTTATAGGATGTATACACAGTTTTTAGGTTTGCTTTATTATAAACAACCAACTACTTCTAACTTCTGCAGTTAAGATAAAGACTCGGACTTTTTTGTGTTTTTTATATGTAATAAGGCTTTAATTTTTATTGGCTTCTTTTTTTCTTTTATTTTTTGTTTTTTTTAATTTAATCTTTTTTTGTAAAATTATTGATATTTTTTGATATTTTATTTTTATTTAAAAATAAAATTGATAAAAAGTGACACTTAGACAGAATTATTCAATAGTATTAACTTTTAATTTCTTTGAATAAGTTTTAAGAAATAGCAACAGAGGTATTTTATTTTTAAAAGCTTTAATTTTTTTTTATTATGATAAAAAAAATTACAAGACCAGCTTTAATTTAAATTAAAATGCTTCTATTCTATTATTTTATTATTGTTAAATAGACTTGCTTATTAAAGATTGAACTTAAACTTTCTTTTATTTTTTAAGTAGTTAAGCAATTCTAATTTATATATAGACTTTGAAATAATTTTAATATATTAACATTAAGCTTTAATTTTATTACTAAAAGGTTATAGTTGTAAAAATAATTGAAAAACAATTTTAGTACTAATTGTATTCTACAATTTGAACTCAATATCTTTCACAGCTTTTTATTGAGGTAAGTTTGATAAAAATAAAAAAAAAAAACAATATTTTTTATAATTGATAATATCATTACTCCTACTCATTACTTTTACTTGGAGATTGAATTTACAAAAAACTATAAAAATTGTGAACTAATGGGTGGTTTTTGTTGATTAAATTAGACTAATAAATGTAGATAAAAGTTATACATTGTATTTTAAATAGATGTATATATTTCGTTCAATCATATTAAGAAAAATAGAAACTAATCAACCAAAAATTCTATATTTCAAAAAACTATTTTCAACTATAGTTCACGTAAATTAAAATTAAAAAGAGTTGTATATTAACAACAAATGTTTTGCTCAAAATGCAAGTTTAAGTAGCAGTGAGAACTCATAATTTACAAATTTAACCGACTGTGCGAACTCACAATATGTGAACCTAATTGGCAGACTATTGCATTTAAAAAATCATTAGTACTTTTATAAACAATAAAACAATTTTTGAAATTAATTTTTCAATCACCTAAAAAAATAGTCTCAGAATTTTTCCTTTTCGGTTGCAAAAGATATAGTTTAGTATTAATTTATGGAATATTTTTTGTAAACAAAAAGTTTGTGAGAAAAGCACTACACTTTAACTTAAAAGTTTATACTGCAAACTATAAAATTCAATGATAGAAAAAGAAAGTCAAACTTAGCTCTTGGGCGACACTAAACGATTAAAATGTTCTGTACGTAAATTTTACTATAAAGATGAAAGAAGGACAACAGGTAAATATAAAATTCTGGCAACTGTGCTAACTTACTTTTAAACGAAAACTTTTTTGACATTTTTTATCATAAGTTTATTAAAAAAAAACTGTTTTTTAAGCTTTTATGAATTTTAGATTATAGAATTAAACTTTAGTTAGTACAGAAAAAATACAAATAGTAAATAGATACTAAATTTTAAGTAAATATTATTCTGATTTTTTTGTCTGCTTGATTTTTTGAAAAGTTGCTTTTCTCTCTCTTTCAGTCTTTTGTAGACATAATGTACCCGTTTATCGCGGTCACTAAAAAGCTCCAAATGTAGTATCTTCAAGCTTTTCAAAACTACAAAACAAAAATTCTGAGCCTATTTTTTACTTACTTTATTATTTTTTAAACATATGCAAAATTCGTGTTAATTCCTTCTAGCATATTGCAAAACTACAAAGTACAAACTTTTCGTTTTTCCTGACTTTGTGTCAACCCTTGAATAAAGATCTTTTAGTAATAGCATATTTTTAGTAAAAAATGTTTTTAAGTAGTACATTACATCTTTTATTGACTTTAAATTTAATTAACTAAGTTGTAATAAGTTGAAAGTAGAATCCAAATTCAAAAACATACTTTTTAAAACTTCAAATTTATTTGATAATCTGATATTTGTTTTTTTTTTAATAGTCTTATAAGTGGTTAAAATATTTGCAAATTGTTATATTATAAAGTTTAAACTATTTAAGATTATAATTTTACCTTTTAACGTAGAGTTCAATATATAGTTTATGTGTGTATAATGTTAGACACTACTATATAATGTTGTTTTTGGTACATTTGTTTAGAAAAATGTGTAGTGTAGTAAATTTTAATAGTCTCATTTTTTATAGAGTTTTTGTTTTAGAGTTTAAGTTTTGACTGTAAATTTGTTTTTTTAATTTTTAGCTCATTATAGTTTTGACAAAAGTCTGGTATGCAACTTGATGTCCGAGAGGTCTTTTTCTGTATCAAGGTCCTTGAATCAAAAAAAAATACTGATCAGTTTTTTGTTTTTGTTCATTAAACCACTAATAATGTACAATTGAATATCTAGTTGCAAGAAACTTGAAATAAACTGTTTATTGAAAACAAAAAAATTGCGCTTAAAATGTTCGCCTAACTGTACCTGGTGTACGAAAACTTTTTGGTTTCCGAGTCATACACAACAAGTACAATTTAATGTCTTGTAAATGACTAATAAGAAGTAATTGAAAACTTCACTTTTTTCAACTTTTTTTGTTTATATGATGACCACAATTTTTCTATTTTGCAACATTCAACTCAAAATGTTTTTAAAACCGTCATGTTGACCCATTAGGTCGTTAGGCCACACAAATTGTTCTTAAACATATTAATTTTTTTACAAAAGTAAATGTATAATGTGCGGTTTCTGCTTAAAAAAACTAGTATCAAAAGCTGTATACTCTTTAGTAAAATAAGACTTAATTATCTTCATTTAAAAAAGAAAGTAGTCAGTTGGTTTGTTAGTCTTACAAGTTATCGTATTCTAATTTTTCCTTGTGATAGTTTTCGTAAAACTAAATTTATTCTGGAAAAATTTCTTTGGACAAAATACAAAAATAAGTAAAGTACTAGGTCTTTTTTCTCGATCTATTTTACACTCAGTTTTGAAAAAACAACAAGAAATGTTAAATCTTTGAGTGTGACCATTACTAGATAAGTCAAAAATACTAATAACTTTTTATCATTTTAAAATATTTATAATATTTCTTTGGGACAATCAAAATATTTGATTGCACAAAAGGAAACGTCTACGCACCAAATCATTTTAAACCATAAACTAACTTGTTACGTCATAATAATATATTTTTAGCTGCACAAAATAAACTAGAAATAAAACTTGGTTAGTAGGCAGTTAATACTTAATAATTCTACAACAAAACTTCAAAAACAAATTTAAGCAAAAAAAAAGAAGCTTACGAATAATTTGCATTGTAAATAAATCATAATTCATGCGGGAGATTTTTTTATTTGTAGTCTTCAGAAGGTGTTTAAAAAAACAAAAAACTGTAGGACTAGTTTGTTTTACTAAACTTAAGGACTTTTACTAAATGTTTCGGTATTAGCAGCCACTAAAACCATACTACTTAGAAACTTGTAAAATGTCAACAATAAAGGCTTTATTTTATAAATGAAAGCAAATTTAACTAAATTAAAACTCTGAATTTATGTAAAAAGGTGTCTAAATGCTGAGTGGTAGATAAAGTTTAATAAGTTTAAAAGATTTTTAAGTTACAATAATTTTATTTTGAAATACTTTCGTTACTAGTAAATTTTTCTATGCATTTATTAAAAACACTGGTTTTACACCAAGGTTATTTTATTTCTACAAACTAAAAATATACTTCAGTTGTACTTTTATTCTAATTTGAGAGCTATAAAATAACTTTTAAGTTGGATGAATAAACATTTTACTTTATATTCGTTGATTTATGAAATTACACGATACCGATTTTAATTAGAAATAAACTTCAACTAAAAAGAAAAAAATTCTTCATAAATTATAAAAAACTTAGTTCATGAAGTAAACAGAGTTTCAGTATTGATTATTAAAATTTTTTAGCAACAGAAGTGTTAATCAGCTATCATGTATACACTTTGCTTTAGTTTGTCAGTTTTTTATCTTAGTTCAAACAATCAATGAAATTATTAACTAAATATTTCATCTAAATCAGGGTTTCCCTTGGGGCCATTAAATTATAAATTCATAAGCAGCAAAGGAAGGCCATGAGTAGTAAAGAGGTCACAGGGAGGTTATATTTTGAAACTTCTACTAGATATTCTGGAGTTGGTGGTGAAGAGCAAAAAATAAATAAGATTTTATGTTTATTTAAGGGTAGTTTTTTGAGAAGTCTTGTCGGAGGGGGCCATAGCTTATTTTACTCTTTTAAAGTGGCGCCTTGTTCAAAATCCACATTTCTGTTTACAACTGTAATAAACTTTAGCTTACTGAGGAGTTAAAATTTTATATGATTTAAAAAATGGGAAAAAAAAAAAGATAAACTTGAAGTTTTTTTTAAGTATGTTTAAATTTAGTCTCTACTATCAGCTTATTAAAAATTAGCAAAAAAAAAGATAAATTAAAGCTATAAAATATAAAAATAAATAAAACAACGATAAATATATAAAATAAAGCTGCAATATTCAAAGAAAAAAGTAAAATATAACTGTATCCAGATTTTTTTTCTAAAACTAGAAAAAAAGTATAAAATAAATATATCCCTTTAATCTAAACTATCAGTTTTTACAATCTTTAATATGTGTCTAAATATATAAGTTTAAATATACCAAAACAATAATGTAAAAAACCACAAAAATACACTTAAAATGGTAAATATGTTTGTTTTTTTATTTGAAAAAAATGTAACAAAATAATTAAGATAAAAAACACTAATAATTTTAAAATAAGTCAACCTATTACTAGCTTTAAATTATATAAGTAATTTCAACTCATGATTTAGATATTTAACTTTCTTTGTTTTTAAGCAAAAATATATTTAGAGACTAAATATTTTATTTACACAGATAAAATTGGACTATAAAGTTGTTTACTAATACACTTACAAACTAAAAGCAGAAAAAAATATACATATATATTACATCTTTGTACAAACTAGACTAGGGGTGGGCAACGTACGACCCGCGGGCCGGATCCGGCCCGAAAGCAAAGTGACAGGCCCGCGAAAGGTCGGTATAACAAAGTTTTTATAAAACTTTGCAGCATATTTTGACAAATCAAAACTTTAAGAATTTGACTTTAAAAACATACTAAAAAATAACTTTGTAAATTAATGTGTATTAATAAATATACAATTTTGTCCTAATGTTTTGTGTTGTTCTAACTTAGTTGGAATATCGTTTTGTCAAATTACCCACAGCAAAGTTTTTAAGTACGATATTTTACATACGTACCTTTGTCAATTACAATGTCAAATATACTTATAGACATTGTTTTAACACCTGACGTGTCTCAGTATATATCTTATGTTGTCAGACTTAAGAACAATTTGTGAATTTTAAGAATTCAAAAAGTGATCCACTGCATCAATATAACTAGATTCCGGCCGGATCCGAAACAACATATTTCAATTAGAATCCGACCGGATCTGGATCTCGACTTAAAACTAGCATGTAGTCGGATTCGATCTAAAAAATCATTATTCGACTGGATCCGGACACTGAATCCGGTGAATAACTAATTCAAAATGCTCCGATTCGCAAAAGACTAAATATTTCCGGATCCCGCCCGTTGATTGAAAAACGTTGCCCACCCCTAAACTAGACTGAACGATTGCTATTGAAACCCAGTTAATATACTCAAAAAATATATAAATACCTACTCAGATGAAAAATGAATACTAATCTTATGTTTATAATTAAAAAAAAAACAATAAAAATATAAGTTTCTGGTCATCTTATGTAAACTCTATTGAATTAGTTGATTATTTAATAGTTTATCCTTTAGTTCAACTTGGAACCTATCAAGATGGCTTTAGTCTTTTAACTTAAATTATAGATTAGTAGTTAATAGTAGACACAATAATTACAGTCATAATGTTAGTTTAAATATATATCAACTTATAGTATTTGGTAAGGCAACTTGTTTTCTATAAGTAATCGAATATAATTAGCGTCGTAATACAAAGTTTTGAACTTTTAAGCTGTAAGTTAATTGTATTTATTGAAATATAAAACTTTTTCCTTAACAGCTTAAACATACAATGAAGTTTATGTTTACGTGTATATGTGCAATACGTATGTAAAGTCTCAACCGTTTGAAAACAAAAACAACAGATTAAGATATCTTTCGTATTATTTAAACATTTTACTCCTACTGAAAATTACTTGCTTATAGAGAAATATAATAAAAACTTTTTTAGTTTGTATATTTTCAAATGAGAAATATAATTTCTAATTAAAAAAAAAAGTGTTAAAGTATGTAGAAAACACTGTAATTTAAATTTGTAGGTTTTTATTCATATATTTAAATATAAATAGTAACAAAATTTCTTTGTATCTAAGTAAACAAACTATCTTTCAATTTAGTACATTGCTGTAACAATGACAACTATAAATAACAATTTAAAATAAAAATCTTCTAAAACAGAACTTATTAATGAAAACTTTGTAAATTATTTTATAATATTTTGAGCTGTTGTTTGAAGACATTGTTTAGATTGTTTTTTACTAATTTTATTTTTTGTCCACCATTGTTCTACAAAATCTAAGTTACTAACTAGTCTTTCTAAATGTTGTACTTTGTAGGCTTCTTCTTTTCTTTTTTTTTTGATATCTGATCTTTATGAAAACTTTTATAATGATTAGCTAAAGCAAAATGTTCCTTATGTTCATGGTTTTATTTGATTATATTATGTTTCCATTTGTTTCTGTGTATGTTCCATCGTTTATTAAAACCATTTATTTTTTGACCAATATAATTATTTGCATATAATACATTTTGCAGCATATGTCCCTTAATCTTTGCAATTTAATTTTTGTTTTATTTTTATACTTTTTATTTTTTCAATTTTATTTACCATATTATTTTATAACTCCCAAGTTTTACAGTTTATATAAGATTCTTTCTTTTTTTTTTTTTAGAAATCTGTTTTTCTAAATTAGTACATAGTTGTTTTTTGATTTATTTTTCTGTTTATACCTTGAATAATATCATTATATTTAGTTTGAAAAGCCTTTTATTTTTGTTTATAATTTTTCATTAATGTTGAGCATTTAAAATATACATTATTTATTACAGCTTTTATTTTAGACAACATTAGCCAAGTTATTACTTTATTAATTTATTACTTTTGAGGAAAACAATTACTAAGTTTTACCGCAGAGCGGATTTTCAAACTGTAGATCCTTGGTAAAATAATAATTATAAAAATGACAAATTAATTAATTTTTTTTTGAATTTTGTTTTTTGTTGGCAAAATTAAAATTAAAAAAAATCATTTAGAACTATATTAACGTTAAAAAACCTTTAATGTGATAATTATCAAATTATAATCTATATACAAAACAATTAAACTAGGGTATATAGTGAGATATTAAAATCTAAAGGATTTAAAAAACAAAACTTTATAAAGTTATAAACTATAGTGCTGTAAATTAATATTAAACGCAGTGTTCCTATGGTTAATTAGTAATGTAATAGTGTTTAAAATAAAACCAGGGGGTAAACACTAAAAAAAAATTGAAATCATTTTTGTTGCTACTATTAACTCAGCTATATTATGATAGAGTCTTGTTGAAACATTAAGGTGTTTCCCTTAGTATTTGCTGAATAAGCAAACTAAAAAAAAATATAAGTTTTATACTTTTAGCTATTAAACTTTTTTTTTGCTAAAGTTTTAATATGTTTGGGTTATGTTGGTTAGGGATAGTGGTACAAACAAAAATAATAATAAAACAGTTTAAAAAAATCTTGCTAAGTCAGCAAAAATTAGGGAAAACCCTAACGTTTCAATCGGACCCAAAACAAAATGAAACTTATTTACTTTAACTAGTTTCATTAAATAACCTTGAGTTCAAGTAGAATAACTTTAATGGAAAAAGTTAAAAATGTTGTAACCGTAAAAAAGATTTAAAGTAACAAAGCTTAATTACACAGTTTAACAAAGAAATAAATAAGCATGTGAGAAAAGATATTAAAATTTTTTTTTAAAAACGTCATTCATGAGTGTTAACTTGTTATAATTTCCAAAATGATCTGATGAATAAAAATTACTTAATATACTTTTAGGCTGTCTTTTAAACTGTCTAATTTCTCAGCTATGATTATAAAATTTTGGTCAATTGCGCTTTGAAGAAAAATGTTAATTTAATTTTTAAATTAAGTAGAGTTTAAAAAGAACAAATGCTTCATCTTTTCAATTTCTAATTGTAAAATTATAATTTTGAATTAAAGTTTTGGTAAAACTGTGCGTGCGTACTTATAACAAAAATGCGTACATAAACAAGGTTTACACAAAAAAAAGTTACTGTATTTGTCGTTTTATTTATCATTGACTTAAAAGTATGTCCACTTTTTATCTAGTATAATTATTTTTTGATAAATTAACTTTATTTGTATATTTTCAATAAAAGTAGCAATAAAAACGAAACTGATAGTAATTATTAACATTATTTAATGTCTCATTAAAAATAAATATTGCAAAGTTAAGTGATTATATATGCTAAAAAACATCACACATTAAAAAAACTTTTAGTTCTATTGCTTAAATTTTAAAGAAAATAGTCTAACAGATAATAGTTTTGTGACTATTAATACTGCAGTAATATACTATTACATATGTAATACGATTTTCTACTGTTTAGTATAACTATTTCAATTGAAAGTTTAAATAAGCTACAAAATTTAAAGCAACAAAACTTGTATATGCTTATAAAATCATAAATTGAATACTAAAGTAAAAAATTACTTGATGTTAGTAATTTGCAAATTAAAATATTTTTTTCTATGTTGATTTTTAACTGTTGAAAATTAAAATAAACAGTATATTCAAAACAATTAGTTAACTATTTTTTGCAACTAAAAGCATTAGTATTGCTATTATTTCATATTTAGTAACAAAAAATAAGAAAAGCACTTTGTCAAATTAATTGTTTGAGTTATTCTAAAAATCAAATATTTTTGATTCACAATAGTTTATTAACGATAAAAAAAGCTAAAAATTTTTGGTCCTAGAAATAACAACGGTCCTGTGCACAAAGAACCTCACGAAAGTTACTTTGATAGTGAAACAGTCGAGATTAATTCTTGATATTTTTGTTATAACAAACTTAATCAACCTTTTCACACTGTGAAAAGCTGTTTGAAAAATTTTGCTTTATAAGCTTTAAATATTTTTCTAAAAAAATCAATTAACTTACAAAAATAATGCAAAGTAAGTCTTAAGTTCGCGTAATACACTCCTAATGAATAAATAAAAATCAAATTTAATGTTTCTACGTTATAAAAACTACGTGTAGAGAAATTATCACAAAGAATATTCCAAACTTATAAATTTCTTCATTTCACTTATAGTAATCGCAAAACATAAAAGGTAATATTTAGAAAAAAATCAAAAATAAAAATAAAAATATTGAATACTCAGTTCATTCATAATACTCGCAAATAAAAGGATATCCTTCAGTAGTTACGTACGTATACCAAGTAGCTAATAGTCCGTTCTGGTTTACCATCAACACATACCTGAAATTAGTTTAAAAAAGATTTGAACATCAAGTTTAATGAAAAATTAAATCTAAAATTAAAGCTATACAGGTTGTTTTGAATTTTTAAAAGGTTTTGTTTTATAAGTATACATTAAGAAAAACTAACTTGTTTATCTGTATAATTCTCATACTACTCATAACAAAGAATAGTCGCTGTAAACTAAGTATTATAAATGTCATGCCACTAGTGATGACATAAAAAAAAAGAAAAAAATTGATAGATTAAAAAAACGTTTATATATAACCACTGAGCTAAAAAAAAATGCGTTTTTATATTTAAGAAAAAAGATAATTTTGTTCCATAACAACGTTATAAGTTTTACATTACACAAAACTCGGAGAGAACGTGCGTGCTTACTTTTTGACTTTAAAACTCTGTAAAAAAGAATATATCAGTTTTAGATGGTTTTATGACGTAACCATACTCACCTGTTGCTGATGGGGTGCGCATAATGCCATCCTTTTAGAGTGAGGGATTCACCCAAAACTTTGTTGTTTTTCGAATACCTCCAAGGATCCGCGGAGCTGCCCCTTCTGATGCCGACTTGGTAGAAGTTGTTGCTCAAACTCGGTAAATTTTGAATTTTTCGGCTGCGTGAAAAAAAACTTATACGTTGATAAAGTGTTAGCAACAATTTGTGCAGTACTTTTTCGCTATTAAACTGACGTGTGGTTTTTCTGTGTTAACAAGTTAACACGCTTCAACGGAATTGTGTAAAGAAATATAAATACTGCGAGGAAAGAATAGAAGGTAAAGTAGGTGAATATGTGTATTTACTAAAGATAAGCATAAATAGTATAGAAAAAGAGTTAACATTATATACAATATATGTTGTATAATCCGACTGTTATAAATTACAAAAAAAGTTCTAAATAATTATATTATAAATCTAATTAATAAATTTTAATTTAAGTACTACGAAATGCTATACACTTATCATTTAATTACGTTTCAAGGTATTTAAAGCTATATATATAAAGTTAGGAGTGAAACAAAACTACACAATGTAAATAATGATGAAATCTAGATTGAAAAAAGTTAAGTAGAATTAGTGAAGTAGAAAATAAAAATCAACTATTTACTACAAGATCCCAAAAACTGTGTTAACTTGTTTAACACACAAAAACATATGTTAGTTCAATGAACAAAATGTACTATGAAATTTGTTTTTATTATATATTTCAGCGAGCTTGCTTTGCTAGAATCTTTATTAAGAAACAATTAGTTTGGAAATTTATAATTTTTTTTTGTGTTTTAATAAAATAAAATATTTTTGAGTAAAGTGAGTTGTTTGACAGTGGATAAAAAATTCTTTAAAACCTAATTTTAGTTTTTGATGTTTTGAAAAGTGTTTGAGTTTAAATGATTTTGTTTAATCCAACATATTTATTATAAAACAATTGACAGTTAATGACCACAAATGTCACTTAACTTTATGACAGTACGTGTTTTAATCAAAATTTTTATTACTATAGATTATAAATTATCTAATTTAACAAATTTATTCTTTTAAGTCTTTAAATATTTTAAATATAATTTTTCTTTAATTCATACTTTACCTCCTTGAACTTTGTTCCTTCCAAAATTCCAACGACTCACTTTGCCACAGATCTCCTTCTGTAAAAATTTTTGAGTAAAAAAAATTAAAAATTATTTCATATTAAATGCTTTTATATATTACTTTTATCTGGATATCTTGCTTTACAGTAGTTTTTCGCTTCAAGAAAACCTTTGTTTTTATTCACAACGACAAGCTTTTGCACTGTTTTTATTTGATTAATTATTTTACTATTGTTTTTTATTTTATTAATTTAAATTTTAGTTTAACTAATTCATTTAAAATTTAAACTATCTACAAACGATTTAATGTTGGTATGATTTTTTTTTTGGTTCACAACCACCATTTTTTCTGTGTTTATCAAGTTTTAACTTATTTGATTTTGCTTACAGCAACCAGTTTTTGCTTTGTTTACGTTTCAATTGTTAACTGTTTATTCTTAATTTTTTACACGGTAATGGACTAAAAAAAAATTTATTTTTTTCTATTTATTTCATTGATGAACATACAATACATATTTGTAATTTATAAAGCAATGTTGATGTTAAAAAATGTAGACCCTAACTTTGTTTATTTCTTTTTTTAAGCAAAAGCAAAGAATTTTCGACAAAAAGTATAAATTACTATAAAGGCATATTAAAACAAATTTAAGTCAAAAACTAATTGAACTTATTATTTATATGTTTAGTTGCATTTTTTAACCGACCAAGAACTCTTTGAGTTGTAAGTAAAGTTGTTGGTGCTGCAGTTGTTGTTTCTGTTAGTTTAATAATTTATAGTTTTATATGAAACTATTTAAATATATTATATAATTACTAATGTGTTTTGACTACTTAAAAAGGTTAGTTAATGAGTGTATCATTGTAAAGATTTTAATTTGTTAAGTACTAAACATCTTTACAGTTTAACAACATTTTTTACTACTAGCATATAATCTATGTTGTGAAAATTGTACAAAAGATAAACTGATAAAGGTACTATTAATTTTTCATAACGAAACAGCACAATTATAAGAAAAGAGCGTTTTTAAAAGTTACTAACGCAAAGGCACGCACTTAGGCGGTATAAGCTGCCACATTGAAAACTGGAATCCTGTGTCAACACATTTGTTGAAGCGCAAGCAACTATCGTCCAATTGGTATCCATTTTCGCAGGAATACTCGCAACTGCTGTTGGTTTTATACCCGTCACTGCATTTCACATACCCGTTTGTTATGTTTGCTATTGGTGGGCAATCTGTTGGTTTGTCTGTAAATATTTAGATTATAATTTTATAATAGATATTTTAAAGCGAACTTGTAATACAAGAATTCTTACCTTCTGTTAAATTTCCACTTACAAACGCAAAACAAAAAAATGACATTGACAAATGTGAAAAACTAATAAAAATCATCTGAATGAAAAAATTGTCTCTTAAAATACTGACTTATTCTTTTATAAAAATAAATTCATGAAACTGCTTGAACTATAAAAGTTATTGAACAGAAAACAAATAAACAAACTTCTATTCCAACATAATTTCTGAAATTTTATATGATATCTTATAGTTATAAATCTGTAGTCCTAAAAAAATTATATTTTAAAATAAAAACTCTAAGCTAATATTGTAAAATACTATTATAAAACTTTTTTCAACTAGGAGTTAATAGCACAAACAAATAAATGAATTAAGATAAAGTACAAAATATTAACTTATAGCAGTTAACGTGATTCATAACTTCCTTTTAAATATGAACTTTTATTTCCAGTTTAAAAAAACGTGACTGTTACAAACTCATAAAAATTTTCTCAAACAATTTTGTTATGACGGAATATGATATCATTCTTTTTTAGTATAATTGTCCAAGAGCCTAAAAAAGTGTTTATATGTATATATCTTAAATAAGATTGACTAATGTTCTTAATTAATATTAATCTGAAGTTATGGCGGAGATATCAAAAATAATTGCTCTTTTGTTATATATCACCACTATGCAAGGTTTTTTCCTTTATGCCTCGTTATAGCCAAGTTCGTTCCAAAGGGCTATATCGACTACTTGAGGAAATCATGATGTAGTTAAACTTTTATGAGGTTAATAGCTGTTTATTGTTAGTATAAATTTTACAAACTTTTTACTACTTTGTCATTCGGTTTTGAATCTTTATAAGTTTATCAAACACACTTCAAACTTATTTGTAAATGTTAACAATAATAATTATGTTAGTACGATTGTAAAACTACTATATAAAATTTTAAAAACTAGTTATAAACAAAAAACAACTTTATATAAAAAGTATGCCTACATAATTTTACCCCAGTATGTAGGCACTAGGCAGACATAATAATGATTATTTTAAAAAATTGTAAAAAAAACTAAAACAAAACGCTTTTAATTGTCTTAAAATATTTTATTTATCAAAACGTAGTTAGTTTTAATTTTACTAACTTTGTATTTGTACAATAGTATATATTAATAAAACTAACGATAGTTTATTTATTTAATTTGCTTTTTTTGCATTTTTGTCCTAAATTCTTCCGACATAATAATTTTTTTTTAGTTACCTACCTCCTAACTATAACTTATAGGTTTACTATCATTTCTAACCCGATCATTTCTAACCTACTATTTCTAACTCAATCATTTCTAACACGATCATTTCTAACTCATTCACTTCTAACCTGATAAGTAAAAATTTCTTTACTTAAGATTTATTGATGAGAATATATTATAAAAACATTAACAAAATTATATTAGAATTAAAATTATCTTACTTTGTCTCAAGGAAAACTTCATAGTAATTTATATTTAAGAGTATTAATTATTAAAAATTTCATATTAATTTTAGTTTTAACCTATATAACTTCAACTTATTTTATTAATTTTTACGTTATTATATTTAACAGTTTGCATAAATCAAACTTTTTGTTATTTCGGTTATATAAGATTTACTAAACAATTTTTCAATATTTATAAATTTTGCTTTATTTGACTGCCCAAAGTAAACTGTTAAAACTTTATTAAGTTACATCTTCTTGTTATTTACGTAACCTGAATGTTATAACGCAAGTAAATAAAAAAAAAGTTAAACTATTATAAACAAATTTTCAGATACAAAAATCTTCAAATCTACGCTGTAAGTCTAGTGCAAACTTTGTATAGTTATCATTTAATCAACAATACTTATAGTCCTTCAATTTAAAATTTTAACTTAAAAATTTATGCAAACTATTCTACAACTTGCACTGACCTTTTCAAAAAAAAATACTTTAACAAGCATTAAAGGGATTTTTTATTTTAATTAACAAAAATGTTATAAACAATGTATACAGTAACAAAATAACAACTGATTCGTGTACTTTAACTATTTATAACAACCTGATAATCAACTGTAGTATAAAAAAGTAATTTTGAAAAAGGTCAAATTATGAATCCTGTCACCAACCAAAAGGACATTGACGCTTTAAAGAAGAAACTTTATCATACTTTCTAAAATATTACGGAGTTTACAATTAGCACATCACAGTTGGCTATAACATTAAGTAGTTTATAACTACCACATTACAGTAGTGAGGAGCTATAACTACCACATCACAGTAGTGAGGAGCACACAACTATCACATCACAGTAGTGAGATGCTACAACTATCACATCACAGTAGTTCGGAGATACAACTATCACATCACAGTAGTTAGAAGCTACAACTATCACATCACAGTAGTGAGGAGCTACAATTATCATATCACAGTAGTGAGGAGCTACAATTATCCCATCTGTTCACTACTGTAATGTGATAGTTGTAGACTCCTTAATGCTAAAGCCAACTCTGATATAATAGTTGTTAATTCCGTAATGTTTTGGAAACTATGAAAACGCATATATTTTAAAGCGTCAATGTCCTTTTGCTCGGCGACAGGAGTCAGAGTTTGACTTTAATTTTAATTACTTTTTTTACATTAAAGTTGATTACCAAGTTGTTATTAATAATTGAAATATACAAATTTATGTTATTTTGTTTTATAACAGTTATTTTAATTGAAATACGTTTAGTTTTAACACAATTATTTATTTTTTCTTTATTTTCGAAACTTATAATTTTTTATTTACACTTGTTCTTTATATTTTACAAATCAAAATTTTAATAACTTTTATACAGACAAATAAATACAGTTAGAAATACAGTCTAATAACTAAACTTTTTTAATTAACTTGACACATTTTTAATACTAGTTAACTATTATCTTAAAAGTATACTTGGTACTATTAACAAGCTTTTGCATGTTGTAAAGACATTAAATTTATGAGATACATTTGTTTAGGTAAGACAACTAAAGAAAGTGCTGAGTCTTATATAGAGTTGTGTCAAATGTTGATTTCTTAATTTTTTGAAATTTCAACAAAAAAACATTTAAACTTTGGTTGTTTCATTTAAAGTTTCTCCTCCGTGAGTTATTATGTTACGCCGTCGATTGACCCGAGACGGACGCGAGCTAAGCTTTAACTAATTTTATTGTTTACACTAAAATAATTTTGAAGAGCATGCTACATACCTCATGAACTTAAATCTAATGTAGTCTACGAATATAAGTGCTCTAATGATAAGAGTAACCAATGTACTGGATTTGCTTCGAGAGCACTCGTTGAAAGAGTTAGAATACGTTTAAGAGGTAAAACAGCAGTATCAGACCATATTGTTAGTTCTAACTATTGCAAAAAATCAAAAATAACCGCAATAATTTCGATATTTTATAAGAATTTAGAAATAAACATAATACCTTGATAAGTAGCATTTTTGTATTTTACCGTACTTTATAATTTTTTGTATATAGTTTGGTATGTTGTGTTATTTTATTTGTCGTTTATATTTAATTCTATCACTACTGCGTTGTAATAGTTGTAGTTCCTTACTGTTATGTCGTAATATATGTATTAGTTGTATCTCATAGCTACTGTGATGTGATAGATGTAGCTCATCACTACTGTGATGTAATAATTGTAGATTCTCACTACTGTGATGTGATAGTTGTAGCTTCTAACTACTGTGATGTGATAGTTGTAGCTTCTAACTACTGTGATGTGATAGTTGTAGCTTCTCACTACTGTGATGTGATAGTTGAATCTCTTCACTACTAAGTCAAATTTTTCATAAATACCAACTATAATAATTTTGTTATTACGACAGTAAAATTATTTTATCGAACTTTAAAACAAGATAAATAAAAAACAACTTCTTATAAAAAAGTATACGTACATACAAATATCACAGTGTGTAGGTACTAGACAGACATAATTGTGATTATTTATAAAAATTGTAAAAAAAAAAATAGATTTAAACGCTTTTAATAATCTTTAAACATTTTTTTAATAAAAACGTAGCTAGTTTTAATTTTATAAACTTTTTGTTTACAATTGTATATATTATTAAAACTAATGTTTAGTTATATAATATGCTTTTTTGCATTTTTGTCGTAAATTCTAACCGTTTTAATAAGCTTTTTTCAATACTTACCTCCAAACTGTAATTTACAGGTTTATTTTCATTTTTAACCCGATCTTTTCTAACCTGATCGTTTCTAACTCAATCATTTCTAACAAGATAAGTAAACATTTGTTTACTTATGATTTTTTGATAAGAATAAGTTTTAAAAACATTAACAAAATTATAATATAATAAAAATTTTCTTACTTTGTCTTAAGGAAAACTTCATAGTAGTTTCTATTTAAGAGTATTAACTAAAAAAAATTCGTATAATATTTAGTTTTAACCTATATAACTTCAACTTATTTATTAATTTTTACGTTATTATATTTAACAGTTTAGATAAATTATTATTTTTTGGTTATATAAGATTTACTAAACATTTTTTCAATATTTATAAACTTTAATTTATTTTTGACTGCCCAAGGTAAACTGTTAAAACTCTTTTTAAGTTACATCTTTTTGTCATTTACGAAAGTTGAATGTTTACCGCAAGTAAATAAAAATAGTTAAGTTATTACAGATAGTATTTTCAGATAGAAATATCTTCAAATCTACGCTGTAAGTCTAGTGCAAATTTGTATATTTATTATCTAACCAACACTACTTATAGTCTTTGATTTTTAATTTTAACTACAAATTTTTGCAAACTGTTCTACAACTTGCACAGACCTATTCAGATAAAAAACTTTAGAGGCATTTTTTTAGTTTAATTAATATAAATTTTATAATCAATGTATATAGCAACCAAATAACAATTGGTTCGTGTACTTTATTTATTTATAACAACCTGATAATCAACTGTAGTGCAGATAAGTAATTTAAAAAGGGTCAATTTATGGCTTCTGTCACCAACCAAAAGGACATTGACGCTTTAACAAATAAGCTTTATCATAGTTTCCAAAATATTACGAAGTTTACAATTAGCAAATAACGGTTGGCTATAACATTAAATAGTATATAACTACCACATCACATTAGTGGGGAGCTACAACTATTACATCGCAGTAGTGAGAATCCACAAGTGTCACATCACAGTAGCGAGGAGCTACAATTATCACATCTGTTCACTACTGTGATGTGATAATTTTAGCTCGTTACTACTGTGATGTGATAATTTTAGCTCGTTACTACTGTAATGTGATAGTTGTAGCTCCTCACTACTGTGATGTGATAGTTGTAGTATCTCACTACTGTGATGTGGTAGTTGTGGCTCCTCACTACTGTGATATGATAGTTGGAGTTCCTCACTACTGTGATGTGATAGTTGTAAACTCCTTAATGTTATAACCAACACTGACATAATAGCAGTAAATTTCGTTTTGTGTTGGAAACTATGACAATGGATACATTTTAAAGCGTCAGTGTCCTTTTGCTTGGCGACAGGAGTCAGAGTTTGACTTTAATTTTAATTATTTTTTTTACAATAAAGTTGGTTATTAAATTGTTATCAATAATTTAAATATACAAACAAATGTTATTTTGTTTTAAAGCATTTATTGTAATAAAAATACGTATAGTTTCATGCAACTATTTAGTTTTTTCTTCATTTTCTAAACTTATTATTTACTATTTACATTTATTTTTTGCTTTTTACGAATCAAAACTTTAGTAACTTTTATACAGACAAATAAATACAGTCAGAAACACAGTCTAATAACTAAGCTCATTAATTAACTTGATGCATCTTTAAAAGTAGTTTATTATTATCTTAAAAGTATACTTGGTACTATTAACAAATGTGTGCATGTTGTAAAGGCATCAAACTTAGGAGATACATTTGTTAACGTAAGACAACTAAAGAAAGTGCTAAGTCTTATGTAGAGTTGTGTCAAAATTTCAACGAAAGAACATTTAAAATTTGGTTGTTTTATTCAAAGTTCCTATACTTTTAATACTTTTATAATTTATACTAAAAATATTTTCGAAGAGCATGCTACAAACCTCTTGAATTTTTATCTAATGTAGTCTACAAAAATAAGTGCTTTAATGATAAGAGTAACCAATGTACTGGATTTGCTTCGAGAGCACTGATTGAAAGAGTTAGAAAACGTTTAAGAGGTAAAACAGCAGTATCAGATCATACTATAAGTTCTAACTATTGTAAAAATAGATAAGTAATAACTGTCAATAATTTCGATACTTCATAAGAATGCTGTATCTCATCACTACTGTGATGTGAGAGTTAAAGCTTCTCACTACTGTGATGTAATAGTTGTAGCTTCTAACTACTGTGATAGTTGTGCTTTCTCACTACTGTGATGTGATAGTTGTGGCTTCTCACTACTGTGATGTGATAGTTGTACTTTCTTACTACTGCGATGTGATAGTTGTGGTTTCTCACTACTGTGATGTGATAGTTGTGGCTTCTCACTACTGTGATGTGATAGTTGTGCTTTCTTACTACTGCGATGTGATAGTTGTGGTTTCTCACTACTGTGATGAGATTGTTGTGGTTTCTCAGAAAACTATGATGTGATAGTTGTATCTTATAACTACTGTGATGTGATAGTTGTAGCTATTCACTACTGTGATGTGATGATTGTAGTTCTCATCACTGTGATGTTATAGTTGTAGCTTCTAACTACTGTGATGTGATCGTTGTGGTTTCTCACTACTGTGATATGATAGTTGTAGTTACTAACTACTGTGATGTGATAGTTGTAGCTCCTCACTACTGTGATGTGATAGTTGTAGCCTCTAACTACTGTGATGTGATAGTTGTAGCTCCTCACTACTGTGATGTGATAGTTGTGGTTTCTCACTACTGTGATGTGATAGTTGTAGCTCTTCACTACTGTGATGTGATAGTTGTAGCTCCACACTACTGTGATGTGATAGTTGTAGCTCCTCACCACTGTGATGTGATAGTTGTAGCACCTCACTACGGTGTTGTGATAGTTGTAGCACATCACTACTGTGATTTGATAGTTTTTGATCAAATTTCATTTTGTTAATCTTCTTATTAATTACTTTCACTTAAGTTAACAAAACATCCGAAATGTTGTAACACTTGATTCGTTTTTTTTTACATATTCACTCGACTTAAGTTAGTAGTTTGATTAATATTAACATTTTTGACATTTAATTTATTAAAAAAAAATCTAAAATAACAAAATATCAACATTAAAAAAGCAGTTTTAAAAGAAAATAATGAAATTACCTATTGTTAAACTAATAATAATTACGAGTTATATTTCGTAAAAACTCTATCACAGTTCTTCTTTCTTCCCTTTTGTCATCTATTTTTTTGCGGTTAGTCAAGGCAATAGACTTGTTTTCCTATTTTACAAAAAAAAAACAGCTGTAAGTCTGTTGACTTGGTCATTGGTTCTCATCTGTTCTCTTTTCAATGCTTAAACACAATAAAAAATAGGATCACCACATGATTAAACAGACCAAAATATTCTGTGCCATCCTCCAACCTGATCTTAAGTTCTATGCTCATTGTTTCTAGATCTTTCATACACATTTCAGAACTTAAATGTAAACAAAGGCAGCCCTACGTTTGAGTCAAACCATATTATAACTGTTCCTAAAAGCCTTTGATATAACTAGTAAATTTAAAATATCTTATGAGAGATACAAATTTCAAATGTAGATGTTTACTAAAGCTTGCCATATTTGTCATGGTTGCAATATTAACTGAATTAATATTAAAATCATGGACAAAAACTTCAACTGTAAATGTTTGCTAAAAATTTTCATATTTGCCATTCTTTGACAATAATATTTAAATTGACGTTAAATTATGAAAAACCTAATATCTTACATAAAGTAGCACTAAGAAATTAGTTTTAATTACAAAACAGTAATAATTACAGAAAAATCAAATAAGTTTTGTACTTAAACAGTAAAAAAAAACGTGTTGGTTTATTAAATACAAAATTTATAAAAAAATATAAAAGGTTCTTATACTTTTTCCACTTATTCTATTATTTATGCAAATTAGTAAACATGTACACTTAAAGTTTTTGTTACTGATAAGATAGTTGAAATTTACTTGTTACAATAAGGGAATATTAAGAATGTGTATATTAGGACCCTTGTTGTAAAGGTGTTGATTAAAAAGATATATATAACATAACAAGAATTTTTTTTGAAAAAAAGGCAAATAACCGCTATTAACAAAGCCAAACAACTTCAAGGTGGATTTTCTGTAAAAAAAAGAAAGCAAGAAAATTGCCTTAAATAACTGTTTAAAATATTCTTGTTTATTGAACGATAAAAAAACGCTCAAAAGGTTTGGTCTTAGAACCTGGTGTACAAAAAACCTTTTGGTTATCGAGTCATACACTAGAACAGTTTAACGTCATGCCCAGGACACTAAAAAAATAATTTATGCAAGAAAAAAAAACTGTGGTAGAGTTTTTACGATCTATTGCTCGTAATTATATTTAATTTGACAATGAATAATTTAGTCATTTTATTTTTATAAGTTATGTTTTTAAAGGTTGTTATTTAGTTTGTGCTTTCTTTGTATAACTTTTCTAAAAAAATTATATGCAAAACATAAATTATCAACAAACATTCAGTTATCTTTTAGTGAATACAAACTAAACTTTAATTTCAGAACAAATTTATTACTACAGTTTTATTTTATAATGAGTCCAAATTAAAAAAGTATAAAAACAAACAAGTTTTTCTTAAGCAGTTTGAAATGATCGGGTTAGAAATGATCATGTTAGCAATGATCATGGTAGCAATGATCAGGTTAGATTGGGTTTAAAAGTATCGGGCTAAAAGTGATCGGGTTAAAAATGATCGTGTTAGAAGTGATCGGGTTAGAATCGATTGAGTTAGAATTGATCGAGTTAGAAGTAATTGGATTAGAAGTGATCGGGATAGAAGTGATTGTATTAGAGGTTATAGGGTTTGAAATGATCGGGTTAGAAGTTATAGGATTTTAATTTTCGGGCTATAATTGAACGACTTAGACTAGGTTTGAAATGATCGGATTAAAAATGATCGTGTTAGAAGTGATCAAGTTAGAAACGATCGGGTTAGAATTAATCGGCTCCATATTTACGATATTACTTAACATTTGATAAGTAATTTAGCTTAACATTTAATTTTTCAAGTTGAAGTTTTAGTTGTTGGTAATAAAACGTAAGACATAAATAAAAACATTTTATATGCTCTTTAACTAGTAATGCTGTTATTTTTATATGTAAAAGTTGTTTAGGGAAAATAACTTATTTAATGTTTCAAGTAATTTTTTTCTTGGTTAGAGCAGTTGCCGTTTGTCATCGATTTCACTATTAGTACTTTTTTATTGTCTTTTTGTGTATTACCACTCATAATTAGTTTCGTTTACAATTTGTTATTTGGTCTGAGAAGCTGTTTTTTAGCAAAATTGCGTAACTCAAACAAAGTTAGACAGAAAGAATTATACTTTTGAACTTATTCTAATAGCAAAGTTTACTTATTTATCTAAAATTTAAAATTTAAAAAATCAATTTTATCAAGTTTACACAGTTATAAAATTATTAAGTTAAAAAAGGCTTTGGTTGATAGTCACAATTAACTACTTTATTGATTTTCGTTAACAAATTTTTACATTAAACTTTAAGAAAGAAAGTTAACAATAAAAGAAAAGTCTTTACAGTCAAAATACTGATGGATAAATATAGTTTAGATAATACTAAATTTTGATTGTTTTTATTTATTTATAAGTTTAGATGTTTTATTGTTTTTGGTTTCCGTTTTTTATTGTTAAAAATGTACATATAAACTTTAAAACTTTTAGTAAACATTTAGCTTTTTTGAATCTTTTGTTAATTTAAACGTTACTTTTTATCTGTAAATTATTGAGCACTAGTTATTGTTAATTCGTTTTAAATCGCTTACGTTTAGCACAGCGTGAATAGTTCATTTTTATTTAACTATTATGCGTAAAAAACCGAATAAAGTATAAAATAAAAACTCATTGTTGCAAAATCAATGGTTTTTGTTTGTTTGTAACTTTAAAGTGTAAGAAGACCTTATAAGTTACTCGACCAACTGCTGTGTATCCATTACGTATAAGTTTAACAAAGTTTAATCCAAGGATGCAAAAAAAAAGGGGTTTTTAAAAAACTTTTTGACAGGTATGCAAAAAGATAAGTTATGTTTTGTAGTTTTGACTTAGGGGAAAACAAAAAGTTATAAATTTTTTTAATTTTTATAAAGGAAGTGTGGAATAACTTTTTAACATTTTTTAACACCTTATTTAGTTTTTGAAGAACAGTTATATAGTACACTGTATTTTTACTGCTAAAACGTTTATTTTCTGTTTTTATTTTATCAGAAATGACTAAAACACTATTTTGAACCTATTTTCGATAATATTAGAATTAAAGAGACTAACTATTTTACATAAACTTTGGATGAGCTTTAGCTACAAAATTTTTTAGTTTGTAATCAGTAAGCATTAGTTTTAAAACAAGTTTTTTTTTAATTTTTTTGCATAAGTAAGTACAGCAAATAAGAATTTCGCACCCTTGTTTAACTTTCTACTTTAAACTTTTACTCACCAAATGGCGGGCCAGAAGTCGGTGGCAATCGACGTGTGTTTTGGCTTGAGAATAACTTGTGCGAAATTATTAAAAACGACTTTTTTTTTATATAATAGGTACTTTTATTGTGCTCTTCATTAGATTTTTAGTACTGAGTAGTGAAAGTAATATAAAAGCAATGACGACCAGAAAAAATAACTGCTTCAATTAAGCTTACTCAACAATGTTTTCTTTTTTTTTAAATAAAACAACCGTTTTGTGTACATTTAACTATATTGTTCTCGTATGTGAATTCTCATTTTTGTTGGTCAAATAATAGAGATACACACATAATGTTTTGTATACGTCACAAAGTTATAATATAACTTAAATGCATACAAATTAGTGTTATAGTGTAATGTTATTTATTTGTTTTTAAAAAAACACTGTTATCAATAATAAAACAAATTCTTTTTATTATATGTTTTGGTTTTAAGAAAACAAATAGAGAGATCTCAATTCTCAACAGTTTTTAAGAACTGACGAGGTCTTTGACCGAAACTTAGTTTGTAAAATGAAATTTTGAAATAATAAATTCAAATTCTTTTTATATGATTTGTTTACAGGAAACGTCTTACAACTGGAACGGGTCACTTTTGCACGACGACTCTTTCGCACAAATTACGTACTTAAAAAGTATGCAACCGCGCAAAGTATGCTCCCACATAAAGTACGCTATGCACTCGCCTTAGTTACGCGGTAGTTACGCGTTAATTACGCGTAAAGAAAGTACTAAATCTCAAAATAAACAATACTGAAAGTTTTTATGATGTACTTTACCCCGGTGCATACTTAACGTGTGCTTTATAAGGGTGCGTACTTTGCGCGGGTGCGTACCTTTTAAGTGCGTACTTTGTGTAAGAGTGACGCCGTGCACAAGTGATCACGCGTTCAAAAGAGTCACTTTACAAAAGTGACCTTCTGTGAAAAGTGACGTTGTGCAAAAGTGTCCCCTCGTGCTCAAGTTACGGTTGTGCAAAAGAGTCGCCGTGCTAAATTGTTCTCTAGTGCAAAAGTGACACCCACCCTTCTACAACTGCAGCCAACCGTTTTTAAGCGTATAAATAAATAAAAAGACATAAAGTCAACTCCTTTTGAAATTTGAATATTTAATTTAATATATCATCTTACAGTCTAATGAGATGTGTATCATTCATGTTGACAACATAAACGAAACTTGATCAACTTTAGTGCTTCCTTCATGACTTATACTTCATTATTTTTGTAAAAAAATTTTTATATAATGATCTACAATGATCAAAGATTAACGAACAAGCTTCTTTTATCTTTTAAGTCGTTTTGATTTTTCCAGAGAGACGTTTTAAAAATTAAACTAAAACTTGTCAGTAGGTTGGTTTTTACAAAGTAAATCTATTATATTATACAATACATATAGTTTTCTTCTCCTAAAAGCCTAATTATCTAAATAAAGTTTCACTGCTTTTCCTGTGTGTAACCTATTTAAGTAAGTTTAATATGCTGTTAGACTGACTTCACTAATTTTCTAAATTACTCCTTATATCAGTTTGTTGTTATTTCTAAGTTTTATTTCAATACAAGAGTTTTATCTTGTTAGTTTTATCATACATTGTTTCTTATTTTTGTAAAACTATAAAAAAGTACATTGTTAAGATCTTTTAACTGTTTTTATGTTAATTTAAAAGTTTAATTTTTTAATATCAATAATTTGCTTACTTTTTGTATACAAAATATAAATCATAAAATGCAATAACAACAGGGTTTCCACTTTCTTATAGTCCCTATAAATTAGCAATGTTCTGAAAAATCCCTATAAATCCCTAGAAAAAATTAAAAATTTTGTGAAAATCCTTTTAAAAACCTTTTCTATGCGTGGTGATTAAATTTTGAAAGCCAAAACAGCAGCACCAATAAAAGAAAAATCACATAAAAAAAAAAATCTTTGCAATCTAAGTACAAAACTGTATCTTTATTGCGCCACCTAGCAGATAATTTTTTGTTGTTGATTGTATTAATTACAATATGTCCAAATTTTGCTTATTTAACTAAAATTAGTACTCAAAAACTCCTGAATTTTCAAAGATTTGACATATTTTACTTTATGTACCTTGAAATATGTTTGTAATGTTTAAAATTATTTTTTTTTAATGATTTTCCTATAAGTTTGCTTTGTTTTATGGATTTTGCTATCAGTTTTTTTAAATAATTTTAGTGGGAACCCTTTAACAAGTGAATTCATAGTTTAAACTCATCCAAAAAAGATTTTATTTTTAAATAATTTTTAATTTTAAATTTTTCAGGTATCAAGGGTATTATGCTGAAACCCTTTTTTCTGTTTTAAATATTGACCATTACTATTAGCCATTAAATTTTAAAATTGATGCATAGTTAATAAAATAAAATCATTAAATAATAGTTAAGTTAAAACATATTTTTTTTTTTTACTGTAATATTAGAATTTTTTTTCTGGAGATTATGTTGGTGTCTTATTTACAGGGTTGTCTTAGAAAATTAAAATCCTGTAAAAACCTAAAATTTAACAGTTTAGGCAAAAAAAAAAGAAATTTGAGATATTTAATTTTGAAGATACCCTGAAAAAACTCCAGAGTTTTAAAGGGTTTTTAAATGTAATCTAATGAAATTTAGATTAAATACAAATAATCTGTCAATTCAAATTTTTTTATTTGTATCATATAGAATTTTATTAATTATATAGCTTTTTTTAGGTAGTATAACAGTATATTTTCAATTTTTTACCCTATTTAAGAAAGCTTTCTACCTCGATTTAAATGTTATACTAATGGACAATTACCCTTTACTTTCAAAATCTTGCAAGTAATTAAAAAAAACCTCAAATGTTTTTTCAAAAACCTTTGACAACTTTTTATTCAGTCGTAACAAGTATCTGAATGCTGTAAGAAGCACCAGACTAGACACTATAGATTGGATACCTAGAGTTGTTCTGCATACCTTGTAGGTTTATGTAAAAACTGTTAGCCTATCAAATCCAAACACAGCACTGGCTCAAGGTCAGGGTCTCTAAAAAACTTCAAACTAGTTTTAGTCCAGCATCAATTTCAAAATAATGTTGTGGTCCAACAAAGCTAGATTAAAAGAATAAGTTTGGCTTGATTTAATCTAAAAAAAAAGATCTTACATGATACAGATGAGCCTTTTTCTCTAATCAAAATTCAGCCATAATCAAGTTAAAATCCTTTTTAAAATAAAAATCTTATCAGATTCATTTCTTATCAAGAGTACCTAGATCCAGGGTCTGATAGATAACTAGTAGAAGTCAGTAGAGTTGAATTCATGAATTATAAAAAATATCTTTAAAACTCTTCTGAGTCATTTCTTATATTATTGTCCATTAGTTGTTTTTTTTATACAAAGCTTTTAAGATTTTAGTTGTTTTTTAAGTTTAAGGTGTTTAGTAGAAAATATTAATCAAATTTCTAAGAAAATTGACAACAAAAAAACTTACAATTATAAGTTGTTTTGAAATCTTTTTCAAAATACGTATATCTCACTGACTTATAGTTTAAAAGTTTCATTTTAAGTGAATTAATATTTCAAATAATAATATAATGTTGAACACTTTATACCAGGGTTTCCCAAACTTTTTTGCTAATGGCCCCCTTTAAAGAGTTTGAAAAAGTAATGGCCCCCTTCAACATATAGATTACTCATAAACTACAATAAAATACACATTGAACCTTTTTTTTTTTTGCTCTTCATCTGAAACTCGAGAATATCCAGTATAAGTTTCTAAACTGCCATAAAATACACATAAGACCTTTTTTTTTTTTTTTTTGCTCTTCATCTGCAACTCAAGAATATCTAGTGTAAGTTTCAAGTTTTCAAGTTATGGCCTCATGGCCCCCCCTGTGGCTTCTTTACTGCTCATGGCCCACTTTGGGAAACCCTGCTTTATACCCTTGTGTATAGTTTTGTGCATTGTATTTCAAATAATGTATGTCTTTTATTTGCTGTGCACAGAAAAAAATGTTAGGACTTCAAAAACTTTTGAAATAATTAAATGTTGAACAAAATATTAGTTTGAATAAGATTTTGAGTTTTGTATAAGTTTAAGACACATATTAGTCATTAGTTTACTTACCAATGTTCAAATGTATAAGTTGGCTAACAGTAGATTTAAAAAAAGATATTTTTTTGAAATATAACAACAGCATTTAAAAATTTTCAAAAATTTCTGCTTTCATTTATGTCATAAAAACTCCTATTGAATTCTGCTACTTGTAGCACAGGATAACATTGTTATTTTTAATAAAATAAGTACTTAAAAAATTGTTGCATTTAAAACTACACCACAAAAGATAATTTTATATTAAAAAATAAATATAGTATAATGATTTTAAGTGCAGGATTTTCTTTGAAGACTTACTGTTCACAGTTTTCAAATAGTTTAACAGGCTTGCTACCCACTCTGATCACTTGGTCTAGTATTTAAACTTAAGAAAAACTTGACCAGCTCAAGTTAGTTTAAACAAAAAAAAAAAACTTAGTCTGACTCAGGGTGGTTCAAAGTTTTTTATTTTGCAAAACTCTATACTAAATTTGGTTTTTCCCAAAATCTCATGCTAGGTTTTGAAAATTCTTAGTTTTTAAGTATTTTCTTTTGTTAATTAGTCCTTTTGTTATAACTTTTATTTAAAATTAAAATAACTTGATTAATAATATTTTATTTATTGGCTTGTACAACTGTTTTTATTTAATAAAGTCATGCTGATTTTAACTAGTTTTTGGTCGCTCAGACTGACATTTTTGCATGAAGAGTGGCTTGAAAACAACTTGTTTAAATAATTTTTATTCAAAAAGTTCAGATTTAACAAGTTCTCTTAGTTCTGAAATGTTTAGTTTAGTTTTAGTTTCTGAAAAAAAAAGTCTAGATATAATCAATGTTACTTTTAAAAGTCTTTATCAGTTATGTTGATTTAATTAGTTTTGAATTAAATCATATATTTTAACTTAATCTATAAAAATATTTGCTTACAAATTCTTAGGGTCAATAATTTTTATTTTACTATCTAGTTAAATAATAACTCCTTTACAAGGCCAAGTTTCACAAAATGCTAAGGCTTACTTTTTAGCATTAACGATTGGTTTGAAATTTTAGTCAAAAATGAAAATAAGTATTAGTATCAACTTTAAAACAGCTGGGTGAAACATCATTGTTTATCTTCTTTCTATTGTTGATCTCTTAACATATTTATTTATCTATATTTACAGCTTTTCAACATTAACAAGATTTTGATAGGTAAAATATTGAACATTGAAAACTTAAATAAAATAATATATATATTTCTTCTTATAAATTTAAATTATCACAGTTTATCTCAGTACAGTGTGAAACATTGTAATTTAGTGTTTGTTTTTTCATATCTTGTCTACGCAGGGTATTGAGTTATACTATTTATAAGTTTTTGAGTTAATTAGATGAAAATTTTTCAGATAGTTTAAGGTCCGAGTTTAAAAGAACTAAAGTATATTATTTACTTATTTATCTGTTAAAAAACAATTAACAATTATATCTAAATTAAGTATGCATTAGATTTTTTTGTAAAATAAACTTACATTTAAAGTTGTGATTTAAAAATTATTAATAAATATATACTTTCCTTGATAATCATTAGAAAGTTATGTGCTAAATTGAATTTTTTTTTTTATGTTCTCCATACTACAATATAGAATATATTAACAATTCCTAAAAGAACATTTTTTTAGAAGTAACGGTAGTTAACAAGATTAAATAGTCAATTTAAAATAACCTTTTTTATGTTTACAAATAACTATTAGGTAAAGATTTAAAATCAAGAACCATCAACTATATAATAGTTTTATTATTTATAAATTTTACTGTTTACAAGACACTTTCTTCAGTTGAAACTGTTCTACACACAACAATACTTACACAAGCTCTTATTTAGAAAAAATAGTTCATACTGCAGGCCTAATTATGACACAATATTTTAGTAAATAAAAAAAATGTATGTTAGCCTCTAATAATGGAACTTTATTATTTTTATTATTGTTGCCACAAACTCAGACCTGCTCAAACTAGTTTCAACTTTTTACTAAATTTCAGTCTAATTATTTTAATTATTATTTTTTTCCTATAAAAAATATGTTTTTATTCTGTCCATTTGTAATTATTAGATATTTTTAGGTGTTTAAGCTATGTCAGTAGTATTTTTGAAAGCTTTTAGCTCATTTTATTTTGCAATTTTCTCTTGTTATGACTTGTTTTATTTTTTTTATGGGTTTGTAGTTGTATTTTCTTTTTTAAAGATGGTGAATCAAACTTGTCATAAAAAGTAAGAACTTAGTTACAAGTATTTGTATATCTAAGCATTTGTTTAAATTAATAAAATTATGTCATAAGATTGTTTGTAACTAGTTTCTTGCTTAATTTTAAATGCTGTATATTTATTTAGTTACTACTACTGTCTTGTGATTTTCAATCTTTACAACTTGAATCCTTAAGTTGGACCTAAAAGAGAGCATAACTTGTTTGAAAATGTATCACTACATTAATACTAATTTGTATATAAAAAAACAAAATGTATTTCAAAAAGCAAAATTCATGGTAAAACTTAGTTTGAGTATAGCAATAACAGTAAATTGAGTTTTTTAATCATCTTAAACAGTAGAATTTTGAAATTTTGGTTTTTTATTGGATGCAGTTAGTAAAAAGCAACCATTTTTTTAAAGACATGAAGCTTACTTTAAAAATTACGCTCAACATAAAACACTATTTAATTAAAGTTAATGCAAAATTTAGTTACAGTAATTGTTTTTCAAATTTGAAAAGTTAGTAACTAAACAAAACAGTTTTTTTTCCTTTAATTTACTCTTAAGTTTGATTCTAACCATTTAAGAAATACAGAACACAAGTTTCAAATTCCTATTTTTAAATAAACATTTAGGTAATTAAGGGTATAAAGGGTAAATCTTATTTTCACAACTTGATCTTATTTTGTAGAGTTTTAACTAAGATACAAGTTTATTTTTACATAATTTTAACATTCAAAATAATTTTTGGGAAATGGTTCAAGTTGGAAAGTACAATAAGTCAATAGGTTCCTTATTGGAAGCGAAAACTAAAACAGCCAATAAATAGAAATCACTAAAATCTATTTCCTCCTAAGTTTGAAAATAAATACTTCTAACTTTCAGGGAATGTTCCTTGCAATATTTAGAAAAATATGTTGTAATACTTGAAAAAAAGAATATAAAGCTAAATTTTATAACAATGAAAACAAAAAAATTTATTTAAATTTATGTAATAAAATTATTATTTTTTATTATTATAAAATTTCATACAGAATTTTTTAAATTTTCCAAGGAACTTTGCTGAAAGTTTGAGATAGTTATCTCAAAAAACGTAAGAGGAGATAGATCTTTAGTGAAATAGTCTTTTTTTGCCTTTTTATTTTGCGCAACCTATAAGGAACCTACTGTACTCCTACTGTGCTTAAACCATCCCCAAAATTTTAAGTCTGTAAAAAGCAACTTATAGCTTTGTGAAAACTCTACAAAATAAGATCAAGTTGTGAAAAAAGTGATTTATCCCTTATGCCCATAATAAAATTACAGTTCAAATTTTTATGATATTTATATTTTTTTATGATATGTTTATCTAAAACTGTTCTTGGGTTGAGATAAACTATTGTTTTTGTTTATTTAGATCCACTATTGTTTATATTAATTGATTTATTGTTTTACTATTAGTAGTAACAAATAGGAATCTCCCTAATAATGTTTTTTATTAATATGATATTACCTCATGGTAACTTAGAATAATATGATTAAAGAAAAATTAAACTCATGAAAAATTTAATTTTCCAAATGTAAGCTATTGTAACATTCTCAGTTTTTGTTTTAGTTCATTTAAGCTTTTTCATATCACATGGTTTTCCACTACCACATAGATTCTATGGAAAAACTAATCATTATAAAACAACAGGATAGTATAAAAACAATAAGTTATAAAAACACTAAGGAAGTGGAGGGCCTTTTTAATGTTCAGTTGAATATAAGAATTTTTTAAAGTGTGTTATATGAAAAAAATCCTCAAATATGAATAAAATATACATGTCATAATATATTTCAAATCAAAAGTTTGCAAAACACTGTTATTAAAATTTATTTTTTCAAACTTAAAATTTTTTTAACAAAGTGAGAGTTTTATTATTTTCATTTATACACTATTTGAGTTTTAATAACTTTAGGGTTAAAAAGAGTTGTAATTGAAGATAAGAATATTTTTTTGTAAAAAGTGAAAATATGCCTTATGATTCTTTTTAACATTTTCTCTATTTTTGCTTTGTTTTTTAGTTTTTACTTTATTCAGGTGATGTGTAAGTTAGTAAAGCATTGAACGTGTTTAAATAGTAGTTTATAAACTATTTCACCAAAATTTTCAAATTGATTTGTTACTGTTCTTTTAATTTCTGTCCAGTGTAACATATTGCAGCTGTCATAATGTTTGGTTTTATTTTTTATTCCAGGAAAGCTTTAAGTAAGTCATAAATGTTAAGGCCATAGGGGGGGGTAGACCATGTTTTTTACAAGTTGATCTTATTTTATAGAGTTTTTACTAAGCTTCAAAATGCTTTTTACCGTTTTTAAAAATTCGAATTAGTTTTTGAGATATGACCGGCCAAAGTCGGGCCGCATAACAGGTTCCTTATGGGGAAGGAAAACTAAAACGGCGAAAAAAGACTAATGCATTCAAAATCTATCTCCTCCTTCATTTTTTAAGCAATCTTCTTCAAACTTTCACAGTCTATTCTTTATACAATAACAAAAAAACGTTATTTGTGACTTTAAAAAATTTTAAGTAAAAATACCTTTTTTTTGTAAAAAAAAATTTTTTTTGATGAAAATTCACTTTTTTTTTTAATTTTTGTCATAAAATTACAAAAAAAAAGGTATTTTTACTTGAAATTTTTTAAAGTCACAAATAACGTTTTTTTGTTATTGTATAAAGAATAGACTGTGAAAGTTTGAAGAAGATTGCTTAAAAAATGAAGGAGGAGATAGATTTTGAATGCATTAGTCTTTTTTCGCCGTTTTAGTTTTCCTTCCCCATAAGGAACCTGTTATGCGGCCCGACTTTGGCCGGTCATATCTCAAAAACTAATTCGAATTTTTAAAAACGGTAAAAAGCATCTTGAAGCTTAGTAAAAACTCTATAAAATAAGATCAACTTGTAAAAAACATGGTCTACCCCCCCTATGGCCTTAACAAAACAAGAAGAATAGTTAAAATGAACTTACATTTGAAGTAGTTTGTCTAAAAAATTAACTAATACTACACTACCATTAATGTTTTCATAGTAGATTTTTTTACAACTTGAATTTTGGTTGTCAGGTTGACATTAAAAAATTAAGTTAGTATGTTAAAGCGGAAACTTTTTACTAATATAATTTATCCTAAAAGTTAAAAAATCTTAGTATTATCTATAAAAGTTAATTTCTAGTTTTTACTTCCAATATTTTCATATACAGGCCTATATTTAATGAACTATCATTCAAATTTGTTTGGTCTTCAATTTTTTTAGACTTTTTAGAACAAAACTAAGTTTTACTTAGAGTTTAACAAAAGTTAACTTCTCTAAGTAAACTTTCATAGTTTAGGAGCTATTGGTTTTAATTTTATATATTTTAGAAACCTAAATTAAATATAATATTTTTAAAGTATCTTTTTATAAGGTATTGTTACACACGCATTTGACTTCTAAAAGTATATGTTTATAATCATGGTTTTTGGTTAAAAGTAATTTTTATATATTATTTTTATATATTTATATATTATTCCAAAAGAGTGTTCTTTTTATGTTCTTGGTAATTTTAATATGCCAAATATAGATTGGAGGATTCCTAGCACAGATTTCAATAAACCCCATGAGTGTTTTCTTAATTTTTGTACAGACAATTTTTTAACCCAAGTAATTGAAAATCCAACCCATAAGAATGGTAACATTCTCGATCTCATAATTTGCAATCATTTTAGTCTAGATAGAATCATATCACACTCAACTAATTTTCCATTAACAAACACTTGTGACCATAACTTGCTTTCACTAAAAATTAAAATTGAAAATAAAATAGTACCTATTGCTAAAGAAGTCTCATATGACTATAAAAAAGCAGATTTTGAAAGCATCAATGATTTCCTGTCAAAAATTAATTGGACCTCTTTATTTAAAAATTCAGAAAATCTCCAGCATTTCTACGATCAATTCATTAGCTCAATCCAAATCTCAATCAAACGTTTTGTTCCAATTTATTCTAAAAATAACAAAAGTAAAAAATATCCACCTCATATTAAAAAGTTATTAAAAGAAAAAGCGAATCTATACAAAAAAAATAAGACAAATAAATCACTTTTGATAAAATACAAAAACAAGTCTAAAGAATATCAATTAGCTGTTAAAAAATACAACTTTGAATATGAAAACAAATTCTGCAAAAACCCAAATTTAAAAAAGTTTTATAGCTACGTGAAATCTAAACTTAAGTTAAATAATTCCATACAACTCTTATATGATAATGATAAAAACAAAACAGTAACCTCAGATTTTGAAATAGCAACACTTTTTAACATAAATTTTCAAAAAGTTTTTAAAAAAGACGTGAGTTACCAGTCTTTTAAGCTACCCCAAAAGAATTGTAATTAAATGCAAAAATTTTTCATAACCTATGAAGACATTATAAGTTCAATTAACCACTTAAAAGATAAAATCATAAGAACGCCAGAAAACATTCCACCCTATTATATCAAGCATCTTATCCAATCAATAATTTTTCCACTTTCATTAATATTTAATTGCTCTTTAGAACTATCTGATGTTCCTAAACAATGGAAAACATCTTTTATTATTCCTGTGCACAAGAAAGGTAATATACACGATGCGTTAAATTACAGACCAATATCTCTTACAAGTGGCTTTTCAAGAATTTATGAACATATTGTATAATTCTCAATCACCTCTTTGATAACAAATTATTAACTAACAAACAGTTTGGTTTTGTTCCAAACCGCTCATCAACCATTCAACTGTTAACATGCTTACATTCTTGGTTAGTTCCTTATCTCAAAAATGAATTTACTTAAGTAGTTTATATGGATATTCAAAAAGCCTTTGATTCAGTATCACACAAAAGATAATTAAAAATTTTAAATCAGTATGGGCTACATGAAAGCTTAATTGATTGGTTTGATAACTTTTTAAATAATAGATCACAAAGTGTACTCATCAATAATACACTTTCTGACTCTTTAACAATCTACAGTGGAGTAACACAAGGTGGTGTAGTTGGTCCCCTTCTCTTTTTAATTTATATTAATGATATTTGTTCAAACATTGATATTAAAAGTGAGTTAAGCTTATTTGCAGATGATACCAAAATCTTTAGTCAGTCAAATGCTTCATTACAACTATCTTTAGATAATATTTACATATGGTTAAAAACAAGAAAACTAAACTTAAATCCTAGCAAATGTAAAATTCTAACCATTAACAAAAAAGAATCTTCTCCAACTGACCTCTTAATCAATAACATCAAGTTACCAGAAATTAAAGTTTTTAAAGATTTAGGAATTTATATTTCCAAAGATTTGAAATGGAATGAACATATCAACTATTTATATACGATTGCAAAAACTACATGTTATCAAATATTAAAAAGTTTTAAATCTAATTCTGCTTCAATTCTGACAAAACTATTTAAAACATACGTTCGCCCTAAACTTGAGTTTAGTACCCAAATTTGGTCACCCCATTTTAAAAAGGATATTAACAAAATTGAATCTGTGCAAAGGAGTTTTACCCGTCATATTTGTAGTCGTTGCAACATATCTTACACGTCATATAATGATAGAATGATTAAATTTGGCTTGAAATCACTGGAATATAGAAGATGGGAATTTGATTTATCTCTTTACAAAACTATCAATGGCAAATATAAAAGTTTTTTTAACCAGTTTTTTAATTTTTCCCAAAATAAATATCAACTAAGAGTAGTTATTTTAAAATAAAATGTAAACATGAATTTAAAAACAGTCAGTGGCAAGGCGCATTTTTTCACAGAGCAAAAGCTATGTGGAACAGACTACCTCAGGATATAGTATCTTGTGAGAGGGTAGAACAATTTTGTTTAAAGCTAAAAAGATTTGATTTAAATACGATAAATACCAGTAAAATTCACTAATTTTCCACTGTAAACAAAAAAAAAAAAATTCGTTTCCCTACGCCTCCCCCCTACAAACTATTAGTTTACTTATATATTTTGTAGTTATGAATTTTGTTTTATAAGCCATGATTTTAGACAAACTTCTTTACTGTGTGTACTAAGTAATATATAAGTTTGAATTTTTTGAATTGAATTTTCAATTTAGTTCATTTGTTTATCATATTGTGTTTAACTTTGTGTTTTCATTTAAATTATGTTTGTATATATATATATAATTTATCTTAAAGTTTTGAATATAAGTTTATTTTCTTTTTCTCTTTTTGTGTGTCCTGTTTAAGTGGCTCAGGTTTTGATGCCTGAGTCCAACATTGCACAATAAACAATATAATAATAATAATAATTAAACTTGAATTGTTTTGTAACTAAAATTGTGGAGGTCATTAGCTTTCGAAGGACACAATTATTACAGTTGAAATAAAAGAGCTGAGATAATACATGTTATTTCAAATTTAAAATAAATCTTTAAATTCAAGTATTAGGTGTCTGGTGTTATATGGCCTATGAAAACTTCAAAAATATGTTTTATTTCAACTTAACTCAATGGAAGTTAAACTAGTTTGTCCTAGTTAATTAAAGTGTAGCTGTTATCTTGTTTTTAAAACAAATTAGTTGAAGTAAGATTACAGTGTTCAAAACTTGTTTAAAATAATAAATCAAATTGTTAAAACAAACCAAAATAATTATTTTATCAGTTGTTAACATATCATTCGTTTGAATTTATTAAAACTTAGTCATTACAACTTAATTTAAACTTTTAAAATATCTGTCTAAGTTTTAAACGCCTGTTCAATTTTTGATAACAGTAGTAATAACAGTGTTGTATTAGTAAAAGTAGTAGATAGCAGTAGTTTATGTGCATTAACTTTTCAAAAGTTTTTTGTATTTTATTTTCTAACAAATTGTGTAACCTGATTAATCCTCTTACTCAATGGGACAAAAAATTATTCAATATTCACTCATACCGATTTAAACATCAATTACAGCAAAAGCGTATTTTTCTGCCACATTTTATTGTTTATATATACTGTTACTGGGTAAAAGTAGATAGATTTAACTGTTTTAGTTATTCTTATACTAGTTAAACAAAAATTTTAAGTTTATAATTGTATTTTCAGTCTTGTTGTTCAGTGTATTATTGTTATACAGGTTTTAATATGTCATATAGTAGACAAGAACGCAGTTATTCTGGTCAGAGGTGGAAAGATTCTTACCATACAAGCTACAACAACCGAAATGACTCCAGGAGAGATTCTTATTCAGACAGGTCCAATGATTACTACAATTCTTCATTCAACAGGAACAGCGGACAAAAACAGTGGCAAAAAGGAAGTGCTGGAGGTAACTATGGCAACAAGGAGGTGGTTTCACCCCCAGATGAAACCTTTTGGTACAGTTTTCCGCCAGTGGTTAAAAACTTTTACACAGAGTCGAGTGTGACTGCTGTCAGAACCCAGTTTGAGATTAAAAAGTTCTTGGACGCAAACACCATCACAATTACTGGGGGACACAAGAAAAATCCCATCTTGAATTTCAACGAAGCCCATTTTCCCTGCCACATCCAAAACAAGCTCATGTCCTTGGGTTTTGAAAAACCAACATCGATTCAGTCAATTTGCTGGCCTTACGCACAGAGTGGCAACGATCTCATTGGCATTGCCAAGACTGGCTCGGGAAAAACTTTGGGATTTTTGCTGCCGGCCCTTGTACATGTTGAGATGCTAATTGGTCAGTCAAACAGGTACGACCCAATTGCTGTCATGATGCTTCCCACCAGAGAGCTCGCCCAGCAAGTGTCAGAAGTGGTGCAGAACTTCACCGAAAACTCCAACATCAAGTTCACTTGCGTTTATGGCGGAGAATCTCGCTGGCATCAGATAGGCAGGTTGGAGAAGGGCTGTGACGTTTTGATTGCAACTCCCGGCCGCCTCATTGACTTTCTGGAAAGCGGCAAGGTCAAGCTGACTGCCTGCACCTACTTGGTTTTGGACGAGGCTGACAGAATGCTGGACATGGGTTTCGAGCCACAGATCAGAAAAATTTTGAGGTACATTCGACCTGACAGGCAGACCCTAATGTGGAGTGCGACTTGGCCCTTGAAAATCCGCAAATTGGCTAGCGACTTCCTCAGAGACCCGGTTCACTTTCAGGTGGGTTCGAATGAAATTTCAGCCAACCACAACATCAAGCAGCACGTTTGGGTGTGCAAGGAAAACGAGAAATACGGGAAGCTGCTCGAGTTGATGAAGGACATCATGAAGACGGGCGACAACAAGACCATCGTTTTCATTGAGACCAAGCGCAAGTGCCAGCAAGTGGCCGACGATCTGTACTACGACCGATTCAACGTTTCCTGCATCCACGGCGGCAAGAGTCAGGAGGAGCGCACCTACGCCATCAAGAGTTTTAGAGAAGGGGAAACACCGGTTTTGGTAGCCACCGACGTCGCGTCCCGAGGGCTGGACGTTCACGACGTGCGCTACGTTATAAATTACGATTTTCCCGGAAATCTCGAGAGTTACGTGCAGAGAATCGGTCGAACGGCCAGAGCCGGTCAAAAGGGAACCTCACATTCATTTTTTATGAGAAAAGACGGAAAAAACGCTACCCAGCTGATAAAAGTTTTGAAGGAGGCCAAGCAAAATGTGAACCCGGAGCTTTACGAGTTCGAGAACAACTTGGAAAGTCACAAGCCTTCAGCTGCCAATCATCAAAAAAGGTCTTACTCGCAATCGTCGTATTCTCACAATCCTTGCACGATGAGCAGCAGCAACGGCGACATGTGGATCATGACAGCCGACGGTCCGCAGTTGAAGCAACAGTAGATTTTCGTTGCAGTTTGGTATTTTTTTTTAAATTTTTGGGAAACCTCGTTTTGGTCGTTGATTTGGTTTTAATTTCGGGACATTTAGTCTACAGTGTACTCCCTGACTTGTAGTTGAACGCTTACAAAAAATCCTCAACGTTTAGGAGATTGATTTAGTTTTGATTTGCATGTTTTAAAGCTTTTTACGGCTAGGCTAAAAGAAAAGTTGATATTTAAAAACTGTCATCTACAATTTATTTTGTCAGGTCAGCATGATTTTTCATTTTGAATTCGTTTTTACCAATCTGTTGAATTGTTTTAATTATGTTATTTGCCAATTTTTTTCTAATTAAGTTTTTTCAGTTACAATCATGATATGTCAGTTAATGACCTACTGTTTAAACAACAAATGTAAAACTCGAAATCAATTTAAATAAATTATTTTTTTGTATCAGAAATTATTATGCTGCGTCAGATGACCTTTTATTTGTATAAGCTCGTTTTATATGTTTTCTATTAAATTAGTCTTTCAGAAAAATTAGTATATTTAATTAAAAGATAGTAAAAAATAATTGTAGTTACAAAAGTAATAAAAAAGCTACTATACTATACATATATATAGCACCAATGAAATTAAAGATTCTAGTTTTGCAAATAGTTGACGCAACTTCTTAAGTTAGCAGTGGTTTAATTATATGCTTTTCCAAAACATTTGAGCAGCTCCTTTCAATTAACTTTTCAAGTAATTTAACTTCAGCTTAAATTTTAGACCACCTTCTTTAAACGATTTACTTCCACCCATCAAACTCGAATTTATTGAAAAGGTCTTTAAATACGTAGAATTCATTTGAATAAAAAAAAAATATTAACTATCTTTTTTAGGTCGTTTAAATTAAAGTTTTACTATTTTGTTATTAAAATTGCAAAACGAATAATTTGAAATAAAGTCACTTCAGTTGAAATAAAAGTGTAAAAATATTTATAAATTAGTAATAGATATGCATTAAAAGTACGAAAAAAACTAACAAATCTGCTAATCAATAGTATCCATTTACAGGTCCTAAAGCGCTCGCTGTCATAAGCTAGAATTTTATATTTATAAATTATGATCATATTTATATTTTATATTTATAAGAGTTGTAGTAGCTTAATCTTTTTTTAATTGTTGTATATCTTATTTATGATATAACAAAGGTTATCGTAAAGTTCAAGTTGATAAATTTACTAGACCGGTATTTTACAAATTTAATTTAGAAAATAAATAACGAACTACACCAAAAGTAAAAAGCACTAAAAATACTTACATAGTATGAAAAACTAGACTACAAAGTATCGAATTAAATAGTTTTATACAGGGTTGCCACAAAGTCAAGAGAAAAAAAAGGGGGATTATCGAAAAAAAGTCAGAAAATTTGATACAAACAAACTCTTAAGACGAAAGTTTATCATCACTTAATTTTAGCTGTTAATTACAAATACATCGATCATTCACAGATGATTGGAACCAGCAAAACAACTGTTGTTTAACCTGAATTAAAAATAACATTGAAAACTTTATACAATTTCAAGTCTTTGCTTTTGTACTTATAAACCAGAGTTTGTTTTATAAAAGACATGAAAATTAATTCAGCTCGATCGGTTACAACCCTGTTTATAAATTTTACGGCTGTTAAAATAAAAAATATATAATCATTTATATTGGTACGTGAATCTTTTAAATAAATTTTTAAAAACCTAGAAAAGGATCAGAAAAAGCCAATATACTGAGTAAGTTTAGAGTGCCGTGGTTGAGTAATTTGTGTTGCATGCAGATTTGCTTAATTGCTTTTGGTTGTTATTTATATCTGTTTCTCTTAATATATGTATGGTCAATTTAGTTTGTGTTTACTCTGATCATGATTGGCTGGTTTCGGTCTGTTGGTGAGGAAAGATATTGTATGGTTGCGCGTGATTGTTAATTTGCTGCTATCCAGTTTTCATTATATTTTTGTTTGTTTTATTTGTTAGCTGTATATATTAATTACTATTGCATAAATAAAAGTTTTTTCTTCGAACTTTTATAAGACTAAAATAATTCTACTAATACAAGTTTCAGCAGCATTTTTCTTAATAGTTTTTTTTTTGTAATTTAGTTAAATTTTAGATTTTTCTGAGTAACATTTAAGTAAATTAGTTAGTTACCAAGCTTTAGGATAGTTATTTAATGCTAAAGTATTCATTATAATATCAGTTTTATGCATTTGGTTAACAACTGATTGTTAGTTCACTATGGTGGCGGTGATCACATGGTTGGATTGTTGAAGTGATTTTTTGTTGTAGCGCCGGTGAACACTTACTTGGGGATTTGAGCTTCATGATTTTCCCACACTTTGTGGTTTTTAGTGTTGATATTTTAGCCTTGTGAGTGTTCTCCAAATGGCGTGTCACCAAGGGTTTTTTATTTGTTTAAAAGATATTTTTGTTTATTTTATTTTTGGATAGTTAAAGTTAAATATTAATGGGGCAGGTAAAACTACATATGATGTAACACACTCACTTTTCTCCAGAAAACGTTTATCGTTGCAAGGGGTGGAGTTTGAGACTGATGTTTTTTACCATAAAAAACATATATCTTTAACTTAACGGTTTTTAGAAATCAATTAATTCAACCTATTTATTAACGTATACTTTAAAATCCCTTTACCCTCCTTGAATTCACTTCTTTTCCCAGTCTACGCCCACCTACCTTACATGGGTGAAAACTTAATTAGGTTATCTTGGTAAGCTTCATTAGTTGTTAAATCGGGTTTTAAAAGCGTTACGTGTTGTGTATAACACCTACCGCCCTCTTAATCGAATAGTTAATGATGCTATACCTAGCCACGGATTAAGTAACGTAGTACACTTTTTAGCTGTCATTGCGAAATTGATTATTTAGGTAGTACATCTCAACGTTTCAATTCGTGTAACAAAAAGCTAGAGTTTATTTTTAATTTCGACAAAAAGCCTGCAGGCAAACAATCATCCACACATGGGCACCTCTTCAACTGTAGGTGTGCAAAAAGCTATATTGATAGTAGGTTCAAAACTCTATTTTAAGTATATTTTCCGAACCAGGGGCGCTTGCACCCCTTGGTGTTGCGATGCAGCATTCCAGGGGGTGTGTGAGATGACTGTTCATTTTTATTTGACAAATATGGAGATTTTTTCTTTATTTAAGCGACTGTAAGTCGAAATTTCTTTTACTAAACTCATTACTATTGATTTATAAAGCTAACAAGCAGTTCAAATACAGTAGACTACCGCTTAAGTACGCACTTTTTTTGGTACGCACCTCGCCTTAAGTACGCACTTATACAGAAAAACAAAAAAAAATTCTAAATTTTATATATATTTTTTATATATTTATATCAAATGATTTAATAAAAAAGTAGTCTAAGTGGCCTGAGATTGTGACAGTCCTGTTATTAAATGTTAATAAACTAAATACTTATGTAGTGGTTGCAGAAAAGAATAATGATATTTGAGCTAATGCTACAAAATAAATAAATCTAGATGACTAAGTTAAAAAAACCGACAAATAAAACATAGTTAAGTCATAATTTAATTTAAATGTACACACATTGATATTTTGAAAATGTTTGTTTTACACAATAGAGTTTGGTACTTTCCCTCTAACAAAACAAAGTATGGAAAATATGGCTTAATTACCTTTTTTATATCATTGACTGACATTGACTTTCTATATTAAATGTTTATATTATGTGTTTATGTAGAAACTTTTTATAGAAAAAATAAATCATTTTAAAATCTATTAAAAAAATTGCAGATTAGAATTATGTATTAAATGTTATAGAAAATAAAAAGACTTGTTTATTTGGCTTAATTATTAGGTGGCTAGTTGTAAGAAAGAAAACAAACAACTAAATTTCATATTATACTATGTTGTCAAAAAGTACGCACTTTTCGGTCGGGTTCAATTTGCGTACTTAAGCGGTAGTCTACTGTATTATAATTTTTTTTTGATATTTATTTTAAATTCTAATTGCATGAGCTTTCAAACTAAATACTAAGTTATTTGTTGTTTTGATTTTAATGGTTGCTTTGCAAAAAACATTACTACCATTACCTGAATCTAAAGTTTATTAAAACTATTATATAAAAAAAAAGACTAATGTGTTTAATTTTTAATTGATAATTATTACTTAGGCTCGCACAGTTTTATTATTTAGTACCTTAATCATACTACAGAATGGCCACTAAATCTGGAACTTTGAAATTTAGGCTAAATAAATACCTTGAATTTGAAAAAAAACAGAAATAACTTAGAATTTTGAACAAAAATCACTAAAAAACCTAGAGTTTCAAACGATTGTTATATAATAAGAAGTAAAATTTTGATTTAAAACGAAAAATATATCAAACAGATGTAAACTTTTTGTCATAATAAATTTTTTTAAAAACACATTTAAAGTAGCGTTACAGAATCTTTTCAATGTTATTATACTGTTTAACACTATTTTTCACCTTAATCTTAACTGTAAGCTAAAAAGTGTTGAAGTGTGTTAACACACAGAAGCATGTGTTAGATTAATAAACAAAGAGTACAGTTTAAATTTGTTACTATGATAACTAAGTGTATAAATATTTTTGTCGGTTACTGTACTATTGTACTTTTTAAATTTAGTTTTAAGTAATTTTTTTATAATCCTTATTTTTGTTGATTTTATCTTAAACATTACTTTAAATTGGTAAAAATTTACTTGGTAAAAAAGTTAAATCTTTACATAGACTTTATACATTTGAATGTTTATGACATAACTATTTTTGACTAAACTTTCAAAGTATTATACTAATACTATCATCTAGTTAAAATGTAATAATTATACAATATAATAACTAATTAGTTAACACTGTTTTAATTTTCATAACTAAATATTTCCAAATATCTAAAGCTGTTTAAATTTATCTTAATAGATATAAAAGTCAATTTTGAGATATGAAAAACAAAATAAAAATTAACAATTTATTAAGTGAACTTTTAGTATTCCCAAAGTTTATTTACAATATTATGTTGATAAATTTACATTTCAAAAAAAACTGCCAATCAAATTTAATCCATCAATAAAAAATATGAATTATACAAAATGTGCAGTTTTTTAAAGATGTAAGAAAAAAATATTCAATAACTAAATTGACGTTCAATTGCTGATCTACTTCCGAAAAAAAAACATGTTACATTGTAAAAAATAGTAACATAAAAGTTTTGGTTAAAAATGCTGTGAGCTTCCGCTGGTGGTTATTTGCTTTTTCTTATGATTTGTCTAGCCTGAAAAAAATTTAAAATAATAGAATTAATTACAATTTAAACGCAGACATTTTGAAAAGGCAAATTAAACTTTTAGAAATTATAACAAAAGTAAAATATGTTTTGATAATACCAACACCGCTATACTAAACTACCAAAGATTTAGTTTTTAATGTGTATGAAATTTTAAAAGCTGATTTGGAGTTTTATGAAAAGTTTATAAGTCAACAAAATAAATAAGTTTTTAATCATAATGATGTTGTAAACCAGGGTTTCCCCATTTTTTTAAAGCTCCCTTTGAAGAAATTGAAAAGCAATGGCCCCCTTCAATTATATTTTTAGAATACTCTTTTAAAGGCCTAAGATCTTTTTTTTTGCTCTTTATTATTAACTAAGTCCAGAATATCTAGTGTAAGTTTTAAAGTATGGTTTCATGTCCCCCTTTGCAGCTCATGGCCTCTAAATTTCTTTAAGAGCCCAAAATGAGAAGCCCTAGTCTAGTGTAAGTTTAAATTTTCCCGTAATATCTGGTGTAAGTTTCAAAACTATTTTTAAGTTAATTAAACCTTTTTTATGCTCTTTATCAAGAATTCCAGAATATTCAGTGTAAACTTAAAATTATGACCTCATGGTTCACCTACGGTCTCTTTAAATTGCCCTTTAAACTGCCCAGAATTTCTGAAATGGCCCACTTTGGGAAACCCTGTTGTAAACAATACTAAAACCTTTCGATAGATTAAAACTAAATAAAGGGCACATTAAATTTTGTTATTAGAAAAACGTATGGTGTTTAAAACCTATGAAAAAAATTCATAAAAGACATATACAGTATGAAAAAAAAATTTGAAAACTTATAATAAATCCTATGTTAAAGAATTGAACTTATCAAATGTGTTTAATTCAGAAATAAATTTACTTTTTAAAAATACGCATGATCTGTTTATTTTATTGCTTAAAAGTTACTAGTTAGTTAAATTTTTTAACTCAAAACAAGCGCTTAATTCTTCCATAAAACGAACTAACCCTATTTGTCAGCGAATTTTACTTGTGAGTTTCTTGCAAACGGTTTCCTTCTTTGTCTGCTCTCTTCGCCGAATTTTTGCGGATGGTACCTGTCACTGTAAAATAAATATGAGGCAACTGTTAAGAGTGAACCGATTTTTGATAAGTTAGAATATAAACTATTAAAAAATGTACACTTGTAATAATAAAGTTAAGTATTCGTGTCATCATAACTGATTATAAATTTTAGAATTATATTTTAAAACCTTGTTAGCTTTTCAATCATGTTCCGCTACTCTTATTATCAGACGCATGTTCAGTAAACATGAAGCACGTTTGATGCTGCAATGTAAACAGTCACAACAAGCGTTAGATAAACTTGTACAGAATAAATCCAATTCAATTAATCAATCCATTTTGTGTAAGAAGTGATAATCTAAAAAAAACCTAAACTGAAACACTCACTTCAAGCTGGGCCCCGTCTTCATGCCCGACTGTCCCCTTCTGAGCCTGGCCCTTTCCGCCTGAGCCTCGTCACCGTCCACGCCCACCCTCATGTGCTCCATCTTCCCACCGTCATCTTCTTCTTCCTCGAAAGATCTCACCGACATGCGGGAGAAGTCGGGAACTAGTTGGCGCGCCCCCGTGTGGCTGTGTTTTTAAAAGTCATGGTTGTTTTGGTAGAAATCTTAAAAATTTTCAGCCAGTATTGAAGAAGAATAGCAATGTTACAGAAGTTACTGATAAAAAAAATATTGTTGGCTCTTTAATTATTATGTTAGTGTTAAAGAACAGCTGTAAGAAAAGTAACAAAAATATACTTTTGGATTTCTTAAAGTGCAGAGGCGGTGACTACTTGCAACCGTAAAAAGTAGTGACTTATACAGTGCTAAGTAACATAGATTTAGTAATGTAGTCTACTTGTTTTTTACAGGATTTGAACTTTTTAAGATGTTAAATATTAAAGGCCTTACGACTTAAGTTTAAAAAAATATATATAAATTACTTGAAAACTTTTACTGACTATAAAGAAACTTACAATAAGGTTGTTTTGATCTTTTATTAGATTACTCTAATACTGACAGACATTTTAACGTTTTTAAAGAAAACTTAAAGACTTTTAACAACTTATTTTGCAAGGAAAACCAGCCTTAGAAAAACTTATTGTTCCCCCACAAAATTGAAAAAATTATATAGATATTAAAAAACCTTAAAATAATTCATTTAAAGTAGTTTTTAGCATGTCTTAAAAAATAAATAACTATAATTAAAGTTATTGCAATGTATAAGTTAAATATATAAAAATTAACTGTTCAAAATCTTTTCCATTAACAACCCAGTTGAAGTGTGTTGATTCGTTGACACACAGAAACATATGTCGGTAGAATAAAGGAAGATTACTGTATAATTTGTTTTTATATAAAAATTAGAAATATTTTGATTTTATATGAATAACACAGAAAAAAAATCCTAGGCCCTTTCTCTTCGTACAAAAAATTATAAAAATTTTAAGGTTTTTAAAAGTAAGTTTTTTGTAAATAAATTATCCAATTAAATTTTGGTATAATCCAGTTTTTAAAGTATTACACAAAGAAAAAAATCATTCGAGTAATTTTTTTTTCTCTTTTTAGATAGATACTAAGCAATTAGTTAATTTACAAAATGTACTTCATCTTTATTCAATAAACATTTAGTGAAAAATTGGTCAAAAAACACACTAAAAAAATTAACTGAAATTTAGTAAATATAAGGACATCGTAATATTTCTAATAATTTGTCGCTATAGAAAAAATATTTTGTTTACCTGTCAAATACACTCATAATCATAAAAATACTTTTAACACTGCATTTCAAATGTTAAAGATGGGAGTGTTAGCTTTTCGCTAAACAAACAATTAGTAAATAATTAGTTTAAACTTTAGTATCACAAAGCAAAATAAATAAATAATATGCATTTGGGTCTTCACATCAAACATTTAGAAATGTTAAATAATAAAAAATCACTAACCGCTTAATAATAAACACCTGAGCTTACCGTCACTTAAAAAAACAACTTTAATTTCTAGCTGTACTTCAAACAAACTATACATAACTATTTTTGAAAAAGAACCTCAGTGTTAAGGTTAAGCCGATGTAAAAACAAACACGTTACCTGAGCGACCCATGCGGTCCAGGTGTTTGTCCGGGCCGAACGTCTTCGAAAGGAGTCAAGTCAACTTCTTCGTCTAAGGGGGATTCCGGGGTGGTGTTTGGGGGCGGAGGGTGCTCAGGTCGATTTTCACCAATTTTCTGTTGAAACAGATGACATTTACAAAGACAACCGTGGTTTGTTTAGTTTAAGAAAAGTTTTTTGAATTGTTTTAAATTCGAATGAAAGCGAGAGTTTTATTGCTTAATAAACAATTTTTAGACTGTTAAAATAGCTGCAGTATTTATCATTAACTAAATTCAATATCTAAGTTGTTTATGTAAGTCTTACTCAACAGTTGGTAAAGAAAAATATAGCTGTTGAAATAGTTTGTTTACAAAGGGAACTACAGTTAATTAATTTACTATAGAAAAAAGCTGATTGGATTCTTTTGAAAACATAATGAAAATTTCATTATTGTATAAACTAATTTGAGAATGTTATAAAGCAGCTATATTTGTTATTAAGTGCATAGGGTGGTTCACCATGTTTCTTATAAGTTGGTCTAAATTTGTTGAGTTTTATCTTGGCTATCAGTAAATTTTTACCGCTAAAAATTAAAAGTAGCTTTTGAGATACAAGATAACAAAGCCAATGAATTAATTAGGTTCTTTACAAAAGGCGGAAAAAAAACTATTCCACTAAAAATCAATCTTCCCTTTCAATGTTTTACAATAAATCATACCATTACTAATATTTGAATCTTTTATTAAAAAGCTTTTTAATAGAAATAAAAACAAGAAAATTAGTGTTTAAAAAATACTTCTTTTTTGTATTTTTTATATAAAATTTTTATTTAAAGTATTTAAAAAATACAACACTAGAAATGTTTAAATCTGTTCAAGGAATGTTTTCTGATAATTCGAGGTTTCTACATCAAAAACAAAAATGAATTTTAACTTTGGTACATCTTTAAATAGCTGATAAAGTTGAAAAAAAAAATTCAATTTTTACGTTTTCTTTGTAAACTTTTTATGATTTTATTTCAAAATATAGCTTCAAACTTTATATCATACAAAAACTGACTTAAAACTTATACTTTGAGCTTTTAAATAAGATCCGAAGTTAATTTTTGTAAAAAACTTCCGTACAAATATAAATAAAAACTAAGTGTGTTGTTGAATTTTTGCATTAGCATAAGAAATTAACAAAAGTTTATTCAAGTATTTGATATCAACATTTATGCAATAATTTTAAAACAAAATAAATCAAACATAATAAATATAAAATAAAGTATCTAAGACAAAATTTTACTTTAAAGATTAACTTTTGAAGTGTTATCCATGTTTAAATTTAAATGGAATACATTTAAACTAAACTTTTGTGGGCACATAACATCACTAAAGTATTCTATTATTTGCAGATAACAATAACATCTTATAAGTGTTTTACTGATAATGAGCTATTTTAAAACTCCAGTAATCACTACAAAATAAAATCAAGTGTGATAATCTCACAAAGTTTAAGTATTAAACTAAAGCTTTTATATTCTGGAAACTGAAAACCTTGTAATGCACCAAAAATATTTCTATCTTTTTACCTAAGGCTAGAAAAGGTAAATTATGTATCAAGTCTCAAAGACTTAATTTTATCTTTGTATTTATTTTAGTACTTCATTAGCTGGGAGTATTTAAAAAAAAACTTTCGGTGAAAATCACACAAATAACTTTATTGAGATATGAAGTGAATGCTTAAACAATGAAAAATACAAAAACGATCAACTCAACCACCATAACTTAACAATATGTGTCAACTAACGGGAGAATGTTTGGTGGGGTAGTGAAGGAATCCGTTGCAGTGGTGCTGAAGCGAGCTATTCTCGCGCCACTTCCTCAATTTGCACTGCTCACTCTTCAGTCTTCCTGTGTACTTTGGATGCGAGGGTGGGATTTTCAGTGGCATGTCCCAAGAACCTGGATTATAACTTTAAAAGTTATTCGTTTTTTTTTTACTTTAAACCAAACAGGTAGGTAAATTGGACTTTTTATAAGTAAAATAATAACATGCAAACTGTGAAAGAACACAGAGAGAATTGTATTATTCAACTTGCTTGTCTAAAAATTAACTATATAACTAACTCTTTTGTAAACTAATCAAACTAATAGTAAGAAAAAACATTGATGTCGTTTTGTGTAAGTGAATTTTCATCTTTGTCAGTCAGCTTAAAGCAGAACTGTACATATTTGATGATTAGAAGACAAAGAAATAAATACAACACACGAGCAGAAAAAAAAAACGTTATTAGCATTCTGTCAAACACCATCTTGAAAATAACAGGAACTTAATATACCAATGTACATTATTTATTTAATCTATCATAAAAACGTCTTTGTCTTTAGTTTATAGATATAGTAACGTTACATTAAATCAAATAAGTTATTTACTGGACTTAAAAAACCTTATTTAGTTTATGATTGTTTATTTTGACTTTACTTCAATGCACTTAAAGTTTAAGCTAAACATTGAAGTTTAAGCTAAATATCATGTATTTTGTTTCTACTTTTACTTTCTCAGCCACATTTATTTAAAAGTACAAATTTGATTAAAAGCAAAATCTTTATAACATAAAAAAATACAAACATACCAATCAATTTACTTTAAACAAAAAATTCTATTAAAAAACATTTTGTATCTATAATATTCAAAATAATAACAAGGATACTAATTTAAAATTAGTGTAGTAAAAAGTACTTATATCTTTGGAGCTTAGATTAAAATAAACCTACTTAGAAAATACAATAAAACAACAAACTAATATAAGTCCCCCATGGTGACTCAACTGATCTAGGAACTCCAGTTAAAAGGCAGCCCCTGTCATCTGCAAAGTATTGTGAAAAACCCGTTCTTGAATTGGGAAACTTGGTGAAAATTTTAGGCACCTGCCAGTTCAGAAGTTGTCTGGGTTTGAATGAGCTTTCGTACTGAAAACAATATCATGGTTACAATTTATGAAAAATGAATATTGGTAAAAGAATTTTGTTTTGTATTTTTGTTTAAAAAAGATACACTTTTGATGCAAAAAGAAAAATCAATATATTTTCTATTAGTTCGACTGCTGTCTTAATTTAATAAAGTTAATGAGTTTACATGTTTAAACTTTAAATACATTATTTTACACAAAATAAAAGTTACACAAACTATAACATATAAGTTGGGAACAGGTTTACTACTGTTTTATTTTTAGTTTTCGTAATAGTTATGTAAATATATAAAATATGCTTTAATTCAATGCTTTAAAATTTGTACGAGTAGAATTATATAACTACTATATTTACTAAGTTTTCTTTTTAAGTCTTTTATTGAGGCTATAGGGGAAAGAAGTAAATAGTTTATTTTAAAAGTTAATTTCCTTTTTTACATAAAAAACTGAGCTACCTGTATTTAAAATTCAAAATAACTTATGAGACAGGGTTGCCACTGGTATTTGAGAAATTTGTTCCCAGTTACCTGAATATCTGCCAAGCTTTTGAAAGTACACACTTTTGAGTCTATTTTAAGTTAAGTTTAGGTTAAAAACTGCTTAGTAGTATAACAACATTGAAAAGATATTGTAAAGCTAATTTAAATGTGTTTTGTAATAAAAAAATTATTGATTATGACAAAAATTTATTATCTTTATGATAGATTTTTTGTATCAAATCAAAATTTTACAACTTAACATGTAAAAATTGTTTAAAATTCCAGGTTTTTTTAGCCTAAATTGTCAACTTTAAGGTCTTTCTAAGATTCCAGGTTTTGTGGATACCCTGATATAAGTGATGAAAGATAGAAAGTTTTAGGTTCTTTAAAGGGAGAAGCAAAATAAAAAGACAAAAATAGACTGTTTCACTAAAACCTGTTTCCTTCTCTATTTTTGAGCAATTGTTTTAAAACTTTCTCAGTATATCTTTTACAAATTTCGAATAACTTGTAAGAAACATATAATTAATTTAATTCTTAATTTTTTTCAGTATTATTTTTTTTCTTCAAAAATTTTAAGTGAATTTTTAAGATTCCAAGAAAATCAGCCATGATTTTTTTCAAATTCCAAACAGTTTTATTGTTTTTTTTTTTTTACAAAACTATTTATGTATTAGAAGTTAATTGAAATATTTTGGTTTTATAAAAAGTATCTTATAGTACATAATCTGAGATTTTACATAAGATCCAATGTTAATTTTTGTAAAAAACCATGTTGGAGCTCTTTATGGTTTTGTTGTATAAACTTGTTTACTGCTATGGTAAGATTTATAGTTGACAAAGAGCCAAAATTTTATTTCTATATATCTATACTTTTGTACTTGAATTCATAATGCAGTATATTATAGATATGTAAATTTATTTTTCAAATAAGATTAGTTCGAATTTTCAGAACTACTTATTATACTGTAAAATATATTTTTTTATTCTTTTATTAGACACATGAAGTTTTTTAAATTAAAAGTTATTTGATGTCTTGAAATTTTCGAACATTTTTTTTATTAAAAAACAATTGTAACTCTTATAAACAATTTTTTTTTTAAGTTTTTTTAATATTAAAATTTTACAAACCTTTTATGTTTTAAAAATAGTCAGTTAGTTAGGTTCAAATAGGATTAGTACTGTTCAAGATGAAAAATTCAAGCATGAGTGACCAAAAAAACCTGAGTTTTGAGAAAATTGGAAAGATGAAGTTGCAAAAAAAAATTACTGCTAATACTTAAAAAATTATAATAATAAAAGAAGGAATTAAAACTATAGAAAAAAACATAAGAAAAAAAATTGATTTCAAAGTCACAAAAATTAGCCTATTAGTAATAATTAGTAAAAAATTAAAACTAGCCTGAAATTTTCAAAAACCTATAAATAAGTCTAGTCTGAGTTTTTTAAAAAACATGTAAAAATCAATCTTGCTTTAATTGGCCTGAATTTTTATATAATTTTAAACTAACCTGTTAAAAGTGTATAAGAGTAACATTAAAATATAAATTGAATAACAAAAAATAAAAGTCCTCTTTAAGCATGAAATACATTGCAAACTATTTTCAATTATTTCGTTTAGTAAATGAGTTTTGTCTTAATCTTAACTTTTTTGTTTACCTAAGTTTAATTTATAATAAAAACTTTTTGTTCATATAAAGGTAGATCACTTTTTATCGAGTTAGTTTTATTCTTTACTTTAATATCTTAGCTATCAGTTACTTTATAATATTATTTGAAATTCAGAGTAACATTTGAGATATATAAGCAATTAAACTTAGTGAGTTCAATAAGTTTCTTGTGTAAGGTGCAACAAAATTAAATATAAGAAAAACAGATATTTTAAATGAAAACCTATTTCTTTCTACTTTTTTTAAGCAACTATTTTAAAACTTTTTTAATCTAATCTTTTGGAAAAACCTAAAGAATTTTCTACTTGAAAACTTCCAATCAAAATATATTATCAAAAAACAAAAACAATACACTGTTTAGCTTTAAAAGTTTTACTTATAATAAAAATAACAGCTTAATAAACTATTTTTAATACCGCTAGGAACATATCTAGAATTTTACAGTAAACTACTTTAAAAATGTAGCAGGAGATATTTATTCAGTAAACTTTTTAATAATTTAAATAATCAGCTTAAAAATTTATTCTTTATATGGAAACTTTAAAAAATCTTTTAAGTTAGTTGTAGCTACTCTTTTTTATAACAGCGTTTGATAGTATATACTTTAGCCTTTAAATAAAAAACCATGAAAATTGTTTAAAGCTTTAAATAAAGTAAACCAAGTTAATAATCCTGAATTAGTCAGTAGAAACCTTGTAATACATTAACAAACTTGATTTTTACTGCGTCCATATGACATTTTTATAGGCAGCAACCAGATAGAATGAAATGGTAGAGCCTCAAAATGGCTTAGCTTGAGAGTAGTTAGTATTAAATCTGAAAATTGTTTATTTGACTTTTGCATCAATACTTTTGCTTAATTTGAATTAAAAATGTTACATAGTATTTATTAAATCATTTTAAAGTTTTGAAATATTAATCAACAGTTGCAGTTTAGGTCAACAACTTAACAAACAGGGGTGTGTTTTGATTGCTTACCTGTTATCTGTGCAACCCCTGAAAAAAACTGAAATAAACAAATAAAAAAGCAATTGAACATTTTACTAAGAATTGATGTCCACATTTTAAGTTTTTGATATCAGGTAAAATTCAGTAAATAATTTTTAAAGAACTGCATCAAAAAGTTTTTTGAATTACTTTTGTAAAAAACGTATAAACTGTATAAAAACATTATAATTACAAAGTTGCACAATTTGAATTGAGAAAATTTTCATTTAAAATTAGTCAATCAAAAGATAAAAAAAAATTGAATGATTTTACAACTCAAGGGTTTCATTTTTTAACTTTTGACCAAATTACATATTGTTTTTATTTTACAACATTAGAAAAGCCGTAGCTTTTTAATTATTTTTCATCAAGTTGTAAAATAATTGTCCATGTCTGCTATCAGTTCATTTAAAAAATATTTTTGTTTTTGATTAAAATTTGTTTTTTACTTAAATTATTTTAACTGAGGCGGTTTTACCTAAGTAATTTATTTACATATTTTGAATATATTTTAATTATTAAGATAAGCTAATTACTAATTTTGATTAGTAATTAGTTTTTAGTTTCTCATGTACAAAATATTTCCATATTTAAGTTAGCTTCACAATGTAAAACAAAAAATTTTCATTATAAAAATACAAGACTTAGGTTTATATTTAAATTAATTTATTAAAACCTGAAGAACTGAATTACTTATTAAGATTTTGCATTCTGTTTTACTGGTATTTCCAAACTGTTTAAAGTTTAAACATTTTTATGTACCTGAGAATTTTTAGACAGTGATGTAACTTTCTAAAGAGCTACTAAAAGCTACTACAAAAAATATTCTGTTATTGAACAAAAAAAAGGAACTCCACTGAAGAAAGTTTAGACACAACCCTTTTAACACATTTAATTAAAAGTTAATTGTACAAAAAAAAACATAAAAAATATATATTTAGAAATTTTAAGATGAGAAAAATTTAGAGTTTGGAATAAACAAGATTTTTATTTCTAAACTTTGTATATAAATTTTCAGTATATGTACTTAAATATATATTTTTTTAAGGTAGAAAAACATCAGAAGAAAGAGCGAGTGAGTTTGAGCTTCACGTGTTATTCCACCTGCCCTATCTTTAAAATAACTAAGGAAAAACTTCACCTTTTATTTGAAAAAATAAAACTAAATCTATCTATAAACAAAAAAAAAGTTGAACTTTTAACTAACCAAAAAAAAAAACTAATCCAAACCCTTTATTGAAAAAAACCCTGAAGACACAAGTTTGGAAAACACTTACAAGGTTAAAATCTCAACATTAAAAACCACATAGTGTGGGAAAATCCTGAAGCTCAAATCCCCAAGCAAGTGCTGCCAAATGTTATTATTATTTATTCATTTTACTTGTAAGTAGTAAAAATGTTCAAAATCATTAAAAGAAGTAAAAATGTTAAATAAAAAAAATAATTAAATATGATACCAAGTACTATTATTTTACTAAAACTAATACTTTCAAATTTATTTATTTTCTTATGTATAATAATCTTCATTTTGTGAACATTTTCAAATGCAGCCCAAAAATAAACTAAATAGGAAGTGGTAGTAAAAACTTAGGTTTAAAAGGAAAACTGCTGTAACGCTATCTGCCCTGCGTTGTGATAATAGTTAATAAATTTACAAAATAACTAGTTGTAAACACTGACAAGTTTAAATTTATTAAAGCACTATGACGTTTGCTTAACGACGAATTTTTAGTACAAAATGCTATTCTTGTTGTAGCAACGGTCAGTTTTATTTATAAACTCTTGTTGATGACATTGAATTGGAACTTTTAGTGGATTGCAGTTGAGTGTTTAAACTTTTGTAAATTTGTTACTTTAAAAGAAGTACCAAATTATAGATTAAACTTTGTTGCTTATTGAAGAAATTATTAAATTATTCTTCAGCTTTATCAACTTTTTGTATAATTTTTACTTGAGTTAATACGTATTTTTTAAATCACATTTGTTATTAAATATTGTTGATTAAACTGTGCTGTATAAATTATAACCGGTTGTTTTTAGTTTAAGCTACTATTTAAGTGATTACTATACCATTAGAATGATTAAGACTAAGAAGGGCTTAAGACATAAAAATAAGTTAACGGGTCATGCGGATACTGAGCCATCAGTATCCGCTGACTTCAATGGCGACTCTGACTTGATATCGAACTCACAATCTCCCAGCAATATTCAAGCGACAATAAACAGCGCTCATGAAACAGAAGTAAGCGCGCAGACTAGGGACAATAATGAAATTGTAGATTTTAATGCTATAGATGAAGTTGACTTAGACGTTGAGGATTTAGCTCACTTACTAGAGCAAGCTAAGGTTTTAGAGAAAAAAAATAAACTAAAAAATGAACTAAAAGCTATTTATAGAAGATTAGATACCAATAAGACCATAAATGACAGCGGCCTCACCCTTAACAATCACACCTCGCACGCTTTAGGTGAAATGTCAACACAAATAAGTTTCAAGAAAAAAACTCTTGAAAATTGTAAGCTTTTTCAAAAAATTGATGCCGTACGCGATCCGGCTGTGGAGTTACGTTTTTTTGAAGACCGGTGTACGGCTTATGGTATAACATCTGAAATGGAGAAGTTTGAAATTCTCCAGAGAATTTGGCCCCGTTCAGATATAATTGACTTCGTTGAAACACACGACGAAGACAGAACTTATAGCAGTCTTGTTAACTTTTTACAAGGGAAAGGAAGCAAATTGCCTCGCATATTAGGTGCAAGCCCATCATGGCCAGAGCCAGTTCAATTCCAGGACTTGTTTTTGGCAGCTAAGCAATGGGCAAAGTCTAAAGAGGAAGACAGAATTAAATACTTTATGCATAGACATGCCCCTAATAATTTAAAAAACAAAATAAAGGAATGTTTTGGGCTTGAATATAATGAGTTTATTAGGCGCACGGAATTTATATGCGACATTGAAGAACAGAGGGTCTTTGAAAATGCTAAAAACTTTTCATACGAACCTCAGCGATTTAAGCACAATAAGAGATATTACAAACAAAAATGGCATGAGAACATTCCACAAAAAAGGGAACATTTCCGCGGTAATGTACACAATCGTAGTCAGGGGTATTTTGAGGAAGGGTATAGCAAGCGCACGAATTACGAACAGAACGCGCTTTGTTACAAACATGCTAACTTGGGATATAGTGCAGACTATTGTGATGCAGTCGCAACTTGTCCTATGTCTCCGTTAGAGCAACAACACCACCAAAAAAACGAGCTCCCGTCCTACACACAGTAAGAGGAGTTGAGGACGGGGTCAGAAAACCTCTTACAAAGATGGTTGAAGCTGCTCATTGTTTGTCATGCCATTTAGTTCCAACTAAAGTGACAAGTAAATCCACTAAAAAGCAGTCAAAAGTATCCAAGCAGAAAATTTTTGTTCCCAGAAAACCTATAGCCTTTAGATTGACTGGTCAAGTCAAGTGGTTTCATGTTCGCAAAGGCTATGGTTTCATCCATAATGAAGAGTTAAACAGTGATATTTTTATCCATTATAGTGCCATAATCAAAAATAACCCTAGAAAATTAATGAAATCAGTTACAAAAGGGGAGGTAGTTGAATTTGATGTTGTCATGGGTAGTAAAAACTTACCAGAGGCTGCTAATGTTACAGGTCCAAACAATAAACCAGTTCGAGGTTCACGGTATGCTAAAGATAAGAGAAACATCTATAACAAAAGTTTCAAATTGCAGCAACCACCTCTACGAAATAGTAACATGTACGACAGCTGCAACAAATTAAGCAATCAGCAGAAGCGAAATAGGAGACCAAATAGTTACAGAAGGTATTACAATTCCGATTTGAGCCTACAACTTACAAGGAAGGATCTTAGAAGCTTCAAGCAAAGCTTCAGTTATAACAAGTATCGAGATTCTTCGTCAGAAAGAAGTGAATCTGGCTACGAGTCAGAAAAAAGTATGATTTTTCAGAACAATTCAGGACTAGGGAACGTGAAAGCTTTTGTTCCAAGGGTCGCATCGTGTAGGGAGATCGATAGCTACAATAGGGAACTAAAAAGTCCCCATAAGTTATGCCGAAGCATGTAGCTCGGATGAATTCTAAGCGTTCATTCGGCGTAAGTATCTTTTTTTTTTTACTGCTTTTAAGCATTTATGTATATTTAGGGGTAGTGAATGGAAAACAACTGGTTATAATTTTATTTTCTTTCTATTTATTTCTTTGGTAACTAGTTTATTTAATGATTTATTAGTAGTTGATTTTTTTTTTTAGTTTTTGCAATTAAAATATTATTTTTGGTTAAAATACCTGTACAAATTTAATAAAGTTTTTCTCTTTTTTTAATTAATTTTTCTTTTTTTTCATATCTTCAAAAGTGGTTAATTTTTAATTTGGTACTAAAAAAAAAAAAAAAAAAAAAAAAAAAACTGACAAGTCAAGGATTCGTGACATTTTTTGAAATCACCAGCAGTGTCTAGAGAAGTGTGACGAGTTGCAGGCGGGCAACTTGTTTCAGCTGCAAGAGAAAAGAAGCAGTTTCATGAGTTACGTCAGTAGTTGTTTAGCAAACCAGTATGTTCGATTTTTCTTTCCTGTCTACTCATGACCTTGATGCTTATCATTGGAGCCTGGCCAAGAATGCCAAAAAAAGGATAAAAAGAAAGGAAAATGTAACGCTATCTGCCCTGCGTTGTGATAATAGTTAATAAATTTACAAAATAACTAGTTGTAAACACTGACAAGTTTAAATTTATTAAAGCACTATGACGTTTGCTTAACGACGAATTTTTAGTACAAAATGCTATTCTTGTTGTAGCAACGGTCAGTTTTATTTATAAACTCTTGTTGATGACATTGAATTGGAACTTTTAGTGGATTGCAGTTGAGTGTTTAAACTTTTGTAAATTTGTTACTTTAAAAGAAGTACCAAATTATAGATTAAACTTTGTTGCTTATTGAAGAAATTATTAAATTATTCTTCAGCTTTATCAACTTTTTGTATAATTTTTACTTGAGTTAATACGTATTTTTTAAATCACATTTGTTATTAAATATTGTTGATTAAACTGTGCTGTATAAATTATAACCGGTTGTTTTTAGTTTAAGCTACTATTTAAGTGATTACTATACCATTAGAATGATTAAGACTAAGAAGGGCTTAAGACATAAAAATAAGTTAACGGGTCATGCGGATACTGAGCCATCAGTATCCGCTGACTTCACTGCACTGTGAACACAATTCTTTTTGACTCAAAAAAAGTATATCTAAATAGTGTGAACTCAAGATGAATATTACATTTTAGCAATTTTCTAGTTTTCATTTTGAATATAGTCCGCAACAGCTTTGCATATGCCATGGAAACATGCACTTTTTGTATAAACAAACAATAGTGCTTTACTACAACAGAGTTAAATATTTTTAGTGTGAACACTTTCTAAGAATGATTTTAAGCAGAAATAAGACTCTTACTAAGGGATGGGCAACGTATGGCCATTCAACAGAAGTTCCTTGCTCGTGAAAATTGTGTAGATTGGAAAAAGAAATTGTTTAAAACTAAAAAGTTGAGCTTTTCTATTTTAAATATTTCAAATGTGCTCTTAAGTTTATTTTTAGAATATTGTACTACAGTGACTGTAATGCTCATAAAATGATCAGTTTATTAGAATTTTGTCTTTGTATATATTTATTTTTATACAACTTTTTAAAACTACGCAGTACGCTTTGACTTAAACTATCATTTCTGGCCCGGCAAGAAAAAACGTAATCTAGTAAATCAAGCCGCCGACAAAAAATTGCCCGTCTCTACTTAAGTAACTATTGGATAAAGTGTTTAAAAATATTTTAAGTTTTGAATTTTTGTTCTTATCTCAAAAAATATTAGTATGATTAGGAATGATAATAATAAATACTTTTGCTAGTAAGAGTTTCTCTAAACTAATATCGATCCAATCAATACATCTTTGCATTTAAAATACTTCTACTAGTTTTGTAGTTAAGTTTTCAAAAATAGCAGAATATCTCAATATCAGTCTAATGTTTTTTTATTTAACAAATAGTTTTTAATTTAAAATTCAATGATGATCTTACAAAAAAAAAAAAAGTTTACAATCAAAAAGAATGTTTGATATAACATAAATTATAGCTGCTCAGTACAAAAAAATCATGTTTCTTGTTTATAAACCAAAACGGTTAAATTTGTTTTAGAGAGAGGTTTGAGCTCAAAAGTAAAAAAAAAATAATTGTTCCAGACTTCCAGAGTATTATTTACTGTTTATGTTGAAATAAAGTAAATTATATAGTTTACTTGCATATTTTTTGTAACCAAAATAAAACTTACCAAAACGATTTTTTAAAACACAAAAGACCTTTCAAAATCAACTTCAAAAAAATTTTTGTATAAAGTTTGAAATAAAATTAATCATACTATAAGGACTAAATTTATTTTAATTATTCATAATCTTATACATAAGTTAAGAAAAGAATATATTTTTTTAATATAAACTTTTTATAACTGAATCAAGCACCTACTCAAAACGTATTTTTAAGCTAATTCTTATTGTTTGTAAAAATATTTATTTTTGGTGTTTACTTTATTTTAATATCTTAAATTTTTTTTTTAATGTAAATTAAAACTTAAGTTAGCAAAATATCATTTAAAAGACTTCGCGCTCCAATCAGCTTTAGTTTAGTTGTAGATAAAATATAACTACTTTTAAAATATCAAGGTCAAATTAAATTTTACTTTTAAATTTTACCTCCATCACTAATTCTAAAAAGAAATTCAAAAAGCTTATTTCTGTATTTCCAATTGCGGATTTATTATCTTTAATTATCAGATAAAAAATATGTAATGACAAAGAAGCTAAAGAACTTAAAACTGTCGCCCTTAAAAAATCAGAGTTTTTTTTAATGCTTTAATAACCATACTTGCTGTCTCTTTTACGTAGGAGATACTCTCGTTCGGTCGATAACATTAATTTTTGTTTTAGCCTTTTACATAATATCTTTAAAATTATTTATAAAAAATGAAAGTTACTGAAAGTTACTGTTTCTCAGAGTTATTTTCACTATATATTATACTACTAACGTTTTAACAAAACAAACTCTAAAAGTTATTTTTTGTTGCACACTTCTACCTTGTTACATTAACTCTGAAAAAGTAGTGCTGTTTTCAAATTTTGTTATAATCAAATTTAGTATAAACACCGACCTAGTTATTTTGTGCGGTTTAAAATAATGTTTATACAACTAATATAAAAATCATTTAAACTCTTTTATTTTTAATTACAGTATTGATGACTTTAAAATGATAAAACAAATGAAAAATTTAGTTAATTTTACAGGGATTTTTTTGACTGGAATAAATCATTGTCTAGCTTTGCTCAGGAAAATAAAGAACATTGTTTACAGGATAAGAGATTAGTCATAAATTAAAAAAATATATATAATTAGGTCGTTTTTCGAATACATTTTTATGGCTTTCTAATCCTTTTTTACTAGGTAAAAAATTTGGATCGGAGTGAAATCAACCATTTTTAAACACGACTCGACCAGTTTGCGATAACTAGTCATGCAACAAAATTTAGAGAAGAAAATAAGAGCTAAGAAACTACATTTTAACTGTTTTATTGTCAATTACATTTTAAAATTGCAGATTTTGGGTTGGACGTGAATGTCGAGCAGCAGCCGAAGAGTCTATCTTAGAAAAGTAGCAAGAAGCAGAAAAAATTTCCCGAACTGAGTGGTAAGTGTAAAAGAATTATGATGGTATGTGAATATATTTTACTACAATAAATGCTAAAATAAAGTTACCAAAACTTTTATCATTCAAATAAATTAAAACAATAGATAACTGGTTAAAACACATAGTAATCTTTATAATATTTTATACACACTATATTTTAGATTTGAATAAGTTATATAAGATTTATAACAAATACCGCTTGTAATATTAAATACTGAAAGCGTTATTGTATTTTTTTAATTTATTACTGTTTTTGAAAATGTTTTACTTATTACATATACTAAAAATTGCATGTTTAACAAACTACAATCCGTTTGAATTTTGAAATCAAAGGTTCGTTTCTTTTGCAACTTTAACTTAATAGTACCAATAAAAACAAGTTTGCATAATAAAGTAGTAGTTCAATGAATTTTTTTATGTTAAACAACTAATTCTCTTTCTTAACTTTTTCAAATTGAAGCAAACAAAACAGCCGTTAAAGATATAACAGGCTATAGAATGTTTAACAAAACTATTGATTAAATAGTTTAGTTCATTTTCATTTCATTTGAATACGCAAGCTTATATTTACTTAAGATAAACTAAAAAAAAACCTAATTATCTTTCTACAGGACTTTCAATGATCGTTCACAAAATTCAAGCAAAAAACAATTTAACTACAATTCTTTTATTAATTTCGCAACCTGCTTTGCTTTTCCTTATGTATTGTACAGTATACTTAACTATTTAAGTTTTTCTTAAACTTTACTTTTTTTCTATTCAGTTCATGTTTTATATGTTAGCTAATTTTTTTGTATATAATTTCCTTTTTGAATATTTTCAAATATGTGATATACTTGCAGCTCAAACACAAAAGTTATCTCTAATAGACTCGTATATATGCAATACTTTGATTTTTTTAGCACGTAATTATGTTTATTTATAGTATAAGTTTATGTTACTTTGTTATGCCACGAAAGTATTGGGAAGTTAGAATATATTTCTAATACTAAGTTTGTTTAGTGGTGATACTTTTTATACTATACAACTTCAAACATGTTCTTTACTTAAGTTCAGTGTACCATGTATAAAAGTACTACTTATGAAAGACTTAAACACAGGTAGACTTTAAACAAGAAATGTTCAACTTGGTTACACATTGTTAAAATGGTGTCAAAATTATTTTTTTTCTAGTCTATTAAACTTGTGTTTTTTGATGGAATTTATTTTAAAATGTTTATCTAATATGCTTTTACGTGTTTATTACTAACTCGATCAAACTTCAACAGCATCAAATAAGAGTTATTTGCAGCTGTTGACTTTTCAATAAATGTTGTAGAACTGATACAACAAGCTTTTTGTCACTCGGGATTAATGTGTTTTTTTTTACATAAAAATTCAAAGAAACTCTTGTAAAGTGCAATGTCAGTAGTTTATACAAAAAAATAAAATTGTCATATAGTTTATTGAATATTTGAAAATATATATTTTATTTCTAGGTTTGTTCTGAGGAAGTTTTAATAGGTTTATCAACATTTTTAAATGTTTGTTTAATATATTGCTACGTGTCAATTACTAACTTTCACCACTTTTATCTAGTCTTATAACAACTATAATATTATTTAGAAATTTTTAGGGAGTTATAGGATAAATCATCACGACATATCAAATGAAAATATAAATATATATTAATTAAAATGTTTGGTCAGTTGCGTTCGACAAGTTAAAATGGAGCTAAATATTTAAGTACATATTTAGCAAAATTATAACTAACTAAATACTAAACCTAAGTAAATAACACGAGCAGTTAAATTTTTTTTTCTTATACCACCTTTCCAAGTTTTTCAAAACTCAGCATACTTTTTCAAACTGGACTTGCTACACAATAATCTTCATAATTATTACGTCAAGATACTATAAATTAAAAATTAAGCTTTAAATATTTTTAATAAACTTAAGCTTAACTGAGGAATATATGGGATAATATATCTGTTATACGAAACGGTCGTATAAATCTATTGTTTTTTACAAACCAAATAAATAATTGTATATGTTATGCATGGACAAATAATATAATAACAAACATTTATTTTTCTATTTATTCATTTTATTTTTCTTTTTCTTTTTTTATTTTATAAACAAAATACATACAAACAAACTTAGCTGTATCAGTAATAATCTTATAAAGGAAAAGTATAAACAAGTTTTTTTATTATCATAAAAATTCAAAATCACTATGAAACATGGCAGCAAATTGTTGTGTAGCAGCAGAGGTAGTTAGCTAGGCTTCATGGCCAGTATTTTCCTTGAACTACATTCTAACGCGGACGTGTGACTTGTCCACTGGATACTTGATTTACCTTCTTAATGAAAAAAGCGTGAACTAGAACAATGAGTTTATTATGATCTGGTAATTTTGATCTGCGACGTTGAATAAATTGAGGAATGTTGAGCTCGCCTTCTTCGGTATCAACTTTCAATGCACCGTCTTTTTTTATTGTATAAATATCAGAATGATGTTTTGTACGTGTATTAACCACTTCTATAGATTCATTCACTTTAGCTATAATGCAAACTTCCACAACATCGTTAAGAGATTTTTGCGCTTGTTGATCTTTTAAACTAAGTGCATAAAATGTTACATCAACACTTTTGTCAATTGGATTGATTAAGTGAAGTTTCAAATAAAACACCACTTTAAATTCCGGTAAAAAGTTTTGGGGACCAGTTAAAACATTAAAAATATTAAGGAACCAGACTAATGTATCATTTTGTGAAGGTTGTCCGTTAATCGGTTGGACAAGACCAGACACTGGTTCATTCCAGTTTCTGCTGTTAAACTTCCAACGGTTTTCGAAATCTATCAATTGAGGTAGGCATGAAACAGGCCCAGATAAATGTAGGGCTTGTCGAGCAAAAAACTGTAAAAAATCTTTTAAAGACTGCTGTGTTTCTGATGCAATTTCAATTGTATCAGATTGCCAATGTGTAGACTCATTAAGAAAAGTGTCTTTTGTTGAAAAACTTTGGCGAAAAATATGGAGTTTTACTTTGATGAAATACATGACATAAGTATAACCAGGAAACTAAAGCTATAATTGTATTATGATAGGATAAATATTAAAACATTCAGAATCATAAATACATTTAACACTTAACTTATAAAGTTATTTTAAATTAACTGTAATTTAATTAAATACTATAGTATACACTAAAAAATTAATTTGGCAAGATTTATTTTTATGTTTAAGAGCTAATTAGAAAACAATACTGTTTATAATAGAAAAAAAAAGACACCTTTACTAATATGATGTTAAAATGTTAAATTTTTTTTTTATGACTTAAACTTTTTAAAGATTTAAAATATTTATCTATATTAAAGTATTAAGTGTAAGAGTGATAGTTGTTATATTTTCAGTTGAACATGTATAGCAACTACAATTAATAAAATCGATAAAAATTTGCTGTTTTATATCAAAGTTAAAATGGTGTTTTTCATTTGTATTTTCTCAAACATAAAAAAGCTAGCATTTTGATTGATGTCTAGAAGAACTTCTAAATTACAACTGTTTTATCTTAGTTTTTATTTACTAATTAGTTGTTGTTTTGAAGAAAAGTCAGTTTTATTTTAACTTTTTATTAAGTTAAGAAAAACTTTCCATTTAAGCTTATATTTTAAGTTTTCTAAGCTAAATGGTTACAATTTATTAATTGTTTTATTTTTACAACTTTGAAATTTTACAAAGTTCTCAAAAGTTGTCTAATATTTTTATTCTAAATTTACTATTTAAGTAACGTTCAACTATTTAGTTTGGCAAGTAGTTTTATTTATTTTATTTTTTGTTAACTATGTCTAAAATTTACTATAAATTTTCAAAGTTTTTTTTAACTGTTTCAACTTCATAAATTTTTGAAGTATATTTGAAATATTTTATTTGAGTTACTTGTATCTATTTTAATTTTGATACATAATGCTTTTGAAAAGTAAAATAGTTCTTAAACATTAAAATATCCAACTTTTTTTATACATAAAACTTTTGCTTAAATCTAACGGAAAAAAAATCGTTAAAAATATGTTTAAAGATTTTGTTTTTGACAACATTTAAAGTGTTTTATTAATATAGTTTTTGAAATCAAATGTTTTTTATTATTTAAAAAATAAATCTTTTTGATTTTAACATTTCTTTGATAATTGTTTATCTTTCATTTATGTTTAGATATGATCAAGTGTGCACGGAATTTATTTTCCAATAATTTACACAAATTTTGACAAATTTCAAGACCACTGTTTTAGACTACTTTCATATATAAAAGAAAATAGTTGAATTGAAAAATTAAAACGTTTATATGATGTTAATATACAAAGCGATATCCTTAGTTTACAGTTTGTACTAAACTTTTATTAGTTAACTATTTGTGGAAGTTTAAGTTAGAGTAAAAAGTTTATAAAAAACTTAGTATCTGACTAACTTTTGTTTCAAAAGTTATATTCTACAAAAAAAAAACTGTTTTACAAATATTTTTAAATTATTTTATTATTTATATTATATTATTATTTTATAGAAATGTCAACTGTTCTACACTTATCTAAATATCATTTTTAGATTAAAATTAAAAGTTAAAACTATCCAAGCTTTTTAAAAGTTGGGTGCGATTTTACTTTGAGTTGTTTAAACTATTACGCAATAGATTTGCTTGTTATTTTATATTATTTTATATTGAAAGCTGAAAGTTTAAAATACCAATAAAAGCAAACAATTTATAACATATGTAGTCGGTAGAAAAAATTTAACGTTTGTGAAATTACTAAATTTTCTGGAAGATTAAAAATTACATCTTGTTTATGAGAAGGTAACCACGGAAAATACTATAGTTAACAACGCATACCCTTTTAACTTAAATTTATTTCTGTTAAAAGATATGCGTCTAAGTAAACCGTTTTCAAAATAATTAATGATTCACAACTTTTAAAAAGTTTAAAACTTTTTTAAGTTAAAATGACTTTAGTAGCACTTGATAATAATTTTAATTCTTTGAAATGTTTTTATTTTATTATTGTATATATTCAGGTTTATAATAACTATTTAAAATACGGTTTAGTTTAACCTTTTGAAAATGTTACTGTTATAATAAATAAAAAAACTGGTTACAGCCTGATGCATTGTAAATACAAGAACAATTTATCTTAAGTTTGCGTTATTTATGATGTGTAGTTATATAATGGTTTTTATTATATCTTATTGTAAATATATGCAGCTTTATTCAATAAAATTTTCTTTATCTTGTCGCTTTTTTATACTAAAAGTTCGTTTCTGTGCATCCTAGAAAATTAAAGTTTGATTTATTAAATTGCTGTAGTAATATTTACAGAGGGTTTTATTTTTAAGAAGTTTATTAATTAAGGCAACTTTTTGAACTTACAACAAAAAAGCTTAGTTTTTTACTTTTTGTTAAACTAAAGTGTTGTATACTATAAACAAAAAACCCACTCAAATTTACATGAAGTCAACTGACAAATAAGAGTAGAAAATGGAAACTTCATTATTTAAAAAAAAAAGAAAACTAAGATATTATTAGATTAAAAAACTTAGGCTCAATTAAAGCGCTTTTTTAATTGTAAAAGCTAAATTAGAAGTTGGGATTTTAAAAAACAATTTCACTTTTAATTTATTGAAATTTTTAATAACTAATTAATCACTTTATAAAAACTAAGCTTGTTTTAAATTTTATTTGAATTCAATTAATTGTAGAAGAACTGATTTATTAAAAGGTTTACAAAAGTTATCATCGAATAACCCCTACTTATCAATTAAATTCTTTTAAAACTTGTTTAACGTAAATAATTACTTTCCTAATTAGTTTTAAAAATTGAATTTAACTTTTACCTATTTTACCTTCTACGTTTTGTACAAAATTTTATAAGTAAATTTTAGTTAGTATTCGTTAAATATTTTATAAGTTTACATTTAAAGTTAATACTCGACAAACTTTAGATGACTTGTTTTATAAAAGTTAGTAATTCTTGGTTGTATTTATACTTAAATTTAGTAAAAGTTTTGAATCTTTTAAAACTCTTTATCTGTATATTAACTTCATATATTTTTTGAAAAAGTAATTAAAAAAAAATACAAGTAGAACATTAAGTTTTATATGAAGATAAGTTGAATCAATATAAAACAATTGAAAACAATTTGTTTTAGTTGAGTAAGTATTGATCTAAGACTTCTATAAGAAAATAAAACGTTTTTTAAACTTTTTAAACGGTAAAAATCTTTATGATGGTACAAAAAATTTTCATGACGAAGCGTGTTTTTGAAAAAAAAATCCAGTTAATTAAAAATTTAAGAGTTTTTATGAAGTTTTTAAAATAATATTTAAACATACTTATATGTGTTATTAATTTATATTAAGTTATGTTAAATTAAACAGCTATTAGCATTAATAAAAAAAAGAACTAAATATATTTGGTATCTGATTTTTTGTACTTTAGGATTAAAAAATATGTAACTTGTTGTTTTTCGTTTATATTTTAAACGAAAAACATAAAAAAATTTTTTCGGTTTTTATTGTTTTTGACAAAAAAAAATCATAAATAACTAAGCTGTATCAGATATGAAATTATAAATAAAACATATTAATAACTTATTAATAAGTACATGTGTTACTCAAAAAGTCAAAATTATAATGAAACTTGGCAGTAAACTGTAAGTGTAGTTCGCTGGGCTTCACGCAAACTAATCAAACTTATCAGGCATGACGATTTATTTGCTTGAACTACATTCTTAAGTTTCGTACGTGTTACTGTTTTGTTGAAGACTCGATTTTCTTTCTGAATGAAAAGGCGTGGACAAGAACAATGAGTTTATTAGGATCTGGTAAATCCGTTTTGCGACCTTGGATAAACTGAGTCATATTAAGCTTGCTTTCCTCTTGTAAAACTGGTGATGCGCCGTCAAGTTTTATTGTGAAAATCTTGAATATAGGATTTGCGAACTTATCAAACTCTTCTTTAGATTTACCTACTGTATATTTAACGTGATTGTCTACAGCTTTAATCACAGTCCATTGCAATTGTTGATCTTTTAACAAATAATGTCTAATTACTACCTCACGCTTGTTGTCATTCGGATTAAATAAGTGTAGCTTTACGCAAATTTCCACACAGAATTCTTGTAAAGTGTTTTGGGGACTTGGGCCAACAGTAAAAATATTAAGCATCATGACTAACGTATTATCGTGTGAACAGTGTTCTCTATATCGCTGGACAAAGCTAGACACTGATTCATTCCAGACATCGCTTTTAAGGTCAAAAATAAAAAGGTTTTTGATGTCTATCAATTGAGGTAGACAAGAAACAGGCCCAGATAAGTGTAGAGCTTCTTGAGCAAAACACTGTAAAAAATCTTTTAAAGACAGCTGTGATTCTGATAAAATTTCAAAAGTATCTGACTCCCAATGTCTAGGCTCGTTAAGAAAAGTGTCTAATGATGAAAAACTTTGGCGAATAACATGAAGTTCTATTTTGATGGTAGTCATAATATAAAACTAATCAAAAACCTAAAGATTTCACTATATTGTAATTGGATAAACTTTAAAATATATGAATTATGACTATATTTAAAGCTGAGCTTATTTGAAAAAAAAAGAATTAGCTGAAGTTTGGCTACATATCAATTTATAAGTCAAAAAAAGTCTAAAGTTTATTTTTATCAACTAAAATAAAACTTGATAAACTGTAAAAACTAGAAAAAGAAACTTTTTACCATTAGAATGTTTACATTTTTAATTTGATTTTTTGTCTTAAATTTGAAATTAGTTATAAATGAACATGTGTACTTATAGCATTTAAGGCTACAAGTAATAGCTTTTACCTTTAATAAAATAAATATACCAACTCACTTAACAAAAGTAATAAAAATTTGTTGTTTCAGAATATAAACCTAGAATGGTGTCTTTGATTAGTATTTTTTCCCTTAAATATACTTTAGCTCGTATTTTTCTGTTTAATGTACATAAGTGCTTATAATTATAAATTGTTAGATAGATCAACAATTATTTTATTTTAATTTAAAATTACTTGTATTTTTAAAAGTTGATACTTTTAATAATTGTTTTGATGAAAAACCATTTTAAATTAATTTTCTACTTGGTGAATAGAAACTTTTTTACAAAATTTATATATTAAGTTCTTAACTATATTGATTATTTTTTAAAAATATTGTACTTTAACTAACTCAAAATGCTACAAAAAATGGTTTATTTTCTTTTTGAAATTTTAAAACTTCGAATTTCAGCTGAGTAACGCTCAACAAGTAGTTTGACAAACAACTTTACTTATTTAATTTCTCAATAGCCATGTCAAAAAACAAGTTTTACTTTAAAGTTTTTGTAAACTGTTTCAACTTCATTGCTTTTAAAGTAAATTAGAGATGCTTTTACTTAGTTAATCATGTTATATATTAATGATGATACAGAATGTTTGAAAAAAAGTTAAATAACTGGTAAAGTTTTAAAGATTTTAATTCTCTTTTACCTCCTAACGATTTTGCTTAAGTTAAACTAAAAGCGTAGTTTTTTTACTACCTTAAATGTTCCAATAATTTATTTCTTTACATTACTGCTTTGTTTGAATTCAAAAATATATCTTATTGATATTTTCTTTACTATGAAAATGTTTACTTACTTAAATTACTATTTCAAAACTCGATAATTTACGTAGGTATGTCATAAAAAAACAAAACTCTTTATATTAATAAAAATGTCTGAACAGCATGCAAAGCATTTACTCAAGTTAAAATTTTTTTTTTCAAAAATAAGTCAAACTTAACACCATGCCATACAATATCCCAGTGATCTTCACAGTGTGCACAAAAAATTATTTGGTAAAAAATATTTTTAAATCGAATCTGTTTAGTCTTCTTCTGTTAGAGAAAACTTTTTATAAAAAATGTTTTTAACTGGTTATTTTTATTTTAAGGAACTCAAAATTTGAAAAAAAAATCAAGTGATAATAATTTTTTATATTTAGATATAATCAGACTACATTTTGCAGTTATATACTAAACTAGATATTACGGAAAATTTCAAACTTATACTAAATATTTGCACATTTGGGTACACGGAGTTTTAATTTTGCAATTTAGGGTGCACAGATTTCGATTAGCATGAAGACCACTGATCTACTAAAGTAAAAACATACTAAGGCTCAACTGTTTAAAACTTGGATCAATTTTAGTTTTACAGTTTTTGTATTTATTGCTAAAGTTTAACCCCTAAAAAACGTTGAAGTTTTTTCTATAAGTAGCTATATGCACCATTGTTAAAAAAATGTTTAGAAAATTAATTGATATAAAATTTGTCGTCTGAAACTACTAAAAGTTTGAGTGTAATAAATATTATCTTATACCTTCATATTTATGTCATAAAATAAATACTGGAAAGTAAGATATACATCAGAAAATTATGATACAAACTTTTTAAAATTATACATCATTGCAAAAAGTCAAATATTAAAGTATTTATTTACTGCTCTACACAGGGCTTATAAAAAGTTAAGTTTAATATAAATAAAACTAGTTCACTCTAGTACTAAATGCAGCTTGTGTACTTATAATTTTAGCTAATACATTTTGCTTTGACTTATTAAAGATGATAATGACAAAAATATTAAACATTAAAATTCTTAGGATCAACGTTTTAAGCCTTAGAACTCTATACATGTATGAAAAACATACAAAGTTAACTAGCTTTTTTTATCAAGTTGAAAAACCAATTTAAAACTGATAAGTTTAGTTAAATTTGGTTTATGATTCCAAACAATTGGAAAAGGCAAAATATAACAATCAGCACAAAAAATATTTCAAACTTGTTTTTTTTTTATTTGACATATACAAAAATGTTTTCATGTTCAGATTTAGTTTATTTAAAATATTTGAGCTTAAATATAAATTTTAAGGATTAAATATTAATTTACTTGTACTCAAGAAAAACGTGCACCAATAGGTCATGGTGACGTAAGAAAGTTACCTAATAAGTTTTTATACAGCGAGTAAATTTCAAAACTACTTTCTTTTTTAGTTAAATTAGGTAAACGTATTTTTTTGAAAAGAGCAATATATAGATACATTAAAAACAAAATATGAATAATAACGTGCGATAGAAAAAAAGTTCAACAATAAGTATCTTAAGATCATTAAAAATTTTTTTTAACCGTTGTCGAAAAACAGTTTTTAATTTGGTGCTAAATCATTATGATAACTTATAAGAAATTCAACAAATAGAAAAGTCTACATGATTAATTTTTATTGGCACCAGAAAAATAAAAATTTAAAAAAATCAGTAACTATTACAAATTAACCATAAATTTTTCAATTTATATAACAACAATATTAATATGATAACATATTTTATAGCGACGGATAACCGACTCTATGTGACATTTTTAATACTTTATCTAGTAATATTTTTAAACTTTTTTACAAAGGCTGTACTCCATTTAAATTTTTTAGTTACTAATGGGTCAGTGATTTTAACTCCGCTGGTCAGATCTGACCCGCAGGCCATACGTTGCCCTATCCATAACTTAATACTTTGTATACAAACTGCCCTCTTTTACATATTTAAACTATTGGCTACGAGTGGTAACACGTTTTTTTTTTTTTGCTATTGTGATTATGAATTATGTTTTTAAATCAAAGTTGGTACAAATCGACATTTACATACAAATGAGGCAAATTAAAAAAAAAATATTTAAAAGTCCCTACTTTAGGTCCCGGAAGTGTTTGGAAATAGCGGTTTGTAAGACGGTTGTAAATAATGTCGAATGCCTGAAACTGTTTTCAGATTTAGTTTATTTAAAATATTTGAGCTTAAATATAAATTTTAAGGATTAAATATTAATTTACTTGTACTCAAGAAAAACGTGCACCAATAGGTCATGGTGACGTAAGAAGGTTACCTAATAAGTTTTTATACAGCGAGTAAATTTCAAAACTACTTTCTTTTTTAGTTAAATTAGGTAAACGTATTTTTTTGAAAAGAGCAATATATAGATACATTAAAAACAAAATATGAATAATAACGTGCAATAGAAAAAAGTTCTCAACAATAAGTATCTTAAAATCATATAAAATTTTTATTAACCGTTGTCGAAAAAAAGTTTTTAATTTGTTGCTAAATAATTATTATAACTTGTAAGAAATTCAACAAATAGAAAAGTTTACATGATTAATTTTTGTTAGCACAAGAAAAATAAACATTAAAAAAATCAATAACTATTACAAATTAACCATAAATTATTCAATTTATATAATAATAATATTAATATGATAACATAATTTATAGCGACGGATAACCGACTCTATGTGACATTTTTAATACTTTATCTAGTAATATTTCAAAATTAGTTTACAAAGGCTGTACTCCATACTAATGGGTCAGTGATTTTAACTCCGCTGGTTAGATCTGACCCGCGGACCATACGTTGCCCTACTAATAACTTTATACTTTATATCTCTTTTATCTTCCTCTTTCTACCCTCTTTTACATATTTAAACTATTGGCAACGAGTGGTAACACGTTTAATTTTTTTTAAATTGTGATTATGAATTATATTTTTTATATCAAAGTTAATACAAACCGAAATTTACATACAAATGAGACAAAAAAAAAAAACTTTTTGGGGTTTTAAAAGTCCCTACTTTAGGTCCCAGAAGCGTTTGGGAATAGCGGCTTGTAAGACGGTTGTAAATGATGTCGAATGCCTGAAACTGGTTTAGAAATAATTCTTCAAGATGGTACTATTTAATATGTATATTTATACATCTTGGTTTTGATAAGTAAAACAGCTATAAAGTGAAATAAGTTGATGGTGAAAATTAACTCATGGGTTGAAAACTATAGTCCACGGGCCAAGTCTAGTTAGTTTAGTTTAGACATCTGACAACCAACTTTGTTTATCATTTAAAGTAAAATTTGTCGAAAACTATCAATATGTTTTTTTCTAATTACGAAATACATATACTTTCTCTTTATACAGTTATTAGAAAGCAACATTCCTAATTTATTTACTTTTTGTAATTAAGAAAAACCTAATAGTAGGTTTAGAATACATCTTTACTTAATAAATTTAGCATAAAAAAACTGTTCATAATAAATTTGTTTTTCTTATAATATTAGGCAGTTTACCCTTGACAAAACTTCAAAAACAGTTTAAAGTCCTTGTGTTAAAATGTTTAATATGAGAAAACTCCATTTAAAAACAATAACTTGACAAAATTAGTGCGTAAACTATTCAATAATGAATTAGCCGTACTTACATCTAATTTGAAAAAAAATCAATTTATAAAGTTAAAACGAAAGCTTTTATTAAAAAGTGTTTTTATTATTTATTATTAAGAAAAACATATGAGTTATTAATAGGTAAAAAAACTGACTCGAAAAAGAAAACGATGTTTTAAAACAGTTAAAATTTAAACAAGTTTATTCAACTTACTAATGTCATATTAAATAAATCGTGATAATCGCAAAAACCTTCATCATAAGCAATTTTTCATTGTTTATTCTTGTATAAGTAATATTTAAAAATATAAGTTAATACTAGGAGTAACGTTAGAAATATTAAGTAAAATGACTAATATATTACATAGTGAACAATGTCCTCTATTTTGCTGGACAAATTTGGACACTGGTTCATTCCAGTTTTTTGCATAGTAACACATACCAATGTTTGATGTCTAAAAAATGAGGCATACAAGGAACATAAGAGACCGGCCTAAATGAATGTAGAGGGTCTTCGTGATACTTCTGTACTAAACCTTTTAAAGGTTGCTGTACTTCTGATGCATTTTCAATCAAGTCTAACTCAATTGAGAATTAAAAAAAATTGAGGTGTAGCAAAACTTTAGCGTAGAACATGGATTTCTAATTTGATCATATTTATGACATATAGCTAAACTTACCATTAATGCTATAACTTTATTATAAATCGCTAATTTTTAAGCTTTGAGAACTAACACTTTAATTATAACTAAATTTATAAAGTCTTTATGAAGTATGTGCAGTTTTACTAGAAGACCTAAATTCAAATAAAAAAATTATTTTTGAACGAATAAAGTTTACGTTTAATAACTAAAACGATTTTCGAAAACAGTAATAACTACAAAAAAAAATATCTTTTACTATTAGAGTTTAATAGTAAAAATTTGAAAATAACCATCTATACTTAAAGCATTTAAGTCTATAAGTTATAATTGTAGCATTTGTTAATTAAATATGTAACACAACTACAATTAGTAACACAGATCAAAATTTGCTGTGTGCATTAATTCAAGTTTGTATAAGGTTTTATATTTTAATAATTCCTTGAATATACTTTAGTTCGTTACTTTTAGTTAACGTACAAAATTGCTTATATTTCAGAATTAATGGTTAAAATGATTTTTTTCTTTGTTTTTAGTAACTAATACTTTTAGTTGATGTTTTGAAGGATAATCAGTTTAATAAGATAAATCACTTGATTAAAAAAAACGTATAGAGTAAATTTTATATTTAATTTAAAATTATATTTGTTTAAAGTTTATGTTTTTTTACTTAAACTACTTTAAAATATAAAAAGGTTTTAAAAAAGGTGTGTTTATAATTTTTTTTTACTATTGTTTTCAGTTAAGTAACTATCAATCAATTAGACAAATAACTCTATTTACTTAATTTCTTTTATGATAAGTAGAAACTTATCAGTCAAATTAAGTAATCAAAATAATACAATACAAAACGTGATTTTCTAGTTTATATTTTTTACTTTACTTTTAATTTACTTAAAATAAATTAAATGTGGAGTAGTAGTATAATAAATATTTATATGTGGGACTACTACAACTATGTAAAAAACAAAACTTATTTACTTTAAATAAGTACTAAGCCAGACTAAAAATAATTGATTAAAACTTGGTGCTGTAATCCTTAACAATATACTAATCATTGATTTTGAATAAATTCCTTGAAACATGTAAAACTTAATATATTAAAATATAAACATATAATGAAAAATGTTTTTAGCCTTCCTCTAATTTTTAAAAAAACTTGAGGTGGTTTAAAATATTTTCCATGATAAAACGTTTTTTAAATTAATTACATAAATGTATTTAAGTTTTAATTAAAAAAAAAAACTTTTTGATGTAACTATTTTTTAGCAGTGTTTATTACCAAATGAATTAAATCTATAAACTTTTTACTAAGTTTTTTATAATTTTCTAAGAAACTGTGCGCATGGTTATTACAAACAGTGACAACTTTTTCGAATCTGTACTCATCATATAATCTTGGACTTATAATTTAATTTGAAAAATTGCCAAGACTAAAGTTGGTTACATTAAACTCGGCCATTAGATCAATTATTACGATGTACTATCAGTTCTATCAGTATTATTGGCAAACTTCGATTCACATTTGTTAATAAAAGGTCTAATGGACACTCGAATTTTTACTTCAGGTGCAAAACCAATATAATGTTAAGTTTTACTTTTTATTATAACTAGATATACATATATATATATTATTAAAGCATGGATGCGTATTCAATCACTGAACGGTGTAAAACAAAACGACCAGTTTATTTTTCTTTTTTTTTTCTTTTTGTAAAACGGACAACGTATAAAAAACTTAGCTGTATCAGTAATGAAATTAAATACTATACAAGTAATATATAAACAAGTACATGCGTTACTTGTTAAAATGAAATATTGCAGCAAACTGTTGTGGTCAAATACTCAAGCAGTAGAGGTACTTTGTTGGGCTTCATGGACAGTATTTTTCTTGAACTACATTCTAACGCGAACGTGTGAGTCATCCACTGGATACTTGATCACCTTCTGAATTAAAAAAGCGTGAACTAAAACAATGAGTTTATTAGGATCTGGTAAATTTGATCTGCGACGTTTGATAAATTCAGGAATGCTGAGCTCGCCTTCTTCAAAGTCAACTTCTAATGCTCCGTCACGTGTTATTGTGAAAATCTGGAATCGCCAAATTCATTGACCATTTCTATACATTCATCTTCTGTTTTACAAACGAAATATTCCACAGCATCATTCAGAGTTCCTTCCAATTGTAGATCCATTAAATCATAAGTTTGCAATCGTACATTGAGTTTATTTTCCGCTGCATTGAAATTAAGTAGTCTTACATATATTCTCTCTTTAAATTCAGGTAAAGTGTTTTGAGGACTAGGGACAACATTAAAAATATTAGGGAACATGACTAATATATTATCGTGTGAACAATGTTCTTTATATAGCTGAACAAGGCTACCAACTGATTTATTAAAGTCACCACTGACAAGTGTCACGATCGGACGGTTTTTGACTACTATCAGTTGAGGTAGACAAGAAATAGGCCCAGATAAATGTAGAGATTCATGAGCATGACTCTGTAAAAGTCTTTTTAAGACTGCTGTATTTCCGATGCATTTTCAATCAAGAATCTAATAATTTTAAAATCATCAACGAAAGTTTGAAAACTAGTAAAATTATGGCGATAAATATGGAGCTCAACTTTGATGTTAGTCATGATATTAACGTAAACAGCGACCTAAAGCTATAATTGTTTTAAAATTGGCTAAATTTTAAAATCAGAAATATAATTCTACTTAAAGTTAAGATTATGGAGCTTTTTTACAATTGTCGAGATTTAACTACATCATTAATTATAAAGTAAATGAATAATTGTTTGCAAGATTTTAGTTTTTATGTTTATCATCAGAAATAAATCTAAAAAACAGCGGAAAAAAAAGACATTTTGTACTTTTAAAACGTTAAAAGTTTTTAAAATTTAATTTTTATGGCTTTAACAAAGAAGAGATTTATTGATATTATCTATCATTATAGCATTTGAGTTTAAAAGTTATAAATTTTACCTTTGTTAGAAAAGTATTTATAGCAACTAAAATTAATAAAAGTGATTAAAATTTGCTGTTTGCAGAAATCAAATAAAAATGGTGTTTTTTATTTGTAACACTTTCTTTAATTTAGTTTAGCTCGTGTTTAAAATAGCTCATAATATTGCTTATATTTTACATTAAATAAATAAATAAACAACTTATTTTGTTTAAAATGACTAATACTTTTAACAGATATTTCGAGAGACAATCAATTTAATTTAACTCTCTACTAGCTTTACACTTTACTTTTAAAAAGTATGCATTAGGTTTTCCAAATATATTAGTTTAAACTTTTATTTTATTGCACTACTTTACGATATAATAAAGTTCTCAAGAGATGTAAGTTTGTTTTTATAAACTTAAAACTACGATTTTTAAATAAGTAACGTATAACTACCTAGTTTGAAAATTAATTTTATTTACTTTCTTTTAAGTTATGTGTAAAAATCAGTTTTACTATAAACTTTAAAATTTGTGTTAATTATTTCAACTTTATGACGTTTTAAATTAGAGTTGAGATGCTTTCACTGAATTACTAATCTTTGTTTTTAATGATGATACACAATATGATTAATGTTGATATAAATAATGAAAAAAAATATTTTGTAAAATTTAAAAGATCTATTTTCTTTTTATGCGTCAAAACTTTTGCTTAAATCTATTAAAATTAACAAATTTTATTTATTTTAATAAAAAAATATTTTATTAAAATATATAAAATTTTTCATTAACTTTTTTCATGAAATTAATTGTTTTCAATAAATTTCTAAAAGCATCTTATTGCTTTATGGTTTACTATGAAATTGTTAACTTAAATAAACTAAACAAACTTTAATCTAGTAATATGTAATTGAAAATGTGTCACAAAAACAAAATCCTTTACAAATGCTTAAATAATAAATCTTAATAGAGTATATGAATTTATAAATTTTTTAATCGATAACAAGTTTAACTTAACACTATGATGTACGTTAGGATTAAGCAACGTTTTTAGATCGGCAGATGTAGAATATATTAGTTCTTGGCGGGATTATTATTTAGATTTCACTTAATTTGCGATAATAGCTCAATAATCGAGAAATGAAAAAAAAAAAGGAAAAATAATCGAAGATCAGCTAAAATTAAGGCAATAGCAATAGAAAATAGACGAATATAAAGCAATTAACTTTCGTTTTTTAAACTACAAGCTCGTTTTCAAACAACTTAAAAACTTGGATTAATTTTATTGTCGTAGTTGACTTTCCAGATTATTTATTTTACTTCCACAAGTTTATAAGTTAAGTCAAGTTTTAAAAATCACAATAATAAAGCTAAAGTGTAATAAACAGTGTTTTTTGAATTAAAATAAGTTTAGTTAGTTTATATTTTGGTTAACTAAAGCTGTTGTATTGAATAAAAAACCTGGATAATATAAACTTTTGAAAAGAAATAAATAATTTTGGTTGAAAAACTTCGATTTAATTAAAGCGCTGTTTTGATTTAAGAAGCAAAATTGGAGGTTGGGCATTTGAAATACATTTTTAACTTTAATGTTTATAAGATCCATGAGTATTTGAAGCTTTTCCAAGTTAAATTGATTATAAAAGAATTGATGTGATTAAAATGAGTCTGCTAAAGCAACTTACTAAGTTTCTTGTTAAGTTTACTAAGCTTGTTAAACAATAATAGTTTCTTCATTTTAGTAAATTTGTAAACCGAATTTAACGGTTACTTAATAACAAAATTATATTTTAGCAAAAACTAAAGTAAGTGAAAATTTACTTTAAAAACGTAAACATATAACTTATTTTGTATAATCATTGGATAAAATAAATCTTTTATATTTTAATTACTTAGTTTCTAAATAGTATTTTTAAGTGTTTATTTAACAAATCACTTTTTCTAAACCAAATATAAGTCATCTAACTATCAAATAATAACTTTATTTAAAACGTTCTAGTAAAATAAAACTTCGCATATAGAACAATTTCCACGACTAACGTTTTTAACTAAGTTTGATCCAAATTTTAAAATATCCAGTCAAACAAGTTCTTGAATATTTTAGATGCAAGGAACATATAATATGTTACATTAGTTTATAACATGTTTAATCTATTACACATGTATGCGCATTGTTATGTTTAACGGTATAAAATTAGCAACATTTGTTTTTTCTGTTTAATAATTTTATAAAATGAAAAACGTATGACAAAACCAAGGTGTTTACTAATGACAAAATTATAAAGCAAAATATGTAAACAAGCATATGTGTTATCTAAAAAATTCAAAATCACAATTAAACATGGCAGCAAACTGTTGTGTAGCTGTAGAGGTAGTTAGCTGGGCTTCATGGCCAGTATTTTCCTTGAACTACATTCTAACGCGGATGTGTGAGTTGTCCACTGGATACTTGATTTACCTTCCGAGTTAAAAAAGCGTGAACTAGAACTATGAGTTTATTAGGATCTGGTAAATTTGATCTGCGACCTTGGATAAACTCAGGAATGTTGAGCTCACCTTCTTCAAAGTGAACTTCTAATGCTCCGTCACGTTTTACTGTGAAAATCTGATGTTTACCATTTGTACGTGCATTTTCTATGTATTCATACTCTTTTGCTATCATGCTCAATTTCACGACATCATTTAGGGATATTTGCAATTGTAGATCTAATAAACAAACTGTGTGAATTGTTACACCGACACGGTTGTCAATTGGGTTGGTTAAGTGAAATTTTATATGAAATACCACTTTAAATTCCGGTAAAAAGTTTTGGGGACTAGGGGTAACATTAAAAATATTGAGGAACATGATTAATGTATTATTTTGTGACCATAGTCTGCTATTTGGCTGGACAAGACTAGACACTGGCTCATTCCAGTTTCTGCTAGTCACCTTCCAACGGTTATCAAAGTCTATCAATTGAGGTAGACATGAATCAGGCCCGGATAAATGTAGAGCTTCTTGAGCATAAGTCTGTAAAAAGTCTTTTAAAGACTGCTGTGTTTCTGGTGCAATCTCAATTGTATCTGACACCCAAAGTGTAGAATTCTTAGTAAAAGTGTCTAATGATGAAAAACTTTGGCGAAAAATATGAAGTTTCATTTTGAGGGTAGTCATGATATAAACGTAACCAGTAAACTTAAGCTATAATTGTATTATGATTAGATAAATGTTAAAATATTCAGGCTTAAAAATTAATTTAAAATTATATTTATTAAGTTAATTTTGAATTAATTGAAGTTATATCACATACCAAATGTAAAAAAAAATTGTAGATTTAGTATTTATGTTTATTAATAAAAAATTAATTTAAGCTGTAAAAAATAAAAAATAAAGACATTATGCTAATAGATCGTTAAAAGCTTTTAAACTTTGACTTAAATATTTTTATGGCTTAGACTAACACAATAGTTTCAAGTCTAGACTTACAAGTCTAAAATAAGAATTAAAGTCTAAAAGGGATAGTTGGAATATGTATAGCAACTACAAATAACAAAATTGACTAAAACTTGCTATTCACAATATCTCAAACTTAAAATGGTGTTTTTTATTATTTAATTAAACACAATTTAGCTAGAGTTTTTTGATTAAAGTGTAGAAGTGCTTCTAATTTATAATTAATGACAGTATAAGAACTAAAGCTTATTTTTGATTTTAGTTACTAAGAGTTTTTATTTTTCTTTTGAAGCAAATCAGTTTAATTTTATTAACAATTAGTTTTTTAAAAATTATAATTTTTATATTACAAGTTTTCTAGTTTTATAAATTAAATATTTTAGTTTTTATACTTTAACTACATTAAAAAATAATTAAGTTCTCAAAAGGTTTTTTTTTATTTTCAATCAAAAACTACGATTAAAGTAAAGCTTAACCATCTAGTTTAATAAGTACTTTTATTATCTTAATCACTTGTTAGCTATGTGTTTGTCTAAAAATTACTATAAATTTAAAAACTTTTTTTTACTGTTTTACTTCACGACTTTTAAAGTAAACATGATACTTACTTACTCATAACAGTTTTTGATGTTGATACAAAATTTTGGTAAAAAATTAAATAATATGTATAATTTTGAAAATTTAACTTTTTTATTCGTCAAAAAGTTGTTTAAATAAACGAAATTAACAAAGTTTTATTCGTTATATTAAAATATTTTAGTTTTGTAAATTACTTGAACTAGTTCATCAATTTTATTCATGAAATAAATCATTTTTAATAATTTACAATACATCTTTATGATTTTTGCTTTATTTTTAAAATGTTTACGTAGATAACCATGACTTTCAAAACTTAATAACTATTGTAGTTATATTATTGAAAAAGTGTAATAAAGTTAAAAGTGTTTTTAATGTTTATATTTAAATACTTGTACAGTATGTTAAACATTTCATAATGTTATACACTTTTTTCTTTATTAACAAATTCATTTAAACATCATGGTATACACTAACTATATCAGCAGAAGACGGGTCAGTTTTGCACAAAGATATTTTTACAAAGTTTACTTTTTCACAAATTTTCAACAAAAATTCACAAATGATAATATTGATACTAAAAAAATTACCGACCTAGGGTTAGGGTTAGGAGTAACAGTGGTAGTAAACATTAAATTAAAAATAAACTAATAAAGTATACAGAAGTATAAAAACTTTCAACCCATGCAAAAAGTCTTTGTGCAAAAGTGTCTTCTTGCAAAAAAATAAGCATAAAACTAAATCATTTCTTAAAAGTATTGGAATGACTGTAACTGGATTTTTGTGTTAAGTTTATTTTATGTAGTATAGACTAACCGCTTAATTAAATATATCAAACAGTCCGCTTAAATAGTAACATTAGTGCCTGTTTTAAGCTAATTAAGTTTTCAAAACATTGTAGAAGTTTTCTATAGAATATCAGTTATCGAGACTTTTTTAAATTGCCTTTGGTTTTAAGATTTGTTTTCTAGGTTTTTATAGTTATAAAAAGTAAAGCATCCTATATAAGGGTATGAACAACTTCAAGAAAAATTATTCTGCAATGTTATAAAATTTAATTCAGAATTGTGAATTTTCTTAAGTGTTTTTAAGCTTTTTTATATGCATATTTAAAATCTTTCAAGTTTGAGTTTAGTTATTTTAATTTTGTTAAAACTTATGGTACTTAAAATGTATATTTTTTCAATAAAAAACCTGTATGAAACTTATGTAAGCATTAAACCTTAAATTTACATGTAAAATAAGTTTTAATTACCTCATTAAATAATAAAACTTAAACACCTAAAATCTTAAACGCTTATTTAATGTTGGTGATCTTTTTTGAACACACATATATAATAATGTCTGAATCGAAAGTTGGTTACTTAATTTAAAAATAAAATTACTTATATATGGTTTGTTGTTCGTGAGTTGTGTCGACAATATGACGAAAATTTATATACTGTTATAAAAACTACTTTATCTATACCTGTCTGCAAAGTATAATTTAGAAAGACGAATAAACAATACTTGTTACTTTTTTTTGCTGTAGTTTGAAATTTGTTATTGAAACTAATCTAGCGTTAATACTTTTAAATCTAGCATGTAAAACTACCTTGCTGTACATTTTTTTACATATAAATAAAAAACTAAAAGGAAAACTAAAATTTGAGCTTTTTTTTATACAAAATTAAATTAATTTAAAACAGCATATAATGTGTTTAACTAAAACTTACCTAGCAATATAAATTTCGTTATAAATATACGTTTTTTTGTAATAATAGACAAGGCTAAATTACTCATAACACTTTTGTTGTATACAAGGCATTTTCATTCAAACATACATTAATTTAAAAGGCAAGCTTGTTAAGAACAGTTGTTTGAAGTAAACCTGCAAACCTTTTCCAAAAAAGATCTTTTTTAAGGCTGTCTAACCTGGGAATTTTACTTCCCAGTCTTCCAGCGTTCTTATACACCCAATTAGCTCTTTCAGGGTCTTTTAAGCGTACATTTATACCGTCCCATTGTGGTATCTTGGAAAAAATCAAGTCATCTCGGTTCAAGATACCGGCTCTTTTTGCAGGTTTAGGAACTCATTTAAGCTCTGTGTTCTTAATCACATCAACTGCCTTGTGTGTCATATTAAACGATATTTCATTTTTTGGTGCTAATTTGGGAGGCTCGATCATTTTGGCTTGCTTCTTTTTAGCTGTTTTTAAGGTCAATGGTGTTTCATATTTTTTGCTTTTAACCTACCGCGAAGAGAAAGTTCATTTGGTTTAATCAATAAATCAGTTTCAGTTACTTCAGATACTTGTTGGCTGTCAACTTCGACAAACTTATCATGACCAGGTGTTGTTAGGCTCAGAATTGCAAAACTTTCATCTTCATTGAAGGTTTTCCTTGGGCTTAGTGGTTGTAATGCTTCAGCAGGTTCCGTTTCATTTTCATCAATGCTTGTTTCAACATTCACGACATTTTCTACCCCTGAGTCATTTGAGCATTCGAGCTGAATTTGGACTGTTTCATTCAATTTAGTAATTGCTTAGTAGCTTATTTTTCTAGAAAACATCTAAAATAATTTACTGTAACTTAATAATGTTTAAATGTTTTAATTGCTATTTATAACTTTTTAAATATTTATAGAGAAACCTACATTTAAAAATTTATATTTTTTATAAAGCAGTGTAAATTATTTGACTTATACCTTTTTACAAAAGTTGGCATACTTTCTCAGTATTGCTATCAGGTGTCTAGGAGCTTTTACAAACGTTGTTCTAACATTTGCCATGACAAGTTAGATAAAAGATATAGCAATTAGTTTCGAAGCAATAATGGCACAGTTCAAGATTTTTAATACAATAACTTTGGTCAGTTGAAAAGCTGTTTCCATCAGCTGTTTCAGGCTGTTGGAAGCTTTGTAAATTTGGGATAATATGAACTCAAACAGTTTTCTAAAAGCAACTTGTATAACCTTTTTAGCGGTATCCATCGGAGTTGCTAAGCCTTGATACAAACTTTTAGCAATTTTTCGAGCAATTTCACAAGTCAAGTAAAAGAACCAGCTGAAAAATTGAACTTCCTTTAAATATACATTATTTAACTGATTTAACACTATTTGTTAGTTTTAAGTTGATAGTTTTAATACATTTTTTCGCATTTAAAATCTTAAAACTTTGTACTAACTACTAATACACTAAAAATTAAAGAAATCAAGTCCTTGACAAATATGTACACTTATTTTGTTATAAACTGAAACCTTAAAACAAATAATCTTTAAATAAGTTGTTAAAACTAACCTTGTGAGAATTTTAGTTGCCCAAAGAGCGGCCAACCAAATTAAAACTACGTGATACATGTTCAACTTATATCCATAATTCGCAGCAAAGTTATAGATATGAGAACTTATAAAGTCGTATTTTTGCTGCAAGAGTAAACTCAACAAACAGGGAATCCTGTCGTCACATACATTTATTGGTTCCGGCTCTTTCCACGGGTTCATGGCAAACAAAATTTCTGTAATCGTCATCTCACTAAATTTTTTAGGCTGGGTGTCCACGACTCCAGTCTGAAGCTTTAGAAAGTCTCTAATGCTTTTTTCATAAGCGGTTGCTTTTGAGTACTTGACTTTGTACTCATCAGTAGTATTAACATCAGCTGTGTCTGATGCAGGCGTGTTATACACGCTGTAAAGCGGATAGTAGCATATAATGACTATGAATAGAATTCTCTTCTCCATAGTCGTTACTTTAGATAATATATGAAGTTTGAAAAAATAAAGTTCTTCCTAATTTAGTTTTGTATTAATTTGACGTTTGATGTTGCTTGAAGTTATTAAATCAAATAAAAATTAAACTATACAAGCTGATTTTTTTGCGTAATTTGAATAAGTTTGCAGAAATTAAAAAATTAAGAATTTTTTTTTTCGTTATTTGAAAGTAAATAGATTTATGCAAATTGTATATTTTATTCGCGACCGGTTTCGGTGGCAAGAGATTGCGACCTTTTCAAGCAAAAATAAAGTATGAAATTGCATAAAAAAATGTTAGTTAATTATACTGTTGTTTAAAAACTTATTCATGCGTGAAAAATATAAACAAAAACAAAAATGTTGCATATTCGAAAATTCAAGCATATCAGAGTATATTTAGGTAAAATTGGTACTATTAAAAAAAAACGGATTGAATTAATATTAATATAATGAGTCAAATAAAAAAACTGTTTTCAGGACTTAAAAAAGAAAATAATAATAAAATATATTTATACCTTGAAATTTATCTAAATGAAATTAAGAATTGTCTAAAATTGTGGTTTTAAGCCAAGAGTCAACAAAACATTAATAAAACTCAAAGTCGCTGAATACTTCAAAATCTAATTTGTGTTAACTTAACATAACAGTCAAAATTTAAACGGATTTAAGAACTATCTAAAAAAAAATTCTAAAAATTTATCTAAGTTGTATTAAGAACTGGCTAAAAAAAAATTAATTTTTTCAATTTAAGCCAAATGTCACCAAAAACTCAATGAAAAAATCAAGAAAAATGACCTATTTTTTACTTTAATTATGATTTGGTTTAAGTTTTGTCTGCTTTCCAGTTAATTAATAAAAATCTGTTTCTGTGTCTGCATGAGTTCATTAATTCCGTTCTTTTGTTGATGCAATTTGTACCGGATTCAAGTATTAATAGAGCTTCTTTTAAGCACAACCTGCAAGTCATAATTTCTGGTTTTGGTTTTTTCTCCCTTTGTAATATTTTCCAACTTATTTTGTATTTCTTATTTTAATTTTTTAATTTATCGGTTAATTTTGAGAATTCAGTTGCTTGTTTATACTGGAGGTAGTTTTTGTCATTTGGATTGCTTTTTATTGTTGTGTTGTGTGTAGATATGCGTTTTCTTAGTTAATTAGCACTTAGTCCAATGTATATTTTTGTTAAATTATCTGTTTCTATTGTTGCCTGGTAGATTACATTTTCTGCCCTACGTTCTCCTCCTTCAAGGGGGCAAGTTTCTTTCTTTCTTTCTGCAGTTGCATAATTCATCTTTGTTTACTTTATTGTTGTTTATTACTTTTTTGTTGTGGTTTTTTATTATTGTTTCAATGTTTGACATGCAGCTGTAGCTTAATTTTATATTGTTTTTGTTTAAATATTTTTTTAACTTACTATTTTCTCCAAAGTGCTTGTTTACTATTTTTAGAAACTTTTTACCCATGTTTGTTTTTACTGATTTGCAATATGGGGGATTGAACCATATAATTTTTCTTTTCCTGTTTCTTTTTTTATCTTTGAATTCTTCTGTATAGTTAATTTCATAATTGTATCCGTTTACCTTTAAAGCATCATTATAGTCTTTTTTTATGTTGTTGAATAGGTTTTTGTTACTTGAATTATTAGAAAGTCTGGTCTCAACCATTTTTGGGATTTGTTTGAGTATGGTTGGTGGATGGTTTGATTTTGAATTTATGTAACTTATTTTTTTGTTGTCTTTTCTATATGGGTAGAATGTATTATTCAGTAGGTTGAAATTTATATCTAAGTAGTCAATCTTCCAAGAGGAGTTTTCTATAACTATATCTATGCCTATGCTTTTAGTGAATTTGTGCAACTTTTTCTTAATTTTTTCTATTTCTACATTGCTTAGTTTTTTTTTCTACAGCTATAAGTCCATCATCTCTATATAATCCAATTATTAAGTTATTTGAAAGTATAATTAAACAAATTTTACTTAACATCAGTACATAAGTTATTCAACCAATTTGTATTTAAAACATTTTAGGTACCGTATTTCGCATGATCAATATATTTTTCAACAGGTTTATATAGACGAGTAATTCTCAAAGGGGGTGACATCACCTTCTTTGGGGTGGTTTTGGCTATCAGAGGGAATTAACTAGCAAGGGAAAAGTAAATGGCTGATTAACTTTTAAAAGTGTGATGTTTAATAAAGTTGGCTATTGTTATTTTTAAATTCTGTCAGGTAGGTGATTATTAACTTGAGTTTGGGAAACCCTGCTTTAGTATTGTCAAACTTGATCTTCAATAGTTTCTTAATAACTGGCCTAATAACAATTTTAACAATTTTCTTAAAGATTTTAACAAGCAGTTGTAAACGAGTTAACTGAACCAATTCTTTCGCGAGAATATTTTTTATCCAATAATCATTGGTAGTTTAAGCCTCCAAAATACGTTAGAAAAATTTATAACTTTATATACTTAAGCTATTTTATTTTATTGAAATACTTCTATATAAAATGAGTTTAAAAAAAGTACTGTAAAATTAATAAAAATAAAGTATATACTGATTGTTACTAGCTTTGAAAAGCTGCTAACACAATATACATTTTTGATGAATTAACATTCATAACATGTAGATTTTTATTAATTTTAACTAGATTTATTCTTAAAATACAAGCAAAAAGCTTCAAAACTAACCTTTAAAGATATAAACTAACAGGAATAATTTTACTGTGTCAATATTAAGCTATAAAACTATCTCATGACGAGGATTTGAAAAAAAGTATTTAAAGGTGTTGCACAGGTTAGAAAAATATTATTTTGATTGTGTTTAGAGCTAAGTTTTTTCATAGGTTTAAAAGTAAGAAAACATGGCTATTTAGTCATAAAATTATTTATAAATTACGTTTCAAAAATAAGTACTTAATTACATGTAAACGTTTTACAAAAAGTTTTTTCGTTATACTAAAGCTTTAATTATAAAAAAATTCATTTAATAAAAAAACTGACTTTTTGATAACATTATTTTGCAAATAGTTATACATACTTCCTTTTTTTGTTTTTGTTTGCTAATAGTGAAAACACTATCTTTGTCTAAAACAAACAAAAACATTCACTTTAAATACTTGTTTATTTAAACCCAAACACAGTAGTCAGCAAATAAGCTCAAAATTAGTAGATAAGACGATTATTACTTTGTAAAAGCAAGCTTTATTTTAAATTTAGCTGATTTTTTTAAATGATTGATAAAGCATTAGTTAGTACTGTGGTTTTGTGTTAGTATTATAATTTTTAACTAACTGGTTTGATTTTTCTCTTAAACTAAGCACAACTTGCTACTCTCAATACTTTTTTTTACGACAGTAATTAACCATTAAAAGAAGTAACTAAACTTTACCCTATCAATGCACTTCATAAAGTTGTTTTTGGCTAGTAAAAAATTGCTAGATTAAGAGCTTAAAAATGCCTTTTAGACTGAGTGAAAAACTTACATTTTGTTGAAAAATATTTTGCGCTTTTTCACCATTAAACTATTTCAATATAAAAATTTTGTTTGACTGCTTGAAATTAGTTTCAAAGTTAAGTTGTAGATTTACAACATAAAATAAAGAAAAAAGTTTATAAATGTATTGTAAATAAGTTACGTTATTGTTTTAATAGTTTAAAGCTAAAATATAGTTAAACAGTTAGCTTTTATATAACAGTTTAGCTAAACACCAAATACCACAGAGCTCAAAGTATGAATGAAAACCCAAAAGCAGTTCAAATAGTTTCATATTTGCAAGATGATGAAAGTATAATTTACCACAAAGAAAATTTTGAAAGCATTGTTCAGTTTAACAATGTAGATAATCTTGAAGTAGTTGTTTTAGTTGTCGCGGGACCTTATCGTTCCGGTAAGTCATTTCTTTTAAATTGGTTTATCGACCGATTGTCTAAAATGGAAAATGGCACACCTCTTGATGAAATTAGTGGCATTCCAGAAGACTTTTCTGGTTTTAAATACAAGTCAGGTAGAGTTCGTGAAACTATAGGGATGCTGGCATACAGCAAAATATTCAAAGTTAAGTTAAAAGAAACTGAAAAAGCTTTTCTACTAATCGACACACAAGGTACTTTTGATAACGAGTCTACTGAAAAGAAAAATAAAATTTTGTTTTCTCTAAGTACTCTTATAAGCAGCGTACAGATTTACAACGTTACTAGAGAACTTAGTAAGGATAAGTTGGAAAATCTGGAGTTGTTTTCAACATATGCAAAACTTTTTTCCGATAATATAGAAAAATGTCCTTTTCAATCTTTGATAATTCTTATTCGCGACTGGAGACACAAAAAGCAGCACGGTTTTGGATTTGAAGGGGGAGCATTGTATTTAAATGAAAAATGGTTTAGTAAAGATGCAATGGAGCATCATAAACAACTGCTGTGTAGTTCTTTTGAAGATATCAAGTGCTTTTTGATGCCTAACCCGGGAATGGAATTGAACCAAAAAGGCACATTGAATACAGTTAAACCAGTTTTTACGCAAGAGATGAGCAATTTTGTTTGTGACACCATTAAGCATTCGTACGGCAGGGAAAAGCGAATTGCTGGAATAGGTGAAATTAAATGCAGCGATCTACCCGTAATGTTCAACGACTTCATCAAACATTACATGACAACAGACATTCCTGACGAGAACACCCCCGGACAGGCTACGTCAGAGTTTTTTTATAGAAAGCTTCACGACCAATGTTTCAAAAATTATTGCGACGGTGTAAATGAAAACAAATTAAAAAGTTTTTTTGACTTTAGCAAGCAACACGTCAAACTTAAAAATGAGGCTATTTATAAATTTTTCACATCAACAGACATTGATAAAACAATAAAGATTGATTACGAACGTAGGCTAAAAGTAGCAATAGATGATAAATTTGTCAATTTAGTCGAAATTTTTGAAGTAAAAAACAAGAAAATTTTAACGGAAGAAGAACTAAAAACTCTAAATAAACAAGAAATTCAGACTGAAAAACATAACAAAGAAATTAAAGAGTTTCAAGAAAAGCTAAACCAAGAACAGGAAAAGCACAAACATTTGCTAGACCAAATTAAAGAAGATAATACAAGACGTAACGAAGAAAGAAAAATTGAAATAGAAAACCTGCAGAAAGACACTGAAGAAAAAGAAAAGATTCATTCAGATTTAATCAAAAAGCACACAGAAGAAATAGAACTTATTGAAAAAGAAAGGAGAGAAATGATCGAAACCAATCGTATAAAAGATGTACAAGTAGAACAACTTTTTAAGGAACTCAAACTTTCTAAAGAAAAAAGCCAAGAAGATAAAAATGATTTTATAATAAATGAAACAAAGATAAAATACAAAGTTTACGACACCGTGTCACTGAACTAGAGTTTAAAATAAGGAAATTAAATGCCGAAAAAAGAAGACATATGCCTGTAGTTGCACGAAGAAGGAATAGAGGATGCGCACAACAGTGAAGCTCAGATATACTATTTAGAAAATCAAATTCAAGAAAATGACTGAAACAATTTTTTAGAAAAATAGAATAATAACGATTATTTAAAGTTATAACTACAACTGTGGTCATTAAACATTTTAAGATTCAAAGTTTAGAAAAAAAACTTTCGCCCATTGCTGTTTTTTAATAATTAGTTGTTATGTTATAATATTATTTTAATCTGTTAAAGTTTCTCCTACTTTTATGTTTTGAAACATAACATTTTTATTGTTGATAAAAGTTTTTTTAGAAAATATGAGATTTATAAACGCAAAAAAAATTATCTCATTTTATTAGTGTTTAGTTTTACTTTAAAAAAAATAAATGCTAAAACGCCAAATGCTTTACTTAAAAAGCCTATTAAATTTGTTATTCATTAAATTACTTTTTTCAATACTGCTGACAACCGTTTTGACGGCAAAAGCTTTTTCTGTCGAAACGGCTATCTGCAGTATTAAAAAATGCATGCTGTTATTTTATATAAAACAAATATTATGCAAAAAAAAAATTGCATTGCGAACTGTGACTATCAAAAAATAACAATACTTTGTATAAAATTATACAAACTTCCCATAATTGTATATTTTTATTTTTTATTGTTATCTTAATCATTTATAGATATTTATTGTAAATTTTTGTTAATCATCATAAGCATCAAAAAAAAAATATTAAGTTAATAAAACTTGTCATCTATACATAATTGTATTTTAGCATAAAATATATATATGGCTGCTGAATCTAATCAAGACCAAAGGTGAGCTGGTCTAAATATATATACAAACTGTTAAATTAAATTTTATCTAATAATAACATCTGACAGGCAACATGCTGTAGGAGACTACACCCAAGGCTCAATAAGTGTAGGAGGTACAGGAACTATACAGCATGCAAGTATCAACAACTATCACGACCATGTTCTTACTCAAATAGGTTTTTTTTATAGTTTTGTTAAATAAATATAGTTCTTTTTTTTTAAGTTGCCGCTGTGTTATTAAAGTTGTTTTTTGGTAAATTTTAATTTGAAAAACCTGTTTTTATTTTTGATGTTGTTAGAATAAAACGATTTTCTACCAACAAAAGTTTTCTTTGCAGTTGATCACAGCAAAGAAAAACTTAAGGAGTTGTTAGAAAATGTCAATATGCCATTTGCCAACCCTGATTTGAGTGAAGAGTTTGATCAATATCTGAGATCACTAATTTATGAACCTTTAAAACCTCTGAGTTAGTCTTTTTAATGCATTTTAAAAATTTGTTTTCAAAAATAAGTTAAACTTTGAAAATTTATAAAAATAAATTAGGTAGTACAAAATTTTCCAATAAAGTCTTTTGAACATAAATAAAAATAAAATATACTTTTTAACATATATCATACATTTCTTCTGTGCATATTTTTAACTTTCATTGTATTTTAATGTTAGTAGAAATTGATTTAATAGTTCTAAATATCTTTAAAGTAATACTTTTGTTAATCATAATTTATTTTTTAAATTTGACATGGAAAGTTTCTTAATAACTTTGAAAGAAGAAACTTCATTTTAAAATGCGAAAAAGTATACAAAGAGTATAACATAGATTAAGGTGTAAAAAATAACAAAAGTTTATATCATAAAGATAAAAGTTTTGTTAGAAAACTAATGCTGTAAAATTTGTAATTGTAAGTTTTTTTTATGCTGCAAAATTTTGCTGATTTCAAAATACTTTTATATAAGCTTAAAACTCTACTACATGAAGACTATTAAATAAAATTACCGCGGGAAATTTATAAAGTATTGATAGTTTACTGAACGACAAAAAAGCTCTCAAAATATTTGGTCTAAGGACCTGGTTTACTAATAAACTTTTCGGTTATCAAATCGTACACCTTATATTAAGCTTATCACTGTATCTATTTTTTTTACATAGTTAGGGTATTTTAAGTAAACCTAAAACTTAGCAATCACTGCAAAAACTACGCTTTTATTTATTTTTTTACTTTAAATGGTTTTTTATAACTTTGTGTGCTTAACTACTTTCAATAATAAAATTGGGAATTTAAATACAGACAACTTAAAATATAGTCAGTATTTTTATCTTAGAATATGTCAGAAATACTAATAAACAGTTAAATATTACTAATAAAATAATCTAAATACTTAGGACGCAAGTATATTTTTAAAGCGTAAATACTACAAATGTTTTTTTAAGTTATTACTTTCACCTAAACTATGCTATTTTGATACGAAGAAAACTCAAAATTTACCATATTTTTTTTTCTTTACAAATAGAAAATAAAAGGTGTTTTGTTTATAAAGTTTTTAAATTTAAATAAAAAAAAAAACGTTGTGAACTACAGTTACTATAACTTTTTTGCAAAATTAATTTTTATTTTTGAATAATGTTGTCAAAATATTCTTTTTCTATAGATCTAATTAACTTATAGCTTAACAAAGTGTGCTTTTTTTAATTTACAAGTTTTTATTTTGTATTAAGCTTCTATCGGATAAAATTCAAGAATTTAATGAAATTTTTCATTGAACTATGTTATTACGTACCTTTTACTTTATAGATCACAATAAAAGTTCTTAACTTAATGATAAGGAGAATGATCAGTTCAAATTTTTAATTTTATTAGCTAAGCAGAGTTTTAAAATTCTGTATTAAGACCTGGTAATATTATGATTTTCCTAAATTGGTAGTCTTAAACTATAAGTTTTATTTTGTTTGTATTGCACATAAATAAATACACATAAATGCCAGTTTTATTTCAAGTTAAGCTTAATGGCTTCTTGCATGTTCGTGAAGAAAAAAATACAGATTTAATTCAACTGATGATCTCGTTTGATTTATTACAAACGAGTGAAACATTGTTATGTTAATAAAATTTAAAATTTTAATTGAATTATGTATTTGTACAAAACTTTATTTTATGTAAAAATCTAAATAAATATAAAAATACGAATTTAAAGTATCTTTTGCATTTTCAGACACTTTCAAAGAAAGATATATTTTACCACACATCTAAAAACAACGTTGAAAAAATAATGTATTTCATTTAAATAAATAAGAAAAAAAAATTGTAAGTGTTTGCTAACTTAGTAAAAAAATCTATAGCTTTTTGATTTTCAAAAAGAAGGCTGGGTAGAAAATAAAATTCTATATAAGTAAAAACTCCTGTTTATTTTCAGATAAAAAAAACTTTATAGCTCTCAAAAAAGAACTTAAATGAATATTCAAATATTTATAAATTTTTTAATGAAAATAATACAAATTTCAGTTGAAAAGATCTGTGGTATTCAACACCCTTTCTTTTCACCTGACTTCGGTGAAATAGCCGATGATTACGTGAAAAGTTCAATAAAGTTTGCATTTCAACCAATTAGTAAGTGGTCCTATTTCATTTATATCAACTTTAAAGCTGCAAATAGTTTTATATTGAAAAATAAAATAAAAATTCAGCTGACGAAGTAGTCAAACTACTTCAGCCATCCGAAGGTTCAAGAATGGACAAAAACGTTGAGGAATTAAGCATTGAAAGTAAGTGTATGTTTGAACAAGTTTTTAGTTAAGTTATATCAAATGTACTTTTTCAGTAAAAGAACAGGTCAGGAACAACATAAATGCGTCAACTTACGAAAGAGTTTTTTCTAGTTAGTTTGTAGTAGTAAGCAATGAAACTAATTTGTAATGACAACTTAGTATTGCTCAATTTACTAGCTGAAAAGAGCTGATTAAATAACACGAAAATGCAAGTTTGTTACTGTTTTATCTTGTAACTTGGTTTTGGTGTAATAAAATAGTTAAAAAGCAGTTAACAACAGGGTAAAGTTAGAAACACATATAGTCTATATATTTAAGTGTTATTGAACTGTTTTATAACTGTTTAAAAAGGTTAACTAATCCCACCGAAACAAGGTAATAAAGAACGTAAAAAATGTGTACTTCTAAGTTAGTTGATAAGCAACAAAGTTTTATCAAGAAAAAAGTGAATAAAACATAATTTTTTTTTAATTATGCTGTTTTTATAATACTTACCTATTTTATAAAATAATTATGTATTTTTTTCAATGAATCAGAGTAAACAGTGATAAAGTTTATTTCAATTTTATAATGACGATATTTAGCTAATATCATGTTACAATTAATTAATTAATAAATCCTTTTATAAAGAAGTAAATATTCGAATTTTTATTAAAACTAAAACAAAAACTATTAAAAAAACATGTTATGAACCCTAAGATTTTTTGTTGGTTCAGTTTCTACTTCGTCTTTATATAAAAGTTAGTTCCTGAAAATTAAAAGTTTTGATGGTACTGTAAGTTTTTTTTCACATCCACAACTATTAAAAAAAAATGTAAACAGTTTTACTTCTATTGCCATAAATTCTGAGGTGGAAATTTACTAAATTTGATTTAATTTAAAGATAAGTTAACTTTAATTGATATAAAATTATTGATGAAAACAGAATGTTAATCAGTTTTGCTTTGATATAATTTCCAGTCATTGAAAAAAAAGTTAAAGTACTGTAATTTGTATAAACACCTTGAACATTTGCACATTTTATTCATTTATACTTTCTAAAGTAAACTATTATAACTTCTATATAGAAAAATATTTCTTAAGTTCAAAAATTCAACTTTTGTTTAAGTTTAACATAACTTTTATCGTTAATTTTTAAATTTAATGTAATGTTTAAATGATGCTTTATAAAAATAAAATACAGAAACTTGTCGGGTAGGTACACATATCTTAATTGCGCATCTTTTAGCTAAAAAAATGGGTTTAAAATAATGCCTATTTTTTACTTCTAATCTTAATAAAAAGCCTAAAAGCAGTAATAAAATAGTAAATTTATTTAGAATAAATCATAGTGTATTAAACTTAATTTATTTATAACTAAATTACAATACCATTAAATAAAAATTTAACCCTACAAATTCTACATCAAATCCAATATTTAAAAAAACACATTACAGTTTATTTATTTAACGAAAAAACGAACAGTACAATTAGAGTTTCGAACAACACATTACTAAACCATAGTAATAAAAATATTCCAAGGTCGTACAAAATTTACAATGAACAGTGCAATTATTTATTACATACTCCATGACTGATATGTAAATATTGTTCAATGAATCGCAGAGTAAACATTTAAATAACTTAACAATATTTTCCAATGAACGTTTGTATAACATTTTTCATGTTTCAGAAGCTTTATTAAAAAAACTAAACAATCTAAGCTAGTCGTTTTTAAAGAAAGTAAAGATTATGTTTTTCATTCAAACTGAGACAAAAAAGTATTAAGAAAACTATTTTTTTTGGTTCTATTTCTGTTTCATCTTTGAATAAAAATAAGTTCCTGGAAATTAAAAACTTTTGATGGTACTGTAAGTTTTTTTTTCATATGCACAACTATTGAAAACAATATAAACAGTTTTACTTGAAATGACATAAGTTTTAAACGTGGTAATCCATTTCTTTTTTATTTTTTTTCTTAACACAAAAACGTTTTTGTTCATTTATGCTATTGTGGTTAAATTTAATTTTGATAAAACTTAAAATTAAGTAAACTTTAGTTAACTTAAAACTTTTAATGATTAAAATATGCTAACTGTTTTTTGCTTTGATATAGTTTCCAGTCATTTAAAATAAATTTTAAGTAATTTAGTTTGTAAAAAAAAGTTGTGTAATTGCACATTTTATTTATTTATACTTTCTAAAGTAAACTATTATAACTTCTATATATAAAAATATTTCTTATTTTCAAAAACATAACTTTATATTGTTAATACTTGAAATCAAAAGCTAATCTTCAAATGTAATGTTAAAATGATGCTTTATAAAAATAAAATACAAAAACTTGTCGACTAGGTACGCATATCTTGATTGCGCACCTTTTAGCTAAAAAACTGGGTTAAAAAAAATGCCTATTTTTTACTATTAAATTAAATAACAAGCCTAAAAGCAGTAATAAAAAAAATATTAATTTAAAATAAATCATAGTGTATTAAGCTTAATTTATTTTTAACTAAGGTACAGTATCGTACCATTAAAAATAATTTGACCCTACAAATTGTACATCAAATACAATATTTTAAACAAACATATTACAGTTTATTTATTTAACGAAAAAACGAACAGTACAATTAGAGTTTCGAACATTCCATTACTAAACCATAGTAATAAAAATATTCGAAGGTCATTTAAAATTTACAATGAACAGTGCAAATAATTATTACATACTCCATGATAGATATGTAAATATTGTTCAATGAATCACAGAGTAAACATTCAAACACTTAACGATATTTTCCAATGAACGTTTGTATAACAGTTTTCATGTTTCAGAAGCTTTAATAAAAAACTAAACAGTCTAAGCTAGTCTTTTTTAAAGAAAGTAAAGATAATGTTTTTCATTTAAACTGAGACAAAAAAGTATTTAAAATATATTTGGAAAACTAATTTTTTTTGGTTCTATTTCTGTTTCATCTTTGAGTAAAAATAAGTTCCTGAAAATTAAAACTTTTGATAGTACTGTAAGTTTTTTTCATAAGCACAACTATTGAAAAAAATTTAAATAGTTTTACTTAAAATGACATAAGTTTTAAACGTGGTAATCAATTTCTTTCTTATTTTTTTCTAAACACAAAAACGTTTTTGTTCATTTATGATATTGTGGCTAAATTTAATTTTGATAAAACTTAAAATTAAGTAAACTTTAGTTAACTTAAAACTTTTAATGATTAAAGAATGCTAACTGTTTTTCGCTTTGATATAATTTCCAGTCATTTAAAATATATTTTAAGTAATTTAGTTTGTAAAAACAAGTTGTGTAATTGCACATTTTATTTATTTATACTTTCTTAAGTAAACTATTATAACTTCTATATAGAAAAATATTTCTTATTTTCAAAAACATAACTTTATTGTTAATCCTTAAAAAACAAAAGCTAATTTTTAAATGTAATGTTAATATGATGCTTTATAAAAATAAAATACAAAAGCTTGTCGGCTAGGTACGCATATCTTGATTGCGCATCCTTTACCTAAAAAACTGGGTTTAAAATGATGCCTACTTTTTACTTCTAATCTTAATAACAAGCCTAAAAGCAGTAATAAAAAAGATTATTAGTTTAGAATAAATTATAGTGTATTAAAATTAATTTATTTATTACTAAAATACAGTACAGTACAATTAAAAATTATTTGACCATACAAATTATACATCAAATCCAATATTTAAACAAACACATATTACAGTTTATTTAACAAAAAAAACGAACATTACAATTGAGTTGAACATCCCGTTTCTAAAACATAGTAATAAAAATATTCCAAGGTCGTACAAAATTTACAATGAACAGTGCAAATAATTATTACATACTCCATGATAGATATGTAAATATTGTTCAATGAATCACAGAGTAAACATCTAAACAACTTAACAATATTTTCCAAGGAACGTTTGTATAACAGTTTTCATGTTTCAGAAGCTTTATTAAAAAAACTAAACAATCTAAGTTAGTCTTTTTTAAAGAAAGTAAAGATTATGTTTTTTTTTATTTAAACTGAGACAAAAAAGTATTTAAAATGTATTATGAAAATTAAGAATTTTTTTTTGGTTCTATTTTTGTTTCATCTTTGAGTAAAATTAGTTCCTGAAAATTAAAACTTTTGATAATACTGTAAGTTGTTTTTCATAAGCACAACTATTGAAAAAAATATAAATAATTTTACTTAAAATGACATAAGTTTTAAACGTGGTAATCAATTTCTTTCTTATTTTTTTTTCTTAACACAAAAACGTTTTTGTTCATTTATGGTATTGTGGTTAATTTTAATTTTGATAAAACTTAAAATTAAGTAAACTTTAGTTAACTTAAAACTTTTAATGATTAAAATATGCTAACTGTTTTTCGCTTTGATATAGTTTCCAGTCATTTAAAATAAATTTTAAGTAATTTAGTTTGTAAAAAAAAGTTGTGTAATTGCACATTTTATTTATTTATACTTTCTAAAGTAAACTATTATAACTTCTATATAGAATAATATTTCTTATTTTCAAAAACATAACTTTATTGTTAATACTTAAAAAACAAAAGCTAATTTTAAAAGTAATGTTAATATGATGCTTTATAAAAATAAAATACAAAAACTTGTCGGCTAGGTACGCATATCTTGATTGCGCATCTTTTAGCTAAAAAGTTTGGTTTAAAATAATGCCTATTTTTTACTTCTAAACTAAATAACAAGCCTGAATACCGATATGAAATAGTATATTTATTTAAAATAAATCATAGTGTATTAAACTTAATTTATTTATTACTAAAATACAGTACAGTACAATTAGAAATTATTTGACCCTACAAATTATACATCAAATCCAATATTTAAACAAACACATTACAGTTTATTTAACGAAAAAACGAACAGTACAATTAGAGTTTGAACATTCCATTACTAAAACAAAGGAACTGAAAATATTCGAAGGTCATACAAAATTTACAATGAACAGTGCAAATAATTATTACATACTCCATGATAGATATGTAAATATTGTTCAATGAATCACAGAGTAAACATTCAAACAACTTAACAATATTTTCTAATGAACGTTTGTATAACAGTTTTCATGTTTCAGAAGCTTTAATAAAAAAACTAAACAGTCTAAGCTAGCCTTTTTTAAAGAAAGTAAAGATTATGTTTTTTTATTTAGACTGAGACAAAAAGTAATTAAAATGTATTATGAAAATTAAGAATTTTTTTTTGGTTCTATTTCTGTTTCATCTTGGGATAAAAATAAGTTCCTGAAAATTAAAACTTTTGATGGTACTGTAAGTTTTTTTTGATAAGCACAACTATGGATAAAAGTATAAACAAATTTACTTGAAATGACATAAGTTCTAAAAGTGGTAATCAATTTCTTTTTTATTTTTTTCTTAACACAAAAACGGTTTTGTTCGTTTATGATACAGCGGTTAAAATTGATTAAACTTTAGTTAACTTAAAATTTTTTTTAATGATTAAAGAATGCTAACTATTTTTCGCTTTGATATAATTTCCAGTCTTTTAAAACAAATTTTAAGTAATTTAGTTTGTAAAAACAAGTTTTGTACTTGCACATTTTATTTATTTATACTTTCTAAAGTAAACTATTATAACTTCTAAATAGAAAATTATTTCTTACGTTCAAAAATTCAATTTTTGTTTAAGTTTAACATAACTTTTATTTTCAATACTTAGAAAACAAAAGCTAATTTCTAAATGTAATGTTAAAATTATGCTTTAGTAGAACAAAATACAGAAACTTATCGGGTAGGTACGCATATCTTGATTGCGCATCCTTTTAGCTAAAAAAAAACTGGGTTAAAAAAAATGCCAATTTTTTACTATTAAATTAAATAACAAGCCTAAAAGCAGTAATAAAAAAGATTATTAATATAAAAAAAATCATAGTGTATTAAACTTAATTTATTTATAACTAAAGTACAGTACTATTAAAAAAAGTTGACCCTACAAATTATACATCAAATTCAATATTTAAACAAACATATTACAGTTTATTTATTTAACGAAAAAACGAACAGTACAATTAGAGTTTCGAACATTCCATTACTAAACCATAGTAATAAAAATATTCGAAGGTCATTCAAAATTTACAATGAACAGTGCAAATAATTATTACATATTCCATGATAGATATGTAAATATTGTTCAATGAATCACAGAGTAAACATTCAAACAACTTAACAATATTTTCTAATGAACGTTTGTATAACAGTTTTCATGTTTCAGAAGCTTTAATAAAAAAACTAAACAGTCTAAGCTAGTCTTTTTTAAAGAAAGTAAAGATTATGTTTTTCATTCAAACTGAGACAAAAAAGTATATAAAATGTATTTTGAAAACTAAGATTTTTTTTGGTTCTATTTCTGTTTCTTCTTTGGTTAAAATAAGTTCCTGAAAATTAAAACTTTTGATAATACTGTAAGTTGTTTTTCATAAGCACAACTATTGAAAAAAATATAAATAATTTTACTTAAAATGACATAAGTTTTAAACGTGGTAATCAATTTCTTTCTTATTTTTTTTCTTAACACAAAAACGTTTTTGTTCATTTATGATATTGTGGTTAATTTTAATTTTGATAAAACTCAAAATTAAGTAAACTTTAGTTAACTTAAAACTTTTAATGATTAAAGAATGCTTACTGTTTTTCGCTTTGATATAATTTCCAGTCATTTGAAATATATTTTAAGTAATTTAGTTTGTAAAAACAAGTTGTGTAATTGCACATTTTATTTATACTTTCTAAAGTAAACTATTATAACTTCTATATAGAAAAATATTTCTTATTTTCAAAAACATAACTTTATATTGTTAATACTTAAAGACAAAAGCTAATTTTTTAATTTAATGTAATGTTTAAATGATGCTTTATAAAAATAAATACAGAAACTTGTCGGGTAGGTACACATATCTTAATTGTGCATCTTTTAGCTAAAAAGTTTGGTTTGAAATAATGCCTATTTTTTACTTCTAAACTAAATAACAAGCCTGAATACCGATATGAAATAGTATATTTATTTAAAATAAATCATAGTGTATTAAACTTAACTTATTTATTACTAAAGTACAGTACAGTACAATTAAAAATTATTTGATTTAACAAATTGTAAATCAAATCCAATATTTAAAAAAAACATATTACAGTTTATTTATTTAACGAAAAAACGAACAGTACAATTGAGTTGAACATCCCGTTTCTAAAACAAAGGAACTGAAAATATTCGAAGGTCATACAAAATTTACAATGAACAGTGCAAATAATTATTACATACTCCATGATTGATATGTAAATATTGTTCAATGAATCACAGAGTAAACATTCAAACAACTTAACAATATTTTCTAATGAACGTTTGTATAACAGTTTTCATGTTTCAGAAGCTTTAATAAAAAACTAAACAGTCAAAGATGTTATTTTCACAGAAAGTAAAGATTATGTTTTTTTATTTAAACAGAAACAAAAAAGTATTTAAAATGTATTATGAAAACTAAGAATTTTTTTGGTTCTATTTCTGTTTCATCTTGGGATAAAAATAAGTTCCTGAAAATTAAAACTTTTGATGGTACTGTAAGTTTTTTTTGATAAGCTCAACTATGGATAAAAGTATAAATAAATTTACTTGAAATGACATAAGTTTTAAACGTGGTAATCAATTTCTTTCTTATTTTTTTCTAAACACTAAAACGGTTTTGTTCATTAATGATACAGTAGTTAAAACTAATTAAACATTAGTTAACATAATTTTTTTTTAATGATTAAAGAATGCTAACTATTTTTCGCTTTGATATAATTTCCAGTCTTTTAAAACAAAGTTTAAGTAATGTAGTTTGTAAAAAATATTGTATACTTGCACATTTTATTCATTTATACTTTCTAAAGTAAACTATTATAACTTCTGAATATAAAAATATTTCTTTGGTTCAAAAAAGTAATTTTTGTTTAAGTTTAACATAACTTTCATTGTTAATACTTAGAAAACAAAAGCTAATTTTTAAATGTAATGTTAAAATTATGCTTTAGTAGAACAAAATACAGAAACTTATCGGGTAGGTACGCATATCTTGATTGCGCACCTTTTAGCTAAAAAAAACTGGGTTAAAAAAAATGTCTATTTTTTACTTTTAAATTAAATAACAAGCCTAAAAGCAGTAATAAAAAAGATTATTTATATAAAATAAATCATAGTGTATTAAACTTAATTTATTTATAACTAAAGTACAGTACTATTAAAAAAAGTTGACCCTACAAATTATACATCAAATTCAATTTTTAAACAAACATATTACAGTTTATTTATTTAATGAAAAAACGAACAGTACAATTAGAGTTTGAACATTCCATTACTAAAACAAAGGAACTTAAAATATTCGAAAGTCATACAAAATTTACAATGAACAGTGCAAATAATTATTACATACTCCATGATAGATATGTAAATATTGTTCAATGAATCACAGAGTAAACATTCAAACAACTTAACAATGTTTTCTAATGAACGTTTGTATAACAGTTTTCATGTTTCAGAAGCTTTATTAAAAAACTAAACAGTCTAAGATGTTATTTTCACAGAAAGTAAAGATTATGTTTTTTTATTTAAACAGAAACAAAAAAGTATTTAAAATGTATTATGAAAATTAAGAATTTTTTTTTGGTTCTATTCATGTTTCATCTTCGGATAAAAATAAGTTCCTTTTTCAAAAAAGTTTTTGTTCATTTAAGTAATGATGGTTAAATTTAATATGATAAAATTTACCATTAAGTAAATTTTAATTAACTTAAACTATTTTATTAAAAAATTTTAACTGTTTTCGCTTTGATATGATTTCAATTTATTTATAACAAATTTCAAGTAATTCAAATTTTAAAAACTAGTTGCCATATGCACATAATATTTTTGTACTAGTTCAAGTATACTATTATAACTTCTTTAAAGGAAAAAAAAAGTTTAATGAAGTAAATTATAGTTTTAGTAAAACAAACTTTTTACCCTTAATCCTTTTTAACAAGGTAAATTTTCATATATATTTTAATTTGTACGCCAAGACATTAAACTGTACCCGGGGCGTACAACTGTACAACTAAAAGGTTTTTTCGCACACTAAGTCCTTGAACTAAACTTTTTGAACTCTTTTTTGTCCTGCAGTTAACAGTTTAACGTTAGAATAATATGATATTAGAACAAAGTATTTAAAAGAAATTTAAATACTCACTTAATTTGCAAGATTTAAAGCCTTTTAATTTTATTAAACTTACAGCCAAGTTTAGTTTTTTTTGTAATATTATATCCTAGACTGATTTAAAACATATGTTTACTTTTTATTAGCTTTTATTGCAATTATAATTCTTACTTTTACAGGTACTTGAAAAGAATTATTTATTTGAAATTAATTCATTATTGAAAAATACCTTAGCGTACAGTGTTATATTTTAATTTTTAAAACAGTTCAACTAGACTGTATCGAGATAAACAGCTTTTAAATCAAGCAATCATTGTAATTTAGTTAATTTTTTAGAATTAAAATTCTAACGTACTCTTTAATTTAAAAAAAAAAAAACTTTTAATGACGTTCTCTTTTTTATTTAATTTGTTAATTATCTAAAAACTAAATTTTAAGAAAACCTTTAGGAATTTCAATCCTCGACAATAATCCTAAAGCAGTTCAAATAGTTTCATATTCGCAAGATGATGAAAGTATAATTTACCACAAAGAAAATTTTGAAAGCATTGTTCAGTTTAACAATGTAGATAATCTTGAAGTAGTTGTTTTAGTTGTCGCGGGACCTTATCGTTCCGGTAAGTCATTTCTTTTGAATTGGTTTATCGACCGATTGTCTAAAATGGAAAATGGCACACCTCTTGATGAAATTAGTGGCATTCCAGAAGACTTTTCTGGTTTCAAATACAAATCAGGTATTGTTCGTGAAACTAAAGGGATGCTAGCATACAGCAAAATATTCAAAGTTAAATTAAAAGAAACTGAAAAAGCTTTTCTACTAATCGACACACAAGGTACTTTTGATAACGAGTCTACTGAAAAGGAAAATAAAATTTTGTTTTCTCTAAGTACTCTTATAAGCAGCGTACAAATTTACAACGTTACCAGAGAATTAAGTAAAGACAAATTTGAGCATCTTGAACTGTTTTCAACGTATGCAAGTTTCTTTTTGGACAACAGCGACTGTAAACCGTTTCAATCCTTGATATTTCTTGTACGCGATTGGCGCCACATTGATGAATATGATTACGGGTTCAAAGCCGGCATTGACTATTTAAATGAAGATTGGCTGGATAAGGACGTGATGAGTTACCACAAAAAACTACTGAAAAACTCTTTCGAAGAAGTCCAATGCTTTTTGATGCCCGACCCGGGAGAAGAGTTAGACGAGGATGGGACATTGGGGTCGGTCGAAGAATTGTTTGTCCAAGAGATGGGCATTTTTGTAAAAACTGTTATACAGCAGTCTTATGAAAACGAAAAAAAATTAAACGGAGTTTCGATAAAATGCGCCGACATACCGAAAATATTCGAAACCTTTACAGAGCACTTTAAGAATACAGACACACCTGTTGAGTACACACTGGTTCAAGCTATGTCAGAGTCATTCTACAGCAAATTCTACGATCAGTATTTAAACGAGTTTTTCAATCTTGCTAAATTACTCGACTTTGGTAACCCCGACAAACTAACTGAATCGTTTCAAAACCTTAAAAAGACTGTTGTCACGAAGTTTTTAAACTTAAAAACAATTGATCACAACACAAAAGATAAATATAAAGCAAAACTAGAAGGTAATATAGAAGAGGTAATATTAGATATTAAAGCTAAAGTTAGCTTAAAGAACGAAACAAACGTTATTGAAAAGAAGAAGTCAAACATTGAGAAGATCATTATAAAAAAGCAAAAAGAGCACACTGAAGAAATAAAAAAGTTTAAAGAAACATATAGTCAGGAGAACCAAAAACAAAACCAAATGATTAAAAAGATTAAGGAAGAAAAGGTAATTTTGGAAGAAAAAAACCAGGATGCCATCAGAAAAGTTCAAAGTAGAAAAAAACTGCAGGATGAAAAGTACGAAAAAGAAATGGCTGAATTGAAAAAAAAGAAAGACAAAGCAAGCAAGGAGCAAATGGCAGTGTTAAAAAAGCAACACAAAGAGCAACAGGAAAACTTTGCACTTAACATAAAACAACTTGAGGACTTTAGTGTAAAACAAAACCAAAGTTTAATGGGCAAGTTAAACAAGATTGAGAAGGACCGGGAACAACGGCAAAAGATCCATGATGCTCAAATGGAAAGAATGGAACGATCACACGCAGAGGAGCAAAAGCGGTATATAGAAAGAATGAACGAGTTGGCATTACAGCAGCAAAATGCAAGACCGGTCATACCAGGTCTTTTTGCTTTAGTTGGCACTGTAATAGATTCGGCTTTTGGTTTGTTCAGACGGTAAGTTATCATAAAGATAATGTACCAGACGAAAATGTTTGTTTTTCTCTTTTTAAATCGTATATTTAAAGTATTAATTTTAAGTTTTAAATCAATCGTTTATGAGACGAAATGGTGTATATATATGTTAATTAAGTAAACTTTATTTTAAAAAAAATATTCTTTTAGGTATTTTTGTAATCGTTTATTTTATTGGTCAATCTTTAGTGACTTGAAAACTTTTCTCGACTTCACAGAACTTAAAGTGCTAGTGTACAAACAAACAACATAAGCAAACTTTTTGGTTCTTAAATACTTAAGTTTTAAAAGTTGTCTTTTTAAATAAATAAACTACATTTTGTTACCATTTTAAGCGTATATGACAATACTTGCTAAAGTCAATTTCAGTCAAAAATATATTTTATAAGTTTTACTGATTTATTGTTTGTTTTTAATAATGTTTAATAAATTAATTTGATTTGGATTTTCTTGAATAAAAATTAAACTGACTTTTTTATTATGTTATATTGTTTTAAACAAACTAAAAAATAAAGTTTGATATTTTAGTTAGACTTTAGTTACTGTAACTTTAAAGACACGGTATATTTGAAGTATAACTTCTAATTTTTTCAACATCTTATAATTTATTCCAATAAATTTAAAAATACAATATTATCTTTTTCTTAATAAATCAAAACCATGCTTTTTACAGTATAAATTTAAATACTTAAATTAAATATGTTTATAAAAACAGTTTTACTACGTTTTATTCCCACGTCATATGGACAGTTGAAGGCTATCATAGAAAAACATTTAAACTTAGTTCTTTTCTTTTTTTTTGAACGAAATATTTAGGTAATTGACATTTTTGTTATTTTTTCCTTTTATCTTTCTCAAGAATATCTGCTAATATTTTTTGTAAAAAGTTAAAACTGCATTAGAAGTTACTTGTATAGTTTTGCAAGTTTTGTATAGTTTTTTATAGTATTGCAAGTATACTAAAAGAACAATGTTTTGTTTACAACATTATAAGTAAGTTTATATTACTTAGATAAAGTTATTGACCACAACTCATACCTCTAACTAAGTAAAATAAAGGGGGACTAAATTGCACGAGGTTACTAAATTGCATGGAGCCAAATTTGCACGCATTACATTTTTGCACGAAAGTAAAAAAATATAGAAAAAATAAACTCAAAGATAATTAAAAAAAAATACTGACCGAGGGTAAGGGTTAGGGGTAACAGTTATAGTAAATAAAAAAATATAAAAAAAAATAAAAAAATAAATAAAATTTAACTCGTGCAATTACGCCCTCCTTATTAACTTTATCCCCTCGTGAAAAAGTGTCTTCGTGCAAAACTACATTCGTGCAATTTTGTGCACTCGTGCAATTTTGTACGCTCGTGAAAATTTGAAAGCTACCCAAAGTAAAGACATTAAATTAAAGTTGACAGCTATAAATTAAAGTTGACAATAAATATTAGTAATTTTAGTATACAGATTTAAGCTAAGTTAAGTAGAAAGAAAGTTAAAATGTTTAATACTTTGTAACTAAAGCCTAATGAATATTATAAATGTTCTTCTTTTTTATTATCAATCGAGAAATTAGTACTGCTATTTAATTACTAATCAGACTTAAGTTTTTACAGACTTTTTTTTTACTTTTTAGAGCAATACTTTTTTTTGAAAGCAAAGCTCACAATAACTCTTTTTTTTCCAAAGTATCTGGTCCATTTTTTTAGTAAATTTAGCCCGTGACTTATATAAGGCTGGTGACCCCTGACTTTAAGTGACATTAAATTTGTGAATAAAAGCGAGAGCTTAAAATGTTAACCTCTAATATATATTTGCACTTAAAGCTTAACGACTAATTATCGATAAAACAGAATTTGATGTACTTTTGTAACTTTTAGTTTATAAATAATAAAACAGTTTAACTATTTTCATACGAATTGAAGTAATAGTGACATAACCTATTATAAGTATCGTAATTTTAACTTAAGATACTAAAAGAATTCTCAAATCAATTTGTAACAAAATAAATTTTTTAGAAGATTGCTTAACTAAGTTTTTACACATATAAGAACATAGTGTTAACTTTCCCTATGTGATATAACTGAGTAAATTATAGAAAAATAAGACTGTTACTATTAACCAACTATAAAAAGCTTCTAAGCTCGAGTAAAATTTAGTCTGCCTTAATAAGCTCGAGAGATTTTATAAAGCTGTAACCAATCTAGGTTGTTAGGAGTAATTAAATGGGGATAGATGTGGGTAGATAAGATAAATACATCTAAGATACTTAAAAGTAAACAAAAGTTTATTTACAAATATAAAATACTCACACGACACACTAACTAAAACTACAATTGAACACAAGGAACAAGAAGTAACTTAAACTAAAGAAAACGAATCATTTCAAACTTAAATTTAAGCATTTTATAATACACCATTACGAACTAAACCAAACACCAACCGATACTGCGAGTAAATGCAAGTAAAAATCCGTTTTATAAGCACTGAAACAAATGTAACTCCTTTAAGTAAACAATATTGTTTTGAGAGTTAAAAAAACTGTTTTGGAAAAAGCTTGTTTTGAGAACAATGAAAATAGTTTTGGAAAAGTTTGTTTTGAGAATAATGAAAATTTTTTAGAAAAAAAATATTAAAATGATGTTTTTTTAAAACAGTTAACTTTTAGTTTGAAACAAATTATTTTTAAAAAAGTATAAAAATATATGCCCATTAGGCACATTTTCCTTTTCTTTCTTAAAAATTTAATTAACTTTGTCACCTTTTTTATAAGTTTTTTAATAACCTAATTTACTAGCGGTACACTTTACTCTTTTAAATTGTTTTTTAGTATTTATACTAAGGCTTTTATAATAATTAGAAAATTTTTTACTAAGCCTTCAATTTTTTAATATTGCTATAAAGTTTGTTAGTTTCAAAGAAAGTCATATACAACTAAATTTTTAAGATCAAAAAAATCTTTAACTTATATTTTAAACTATAAAAGTTATTTAACACATAAGTTAATACATAAAACAAAAGTTAATGTATGAGTCAATGAATTGTTCTTTATAATTCTTTTCGGGTTTCTCGTTTCCTGCTTCTTGTTTTCTGCTTCTTGTTTTCTAAATTGTTGTTGTACGACTTGTTGTTAAGCTACCTTTTATGGCTTCTCTTCGAGCTGGTTTACTAGAATAAGCAAACGAACTACTTGATTGACGTTGAAAACGTTGACATTATTGGAGTTTCTTTATTGTGACGTCATAAACAAAGTCTTCATCTATTCTGTTGTCCGAAACACGTTTAAAAAAAATAAACTATGTTTTTAAGCAGAAAGTGGTGTTGGTAATACTTAAGCAACAAAAAATTATATTCGTGAACTTTACAAGATAAAAACGCAGCAATTTTTTAACAAGCAACACGGCATGAGGGAAGTTAATTTTATAATTCACTTAAAAGAAAAAAAAAATCCGAACTATGAACTTGACCTAGTAATAGAATTTGGAAAATGTTCTATTTTACGAATTAGAAAAGATCGAAGCTAACTTTAAGTTTCAGAAAAATTCTTAGTAAAATAAATACATTCTATGTATTAGAACAATCAATTAGCAAATCACAACAATCAAGTAGTAGTAGTAGTAGTAAATAAATTAAACTGTTTGTTTCATCAACAAATACTCAGACTTTATCGAAAATGGTTATTCTGCAGCTATAATAAATGCTTATGCGGTTTTCAATTTACATTCCTATGCTATAAAAAATAATATCTGAGATCTTCTTGGCGACATAAAAGTTGCAAACTCGAACTTAACACTGCGTTCCCTGACGACTTATGTTAATTGCAATATCTTCAATAAAACATTGTTTACTATAAAGAATGTGAACTTTAAAATCGAAATACTGTGCCCCCTGACGACTTACATTAATTGCAATACTTGAATAAAACATTGTGCACTTAGACTAGAAAGATCGTGCACTTTAAGATCAAAATACTGCGCTTCATGGCGACTTACGTTTACCGCAACATGTTTTGTGAACTTTAGCACTAAAAAAGCATAAGTACAAGTAGAAATAACCGTAAATATCAAAATTAAGCACTTCTTAAATTTTAGCAAAAATAAAACCCCAACAAACAAACATATTTTTTTAATAAAAATTTAAAAGACCACTACTACACACTTGTAACTTAATTGTAGACTTGTTCTCAAAAAAATGTTGTTCACACAAACTTCTTTATTCAATCATATACTCGAATTTTACAAATTAAAACATGTTTGACTTTTTGGTTCCAAAGTTCTGAACTGAATATTTTTTCATATTTTTTTCACTACGTTTCCTAATAAGAAGATTCCTAAAGCTCAGGCCACTCATAGTCTTCCAATGTAACCAATCTAGGATGTTAGGGGTAATTAAATGGGGAAAGATGTGGGTAGATAAGATAAATACATCTAAGATACTTAAAAGTAAACAAAAGTTTATTTACAATATAAAATAATCACACGACACACTAACCAAAACTACAATCGAACACAAGTAACAAGAAGTATCTTAATCTAAGGAAAACGAAGCATTTCAAACTTAAATTTAAATATTTTATAATACAACATTACGAACTAAACCAAACACCAACCGATACTGCGAGTAAATGCAAGTAAAATTCCGTTTAATAAGCACTAAAACAAATATAACTCCTTTAAGTAAACAATATTATTTTGAGAGTTATAAAAATTGTTTTGGAAAACGCTTGTTTTGAGAACAATGAAAATTGTTTTGGAAAAATTTGTTTTGAGAATAATGAAAATTGTTTTGGAAAAATATTAAAAGGATGCTTTTTTAAAACAGTTATTTTTAGTTTGAAATAAATTGTTTCTAAAAAAGTATAAAAATATATGCCCAACGGCACAAAGCAAAATACTTGTAAAACTATATTTTTTTGTATAAACTTCGATCAAGGATAGTAATTATCAATTATCACATTAAAATTATATAAGAAAACAAGAGATAATGTTTTTTAGTTGAACAAAGATAAAACTTGTTTTAGGAGGTGTTGTCTCGGTACTTCTTGTTTTATTAACATAAGTTTGATATTGAAATTAAATAAACAAGAAAAACTTAAGATGTTAAATTATAATTAAAGTTTTACAGCATGTTTAAAATGTGACTATAGATTCTGTAGACTAGTCACTGCTTTACTTAGTAACTAAAAAATTAGTCAACTTCTTAAACTTAAATCAAAATCAAACGCTAATCTCGGTAACAAATCTTAAAAAAGTGCAACACTTTTTTTTGTTCTATATGTTTTTTAAACTTCAAAAACTATTAAGTAGTACTAGTTTTTATAGTAAATAATCAACAGCATTTTCAAACCAAACATCATGAAAAACTGTTATAAATCAAGTATAAAACTATATTTCAAAAACAGATTTATTTAGAGTTAAAATATTAGTTAATGAAATATAAACTTGAACATTTGATAAACTTTAATTTTTTAGATTAGAAAGCACTGTCGACATAACTATTTACATTAAGTGTTACTATAACAATTTATTATTTTCTTATTTTTTAGCGTGTTTATGAAAACGAATTTGTTGAAACTACAAATTACCAGAATTAATTTTTATTGATAATTGATAGGGTCTGTTTAAAAAAGTAATTTAGTTCACTTAGCTTTACTTAAAACTTAAAAAAGTTTCATATAGTTTAAAACTAAGCAATTGTAAATATCTTTATTACTTTTTTCTTTATTACTTGTTCAGATAATTTTTTTTGATTAATTAGTTTGGTATAACAAGTTGAAAAACTAAAACTTTATTTTTAATGAATGAGTCAACTTCCAACAATAAGTTTAAAAGCCTTAGTTAATTTGTTTATCATGTTTAAATTAGTTTAATTTTAAGAATACATACTTTTATTAAATATTATTTTATTACGTTTTTTTTCTTTTAGATTTCGAAACAAAAAAACAACACACCTGGTTTCACCATACATTTAAAACAGCATCCAACAATGTTTTTAAAGATAAACAACGTTTTTTAATAACTGAATTATTTATTTAGATTTATGTAAAGTTTCACAATTGAAGTAAATTATATTTAGCTTCACTAAATGCAATAACTATGTTTTTGTTAAAATAATTTTTTTTTCATATTTTATTTTTTAAACTGTTTCAACGCTACCTGGCCTTTATAAACTACCAACTTTTATAACAACTTTATATAAAATGTTTACCAATTTTGATTCTAATATTTGGAAGCGTCTTTAGAACAATTTTTAACTCCTTAATCTAGTCTTTCAAAAGGCGTTTTTTTGATACTTGGATTGTACAAGTATAATCTAAAGTATATTTTTTTACACAGTTTTACAATTCAAAGTGTAGTTTTTTAAACTGAGTTTATCTTAAAGTATAGTTTTTTTTATCAATTAAAGTTAAGGATCGTTTTTAATACATTTCACTCCATAGTCTTAGTTGTCTTTGTTAGTTTGAATTCTTTCGAGCCAAAAGTAATTTTAGTTTAAAAAAATGTATTTTGAATATTAAGTTTTTACAAAGTTCAAGTTTGTAAAATTCATAATAGCTTTTGAAAAAAACCGATGTGTACTTCCATATTATTATATTTATTACAAATGAAAAAAAAAAAACAAATACTGTTAAATTGAATAATTTTAATAATTTTATAATAATTAAGTTTTATGACCAGATAATTTTTGCACCATGATAATACAAAAATTTTAGCAAGCTTTAAGCAACTTTCAAAAAACTTCTTTTAACGAAATAAATGTTTAACAAAATCCGTCAAAAAGTTAGCTAATATTTCATATGCACTGTTGAGTACTTCACAGTCTTTATTGATCTCGCATTCGTTTAAAACCGGCCGTGACAATTGATCTCATTGCGTAATCCGGATCGTAATCTGTTTGAATCTAAAATTATCTTTTTGGTATTTTCACATTAGAAGCTACGAGTATTTAGAATTAGTTTTGGCATTGATATAGTTTCTTGTTGTTTATCATAAATACAGGTTTTAACTTTTTCACTTAAAAATTGAAAGTAGTTCACATTAAAACTTTTAAACTATGTTTTACTTGTTAAGTACAAAAACTTACGCCTAAAAAATATAGAAATATCTAAAAAGTTCTAATTTTACATTCTTTTTTATTTTTCTTACTCGTTAATATAACTAAGCTCAAACACTTTATATAAATCAAACTATTTATAAACGCAAAAAAATTCTAAATTGTAGTATATATATTAGCTGGAACAGTTGAAAGCTAAAAGAATAAAACTATTATGCATACAGCTAGATTAACACTATGATTACCATTTTTACTAGTTAAAAACTAGTTATATTTTACTCATATTTACTGAAAAAGACATCTTATCATCGATTGAATTTGATTAGATTTGTTCTTTTACTTGTTGACTATTTACAACAAATGCTAACAACAAAATTCTGGAGACTTAAAACTTTAAAACGTTTTGTGAAATAAAACTACAACTTATTCATTAACTACCGCTTTTCTATAAGTTTTTACTCATAAGAGAATAAATTTACTTTCTGTTTTTTTTACCTTTTTCCTATACTTGTCCCCTCTTGTTATAATTCTTGTAAGGAGTCAAAAACAAAACTTTTTTATCTTTGAAACAAACTAATAAAATACGATTTAATTATTTTTTAGATGATTTAAATTAAAATTTTTTTACTACTGTTTTTTGTATATATATTGTTAATTGAATGATAAAAAAAAGCGATCAAATAGTTTGTTCAAAAGTTTCTTTAGTGTAAAAATAATGATTGATCTAATCTCAAAAACAAATACCAAATAGTTTTCATCTTCTATTTTTTTTATTTATCAATAAACTTTCAATAATAAAAATTATCAAATTATGTTGTTTAATATTTGAACAAGTAAAATAAGAAAAAATAAAAACGAAAAATTTGCAATGATAATACATCTATTTTATATGTGTATTTACATGGGTTTTTATTTGTTTTTAACTAAATAACTTTATATTTTTAAATACGCAGTGTTCAAATGCAAATTCTAAATATTTACTAACAAAACTAAATATCTTTTAGAACAGAAATATAGCAGTGTAAAACTAGTTATTAAAAGTGCACGACGAATAAAACTTGATAGTTGTACTATTAAATTCGACAGTTAAAATTCTAACAACTAAAATTTAAAACTTTAAATACATTAAAGTCGTCTTGTTATCTTTTACAAACTTTTTCAAGTATGAACAACGTATATTTCAAAAAAATTAGTAAATCTATTTATTTTAAATGACAGAGTTAGCTAACATTGAATAAATCTCATTAAATCTTTATTACTTTATTAGTAAACGTATTTTCACTTCAATAATTCAATACATTTTTATAAAAAATATCAATGCTACGAACAATAGTTGTCTGATTTAAACCAGTTTAAAGTTAATAGACAACAAAACGTTAAAAGGTATCCAGCAGGTGTGTATTTTGAAGAAGATCAGTGTGAATACTCAAAAGTATGTTAGCTTTTTAAGCAATCGATAAAATTATTAGAAATGACAATTTTTTCATAAATTACTATAAAAAATATTTCAAATCGTAATTTAGTCAATAAATATATTAAATTAAAAAACAGCTTAAAAGTAAAATAAAAACACCAATGTAAGCAAGACCACGTAAGCATAGTAGCTGATCAGTCTAATAACCGAATTACACTTGTTGTGTAAGAATTTGGCTGAAGTGTTTTGTTGTAATAAGGGTCAGCAGCCTTATGTTATTTTCTGGCCAATTTTCTTAAAAAGAAATGCTCGCAGGCCGCTTTATTTATAAAAAAAACCTTTGAGAGTCGTATTTATTTAAACAAAATTCTATTAATCAGTAGATAAACATTATTTTCGATCAAAAGTATGATATATTAAGCAATTTTAAAGCACCAATATAGAGTATTTATTAAATAAAGAGCCTAACTGTAAGTTTTTATTACAAAATCTTAAACTTTTATTGTTTTAAAATCTATATTTTGGCTGAAAAGAAGTTCGTGGGCCGCAGATTTTGACTTTGAGGACCGCATTTAGCCCGCGGGTCGCAGTTTGCCGACGACTGTTGTAATACTTTACTAAAGATCCAAAAAAGAAACTTTGTTGATTTAATCTACATATTGTTATTAAGTTTGTTTAATGACAAATGATGATATTTATTATATTTTTATTAATTTTTTGCTTATAAACTGACTACTTTATATTGATTATTATTTTGTAAAACTATTATTTTAGTCAATTGTTAGAAGAAAACAGTACAGCTTGCTTATATTTTTAGTGTTTATAGTTTTGTACGAAGATTTAAGTTTAAACTTAATTATATAATTCATTATAAAATTTTAATTATGTGAATCAGTGTTTGTGGTATCATACAGACCATATCAGAACCAAACGTTCCTTTTTTAAATTTTCAGAAATAGTAAAACTAATTTTAACTGGCATTTAATTTACAAATTTATAATATTTAACTATCATTTTCGAAATCTGTAGAAAACGAATTTTGAAAAAGAAAATTATAAAATATTCAATTATAAAATTCAATTAATTATCAACACTAATTATACTCAATTTAAATGGAAATTTTATATGCTAACTTACGAAATTATAGTTTTAAATTTAAGCAAAGAAATTGTAAGTTTGGTGGTTTTACAAATATTATGATAAAGTTTTAAAATATTAAACCTTGTGAACTAACACTGACACTATTGAAATAATTAATGTTTAGTTTTATTTTTTTGAAAGTTGTAGTATACAAACTAAAGAAATTATTATTTTTTTAGTAGAATATATTAACGTTTTCGATCATAGCAATGATAATATTCTCAAATGTTTATTTAAAAATCTATGTCAGAAATAATTGTATCTAGGATTTACGAAACTTTATTTTATTTTAAACAACAATATCTATGTTGTTCTCAGACTTTGTCTATAGAGAATAAGTCTACCATGGGCAGATGTTCGTTAACCCCGAAAACTATCAAATACCTTGGTATGATTACTTGACAAACTGCAAAAAAGTGATATGTTATACTTTTTCGATCCACTGCAGTATTTCTGTATCTTCTTTTGAAGTATCTATTTGTGACTCGAGAATTTCAATGACAAACATGAAGTACATTTTTTCAGTGTCTCTTCCGCCGGAATATATAGACGCCAAATCAGAACTTTCGGTTAGGTATACACCTCTTCCAAAATCACCCTTAACAGAGTTTCTGTAACCAGTTTCTAAAATACCAGCTACACCTTTTTTACCAGTACCATGAAACAACATTAAGTTGCTGCTTTTTACATTGTCTGTTGCCTTTTTGTTTTGCTAGATGACCTTGTGTATTTGAAATTTTTTTAAAGTCATGCAGTAGCCAGAGTTTTTTGTCGAAGTTGTGTGAAAAAACTCTTTTACCAACTTAAACTCATCTGAATTTTTTTCTAGCTGTTGGAGATTGTACATCCAACAATCTTTGTTAATATTTTCCAAATCTGAATAAGAGTTAAGTTTTATGGTGTTTAAATCGTATAAAAATTTAAAATTAATTATCAAAGCGTTTCAAAAACTTGAATGAAAATCATATTACTTTGATAACATAACTGTTAAAAAATTGTTCTGGTTATTTTAATATTCTGAACGATAACACAGGGTTATAACTATTTTCTAATAAAAGTCTTCAGTATAAATAAATGTAGATATACAGTGAAGGGAACTGTTATTCAATTTATAACTTTAACTCTGGTGGTAATTTTAACAGTCGTTAAAGTGGAATAAAATTAAAAGAACATTTTCTAGGTTTTTTACAAAGTAGGCAAATATTATGTTTAGAATTTTGATATATTGTCTTGTCCTAGACAATACGCTACAAGGTATCCGTGGTGTGCGACCCAATAACGAAAGATTCTTTGTGCACCAGGTCCTAGTACCAAGTAATTTAAGAGTCTTTTTTATCGTTAAATAAACTATAATTAAATCGCTTACTTTAAACCAGGGTTATTAGAGAGAAATAACTATAAGGGGGGCAATTATTTTGAAACTTTTACCAAGTAGGCAATAATAAAAATAAGTTTTAAAACCCATGTTTAAATCTATTTGATTGATCACAAACAGTTTCATTAAAACGAAAAACAAAGCAATTACCTAAAAGTCTTTCTATGTACCAACTGCTTTGACAACATTTGTAAGCGTAAGTGTTTTTATCTTGTTAAATTAACTACATGTATACATTTACTACAATCTAGCTGAAAACATACAGCTATGCTTAATGCGCAAAACTATTTAAAAATTGGCCCAGTACAAATCCTGTTTGATGCATCTATAACTCACAAAGTAGAAATACTCCCAAGAAAATCTTCTACCAATTTGATTAAAATAAACTAGTACCTTAATCTTTTCTGAATTTTTACGCAAAAAAACATACGCGCTAAAACCTTCAAAACGTTTAGGAATATAAATAAATAAGAACTAGTGTCAAACTTTTAGAATTCTGTGTACAGTAAATCACAAAGTTATAAACATTTTGCACATTAAATTACAAAGTACATAGATCGTAAAATTTGCTTTTTGGTTGTTCACTTAAAAATACAGTATAAATATGTTTTGATTAATTAAAAATTCTAAAACTATGTTTTATATCTAAATTAAGATAAATTAAATAGATGGTTTGGAGTTTCATTATAAATTATCATTTCTACTTGAAGTTAACAATTTGTTATCGCAATATTGTTTAAATTTGCCAATTTTGATATGCACTGGTTTATAAGTTATAAAGTTTAATAAATTTTTAGTTAAGCATAGAACTTCTTTTAACGCCAAACGAATTTATGAAGAATAAAATAATTTTCATTAAGTTATAAGTACAGTAAACTGCCAACTAGGTACGAGCTTTGAACACAGCACAAAAGTGCGTACCCAACCGGTAGTGCGTACCTAGGAAATTTTGCATTTCATTAGCTACATTAAGCCTAATACAAACATGTTAAAAGCCATTTAAATTAACAAATGAAAAAAAAAAAACTTTTATCATTAAAACAAAACATATTTAAAAGAATTTAAAAGAACATTACAAGTCTTTAGGATTTATATAATCTATGTGTTTATATATAAGTATTTATTTATGTCTGCAGTTTATATTTAATCCAAAATATTTTTTTAATTTTCTCTTGCATTTCCTTGTAGCTTTTAGATTTAAATAGTACACATAATCATGAAATAACTAATAACAAGTAAACGAATATATATGAAAATATTAATCATGCTTTTATTTGTTTGTGATTACTCAAAAACACCAGTTTAGGGTTTTAAATTTTATAAAAAAGCAACAAAAAATGTTTGCTACACTAACAGAAATGTTTTAAAAGGCATCTATTTCTAAATAAATCTCTGTAACAATATTCTTTATTTTCAGTAAAACTTCTTTTTTTGCTATTTTTACGCTTGTGTTTCAATTATTTGGTATGCAAGTGTCAACTGAAACGTTTAACCTTTTATAAATTTGTTAATATGGCTTTTTTATACGCTTTTCTTATTTATAATACAATCATTGGGTGTGTAAACGTTAAATTCACTGCTCATTATTTTGTTCATCTAAATACTTTATGACCTTTCAAACATTTTTATTCTTATGTCATAATCATAGGGTATTCAAATTTAAAGTGCACTGTTTTTATTTTCTTTAAATAAACTGTAACATAATTGTTTTGAATATGGAGTTTGATATACAGTTCGTAAATTCATAGCTTATTTTTCTTAAGTAAACACTTGTTTTAAATATAGTGTAAGGTTTTTTTAAATTACAACCAGCTAAAAATTGAATTTTGAACACAGCATTTTTTTGCTAAAAATGCGTACCATACCGGCAGTTCGCACCTAGCTAGCAGGTTACTGTACTTGTTCGTTATTAGTAAGTTATAACTAGAAATTCTTTTAATAAACATTATAAAAAAAACTAACTTGTTGATGAGGATTCAGTAACAGCTCCATATACTGTAAACACCATTAGGAAAAACAAAAAAAAAATTTTGTCATTGGTTAAATATAAGGTTAAAGTCTGTTAAAAGTTTACTAATAACTTTTCATTTATTTTAATACAACAATAAATGCTAGTAATCACAGCTTAAATAGACTTCTTTTTTATTTGTCTGTATAACGATATCTTTAAATAGAAACGTAACTAGTTTATGGGGGAACAGGTTAAATATGCACGAAGACATATTTTCACGAAGGGTAAAATATACACAAAGGGACCGTTTTGTACGAAGAAATTTTTGCACGAGAGGTCACTTTTGTACCAATGATAATTTTTCATGAGAGTAAAACACAAAAATAAATAAAAGAAAATTACTGAGAAAAACCAAGAAAAAAATATAACATAATAATGTAAATTAAAAAAAGAATAAATATAAGTTACCTAAAGAGAGTAAGGGTTAGGGTTACCAGTGGTAGTTAAAAGAAATAAGAAAAACTAATTGATCTTAAATAAGAAAATGAAATAATAAAAAAACAAAAAGAGAGAAATAAAGTTACCGTACGAGAATAAGGATTAAGTGTAACAGTAATAGTAAAAATAAAATAATAAAAATATAAGATTAAAAAGAAATAAAACATGTAAAAAAATTCAATCCTTGCAAATGTGTCTTCGTGCAAAAGTGTCTTTGAGTCTCTCTTCGTATACAATTGTCACCTACCCAGTTTGTGTATACTTAAAAAGTCATTAAAGTTGTTATTATTGTAAAATATCAATTTCTTTATTACCTATAATTGATGTCTTATAAATTAATATAAAACACTATTCAAATTATTTTTTAGTACAATAAAACTGGTAAAAATAACGAGATAAAAACTTTAAAAATATTTTAAACTAATAAATAAAAGTATTAAAAAAAATCAATTGTTTATAAGATCACTTTACTCAAACTTAGATTTAATTTGTTTAAACTATTTTGTTTAAGTTTTTTTTAGCCCTTTCTGCTGTAAGAATTTAAAAACGACAAAAAAAATCAACGAAAAATATATAAAATATGGCAATTAATATGGCAACGTGGTATGAAATTATTAACTTAAAGTATTAAATAAATATCTATAACTTAAGTCTTAAATTTTTAAACCTGAAGCTTTAAAGTATAGACAAATAATATACAAATCTATCATAATTAAACTAGTTACAAAAAGTTGTGAAAAAGAAACAAAACTTACTAAGTGTTTATCAATGTGAGTATCTTATGAATCAATTGTATATTGTTTTATTCAGCCTAAAATGAATGCCTTATTCATAAATTAGTATTTAAAAGTAAGATGACATTATTAACAGTATTAACAGTGATGACCTTCTAACTACTACAAATTGGACTTGTGAGCCAAAATGTTACTTTCAAACAAAAGTCTGTTTAAAACAGAATCGTTATATATATAAAGCTTTAGTAAGTCTAGCGGTTTAACAATCGGTAACAAAAAAAAAGCAAACATTTAAAGGAAGCAGTTTCATTACAACATGAACACAACATTTCGAAAAGTGAAAAATATTTTTTGCAAAGCAAACATTTTTGTTTTCTAATAGTGTTTTAAGTTAGTGAAAAGTACTATCAACTTGTATAAACAAATATAATTTTTCATTGTTCAAAAACTGTTTTGAATCTCGGGTTATCAATTAATAAGGCGAACGAAAGCTTGCTAGAATGCCAATATTAATTAGTTCTGAATACTAAATAAAAAAAACTATCGGTTTTGAATTAACGTCATATAAAAGTAATGTTCAGCTATACAAACAAAGTTTTATTTTGAAATAATATTTTTAAAATGTTTACAGTTTTTAAGAATAGAAGTGCATTTTTTGTTTGATGAAGTCAATGTATGACATAAATATTTTGCTGCTTTTAAAGACTATCTTATGAATTATTTGTTTAATATATTCATTTATCCTAATTGCTTACGAGACTTTATTTTTAGTGTACCTTAACTCTTTTCTTTTCTATTTTAACTGTATACAAGTCATAAACCTAAGACGTGACAAAATCTATAAAATAATAAGATACTTCAATTAATTCATTTTGTAGCTACCACACAGTTCATATTAATGCATAATATTGCAACTAGCAGAAGTTAGATCTGAAATACTAGACATTTAAATTAACAATCTCATAAACAAGATAACAATACGGAAATCTCGAATATCTTTTTATTTTAGCAAAGTTTTAATAGACTATTTAACTGTTAAATATCATTAAAAACTAGTAATTAAGTTTATATATTTAGCTTATTTATTTACTATATTTAGATTTTTCATTCTTAAATATTTTTTAAGTACACTTAATTAGCCACCAGTCTTGTAACTAACTTACAAAATATTTATAAATCGAACTGCTTTTATTACAACACAAGTTTATTATTTTTAACGCAGTAGAAAGCAAACTCAGAAAAACTTCAACACAACACAGTTTAGAAACTAAAAAATTTCTCAGTCAAAACAAAAACAATGGAGCACGAAAAAAGCTTAAAATTCATCATGCTTCTTTTTGCCGTTCACATCTTTCAGAAAATCAATCTTCATGCCGTTGAACGGATCTATCAAAGTGAGAATGGCAGGTTTGCGCCATCTAGTGATATAATGTGGAGCTTTTGAAGTATCAGAAGAAATAGCCAATCCGAACTGGTAGCACTTTGAGGAATCAGACTTTTCGCAGAGTTCAAACTTCATTTCAATAGTCACGTTTGAGAACTGGTTGTAATACATCCTAGAGATGGAAAAGTAGTCGAATATGCTGATTTTCTCCTACACCAAGGTTTAAGTGGTAAATCATAATATTCTGCAAACATACAATCGTCTCCATAGAAACTGGTAACTGTAGCTCTGTGAACTAGCTTTTCTAACGCTGACAAATCAAACAACTCTACGGAGCCAATTATAGCGTAGTGTTCTGCTGTTAACTCAAATGGACATAATTCAAACATTTGGAGTCTTTCTTCACACGTGTAACACAATTCACCTATACAGGACAATTTGTAATCTATAATGTCATCAAAAAGGCTGTCAACAAGAAATATGAACTTGGGATCTTCAGTAACTTTCTTCGGAATGGTAATCTTTTCATCAACTTGGTCGGATGTTAATCGAAATTCAGCTTTAATCTCGAGGCCATCAGCAAAAAAAAAGACTGTGGATCTTGTCGTAGTTCTTAAACGACTGTTTAACTCCGTAAGCGTTCTCAACCAGCTTTCTAACGACTTCACATCCGTCGTAATTTTCTTCTTTTTGAGGACCTTCACGCAGCGGATTTGCCGACATTACTGTGGATAAGCGCAACATCAGAAGAAACATGGCGGAGACCAAAATCACATTGTATGAAAACATCATTACCCTAAAGTAAAACCTGAAAAAAGTGTTCATTAAGAACAAACTAAAAAGTTTTAAAAAACTTTAGTCTTATTTAAAGGAGACTACTTCATATTTAACACCTGTAAGCAGTGAACAGAATAAAATGCTAATAAGTTGTATAAAAATAAGTTTACTCATTGAAAAATTTTAAAAACTAAAAAATTTAAAAAAAATTACTAAAACTAATAAGACAACTTTTTTAATTAAGATACACAATTATATTAGTTATAGCAAACTACACTAAGCTTAAATACTTTTACCAAAAAATATCAAGTATTTCTCTTTTCAAATAAAATTAATGATTATAAACAATGAATACAATTTTAGTGAATTCAAACATTATTATACATCCTAAATAAAAAAGTTTAAGCATTCTTATTGACAAATTTGTTTTTTTAACAGAATTACACACTTTCTAACAGAAGTATTTATATAATTCAAGTAACTATAGTAAAACAAGTTATATAAAAATTTTAATTTTCAATCAGAAACTTTTAATCAGCTCACTAGAAAGTTTGAAAAACAGCAAAACCTTGACGAGAACAACTAACTTGTACAAAATGGACTCTTTACTGTTTAAAAAACAACTTTTTTACTTGGTCTGTGTAAAAAAACTAAATGCAATAAAGGTTTGAAACCTTATTTAATAACAAAAAAATGTTTCAAAACTACATTTAAAAGTTTAAAACTTTGTTTGCTTAAATACTATAATATAGAAAAGAAAATATTTGAAAAATTAAAGTTTCAAGCTAAGGTCAGTGTTCTACAAATTTTTTTTTAATTTTTTTTTAGCTCTTTTGTAGCAGGTTTTTTATTAAGGTTTTCTAAAATATTTGTTTCTTTGTTTTTACATTAACTTAGTTTAACAAACTCAACTAAAATGGAATAATACTTTTATTTTTTATTTCTTAAGTATACATTTATTATTACATTGTTTATTGTGCAATGTTGGACAAAAAATGTTGGACATTTTTTTACTATTTGAAATTTTAAGTCAAGTAAAATATCAGAAAATTTTATTTATTAATTCGTTACTAATACTGCTGTAGCTAAAATTAACCAAAACACAGAACATTCGTTAAACATTTTATTACTAATAAAAATTAATTCTAAAAACAAACATTTTCATGATATTCGACACTATGTTTAATACAATACTAAAAAAATATTTATACTATGATTTTTAAACTATACTGAGGCTAGTCTTCCAAAAATAAAACAATCTCATGAATTTAAACCTGTATATTTGACTCATAAAACGGCGTTTAAAAAATTATTTTATGTTATATGTATTTTGAAATATTCAAACAATCACAACACTTTAAAATAGACAAAATAAAATCATATTTATACTGAATTATCATATTAATTTAAGTTCGTCAAATGTTTTTATTTCATATTAAAAAAATATTTTTAGTGATTGTAGTAAGCTCGAATGTCAGTTAGGTATTGAATTAATCTTAAGTAATATATCAATTTTTTTACTTGCTTCAACTATAAACAGTCGTTAGTAATAAATTTAGTTTCATTGTCGTTTTGAAAACTTATTTCTATAATAGCCTCTTAAAGCAATTTTTTTTTACTATTTTATAACAAAACTACATTTGTAAATATTAATAGTGCTCAATTAATAACAAAAATTGTGCTTAACTTATCTCTTTGCTGGTTCACTTTTTTAAGACATACACTTTATACTTTCGCAACTTAAAAACAACATACTAGTAAAGGCTCCTACTTCAAATAAAGCGTTAAAATAATATAAAGGTATCGAACAGTATTAAAAACTTTTGTTTAATTTTTAAAAGATTTAAAAACAATAAAAAATAAAAAATAAAAATGTTTTTAAGGCTTGTAATATTCTCGATATTTAACATGTCAGGTTAATAACCAATGACTAAAACGTAAACATTTTTTTTTAAATTTGATTAGCTACTAAATGTAAAAAACAGTGCGATTGAAACTCATTTAGAACTGGTTGATTTTGCACAAATGGTCACTTTTACACGAAGAGTCACTTTTGCACGGGTTAAAGTTTTTATTCTTTTTTTATGCTAGTTTTTTACTACTATTACCAATAACCCTTACACTTGGTCATTAAATTTCTTTTTCTTTTTGATTTTTTACTTTTGCAGTTTCCCCTAATCTTTACCCTTGGTCGGTAAGCCTTTTTCTGCTTACTTACTGCTTCGTGCAAAACGTTACTTGTGCAAAACTGACCCTCCGTGCAAAAGTGTACCTTCGTGCATTTCTTATATCTACACAATGAAAGTATGTCTATTTTGAGTAGCTTGTCGTTTGGGTCCAATAGAGCTTTTTTCTAGCTAGTATTTTTTTCTATATTTTTTTAAAGTTTTAAGAGGTTTGTCGTAGTATTTTTTAAAAAAATGACTTCTAGTATCAAGTTAAGTTCAAAAAGTTTAATGAAAAAAAAAGAGCTTAAATTTTGTTTGTTGGTGATACCATTCTAAATAAGAATAAATAAAGTGCTGAAATTTTTATCAATATTAAATTACATCTAAGTTTAATTATTTGTTTTAAAGATCAAAACTAAGATTGGAGTCTGTCCCAGAAGCTTCTAACAGTTGCAGTATGATAAAGGAAATTGAAAACTGCGAAATAATTTACATTAAAAATAACTTTCAAAGGTAAGATTAAAAAGTTTTTGTGACAAACACTTACGATTAGGCTCTTAATGTAATAATTAGTTGTTTAAAGTTGGGTTTTTCTATTTATTCTAAGAACTAATATTTATAAAAGCGGCCCGCGGACGACTACTTACTGTATAGTTCGGCCCGTAAGCATTTAGATACGTAAAATTAGACCATTGAATGTAAAAAGCTGTTGACTCTTGTATATTGTTATTTATGGTATAATGTTTATGTCAAGTTACATCATACTTTAATTTTTTAAAACGTTATAGTTTACTTTTTGTAAACTTAAAGTAGTAGTAAAAAAAATATATATTTAAAATAAAGAAAATAATAACCTACTAAAGATAAACAACATTTTAAAATTTTAAGAATAGAAAAACTATAAACTAAATTTTTAAACAAACTTATTTTTCATAAGCTCCTTTTTTATATAAAGGTCTTAAAAGTAAGAAAAGACTTTAAAAATCTTTTACCTAAACTACATTGAATAAACTTAATTTAAATTGATTTTATGCACCAACTTAATGTTAACTACTTTATTATAAATGTTATAAACAGTTTTTGAGAAAGTTAAATTCTAATTATAAACACAGACGATAAATATCTTTCAGAAAATTACTAGGGAAAATTATATCAAATTATAAATTTCTTTGCAAACCAGTTAGCAAGTTTACAAAGTCAATGTTAAAAAAATAAAGATTATATTCAGTCTTAATGAAACAAGCAATTTTTAATGTAGTGAGACACCCGTAATTTAATCAAAGTTTAGCATACTTAAGTGTTTATTTTATTAAATACAAAGTTTTAAGTTTACGTGACTCTTAAAAAAATACTTGTTATTTTTTGTTTGCTGCTGCTTTAGCAGAATTAAAAAAATAATCTGATACATTAAACATTTTATAGTGAAAACTTTATGTTAATATTATGGTTATAAAACTGAAATGCATTGAAAAGGATTATTTTGAAAAAATCGAATTTGAGTAGTAATACTTTAACTCTAACAACCTAATTTACACTTAATCATGAATGTGTAGAACTATTCAAATGTTATATAAAAATACAGCTTCTTTTTAAAAATTAATGTTACAGACCGTGTACTTTGATAAATTAGCTTATGAAAAAAATACATTATAAGTTTTTTAGTGTTGTTATATGTTTATTTTTAATTTTATTTTAACAATCATTTTATTTTTATTTTATTAGATTCTAAGTTTGAACTATAATGAAATATATTGCACACGTTCGAAAAACATTTTTTTACAATTTTATATTACTTACCGATTAGTTTTATTAATCTTACTAAAGTAATAATGTAACTTGAGTAAATTACGAAAGTGCGCAACAAAATCAGTTTATAAGCAGAAGTTATCTATTAACACAAGGTTTGGCATAGGCAGCTGCGGTCCTCAAATAGTAAATCTGCAGCCACGGAGCATGTTTTTATTTTGAATAAAATGCGGCCCGCAAAAGAGAAGTTTGCGGTCCGTCTTCATGTCAATTTGTCCCGTTGAACAAAAAGAAATTAATTGATTTTTTGTTGTTAAATGATGTAATTAAATATTTTTTTCTTTTACGACACTGGAAAACGTTTGAAACCAATCAAAATATTTTACTGCTTAAGCTTAAAATTTTTCAAATACAGATTGACCCTCTTGCAGCGTTTTTTTTTTTAGTTAAAATAGTAACTGCCTTTTTTCAACAGCAACTGGTGAAATAGAAATAAGTTTTAAAATTACTTGGATTCAGAAATTATTTATGAAAAACATGCTAAATAAATTAACTAAATGCGAATGTTTTTTATTTTGAACAAAAGTAATGCACAGTAACGAACTAAAACTTTATTTTTTTTAAACTTAGGTGTTATGTTTAGCATGTAACTTATACCTAAGTTTTTATTATAAATATTTCCAAAATGTAGTATATTTATGTGTACTCAGAAACATTAAAAACATCATGATAAAAAGACATAAAGTAAAATTGTTAGTTTTTCGGTTGTGAGTCGTTATAATTTTTTACACTTGAAATTAGTTTTTATGTACAATAAGGCGCTTGTAAATACGGTGTGACTTATGAGTTTTTACCTATTTTTTTATTAGTATAAACCACAAAAACATTCTGTGTTAAACTTTAGATGATTTGAAGAAACTTTTATCTCGTCGGAATTCGATTTTCTAAAAATTATTCAGATGCAAACTGTAGGGACCCAAAACACGCGACCTTGGAGTTTTAAGTTGGATTTTTTTTTACATGTTGCAATCATCACACTTGTGCCCAATTAAAGACGACTTAAACAAAGTTTTATCGTGGCATTTCTTGATTTTTTGAAAAAAGTTTAAGTTCAATTCTAAAATCTCCGACAAGGTTTTTGATCACCAGGCTGACTTTATTGCTTTGAAGAGTGGCAAATAAAACTTATGGTGTGGGTCTTTTTCAATTTACAGTTTTAGTTTTAATTACAAATAAAAATTTAAGTCCTAAAGGTGCTATGGATTAGAATAGTATTTATATTAATAGAATAAATATAAGTTTAAAAACGCACGCTAGCTTTTATGGCAACTGCATTTAAGCCTGAAAACTTTTTTGAAGTATTTTAATAAACCCAGGCTGGTTTAAGCTAGGTTTTAGTTACTAAGACTAGTTTTCCTTTGTCTATAACTTTTAGCAATTTAAACCAAAAATTTTGCATTTAAACTTTATTTTATACAACAACGCTGTACTTAACAATTTTTTGCTTTGTATTTTTACTAAAAACAAGAACATATAAGTGGTGAACATATAAAATTTAAAAAAAAATTAATTTTCTTTTTAACGTACTTATTAAACTAAATTTAAACTTGTAATTATTTCTTTTTTCAATTTTTTTTTCACCAGAAGCCTTAATAAATATTTCAGAAAAGTTTCAATTTACACGATTTTCGATTTTTAGGTTTACAGACTTTTATGCAAACTTTTTTTTTTTTATAATTTTTATTTTTAACAGACTTGTATAGTTAAGTTTCATAATTTAATTATAATTAACTATTGTTTTTAGAATATATTATAACCCATACAAGTTTTACCTAAACTCTTAGCAAAGCTATTTGAGGGGTTTCTTGCTCAAGTACTAAGAGTTTAGGTAAAATTTGTATGTATTCGAGAACCGAAAGGTTCCTTTGTGCACCAGGTCCTTAGACCAAAGTTTCTGAGCGCTTTTTTTTTATTGTTCAATAAACAATATATATATATATAATAACGGAGTATTGATGGCCTGTTTGTGTGTTTACATTTTTTCTAATTGTTAAAATTGGCACAAAGTATTTTTTATATTTTTTTTAAATATGTCATGGTTACCACACAGGAAAAACGAGCTTTAACAAAATAAACCTGTAGAAAAATATGATTAAGCCAAAAAAATAGGTACTTATTTCTACAGTTAAATTAAAACTAGTACAATTATTAAGATTTATTAATTTTCTTTCTCTACTATTATGTAAAAATGATTTATGTTAACTTACATTTTTTTAATAGTTTAGTGTATAATAGAAATCATAGTTTTCAGTGTTGCTGTACACTTTGACATTCTCAGACTTGTTTTAAACTTTGTTAAAATCAGGCAAGTTCATAGTATGAGCCCCATACTAGTTTAAAGCTTTTTGAAAGACTAAGGCTGTTTTTTTATTTTTACTTAGGTAAAATGAAAATATAAGTTTTCATGTGATTAGTTATTAGGAGTTTAAAATAAATCATGATTTTCTTCTTTCTTTTGTTAGTAAAGCAATAGTGTTTTGTAATATCCCATAGGTTTGCCATCTAGTACTAAATGTACTAATTAAAGTTACTTTTATGTCATTTTTTTCCATATAACTTTAAGCAGTTAGTAAATCATTGTAATAAAATACCGAACTGCCATGTATAGCTTTTTTTTGAGTTGCACAAGCTGTTTGTAATTTTATACAAATAGTTAAACTTTAAGGTGTACAAACCATTTTTTGTATGTGGCTTAGTAGTCGTGAATCGTGATATCATATATACCATATAATAACAATACTTTCTTATTGTAATAAATTTTGTTTTTCAGAAATAATAAAACTAATTCCAAGTAGAAACTAATTTTATTAAAATTAGCATTTAACAAACATATTTAAGCTAATGTTTAAGAAATCTGTAAATAAGGAATTTGCTAAACAAAATTATCAATAAAGTAAAAAATAATACAAAAAATTTTCGGTAATATCTAATAATATACAATTTTAAGATGGAATTGTTATATACTAACTTATGAAAACATAATAATATATTCTAAGATAGAAATTGTGTGTTAAGTTTAGTGATGTACTGGACTCACTATCCGGGTCCGGCCGGATATTGCCATTTTTTTCTGATATCCGGATCCAGCCGGATCTTGATATGAAAAAAAATCCGGATCTTGTTCCGGCCGGATTCTAATTTGAAAAAAAAGTCCGGATCCGGCTCCGACCGGATTCTAGTTTGAAAAAAAACGTCCGGATCCGGCTCCGTCCGGATCCTAACTTGAAAAAAAAAGTTTTGATCCGGGTCCAGCTGGATCCTAACAGAGATCCGACTGATTCGGATCTAGTTAGTAAAAAAGAGCATACAAAAAAGTATTTTTTCAAATACAAGCCCTGTGTAAATTAAAACGAGTCATTTTCGTTCAAAAATTAAACACCTACCGTGATTGGCTCATTTTGTAACTGTGACTAATTTACATTTGTTTACATTTAAACTATGAAACAAACATTTCAGAAATGCAACTCTTTACCTATGATGTAAAATTAAAAACTTTACTACCAAATTGTCAACCTTATGGCTAGCTGTTCTACTGATTATTGGATTAAAGTAATTTTAGACTCAGGCTAGTTTGCACTCACTCTAGCTAGTTTGAATATTTTTTGGTGGCAATCCTGCTAGTTTGAATATTTTTGAAAATCTAAGGCTGCCTCAGGCTAGTTTAGTTTTATATAAAAACTCAGGCTAGTTTTAAGATTTTTTGAAAAACTCAGGCTAGTTTTCTTTTAGATTTCGAATGAGTTTGAGATGATCCAAATTTCAATATTTTGTGATTTTCTAGTTAGTTTTGTTCAAGAACTTGATTTTAATTGATTTTAGATTGGTAAGGCTATAGGGGGGTCCACCTTGATTTTTACAAGTTGATTTTATTTGATAGATTTTAATGTTAGCTACCAGATACTTTTTACAGCTTAACAAAATTCAAAGTAGTTTTCGAGATACAAGGGGTCAAAGCCGGCCAGCTCAATAGCTTCCTTATAGAAGGTGCGAACTAAAAAGGCAAAAAAAAACCATTTCATTAAAAATCTATCTCCTCTTACAGTTTTTAAGCAATCTTATTCAAGATTTCAAAGTTTACTCATTACTAAATTTTAAATCATTTGAGTGTAGGAAATTTTTTTATTTTGAGAAAAAGTCTCCTTTTTTCAAAGAAAAGTGTTTTTTTTCGAACTTTAGACCTTACATTTGTAAATTTCAATTATTTGAAATTACAACACTCAAAAGCTTTTAAACTGTGTAAGGAATATTTTTTGAAAATTTGAGGTACCTAGCTTAAAAAACCTAGGAGGAAATAGATTTTTAGTGAAATAGATATTTCCGCGTTTTTAGCTTGCGCCTTCCATTAGGTCCCTATGGAACTCTCCGGCTTTGACCGCTTATATCTCAAAAACTACTTTGAATTTTGTAAAGCTATAAAAAACATCTGGTAGCTAAGATAGTATTTTATTAAATAAGATCGACTTGTGAAAAAAGTGTTTAACTCCCCTATAGCCTTAATTGTAAACATTACTTAAAATGTTCAACCTTGTGGCTAGCTGTTCTACTGATTATTAGCTTAAAGTAATTATTTTTTTGGTTTTCCAAAACCTCATTCTGACTCAGGAAAGTTTATAATCGCTCAAGTTAGTTTTTTTTGAATCAAAGAGTAGCAACCCTGTTATTAGCTAATATTAGGTGATATTCTGGTTGCCAAAAATCATGGAAAGTTTATAAGTTTAGCAAAAAACATATTTTAGTGTTTTTTATTGTTCTTTGAATTTTAAGTTTTTTTACTGTTCTTTCAATTTCAAGTTTTTCTTTTGTTCTTTCAATTTTAATAAAATTTAAATTTAAATATTGTTCAGAAAATTAGCAAACATACCAGCTACTATTTTTATCTGTTAATCTTATCTAGACCTTAGCAACATATCATAAACATTCTTATTATTTAATTATTATAGAAGCACATTAATATTTTTTAGTCTAAAATTGTTTTAAACTACAATTTTTCAGAATTCAAAATGTATATAGTTAGATATAACACATAAAAAATAAACTTCACACAATTATACTTAGTTAGTAGTTAGTTATATAAAATTGCATTATCGTACATAGTAGTTTTTATACTACTTACATTACAAATAACTTAGAGTATTAAGAATCCGGCTCCGGATCCGAACGGATTTTAATTTGAAAAAAATATTCGAGTCCGGTTCCGGCCGGATCTTAATTTGAAAAAAAATCCGGATCCGGTTCCGGCCGGATTCTAATTTGAATAAAAAGTCCGGATCCGGGTCCGGCTGGACCCGAAATTGTTGGTCCGGTACATCACTAGTTAAATTTTGGTTATTTAACAAAAAAATAATTAATGTTTAAAAGAACTTAACATTGTAAACTAACACTGACATTGCTCAATGATTTATATTAAGTTTTTTTTTTCTAACAGTCCTTTAAGTTTATAAAAATTAATTGTATAAAAACTTTGAAAGTTAAAAAAGTTCAAAAATCTAACAACGTTGTAGACCAGGGTTTCCAAAAGGGGCCAAGTGGGCCCCTTGAGGCCATGACAGATACTCAGGGGGCCACGAGCAGCAAAGGGGTAAGAGGGGTCCATGAGCAGTAAAGGAGCCACAGGGTAATTTAAAACTTACATTAGATATTCTCGAGTTGCAGATGAAGAGCAAAAAAAAAAGGTCTTGGGGGTTTTTTATGGTAGTTTAAAAACTTACACTAGATATTCTCGAGTTGTAGATGAAAAGCAAAAAAAAAAAGGTAGTTTACGAGTAATCTTGTTGAAGAAGCCATGGTTTTTTTAATTTCTTTAAAGGGGGCCATTTGCAAAAAAGTTTGGGAAACCCTGTTGTAGACCGTAGTAATGATAATATTCTAAAAGGTTTGGTTACATGACTATTCAAATTCGGACAACTCAAATTCCGACAATTCAAATTCTTAAAAAAATATTAAAAGCACTATATCTCAATAAGTAATATAAATTTGAAAAAAATAAAAAATACATATGTAGATCTTAATAATATCTAAAGCCATTTTTTTTCTTTTTTTCAAAATCTAAAATACTTTTCAAGATATTTTAAATTTACTAAAAATAACTATGTTTTTTACTTTATATAAGCCATATCTCAAAAAATATTTAATGTTTTGCAAAAAGAAAAAAATGGCCTGTAGATATTAATATGATTTACATATGCATTTTTTATTTAAGTCAAATACACATTACTTTTTTATTTTTAGTCGTTTTAATCTTTTATTAAGAATTTGAATTGTCGGAATTTGAATTGTCCGAATTTGAATAGTCGTGCACCCAAAAGGTTTAGTTTAAGAATTATGTCAAAAACAAAGTGTAAAGCGTTACGAAATTTTATTTCAAAATAAAAGACAATAACTATGATGTTCTTAAACTTTGTCTATAAAGAACAAGTGTACCCTAGGAAAATATAAGTTATGCTCGAAATCAGAGTTCATAAAGTTCTAATAGTAGTTGTCATGTCAACTGAGAACTGAAGCGTATAAACTTTTTTGTTGTTTAATTATATTAAACGGTTCAGTAAACATAACACTGCTTTTTACCAAGTCTGCTCGTAACTTATCAAGTACCTTGGTATGGTTACTTGACAATCTGCGACAAAGTGATCTGTTATACTTTTCCGATCAATCGCCATATTTCTGTATCTTCTTCCCAAAAGATCTCTTCTGTACTCTTCTTCAGCTTTTTCTAAACGATCTTTCGTGTACTGCTCTTCACTGATTTCCAAGTTTAATTTGTTTACGTATTTTGTAAATTCAACGTCATGTGATTTATCTACGAGCCTTATAAATTCCAATCTATACATGGAACTACCGCCATATATAAAACTTAAGTTTTCGTGAAAAACTGTTTGCAATTTTTGTGACTCGAGAATTTCATTGACAAACATGGAGTGTATATTACTTTCTTCAGATCTTCTTCCGCCGGAATATATAGACGCCAAGTCAGAACTTTCGGTTAGGTACACGCCTCTTCCGAAATCACCCATAACAGAGTTTATGTAACCAGTTTCTAAAATACCAGCTACACCTTTTTTACTAGTACCATGAAACAACATTAAGTTGCTGCTTTTTACATTGTCTGTTGCCTTTTTGTTTTGCTCGATGACTTTGTATATTTGAAAAAGTTTTAAAGTCTTGCCGTAGTGTCTTGTCGTAGTTGTGTAATAAAATTCTTTTACGAACTTAAACTCATCAGAAGTTTCTTTCATCAGTTGAAGATTGTACTTCCAACTATCTTTGTTAATATTTTCCAAATCTGAATAAGAGTAACTTTTATTGTATATAAATCGTATAAAAATTTGAAATTACTTACTTATCAAAACGTTTGAAAAACTTGAACATCAATTATATTGTTTTGTTAACATAATTGTTAATTACTTTAATCCGATACAGCACAACCTTTTTTTTTAAATATAATGTTTTTTTATTACTACATTGAAATTCTATTTTTTATTTAAAAATCAAAATGAAAATTGCATTTTGTACACAGCGTTTTTAGCTAAGAAATGCGTACCATACCGGCAGTTTGTACCTAGCAAGTGCGTACCTAGATAGCAGATTAATGTAGTTGTACTTAATCAGTAAATTAAAGCTAGAATTTTTTTTGGTAAATATCATTAATAAAAAACTAACTTGTAGATGAGGATTCAACAACAGTTCCATATACTGTATACACCATAAGCAAAAACAAAAAATAAATTTTTGTCATTGTTTTAATATGAGGTTAAAATCTGTTAAAATTTAACAATATTTTTTCATTTGTTTTAATAGAATAATAAATGCTAGTATAAACAGCTTAAGTTAATTCTTTTATAAGCTTTTTTTGTCTTTATAGAATGTCTTTAATTATAAATTTAACTATTCAATGTTGGAATGGGTCTAATATGTACGAGTTCATATTTTCGAAAATGGTAATCTATGCCCGAAGTGACCATTTACGCTATGGGACATTTCGTACGAAGACACTTATTCACGGTGGGTCGCTTAAGCATTAGTGTCATTTTTGCACGAGAGTATAAAAAATAAATATAAATATAAAAGCGCTAAACTAAATTCCATTAAAAAGCAAAAATACAAAAAATTGAGCTATAACATTTGAAAAAAAACAAAAAACTAATTGGACGTCTAACTTTTTAATTGTAATTTATAATTTAAGTTGAGAAAAAGTTTCGAAATTGTTACTGGAACTAAATGTTATTAAAAAAATCAAGTAGTTACTCAGAATTTACAACACCTAGTTTTAGAGAAATCTTTAAAATAAAATATATAAATTTTAAAACGTAAAAGCACGCAAAAGCCAACTGTGAATATATATTAAAAATTTTATAAAAAGTTCTGGTCGATAGTGCTAGACAAATTAAATTGGAGCTAAATTTTTATCTAATTATATAAAAACAATAGTTTAGACCAGTGGTCGTCAATGTGTACACTGGTGCACACTATTGTGCACGAAATTTATTTTGGACTGCACGAAACTTTTAGGGTACACAAAACTCATTTAGGGGTGCACAAAATTTTTAGACTACAAAAAAAAGTTTAGTTTTTATTATAACATTTATCTAGTTTAAGCGACATGTTAGTATTAAACAAAACATTTTAAGAGTACTGTACTGGGAATTTTGAAGTGATTGCGGAGATGCATTAGTAAAAGTGTTTACGTAGTGACACCACTAGCGGCACTTATTAAAATTAGATCTTGAGGTGCACCGATTTTTTTTTCATTTTGGTCTACACAGAATTTGATTAGCTTGACGACCAATGGTTTAGACGACCGTTTCGTATACGAGTTAAAAAATCTCGTATATTCATCAGTAAGCCTAAGTTTATTTACAATGTTAAACAGAAATTTAGAACTTAAATTTTTTTATATCAATTATGACGTAGTAATAATAAAAACTATTGTATAGTAAGCTGAGTTTGAAAAAGACTCTGAACTTGTTAATATATGCATTTTGGAAAGTTTAGAAAAGGTTATATAGACAAGAACATAACACTAAACAAGAAAATATATGCATCCAGTATTAAAATTTTTTTTTAGCAAAATTTAAACTGACTAAGTATTAAAACAAAGTAAAATTAAGCCACAAACACGATTAATTTAATTTTTTTTTTTAATTTAACCTTTTCTAAGCCTATATACTATATGTGTAGCTGTCTAAATTATACAAGCGTACAAAGTTGCACGAGGGGACAAAACTGCACGAATTTGCAAAGTTGCACGAAGATACTTTTGCAAAAGGGGATAAAGTTGCACGAAGATAGAATTGAACGAGAACACTTTTGCACGAAGGGTTACTTTTGCGCGAATACACTTTAACACTAGCAGACGATTTTGCACGGAGACAACTTTGCACGGAATATTTTTTTTAACTTTTTTACTATCACTGTTACCCCTAACCCTTACCCTCGTTCGGTAAGTTTTTTTTTTGTTAAAAATCAATTTATTAAATTTTTTTGTTTTAATTTTTTTAATTTTTTATTTTATTTATTTATTTTTTTACTATCACTGTTACCCCTAAGCCTTACCCTCAGTCGGTAGCTCTTTTTTTCTATAAAATAATTTATTTATTTTTTTCTATTAGTTTTTTTTTTTATTATCACTGTTACCCCTAACCCTTACCCCCGGTCAGTAACTTTTTTTTAGATTAATTTTTAGTTTGTTTTTTTTGTTTAATTTTTATTTTTATCTTTTACTCACGTGCAAATATGTAACTCGTGCAAAATTGACCCTGGGTGCAGGATCGTCTTCGTGCAATTTTGTTTTCTCGTGCTATTTTGTGCGCTCGTGCAATTTTGGCTTTGCGCGAATTTGGCTTTGTGCAATTTAGACCCGTTCCTATATTATATATATATTTAAATATGTTTATATAAAGTAAGGTTATTATTCAAACTTGAACACCTTCTACAGAGCTCACTTAAAGGGCTTTTAAATAATTTATTGGAAAAGTACTATTTTAAATATGTTTTTATATTTATTTACTATTTTTCGAGACACTAAAAAATTTAAATGCTAAGAAAAATTGATTAGTTTTAAATTGAATTTAGTTTTTGTAAAAATTAATCTAGATATCATGTTTCACTTTCTATTAAAATTGATTTTTTTTACTTTTAACAGGGTTGCCACTCATTAAAAAAAAAAAATTTCCAGGTTTTCCAAATTTCTTACAGGTTTTTAAAAGTACACGTTATTGGGTTTTTTTAGTTAAATTTACTTTAAACTAAGAAAACTGTGTTTTAAAATATACTGTAAAGCTACTTTAAACTTTATTTTTTTAATAAAAAATATTTTGATGATGACAAAAATTTTTATCAATGCAATAATTTTTTTTTGTCAAACCGAAATTTTACTAATGAACAATTTAAATTTGTTAAAATTCCAGGTTTATCCATGTTTCTTGTTCAAAATTCCAGGCTTTTTTTCAAAATTTCTGAAATTCAAGGTTTTTCCAGGTTTTATTTTGCCCAAATTGTCAAACTCAAGGTTTTTTTTTAGGTAAAATGGGAACCCTGTTTTAAATAATTTTTATACATTTTATTTTAAAAGCAAAAATCAAAGTAATAACTTTTAGTACAATGAAAATGGTAATAACTGTTAGGTAAAAACTTGAAAATATATCTTCACTAAAAGATAACAGTCTTAAAAAAACCTAATATTTATATAAAAACAATATTCAAAATTAGATTTAAACTTTTGTAACATTTTGTCTAAGTTGAAAACTTAAAAAAGACCCTTTCTGCTATAATAAGTTAGTAAAAAGAAAAAAAAACAACAAAGTCAACAAAAAAGTATGGCAATTAATGAAAGTACAATACTATTTTACAGTACAGTACAATACTATTTTATTAAAGTTTAAAAAAATATCTACAACTTAAGCCTAAAATTTAAAACTAAAAGCTGTGAAGTATAAACAAATAGTTAAGAAAGCTATCTAATTCAAATTTATCAAATTTAAACTTGTTGCAAAAAATTTTGAAAAATATACAAAACTAACTAAGTATTTATCAATATAGGTATATAATATATATCTCATAAATCATATCAAATGTAAATTATTTTATACTTCCTGAAATTGATGCCTCATTTTATAGATAAGATGACTAATAGATAAGCAGTATTAACATTACTGACCTTCTAACTACTACAATCTGGACTTAAGAGCCAAAATGTTACTTTCAAATATAAATCTGTATAAAACAGAGTCGTTATAAACAAAGCTTTAGTAAGTCTAGCGGTTTAACAATCGGAATAAAAATAATTAAGTAAGTATTTCAATGGATCAGTTTCACATTAGGAAAATATTTTTTGCAAAGCGGATTTTTACGTTTTCTAATCATGTTTGTTTGAGTTAGTAAAGAAATTGTTAGTAATGTGTGTAATAAGTATCAATTTATGTATTTAACAACTGTATTGAATCTTATGTTTTATAATCCATTCTAGTCATTATTTAAGTATTAAAAAATTAGGCGAAAGAAGAGTTGCCAGATTGCCAAAATTAAAAAGTTCTGAGTACTGAATAAAAAATTATCCGTCTTGAATTAACGTCATATAAAAGTAATGTTCGGCTATAATAACTGGGTTTTATCTTGTAATAGTATGTACTAAAACTTAAATTATTTAGTTACATTTTTTTAAATAGAAGTTCATTGTTTGTATTATGAAGTCAACGTATGACATAAATATTTTGCTGCTTTTAAAAGTTACTTAGATAATTATTCGGTTAATATATTCATTTATCCTAGTTTCTAACAAAACTATATTTTAAGTCTACAACTCTTTTTTTTTAATTTTTGTTTTGTAAGTTATAAACATGAATTTGACATAAAAACAATAAAATAGTAAGTAAAATACTTGAATTACCTCAATTTTTAGCTACGACACAATTCAAACTAATGCATAGTATTGCATCTGAACTGTTAGAGGTTGGATCTGAATACAAAACACTTAAACTAGCATTCTAATAAACGTACATACAATACTGCAACTTTGAATTCCTCAAGATTTGCTTTAGCAAAGTTTTATTAGACTATAACAATGTTCAATTTTTTGTAAGCTTACTAGGTCAGTGTGAAGATCATAAATAACCAATAACTTAATTTAAATATTAAGCATACTAGGTTACTCAGTCTTAAATATTATTTAAGTATAGCAAATTTGCCACTAACCTTGCAACTTTAACTTACAAATTATTTATTAATCGAGCTGCTTTCGTTACAACACAAACTTAATATTTTAAACGCAGTAGAAAAAAACTCAGCAAAATCCTCAACACAACACAGTTTAGAAACTAAACCATTTAACAACCAAAACAAAAACAATGGAGCACAGTAAAAAAAAAGCTCAAAATTCATCATGCTTCTTTTTGCCGTTCGGATCTTTCAGAAAATCAATCTTCATGCCGTTGACCGGATCTACCAAAGTGTGAATGGCAGGTTTGCGCCATCTAGTGATCGAATATGGAGCTTTTGTCGTATCAGAAAGAATAGCCAATCTAAACTTGCACCACTTTGAAGAATCAGACTTTTCGCAAAGGTCAAACTTCATTTCAATAGTCACGTTTGAGAACTGATTGTAATACATCCTAGAGGTGGAAAAGTAGTCGTATGCGCTGATTTTCTCTTTACACCAAGGTTTAAGTGGAAAACTTTAATATTCTCTGAGTATACAGTCGTCTCTTTGGAAACTGGTAACTATAGCTTTGTCAATTAGCTTCTCCAACGCTGTCATAATAAGTGTATCAAAAGGGCCGATTTTCTCGTAGTACTTATCTTCAAATTTAATTGGACATTTTAACATTTTAAACCTTTCTTCACACGTGTAACAAGATTCACCTATACAGGACAATTTGTAATCTATAATATCATCGAAAAGGCTGTAGACAAGAAATATGAACTTGGGATCTTCAGTAACTTTCTTCGGAATGATTATCTTTTCATCAACCTGGTCGGATGTAAGTCGATATTCAGCTTTAATTTCGAGGCCATCAGCAGAAAAAAGACTTTGGATCTTGTCGTAGTTTTCGAACGACTGCTTAACTCCGGAAGCGTTCCCAACCAACTTTCTTATGACGTCACATTCGTCGTAATTTTCTTCTTTTGAGGACCTTCACGGGTCGGAGTTGCCGACATTACTGTGGATGAGCGCAACAGCAGAAGAAACATAGCGGAGACCAAAATCATATTGTATGAAAACATCATTACCTTAAAGTAAAACATGAAAAAAAGTTAATCATAACAAACTAAAATTTTGTAAAAATTTAGGTCTCATATAAAAAGGACTATTTTATATATAAAACCTGTGAGCAGCTAACAGAATGAAATGTTAATAAGTTGTATTACAACAAGTTTACTCATTGAATGTTAATTTTTTACTGAAAAACCAAAGAAAACTGCTTTAAGTTAGATAACCAGTTATATCAGTTATAAGCAAAATACAGTAAGCTCAAATAGATTAATTAAAAAAAATAAAGTGTATCTATTTTCAAATAATACTTATGTTTATATTTATGATTTGAATTGTAATGAATTTAGACATTACTAAGTATTCTTATTTTAAGACATACACTTTATATTTTTTTTACTTAAAAAGAAAAACACTATAAAAAACTTCTACTTTGAATCAAGCGTTAATAAATATATTAATTTTCAAACAGTTCATAACACTTTTAAATAAAATTTAGAAGAAATAAAAACAACAAAAAAGATACACAAAGTTTTTTTAAGGTTTGTAATATTCTCGTTATTTGACATGTCAGGTTAATAATCAATGACTGAAACGTAAACAATTATTTTTAAGTTTAATTAGCTACTGAAATTAAAGAACAGTGCGATTGAATCTTATTTAGAACTGGGTGCTTTTGAAAGTCGAGACAAATTTATTTCGCACAAATGGTCACTTTTACACGAAAAGTCACTTTTGCACGAAGTCACTTATGCACGAAATGTCTCTTTCTCATGAAGAAATTTCGCACTGGTCAAACTTTTTTTTATTTTTTGCTAGTTTTTTACTTTTACTGTTACCAATAACCCTTATCTTTGGTCAGTAATTTTCTTTTTTTTTTAAATTTTACTGTTACCCCTAATCTTTACCCTCGGTCGGTTAGCTTTTTTCGCTTACTTTCCGCTTCGTGCAAAACGTTACTTGTGCAAAACTGACCCTCCGTGCAATTGTGACCTTTCGTGCAAAAAAGACGACGTGCAAAAGGGTACCTTCGTGCATTACTGACACTTACCCATTGAAAGTATGTCAGTTTTGAGTAGCTTGTCGTTTGGATCCCATAGAGTCTTTTTTTTTTTCTTTTTTTTTAAGTTTTCAGAGGTTTATCGTGTTATCAAAAAAAAATAGTTTTTAATACCAAATTCTAAATTTTTAATGAAAAAAGATCTTAAATTTAGTTTGTAGGTGAGTACTATACCATTTAAAACAAGACTAAATGAAGCGCTGAAATTTTTATCAATATGAAATTATAACTGAGCCTAACTGAAAACTATTTATCAAATCAAAACTAAGATTGCATTCTTTCCCGGGAGCTTCTGATAGTTGCAAAATAATAAAGGAAACTGAAAACTATGGTATAGTTTTCAGTTAAAATACTTTTCAGGGAAAATAATTAAAAGGTTTTCGTGACAAAAACTTACGATTAGGCTCTTAATGTAATAAAAAGTTATTTCAAATTCGTAATTAACAAAGATTTAATCAAACTTTTGGTATTTTTAGTTGATTATAAGAACTAATATTAATAAAAGCGGTCCGCGGACGACTATTTAATGTATAGTTCGGCCTCTAAGCATTTTGATAAGTAAAGTTAGACCCTTGCTTATAAAAAGCTGTTGACCCTGATACACCGCTGTTTATGTTATGGTGTAAATGTCAAATTGCGTCATACTTTACTTTTTGTAAACTTAAAGTAATAGTAAAAAAAAAATTTTTTTAATAAAAAATTTCAAACATATTAAAGAAAAATAACACTTAAAAAAAAAACTAACAGAGATTAGGAAAACTACTCAACTGAATTTTTACACAAGCCTGTTTTACATAAGCTACTTTATATAAAAGAACTTGAAAGTAAGAAAAAATCATTAAATATTCCATACTTAAACTTTATTGAATGAACTTAATTTTGATTTTATCCAGGGACTTAATGTTTATTATTTTATAAAAAATAAAACAAACAGTTTTTGAGAAAGTTAAATTCTAATTATAAGTACGGACGATAGATATCTTTCAATAATTATTAGGGGAAATTTAATCATATTACGAATTTCTTTTAAAATCGGTTAGCAAGTTTTACAAAGTCAAAGTTAAATAAAATAAGATTGTATTTAGTATAAGTGAAATAAACAATTTTTATGCAGTAAGACACCCGTAATTTAATCAAAATTTAGCATACTATAGTATTTATTTTATAAACTACATATTTTTTAAGTTTTAACGATTATTAAAAAAAAAATTGTTAGTTTTTATATGCTGCTATTTTAGCAGAATTAAACCAGAATTTAAACAGAATTAAATTTTAGCAAAATTAAATTTATATGCTGCTATTTTAAACCTGTGCATCTAAAACATAAACATTTTTGAAGTAAAAATATTTTATTAACATTATGTTTTGTAGTTTTGTTTTAGTACTTAAACTGGATAAAAAAATAAAAAAGGTTCTTAAAATGTGTTTGTTTTTTTTAAATTGTTAAAATATTATTTGTAGCTAAGTAACGTTTAACTATCTAGTTTGACAAATAACTTTATTTACTTAATTTTTTAAAGCTATGTATAAAACATAGTTTTAATAAAAAACTTAAAGTCTTTATTATTTATTTCAATTTCATGAATTTTAAAGTACATATATGATGCTTTTACTTAATATTTATAGTTGTTTTAGATCAGGGGTCGGCAGGCAATTGGTTCTCGCGGGCTACATGACAATTTAAATTCGGACAACTCAAATTCCGACAATTCAAATTTTTAAATAAAAATTTAAAAGACTATTTCTCAAAACTTGATATAAATTAAAAAAAAAAAACGTATATGTAGATCTTATTAAAATCTTCAATCCACTTTTTCTTTTTTTCAAAAATCTTAAGTATTTTTAAAGCTATTTTAAAGTTACTAAAAACAACTATGTTTTTTGCTTTATTAAAGCCATAACTGAAAAAATATTTAATGTTTTGCAGAAAGAAAAAAATGGCTCGTAGATATTAATAGGACCTACATATGTATTTTTTATATTTGACAAATGTGCATTACTTTTTTAGTTGTGGCCTTTTCAATTTTTTAAAAAGAACTTGAAATGTCGGAATTTGAATTGTCGTGCACCCATAGTTTTGTTTAGCGGGCCAAATTTACATGTTCGAGGGCCACATTTACATGCTCGCAGGTCGCAGCTTTTTTTTCGCGGGCCACATTCCATTTAAATGCTCACGGGACGCAGATTTACACTTCGAGGGCCACAGTTGGCCTGCGGGCCGCAGTTTGCCGACCCCTGTTTTAGATGGTGATACATTTATTTTTATTTACATGAATTTTATTTAAAAAAATTAATATATCGTAACCTTTTAAAGATTCAATATCCATTCTGTGCGTTAAAATATTTGCTTTAATCTAAAGGAAATTTACAATTTTTTAATTGGAATGTTGACAGTTTTACTTAATTAAAATATTTTAAATCAACAATTCTTAACCTTTGGCAAACTTACCCCTTGAAGGTAATTTATCTTGTTATAGTCCATAATTTTTCTCTAAATCAAACTAATTCATAAATTAGCTGTATAAATTGCACGAAAATACAAAATTACACGAGGGGACAAAATTGCACGAGTGCACAAAATTTCACGAAGATACTTTTGCACGAGGGTATAAAATTGCACAAAGATACTTTTTCACTAAGGGTCACCTTTACACGAAGATAATTTTGCACGAGCAGACAATTTTGCACGGCTAATTTTTTTTTTAACTTTTTCATAAACTTTATAAAAAAAATTTTCTATTTTATTTTTATATATTTTTATTATTACTGTTACCCCTAACCCTTACCCTCGGTCGTTTTTTTTTTTTTCCTTTATGTTTTAGTTTAATTTTTATTAGTTGTTTTTCGTTTTTATTTCTACTATCTTCGTTACCCCTAACCCTTACCCTCGATCAGTAACTTTTTTTTTTATTAAGTTATTTTTTAGTTTATTTTTCTGTTTCATTTTTTGTTTTAATTTTTTTTTTATATATTTTTTCTCTCGTGCAAAAATTTAACTCGTGCAAAATTGACCCTTGGTGCAAAATCGTCTTCGTGCAAGTCAGTTTCGTCGTGAAATTTTGTGCCCTCGTGCAAATTTGGCTTCGTGCAATTTTGTGCACTCGTGCAATTTTGTTCCCGTGCAATTTAGTCCATGCAATTTAGTAACCTCGTGCATTTTTTTCTTCGTGCAATTTGACAAAATTGCTTTTCGTGCAATTTAACAAAATTCGATCTTTAAAAATTTATGAACTATTATGATTTTCTAAAAACATTCTGTAGGATCATTAAAATAAATAATAACATATATATTAAACAAATATCAGTAACTCAGTTAAAGATATGTCTACTTTAAAAAGTCATGAAATTGAAATAGTTATCAAGAAATTTTTAAGTTTATAGTAAAACTAGTTTTTAAGCATTGCGAGTTAGAAATTAAAAATTAAAATCATTTGTTAAACTAGATAGTTGAACGTTACTTAGCTAAAATAATAGTTTTGCTAATATTGTGCACCCATAGTTTTGTTTAGCGGGCCACATTTACATGCTCACCGGTCGCAGTTTTTTTTTCGCGGGCCACATTCCATTTAAATAAAAAACATGCTCGCGGGTCGCAGATTTACACTTCGAGGGCCACAGTTGGCCTGCGGGCCGCAGTTTGCCGACCCCTGTTTTAGATGGTGATACAGAATTTTATTAAAAATAATTAATATATCGTAAACTTTTAAAGATTCAATATCCCTTCTGTGCGTTAAAATATTTGCTTTAATCTAAAGGAAATTGACAATTTTTTAATTGGTATGTTGACAGTTTTACTTAATTAAAATATTTTAAAACAGCAATTCTTAACCTTTGGCAAACTTACCCCTTGAAGGTAATTTATCTTGTTATAGTCCGTATTTTTTCTTTAAATCAAACTAAAATTTCTAAATAAGGGGTAGCTGTCTAAATTGCACAGGAGTACAAAATTACACGAGGGGACAAAATTGCACGAGTGCACAAAATTTCACGAATATACTTTTGCACAAGGGAATAAAATTCTACCAAGATACTTTTGCACTAAGGGTCACCTTTGCACGAAGATAATTTTGCACGAGCAGACAATTTTGCACGGCTAGTTTTTTTTCATAGTTTTTTAATATTTTGTTTTTCTAATTTTTTTTTTCTATTACTGTTTCCCCTAACCCTTACCCTCAGTCGTTTTTTTTTTAATTTTTTTTTCTTTTATTTTTTACTATAACTTTTATTAGTTATTTTTGTTATTATTTTTACTATCTTTGTTACCCCTAACCCTTACCATCGGTCAGTAACTTTTTGTTTTTATTAAACTATTTTTCAGTTTATTTTTCTGTTTTTTTTTTTGTTTTAATTTTTTTTCTATATATTTTGCTTTCGTGCTATTGACCCTTGGTGCAAAATCGTCTTAGTCAAAGTTAGTTCCGTCGTGCAATTTAGTCCCCTCGTGCAATTTAGTAACCTCGTGCACTTTTTTCTTCGTGCAATTTGACAAAACTGCTTTTCTTGCATTTTAACAAAATTCGATCTTTAAAATTTTATGTACTGTTCTGATTTTCTAAAAACATTCTGTATAATCATTAAAATAAATAATAACATATATAGTAAACAACTATGAGTAATTTAGTTAAAGTATCAAGTCTACTTTAAAAAATCATGAAGTTAAAATATTTAATAAGAAATTTTTAAGTCTATAGTAAAACTAGTTTTTAGGTTTGCGAGTAAGAAATTGAATAATTAAAATCATTTGTTAAACTAGATAGTTGAACGTTACTTAGCTAAAATAATGTTTTTAAAATTCAAAAACAAACATACACTTTTTGAGAACTTTATTAGATTTTAAATTAGTAGTAAAATTTAAAATAATTGTATTTAGAAAACTTGATGTATAATTTTAATAGCATGTTTACTGAGTAGAATTCAACTAACTTTCCATCAAAACAACTATTAAAAGCAACATTTTTGTAAAATAAAAATAAAATAATTTTAAATTTGTTTATGATTGTAAAATATAAACACTTATATACGTTATTCAAACTACACGAGCTAAAGTATGTTTAAGAAAACCTTACAATTGAAAACACCATTTTAAACTTGATATATTGCAAACAGCAAACTTTAATCACTTTTATTAGCTGCACTTGGTAAACTTATCTCGTTAACAAATATAAATTTATTTCTTTAAACTTAAGTGCTATAAGTCCAGAATTGCATTAGAGTTCTATTTAAGACTAAGCCTTTAAAATTAATCACTATAGAAAACTTTTAATATTCTTATTGTAAAAAGCTCCTTTTTAGATTTAACACACTAAAAATAAACTTGTTTTTACTTATACTTTTCTATTTAGCTATACTTCAGCTACTTCTTTATTAAGTTTATTTTTAGATACAGTCATAATTCTAGGTTTTACAAGTTAGCAAATTATAGCATTGTTAAAACTTTAGGTTTTTGATTAGTTTTATACCATGAGTGTCATTGGAATAGAACTTCATGTTTTTCGCCAGAACTTTTCTGCTGGTCAAACTTTTGTTCAAAGTCTTATAAACAATCAAACAAATCTTGAATCAATGTTAGTTTTCAATGCATCAGAAACACAACATTCTATTCAATTCTTTTTACAGAAATGTGCTCAAGAAAACCTACATATATCTGGGCCTGTTTCTTGTATACCTCAATTGATAGACTTCAAACACCTTTCGGTTTTGCAACTTGGCAGAGGTGACTGGAATGAATCAGTATGTAGCTTTGCCCAGCGAAATAGAGAACATTGTATACGGGATAACAGATTAGTCATGCTCCTTGACATTTTTACTGTTGACCCTAGTCCCCAAAACACTATACTAGATTTTCGTGTGGAATTTTGCGTAAAACTACACTTGTTCAACTCAAACGACAACAAGCTTGCTGTAACAAAATTAAAATGTTCGTTATTAAATCAACAATTTCAAGTACCTATAGTTGATGCTGTAACCGAATTCATTAAATTAGCAGCAGCTGAATCCAAAGAACAGCTTGATACAAGTGTAACTCCTACATTCTATTTTTTCACAATAAAACGCGACGGAGCATCACCTGTTTACTCTGAGGAATACAACCTTAACACTCCTCAGTTTATTGAAGATCGTAAGACGGAATTACCAGATCCTAATAAACTCATAGTTCTAATCCACGCTTTTTCATCTAGAAAGTGTATCGAGCCCAAACAGATCAGTATCACTGACAGGGCTTAAGAATATAATTCGAGGAAAGCTATTGGTCTTGTCTGTTGAATTTGCATGAAGCCCAGCTAACTACACCTACTGCTGTATCAATGGCTGCCAAGTTTCACTATAGTAACAGCAACGCATGTACTTATGTATTTTTTTTTTTTTTCATTACTATTTTTTTGTAGATAAAGTTTAGTTTTTTATAAATTATTTGCTGGAAAAAGCAATAAAAACAAAAACTAAATACTATTTGTTATAATAACAACATTGATTTATTTACGTATTAATAATTAATTTATAAGATTTAATAAAAACTGCCTAAAATATTCACATCGCAAATGACATATTTCTTGATAGTCTAATACAATTGATATACTAATTATAGAAATAACTTTCTCATGAAAAGTATGTTATACCGTCGACACGTTTCTTAAGAAAATGCTGAAATTTAAACATTGAAAGCATATAAAACTTTTATAAAATTTAAATAATTTAAAAGCATACTACTCTAAGTAGATTAAAAACTGAATTAGTAATTTTCAAGTCAATTTTATATAGGTATAACTTCTGTAACACAGCGATTGTAGTTAGATCATGTATAAATATGATTAGAATATCAAAAAATAGTTAAACTAAGTTTTAAGTGCCGTAATTTATTAATAAACTGTTAATAACTAGTTTATAATATAGTTAGTATTTTTAAAAGAAAAAGACGAAGCAAATTAACTAATCTAAATTTTCTGTGTAACATCACTTATGTATTGTATGCATCGGAGTTAAGTTTGACTTGTTATTGAAAAAAACTACAGTATATTTTTAACAAACTGTACATGAATTTATTATTTATAAATTAAATATAGTTTTTGGTTTTGTACTGCTTTTTAAATATCATACATACGATAAATATTAAGCTTTGAGAATTCTGTTTTTAATTAAATATTTTTTAGTGAAGTAAAACCAATAAGATGTATTTTTAAATTTGAAAAACTAATCAACTTAATATAATAAAATTATGATCGATTTTGTGTATTTTTAGAAACTAAGTCTCTTAATATCATGAAAAATAAATTGGTAATATCGTTAGACCAAAGCAAATTTTTATAGAGTAAAAGAAAATTGGATAACAGTTCACGAGTTATTTTACTTTTTTTAACTTATGATTGAATGTATCATGATTGAAAATACCATAAGCTTTTCAACTAAACTTTATAAAGTCATGAAATTGAAATTGTTAACAAAAAGACCGACTATTTTAAAGTACGGTCTTGAAAATCTTTAATTTTTATATCGTATAGTTAACAATTTGAAAATTTTCTGTAATTTTAAATTACGTTTTTCTCTAAATAGTTGCTTTAAAGTTGTTATTGAGCCTAAGTAATTATTCGAACGTTGTTACAAAAAGATATATCTCAGTTTTAGAACAAAATACTAAAACAACTTTTATAGTATTGAAATGAGTGTGTAATTTCGAGTAAGACTAAACAAGTTGGCTCTAAATTACTGCGAAATAGAACTAACATGATGTGAGGTGTTGATAAAACAAGAAATATGCTAGACTTTAACATCTTAATACAGTTAAATTTTCATTGAATTTATTTTATTTACTCTAACCGTTTGTTTAAACATAAAATAATCCGCTTAAAAATTTAGATTAGTGCCTGTTTTATGCAATAATTTTTTATTAATTAGTCAAGTTTTGTAAATGAGTTTTTTATAGAGTATTAGTTGTTATTAAGATATAAGTAAATCAGAAAAGAAAACTTTTCTATTAACTTAATAAATTTCAACTTCAAAAATAAAAAAAATAAGACTCTACCAAAATCAAAGACGATAAAAACATTTCACATTAACACTATATCAATGTAATGATTTCCATTTGTTTTAAAGTAAATTTTGGTTCTGATAGTTAAAAAAGTAAAGCATCGCAGATATGGTTTGAGAAAAAAAAGTTTTTCAATGTGATAAAACTTAGTTCATATTTTGTGCATTTTTAAATTTGACTTTAGGCTTTTTTGCGAAATGTATTTTTAAAATTTGAAACTTGTTAAAGATGAAGGAGACTTAGTTGATATCAAAAAATAGTTTAGTTTTGTTAAAATTATTAAAAGTATTTTATTTACATAGACAACTAAACACATTGTTCAGGACATTCATCACTTTGAATCTAAAAAATAACAAATATAATAAACAAAAAAATTTCATACAAAAACAAACAATTTCAAAAAAAATATTAAAATTTATATTTTTATACAAAGAATAAAACACTTAAAGAAGATGGACTGCAAATTGAAATAAAGCCAAGTGAGTTTCCAAATGGTCAATTATCATTGGTTGGTATTTTTAATGTGTTGCAAGTGTCGGAATCGGGGATTACAAATAAAATAAAGATAAGGAAAATTTTGAAAAGGGTTGGTGTCTCTTATATTACGTAACAATGATATTATTTTTATTAGACAGTTTGATAGTTTATACAAGCTGTGTTCTAACAAAACGTTTTTTTCAACGATCTAAAAATTGAACACTTCACTGTAAAGCTTGCCAACGTTTAAAACTTGAGTTGTAAAAGTACAGATAAAACTTTTGATTTGTTTTCTTTTATCAGATGCCGAACAAGAACTGCAAGTCATTAAAAGGATCAGAGCAAAGGGCGAAAGCGGGTGAACGAAACAAACTGATTAAAGTGGAACTGGCAGCCTATTTGGCGATAAAAAAATAATAAATCAAACAATTGGACAGTAACCTTTTTGAAATTTTTGCACGTTTTAAATTCAAAAAAAAAATTATTCTTTGTGAATATTTGTGGTTATTGGTTTTTTTTAAGCGATAAAGATCTGAATAGATAAAGATACTTGTAAAAAATATTTTTGGAATAATGTTCGTGTGCTTAAATGTGGAATTTAGTTATAATTTGAATCATGAAAGTAATATTAATTACTGTGTGTAATAGCGTATAATTGTTAGACAACAAAACCTAAAACTGTATGTAATATCTAACATTTAAACTGTTAGTTGAAAAACTTTTAAGTTAAAACTTAGCAAGCCTTATGCTTAGTATTGTTTCGTACAAAATAAAAATTTAATTTGTTCATATGTTTACTAGATAGCCGAAAATTTCCATCGTATATCAGGTCCTTAGACCAAACTTTTTGAGCGCTTTTTTTTTTGTTCATAAAAAAATGTATTTATTATTACATTTATATTAATAAATGAATACAGCTAGAAAAAAAACAAGTACAACAACCTCTCGCTTAAGTACCCGTTTCTTAGGTACGAGCTGCCCGTTGGGTACGCACTTTATTACCGAAAAACGCTGTGTAAAAAGTGTTTTTTTCTACTCAGAAATTAAAACAACACACCTAAAAGAAATAGTACATAAATTCCAGAATGTCTAGTTTAAGTTTCAAACTTAATTGTTTTGCACCCCTTCATAAGTTTTGTGCAATCCAAAAACATCGTACACAATTGTGTGTAATGTGCAGTGCATGGGTGTACAGCTAAAAAATCACTGTTCTATATTTTCAAAAAGTTGTTTTATTGTTTGATTCATAAAACTGAAAAGAGCAAATAATCACAAATTAAAGATAACATTAGACTATCTAGTTTGTTTTGAAATTGTATTTTCTGTTGGATCTGTGTCACTTATTATGAGTATTTTGTAAACTTGCATCAAATACGTATCAAATTATAAAATTTCATTAAAAATATTTTTAATTTCTCGAAAAAAAAATTACTAACTAAAATTTATATCTGTTAAAGCTGGATAAACAGTAATAGAATTAACTACCATCAATTTCTGAAGCATTTTGTAAAAATTAAATTTATTTTTTGAATTTACTTCTTGATTTTATCAACAATTATTAACAACACTTGGTTCTTATTCGAACAAAGTTCGTAGATACTAATTTTTAGAATCTATAACCTATTGAATTATATATAAATATAACATTTACCTGTTTGTAATTCAAAATATTAAGTTAAAATATTAGTTTAATTTGTTAATGTTCTATGCGAAAGTTTATAAGACTTTGCAACAATGGTCTTGTAACAACGAATACTTTAAATTTAAACAAAATTCTAAAAAGACTAAATTTAAATTAGTTTTCAGAATATAGAAATAAAAAGTAAATCAAACTTTTAATAGCACAAAATACTAATTAGTTTAATTTTAACTGAATTAATTATTAATATATATAAACTCCTGTAAAATTTTAGTTGATTAGTTTGCTCTGTTTATTAACAGTAAGTTGGAAAATTAGTCTTGAAAGTTTCTGTAAGATTTTTAAACACAAACATTTAAAGAAAATATTGTTACGTCAAAGTTTCAGTCAAATCAAACAAACAGCCGTTTATTTACTAAAATAAAATTAAAACAAATAAGAATGAAGTTAGTTGTAATTTGGTATTAAAAATATGAAAAAATTATTAAACGTTTATGTTTAACTCAAAATATATTTTTTTTCCATTTTAAAGTATACGTTTATAAGGTGTGGGTACTTCAATCGGTTCTAAAGGTGTGACTACTCCTTTCAGTTCGGCTTTTTCGCCCGATAGTGGCTTGAAAACGAAAATAGTAATATCACTGTCTTCGTATTGATTTATCTTTATCTGTATCGAAAAATAGTATATTTTATAATTGATTTAATTTTACTTATAACTTGTTTTCTGAAAACGTTTAAAATTCTTTAATCAATTGTATTTCTTAAAAAAATTTCAAACTAAACAAATATACTTATTTAAAATTATTAACAATATCAACCTTTATTGCAAAAGCAATTCCATCTCCAGCAACTAGTTTAAAATCGAAAGCAACTACTTCGTATTCCTTGATTATTATTCTGATTTCAAGGAACCTTTGTATTACTGAGTATTTGACCTAATGAGGAAAAATTGAAATTTGTAAAACATGTTTATTTGTTAATATATTTGAATTTCCTTGAAGTTACTTAAAAAAGAGTACTAATCATAAAAAATCTATTAAATTTCTCGCAATTAAAAAAAGTTTATGAGAATTTAAAAGATAAGTAAAATTTTGTTAAATACAATAACAACAACTATTTGATGAAAACTTCATTTGTTAAAACTAAAAATGTTTTTTGTGGTGTGAACAGCATAAAAAACGTTGTTAGTTTTAATAAGTCGAGAACTTTTAAATGCTTCTTTTGATAGTCTAACTTGTTTCGTTTTTTTTTGGCTACTAAGTTAGTGACAACTAATGTTTTGAAAATTAGTTAAGTTAAAGTATAATTTTGTAGTTTTAAAAACTAAACAAGAACCTATTTTTACCTCTTCAGCAATTTTTTGAATTTCGTCATTCATTTTTTCTTGTTTGCTTGTAAAAATATTTGGTGGCACAGTTGTCGTAGCTCGAGTTCTCGTAGGTGCTGTTTTAATAGTTAAACTTTACAGCTTAAATTTAGAAAGTTCTTAGTCTGAAAGAGTTAATAAATTTTAAGTTAAAAAAAACTACTTGTACAACAGAACTGAAATTAAATCATTTTAATAACCTAAGTGTACTTCAAATTTATATTTTAGTTGTAAATAATGTTTTGTAGTTTTATCACAAATATTTGATTATAACTTGGTTAATGAACACAACATTTTTTCTGTCACGAGATAACCTTTGTCTTGTAAATTACTCCTATTATTTATAAAAAGCTACCGACCCCCTTGTCAGGCTACTAACAAATTTTTTTATTTTATTAGTAATATATGTTTTGCTAAAAACTGTGTTCATTAACAAAAAAAAATTTTTTAATATATTTGTTACATCTAAACTTTTGTCGTCATTTTTGTACAAGATATCTTATCCATCTATGTTAGACTTGTTTTCTTTTTCTTAAAAAAACTTGAATTTATTTTAACAATAATTATTAAAAAAATTCTTGATTTTTTTTTAATTTTTAAATATAAAACAATACCTAAAAAGTTCTTCTTTAAAAATAGTCTCATACCTTTTTGTTAATTAACATCAAACTAAGTTTTGTTTAATTTAATAATAATTTTACTAGATGATAAGAAATTATTTTAGGTATTTTATTAGTGCATAATTGCTACTATTCTACATATAATAGTTTTTCTTACCTTATACGTTTATTATGTATAAGGTAATTAAATATTTGACAATTATCATTTTTGGTCGAAGTACGTAATTTAATACTTTTGTTGAACTACAAAACATTTTAAATCTACTAAGGAAGGCGTATAAATAAATAAAATCCAACGAAGTATAATTTAAAAAAAAGCAACTAAACTTGTATTTGAAACTTAAAAAATTAGATAAAAATTATAAAATAACTAAAACAAAAGAATGGTAGAAACACTATAGTCAATAAAATGCTTAAATCTTAAAAATTGAATGTTAACTAACTACTCACGTTTAAAGTTGTATTGTTTTTAAGTGTTTTATCAAATTTATCTTTTAAGTCTTCGTTACTTTACTTTTTGTTTTTTTTTTGCGGTATATAATGTAATGTTTTCTTAACTATTAAATCAAGCTTTATTAGTTAGTTACATATTAGCATAATTTAAGCATAATGTTAAATAATAAACAATATATTTAATAACTTAATGTTATATTATTGAACACCTTTATATGTTGAGAGTCGTGAAAGTGGTCCAAGAAAACCTCTGAATACCGCTTTTCCGCCCATTAGTGGTTTGAAAACTTTTATTCTAATATAGTAGCCAACACTTATCTTTATCTGCAATAAAATGAAATATTTTCAAACACAAAGTTTTGTGTTAATTAGGCTATAACTAATTTTATGTTAAGTTTAAAATTTCTTTACAAACATAGTTTTACTAAAAAAGTCTTAAATTTTATAAAAGTAATTAAATTAGATATTTTTTATAAAATAATAACCACTATCATGTAATTGACTCCAGCAACAATTTGATATTTGTATTGGACTGCTTCGTATATTAACATGGAACCCTTGTACCTTCTTTTAACTATGTATTTGACCTAAGATGTATAAGTTGTATATGAATTCACTTACTAACTTTACAAATTAAATTTTTAACTGATTGGAAACTTGTTGCAACTTTATAATTTCAGTAAAACTGTTGTTAAAATAAAACCTTAACTCAATCAGGAAACAAAATAATTGTTGTTTTACCTCGTCAGCGACTTCTTGAACTTCCTTAGTTGCGAATTTCAATTCACTCCAGCCGCCCGCTAGATTTTGGCATTCCGACGCTGTAACATTTATAAAGTTTGTTTTATAAAAAGTTAAACTGCTCAATGTACTTTGTAAAAGTTTGAGAGCCAAATTAATATAGGTTTGTTTAGCAGTTTGTCACTAAGCTTACAATGTCACTGATGACCTCTCTTCAGGTGATTGTAAGTTTAGTGAAAAATTGTTGAATAAACTTACATTGTATTGTTTTAGCAATAAGACATAAATAAGTAGTGAATTTAGACTTCTAACGGCGAAAATTTTTGAACGTTTATATCTGCAACTAGACTGGAAAACTATAAAAACATTATTGTATAAATCACGGTTTTTGCTTTTATAGTTATGATACAATTCTCAAACTTATTTTTTTTTGTTTACAAGTAAAAGTTAAAAATTTAAGTAAACAAAAATAAAAACTCAATACACTGACGTTTAAACCATAGTTAAACCAAAAACATTATTTTTAGATACCTTAAAAATATAAAATACAAGAAAATTAAAAATATTAAAAAGAAATATCTAATTGAAAGAAAGCTTTTATTCTAAATGAGTTTAGAAATTGGTAAGTAAATAAATACTTTGATCGCTACTTGTAAAAAATAACTTAAATTAAAACAGTTTTATAATTAATATATGCATTTTACCTTTTTCAATTGTGAATAAATATAGTAGTAATACCACAAGTATTTTATTTTAACTTGGATGTTAAATATTTTTTATAAGGCAAAATTAGTCTAATTAATTGTCCATTTACGCATAAAAATCTGCCGACCCCGATTTCTACCTAAAAAAAGTTGTAACACTATTTCTTGCCAAAATGTATGGTGCTAAATCAGCGTATCTATTTTATTAAGAAATTTTTATAACATTTTTGTAGTTTATACAGAGTTTCTATCACTCGAGTTTTTCCAGGTTTTCCATTTTTTTGCTTAGTTTTTTAAGTTCAACAGAAAATAATAAACAAGTTTTTAGTTGATATTTGTTTAAAAAAGAATGAAGTGTATCATTATACTTAAAAAACAAAACACCAGTTTTCTTAGACTTTAAATTCTTATAACTTTTTTAAAACTATTTCTAAATATAAATAAGCCTCATGAAGAACATAGCCTACAAATAATTTTAAACTTAACACTGTGTATAAGTCTAAATTAATTATAAATTTGATAAACTTTTATTGACTTTTAAGTTTTAAAACTTATACTACAAAATTACCTTTAAAAAGCAGTACTATACTGAATAGTAGTAAGTAGACATTCATTATCACTTTTAGAAAGGTCTGAAAACCTAATAAATTGTTTCAAATTATAGAAAGTTATAATTATGATAGTTAGTGTATTTTGTTATAGCATTTACGAACCAAAAGTTTTAATTAACCTAAACCAAACAAACCAATTCAAAAGATATATTAAACAATATAGCTCAACTTTTGCTAGTAATAGGTATCTTGATTTATAATTTGTTTAAAATATTTAAAGTTTTAAGCAAAAATTAAAGCAGGTTTTGCTAAGTGTTAAAAACAGTATTCGGGTAGAATAGTATTTGTTTTAATGAAATTGTTTTATAAACATATGATTAATTTTTAAAGTTATTTTTATTATATATAAAAACACTGTAGGCTATCTTGTATAATCGAAAAAGCTAAAACATTCCTATTTATTACAAAACTATTTATAAATAATCTGACATTATATTTTTTCAATATTTCGCAAAATCATAGTTAATGAAATGTAATTGCTTGAAAATAAAAACGATAAAAATTTTTGTAAAAACTTATATCAACTTAACTAAATTTTTAGCTTAACTTTTAGTAAACTTTAAAAATTTATCATTATTTAACTTTAAATAAAGTGTTAAGATGTTGTACAATAAACTTTATGTAACTTTTATGTTTACTTTTTGAGAAAGTATAAACTTCTCTAACTAACACTATTTAATACTTATTTTTTGATATCAACTATAGTATATTATAGTAAAATGTTATATTTTGTTAACAAAAAGTCAATTTTCCTTATTGAAAAATTACTTTCAATTTAAAAAGAAAACATAATTTTCTCACGACTAGTTTTAACTTATAATAGCACCTTTCAAAAACGACAATTTAAAAACATCTTAGTATTGAAAACTTAAGGAATTAAATTGTTTTAATTTTTTTTTTATTAAATCAATAAAAAAAAATGAACCGAATAACTGTAATTTTGTAAAGACACTTATAGTTAAAAATATAAAGCTTTCTCTAAAGCAAAAAACTAAAAATATAATTATAGAGTTTCGAAATATGTTACTTCTATTTACTAGTGTTAATAAATTTGCGCAGTCGCTGTTTGTTTTATAGGAACTTTTTTTAACCGGAAGGCATTTACGTGGAGAAAATTTTTATTCATTAGTACGCACTTGTTCCTAAAAACTTCTTCAAATTTAATTCATCAAATAAATGAGGTTAAAAAAGTACCTGGTGGTTTTTACTCGTATGATGTTCAAAATTAATACACGTTTCTTCTCTGCAGACTCAAGTATCATGTTTGTAATCAAACGTGTAAACCACTAGTTTGGTTGCATATTTGCGGGTGAAAAAATTTTGTAAAAAAAAATCCAATAAGCGGTTTATCTATTTGAATGCTCTTCTTTTTATTAGTATAGTTAAAGACATACTAATAACTAAAATAAATTGTGTTTTTTTTTCAACAAATTTAGTTAATACAAATACAATTTTTTTTAATAAATTATTTTCAAGTTTAGAAAGTAAAACTGAAACTTTAATTTATAACTTTATGTTATTTTTTATTTATTTTTGGAATAATATTACTTTTATAAATTTCAAACAACCTTGTTAAATATTAGTTTTTATAAGTTTGAAACCTACGTTTCAAACCTTGACGAGTACATTCTTTATATAAACAATGTAAGATGTCTAGTTTTCATACTAAACCTTTAAACAAGTTGCGTTTAACGTTTTTGATACTCAAAAAAATTAATAATTGTTGAGGTATACTCAAACATTTAATTTAATGTGTAATTTCATCAAACTAATCAAGAAACCATAATAATAGACGTTTAAAGTGTTTAAAATAAGTATTAGAATAACACAAATGGTATCAAATAATAAAACAATGTTTATGTGTAACTAGTTTGACACTAAAAGTTAAGTACAAAAAGGTATATTTCTTTTTTAACGAACTTTAAAAGGTTTTTTGTTTATACACAATTATATAAGTCAAAGTAATTCTCATAGATGAATATTGACTTTTGATTAGAAGTATAACTGAGTTTCTGCATTTAGTTTAAAAAATAGATAATTTTTAAGAATTTATGAATATAAAATTTAAGCAAAAACTATTAACCATAAGAGTTTTTTGTTTTAGTAAACATTAGCTTGATATTTAAGTTTTTGGATTTTATTAGCAAATTAATTGCTAGATTATCAATAGAACCCACGCGAAATTGTGCGTAACTGTTTATTACTACAAAAAGTTTATAAGTATTTTTTTATTTACTACTGTAAAGTTGTCTGAAATACACAGTTTTGTTGGCTATAAAATTAAAATCTAGAAATAATTTTTCTTGCGGTGAAAAAAAAATACTTTTCCGTACGTAATTTAAGATTACTAAACTTTGCGACAAAATTTTTTAAAATATTAATATAAGAGCGAGTTATTTCTAGGACATTTTTTCTTTAATACAAAAAGTAAAACATGAGTTTATTATTAAAGTTATTGTAAAAATCAATAAAAGTGTGCTAATTTTAAACTATTAAAGTGATAAACATTAAACAAGAACGCACTAATAACTTAACTAATATTGATAAAATAGCCTTTTTTGTTTTATTTTTTTACAACAAAAACTTTTTTTTTTATTATTTTAAAAATTATTTGGACGAAAATTCAAAGAAAAAACAGAAAACTAGTTTATATTTGTAAAACAAGTACGTTGGCAATAAGTTTAGTAACGAAACAAACATTTGATTATTTTAACAAGAAAATATTTTGTTTAAGAAAAATATACTTAAAATATTTTATTTTTATTATTTCAATATAATTTAAAGCTACTTTGGTACAAAGTAAAGATTTTTTCAAATTTTTGTAGCAAACAAGATTAGAATGTTTCAATGTATGTATAGTTTTATTTTTTGTTTTCATGTTTATAAATAAAGTAAACAAATTCTTAAAAGTGGGAAAGTCCTCAATCTGCTTTTAATTAGAAGCAAATTTAAAAAACAGCCGTTATAGTGAGTATATTGGTACCTCTCCTATCTTTACGATATCTCGTATCTTTACGCATTTTTTCTGTGGACATAATGTGCGTAAATAAGCGAGAGGTTATTGTACTAGATAATAAGTTTCGAACCTTAGACATGTGTTTCGCTTGTTTATTATATGTATTCATTTTTATATTGTTTCAATTTTAGGTTTTAGTTTAATTTTTCTTTACTGTTTTGTATTTTATATTTTTTAATCTGATTAAGCCCGATGCATAGAAAATAAAAAAGATTAATCTTTAGTTTATGTAAGTATGAAGTGTACTTAAATAATGGATTTAACATTTCTTTTTTATACAATCATATAGTTTTACTCAATACGATTTGATTTCTCAACAATTAACTGTCGTTTTCAAACCAACTTAATACTTAAAGTTTAAGTAGTTTCATTTTTGTAGTTGTCTTTAAATTATTTATTTTACTTTTTTAAGTTGGGACAAGTTTTTAAAACCACGATAAAAAAGTTTCAAGTGTATGATACAATGTTTTAAAATTTAAAATAAGTTTATTTAAATTGTATTTTGGTTATTAAAGCTGGTGTGTATTGAATAAAAAATAACACTTAAATTTTAAACCTTAAAAAAAAGAACGTTTTAGGATAAAAACTTCCGACCAATTAAAGTGATGTTTTAATTTCAGGAGTTATATATATACTATAAGTATGTATATCGTATTACGCATGGATGCGTATTGTAATGTTTAAGAGTGTAAAAGTACAACATATTTTTCTATTTATTATTTTTGTAAAACGAAAAGCGTATAAAAAACTGAGGTGTGTTTCAATTGTAATATTATAAAGCATAATATAAAAGCAAGTACATGTGTTATTCAAAGTCAACATTATAATGAAACTTGGCAGCAAACTGTAGGTGTAATCAGCTGGGATTCAAGGCCAATATTTTCTTGAACTACATTTGTCCTTTTGTCATTCGGGTGAATTGTCCACTGGATACTGGATTTACCTTCTGTATGAAAAAAGCGTGAACTAGTACTATGAGTTTATTAGGATCTGGTAAATCCGTCCTCCGACCTTGAATAAATTCAGGAATATTTAGCTCGCTTTCCTCTGGTAAAACTGGTGATGCACCATCGCGTTTTATTGCAAAAATATGGTATGTACATTTAGTACGTGTATTAATCTTTTCTCTGGATATATGTACTTTTGCTAGAATGCAATATTTCACAACATCATTTAGAGATTCTTGCAGTTGTTGATCTGATAAATATATTGTATGAATTGGTACACGAACTCTGTGGTCAATTGGATTGATTAGGTGAAATTTTAAATAAAACACAACTTGAAATTCCGGTAAAAAGTCTTGGGGACTAGGAGCAACATTAAAAATATTGAGGAACATGACTATTGTGTCATCTCGAGAAAATTGTCCGCTATTTAGCTGGACGAAACCAGACACTGGTGCATTCCAGTTTGTGCTCAACACCTTCCAACGGTTATCGAAGTCTATCAATTGAGGTAGACATGAAACAAGCCCAGAATAATGTAGAGCTTCTTGAGCATAAGTCTGTAAAAATTCTTTTAGAGACAGCTGTATTCCTGGTGCAATCTCAATTGCATCAAACTCCAGATGTGTAGACTCCTTAAGAAAAGTGTCTAATGTTGAAAAGCTTTGGCGAAAAATATGAAGTTTTATTTTGATGGTATTCATGATATAAACGTAACCAGTAAACTAAAACTATAATTGTATTATGATTATCTAAGTTATAAAGTATTCAGAACTATCTAAAAGTAAACTTATATAGTATTTTATCTAAAACTAAATTTATGAATTTATTTTTGAATTAAGGGAAGTTTTACCATCTACCAAAGGTAAACTAAAAAAAATAATTTTTGAAAGATTAATATTTATGTTCAATAACTAAAATGAATTAAAACTGTATTAAAGGAAAAGCACTTTTGCTTATGGATCGTTAATAGGTTTTAAACTTTAACTTAATTTTTTTTATGGCTTAGACTAGGATAACGTTTTTAAATATATACTAAAGTATTTATGCCTTAAATAAAATTTCTTACACTTTTTAGTTGAGTATATATAGCAACTAAAATTAATAAAATTGATTAAAATTTGCTGTTTTCAGTATATCAAAGTTAAAATGGTGTTTTTCATTTGCAATTTTCTAAAACATAATATAGCTAGAGTTTTTTGATTTAAGTGTAGAAGTGCTTCTAATTTTACAATTAATAGACAAAATAAGAACAAGAGCTTATTTTTGATTTAAGTTACTAAGAGTTTTAATTTTTCTTTTGAAGAAAAATCAGTTTAACTTTATTTACGATTAAGTTAAAAAAATAACTTTTATACATCAAGTGTTTTAACTTTATTAACTGAAAGTCTTTGTTTTTATAATTTAACTACTTTTAAAGTAGAATTACACTTTCTAGCTTAACAAGTAGTTTAATTATCTTAATTACTTGTTAGTTGTGTTTAAAAACTACTATAAACTTTAAATTTTTTGTTTACTATTTCAACTTCACGAATTTTTAAAGTAAACATTATACTTACTTACTAATGACTGTTATTGATGTTGAATGTTGATACAGAATTTTATTAAAAATATAAATAATTTGTAAACTTTTAAATTTTAATTTATGAAATAGACTATTTTTAATAATTCAATTTATTTTTCTTTTATGTGGTAAAAATTTGTTTAAATCCAAACGAAATAACAAAGTTTTATTAGTTATATTAAGATATTTTAGTAATTTAAGTTACATAAATTATTTCACCAATTTAATTTTTAAATTACATAAACTGTTCACCAATCTAATCTATAAAATAAACTACTTTTAATAATTCACAGTACATCTCATTGATTATTGCTTTATTATTAAAACGTTTACGTAGATAAACATCACTTTCAAAACTTGATAACTAACGTATGTATGTGATTGAAAAAGCGTAATAAAATTAAAAGTTTTTATAATGTTTAGATAATAAATACTAGTACAGTATAATAAACATTTGAGAATGTTATACACTATTTTTTGTTAACAAACCGAATTAAACATCATGGTATTCACTAACTATATCAGTAGAAGACAGGTCAGTTTTGCACAAAGATATTTTTACAAAGTGTCACTTTTTCACGAAGGGTAAACTTTGCACAAGTGACTATTTTGAACGAAAGTAAAAAATTATAATGATGCTAAAAAAATTACCAAACAAGGGTAAAGGTTAGGAGTAACAGTGATAGTAAAAAAAAAGAAAATTATTTTGAAAAAATATATAACAACAAAAAAAAAAGTTACTGACCAAAGGTAGAAGTAAGGTTAAACAGTGATAGCAAACATAAAATAGAAATCAAATGTTAAATACTTGTATATATATATATATATAGTTAAACAAAATATAAAGACTTTCAAGCCGTGCAAAAAGTCTTTGTTCAAAAATGACCCTTCGTGCCAAAGTATAAGTATCTTGCAAAAATATAAGCATAAAACTAAACCCTATGGTAAAAGTATTTGAAGAGCTTTATTTGGATATTTTGTGATAAGCTTATTGTATGTAAACTAACCGCTTAATCAAACATATCAAACAGTCCGCTCAAATAGTTACATTAGTACCTGTAGTGTTTATATAAAATTTAATATTAGAAAAATTTCTTTCTTTTTTTTAATTCTGATTTAAGTTTAGTTTAATAACTCCCGAGACCTGTTTCTGTACTTTAAACTACATAAGGCTTTAGTAATGATGGAAATTTTATTTAAAGAACTTCATAGCTGTCTATTCTTTTACTAGTCATCACATATGAACAAGTCTAGTAAGAAACCTATTAAAATAGGTTTCAAATTTTAAGTTTAAACTCTTAATAACTAAAAAAAAAAATTTCATAGTAGTTAAAAATTAAAAGCATTTTATTTAAATTAGACAGTTTAAAATTTTTGGTTTTATACATTCATGTTTAAGCATTTGACTAATAGTAAATTTTTAAAACAGTATTAATTTTTTATTCTAACCCGAAATAAGTTTAAAATTAAGTTTCTACGTTTACTTAAAGTTATTTTCATATAAATTTCTTAATCTATCAATTGTTTTTAACTTATATAAGCTGAACTAGTTTTGAAGTATTTTTGGATAACTAAAGTAAAAATACTAATAAGTGTTTTAAAAAAATTCGAGTTTAATAAACTTCGTTGTATTTTTACAATGCAAAAGTTTTAAAAAAGTTAGACTTAGGACTAACTAATCTAATAAATAATATTTTAATTTCATAACTGAGCAATACTAATTTATTAAAATAGTTAGTCCTAAGTCAGCTTAAGGCAACTAAAAAACATATTATAATTTTTTAAATTTACAACTCTTTAACAAGTATATAAAAAAAAGCAGTTTTTCTAAATTGATTACAGCATAAAATGTTCCAATACAGGTATGGAGTTGCCTTATAATCATTTTATTTTGTAATACATAATAGTTTTTTTTGAGTACATTCAAATTAATTTTTTATGAAATTTTTATTTTTTCTATGCTAAAATAAGTTTATGACACTGAATCCTAAATTTAAACTTATTAGGATTAAGTGTCAGAAATTTATTTCTGCATAGAAATAAAAATAACAATAAGATTTTTTGTACACAACCTTTTCAAAAAATTAATTTGAATGTACCATTTAAAAAAAAACTATTATATATTACAAAATAAAATGATTATAAGGCAATTCAATATAATGTTTTCTTCATAATGTTAGCAATGTGTTAATTGAATATATATATTTTATAAAAAAGTTTTATTTAAAACTTAATGGTTAGAAAAAAAACTTTCCATCCACAACAAATTTTGGTAGTTTTTTTAAGGTTGCATATTTTTAGTTTCCTGTAGGGTGTAAAATATTTGGTTTATTTCAATTTTTGTTGAATTGGTGTAAATTTTTCTATTTTTTATTAAATGTTTTTAAGTTTAAGTAACTATTAAACTTAAAAAAAGAATCGCTGCATTTTAAACAAGTATCCTTGAAGTTTGAGGATGATCAAAGCATAAGTTGTTGTTTAATTAGTTTTTTGTAAAATTTAAAGAAAAAATCAGTTTTTTGTTTTCAATTTTTCAAGTATAAATTTGTAAATTTAATAACAATATAATGCTAGTTTTGTTTAAATTTGTAATTTTATTTTCAGACAAAATACGGTTATACAGAATAAATTACACTTCTTTAAATTGTATTTTTAGCTAAGTTATTGTCGAAGCAATAAATTTAACTATGATTGTAAATTAAGTAAAACTAATTAGCTTTAAACTAATCATAAATATCAAAATATTTTCTTGCTTATTTTTAAATACTAAAACAGCTGAACCTAGAAACTGGTTTTCTTTCAACTTAATCGATTTGAAGATATATTTAAACACACATTAGAGCATAAAGTGTAAGACTGTTTTGAAATTTCAATAAAGTCAAACTATAAATTAACAAAACTACATAAAAGTATAGGCTGTTTCACTGTTTCAGGTTTATAAGTATTTATGGTTTTTTGTAGATTTTTTTTTGCACATGTTATTTCTTTTAAGTTATTTAATAGCTAGCTAATTTCAAGTGTTTTTTAATATAAAGTATTAATAAAAATCGCGTTAATTTGTTGAATTTAAAATGGAGTAGTTTCTCTAGTTTTATTGACTTTACTAGTTAAATCCGTATATTGATTAGTTTTAATAGTTGACTAGCTAACACATTTACTTTTAAGTACATTAAAACATTACTAGTTTTTTAGAAATAGGTGTTATAAAAAAATAAACATTAGTCGAACTTTTTTGACTAATAATTTATTACCTAATGTTCAAATATACACAACTGCCACTAAAACAAGTCATCACTACTTTGCAGCTGAAGCTTGATTTTTTGAGCGATCAGGTTCTTGTAAATGGCGTGGTCCTTGTCGAGCCAGGTGCAAAACACGACTTCGTCCACGTCGTCCCAGTTCCGCTCCAACCACTTGCACACGGTTTCGAACGCCACCTCCGCCGACCTCTCGTTGGGGTGGCCGAAGAGGCCCGTCGAGATGCAGCAGAACGCGACGCTCCTCATCCCGTTCTCCCTCATCACTTCCAAGCTGCTCCTGTACGCGCTCGCCAGCAGCTTGAAGTTGATTCCCGTCGTCTTCTTGCGCGGCCCGACGGCGTGTATCACGCGCTTCGCCGGCAGCTTGTAGCCTCCGGTGATGACGGCCTGCCCGGTCCTGCACCCTCCCGTGTTGCTCAGCCGCTCGCACTCGTCCACGATTTCGTCTCCGGCCGCCAGCCTGGTCGCTTCGGCTATTCCCTTGTAGCGGCGCTTGTTCCTGCCCAGGCCGAGCAGCGTTTCGTTGGCCGCGTTGACGATGCAGTCCACTTTCAACGTCGTTATGTCGGCTCGCACCAGCCTCACTTTGCTCAGTATGTTCATTGTTTTAATTATTTTATTTCTGCAATGTGTATACAGTTATGAGATGAGTGGAAAAACGGTTCATTGCTTTTCTATTCTAATACGCATTCATTTTTATTTAAAAAAGTTTTTTGTATACAAAATGAAAAAGCTGTTGTATAGACAAGTATTCTAAAAACAGCTTTAGCAACTTGATTCTGTTGAGTGCTACACAAAATAATTTCACTTTTCAAATTTAAGAAATAAGTAATTTATAAATATTTTTTTAATTAAAATCAGTAGGGAAACAAAACGTAAAAAAAATGTTACAGAAGTTTATTAAGAAAAAACGGTACTAGGGTTTTTAGTTAAAACGCGTTGAAATAGTTTTAGTGAGTTATTTCTTTTCATGTTTGTCCTGGACAAGACATTAAACTGTATCCGTGGTGTACGACTGGATAACCGAAAGGTTTTTTCTTTGGGCCAAAATTTTTGAACGCTTGATTTTTTGTCGTTCAATAGACAATTCGATTTTTTGTCGTTCAATAGACAATTTGATTCTAAAATAATACATTTGAAAAAGCCCAACTGTTTTTAATCATAAAAAATCAACAAATATGTTAACTTCTACAAGTATTTTCTTATGTACTGAAATCTGAACACTTGGGTAAAAAAGCATAGGTTATTCCAGTATTAGGTCTGTAAGAAAACATCAGAATATTGCCAAACTTGTATGTAACTGAAAATCAAATCTTATAAATTTTTACTAATCCTGCTTACAAGCTATCAATTTCTGTTGAACTATTCATTTTGTTTCTAATACTTGCTATAGTATTTTGAAAATTAATTTACTAACTCTAAACAGTAGGGAAAAAGATGAAAAGTATTATTTTATGACAGATATTCTATGTTTAAGTTCACGGCAAAGTCAAAAAAGTTGTTTAAGGAAGTTCAACTAAATAAACTTCATGTAATTTTAAAAGAACTATACCAGTTTCAAGACTGTTTAATTCTAAAATCTACATAAAAATCGAAGGTTTATAAACTTCACACATTATTTACATTGCTCTTAAATACAACCAGTAATAAGTTTTATTAACAGTTTTTAAACAAAATACTACTTAACACAACTAACCATATGTTTCTATACCAATATCATCGTATTTTATGAGCAACATTAATGTTCTAAATATGCATATATTTAACTGTTTATTAAACCTGTATTTTAAAATGATGTTTTAAAATTCCGAGAACTTTTTACTACTGAAAATGTATGTGTTCAAGGTTCGACATTAGGGTGCTTAAAAAACGGCGACCTTTGAGTTTTCAGCTCAAAAATATTTTACATGTGGCAAATAAAATAAAAACTACCGGGCCAAATTTTAAATGGTTTAAAAAGGACTTTCATGCTGGCTAATCTTGATTTTCTGAAAACAAACCTAATGCAAACATCCAAAAAAATATCTGAAGGCTAACTTGCATTGGAGTCGTTTACAGAAAATTAAAATTAGGTTGCATGAAGGTATCTTCAAACCATCTAAAATTTTGCACAGGGTGTATTTTGATGTTTGAAGAACTTTTTGAGCTGAAAACTAAAATTCGGCTTTTTTAATCACTTACTTTTTGTAAAGCTTGGTAACCTAAGGTTACTAACTTATTTTACAAAGATATAAATAATACTACTAATAATAAGAAAATTATTTTAACTAAATTGTAAAAATTAATAGCTTTCTGATAGATAAGCTTTAGTTTTGGAGTACAAACTTTAGTTAAGGTTCTATACTTAAAAACAATATGTGAACTAGTAAATAAACAAAAAAAATCAAATGAGATAATTGAGTTTTAAACAAATATATTTAAACAATAATTCCGATAAAATATTTATCACAAAAAATTAAAGTATTAAAACAAAATGTTTTTAAAAGAAAACATCATCTAACTAAATGATTATAATAAGCTATTTAAAATCGCTATATTCATTTTTGAAAATTAAGTATGTAAAAAAAATTACATTTATATAAAAAAAATATGCATCTTAAGTTAGCATCTTCAACATCCCCAGTAGAATAAATTTACTAAGAATATTAATTTAAAAAGTAATAAAAATTCTTAACAAAAGAAGCAAAATGTATTTCAGTTAAAGATTTTTCACACCACTAAATTAAAATGCAACTAATTTAAGCATAATCAATGTGACCTTTGATTTATTTTAATAAAACAAACTATTTAGATTAAATTTATTTTGTAAGCACTTTAAAAAAACTAATAGAAAATAATTAATATTTCAAAACTAATGCTTAAAAAAATTACAAAGAAAACTATTGCACAGTAAAAAGTTTAGTGAACACAATAGTAAAGTAATATTTTTCTATATCATTCAAAAAATCAGTTTTTCTTTTTTCTTGATGTAGCCAATTCTGCTGCTAAACATTTTTTGATCAGTTTGTTTGTTTCAAGAATTATATTTTTTCTAATTGACAAAAAATATCAACTAATGATTTAAAGTTGTAGAATAACTTTCTATAGAACTCTTATATAAATCAATCCCCAAACTTTAGTGTAAATTAAAACTAAGATCATATGCATATCTAAGAGAATATTTTAAGAACCGTATTGGTACATATTACCAAGTCCTAATATTTAATCATATTTGTGAAACATCTACATTAATTTTTATCATTATTCGTTATAAATTATAAGTGATTTTAATTTTTCTACAAAAGATTGCACAAATATTTTACAAAACGAAAGATTATATAAAACAAAAAACTTTTATAACTAAACTAGTCTCTGTAGTAATTTTAATTTAGTTTAGTAATAACCAATAAAAAGTTAAAAAATATAAAAACTTTTTTTACTTAAATTAGTTTCAAAAAATTGATTTAAAAAAATTAACTTAATTAGAATTTAATTAATTTAAAAGAATTTGAAAAAAAAGAACATAAAAAAATATTCCGAGGATATAAAGCAAAAATTTTTAAAGGAAGTAATACTACCCATTTTTAAGCAAATATAATTTATGTGTTGATTTTCTTCGAGGTTTGAGTAAAAAAATTCTGTTTCTTTTTGTTAAAAAATCTGACTAAGGTAAAAATAGGTTTTTAGTAGTATAAATTTGCTACAAGGATCTTATAATGCTGCTTTAAATCAGTTTCTTAAAAAAATTAACTCTTCAATTTTTTTTAAACTTATTAAAGATGCTTACTTATTTGTTAAAAAAAATCAAGGTTTTTATATTATTTTGTAACAAATTTTAATCTTTTCCATATTTATTTCAGAAGTATCAAATACCAGTTTGTTCCATTATTTTTTTCAAATAAGCTTTCAATTCCAGGTTTCTAACTAAAATGACCAACTTTTTCAACATACTTACGTACACATAACAAAAATATTTTTATTCCACAAAAAACCTTTTTATTAAACTTTACTTAATTTGTATAAAACTTCTATTATCCTAAATAAGTTTTACATCTTAAGCTGTTACTCCTACATCTATTAATCACAACTGATTTTAGTATATTCCTTTGGCTAGAATACAGTTGCTTTCTTAAAATATATCTGATTAAAATTCCAAATTAGTTCTAATTAGTGAATAATTTAGGGTAGCCACTGGTTGTTTATAATTTCTTTCAGGTTGATTAAAGCTTAAAATTTATTACTTTATATTAGAATAAAATAACATTTAAGGTAAAAAAAAGTACTTTATAGTATAAAAAACTAAAAAGATGTTATAATACTTCTTTAATTGTGTTTTATTGTTATTTCTAAGAGTAGTGAAGAGCTAGCCGCAAGGATAAGAAAATCAAAAAAGCATTTCAAAATGAAGTTCTTGAACAAAATTGGTTATATAAATGATAAAATATCAAAAATGGATCTGTAAAAAATCTTTCCTGAGATTTTTGTAATATCTTAAAACTATCCTTATAAAAAACAAAACTATCCTGAGCCTTAAAAAACTCATAATATACTGATTTATCCTGAGATCTTCAAAAATATATTGAGTTATCCTGAGTGAGTGGCAACCCCAAATTTCATACAAAAGCAAACACTGTTGTTTATGATCATTTCGATGTCAGTTGATAATCAGACATTTCACCAGAAACAATTTCTTATTTGAAAACAAAATTTTGCATAGTTTTAGGGATAGCAAAGATATTTTAGAAAAAGTTTTAACTATATCTGTTAGTTGAGCTTGCAGAAACGCTATATTTTATTGTTCTTTACTTAATTTAAGAATTAGTTGTTTAATGACTTTTTGGTTGTGGAAGAAATTTGGTAAGAAGATAACCAAGTTTAAATTTTGCTTTTTAAAACAACAGTGATTGTTTCTATTTAAAAATTTTAACATTTAGCACTATAAAATCAACTATAGGTTTAAACTTAAATATATAGTCTCATATATTTTGAGAGTTAGGCAACCAGTTACTAGAGAACTACACACTTAAGAAGCCTATATAAACATATTAAGACGCTCATACAACTTAACAAAACTTAAGTAGAGTTTTATACGTGAATTCAAATTTTTAACTCTATAAAAGTTATTTAATTGCAATCAGATGTTTTATTACTTAAGCAACCAACAAAAGTATAAAATAGATAAAACTTAAACCACGTAGCTTTAAGAGTTTTGTAATGAATTCTTACATTTAACCTATTTTTAAGCTTTTACTAGTTTAAAAAAATATACGATATATTTTAATTCCTCAACGTATTATATATGATTTACTTACCTTTTTACCATATTTTTTTCTATTTAAGTATCAATTCTGGTATTATATATTTTCAAAGTTGTTCTTTAAAACAGTTATCCAAATCACAACCATCAAATTAGACTGTAACAAAATATTACTTACCAAAATTATTATGTGTTCTAACTATAGTTTTGTTGGTTAAGGATAAGTAAAAATTGCAGGATGCTAATCTAAGCTTCTCATGAAGCTGTTCAATTCTATTTAGTTAAAATTTTGCAGCTTTCAAATATTTAATTGATAAACCATGTTACTTGCAAGGTCTTTCTGATTAGTCAAACTATTTTCCAGACCAAAGTGACCGTGTTAATAATCAAAAACAACTCTCAATTTTCAACGCAAAATGTTTTATTACCAAATGTTACAAACTAAGTCGAGAATGTAGAAAATCCAAATTATCAAGTATAAACTCTGTACAATAAACATATTGGCTACACGAAAAGCGGGCTAGAAGTTTCAAACAAGGGGAATTTATCAACGGACTCTCCTTGGGCCCCTTCTCATGCCTTCGTCGTGAAAATCTCTGGGACCGCTGCCTCTTTGCGGCCTCATTTCGAACTGGTCCGGACTCATACCTCGTTTGTTGAAGCCTGCAACAACAATGACTATTTTCAAAAACTGCTGAACAAATATTGTCAAATTATCAATCAAAAACTGAACTGCTATTTAAACTCGTTCTTATTTGATCTCACGTAGTTCTTGGTTCAATAATAGTTCAATCTATGGTTTCAAAAGGTCAACATTTATTTAACTACAATTTAAAAGTTTTTTTTTTTCAAAAATTTATAGTAAAAAGTACAAATTTTTGCTTTTACTTATATCAAACAACTTGATTCATTTAAGAAGGTCCAAAAGTTAATTTTCTAACAATACTCGAATTTAAATTTTACCAGTAACAAAAGAAGTAAACAAAACCCATGCTTTATAAGTTACTGGGTTGTTTTTCTTAATACAAACAACTTGAAGTCATTTGAACCTTTTCAGAAAGTCTCATTTACTTTTAGAAAACTCAAAAAATCAAACTATTAAAGTGATTAAAGAAAAGAGGATGTAGTTTATTTTCAATTAACCGGATAACTAATTTTTTTCTGTGTATCAAAATAAGTTCCTACCATACTTTGATATGATAGTAAAACAATATGCTATTCGTCAACTTATCAGCAAAATTTTGTCAGCCAATAAATTATTTCAATTATCTGACAATTGCAAATTAAACAGCTTGAAATAGAATTACTAGATGTTTTTATCTTAAGCAACATTCAACCTCTAGTTTTCAAGTTCAACAAGCTTTGCAAATACAAACGGTCAAATCATTACGGAAAGTTCATTATAATACCTAGATTTTTTATACTTGGGTTTTGAACTTTCAAGTCAAGCAAAACTGATAATATACTATTTACCACAAACTTCAAAGCATCTGAATCTATGAAGTAGATACTAACAGTAGTTCATATGTCTGAATACCAAACTTAGATTTTTCAATACAGAAACTTGTATCAAGTAAATCAAATAGTTCAAAAGAGATTTATACAATAGAATAATTAAGTAAAAGCAGAAAAGTTTTTATAATGTACTAAAAAATCTACACATAAATTTTTTAAATATATTTGAGTTTGAAAAAAAATTCAAACTTTATATGAAATACATATTTAAGTAAACTTTGTTGTAAGTATAATTATACAATTAGTATTAAAAATTGGTATCAGTGTGTCATAAAATCATTTTAAAAAAAAAGTATATTCGCTCTTTTAATTTACAGACTTTAAATGATAATTTGGATTTGACCAATTTGCTATACTTTATTATTGAAACAGATACAAAAATTCTTATATAAAAAAATATTTTCTTATGGAAGTTAGCATTAAATTATTAAAATAGTTGATTTCGTATAAACTTGTTGCAATTAACATTTAACTACAAGCTGTATAGTAAAAAAAATTAAGGTAGATATACTAAATTGAACAAAAATAGAATAAAAATGTTATAAAAAAAACATTCGAGTTTTAAAAAAGTTCTTAAACTTTGAAACGTTAGTATATTATACTTATATTGTACTGTAAAAATATTTACATCAGATGAAAATACATATCACTTCTTAATACAAACATTTAGAATACTTACAAACTGGTTTATAAAGTTTAAAAACTAAAACTAAAAACTATTAAATTTCAACTATTGAAAATTTGAACAATGTCAGGAGGTTACTAACAATAAAATTTAGCACAGTCATAATTTTAATTTTTACATAACTTATATTTTTATTATATTTAGAAACTAATGTAATTAAGTTGACAATAAATGTAAATACTTATACTTGAACTATGATTTACAAACAAACTACTATATTTAAAGCAATTAAATTATTAACTTCAAAAAATTTGCATAACAGATGAAATGTTTGGTATTTATTTAAAATCTGCAGTGTTGACGCATATAAATCCTCTACTTCACTAATTTGTTAATTAAACAGTAGTATCTGAGCTGAAAAAATTCAAATTATTTTGTAGTAATTGTAACCTAATGTGGACTCCAAACTCAAGACCTAAAACAAAACCAAAAGTGGAATACTTATTTATTTGTATTTCATGAAAAATACTCACTTTAATTATTTATACCAATAACTTATCTTACCAACGAGAAGCAAAGTAATTATTTTTTATAATGTAATATAATTTCTGGAAAAATTACCACCCCTACCTACATTAATTGAAAATTAAGGAATTTTGAAAAATCCATCAAATCAATATTTAAAACATTTATATCCAAAAAAATATTAGAAGCTACCCACAATAATATATTTAGCTTATAGATGAAACTTAAAAAGGATCTTTATTTATTTTTAAAACATCAAAAAGGATACTTTGGGAGAAATACTATAAACTATTTTTAATATCAACCACAAATTGAAATTCACCCATGAGAAAGATACCGAACAAAGTCTGGTTAGTGCTACAGACAACTTTACCCAAAACTGCCTCTTAAACTGAATCATACCAGAAATTCAATTAACAAACTCAAGTTGAGTTCCTTACAACAGCAGAAACTATATCAAAATTTCTCCTTACTACACAAATCAAAGCAAACCTTCTCCACGGTCTCCACCAGCTCTTCTGCCTCCCATATCCCTTCCAGGCCTTCCTCTGCTTCCGCCTCCGTTGTAACCTCTGCTGGGAGGAGGCGACCTGCTTGCCATCCTGTCATCAAACCTTCCCTGGGGGGACATCCCCCTTCTGCCACCACCCCTGTGTCCTGCAAAACCTCCGGGACTGTCACCCCTGTAAGCTGTCCTCTGGGGAGGAGCATCATCATACATGTCATTGTACTCTCTTCTGCTCTGCCTTGGAGGGGGAGAAAGGTCCCTGCGAATCAGGTTGGGAGATCTGCCTCTACCACCTCCCATTGGTTGTGGTGACATATTCCTCCTGCGCATTGGAGGAGGAGACTCTCCTCTGCCGCCGTATCCTCGCTGGATGGGGCTTCTTGACCTGTCATTGTAACCTCTTTGTGGGTGTCTGTCTCCATTTCGACCGCCGTTGTAACCTCTGTCATAGTCACCGCCTCGACTTCCCCTCTCAAAGTTTCCACCACGGCCGCCTCTTCCTCCGTAACCATCATCATCAGATCTGTCACCTCCTCCACGGAAGTCATCATTGTATTCTCTTCTGTTGTCACGGAAGCTTCTTCCTTCATCGTGATCTCGGCGGCCCCTGCTCTCAAACCTGTCTCTGCCCCCTCTCCTGTCATTAAAAATGTCCCTGCCTCCACGGCGGTCATTGAAGCCTCTATCTCTGAATCTATCACCTCCAAATCTTCCTCCTCTCCTGTCATTGTTCTGCCTACCTTCTGCCTTTTTCACAGTCATGCACTTGCCATTGAGCTCAACTCCATGCATTCTGCTAATTGCCTCATTGGCGGCTTCCTGATCCTTGAATGAGATGAAGCCAAAACCTCTGCTTTCTCTTGTCTCCCTGTCAGTTATCAGCACAACTTCTGTCATTTCTCCAAACATTTCAAAGGTCTTCTCCAAAAGCCTCTCGTCGCAGTCAGGCCCAAGACCGCCGACAAAAATACGTCCATGAATGTTACTCATTTTAAAATTTGTTAAAAATATCTGCATGCAAAATTTGTTTTTAGTATGTATTTAATCTATTTAACATTTTTGAAACTTTTGAAAGCAATAGTGATAATAATTGTACAAATAATACGGCTAACTACAGCAGTTCAAAAAAATAGTAAGGAAAATATAAATTTAAATATATAACATATATAATGATTTATTTTCATATTTAGTTGTTCTCTAGACATTACTCTAAAATATAATTTTGTTTAATGCAAAAGATTTATAAATAGATAAGCTATTACAAATTAAGTACTGACAAATATGAGTTTTTAAAACTCAAAAATATTTTAAAAATTTAAACCCATAATTTCTAAAGATGCCTATTTATATAGAATAACGTATTTTTGAAAAGAAACAAACATTGTTAAAAAAATAAGGATATAAAAAACTTTTATAACATTTTTACAAATGTTAAAATAAACTAAAAGCATAAACTAGATGGAATGATTTTGTTCTTTAATTCTTTTCATTTATTTAGTAAATTTAAATAAAGTTACTTGGTTCAAAATCATTGATAATAATAAAAAGTTAAGATAAAATAGTATAAAAAACATTAAAAAAATTCTTTTTATAAAAACCAAGTACTTTAATTTACAAACTTTAACTTTATTTACCAAAAAAATATAAATTATAACAACAAATAACTAATTTTTAAAGCATTGCCTAAAGTTTGTTTTTCCTACACTATTAGTAATAACTACTGTATAATCACACTAAACAAGTAAAATCTAAGTCTTATTATGCTGTTTCTAAACTTTTCTGCAAGTTTTGCATATGTAAGTCATCTTTGTTAGTTGAAACATATTCTACATTTTTTGTTTCAGCTTGATCAATTTTACCATCAACATTGCATGCTTCAAAACTGTAGTTATCAGTTTTACTCATTTTTACAGGAGTATTTTCATTTCTTATATTGACTTCTGCTTTTCTTTTCAATAGAATATCTTCTTTTACTGATTTAGCTGCAGTCATGAGCTCTCTCAAATTAAACTTTTTCAATTTTGAATACCTCTGAACAATACTGAAAGTACAAACAGGGCCAATAATTTCAACAACAACCATGACATCATTGGACCTACAGTTGTATTTCCAGTTTGACTTAGACTCTTTTACAGCTTCATTGACAGCATCAGTAGTTATATGCATACCAAGATTGTTGTTATTTCTGCACTTGTATGAAACATTGTATTCTTTGACTTCAGTATCTATTTTTTCAAGTGCTGTTGGATAAAATGCAGCTGCAGCTTCTTTTATTTTTTCAATTTCTGCTCTGCATCCAAAATCAACAGGATGCATGCGCAGTAGCTGCCTAATGTTTTTTGGAAACTCTTTCTTTAGGCTTTCCTCAGTTATTGTATCAAAAATTCTCTGTACAAACTCGCTTGGAGGAACTGGAAGGCCTTTAAACTGAATAAAAACCATGTTATTTGAACTATGCTTCTGCATGCTAAATCTTCTTTCATCTGACTTCTTTTTAATTTTTTCTCGCTTTTCTTTTTCCAATGCCAATTGTTTTTGGATATCAAGACAATCCTCCTCATTCCCATTGGACTCATCGCCAGAATCCTCTTTCAAATGATCTTCCTTCCCGTACCAAAGGTCGGCAAAATAATTGAGCATCTTGAATGCATCAGACTTACAGCCGTTTTCTTTGTTTCTGTCATGTGAAATAAGAACTCCTCTTGATGATGTTTGGTACTGGGCAAGGTATGATGGTTTCTTACCATTGTTTCCCATGTACTTCTTTCTATCTCTCTTTCCCATTTTAATTATTTATTTTGCTATTAAAAATTTATTTTATATTTTTAAATATTTCTAAAAACAGTTTAATCCATACTACACGTCAGAAGAAAAAAATCAATTTTTGAGCATAATCTGACTTCAGCTATAATTTCAAGTTTTTTATATAATTTAAGATACAAACGTAACAAGTAAATCATTGAATTGATATTGACTGACTAAAAAAGATATTAAAACAACCATTTATTTTTATATTTCAAAACACTTAGAAGAAACTCCATATTCATACTTGAAAAATTAGCAGTTTTGACTATATAAAAACAGCATTTATTTTTATTAAGTTATGTATAAAACTAAAGAAGTTATTCAAAGTTTTATAATATCTTTCAACTATAGATAAAGTTTGTTTTTGTTTTAGAACTTTTTTTGATTAACACACAAAAAACTCAGATAAGTCTAGCAAAGGCAACGTCAAATGACACCATAAGAGTTGCAGAGCAATAAAACTAATTTATATATATATGCTTATACATTTTTATATCTATAATGCAATTTACAATAAAACTGGAAAAAAATATAATGAAACATCTAAGTATGATATAATTATATTTTAAAAAGTTGGTATAACTTTGAAATATTTTTTAAACTACCAGGCAGAAAATAGAAAGTACAACTAATGATGTCAATAAACTTTTTATACCATTAAACCTTAACTTTAGTTTTTTTAACTGCCAGGGAAATGTAATTAAATTATTATCAATGTAGCAAACTAATATTGTAACAGTAAATATATTCATAAAATATATCTATAATAATATTTTTACTGTCCAATAAACTCAATTTAGTATAATTACAAACTCTAATCAATAATAGTTAAAATCATCAGAACAACTTGTATAGCAACTTTATTTATACTTGATTTGTATAAAATTGCCTATATCCTTTATCAGTTTTACATCCTCAGCTATTACTCCTAGCTCTCTCAGCTAGGATTGATTTAATTTTATACTATCTGCTAATATATATTTTCATTTTCAGAATATTTCTGGTCTAAGTTCCTAATTTGTTCCAATTAATAAAAATATAAATACTTATCAAGAGTCAGTAGTTTTATAATATTTTTCTTATATCTTATAAATATTTCCAACTTGGTCTGACTATCAAGTAAAAACGGAAGTATGTATGAAATACTAAATATAAATCAAAAAGGATATACAAAAAATACATTATCATTAATATTGTTACATTTAATTTGTTCATGACATCAGGGTTGCCAGCCTAAATACAAAAAGCAACTTATATGAGCTAACAACTAAAAAATACTGCTAATAAAGATAATTTACCAAAAAAATATAAAAAATAACAAATATTTATATAGAAAACTGTTTTCTTCAAACAAAAATTAGTAAAAACTAGCATGATTTTTTAAGAAAATTTTTATACTACCTCAAGTTATCCTGAGTAGCCAAAGTATGTGACAACCCTGTGAAATACAGCATTAAAAATAGTAGAAATGTTAATAAAACTAAGCTTGAGACAGAGTTGCCACTCTTTGAGTCAAAAAAACTGTCTAGAGTCATCCTGAGGTTTTAATTCTATAAAAAAAATGTTTGACTTTTCAAAATTAACAAAAATCAAGTTCTTCATAAAGTTGCTTATAAACAACTAAACATTGAAACCACATCCACTAAATTTTGTTCAAAATTTAGAAAAAATCTGTCTTGAGATTATTAAAAAAACCTTAAATTCTTTAAAAAATGAAAAACTATCCTGAGTCAGCCTGAGTTAAAAAATAAATTTAAAAATATCCTGAGATTTTTAAAAACTTGAAAATATTTTAAGTTATCCTGAGTGTGTGACAACCCTGTTAATATATTTATAACCTATCAGTATTTAAATTTATCAGGACAACCTATTTAGGACATGAACATGATTTATTTGTAAAATATTTCTTTTATCCTAATTAAGTTTTTCATCCTTAAGCTGTTACTCCTATATTCCTTAGCTATAACTAATTTTTTTGAATGCTTTCTGCAAAAAATACAATTTTATCTTCAAATTTTCCCTGATTAAATAACCGTAAATAGTTCCAATTAAAGAATAAATAAAAATATTTAATATTTTTTGTTAATTTTTTATTATAATTTTTATAATATTATTAACTTTATTACTATTTGAAGCAAAAAAGCAAGCAACTTATGGAGTAAGTGCCAACAATAAATAAAACCTTATTATGTAAGCTTGATACTGAAACAATATCATTTGCAAAACAAAATAAGTTTAAGGGCATAGGGGATCGGATCCAACAATATTTTTTTACAAAAACTAATATTGGCTTTTATTTCAAAGGTTATATTATATACTATAGATTACTTTTAAAAGATCAAAAAAAATCAATATACTTTTGAGATATAAAAGGTTTTGTAAATCCTATACAACTATTTGAGATCAAAAAAATTTAAGGCCAATTTTCTTGCAATTTTAAAATAATCATTTACAATCAATTTCCCTTCTTCATTGTTAAGGTAATTCAAACTTTCAGGAAATGTACTTTTCAATATACCAAACAACTTGAAGCAGATTTTTGAAAAAAACAACCATAAAAAAATTATAATAAAAAGATTTTTTTTAATTTGTGTTTATATTTTATAATTTTTTTTACCAAAAATTAAACAACTGTTTCCTGCAAATTGTTTAAAGTTTATCAAAGATTACTCTGAGAAAGTTTATAACAAATTGCTCTAAAACTGAATGAGGAGGTAGATTTTTAATTAAATAGTTTTTAGTTTGCGCCTACAATAAAGAACCCATTAAATTATCTAACTTTGATTGCTTGTTTCTCAAAAGTTAATTTGAATTTCAAAAAGAGGTTATAAGTAACTGGTAGCTTAATTAATTACGTAAAAAGTAGGATTGTTTTTTTTTTTAAGTTTATCCCCCTATACCCTTAACAATTAAATATAAATAATATTCTATCAATAAAAAACTAAAAATGTTCAATTAGTATTTAGGTTTAGGTGAGCTACACATACTTAAAACACTTTTTTGTAAAATAAAGTAAAAACATATCTCCTTAAATTAAACTGATGTTTTATTTATACCAAGTAATATTTCTACCAAATATACACCACAACTGACTCCTCTTAACTAAATTTAATTTTATACAGACTGGTCTGAATTTTTAAATCAATAAGCATTTTAATAGTTACTTCTAAGGTAATATTTTGAGATAGTATACACTATACTTCATTACTCCATATTTGATTTTTCTGGTTAGCATGTGTGCACAGCAACCATATAATAACTATGGATTTTGTTGGATGGTAACAAATTATAATATTTTTATGTGCCATCCTTTTTACTGCACAAAACATATTTGTTCATAGCATTATAAAATTAATCATTTTTTCTTTAATAAAATCTTTTTAAAAAATCTCTAACATTTTGCAATCTTAGATTTTATATAAATAAAAATTTTACTGCACAAAGTATAGTTGTTCATAGCATTATAAAATTAATAAAAAAAAATTTAATAAAATCTTGAAAAAAAATCTCAAATATTTTGCAATCTTAAATTTTATATACATAAAAAAATATCTAATAAAATTTGCAGATAAATGTTTGTTTATTCAGAAGGTTTTAAACAACTGAAAGCTATAGCGGATCAATCTTGCTTTTTATAAACTGATCTTATTTTGTAAATTTTATTTTAGCTACCAGGAACTTTCAAACACCTAACAAAGTTTTAAGTTACTTTTGAGATATTGGGGTTAAAGTAAGTGAGTTCAATAGGTTTCTTATGGAATATTTGACTAAAAATATTTCATTTTGTACATTGTTGAAGTAAGTTTTTTTAAAATTTTATAGTCCATTACTCATATTTAAATATTTCAACTTATAGATCTTTTTTTAATTATAAAAAAAATTGAAAAATTTGTTGTTTTACTTTAGTTTTATTTTTCAATTTCAATTTAAAAGTTAATGGGAAAGGTAGGGCAAGAAATTTTTCTTAAAAGTTGATCTTATGTTAAAGATCTATAACTTAGTTAACAGTTCCTTTTTACCGTTTCTTCTATTGATTATTAGTCACTGAGATATTAGGGGACAAAGTTTGAGAGTTCAATAGGATCCTAATGTAAGAGAAAAATTAAAAAAGGAAAAAAGAGAATTTCATTAACAATCCATCTTCTCCAACATTTTTTAAGCAACTTTTCTTAACTTTCCCAGGGTAATCTAAACTTAACAATTAATATCTCTTAAACTATTGTTGTATTTTTTAAATTTTGAGTAAATTTTATTTGTATTTAAAAATAAAATATAGAATTATTTTCTTTTTTAGTCATAAAAGTTTATTTTACATTTTTCTTTTAATATAAAAAATATTTCCTGAAAATTTGTGGTTAAAAGCTTGAAAATGGAAAGGAGAGAAAGATTTTTAGTGAAAGAATTTTTTTAACTTTAAAGTAAATTGACAGTGAAAAAATTACAATTCATATGTTTGTATTGGAAACTTTTCACAAAGAAAAAATTGTTCTAATTTTTTTCTATAAAAACTGATGCTTAGTTTGTAATTTAAGCTTTAATATAAGATTCAACATTAAATTTTGTAAGAAAATGTCTTTATCCTCAATACCCTACTAACCAAGTTTGCCACTCATGGGAAAAAAAACAGTCTAATTTGCATCAAGCCAACTTGAGTTTATAAGAATATTGAAAGAAAAATTTATATGAACTCAAAACTGAAAAAAAAATAATTAACCAAGCTTCAATTATAAAAATACCAAAATATTAACATAGGAGCATATTTAAATCCGAGACAGGTAACTTTTGCATGAAGACTTTTAGCAAAAAGTCACTTTTGTCAATTTAGCACAAGTAGCTTTTCTGCACAAGAGTATAAAAAATTATAGAAAATTTAATTTCTATCTAAGATTTGCTGATATTAAATTATTAGAATAATAAAAATCAAAAAACAAAACATTTATTAAAGTTTTAATTTAAACTAAACTGTTATTTATAAATAAAATTTCCAAATATTGAAATATATACACAGTTTTTTAAATGGCATTATTATGAATCTATAATTTTCAACATAATATAATACATTATAGTTTATTATTTGATAGTAATGTATTTTTTAATTCACATGCTACATAATGGTTAGTATGTATAAAATCTTTATTTTTTATTTAATCCACAAAAGGTTAGTCTGGACTGTTTTGTATAATTTAACTAGAGTTTAATGTACAATAATTACATTAAAACTAATAATTATACACAATCCAAAACCCTTCTCAACAAAAACTTATTATTTATACTTGTAACTCTAGATATATATATATGTTTAAATCAGGGTGGCCATTAGTTATTTTAGAAATTTATTCCACGTTTTTTAGATTTATTCCAGCGTTTTATAAGTACACATTTTTTGATCTAATTACAATTTAAAGTAAAGTTTGAGGTAAAAAAAATTCTTAACTAGTATAACAACACTGAAAAGATACTGTAAGCTACTTTTAAGTTTGTTTTTAAACAAAAAAATTTTGATGATGACAAAAAATCTTTGTATAGATTTTTTGAGACAAATTGAAATTTTACTATTTGACATGTATAAATAGTTTAAAATTCCATGTTTTTGAGTGATTTTTGTTCAAAATTCCAGGTTCTTTTTTTTAATTTTTCATATTCAAGGTTTTTTAGCCTAAATTTTAAAATTCCAGGTTTGTCCAGGATCCCAGTTTTAGTGGCCACCCTGTTAAATGAGGTGGATCAGTAATAATCAGAGTTGCCACTCATTTTTTATTAATTTTTTCCAGGTTTTCAAAATTTCCTCCAGGTTTTTAAAAGTAACTGTTCAAAATATAGGTTTAATTGTTTGCTAACAAAAGATCCTAGTGAAGTAACTTCACTAGAATATAAATAAAAACAAATTATACATTAATCTTCCTTTATTCTACCAAACATATGTTTCTGTGTGTCAAAAAATCAATACACTTCAACTGGGTTATGTAAAAAAAAATAAATAAATAAATAAAATTGCTAATGACAAAAAAAAATTTACTTTCATGGTATATTTTTTGTGTCAAATCAAAATTTTTCTACTTAACAAGTAAAATTTGTTGAAAATTCCAGATATTTTACTAATTTTTGTACAAAATTCCAGGTTTTTCCAGGTAAAGTGGCAACCATGAATAATTGTGGAAAATTTCAATTTTTTTAATTCATTTTATTTTGTTGGATTTAAATTGAGAGAAAATATATTATAAATTCATATTAATTTATTTGTGTAAAATTTAATTAATGTTTAAATTGTAGCTAGAAAACTTTTATAAATTTTAAACCAAATGTTAAACAAATCAACATTTGAAGCAATAAATAATTCAAAGTTTTAAGTATTCAGCCTTACATGTGTGGGGTTTTAATTACAAAAAAAAATAAGGTTAATTGTATTCTAAAAATAAACAACTTTACTAATTCTAAAACATTTTATTAAAAATCTTTGAAACATTTGAAATCAAATGTTTGATAAAGCCCCTTTTAAAGCAATTAACAACTGGAGTCATTAAATATTACTTACATTAGTGAGCCTGTATTTATAGTTTAAAAAATTTACATTAAGTGCTTTTATTTCCTTCAAGGTATTTGTTCACACATAAAACTAAAAACTTATTAAACAATTGTATCATTTTAATAATACAGAAATTGTACAGATTGTTAAAAACAAAGCACTCCCTTTTTAATCAACCAGTTTCTACTTAATTCTAAATATTGTTAAGTTAGTTTTTTGAAATAACTATTTTATGCTTTAAAATGCAATAAAAATACTTAGTTAAAGTTACATAATTGAAGTAAATATTTCAAATCCAACCTGAATTACTTTATTGTGATAAAACAGAACAAATGTTTCAATAGGAATAGTTCAAAAACTATACTGACCCACAACTTCTTGTATTTGAGATTTTGATATTCATTGTTAGGGTTGGTGTGTCATAGGAATAAAAGTAACTGAAAAAAATGGACTTTTAAATTAATGATTTGTAAACAGGGGTAGCTGTCAAACTTGCACGAAGGCACAAAATTTCACGAAGACACTTTTGCACGAAGGGATAAAATTGCACGAGGGGCCGCACGAGCAGACAATTTTGCATGGAAAATTTTTTGCACTGTTTTTTTTTTTATTCATTTTATTTTGTTTTAATCTAGTTTTTTTTTACTATCACTGTTATATCTAACTCTTATCCTCGGTCGGTAACTTTTCTTTTTTATTTTTGATTATTTTAGTTTTTTTTTTTACTTAACCTGTTACCCATCCTAACCCTTACCCTCGGTCTGTAGATTTTTTATTTATTTAATTTTTTTTTTCTTACTTTCACTGTTACGTCTGACCTTTACCTTGATAAGTAACTTTTTTATTTATTTATCTTTTTTAAATTATTCAATTTTTTTATTTTTACAATTACTGTTATCCCTAACCTTATTTCTCGGTCAAGAACTTTTTTTTTTACTTTTATTAACTTATCTTTTAGTTTTTTTTTCTGTTTTTTTTTACTTTCGTGCAAATTTGTCTTCGTACAAAAGTATCTTCGTGCAATTTTGTGCCCTCATGCAATTTTGTCTTCGTGCAATTTTGATCCATTTCCACTTAATCTATATAAGCCTTAAAAAAATATTTTGTCACTTCCATTAGTACCTTCGAAGGTCATTTTTGTAGAAAAATAAACACATAGATATGAAAACAAATTTGAAAATACTTATCTATAAAATATAACAATTAAAGTGTTAAAATTAGTGTAAAAACAGTAAATTTTGTTTATTAAACTCTTTAGCTAGTCTAGTTTTTAAATTATCATAAGTTTAATTTGTGTCAGAAAACTGCATATTTGAAACATCGGCTTACATTTAATTAGATATTTATTAAATATTATAATTTTTTATTTTTAGCTTCTTTATAGATATTGAAATTAGTTTTATTTTTTGATTTTAAGCTTTAAATTTTAATGAAGTTGTTATGACATAAACCACTATAAAATAAACTAAAATAAAAGTACTAAATAGTTACAATCAAAGAGACCTATAAAATTTTTACAATGATTCAATTTACTTATTCTTATTGTTTTTTAAATTCTAGTTATTGTGATTTATGAAATTAAAATAAAAAATTTTTTTGTTTTTAGTACGAAAACTAAGATATATATAAACTTTTGTATAAATTTAACTCGCTGGACTAGAGCATGTTTACATGGGAAGGGTAACTTTTGCACGAAGGGTAACTTTAGCACGAGTGGAGACTTTTACACGGTGACTCTTTGCACGGGCCACTAAGGGTGTTTTTTTAACAAGGGAAACTTCTGCACGGTATTACTTTTGCACGGCGACATTTTTGCAAGGTGGCGATTTTTCACCGCGATACTTTTTCACGAGGTCACATTATTACATTGACATTTTTGCACGGAAAATGACTTTTGCATGCAGGCCGATTAAATGTTTCTAGCTAGTACCGAATCTGTAACAAAATAAAAAATGAAAACTAAGGTTTTATACCAGACTCATATCAGATACAAAAAATCAAAGATCAATCAACTTCTATATATGTGTATACTGTATACCATTTTTTTTTTGCAGATAAACTTAAGTTCAAACTTTTTAATGTTATTTCTCACTGGTTTATTTCATAATCATGCAATGCTGGTGTGATTATTTCTTGATACTTTTAATTAATATAAGTTCAAACTTCCAAAAGTTACTCTCTCATTGGCTTATTTCATGATCATGCGGTAGTACAGTAATGAAATGATCAAGTTTAAGTCATGAAAAAGGCGGTCTTTTTATTGCTCTTTATTCTCTTTCAAGATTAAAAAAAATTCCCATTAAACTAAAAAAAATATTAAGTAAACCTTGAATACCTTTACACTTCATAAACTAAATTACTAAGTTTTTAATTTAGTAACTGTTTAAAATAAATGTAAAATATTTTTTTTAGAACTTTTAAATACTATTTTTAACATCAACAGAAAATAAGTAAAAAATCAGTCACAAGATTCGTGTTTTAAAGCCATACTAGGTTAAATTTATATTTCATTTTAAAAGATAACAAAATTCAGTTTATTTTTATTTAAAGTATATAAAATTGTTTTACTTAAAAAAATAAAAATAAAAACTGAACTTATCTACTTTTGTTTAATTAAGATTGAAAACATACTTAAAGTGATTCGTAGTACCTTGTTTTATTGGTCTAGGTCAGAGGTCGGCAAATTGCGGCCCGCGGGCCAAATGCGGCCCTTTAAGACAAAATCTGCGGCCCGCGAGATACAGTTCAGCCAAAAACAATCTTTTTTAAGACAATAAAAAAAAGCCTTCGTTGTGAAATCTTTCAACTAGGGTTTGATTTAAGTAGATACTCATTACAAGTATTGCTTTATAGCTTCTAATGTCCCAATTTTTAGTTCAAATAGTATTTTTGTATTATTTATTACAATATTCTTTTATAAACTGCGGCTTGCGAAGACTTTTTTACTGTTTATTGCGGCCCGCCAGCAATTTTTTTGTCGGAAAATTTGCCCGTTTCTTATACAAGCTGCCGACCCCTGGTCTAGGTAAAACTTCAAATAAAAATGATTAAGTTAAAGTTTGGTTGAAAAATTATAATATTTGATTCTAAAGTAGTTTGCGTTATATGTGAATTATATTTAAGTTGACAAAAATAAAACTTTATATTTAATTTATTCAAACTTTATTTTTGAAATTAAGAATTAAAATCAAGCAAAATTGAAGCCGAGCAAAATTTCAAAATTGACCAATTGTTTAAAATTTTCGCAGTTCATAAATAGATATTTCCGTAAAAATATAACATCGTGCAAAAGTGACGCTTTGCAAAAGTGTCGCTTTTGCACGGCTTTGCAAAAATATCGTCGTGTAAAAGTGATGCCGTGCAAAATGGGTAGGTGTCAGAAAAGCACAGCGTCACTTTAGCACGGGATGAAACTTTAGCACGTTGTGACACTTTAGCACGGGGTGACACTTTAGCACGGTGTGACACTTAAGCACGGTGTGACACTTAAGCACGGAGGGACACTTTAGCACGGAGTGGCACTTTAGCACGGGGTGACACTTTAGCACGGCGTCACTTTAGCACGGAGTGTCACTTTAGCACGGGATGACACTTTAGCACGGCGTCACTTTAGCACGGGATGACACTTAAGCACGGCGTCACTTTAGCACGGAGTGTCACTTTAGCACGGTGTGACACTTTAGCACGGAGTGTCACTTTAGCACGGCTTCACTTTAGCACGGGGTGATACTTTAACACGGAGTGTATTTTATCACTGATTGATTCTTTTGCACAAAATGATTCTTAAGCACGGAGTGACACTTAAGCGCCATCTATAGTTTTAAGTAATTTAATTAAATACGTGTAAAATTTGTGTTTAATAAAACGTTTAAAATTAAATTTATATAACCAGCATGATGTTGATTATGCAATTTAGGCACTTTAAAGTGTGATTTCAAGAAAGAGTGTGTCTTCCAAAATTATTTTTAATAAAAATATTATCTAGGTAAGGAGTAAATTATAAGATAAAGTTTGGCAATCTTTTCGAATTATATTTAGAAAAATCATTCGTAGGTAGCAAAACGTTAGAAAACATCTTTAGTGGCCTGTGTTTTTTAAGAAAAATTATACTTAATAACAAAAATAAGTACTGAAAAACAAGAAGTTGGTAAATTAAATGGTAACTAGTTTTAAAAATCCTTAATTAACTAAATGTTCGTACACTGTATTCTTTTTTACTTCTGTTAATAAAGTAATAATACTTTACTTAAATTTTATTTAATTACTTTGCTTAGCTGACATAGTTAAAATAACTTTATTTATGTAAAACAATAGTAAAAAATTTATGCATAGCACTAAATTTTATTATAAAAACGAACACAAACGAAATTTACAAATATATACATTTAATCTATATCAAAATTGTATTGAATACCGCGTAGGTATTCGAATATATTATTATTTTCTTTAAAATTTGACACCAGATAAAACAGACGCTCATCTGCTTGTCTGAACCTTATTCTTTTGGGATCTGGTTTTATCCCTGCCAGAAGGTGTTCTAGTCCCATATCCCGAGAATTCTGAGTCGTTTTCAGAATATTTATAAAACTCCACAGATTGGGATGGTTTCCATTTAATACTGCGTACAAAGCTCGATGCGCTGCTTCCGCAATATTGTTCGTTCGATCACTTTTTGTAAGTGCTCGTTCGTACTGACTCCACAAAGGAATTGGAAACAATGGCTCACCTCTAGCACCTTTAAGTTTAATTTTTTTTTAACCTAAATTTTTTTTACATTTCAAAATATAAACTCATAATTTAGATTCAAAAAGTTAGGCTTAAATTTTAAATAAATGTACTAATCAAACATTAATAAATAAAATATTTAATTTTAATATTTACAATTTTATTCCAACAAATTAAAAAACAAATCTAAATAGGCAATAAATCAAAGTATACTAAACATTAACACAAACATTTAAATGTACTTAACCTTCAACATAGTAGTGTCGAAACCACTCCAGAACTGTCACTAGTTCGTCAGAAATGTTAGCAATTAAAGCCTCTAAACCGTCAACAACTTTCTCTGTGGTTAAAAATGCTAATGACAGAATCATTTTTGCATCTCTTGCAAAATTAGAATCTGTTTGAAACCTAAAAATGTGTAAGCTAGTTATTTGAATAATTAAAATAGTTGTGTTTATTTTTAAAGTGATAACATAAGCGCTTTTAGTTTATATTTGTTGATGAAATGACTAAAAACCTATTCTATCTATTTGAAATGAATTAGTTGACCGTAGTGTTTTAATAATAATATCTTTTAAACAAAATAGCTTTTGTTGAGGTAAAATAAATAGTATATGTAAATTGTAACCTTGATTGAAGACCGGACCTTTGCAATTTTCTTAAATTTTACTGATCAAACTTCAAATTGTGCTATTTCTTAAAATTTAAAAGAATAGAAAACCTAAATAGACAGAGAAAATTGTAAAATAGTTTTTTTTACCTTTGTTGCAGTCTATATATAAATCTTACACATTTACACTTTTATTTAACGTATTTACTAATATACTAGTATTTATTAATATTTATACTTTACTCACTGAAGTTAAATTAAGCTATAATCTTATTAAATAACGTTATAAAAAACCTTGAGCTCGTATATGTTGCTAGGTTTAAACAAGTACAGTAGACTACCGCTTAAGTACGCAAATTGAACCCGACCAAAAAGTGCGTACTTAGCACGAGTAGTGCGTACTTTTTGACGACGTAGTATAATATGAAATTTAGTTGTTTGTTTTCCTTCTTACAACTAGCCACCAATAATTAAATCAAATAAACAAGTCTTTTTATTTCAAAAAACATTTAATATATAATTCTAATATGCAAAATTTTTTAATAAATTTTAAAATAATTTGTTTTTTCTATAAAAAGTTTCTACATTATTACATATACATACATTTAATATATAAAGTCAATGTCAGTCAATGATATAAAAAATAATATTAAGCCATATATTCCATATTTTGTTTTGTTTGAGGGAAAGTACCAAACTACATTGTGTTTACCAAACATTTTCAAAACATCGATGTGTGTACATTTAAATTAAATTATGACTTAACTATGTTGTATTTGTAGGTTTTTTTGACTTTGTCATCTAGATTTATTTATTTTATAGCAATACAGCTCAAATATCATTATTCTTTTCACTTTTCTGCAACCACTACATAAGTTTTTATTTTATTAACATCTAATAACAGGACTGTCACAATCTCAGGCCACTTAGACTACTCAGGATTACTCACTCTAGTTTATAAGTGATAAGTGCGTACTTAAGGCGGGGTGCGTACTAAAAAAAGTGCGTACTTAAGCGGTAGTCTACTGTAGTTTTAAGTTTAAAATATGATAGTAAATATTTAAATACGTTAGTTAAAATATCTTAATAAAATGATTTGATAGAATTCTTAAAATTACTTTTGTATTGTTATTATTAAGTTGAGGTTTGCCATAGAGTAACTAGTGTAAATTTATATTAAATACGAAGTTTTAGTTGAAGCTTTAACTTGAAGCATATTAAAAGCTTGTAGTATTATGTTGCATAGTTTATTTTTTTATTTTTCAACATAATATATAAGTATAAACAAATGTGTCATTCCATGCTAAAATGACGCCGTGCGAAAGTGTCACTCCGTGCTAAAGTGACGCCGTGCTAAAGTGTCACCCCGTGCTAAAGTGACACTCCGTGCTAAAGTGACTTCGTGCTAAAGTGTCACCCCGTGCTAAAGTGTTACCCCGTGCTTAAGTGACGCCGTGCTAAAGTGTCACCCCGTGCTAAAGTGTCACCCCGTGCTAAAGTGACTCCGTGCTAAATTGTCACTCCGTGCTAAAATGTCACCCGTGCTAAAGTGTCATTCGTGCTAAAATGTCACCCGTGCTAAAGTGTCACACCGTGCTAAAGTGTCACCCCGTGCTAAAGTGTCACATCGTGCTAAAGTTTCATCCCGTGCTAAAGTGTCACACCGTGCTAAAGTGTCACCCGTGCTTTTCTGACCCGTTCCCGTGCAAAATTGTCCACTCGGAAAAAATGACCCTGCGTGCAAAAGTGACGCCATGTGAAAGTATCCCCTCATGCAAAAGTGACACCCACCCAGATTTAGTATAATGCTGTAATTTTCTAAATTGAGACAAGTAACTTGTTGTCAATGTGAATTTTTAGGTAAAAAAAGTTTTATCTAAACTAAATTTAAATTTTTATTTAAGATTAACAGTTTAAAAAAAACATATTTGCAAAACTTCTTTGAGAAATTACAACATATTTACTCGAGCGTACCACTTTAAGTTAAAACGAATAAATTCTTTTTCGGTATTTAGAACTAATTATTCTTAGTACTTTGATCTATAGCACAACCATGGTCGATTGCGGTTTTATTTTTAACTTTTCAGTATAAAAAAAAAAATAAAAAAAAAATTTTCTATGGTAAAATTTATCTCTTTTATTACTTGTGCAACTAATTAAAAAAATTGTAAGTAAACCATAATAAATAAAGTTTGAATAAAAAAACTCAGTCAGTATAATTACTAATAAAAGTATGTTATATTTACAAACCGCCAGCAATACTTTATGGTCTATTTTGTTATCAAACTTATCGTTGTATTATTTAGTTAGAAGTAGAACTTTCAAAGAGTTAAATTTAAAAATAAAACCTGTAACTTTTTTTGTAATGAATTTTGTTTTATAAAGTCGAGATAATAGATAAATTTGGAACCATAACTTTGTTTCTTTTACTTAGAGCGTCTGTCTCTGTTTACAATCAAAATAACAATATGTTTTATCAAAAATAAAAAAGGCAAAAACTAATTTGATAAGATTTTTATTTAAATTTTTTTATAGAAGTACAACCAAGAGTAGCAGTAGTTGTAATGTAACTATTAGTCGATTAGTGCACAAAAAATACAAGTTTGTTTTAGTTTTGAAAATGTCAAATTGTAAAACTAGTGTCTAATGTAACGAAAAAATAATTTATATAAAATATCTTACATACAATACTTGAAGAAAAGTGTTTAATTATAACAAGTTTCTAATTGTTGGAAGAAAAACTTTGTTTCAAAATTTATGAATTATTATCTCCCTTCAATTTTTGTATATGTGTCGAGTATGGGTTTCAATACTGCAACCTTGAATTTTTTCAAAGCTGTCCCTCATTTGCCATCAGGCCAAACCAAATTGTTTATCTATAAAACTTATTCCATAAACGTTTTAAAAAGTCTTTCAAAGTATTTTTTAATGTATATTAGATAACTAAAACATGTCAAACTTTTAGTGAAATCTTAGGCTTTAATCTCAATTTTTTTGATGACGGCCGAAATAAATACTGATTAAAACTAATCAAACGAGCACAAACTATACTCTTACAATAACCTGACAATGTCATACTCATAGACGTTGAGCTGTGAATGATTTATTTTTGTTAATTTTTTTACCCACAAACGGTCGCTTCAGTATTTTGTACTTTAGCCCACTTGGTAAGATCTCAACAGCGGTTTCTCGCGACTATGCTCCTGATGAATCGCTAAAAAAACGAAACCGGTCATAGGTTGTCTTGGATGCTGTTGTCGTTGGTCTAGTTGTGAAGTTCATTTTTTATTAGACTTTAATAAGGTCACTTATGAAAAAAGTCTTAAATAATGATAACTTAAATCTACTAAAGTTTAAAATTCTAGCCTTATGTTAAGTTTTATTAAAAATGTTTATTTTTAGTTAATACAATGCTGCTGTATACTAATATTTAACTATCCAGTAGCATACTAATATTTATGAAAAGTATTGAAAAAAGTCTTCGCAGGCTTTGCAACAACAAATAGTTGTTGTACCAAAACTAAAAGCTACTATAGTTGAACACGCTAGCCAAAAATCATGGTGTCAACTCTCTCAGCTGCAAAGTTAATGCGCTTATGATTTGTTAAAGTTTGATTTCTGTTTGCTAAAAATTTTAACTGTTAAAACATTTTTTTATTTTTTATTTATGTTTGTGTAAGTAAGGTGGGTTAAAGCCGTTAAGGATAAATGTATTTTCTAATCAACAAGACTTGTTTTTTAGTTTTAACATGAATTAGGGGTTTAAATGTAATAAATGAACTAACCCTTAATTTTTTTTCATGTTATCTAACATGAAAAAAAATTAAGGGTTAGTTAAAAATAAAATCAGAAGTTTTCAAAACTTAACTTATGCAGCCGTGGACGACCCTTTTTAAACTGCTTTACTTTGCAAACTAGCTTATATCTAGCTACTAAACTGTAGCTAATTGGTATCTATAAGTCTATGATTGTATTGTACTGTAAGTAATTTAAACTGTTGTTTACTTGTTAACCTGTATCAGACAATGTTTATTGTTGAAGAAAGGAGGAGAGTACTTAAGTATTAGTGTTAAATCAAAAAAGTGCGTGTGTTTAATTAAGCATAACTTTGATTTTATAAGCCAACTTTTGTTCTGGTTTATTGTGTAGAGTTATCTAAAACATTTTTTAGCGTATTTAATTTATAAACATTTTAGGATAACTACTACAAGGTGGTTAAAATTCTTCGTACATTTTTAATACTTTGCTTACAGCAGCGAATTCAAAAATAAATTCAAGGTTTTATAACTTGAAAAATTTCCCTATTGTGTTTTTATTTAAATCCACAAGCTTATGCTATGTGAACTGTTATGATGCATTTTTATAACTAATTAGTTTTATAGTAATTATTTAACTTTGCTACATGAAGTTTATTTGATTTTGTGTCTAATTTAAAAGAAAAGTGTTTTAAAAAGTAAAGGTAAATAATAACACAAATACCTTTAAAATAAAAAAATTAAGTATCAAAGAGTTGGATTGTTAGTGTACTTTTTAGTTGTAAAATCATTTGCCTAGGATCTGAGCTTCAATATTTATCTAAACTTTGTGCATTTTGATTTAGATATTTTAACTTGTTTACTAAAAGTTTTCATTTGATAAGGTAAATTTAATTTGTTTTGGATAAGTTTTAATCCTTAAACAGGATTTCTACAAACTCTGGATACTCAGGCTACCTGGGCCTAGTTTGAACTACTTAAAGGTTTAATTAAGACTCCTGCTAGTTTTAATTTTCTTGAGAAACTCACTGAACTAAAAGATTTTAAAAATCGTGCTATAATTTGCTAAAACTGACTGTTACTTAAAACCAATTGTCTGTATACAAAAGATATATATAGATGTGCTTTTGTTGTGCCTTCTCTTGCCCTAGTAAAACACTTGTTGATAATGACTGGTCTACTAAAATTGAATAAATTATTTGATTTACAAGCCTGTAAGTTTATGTGTAGCACTTGGTTATAACTAGTACTTCCACTGGAATTAATATTGATTAACTGCTCCCTGTATTAGATATGCCCCCCCCCCCTACTAGTTAGTTACTCATTTACTATTTTGCTCCCTTAATAGTTATTGCCCAGTGGTTTATCACTCACTTTTAAAAACTAAGACCTGAAAAAAGGCTAGACAAAAACTCATTTAAATATTAAAAGAAAAAGCTTTCAATGTTTTCATAAAAAATTCTCTTAAATTGTTAGATGTATAAGTTTAGAATAAATGTTCAAAATATAGGTTTAATCGTTTGCTAAAAAAAGATCCTAGTGAAATAACTTCACTAGAATATAAATAAAAACAAATTGTACAGTAATCTTCCTTTGTTGTACCAACTTGTGTTTCTGTGTGTTAATGAATCAACACACTTCAACTAGGTTCTGTCATGTTTCATAATTACCGTAATGAAAGAATAAAAGCATAGAATTAAGTTTAGAATACTGATTGAATGTTGCTGGAGTGTTTTGATTTGGTAATCTGTTGTGATAAGCTTTGGACATCTTATAGTTTTTTGTTGTTGATTAAATTTAACAATGCAAACATTTGAAGTCCAGTTTTATTTAAACAGTTTATTAAAGTCAACATTACAATAAATCAAATATGTTTCATGCCAATTTTGATATTAAACAGCTAATAAGTACTAAATTTTTTTTCGGCCAAACCCAAATTAATTTTTACCTCAAGTTCTTTGTTGACACCTAAAGGAAAATAAAATCCAGGTATCTAAGTTTAATATTAGTTTTTTATATACTAATATAAATGCCATTGTTATAACAATTTTATTGGTCTAACAACAAGACAGCTTACTATATATTGTTTATCATTCATATTAATAATGTTGCTTTATGTACTTAATGGGTAGTTGATGTTTATATTTTTGTATTTAATTAACTTTAATTAAATTGCTGATCATATTTGCTATTTTTTGCCATTAGTTTTGTATGTAATTAAAATTTGTTTATTATAATTATTACTACTACTATATAAATTGAACTTTTTCTTTTATTTATTGCTATGTTACCAATGATGAATATAGTGTGAATATGTTTGGTTTATTGTATTGAGTGTCTTTTATATACTGTTAAAAAGTTTTGATTGTTGTTAATACTTGTAAAAATTTAGTGCAACGTTTTTGATAATAATCTGTTTATTTTGAGATAGTTTAGAATTTTATAATTTTCAGTATTTTATAAGGCTAAATTTAATTAGTATCAACTGATTGCCAATTCACTTTAAAGGCAGTAATTGCACATTTGGATTGTTGGTGTATTTTTTTAGTTGCAGGGTTGGTAAACCCTGCTTGGGGTTTGAGCCTTAACATTTTTTGAATTTTTAAGTTATTTTACCTTCATAAATTTTTAAATTGCTTTTAAAGAACCTGTAAGTTAGCATAAAAATCAAAGTTAGAAATTCAAAGTTAAAATTTAGCAAAAATTTTGAGTTTTCAAACAGATTGTTTTATTTATTAGGATCTCTTTGACTATATTCTAGAGAAATTGTAAAAAAAAACTAGCCATATATGTAGTGTAAGTGTTACAGATAATTTTGTGTAGTCTGGTCAGGTATCAATTTTAAGGTGAAGTTGTGCAATATTTTTGGGCAATTTTTAACTTGAAAAAAAAAAAATTAGAAGCACTTAAATTTACTAAATTCTTTATTAACCAGTTTGAAAACAATAAGTTTAGTTCTACTTAACTATGTATGACACTTGGTTTGAAATTTTAACTGATAAAAAAGTAAATATTAAACATTAGTCTGCTATTGTACTTTATAAAAACAAACAAGATCTTGTACTAAATACAAATATATTTCAACAATTTTCATCAGTGTGTTACAATTGTTACAAAATGAAGAAAATATTTAACTTAAATAGCCTTATAATTGCATAAGAAATTAGTTGAGAAACACAAAAACGTAATCAAAATTCCAAGTAAACAAATTAAACATAACATAAGAGCTCTAATTAAGTAAACAATGATAAAGAATAATCAAGTTCTCTCTGCTTACATAGCTTTGGTTTATTTAAATGAAAGTATATGGCTTCAATTTTGATCAGATCATAAATATTATTACAACTTCTTAAAATTCTAATTTCATTTCATTGTAACTTTTTCCACAATTAGAATTTTTAACTAAATGTTCTGATATTGAGGATCTTTTCATTGCATTTGAAGTTGCTATAGTAATTGTCTTTAGTTGATTGCTAATATGATTGCTTATACTTTTTGGATTGTGCTCTTTAATTCTGGTTTCAAGGTGCCTAGAGGTTTGACCGATATAACTGTTTGAAAAACAGCAATCAAACGTGTAATCTCTGCAACTTCTATGTTTGTTAGATATGAGGTTTTTACCTATAGGACTCAAAACAGAACTTGATGTAAAAATAAATCTAGGTTTGGCAGCACAATAAACTTTTTCTGTTAACTTCTTTATTTTTCTTTTAATATTAAATATTATTAAAAAGTTAAAGCGATTTAAAAGAAGTTTTATGGAGGCGCTTCTTGATTTTATCTAATTCTTATCACATTTTGTAAAAGTTCATCTAGTGTAAAAAAAGTTAGCTGAAAACTCAATGGGTGCTTTATTTATAAGCACCCTACTGTGCATATACATATTGACATATTCATTGTGATTTAAAAAATAACTTACACTAATATATAAGTCTAAGGGTTAAATAAACTCTTAAAAGATCAAAACTTTTCAAGACTTTAATGACATCTTGGGGAGGGGGTCTACTTTATTTTTTTTACAAGGTTGTCTTATTTGTTTAGTTTTATTTTAGCTATCAGACACTTTTTAAAACTAAACAAAATTTGAAGTAGCTTTTGAGAAAAAAATATTAAACTTAGTAAATATGGAAGGCACAAAAATAAAGATTTTTACTAAAAATCTATTTGCTTCAACTTATAATAATTCTTTTCAAATTTTTACATTAAGTTGATTACTAAAATTTTAGTTTTTTAGTTTTGTGAGTACAATTTTTTTTTTCAAAAACTTCCTCTTTAACATTGAAAAAAAGTTAGTTTATCCATCTGTATTGGAAACCTTTATAAATAAGAGTTTATCTTAAAAATGAAAACTTTTTTTTAATTTGCTAATACCACTTATTATTTGTTTTATTAACTTCTTAATAGTTGTAAATGTTAGATTTAGTAAAATAAAGTATCTTATCCCCTAATGATTTAAAAAACTAATGCTTAAGCTAATTTATAGTGACTTTAGCTAGTGTTAGGTCACTCAGGATATTTTTTTTTCTAAAGAGTTGCAACCCTAAATGGGGTAGGTGAAACTACACATGATAAAATTTGCTATAATTTTGCATTATGTATATTTTTGAAGAAAGGAAAGTAAGTAATGATAAAAAAGTAGAAAAAAACAGGCAAAAGAATAAGATAAATTTTGAAAATCAGGCTAATAATATCTTTAAGTTTACGCTATTAAACATTTAAAAATTTTTTAAATAAATTGGTAGGCTGAACTTATTTTATTCAAAATAAGGTAAATTATTTAAAAGAAGACTACCTCAAGTATACCTAATTCTTGAAAATTTAAAAGTTTTTTATTAGTAATTAACTTGATTAAAATTAAAAAAAATACTTTAAATATAACAATGATAAATATATAAGTAAGAAAAAATAAATAACATTATAGTTATTATTGAATAAATTTTTGTTTTTAACCACCTTGACTAACATTATCTTTTTCTTTTTAATAAAAAAATCTAAAAGTTTAAGTTTCTTAATATAAATTTATGATTAATGAGGTTATTTATATATAAAATAACAATTACTACAGATTTTTTGGTTTTGTTCAAATGAAAAAAAGATACAAATGCAATTCGACTGTGATATTGGAAGCTTACCTCAAGAAGACTGTGAGAATGACTGTTTTGAAGACTTTGATATAGAGGTAAATAAATAAACATTAGACGTTTTTGTAGTATTTTTAAATCTTTGTGTATATGACAAAACACAATCAGTTTAATTTTTTTTGTATTAATTAATTTTTTCTGTAAGAACTACTAGAACATTTAAAAATTACTTATTCAAATAATACTAAAAGTTAAAAAGCATTTAATTTGTACAAAAGTTTTACGAACTTAAATAAGTTTATTAGTATTAAATTTTCAGGATCTTAAGTTTTATTCTAATGTTTCCAAGCTATGGGAAAAGTTAAAACTAAAAGGAACATTAAGTAGTTGTTTTGAAAAGTATCCAAAAGATGAAAATTACGAGCTGAAATGCAAATGGCTTTACAACTTAAGTAAGTTTTAAACTATAACATATTATTGTAGTTAAGTATTTGAACAATTTAGTTTTGATATAAAACAGAAATTGTTATACTATCATTTTTGTAGTGATAGTTGTATCATATCTTTTAAAATACAAAATAAGTTGTTGTTTTTATTTACTTTGTACTTTATTTTTAGTTACAAAATAAACTTATTTACAAAAATATAGCTAACATTTGGTTAGTAAAGGATATATATCTATTATATTGAGCTTTGTTAACTATTTATAAAGATCTATTATATATTTTTTTATTAAACAACATATAAGATTAATCTTTAAACTTTTTCAAATATTAATTGGCATATATGGATAAGTAATATAAAATAGAGTTTTACACTTCATAACCAAGTAGCTAAAGTTAAACCAAAATTATTTCAAGTATACAAAGAAAGCAAGTTAAATTAAAGTGAATGCAAGCTGTGCAAGTAACTTTTTTTTAATGCTTTCTTTCTTGATAAAGCTTTAAATAAGTGAATTGTAGTACGGTTAATTAATTATCTTAGTATTTTCTCTTGCAACCATAATATACAGATTCAAGTCTCAAAATACTTGTTTAATGCCCTTAAATGGCTTAAAATAATTAATAAACATTTATTTAAAATAAAGTTTTAAGTTTTTATTATCTAAAAGTTGTTCAGAACTGAAAAATGAGTTTGTGTGACAGCTGCAATCTTTAAAAAAGTAAATAAAACAGGGTTGCCATACACTCAGGCCAACCCAGAGTAGTTAAAGATTTTAGTTATTTTAAAAACTCAGGCTAATTGAGACTTCTGGTTTAAAAACTAAAAGTTTTTGCAAAATTCAGTCTAGTATTTATGGCTTTAAAGTCAATTTTTTAGAAGCTATACTTTTTTTTTAAAATATTAATTGTTTTGGTCATAATTATAAATTTTATAGATATTAAATTTTGATTAACAGTGAAGTTTATCAGTTTTAGGTCACTACTACTTTTTAAAAGTTTTGTTACAAGCATAAGCTGACTCAGGCTAGTTTGATGCAATTAAGACTGTTTATTGTTCGTTCAGGATGACTTTTTTGCATTAGATAGTGAAAAATTCTGTCAATGTAAATTTGTAACAGACAAAGAGCACTTGCAAGAAAAGTTGAAGATCATAGAAGAAGATGTTGACCGGCTTACATTCACAAGTGCGCTAACTTCTCCAACTGAATTGTTACTTGTCAAGCAAACTGTCATTCTTTCCAAATACTACAAACATTTGAATGATTCTAAATTACACAATAAAGAGCCAGCTGCTAGCAATGAGATTCAAACTACAAGGTTTGTGTATTTATTCTCATACAACAGAATAATAGTACTTTTAATAATGTTATTTACTCTTTTTTTTTTTGAATTTTTTATTCCAACAAAGTTGTAAGTTATGTAAGTGCTAGCAGTGGCAAATATTGTGGTAAAATAAACCAAAGTCAACTTCAAGCAGCCAAACTAAAGTGAAACCTTCTACAAGCGAGCAAGTGTTGAACAACTTATCAAAAGTAGGGGGAAGGATCATGCTCACCTTTGCCTTCTCATTCCTCAAGAGGTTGTGGAGGAAAGGGGAAGATACTGAACTGTGCACAATGACACTTCAGGTTTGCATAATTTCTCACCAAGTTTCTGAGAGCTTTTTAAAGATATAACTTTAAAGATAAATTTAAGAATTTACCTTAAGCAAGTTATACTATTGTCCTTTAGTAAAATATTATATTTAATTGTTTATATTTTTCAATAATAAATATACACTTATTTTTTTTACCTACGTATGTTGATGCTTTATTAAATGTATACATTTCATAAAAACATAAATTTGTATGCTTTGTTAATGTACGTCTTTTACAAACTCTGTAGAGCTGTTTATGCATACTGATCATATTTTATGAACAGCGAAATGTTGTAGGTCAATAAAGTGTTTGTGTACAAAAACAGTTGTTTTTAAGAACACATTTGTTAAAGTTTATGAAAAAAAAATTACACCAAAAGATAAAAAATACTATATTTCAACAAAACTGGTATTTTAGTAACGAACTTAAAATGTTCCCAGTCTTGTAATCTAAATTTTATCAATCAATAAAGCAAGTTAATGGATTTTTTTCAAAAAGACTCTATATACTAAACTGTATAACTTTTACGTATGAAAAGTGTAGCATATTATGTTTGTATTAATGTAAACTAAATATATAATGTAAAATGGGGTATGTTTTAATTTCGTTAGATATGCTTTTGACAATTTTTATTAAAAAAAACTTCTTTTATTTTTGAAAACGTATCTCTATTAGATTTTGTTTGCACGTTGTGTTGTATGACTTGTTTTAGCAAAGTCTAAAATTGAGCTTCTAGTCATTAAAAAGAACACATTAGTGTTTGCTATTAAATAAAAAATGGTAGAAAATATTTTATAAAAATTGTTATACTTAATATTGGTTTTATTAACATTTGAAACAGTTTTCATTTATAGTACTTTGTAACTGATTATTGTTTAAAATTTTTATATTTGAAGTTTTTTAAAGGAAACATTAGAAGCATTTGAAGAACTACCACCAGGTTGCATATACAATAAAAACTTGGTGTCATGGAAGGAACTTATTGATAAAACAACTGTGTTTTTGAAATCTATTGTTTCAAAGTTAGTGTTAATTGTTCTATAATTTTAAAAACAAAGATTTTTTTGAAATGGATTGCTACAAGCAAAAACCTCAAAATTAAAAGCTTTTACAATTATTTTAATTGTTATAGTAAAATGATTTTGTACTAAAAGTTACCAAAATAAAAATTATAATTTTTTTTTGTTTTTACCAACAATACACTAAAAAAAAATTATCGTAAGAAAACGTTTATAAAAATTCATAAACGCCTTAAAATTTATAAGATATTATACATTTTCACTCACAGTTTTACTGAATCGAAGACAACAAGCTTGCGCGTTCCGGAAACAGACAGAAAGCTGGCCCTGGACTTGTTGCTAGAATTAGCACTTCAGCAAGCAGATCTCCACAATTTGCTCTCTATAGTTGTCTATTTGCTAAACAAAACAGTAAAAAAAGAAGGCTACAACAAAAAGTAAGATTTGTTTGCTTGAACTTTGTGCATAGAAAACATTAGAAATTAAAAACGTATTTTACATATTTGAGGTTGTAAGCTTCTTTTTATTTTTTTTAACAAAAAACGTATGAAAAATAATTTATAACATTTTCGGTTTGTGTTTTATAAGAAAAAAATAACCTTGAATATATGTGTAAATTGTTTTAATTTATTTAAAAAGTTATAGAAGTTTTAGTTTTTATGTATTTTAAAGTAAAATAATCCCAAATATAACCTAAATTTAAATACTCAAAAACCGAAAAAAAATTATATTCGTTTTATTTTTTCAATAAATGTAATGAAATTAACTTTTTTAAAACAGAATTTTATGATGCTTTTTAAAGTTTTTATTTAGATAGTTCAAAAAAATAAATACTTTTCAGAAAATTAGAAAATTCATCTTCTAGCCACGAAGTTTGTGATGAGAATGATTACACAAGTTTTATTCAAAGACTCACTTCCATAAAGTACAAAGATGTGATTGATATTAGCAAAAATAAGTTCATTGATGAGTACCAAGCAAATACTACTTTAGCCAATGAAAGATTTTATAATGGTTATTTAATCCTTATGTTTTATGTAGTTGTTGTTTAAAAATTGAAAAATACTAAACAAACTCAACAACTTTAGTTACTGAAAAGATCAAAACATGTTTTCCAAACTTTGAAAACTATCTTGCACTTAAAAGAAATAAGTTGGTTAATAGAAATTAGATAGATTAAATATCAAGTATTAACCATTACCAAAAAGCAGGGGACTTCAATGCAGCTCAAGCTGTTCTGAAGCACATCAGCTTACTCGCCGATGAAGTGTTCTGTAATCTGCAGTCCTCCAAATCTCCCACTATATCTATTCCTCGCCCTAAGGTGTGTTTGCTTTTTTTCAAGGTGGACATTGTTTCCTTGCATTCACAAATTGATTTTTGAGTTAAAAGTTGAAAATCGAATAAACATTTTTTCAAAAATAATAGTTATATTACAGCACTGCTTGTCAAAAGTATTAAAATTTAACACTACTTTTAAATGCTAATTACACAAATGTTTATTAAAGACTTTGCCAAAAAAATATTTATTTAAAGTAACCTCTCGCATCTTTACGCACTCGTGACGTTACGCACTCTCGTTTAGTTACGCATTTTAGAGTTCTAAAAAACTCAAAAAATTTAAATTTTAGTTTTAATTTCTCAAAATTCTTATGGTATGAAATTTCATTTCTACTCAAAAAATCCACTAATATATCTTAAATACAATGGAAGACAAGTTTATCCTAATGTGGGCAAAGGTCAAATCAAAAAAAGTAGTAGCAACATTAACAGTTTTAAAAGAAAATTTTTCTTTTATTTTATACTTTTTAGTTCAAAAGAAGAAATCCATTACAACACCAAATGCATATTTTTGTAAAAGGCTATAAAAACAACTTTTTATATAGACACCACAATGCTTAACTATAAATTTAATTAGCTAAGTAGAATAGAATATAAACGTTAAATCTAAGAATAATAGAACGTTTTTTAATCAAATAAGTTACATATAAATAAAGATAAAATAAAATCTATTTATTTTTAAAATAAGTAAACTTTTTCTACTAAAGTTATTATTTTATATAAATTTAAATCCGTTTTTTTAATTTCTGTACAGTTTTATTTTTTGTTTTCAACTTTATAAATAAAGTAAACAAATTTTTAAAATTGGGAAAGTACCCAGGCTGCTTTTAACTAGATGCAGTATCAAATACAGCCATTAGTGTAATTATATTTGGTTCCTCTCGTATCTTTACGATATCTCGTATCTTTACGCATTTTTTCTGTGGACACAATGTGCGTAAATAAGCGAGAGGTTACTGTACCTTTAATACTTAAGATGAGTATAATATTATTAATTGTATATTTAAAATATTAAAAACTGTTAAAATTACTTAAATTAATGAAGTTGATTTCAAAAAGTCTTTAGTAGTATATCTTTAAAGCAACTATTAAACTCTAGCTTTAAAAAAGTGCTTTAATTAATTTATTTACAATACCTGTTTATCATAGTATGTTAGAAATTAAAAACTACTAGTTTGTCGATGAAGATTTTAGTAACTTGCATTTGATGGTGCAAATGTTATTTACTGTATAATGAGAATTAATCACTGACAAATTGTTTTAGTTGACTGCGTTCGACAAAGAGGGTGAACAGATGAAAAGTTTTAGCGACATGTGCCTCAAAAGTCTTGTTGGTGAGGATGTAAAGCAAGTTAAATGCGGAAAACACGGCTGCTATGTCATCCTTACTAAAAATGTTTGTTTTGAAATATCATTTGCTTAACAAACAAAGTAAAAGATATTTCCAAATGATTAATCCTTTTTTTATTTATTCTATTACGTACTAGGATAGTTTTAAAATTGTCAATCATTCAATTTTATGAGGTTCTACTTCACCAAATATTCAAACTCCTTCCAAACAGGGCAGCTTGTACGGGAGTCTGAACCACGATTCTCCGGTTGCTGAGAAAATAAACTTACCGCTAGAGTGCGCTCACGACAAGTTTGTGCAAGTCGACATGAATCCGCAGGGAACTCACTTTCTCGTTCTCACTGATTCCGGTTCGAATTGAAAAATTAACTTTTTGTTACTTGTGTTTGTGAAATATCTTAACTTTTGTTACAATAAAAGTATTATCTGAATCTATGGCTATAAGTTGCTTTTTTCTTATATTAATAAACATATATAATATAATTTATTTCAAAGTGTAAAATTCGAAATAATAAACAGTATAATTTTTTCATGTAGCTTATTGATAAAATCCTAAGCTTCTTGATTTAGAAATAGATATTTAAATGTACATTACAGTAGAAAACAAGTTACACGCAAATCTCAAAAAAAAAAAAGATGTAATTTGAAAATTTATTATAAATGTATATTAGTACAAAAAATCAATTTTTTTAAAACAAGCACATAAAAACTACAAAAAACCTCACATAAGTAACCATAATATTAAAATAAAAAAATTCTTAAACTTTAAGAGAAACTTTTCACGTATTTGTTTCTAATTCAAACAGCTGAGGATTGTAGCAACAAGCTTCATTAAACAATTCTACTGTTTTTTTGAATTTTACACTTTGAAAATAATTATCTAAAAACCCGTTTTAGTGGGCTCAGCGAAAATTGATTAAGTTAACTAAAATCTAATTCTGTTTTATAAATATATAATTGTATACAAATATAAAAGTCCTAATAGTAAAATATTTTTAAACTTGTTCACATAAACAATTTTGTACAACACCATCAATGTTTATATACAACTTAACCGTGTTTCTTCTCAAATTTCGCAGGATCCGTGTACTCCATGGGTGACGGAGGCGACGGCGGCAGGCTGGGTCACGGGGACGAGTTTGCGTGCGCGAGCCTGAAGAGAGTGCAGTTCGTGGACAGCTGGCCCGTTTGCAAGGTGGCGTGCGGGAAAAACTACAGCGCCGCGGTCACCAAACAAGGTTTGAATCAGTTGAAAAATTTGTTGGGTGTCAAGCTTGCATATAGCTTAATGTGAATGTTTCGAATAAGTATCATGACAGTGAGTTAAAGTCTATTAAAGTCTTTAAATAAAATATTTTACGTTGAAAGTCAGAAGTATCTGCTAATCAGAGCTTGGCCGGCATACTTATTGAGCACAACTTAGTTTTATTTAAACGTGTACGTTTAATTATAAATAATTTATTTATTTAAGGATAGTGAAGTAAAATTTTTTTTAGAACTAAGTTAAATAAAAGTATATAATATTATGTTAGGTAAGTAGAATAATTGTTTTTTTGCTTATAAATAGTGTTCATTCTAGATTAATAACTGAGTAGTTGAATAATAATTGTACACAAACTTAACCCAGGTCAGCTTTTCACGTGGGGAAGCGGTAACTACGGGCAACTGGGTCACGGAACATCCCAGGACCAGTACGTGCCGACCCTGGTAACCAGCCTGGTCCAGTACAAGGTTGTTGACGTGGCGTGCGGGACTTGTTGTGAGGAAACTGACGGGGCCCACACCCTCGCCCTCACCGATGATGGACAGGTTTCAATGTTTGAAAAGTTACAAATTGTATTTAAAAAAATTAAACGATACAGATTGAAAAAATGCTGATGATATTGGTGCAACGCAAAGAATTAAGATTTGATGTTTAAACATTATATTTTAGTGCTTTTGTTTTTGTATATTTGATAAAACATATGATATAAGTTATTTTCTGCTGCTAATGCGATCAAAACTGTTTAAAATTAGTTGTTTGCAGTATAGTTTACAGTAGTTTGAGGGTTAAGAAAAAAATATTCAAGGCCTTATAAGCTTTCAACTTTATGAATATTTATATCATGTTTTTGAATAATGACAGATCTGGGGTTGGGGCGACGGGGAGTACGGAAAGGTTGGAAATTTGTCGGGTGGAACCGTCAGAAACCCCCAACAAATCACCCAGTCTCCCGGCAACCTGTCCAAGTTCTCAAAAATATTTTGCACCGAGTACTATTCGTTTGCCATGACAACCGACAACAAATTGTACGCCTGGGGTCTGTTTTGTGACATAATTGTTTTTTAATTACTTGTTTCAATTACCTTTTTTTCTAAGGCTATCAATACTCATTCAAGGGTAAAAAATTTTAAAGAAAAATTACTTAAAAAAAACAATCGTATAATGACGTCACATTCAGGAAAAACGAGTGAGGATTGTGACGAGTGCATTGAGCCCACTCTGGTTCCCAAGTTGTCGCAGGTGAGCCACGTGGTGGCGCAAGACGACAACGTGGTGGTTGTCAGTAGCGACCACGGTCGTCAGGTGACGAGAAAATGGGCGAACTTGCGCTCGTTGATAGATGGAAAGAAGCCAGTTTGGCAGTTTGACATGAAAGGGTGCCGCGTTATTGGTTGGTTTTGATATTTACAACTTGAATATCTTAATGTGACCAGTATTATACTATACAGTCTATGTTATGAAAAGTATGAACTCTAAATTATTTTAGCATAGTTTTTATTAGTTAGTTCAATAACGTTATCGGTTTACTGTCTTTATTGTTGACTTGTATTATAAAATATTGTTATTTTTTTATAAATTAGTTTAAACATTTTAATTTATAAAATGTTCTCCAGATTTAGCTGCTGGCGATGAGTTGTTTGTGATTTACGGAGATGAAACTTCTTTAGATTCTAAAAATCATGAAAACTTGTCAGCTCATGTCTCTACTAAACTGCCATTTTGTATCAAAATTTCGTTGGAAACATTTCAACATTTGGACCAAATTATCAGTATGGTTTGTGCCTTTTTCTAAACTTATCTAGATTTATTGCGTTTTACTCAATTAGTGTTTGTTTAAGGTTTTGTATAAAATGATAGTTAGTTAATTATGTAAGTTTTATTTCAAGTTTAGCCTAATGTCTTCTTGTATGTTTAAATTAATTTTTCTACAGATTTTATTCAACTGATGATCTCGTTTGATTTATTTGAAACGAGTGAAACATTGTTTTGTTAACAAAGTTTAAACATTTTAGAATTTGAATTAAAGATATAAATAAGCTAAATACAAAAAACAGTTTAATTTTATTTAACCTTTTAAGCTATACATGTTTAAGTAAGTTATATTTTTTATTTTAAATGTAGTTTTTATGCAAGTAAATGAGTTTTTATATGCTTATTTTACTTCGAATTTAAATAAGCCTGTTTGTTTTTGAAACTTAAAAAAGTAAGTCATTTTGAACATCGAATAATAACTGAACATTAACAATAAAAAATCTTAAAAAGAATATTTTGGATCACAATTAAACTCACAATTTTTTCAGGCAATAGAAAAAGAACTGCCTGCTAACAATGACGAACTGCTGGTTTGGTGTCTCAATATCTTCCGAGCACAAATATACACAATGTGGACCAACAAACGTGTGTACTTGTTTTAATGCTGTACACATTTTTAAATGTAGATGTTTTGTGTTTAACAAGTACTTATAAACGATTATAGCTTCATAAAACTATTTTTTAGTAATACTGAATCATAAAATGTTAAGGAATTTTTTTATGAAAAAGTGCCGCTATACTTGGAATAAGTGTTTAAAAAACGCGAAGTTTTACTTTTGCAGATTATATGAATTATTACAATAAATATATTTATTGTTAAGGTAAAAATCTTTTTGTTAAGAAATTAAATAACTATATTTTTTTTTAGGTAATGCTTGTTACCCAGAAAGTATTTTAAAAAGCCCAGCGTTTAAAAGCTTGAAACACTCCCTGGTCAAACTTGCAACACACAAAAGTAAGTTTAAAAATAAATAAGTACGAACTCAAAAGGTGTTTTTATTATTCAGAACCAATCAACTAAAACTCAAAAGCTTTAAAAATTAGTAGTTTTTCGTATGGTCATAAAACCTCAGAGATTATAATTGCATAGATGAAATTCTAGTTTTTATTTGAATGAGGATTTAACTGTAGCCGAAGATCTTTATTAGAGTCAAACATGGTTTCATACAGGGATTCTTTGAAATATAATATTTCTATTTATAACCGAAATTTCATTAAACTTTTGCACAGACGTGAGCTCGCACGTGACGAGCGTGGCGCAAAACTGCCTCCACACGGGCTGCGACGTGCTGATGTGCGACGCGTGCGAGCAAGCCACCACCCTCGCTCACGTCGTGTCAGATCCCCACGCCACCGACCACGGGCAGGTTTGTCACAACAACTTGTGTGTAAAATTAAACTGGCGTGCGTTTTTCGCAGTTCCTTTAAATACAGTTTTTAAGGCAATTTCAAAACATATGCATAGCTTAACGTCGTCTATAGGTAAGTTGTTATCAGTTTTGTCTGTTTTTTATACTTATTTGTTAAATTAAGTCTATTGATTCAGAAAAAAGCTATAATTATTAGTTTGTGAAATATTATTACACCCACTATTTATGATATTTTACCAAATCAACGCAAAATGCATACTATATTTGTTTTAAAGATTTTCAGTTGGTATAAAAAAAAATTAGTTTCTAAAGATTAATTTAAGAAATCGAGTAAATTCTTAACACCGATTACAGAGATTCATCATAGATCTTTTAACTACAAACTTATTAACCAACGGAAAACTGGAATATTTACTTCAGTCGTCAATTGAAAAACAAAAAAAATTGCTTCAGGAAACAAGTGAAAAGGTATCTACAAAATTAATAATAAGTAAAGATTCTACTTTAAACTTGTTTATAAAGTAAGTATAAAAGTTAAAAGTAGTTTTTAGATTAAATGTTTTTTATTTCAATTCAAAGACATTTTTTATCATAAATTTTTTTATTGACGTTTATGATCATTAAACTTCTCTTTTCCTTATTATATTGCTTTGATTACATAAAGTAACTAACATTGAACTTACAACTAATTAATACAGCATTTACTCAAAAATTACAGATTGAAAAGGAAGGAGAAGAGTTAGAGTTTAATAAATCTACAAACTCAGACTTGGTCAGGTGTGAAAACAGTTCTGAGGAGGGAGACCTCATCGACTTACTCGAACACCTGTTTAATTTCACTAAAACGTTCGTATTGTTTGTTTTGAGTAACAAATTGTTTGCTCAGTGTGTTTTAATATATGATCGCTATTTTTGTTTTCTTGATGTTCAGTAAAACAGTTAACTTAAAAACTAAAGATTGTAATAATTACTAATATGCAGTATGATTATCTTAGTAAGATTAGCATAAACTAGTACTAAATATAAACAGTTAGTTATATTAAAGTTGCCTCGATATCTATACAACTGTTTATAGTTTTGTACTAGCATTTAATTGATTAGCTTGTTTTACTTTAGAGAGACATTGAAGTTTATAGCGAGCATAGGCGATAAAGTCAAACAAAATGCACCAAATTTGAATAGGCACGGAATGAAGGGTATTTTCCCTATACTGAAAAAGTGTCACACTCTTATATTCTCCGCCTCTTTTAATTTTTTTCAGAACCAGGTATGAAGTTAACTTATAAATCTAGTCAAAACTTTTCAAACTTTTATGAGTAAAAAGTTCTGTATGGGTAATCTACCTTATGCAACTAATCGACAAAAAACAGGGTGCTTCAATAGGAACACCTCAAGTCCTGAGAAAGTACATTAGTGCCATCTGTCACTATTTTGATTCTATAGCGCCCAACGCTGTCAGCTTGCTCAACAGCCAATCAGGTTCCGACAAATGTGCGCAGTTCCGCCAGCAAGTAGCCGAAGTTCTTAACAACGATCCCGTCGCTAAACTTCTGCTACCCATGGTAATCTTACCTTCAGTTTCACTTATTTTTAGATATATAGAAATAGGGTGCAAAATTAAATCCCGATTTTTACTTGAAATAGTTCTATGTTCATGTATGGTTTAATAAATCTTAAAATACAAAAATATTATACCATCAAAACTTTACTAATAACATCTACATGCTCGTTTTTTATTTACAAAAATTTAATTTTATATTTGAAACATGACTAAAATAAATTTTAAATTATAGTAACTTTTATCATTTTTGAAAATTCTCTTTTAATATACATATTATTTGCTTAGGCACAGTCCCTGCTAGTTTTCGTCCATCTCGACTTATCGGCCAGCCAAAAAATATTCAACATCCGTCAACTTTTAAACTTGGCGCTGAACAACCTCGATCCGCTCAACCGTGAAGTAAACAGTCACGTGTTCGGGTCACGTGACCTCAAGTGGAAGCTGGACGGTCAGCTGGTGGAGTCTCGCAGCTTCAGCGAAGATTGTTAGTTTAAATTTTTTGTTCATGCATATTTTTTGTTGAAATAGCTAATAGTTTTTATTTTAGACGAAGAAGTCACCGGTTTCAGCGCCAACGAGCCGAAGCTCATATCGATTTCCAAAGGAGTTTATAAACGAAAAGTTGCTCCGTTTACACGTTAGTCTGTTTTAAGAATTCTTCCATCTAGTTTGTATTTCACTGTATTTTTCAGGACTGTTTGGAAAATAATTATACTAGGCATTAGTGTTTTAAAATCTAGTTGATTCTTATCATTGTAGTTTTTTTAAGCGGTTTTCAAAAAAAAAGTTTATTAATTTTTATTATTAAGTTCAAGTACTAGATTTAAATACTTTTTCAATATAGTTTTTTTACCAAAAAAAAATTAAAAAGCAGTTCATGAATGTTATAACCTGTAAAATTCATTCAGCTGACTTGAAAAATGCAAAGAAATCGAGCGAGAGTGAAGCTCTTCACCAAGCCGAGCACGCAATTGTGTTGTTTATTTCTAGTTTTTACAACAACATTAAACAAGTAAGCTTTTTTTACTTTTGAAAAAATAAAGTCAATGATAGGTTACATAAAACATAAAAAAATGCTTCAATTAATTGTCTAAACATCAAGTTTCATATTATTGTAGTAATTTTTTTAAAGTAATAAAAAGAAAGAATTTTTAAGAATATTTTGGTAAAATTATATATTTTCAAAGAAAAAGCGAGACGACAACTTTTATAAAGAAACTTGGTCGAAATTGTTGATGTTTTCATCTGGTTTACAAAAGAGTAATACATTAGTTCTTAACGACATTAAACAAGGTTTTTTTTGCTGTTATTGAAGTTTAAAGTTATGAATTGAATTTTAATTAATTAACATAACATAAAAATATAATTTGTTAGTAGTGGTTACTAATAAAAAATCCAAACATAACAAGCTTGTTTATATATATAAACAGCAATTTGAAATGTGTTATTTTTACTTAAAGTTAGTATATTTATCTATAATTTTGAAATAATCTTTAAAATTTTAAAATAAAGTTTAAAATAAAATTTAATGACCTATTTTTTATTTACTATCTAAAAAAATTTTGTATGATTTTTAGTAATTTGATTTATAGCTCACAATTTATACCCGAAAGTTTACAGTAACATTATTTTTTCATAAGTTTACAAACATATTTTGTTCATCCAGGTAAATGTTTGTCGTCGGTTGCTGAAACCAACTTGCTGCCGCAAACATCAAGTTTCCTCACCAACTTCGTTGATGACGCTTCATGCGAGTTTAACTGCATCATCAGGAGCCACATGAGGAACAGCAACACTCAGCTACCCTTCCAACAGAATCATCAAGTTCACAAGGTTTGAAATACATTTTCTATGCATCTTTAGGATCAGAGTTTTGTTACTCGGCACTTTTGTACGTTAGAGCTTACAAAAATCAATTGAAATAAAATATATCATGTAGCAATTTTGCCTTTAGAATTTTAGAATGAATTTTTAGGATTTTAGAATTTATTATATAATTTTTTAAATTGTAAGTTTCGTGGAGAATGTGATAACAAGTGCATTTAAATATACACGCCTATTATAGACAATTATGATTGTACAATGGATTATAAAAATGACTATTATAACTTGAAACTTTCTTCAGGTGAGCAGATACTTGCTGGCGTGTTTGCTGAAGCACCACGACCTGGCAGATTGCGCTCACAACTTCACTGTCAACTGCGAGCAGGACGACAAACTTCCCGCCAACATCGTCGCCTGTTTGCGAGACGCGCGCCATTTCGCCATGCAGCTGGTGAAGAAGCAACAGGAGTCTGGCATGAGGTTTCAAAGAATTTGTACTTACCAATTTTTATAAAATATGCAATGCTTTAAGCATACTTATTATTTGATAATTGATTTTTTTTTGTTTAAATAAGCTTTGTATAAACATTTCAAACCTATATAAAGGGTATACAAAAGTTTCAAAGTATCCTGTTTATACTACTTTAACTTTTTGGCTTACCGCGGTTAAACTACTTTAGAAGTATACAAAGTAAAACTTAATTCTTTTGCCTTGTGATTTTATATTTTTCAAAGATTTGTATTAAGTATCAAATATGCAACAGTTGGAAGGAAGTTTGCAGCGCCACCAAACGGAAACTGAAATTCATGTTGCACGAAATTTCCCCCGCCAAAAGCAACGAGGTGGCCGGCAAGCTTTTGAAGATGAAGCTGGTGAGAAGCAGGTGGAAGAACGCGATGTTGTTGTTACGTCACAACGGTCGAAAACCCGATGCGAGCGTGGGGAGCGGAGACGCGGAAGTTGACTTGGCGGTGAAGAGCTGCTTGGACGACTGCATCGCTTTGATTGAGAAGCGAAACTGCGAGAAGCCGGTTAATTGTTGTTGGTTTTGAATAAAAAGGTCTTAAGAAATCTATTATGTGCAAATAATTTGATGTTACAGAGTAACCCGATAATTTACAAGAAATATATTTTTATAATTATAAATTTGACAACTGTACTTTTCAACTTACTCAAGTCGTAAGCTACTTTGTGATGTATTTGTACGTCTTAAGAATTTGAAAATATAGCTAATAATCTTTACGTGGTCGTTATTATTTTTTCAAATAGATAAGCTGTCGTTGGGATGACGTTGTTACAGTAACCAGAAAACCGACGTTGCTACGTAAATTGAGGGATCGCATGAAGGGTTATAATGAAATTAGTTCAAATCTTACGAAGGAAATTATCAGCTTTGCTGTTGATGACGGTAAGGATCCTTTAGTTACATTAATGATAATCATTTACTTTTTTTCGATTTCCAACAAGAGCTAACCAAATGAAATTGTATCTGTGCATCTAAGTATTTTAAGCTAGTTGATGACTTTAAAAATGTGACAACTGATATTAAGACATATATTTAACCATGTATCACTTTTCAACATAATTGTAAAGTAGGCTTATATATCCCTTACTTACTATAATTGTTTCCAAATACTTCTAAAAAAAGTCCCCTTTTTTAGTAAAATTTACTCTAAAATGAATGAACATACTTTCTAATTTAAAGTTAAAACCAATATGTATTGCTAATTGTAAGGCGTAAACGAATACACGTTGGAGAGTATACGCGAGAGACTAGTGGAAGATTCCAAGTCAATGCTGGATGGTCACGTGGCGAGCGTGGAAATACGAAAATTGCTGGGTGAAAACTTCATGCCCTCCGTCAAGTACACCGTCATGCTCGGATGGTTCGGAATTTTGCAGAGATTCAGAGTAAATAATAACGTTACTGACGAAAAAGTTAAGAAGTTCACTAAGATTGTTAGTTTTTTACAAAGTGTTTTGATTCAACTATAATTAGTAATAGTATTTATATATATATATATATGTATACCACAGATGTTTTTGTGTCAAAACTTTATTCCGACTAACGGCGTTTCACTGCTCTCAAATAAATTTAAGAACAGATCTACGGAGTCTATAAAATATTAATACACATTAGAAAAAAAGCATGTATAATTATGTACAATGTTTATAGTTACTACTCACATAAACATTATACATGCTCTTTTTCTAATGTGTGTTAATATTTTATAGACTCCGTAGATCTGTTCTTAAATTTATTTGAGAGCAGTGAAACGCCGTTAGTCGGAATAAAGTTTTGAAGCAATAAAATATGTGGTATATATTCCGATAAGCTTAGCTTATCAGGATCTCCAGGATTTAACGCCTTTTAACGTTACATCTTATATATATGTATATATACATCACAATGTGTTTTTTGTGTGATTCTTTAAATATTTTGCTATGTACTTTATTTCGTTCTGAAGATATGTGTTAAACATTGAAACTGAGTAAACGGTTCGAAATTTAGTTGTTTTTTTTAATATCATAAATATATATGTATATATACTTTTTAAATTTTAGGTATTAAAACTAAGTGTATACCAGTCGTTTTTATAATATGTTTTTCAAAGTAACTTTTTATTGATGATTCCATAATAAAAAAGTTTTGGTTTTAATCACAAAGACTTTATCAGGAATTTATTTAATTTGTTTTTTTATGTAATTTAAAATGAATCTTTTTAAAAAAATTATATCTTATTCAGTAAATGTTCAATATTTTAAACTCCAGAGCTTAAAGTCTTTGAAAAAGAAAGCTGGTGGCAAAAAGGAAGGAAATGAGCCCGACAACAATGAAAAAGCAAACAAAAAAGATCAGCCTCCAAAAGGAAAAATGTGGGGGTTGCTGGCTTCAATAAACAAAGCGAGCTTCGTCGACTGGTCCCTCAGTTACTTGCACGAGCTGCTTCCCACTCATCAGAAGAATCAGTGTGATAAAAATGCCTTGCAGCTTGTAAGAACCAGGAGCAGGTAGTGAAAAAAAAATTCCGTATTTTTGTTTTTGCAAGGTTAAGAGTTTCGGTCTGTAAATAAATTGTTGCTTTAGTTATCGTCTCTAAAATCTTATTGATTTTTTTTTTGCTTTGAAGTTTTTTAGTTTATGATTTTTTTTTTCTTTTGGCAAAGAGTTTCCTTTTAAAAGTTTAGGAGTTTTATTCTCTAAATAAACTTTCTTTTCTTAATTATCCTTAAAAACTTATTGATTTCAGTTAAAAGTTGGTACAAAATGTTTTCCTTTATAAATTATTATAACTTACAAAACTCACTGAAGGTATATTACGATGTGTCTGAAGCTTCTCTGCAGCAAAATAACGGCAGACGATGTCACCAGGGTGCTTTCTTCCAACTTGCTCAACAGATTGCTCATCTTAATGAACGCGATTGAAAAATCAAACCGCTCCAACCTTCCTCATTCTGATCAAGGTGTTTGCTTATGCTGAGTGAAGTTTTAAAGATACTATTTAGTTTACAAACAATCAATCGTTTTCATATAAAGTCTTGTTCAATTTTAGTTACTACTCTTAGTTTCCGATTATCTTGAAATGAAAAAAAATTAAGTTAAAATATAACTATATTTCTTTGATTAAAATAAACTTTTTAATATTTTTCAGATAAAAAGTATCAATCACATTCCATTTCTGAGGTTTCAAGTTTTGGTGAAAACAAGCAAGTGGACAAAAAGGATTCGTTAGTTTATAGAAATATTTTCATATTAAATAAATTTTTATTATTTAAACTTTGTCTACTCCACTTTATTAAGAGTTACAGCTGCTGTAAGAATTGCGGTATGTTCAACTTGAAAAAAACAATTAAGTCATTGTAATTTTGTTTTAAATAAAAAAGTAAAAAACAGGTGGGGATACTGGAGTTTTTAAATACCAATTTAATAAGAAACACATTCTAAGTTTAAAATTTATTCGCATGACGACGTTTCGACTTTCCATTAGTCATTATCAACAAAATACTGTGCAAAAATAACTAAAATTAGTGATAAACAACTAAGTATACAAACATTTTTTAATTGATACACTATATAAAAATTTATAAATTAAGATTATAAATTATAATAAAATAATATTTTACATAAATACTAACAAATTGTTAAACTAATATATATCAAACTAATCAAAAATTCTCAGTTTATGGGTAAAACTCGGTTTAATTAATTGTTTATTTAAAATTGGATTATATCGTTTAATTAGTAGAGCTTCACTTATCAGGGTCTCAAATTTATTTCTACATTCTTTCAAAATTCCAAAATTATTAACAGTTATTTTTTCATTTTTACAAACATTACAATTGCTAATATGGTCCGATACAGATGTTTTGCCTTTTAAATGTTCTTTAATTCTTTCTACTAATGGTCGTGAAGTGAATCCAATATACTGGATACTCTTATCATAAGAGCATTTATACTCATAGACCACGTTTGATTTTAATTCATGGGGTGTCTTATCTTTATTACTGAAGTAATTGCTTACTTTTGTTGTGGTAAAATTACTTTGAAGTCTTCGATGTAATTGTTTAAAAGCTTTTCTAGTTTCTTTTTATACTCGATACTAGGTTTTCCAATATAAGGTACCTTTACAATATTTTTGAAGTCTGAGTTACTTAGTTTTTGCTTAGTGCAGTCTTTATCAATATTAAGAGATCTTTCAATTATGTCATCAACAAATTTCTTTGGATAACCATTTTTAAAGAATTTTTCTTTTAAGTTTGTGATTTCTTGTTTGTAAATGTTATGCATAGAAGCTATAATTCTTGCTCTGTTTACAAACCACAGTATTAGAGCTCTTTTCCATTTAATTGGTGCCACTGCACTAAAATTTAAAATGACATCTGTATCAATTTCTTTTTTGTGTACCTTTGTTGTTATTTCCTCTCTCTTTAGTTTGATGTTAATGTCCAAAAATGGGAGTTCGTTTCCACCTAATTCATAGGTGAAGTTGATAGACTTATGTAGTTTGTTTAACTTTTTGTGGAATTTTTCGAATGAAACATCTTTTCGGAAGATACAGAATATGTCGTCGACATATCGAAGGTATAAAACAGAATTATTTTCATCTTCGGTGTTAAAGAGATTTTTTTCCAATGTTCCCATGAAGTAATTTGCTATAGTAGGCGCTAGTGGGTTTCCCATGCTTACGTCATCTATTTGTGTATATAATTGATTATTATATTGGAACAAACCTCCAGTAACAGACTTTAAAAGATTTAACATGTTTGATTGTGGTATGGTACTATTACGTACTTCACTTGCAATCATCTGTAAAGTTTCATTTAGTGGTACATTAGTAAATAGTGAGACTACGTCAAAGCTAATGCAGTAATCACCGTCTTTCTGTTCATATTTAGAAAGTTTTTCTAAAATCTCTTTGTTGTTTTCTACACAATACTTTTTTGGGATATGATGTTTGATTGTTACATCCAGGTGTTTAGCTAATTTATATGACGGTGTGTTTAGCATTGATACAATAGGTCTCAATGGGTAATCTTTTTTATCATTAATTTTAGTTATTTTTGCACAGTATTTTGTTGATAATGACTAATGGAAAGTCGAAAATTCGTCATGCGAATAAATTTTAAACTTAGAATGTGTTTCTTATTAAATTGGTATTTTAATAAAAAAAAATATATATATAACTATAGAAAGTTGTGATATATATGGAAACGTTGATAGCAACAACATAATTGACATACGATACGGCTTTGTTAAACTTTAAGAAATTGTTCATTTAACTCAAAATTTACTCCTACTATTTAAAGCGCATTTCTGCAAAAACACATCACCCATTTAGAAATGCCCATGTTAGTAAACTGCGTCCCATATTTGCACGCTGTCCACGCTGAACTCTAACTGTTTGCAAACATCGCAGGCGGTTGCACGTGGTGTCGAAGCTCAAACTGGGCACGAGGGTGGTCCGCGGTCCCGATTGGAAGTGGGAGAATCAGGACGACAACGAGGTCGGCGTGATCGTGGGCGAGATCGAGGACGACGGGTGGGTCAGGGTCAAGTGGCAGTCGTCCGGAGTCACCAACTCGTACAGGTTGTTAATTAACCTTGGTCGTTTTATAACAAGTCATTTCGTTTAGTTTTTACCTTTGAGGCGTTAAACCAGGGTTTTCCCTAACTCGTTTTTATAATAGCCCACTTTTTGGCTGAAACCAAAGAAAAAATTCCCTGATCATTAGGTATCTTCCGTTTTACCAGTTAATTACACATTTACTTTTTCACCCCCTTAATTCCACCTTGATAGCCAAAAGTTGCAACTTTTATGAAACCCTGCACTAAATGTATCTGATTTTAAAAAAACTGTTGTTTAAATCATATCTAGTTTTAAGCTATTTTTAAAGGTTAAGTATTTGAACGAAGTATATTAAATTGTCTTTAGTAAATCTTTTTAATATATATATATGTATATATGTATATAAAATGTAAAAAAAAATATATATCATATATTGATACATTCCAAAGACCTTTTTTTCAATTTGTTAATAATAATAAATTTGGTCTGAAAAAGTTAGACTTATCAACAAAGTTAAATTAACGTACAAATAATAGATATTTTTTAAGAATGGGAAAGGAGGGAAAGTACGACTTGAAGCTCGCTGATTTCGGGCAATACGAAGAACCGGAGCCGAGCCTGCCTGACAATGACGTCACAATAGAAACATCATCACGTGACGTAAACGCGATGCATCTATCTGCTGAAAGTTGCGATTTGACGGCAGTCTACTTGATGAGCGGAATGCTGCACCAAGTATTTGAGTTTTATTGTTTACTACTGCTTTATAAATAGAATCTCAATGTTTATCTGTCAACTAAAAGGTTTCGATACAATTTGTGTAGAAAAGACTAATAATATAAGACACAGGTATTTATGACCGTTGTGCATCTAAATAGCTCAAATAAGTAATGAAATAAATAATAGTACGTCGCGGGCTAGATTTCGTTTTTCCCAATCTTAATCTGTAATATATATATATTTACCAGATTATTAATTATATTAATATATATTTCAGTTTTTAATTTATACCAAATTTTTTATGGTATTTAATTCCATTACTGTGCTCGTATTTGCAAAACATTTTAGTGAATTGTTAACTTGTTTCAAATAATTTTTTAAACAATTTTTTAAGCAATTATACCAACAAAAAAAATCTTTCTTTTTTTAAATTATAAGAGTAAATCAATATAAAAATGTATTTATTATTTATTTTTTCGCTCATAAAACTTTTAATTTTGTTTATTTCTTTAATTGTAACAATAGGATTTATCCTATAATGTAAGAAAATGTTCCTAAAAATTTGAGGTCAATAGTTTAAAAAATGAAGGAGAAGATAGATTTTTAGTGAACTTTTAAGAATTTCCAGAAAATGGGCCTTGAAAATTTTTGATTCCATTCAGTTGTATCGGATTTTTTTTACAAAAATGATTATATCTCAAGAATCAATAAATTTTATTTTTCCCCGTAAACTTTATCTTATAGTATATACTCTATGCTTTCAAATAAGAGCCAATTTTAATTATTCTAAAAATAAAATGTTGGACACCCATATGCCCTGAAAAACTCTTTTAAAATATTGCGAAGCTTTGAAGGAATTTTTTTAAATAATAGTTCGCGTTTTATGTCTTTAAAATACACCAAATAAATATATATTTTGATTAAACAAGGTGTGGCTTAATTTTAAAGGTTAAGAAAAGTAAAATATTTGTATTATAATTTTTGAAATATTTAGAAAAACTCTATAATCCGCTTTTAGAAAAAAAGATTGTATTTGAACAAGAACCATTTGTTTAACGCATTTATTTTGTTAAATGTTTTTTTGAGAAAAAAAAATGTTAAGAATAAAATTCCATTAAGTAATTTTTTATAAAATTTTTAATTTGTACTATCCAACAAGAATCATTTTTCAGAATATCTTATAATTGTAGTTTTTGAAATTAAATTTTAGTAAATACTTAATATTATTTTTGTTTCAGGTTATGTTTTTAACTGCAAGTGGTAACTGCTCAAACATAGATGATGTCACGATGAAAAAAGTTTTGACGTTGTTGCAACAAGTTATTGAAAAAACTACAGTAAGTTATTTGTATTTAAAAAATGGAGTTTAGTTTATTTTTCAACTTTCATATAACTTTGTTTGTGTTAAAACTGTTGAAAATATAAATAAAAGCTAATTACTTATTTAGAAATTATATTTTATTTTAATTAATTTATGTAATTGTCATCTGTAGAGTTTCATTTGCAAAGTTTTTAATAATTTTTTCAAAATTAAAACTAAATTCAAAATATCTGTATCGATTTTACAATTAAAAAAAAAGGTTAATTCTCTTTAACATTTTATCTCTCTAAAACCTAAATGCTTTATATGCAGGGTTGTCAAAAAACTTAGAATCCTAGAAAAACCTGGAATTTGAGAAATTAAAAAAAAAATCCTGGAAAATTTTGGAATTTTAGACAATTTTTACATGTTAAGTACTGTAGTGAAATTACAATTTGACCCTAAAAATCTATCATATAGACAACATTTTTTTGTAATCATCAAACATTTTTTTAATTAAAAAACACATAAAAAGTATCTTTACTGTTCCTTTTCAGTGTTGTTATTTAACACAGTTTTTACCTTTAACTTAGTTTTAGATTAGAAATAAACCCAAAAATAATTACTTTTAAAAACCTGGAAGAAACTTTGATAACCTGGAGAAAATTTGCCAAAGTTCAGTGGCAACCCTGTATATGGTAGCTTGTTATTTTCTAAATTTAATTTTCTTTACGTTTAGTCTTTTTAACTCTCTTTAAATAAAAAGCAAGCAAACAACTGGATGAATTTCGAGTTTTTGAGGTTGCTGGCTTCAAACGAAAGTTTTGCTAAACTTCTTGCATCAAAATCGATCATACAACATTGCAAAAGTTAGTATAGTTTCCTGCTATGTTTTTGACTGTTGTTGTTATTGAAAATTATTTAAAAACCAAATTATTCAAATAATAAAAAATCATTTTTATTGAATTTGTAATTAATTACTTCTATCATTTTCTCTGCACTGTAGAAGAATAGAAAAACTAAAGCTTTGATTGAATTTTGAAACGTTAAATATTAAACTAGCTGTTATTGAGGAACATTTTAGCTGAAAATCAGTAAGTATCTTTCCAGTAAGGTTGAAAATGCATCTGATTAAACTCCCAAAAGTAATTTAAAAGATGTGTTTTTAATTACAGGTATGTTATGTCAGCCACCAAATGCGACTCTTTTAAACCAGCAATTGCAATGTGTGAAGTTTTTAGAAGCAATACTAAAACATGTAGAGGATGAAGACATCATAAACGGGTTTATTCATTCCATGTATGACTTCATAAACAAAGTTGTTTTCGCATACATGGATGTTTCAGCAAACACTGATTTAGGTAGACTACATTCAAATTTGTATCCTTTTTTAACGTTGATATATTGTATACGTTTTTACAGACGACTCGAGCAATTATTTGGACGGAGTTTCATTATCATGTTCAACTGAAACAAGCTTGTCGCAAGAAATTGTCCTATTAATTAGGTTTTGATCAAAGTTTTTTTTACTAAGCTTTCAAAGTTTAGCTTTGTTGTTAATTTTTAGTGTTTGTTTATTGACGGTAAGTTTGTTTTAGTATAATTCAAAAACATACTAAAACTGTTTAAGCTGTCATTTTTAATTGTATGATTTCAAGCTGACTTGAAATTCGAAACAGTTTTTACTTATATAGAATTGTTTTGTACTTTAGTATGACTTGAAATTTTAAATTGCATTGTAAGCAGTTTGAAATATATACGAAGATGTTGTGTGATAATGTTATTGTAAGACAAATTTATTGATTTATGAATTTATTCATAAGACTTACAATTAATAAATAATTAATGAGCTACTTTGTTATTATAAGTATTTGAAAATCAAAGTTTACATTTATGGATACATTAAGGCTTAGCTTAATTTACAGACTATATTTAAACAGATAACAAATATGTTATTAGAAGAATATAATACTTAAAAATTAGAACAAAGTGAAAAAACGTTGTGTGCTTAAATTAAACCATTTTAACAGGGGTTTAAGAAAAGCTGAAAAGTGGAAGAAAGCTATTCACTCAATGACAAGATATTCTATTAGAAGATTGAATTTTGATGTCAAGTCTGTTGTTAGCGGAACGTACAACGAAGACATTAAGTCAAGTAGTACCCAATTAGTATCAGATATTATTAACTAAAGTTTTAGTATTATGTGAATGAAGACATACGTATGAAATTAGTTGTATATACCAGTGTATAAATTTTTTCAAGAATAAATTATGGTTTTTTTATAGATTTCATAAGTCATTGGTAGGTAAATAACTTTTGAAAATAAAGTCTGTAAGGTTTTAAATGAAAATTAATTATAGTCAATTAAAAGTTTTATCTTGATTTGAATAATGTTTTTACTACATGCATTATCAAACAAAACACATCAATTAGAGAGTTAAACAAAAATGCTTGCGATTGTTTTCAGGGTGCATAGAAAGCTTGGTGTGTTTGCTTCTACTGAGCAACGTAGACACCAGGTTCAGAGTCGGTGCGCAAGTCAAAAATGACAGCAAGGGGCTGGGCACAGTGTTTTCCATTAACTCAGACTCCACGCTGAATGTTGTTTACGAGTTAGTTAAACAACTTTTGCTTTGTATTGCTTACGTCTTTTTCTTCAGTTGAATGTTCAATTGGAAAATAATCAAATGCAGGTCGGGAGCTTTTCAAACGTCGTACAAAAACTTGGAAGTGAATATAAAGTCTGATGACGCCATACGACTGAGCTCTTTCCTTGACGATTACGACGTCACAATACTTTGTGAACTTCTGTGTTTTGCCCTGCAGGAACATAAAATTGTTGAGAATAAGGTTTGCTTTTCTAAACTAAGTATCTCAGTTGCAGCTTAAAAAACGTTCTCATTAAGCAAAATGTTTTATTTGTTTCTGTTATTTGATTTTTTTATTTAACTGGTTCTAATAAGTTTATTATTTCATAAAGATTTTGTAAACTACAAAAACGTTATTTAAAATCAAAGCTTAATAATTTTTTTTAATTATCCATTTAAGTAAATTCTATATTACAAAAATTGGATCTGTTTTAAATAGTTTTAACAGTTTAGTTTTTAAAAAATTTTTGTTCTACCAAAACATTTGCAACTATTTTTAACAAGTCAATTAATGATATTTAGGAGTCTTGTGGATTGTTGAACTGTGTGATTTATAACTTGCTGGAGTTTTTCCCTTTTGTTTTTACTGATCAAAGCATGCTGCAAAAAATTTTCACCGCAATTGACAAAGCAGATGGAGAAGCTCCACAAAGTCAGGTGTGAATACTTAATTTCTAACACATTTTAGTGTTATATGTTTTGGTTTTAAGAAAACAAATAAAGAGATCTCAACTACTGGAGGAGAAATAATGAATTTATTCTTTCAACAATTTATTTTACAAACTAAGTTTCGGTCAAAGACCTCGTCAGTGCTTAAATAAGTCTAAAAAGATAACACATTTTAGTGTAATAAAAAAACTTCATGTGTAGTCAAGTCACGTAAAAGTGACTGGTAACAAACTGTTTCATCGCAGAGTATAATGAGCGAACTTGTATCGACTGCCGTGCAACCCTCGCCTCTGAAGACCCAGTATTCGCAAGCTGAAGTCATACAGTGCTGCAAAACCCTGCTCAAAACCAAACAGTGTTTCTTTGTCGTTCAGGTTTGGTTTGTTATTGAATTGGTGATTATTATTGTTTAAATTGAATGTCTATCGATTAAGAAGCAAGTTAAAGGTTTATAACATAAAGTAATTTTCAAGTCTTTTTGTATTATTAAGTCTATGTATTAAAAAAAAAAATTATTTTTCTTATAAATTTTACATTTTTTGATTTTTTAAAGATTCTTCCTGACAGAATTTTCTAAATTTTGTAAGAAACATTATCAATTTTGAAAGTTTTAGCTATTTATCTCAGAAGACGTAGGAGAAGATAGATTTTTAGTGAATAGTCTTTTTTAACGGTTTTAGTTTGCGCCTCCCATAAAGAACCTATTGTTGCCACCGACTTTGACCTGCTATATCTTAAAAGTTGTTTTAAGTTTTTTAAATCTGTAAAAAGCATCTTGTAGCTTAGTTAAAAATCTATAAAATAATATCAAATTGTGAAAAAAGTGATTACTCCCCTATGCCCTTAAGTTCATTTGTTTTTTTCTTGATGCTTTAAGTATTAAAGCCTCATTGGCAGTATATTTTTTAGTTTTTACCTTATATAATTATATTTTATGTCATCATCAAGTCAGGCCAACTCAGGCTAGTTATGGGTCACTCAGTCTTTTTGCCTCAAAAAATAGCAGCGCTGTTTTTGGCTCAAAATTGCATCAGATACATGTGTTTTGAAACTTAATTAAAACTATTTTTAACTTTATATATCCATGTCCACCAAACTGTTGAGCAAGTTTTCTAACTATTTGTAATTTTTCAGAAAGGAAAGCTGAGCTCGGGGTTGGCGAAGAAGGCGTCGTCGGGGGAGGTGCAGACGAGATCGTCGACGGAGGAGGAAATCATGCAGAGGAGGAAGGAGAGGAGGAAGCGGCGGATGGACAGGAACGCGGTGGCGGGGTACAACTTCTTCAACCAGCTGCCCAAGAAGCAGGTGGTGAGGAGGAGGAAGACCAAGCTGAAGCGGATGATCGACAGGAAGAAATCGGAGTTGGTTTAAGTGTAGAAATAAGATAACCATGGTGTTTTGAAATTTATTGAGATTTTAGCTATCGTACGGTCTTACTCAAACTTCATTTAATATTTTACTTGTTTTTTCAAGTTAGTACATATGTGTTGATAAAATACAATGGTTGTTAAAACCTTTAAACCTAGTATGTTTTAATGAAAGCGTACAAGTATAAAACTAATAAAAAGTGACAATTTAATCTAAGAGCCACGAGTACGCAGTGGTGTAGAAATGTCGACGTTTCCCCGGAAAACATGGTGCTTTTGAAGGAGATGGGCTTCAAAGCTCGCCACATACAAAGCGCGTACGTTGCCAACAAGCACCAAACTATTGAGGTTATTTTTAATTCACGCTCAACTTACTGGTTTTTAGATAAAGTTTAAATAAATTAAATTAACTTCGAACAGGAAGCCATAACCTGGCTGACGGAGAACTCAGATGATTCGAGCTCTGGGTGGTCTGTGGATGATCAAGCGACCGACACTAATTTGTCTGACATGTTTTCCAGTAAGTTTCACGATGACATCTTTTACAAATGATATAACTAAAGTTTTAAAACTTTGTTTAATACACGATTATAAACATATGCTTGGTGAGCATCGTATTTAAAAAATGAAGACAACATTTCATTTAGTATTTAATAAAAAACGAAAAAACTCTCATAATTGTAAATTTTTATATTATCAGAAACCTGTAATGTTTAAAGAAATAGCACTAGTATTTAAATTAGTAGCAACATACATAAGGTGTTAAATGTAAATTTTTGTCAAAACTCAAGTTTATATTTATAAGCAATATGCTTGATAAATTGTTATAAATGTTGTATACGAAGTTTTAAATTATTAAAAAGAGTATTTAGAAAGATAAAGAGTATTTAAAAATAGACGACTGAATTTAAGATAACAAACATACGTAATACGACCAATTCAAGATGAAATAAACAAATTTCAAACATTGAAGCATGTCAACTACCAATTAATAAAAATAGAGACAACTTAAACATATGATTAAAGTCTTTCTTTGCAACTGTTTTTTTATAGAAATTTGTTATGCAACTAAGTTTAAGAAAAATATAACAATTTATTGGTGTTAGCTGATTAAAGTCACCAACAATCGTTCAAAATTGTTAGTTTGACAAGTTTTGCAATGAGATTTTTCATCTACTTTTAATTTTTCTAAAGCTTGTTCGGAAGAATCAATGGAGTTGCTGTCAGTAACTGGATACGAAAACTTCAAAAATAACTTTATGGTTGAAGACGACTCTAATTCACTAGTAATAAAACCTTTAGTAAAACTTTTTTAAACTAAACTAGCTTAATTTAAAATTAACTCTATTTTAATTTATTTGGTTTAATTTAACTTTAACAAATAAGCACATAATGTTTATGAATCCATACGTACTTAAATTCTAACTATTTTACCTTGACGTTTCAATTTTAATTGCATGACATCTTACAGTTATTTTATTATGTTTAGTGTACAAAAAATATAGTTGCTTGTGGTAAAAAATCTGAAATCGATTGCTTATCTGGTTTGATAAACTTATATTTACATCACTTTATAGGATTCAGATACCGATTTGAATGTAAAACGCATTGATTTTTCGTGTGATGAAGACTACGCCAGCTACATTAGATCAATAATAAAAGTAAACAAATGGTTAAATAGTAATTTACTATAAAAAATGAACAACAAAATATCAAATCATTTCCAAAGTTATTAAAACATTAAGTTTTCATTATAAGTTTTATACAGTAAATTCTTCAAAACATTTAATCTCATTGATAATATAAAAAATATATTTGCTTGCCTGGCTTTCACTAAGGCTGTAAAATTTACATCTGTTGCAGGAAGGTTCTATGGTCCGATGCATCCAAGGTTACGAAGAAGTTGATGAGGGGGATTTTGGGGTGGTTACCAGGCACGATTGCGACGGTCTCCATGACCTCAACGTCCAGGTTGATTGGGTCAACAGAAGGGGACTTTACTGGGTGTGTTTCAAATTTTTTAACTTATTTGTTGCTTTACTTATCTGTTTACAACATCAGTAAACAAAATTTAAGCACAGTTTGCTATTAGTCAATGATAACGACTAATTTTTTTCTAAATATGTTTCATTTATTTATGTTTGTTCGTTTAATTAAAAGATATGGTTTCAGTTGATTTTAAATAATTAAAATTGACAATCAGAAAGTAAAACGTTATGTTATTATAAAAGTAACAAGTTTGCTACAATACAAATAACTTTTTCTTATATATTTTTAGTAAGGATTACAAAAAACTTTTACACCTTACTTAATTGAAATAAAAAGTTTAAAAGTTTTACATACTACATTTAACTATAAAACAATTATATTTACTAAAAAATGATAACAGGTCAAATATGTGAACATTGAAATACTCGAATCAGCTCCCAATAGCCAGCAAAATGAATCCCTTAAAGTTGGCGATGAGGTTTTTGTTTTTAATTGATTAATAGATATGATGTAGTTGTTGTTTAAAACAAAAGTAATAACTAAAGTTGTAATAAATGATAAAAACAATACCTGCATATATTTTTATATTTCTAAAAAACTTTAGAAATATATGTAAGTTTGAGTTTAGTTCTTATTTAATAAAAATTGAGTAGTATCAAAAAATTTTTGAACTTGGCTCTGTTTTAATTACTATTTTTTTTAAATATAAGCCTAACTTATTAAAGATTTTCCACAAAACATTTCTGGGTTGTAAATCATTACATTTTAATTGTGTTTATATAAAAAACGTTTTAGTTTAAACACAGTATTTTCTTTATCTAAAAAAAAAAAAAAGATTCATCACTCTTATTGTAAAATTCAATCAATGTACAATTTTATTATTTTTATTAAATCTACAATTTAGAATATTAAGGCTCAGAACGTACCTTAGGAATTCTTGAAATTTATTTTGATTTAAAACTCATTTTAGTTTTAGGTCAAAAGTATTAACACTAAATGCTAAACTTAAACAAAAGGTCAGGGTCCGACCCACAGTGGGTCTTCCCAGATTTCAATGGGGCGCAGTGAAGCTTGACAGCGTTGGCATGGTTACCGATGTCAGCCAATCACAAGTGAGAGTCAACTTTCCGGAACAACGTGATTGGACGGGAGTGAACGAAGAGCTGGAGGTTGTTTCCCGCCTCACTTGCAACAGTTGCCAAGCAACGCCGATTCAAGGGTCTTGCTACAAGTGTCAGGTGAGTGGAATTTTTGATGTATGTAACTGTAGGAAGCTCTGTCAAAAAATAAATTATAATATTTTGGTGGTTTTCATTTAGTGTTTAGATATAAAAAATATGAAAAATAATTATATTTTTGTTTTGTTAATTCGATGTATTTGGTCATTTTACTTAAAATATTCTTTTTTTAGATTTGTCCCTCATTCACAATGTGCGGGGGTTGTTACGAATCTGGTGCGAAACATGCTACCAAACGACACACTTTTGTAAAAATACAGGGTTCACATGACAATCAGAAAGTTGTGGATCACCCGTCAATATATTATGGTTTGTTTGATAGTTGCTATGATTATGCAGTCATACTTTAAATCACGTTGATTAAACTACTCTAACTTTATTATTCTCACAAAGTTTAGTTTTCTGATGATGTACTAATGTCAATACTATACTACTAATAGTTCTATAAATCTATATGATAAAACACGAGTGTAATAAATTTTTGAATTACTTGACTTATTTTGTTTTAAGTAAAATATTTTGTTTAAATTGTTATTAGTTTATAAAACTATGCTTTTTCTGAATGTAGTTACTGTATGATTTATTGTAGTTCAAATTTAGGATGCAAAAGCAATATGTTTTGTAAATTCTATATACTTTAAACAATTAATTTTCTAATAAATGAATATTTTTATAGAAAACTTCATGGAAGCAGTCAAACGTTTTGAAGCGATGCCAACGTACCAGGAACCGGATATTAACGAGCCATTAGAAACAAGATTACTGTTCGATGGAATGCAGAACACGTGTTTGAAAAGAAAAACTCCGTGCTCTTATCTCATGCAAATAAATCCGCATCACATCATACAACTGCTCACGATCACTGTTCGAATTATTTAAACAATAATTAGCTTTTTTCCTATACAAATTATGTTGCATCTTATACAAAATTATAAGTAAATCATAACTGTTTGCATTGTTGATTTTAGTTTTTGTTTTGATTAGTGAATAAGTATGTTGTAGATATTTGCACAAGTATCTTGTTCAAAATTTCAAAACTATGACTAAATCAGGGTTGCCACTTTACCTGGAAACCTGGAAAAGCCTTGAAAAACCTGGAGTTTGATAATTTAGGTTTAAATAACCTGGAAAAACCTGGAATTTAAGAAATTTTGAAAAAAACCTGGAAAAACCTGGAAATTTGATGAAAAAACCTGGAAAAACCTGGAAATTTTAATAACTTTAACATTTTCAGGTGTAAAGTATTGATTTGTCACAAAAAATATATCATATAATTAAGATTTTTTGTCATAATAAATTTTTTTTATATTAAAATTCACTATTAAAGTAAGTTAACAATATCTTTTCAGTGCTTTTATTCTATTTAACACATTTTCTTAAATAGAAATAAATTTAAAACTAAAAATAGACCCAAAATGTGTACTTTTAAAAACCTGGAAGAAATTTGGAAAACCTGGAAAAAAGTTTGAAAAAATGAGTGGCAACCCTGCTAAATTTATCTTGCACAATGAAGTATCAATAAAATTACGTTATAGATCGAGTCTGAAGATAGTTGTGACGTCACATTAGAGATAGGAAACGAGCCGCCATTACATATGGAAAATGTCGTTAGAGGTGTTAGAGGCATGAGCGAAGTTGTTTTGGTTGAAAATTTGTACAAACATATGACGTTTGTTAAGATATCTTTCTCTATGACATCACAAGCTCATTATACTGAGTCAAATCTTGTGGTATGTTTATTTATATTTGTTGCACAAGTTAAGTAAATATAAAATGTTTTTATTACTAATGTTATTTATTATGCAACGTTGTTAGTTTTTTTAAATTTAAAGTTATGAGCACGATTAAATAACATAATAGATTTAAATTACAAAATGTTAATTAAAGAATAAGAATTTCTCTATTAACTTTAAATTTTAAGTTATAATAAAATTTGACCACTATTGAAATTAAATAAAATTTGAAATATATTTTTTTATCAAAATAACATTTATTTTGTTTTAAAAGAAAATAGTCTCGATGAAAATTGTGACTTCTACAGAAGAAGATATGAGAATGACTATCGACAACTCAGACTTGTATTTAGTTTCTGATCATTCAACTCACGAAAAAAAAGTCAGTGGTCTTAAATATATATTTTAAACGTGCTGCTTTTTCAAAATATTTTTTTTTTCTTTGTATAGTTAAAACCATCAGTAGGTTTTTGAACAAGTTACCAGCGCTGAGACTGCAAGCATATGTATTTTTAAATTGAAACTCTACAGCAAGAAGCGTTCGAGGACACGAGTTATCAGAACTGCAAGTCTCAAGTTTACGTTTGGGGCCTCAACGACAAGTTTCAGCTGGGCGGAATCCACGGTCCAAAGCTCAGAGCCCCTGAGCTCTGCTCGTTTCTTTCGGACTTCGGAGTGAAGCAGATTATTGGCGGCTCGAAATGCATTTTTCTCGTCACCAGCGATGGAGATGTGAATACTTTTTGCTTAACTAGTTGTTTTTATACTTTAAAAAAGGCAAAATAAAGTAAAGCTTCTGTAAGTAGTTTCTGACTTTTTTACCATTAAGTTATTAATGTTATTTTTTTAAACTGCTTTTTGCTTTTTTTCAGTTTTAAAACACATAAGAATAATTTAATAGTTTTTATTTTTTTGCAGGCATATTCATGTGGCGAGTGTACCCATGGTAGACTTGGAATAGGAAAACTTAACGGCTTTATTGAAGTTCCTTCCAAAATAGATTTTAATGGAGATAAGATTGCTAAGATATCTATTCACTCTGGTCAGTTTAGTTTGAGTTTTACTAGATAACCTTCTTCAACATAACTGTTTTCACAGTGATCTTAAAAAGTTATGCTATTTATTATTATTTTTACTTAATTAATCTTTAGAAGGATAAAACTATAGCTAAATATGCTCCAAAGGTTTCCAAAAACAATGTTTAGATAGTGAACTCAAAGTATAAATATACTAATTAAAGAAGACTGAATCGTTTTTTAAACTTTTGTTGAGTTTTTACCACTAGCTTAAAAAATTGGATTTTTTCAACTTTTTTTTATTCAGGGGGTCGCCACGCGATGGCACTAACAACGGAAGGAAGAGTTTATTCTTGGGGCGATGGATCCGATGGTAAATTGGGTCTTGGAACGCGAATAAATGCTGAAAAACCCAAACTTATAGTAAGCTCATCCCTGCCTTACATGAGTATACTTATAGTAATTTGAAACGTGTGCGATGTAACAAAAGTTAATTTTGTACTTCGTTTTTTTAATGAAAAACCTCAAAGTTTCAACAAAATTTATTTATGCTATTTTTACAGCAAGGACTACCGAGCATGGTGATTGATATTTGCAGCGGCGGATCTCACAGCGCCGCCATATGCAACCGGGGAAAGTTGTACACCTGGGGTCACGGTTTGTACGGCAGACTCGGGCACGGCACCAACTTCACGCTGCTTAAACCCAAACAGGTAGTTTAAAGAAGATAACTAATGATGAAATGAATTAATTTCCAAGTTTTTAAACAATTTAAAGTATTTAAAATTTTTTTAGACAGAACAAAGAACTGATTTTTTTTTCTGTGTAGAATAAAGACAAAAATAAACATGCTTTCAAATTTATATTTTTTTGTAGCATTGAAGCTCTTTATCTTATGCTTAAGAAGTAGCTTTAAAGTAATTTATAATTTTGTACACTTACTGATCTATTTAGTATAATTGTCTTATGTTTTGAAATTTTTTTTTGATGTATTTAAATATTAATTATTTCGGATTTACATCCTTTTAAAGTCTGTAAACTTAAGTAAAGTACTTAAGAAATATGTCTGTACAATACTTACAAATAAGTAATTTCATTATTACATATATTAATTTTAATAAAACTTTGTTCAGTTTTTAAAACACAGTATACTTTGATATAATTTTTTCTATTGCTTTCACCAGGTGATGTCGCTGAACCACGAAGTGGTGGTGATGGCCGCTTGCGGCAGCAGAGACTCGCAAACGTTGTGTTTGTGCGAGAGTGGGGCGGTGTACTCGTGGGGCGACGGGGATTTCGGAAAGTTGGGGCGAGGCGGCAGCGAGGGCTGCAACGTTCCCCGCCCCATCGACAAGTTGATCGGGAAAAACATCATCAAAATTTGTAAGGCTTCCGTCTGCTGACTTTATAGTTGTTTTTTGTTGAATATAAAATACTGCTCAATTTACTGAGTAAAGAGCTTATTTAAATAACAACAAATGTGCTAGTTAGCTATTTTACTTGAGACCGTTTTCGGTGACAAAAAATCTGACTATGTCAAACAATCAAGTATGCATTTATAAATATCAAAGTTTTGAATAAGCAACATCTAACCTTTTGTTTGTATTTTCATGCATGAGTAGATATAATTATCTTATAAACAATAATGTTAAAGTTAACTATTTTATTAATTGTTTTCAGACAATGTAACATTTTTTTCCTCACCGAAACCTGTCGCAAATAAAATAACTAAATAGCTAGTCCTCTAACTTTATGAAAATATTTAAAAATTAAAAGAAATTTAAGTGATAAAACAATTATCTTTTAAGATAAATGAACAGTTGAATCATTGTATATTTGAATTTAATCTAACTAATTTTTGTGTATACAAGTCGTTTATATTATTTAATAAATAATAATGGATAGTTTTTTAGTTGCAATCCTCACAAAATTTCAAACCAGCTACTTTACACAGACTGCGGCGCGCAGTTCTCAGTGGCGCTTTCTTCCAGCGGCAGGCTGTGGACGTGGGGAAAAGGGGATTTCCACAGGCTGGGTCACGGCACCGACGCGCACGTGCGGAGGCCCCAGAAAGTCACCGAGCTGCAGAAGGTCCACGTGGTCAGCGTGGCCGTCGGCGCTCTCCACTGCCTCGCCCTTTCCAACGACGGAAAGGTTTGACGTTTTTTTAAACCGAAACTTGTCGGCGGCAATTTATCTTTACTGCAAACTCACTGCAGAACTAAATATGTTGACTTGCACAATGACTGCAGCTGTTTGAAAAATTTGTTGTTGCGTTGTGTTTAGAAACACTTTATTTCTGTCACCAATCCAATAAAAAACTAACTTTAAATTCTGAAAGCTTGTATATATTTTTTATGTTGTTAAAAAAATGCTTCATGGTAATTTAATTTGTACTAGGTGTACGCGTGGGGCGACAACGACCACGGGCAGCAGGGAAATGGGTCGACCGAAGTAAACCCGAAACCCCAAATTGTTGAGGGGCTCAGCAGTATAACAAACATCGCGTGCGGATCATCTCACAGGTTTGCTGCATACAATAATTGATAATTTTCTTCAACTTTTTTGTTGTATAAAATACGTTGTTGTTATAAGTTGCTATTATTTGATATTGCACAGTTTGATGAGTTAGATGATTTTTTTTTTTCTATATTTAGTCTCTTTAAATTATTTTTCTTTGTGAGAATAGTACGTAGTACGACAATAGTTATAATAAGTTGTCGTAAAAGTATAAAGATCTAACAAAATACTGATAATATTGTTAAGATATTTTTACCAGTATTGCTTGGCGGACAAGCAAAATGTCAAGAGTGTCAGAAGTCCGATCAGATGGTGAATCTTCTTCATACAAACCCATCACGTTCAAGAGCGAATTTGATAAACTCGGAAGGTCATGCGTGAATGACCATGTTGATAGCGTGAATACCGTTGTCACGCAGAACAAACGCTCGGTTGCCGTCCCCAAGCTAAACTTAAATAAAGCAAGGTTGTTTAGTTATTTATTTTAATGATACGTTTTCATAGTTTTAAATTAAAAGTTTTTTGTTTTCATAAACTTATTTGCAATAATGAATAGATTAAATTATTTACACTATTCTTTTACTAAAAACCTGTTTTATATCATTTAGTACTTGTTTAGACAAATTATTCATATAATTTCTCGTCGTTCTATGCTTTATGAGTGTGTAGTAAGCATTATACTTTTATGTTAAATACTTACATAAGTAATATTCATGTTTTGCATAAAACTGTTGGTAAATGTTATTGTTTAAGCAACCAACAGGCTGCCATACATTGAGAGCAACAATAATGACGACGTGTCCCGGTTGAGTCTTACCAAACTGGTCCTGACCACTTCCAAGGACACCGGCCACCTTTCCACCGCCCTCAAGCACGCCATGGCGGCCATGCGGACCACCGTGGCCCGCTCACTGGTCTCGTCGGTCGTCCAGTTTCAGCAGAACCACAGCAGCCTCGCGTCGCAAACCGACTACATGAAGCTGTACGGTGAGTTTTCCATATTTTGTATTTTTGTTATAAATTTTCAAATGCTTGTTTAAAAACAATTTTTGCTATTTAAGTAGTTACACGGGGTCCTGACGATCCGTCAAATGAAATGAATGTTTTTATGTAAGAATAACATCGCTACTATAGTCTAGATAACATCTTAATGTTACATTAACCTAGGTATTGTTCAAAGTGTTTGTTATAATTTACTGCACGGTGTAATTAATTCAAATTTCATAACAAAAACACTAAACATGTTAGGACAATTAACACTCTGTTCAACAATCATCAGTAGTTTTGGTAGTCACCGTCCACATAAAAAAGCCTATATTGAAAACAATCTCTTTCAAGCAACAAAAAGTTACCTTTTTTTTCACTCTCTTCTCTTACATAATTAAGAAAGCACTGGAACAGGCATTAGTGCTACAATATCTTTAAAAATAACATGTGAATGTAAAAACTCTAAAATTTTTATTTTCAGATTTATTCAAGCTTTCGGTTGCAAAAAGGCTGAGCAAAGGCAGCTGTCAATATTTCATCCAGCTTTTCAAAAACTACGTCAGGTTCAGTAGGGAGGTTTGTTGTGTTCTATGTTATGAGAAAAGTAAAACTAGTTCAAAAATATCTGACAGCTCAGTAGAAGTTATAAAATTTTCTAACTTTGTTTTTTACTCTATTAATGCATGTTTGTAATTATAAGGTTTTTTAATGAATTTATTTTTTGTACTAACTAGTTTTAAGTACTGTTTTACGTACTTTTAACAAGTTTACAAGGAAATATTTTATCAAGTTTATTAGGAAATAAAAAAATACCCGAGATATGATTAAATTGAGTCAACAGTTTTTATTGATACATTTTTATATACAGAATGCAAGCGTGTATGTTGAGAGGATCATGACCGATATCAAGTGGGCGATAGAAGAGCACACGAGTCAACTTTCTACAAACAAGAGGGTGATAGAACAGAGCAAGCACCCGTACGAGTGCAGCATCACCACTGATGGTTACGTTTCTATTCCTGGTACGTTCTGTTTAGTTTAACATTTATTATAAGCTCTTATTATTACATGTTTATTTGCAAACAGTAAAAGTATTATGTCAAAGAATTACAACTAATTATAAAGAGCCTTATTTTGTTCAACAAAAAGTAGTTTTAAAAAAACAGTAAAAATGAAATTAATAAAAAAAAAATTCAGCCAAAGTTAAATATATTAAGGAATTTATAGAACAAGATTTTTTTGAGATAAGTTTTGTTCTATATATATATATATATTTTTAATATTTGATACTCCACAGAAGCGAAGAGCATAAGAATTGTTTTCGACAGAAGATGCTCAACAGAGCAGTGCAAAGACGAACTGAGAATAATGAACTGCTCCGAAACTGAAGTTTACGCTATCAGATCTGGTTAGTTTGGTTATTTACTGAAATTGTTTGTTGTATTTATGAATATTATGATGCAGGTCGAAGCTGGGAAAATGAATGGAGTTCTGAAGTAATCGTTCCAAACAGCGAATTTTATTGGAAATTTACTTCAAATTCTAAAAATACTGGGTTTGTTGGTTAATAATTAAGATTAAAGTGTTTATAAATAACTACTTCCGCTAGTTTAGATTTTAATTAATTCCTCAAATAAAAAACAAATCAAAAAGTTTTTGTTAAATTTGTTCATAAATATTAAGTTTTATTTATTCTGTAATCTGTTAGTTGTTCTTTTTATTTCAGTTTTGAAAAATAGTTAATTTTCTCGTGCAACTGTTTAAATTACAACAGATAAAATAACAAAAAGTAGTTTTGATTCATCTACGTCTAATTCAGGGTTTCCCCAAACGCTTTTTCATAAACGCCCCCTCGGCAGAACCTTGAAAATTAATCGCCCCAGTTATTTAATATCGCTTCTTAAATATTCAATTACCCCTGCTTTGCTGCCATACTCAGTAAAGCCCGCAATTAAGTAAAATTGACCGAAAAGGAGCGATATTGCCCACTTTAAGAATCCCTGGTCTAATTAGAATCAGTTATTTGTTGAATTTCGGTTATTTAATGCCTATCGTTTTCATCAATGTTATAAACATTGATGAAAACGATAGGCTTTTTTTGTGTGACAATACTAAAACATTTAAAATTAAAAATAGTTCGGACTGTCTTGGTTCTGAGCCAGTCTCATGTTTTTTAATTTTATAAAGCTTAAAGTTTATTAGGAATACAGTTTTTTTACCTGAAATGTGTGAGATTAGTTCTTAAAGCGAAAATCAGCATCTTAGTTTTAATTTATTTTACTCCGCTTTAGTTGGTTTTATTATATGCAGCTTTTAGTTGGCAAGACACAAATGTTTTACAAGTTTGAAAGTTAGTTATGCTGTTTGAACAAAAATTTAACTATTAGTACAACTAGTTGACAGAGTATTCGTACAAGAGCCCACATAGATAATTTTTAATGTTTATACCTGCTTCTGTGCAGTATACACTGATTGATTATAATTTATAGTCTTTGCACTTTTAATAGTTAACAATATTCAAACCGCTAGATGGGGATGGAGATTCACCGCGCAAGCCAGAGAGGCCGGCAGCCGAATCATGAGCGAACCGCCGTCGAACTGCAGCGATCACGTGATAAAACAGAGCGTTTCTATTGGCTGCCTCAAGAAACTGCTGCAAGTGGTCACTGCCGGTTGTGTTGATGTTTGCGTGGAGCAGCGAGCGCAGATGATCCGTTTGCTGGTGGAAGTTGTGCAAAAACCGGGATTCGGTCGGTTTAATGTTGTTTGATAACTTATTTGTTCGTATAAAAAATCTATTATTTACTTATAAGTTTAGAAACAAAAAGCCTTCTTTGTACGATTAAATTTTCCCAAAAATATTTTGCTCGTTTAAAACTTGTATTAATAAACTTTTTGTTGCCTTAAAGAAAATTGTATACCAGAAAACTATGCTGGTTTGAAACTATAAAAAAATATAACTATCACTTTAGGTTTATGTTTCAATTTTCATATTAAGAGTAGGTATGTATAAAATAAGTTATTATGTTTACAGAAGCTGATGAAGTGTTGTGGATTTTACAGCAAATAAACTGGTTTGTTAGTAACAATGGTATGCAAATCAAACAATATCTCGTCAGTACAGGCAATAACGATCTTCTCAAAAGTTGGTAGGCTTTTAATGACATCAAAACTTGAATACTTTTATACTTTTCATGTTACTGTTTTTTAAGTTATGTAAAGTTAAATTTTCGAGTTAAACATGTTATAACAAAACATAACTTTTTCAAAAGTGAACAAAAAAAAAACAGCAAAAACTATTAAATCAATAAATAAAAACTATTTAGTCTAGTTTTTATGTAAGCTATAAACTTAATAAAGTTTTTAATAATAAGATGGTAAAAAAAAAACTTAATTAAAGTAATTCTTTGTTTACTTTTCCTAACAATGTTATATTTATATTTTAGTTGTATTAGATAGTTTTATAATTAAAAAACATGCGCCTCGCTTATGATAAAATACATAACAAACTACATGTAAGGGGTTTTTTAAGTCACGACCTTAAAATAGGGAGAAAAAGTTGAGTTACAAAAAATTTGATATTTGAATTAATTTTATTCTTTTCATTTGAATGAAGTTTATTCTCCAGATCCATATGCATATAAGACGCTTGCTACAAACTTTTTTAAGTTGTAATTAATTCTTTCAATTTAAAAAAAACTACAGTATCAAAACTTTGTAAAGTTAGTATGTCTTATACGATTTTTAAAAATTGTTAATGTGTAGTTGTGTTTTTTCTAATATTTAAACCACCTAGTAGTGTAAAGTTATATAAGTTATTTTTTACAGCTCTAGCAAGTATCGTTCAAACTCAGCATGAGTACGAATCACAGTTTGTTTGGTCGAGAAAGCATTTGCTTCACAGTCCTTTGATGACTGTGAGTTGACCTTTTAATTGTTATCTAAATAACTAGTATTTTAAATTTGAGTTTGTTAAAATACTTGTTATAATAAAACTTAATTATTCTTAATTTTCTGTTATTTAAATCTCAGATTTTCGGGATGTTTCTACTCACATTAAACACCTAATATTGTTGTTGTGTTTGGATTTTTTTTAAATTTATATAAACTTTTTAAAATCATCGAACAGGAGTTGGCAGCAATATCAAGCAAGTTCGAGTTGTTCAGCAGCATGCAAGTGAAAACCGCTTCAGCGCTGCAGCAGTTCTCAACTGTGTACAACACCATAACCGCTTTGTTCGGATACAACAAGTTTCCTCAACATTTTATTAATGTTAGTTTTGTTCATGATACACTGTGTTCGGAAAAAGAGCTGCTTTAAGATTAGTCTGGATTTTAAAAATTTGTTCGATCATATGACTTTTAAATACTTTTTCTTATAGTTTATCGAGCTATATTTCACTAATCTTATCTAAAAACCAGGAACTTTCCAAACAAATATCAGAATTTGCCGACGAAGATTGCGATGATGACGTCATCAAAGAAACGACTAATTGTGACGTGTTTACGTCCGACGTGGACAGGCAGCTTGTTTCTTGGTACAACAGGTTATTCCATCTTTTATGGGAATTTTTTATTTCAAATCAAAAATCTTATTGACCTATCGTTACAATAAAATTTTCTACAAAACTGCACCAAGGTAATTTTCAAACATGTAAAAGTTTTTAATTTTGAATAACAATAGTATAATTTTAATTATGAATTGTCTCACTAATATAACAAAGTCCTAAACACAACAGCATGCCAGACCAGTGGTCGGTTCGTTGCCACGGCGACGAGGGGGCGATGGTGTGGGGCCACAACCACCGGGGCCAGCTGGGAGGGGTGGAGGGTAGCAAGGTGAAGACGCCTCAACTCTGCCACAACGTGGCGCACTTGCGACCCGCGACGGTAGTCGGAGGGGAGCAGTCGCTGTTCGCGGTTACCATGGAAGGGCGGGTGTACTCGGCTGGTTACGGGATGAACGGCAGGCTGGGGCTGGGCACCGAGGACTCGGTTGCCGTGCCAACCATGGTCTCGTCCCTGATACACCTGAAGATAACCAAGGTTTGATTCTATGGGTTAAATTTGTTATTGCAAAAAAATCTTTTTGTTGGTCATCATCTTTTATTAAAAACAGTTTAGCTTAATTGTCAAAATTTTTTTTCAAGTTAACACAAATTTAAATTGAAACAGTTCATTTTAAACTTTTTAAAAACTTTTAGCTTGACTGCCAAAACCCCTTTTATTTTCGCGGATTCGTGTAACCAGAAAATGAATAAAAATAAAAACAGTTATTTTATAACAGTTATCGGTGAACGCGGGAGGCAAGCACGTGTTGGCGCTGACATCGACCGGAAAAATATTCAGTTGGGGCGACGGATCTGACGGTAAATTGGGTCACGGTAACACAATGTTAGTTTATTAGATGTGTTTAGTACTGTATTGGTGTAATATTTTTTTAGGTGGTTAACAGTAAAATTTTTCAATGGAATGATTTTTTGTAAAGGTAGCTTTTATGTCAAGTTATTGAACGAAACAAGTAATTGGTATAAAACGATTCTTACTGGCCTATTAACTTCTTGTTACTATAAGATTCTTTTATGAAAATTTTTCTAGTTTTTTACTGAAAAAAAATCTGTGCAAAACTTCTCACAAATGATGTCACTATGTCATTTTATGAAGATTTTTTTAATCGGAAAGTAACTCAGCTTAGCAGTTTTAACAGATAGCATATCACAAAGCATTCGAATGCAATCTTACCTTACTACTTGTAATGAACAAACAGAAGCTTGTCAACTCCTGAGATGATCAAGTCTCTCGAGGACGTGTTCATCACCCACATATCTGCAGGAGGATCCCATTCGGCTGCCATCTGTCAGCACGGAAGGTTGTACACGTGGGGCAAGGGGAGGTATGGTAGGCTGGGGCATCGCAACAACGACGACCAGCTTTATCCCAAAATCGTTTGTGTTTTCTGTGTTGTAAAACGTATCTATTTGAAATTGCTTTATCTATAAAAGTGATTATTATGTTGGTTTAAATCTTAAACAGCTAAGAAATAACAATTTTAAAGCTACCAGTTTTTTACAAAAGCATAAATGTAAGATTAGAACTGTTTTAGTTTTTAACCATAATTACCCAAGTACATGAACTTTTCAGGTGGAGGAGTTGTTAATGGAGCAGGTTGTGGACGTGGCTTGTGGGTCGGGTGACGCTCAGACGTTATGCATAACAACCACACAAGATGGCACCAACACGGTGTGGTCGTGGGGAGACGGGGATTACGGCAAGCTGGGAAGGGGCGCTAGCGATGGGTTTGAAAACAAATATGGTGTTCATTATATACATTATTTTTATTTACATTAGCGAAAAGTATGTGAAATATTTTTGTTAGTTATATTATTTTGTGTATTTTAACAAAAAATTGTTTTTTAAATTTTTGTCACAGTACATTTTAATATCTACTAAGTCTATCTATATCTTAAAGTTCCTTTTTTTGTATAATGTACTTAACGTTCATAACTTAGATATGTATCATTTATAGTTGTAAACCCTACTGTTTGCAATTAGTTTCGAAGTTACAAAAAGTTGCAATTTTTTTGTTGAACAGGTGCAAAGCTCCCCTTCGGGTATTGGACCTCATGAACAAGGGAGTAGTCAAAGTTGCTTGTGGTAGCCAGTTTTCTGTGGCCCTCACCAGATCTGGTCACATCTACACGTGGTAAGTTATTTTATTATTTTTTACAAAACTTTGTAAATTTTTGGATAAAGGTAAAAAGATTTTTTTTTTTTTTCCTACTAAAACACAAAATTAAGTTTACACACCGTCGTGTAATTTTTACTAAATCTATAAAATTTAAAATGCAAGTGACCATTTTTATAACTATGTATATGATAAGTTATTCTAAGTCCTTTTCAACTTACACTTTTGATAAATAAATTTTTAGAAAGTATTATTATGATAGTATTAAGTATTCAAGATAAATAAAAGTGCACTTGAAAAAAAAAGATGTATTAAGCGCCATAAAATGTACTGTTTATAAATAAAAACTAATCACTATAATTACTAAGTTACTAATCAGTTGTAATTTTTCACTTTCCCACTACGATTGAAATTTTCAACAGGGGAAAAGGGGACTACTACAGACTGGGTCACGGGTCGGACCAGCACGTGAGAAAACCAATGCTTGTGGATTCCCTGGTGAACGTCAGGGTTGTCGACCTGGCGGTTGGGTCCCTTCACTGCGTGGTTGTCACTGACGACGGGGCCGTTTGGTCGTGGGGTGACAACGATGAGGGGCAGGTATGTGTGCATTTTAACATGAAAGTTTGAAACAAGTTTTACCTGAATATTTTTATAAAAAATATCTATCTTAAAATGTACCTTTTTCAGCAGTCTAAACTTGTTTAAAACTAAATTAAAAGTAAAATTTTTAGATTGGTGATGGTAGCGTAGAAGTTTGCAAACTGCCGAAGAAAGTTGTTTTACTCGAGGGAATACCCCTCAACAAGGTAGCTTGCGGGTCTGCTCACTCGGTGGCGTGGTTGTCGCCCGACAACAACGTTGCCATGACGAAGCGTCGCAAGGGGAAACTCCCCAGCAAGATACCCATGCAGCACAACAGATTGCAGAACATAAAAGTTGAAGTTTTGAGGAACAGACTGGTGCTCCTGAACAACTTGTCTGGTCAGTATTTATTAATTTGAAGATTTTATTTTATTGTTAATGTTTACTTTTAAGCATACAAATGATAAACTTTTTTTTTTTAGTTTATAATTTAAGTCATTTTTTATTATATGGCATAAATAGCACCCTTCTATATCTTGTTTCAATTATGTTTACTAAACTTTATTTTAAAGTTTACATTAATTTTTTATTTACTTTAGCATTTATTGGGGCGTAATTTTTGCCGCACCCTGTATCTTAATGCTTATAAAAATATTTCGTTGAAGAGAAAGAAATGTTGGTTTTTCTTTAGGTTTTTTATTAGTCGTCTGCACTTATATATTTTTTATATTAAAACTAACCTTGCACTATTTGAGATACTGTGTTTTCAAATTTTAAACAAACTTCCTCGCCACAGACCTAATGTGCAAGAACTTGAGCCTGATGCCTTTAAACTGCGAACTTGTGCGCAAAATGCGCTTCAGAATGCCGACAGTGAGCAAGGAGAATTTTATCCGGCAGGTGGTGCAAGGGAGCATGGTGAGGAGCAAGCAGCACGGGCCGGTGATTGAAATAAACAGAATTCAGCTGAGAAATAAAACTAACAAGCAGCAGGTAGGAGAGTTTATAACTTAAAGTCTGTATAAATTGTTTTCAAGTTAAACTCGTTATGACATATCAGTATCAAGCTTTCAAAGTTTAAACATTGTTATAGTTTAAGTTCAGTTGTATACAGTAGTAGTAGAGTAGACAAAGGTATGCTGAGAAACTTCTTATTAAAATCTAAAAAAATAGGTGCACGACTAATCAAATTCAGACAATTCAAATTCTTTGAAAATTATTTTTAGGGCTACGACTCAAAAATTATATATACTTGAAAAAATGAAAACTACATAAGTAAGTCTTATTATTATACACAAGTATTTAGGTCTTTTTCGCAAAATTTTTGGTATTTTTTGAGATATGGCTAAAATTTTTTTTTTTGATTGTAGTTATTTTTAGTAATTTTTAATTATCTCAAAAAATATTTAAAATTTTCCAAAAAAGATAAAAAATTGACCTTTAGATAATAATAAGACTTTCATATGTATTTTTACCATTTTCAAATATACATTGATTTAAAAAATGTGGCTGTTAAATGTTTATATAAGAATTTGAATTGTCATGTGACCAATGAAAATGCAAGAAAGTATTTTCCGTTAGTTTTATACAAAGTTTTTTTTATAAACTAAGTATATTCCACGCTGTTCTAAACAGAACGATAAATTTTAGATTGTCTGCTAAAGTTAAATAAATAAGACTTAATTAATGAAAAAATTATTAATCTTTAGACTGTTAAGGCTAGTCAAAACTACTATTATGAAAATAAAATTGTCTCTTAATGTAGTTTTAGTAATTGTTGTATGCTTCTATTTTTTGCAGCAGTTTCAAGAGACTTATTGTAGTTTTTTATTATAGTTAGGAAACTATAGTTTGTTAACTGATTTGTAAATCTGAGTATAAGTGTTCAATTTTTATAAAAATAAGTTCATGACACAAGTTTTTGACAGAGAACAAAATATTCTTTTAAAAAGCAGTCTAAATTTAACTTATTAACAAAATAAAATGATTTTTTTTCTATTTTATTTCAATAAGAATTTAATCAGTTTTAGTTTTTTTTTAATTGTGTGCCGTGTTCTAATTATTTTTAACAATAGAAAATAGTTTGATGGTTGTAAAAATGACGCTAACTATGACAGTGATGCCAAAAAACCTGGAACCCGGGAAATACCTTAAACTTGACAATTTATGCAAAAAAAGAACCTGGAATTTTGAACAATATCATTAAGAAACCTGGTATTTAAAACCAATTAAATTACAGAACATAATAAAATGATATAATTTTGACTAGATACGAAAATATTTTATATACGCAATATTTTTTTGTATCATCTAAAATTTTATTTATTGTAGCATTACAGCATCTTTTCAATATTCTTATAATTTTTAACACAGTTACCTTAAGCTTAATTTGATAATAAAAATAAACATAAAACTTTTACTTTTGAAAAACTTGAAGAACTTTCCTAAAAATTGTTGGCAACCCTGAATATTTAACTTTGAATTGTTTTACATCCATGACTTTATTTTCAAGAAATTAGGTATTCATACCTGTTTATTAGCTTTAATATTTTGGTCTCAAAATATTAAGAAAGCTTTAAAAGGTAAAAAATGTGTTGTTATAAATTTATATAGTGATTGCTTAACTATGTTTTAATTTATTTCTAATATCCATAAAAAACGGTTTATTGTTTACTTTAATAAATTAAATAATCTTTACAAATTTTGTAGCTTTGTTTACTATTTTAAATTTTATTTTATAAATTTTTAAAACTTGAGTAAAGCTTGAAAAGAAAAAAAATAATATTACAAAGTTTTACAACATATTACAAAGTTCGGGTGTAAAAATTGTTTTGTAACTAATTTAATACTACTAAGTTATAAAACATTTCTTGCTACAAATAAGTAAATAAAATCTTAAAGTAAAATTAAGAGTGTCACATTTTTGTTATATAAAATTGAATTATCATCATTTCACAAAAATTGTAGAGTTAATTAAATACTAGTAATTATTATTTATATAAAATAAACATTGAACTGTACAATCAATAAGAGTTCAATAGATTTCAATTCTATAAATAAAACCTTGAAGTTTTCTAGATAATAACCTCATTGCATTCTGAATTCTAGTTGCTAAGCATTTCTCTCATTTCAATTTATCTTTTATTGTTTAATGACGTAATTACAAACGTTAGCTTCATGGTTGAATATGTATAATGGATTTTGTGGAAGAAACAAATATTTTGGATTATCATGAATTTTTTAATATTTAGAAGAGTCAATGAATCAGATTCGGGCTCTAATACACTTAATTGCAAACCTTAAATGGCAGAACATGAGTTACTTATAAAAATTGGTATTCTTAAATCTACTTCAGTAGAATTTGTTTGTAAGAAAATCGATAATCTGCAATTTAATAAAATAATATTTGATTTTCTTTCTTTTTTTTAATTACGTGAGAATATTTTTGTCATTTTACTGAGCACAATACATTAGTTTTTTGAAATATTTGTATGAATCTATGTATATATAATTATTTGTCATATGTGAAAACTCAAGCATTTAGATTAACTTAAGCATCATATTGCTAACTTCTAGACTTCTTTAATAACTTTCCATGTGGTTTCTTAGCTCTTGAAATTTCATTGTCAATTTTCTAATTGGATATTTTTTCCAGTTTTATTTTGTTTTGGTAAAAACATGATATTTTTTTATTATTTTGATTTACATCTGCAATTTCAGTCAGTCTTAATGTCACTTTAATTTTGAATAATGTTTTAGGCACTACAGAATAACACACAAAAGCTTTCTTCTTCAAAATATAACTTTCATCAACAAAATTAAACATTTTTATTAAAGACTTAGTTGTTAATCTGTCAACAACTAAATAGTTTTTATTTAAGTTGAATTAAATTGTTTTCAGTTTGTACAAACTGTAGATACCAGTATATGAAATTAAAGTTAATTATCTAATTTATAGGTTTTTCTTAAATAAAAAGCTGATTTTAAGCCATAGACGTATGGTTTTTCAATTAACTTCGAAATTTACATCATTCATTAAGCTTTTTTATTTTATTTAGAACAACTAAAAACAACTATACAGTTATTAAAATATTTATTATTTTTTCGCTTAATGTTTTAGATTTTTAATAAGTATAGGACCTAGCTAAAGCTATAAACATATAAATTTTATCTTATAATTTCTGTGCTTAAAGTTGGTGTTTAATATTTCTCAAGTACTTTTATTTATATAGTTATTGTATACCAATTCTCATTTTTGTAATTATAATTGGTATAGATTTAAAAAATTATCGCTTCCTCGTTTTACAATAGTGTTCCTTTACCAGTTAGTTACCCATTTACTTTTTTTTTTACACCTACCCAGTTTATGGATAACTAATAAACTAAATGCAACCTGATATCTAACTGCTACAAACACTCTAATTTTTAATTTACTTTTTCCTATTTGATAACGTAATCACAAATACTAGTTTACTGGGGAATATATTTAGTCTTCTATGCTAATAATTTACACAAATTTAGAATAAAAGATTTATTCTTTTTAACAATCAATGAGTCAGAATCGTACTCTAAATATAAATTCTTTTAGATCAACAAATATTAGATTTATTTTCACTAAAAGTTCATAATGTAAAACCAAGTAAATTAAATTTTATATGTTAAATTTTTTTATTAGTATCTGTAACAAATATTGATTTACCCACCATTTATCTTTTCAAATTTATAAAAATAGTTATGACTTAATTTTGTTTAAAGCGTATATTGTTGCAAAAATTTACTTTTGTTTAGACGAAGTTAGATATCGCACTAATATACGCCTTGACAGGGTTGCCAAAGGACCTGGAATCCGGAAAAAATTGAAATTTAGAATTTCGGAAAAAAAAAAACTGAAATCTTGAATAAAAATCGCTAAAAACATAAAAAACTGGAATTTTAAACAACTTTCACATGTAAAATATTAAAATTTATTTTAGTTACAAAAAATCTATCATACACAATACTTTTTAATCATATAAATTTAAAGATTCTGAATAAATATAGAATTTTTGTAAAAATAAATAACATTAAATGCTTATCAAACAAAATTTTACTTGCAATTTCTTGCAGTAGTTGGTGAAGGTGATGTGTAAAGTTATGTTGTGTTATAAATTCATTAGATTTAAAATTATATTGCTTACTTCTAAATCTTCTTCACTTGCTTTATTTTTTGTAAATATCATAATAGAATTTTGTTAAGAAATAAATGCTTGCTTTTATCAAGGTCGTAGTTGACAATATAGTCTCTTCTCTATTACAAATAACGTTATATATCCCCATTTATCTAACATGTAAGTACAGTCACCTCTCGCGAATCTACGCACTCGTATTGTTACGCACTCTCATTTTAGAACTCTCAAAAAATGCAAAAAATATAGAAAATCTTTAATATTGTTAACTTATTCTATGTTTTGAGTTAACAATGTATTTGGTTTTTTTTATACAATATCAGATTATACAGTACCCTTTTTTATAAGAATAACATATTTTTCTGTGTGCTAACAAGTTATCACACTTCGACGTAGCTTCTACAGAAAGTGTTTAAATATAACTTTAAATGCTAACTCACCTCTATATTTATTAAGACTTTCTAAAGTTATGTTCCTTGACGGTTGATAAATATTTAATTGTGTCTCAGTGTAACATAAATTCTAAATATACAACAGTTTTAATAAAAGTTTAAATCATACAAGATTGATTAACAATAATGTAAGTTTACAATAAATAATTGTCTACAGGTGACTGTACTTTGAAGAATTTTACTTTTTAAAACAAGGCTTTGAAAAAGAATTTTTCATTTGAGCCTCTTAGATTACTTAATGCTATTCAAATTTAAACGTACAATATCATGGAACGCTTTAAATAAACTGTGTACTCTAAAAGAATTTTAACCGCTAAATTTATAAATAAAAAAGCTGAAAAACTTCCCATATATTTTGTTTAGTATAGTATATATATACGTAAGTTTTTAAAATATACTTGTTAGGTGCCACTTGACCATTTTTTAATATTACAAGTTGCAACACTCAACAAATTTTCGTCTTTGTTTCTTTCAAAATTTTTTTCAGACAAAATTTCGATATACCTTATTTAGAACTAGTCAATTATCACTAAAACAATTTACTTCTCAACAGCGCCACCCTTCAGTCTTCGAGCAGGTCGCCTCCAACCTCCAACTCTTCCTCCAGCAAAACTCCCTCCTCCTCCCTTCGCGCGCCTGGAAGGTCAAGTTCGTCGGCGAGCGGGTCGACGACTGCGGAGGGGGATACACCGAGTCGGTGGCCGAGATGTGCGACGAGCTCCACTCCAGGGTAGTTCCCCTGCTGGCGACGGTTGCCAACGACGACGACCTGCAGGTTGTGGTGGACACGTCGCAAGATGTCGCTGCGAGCGAGAGAGTCAGAGCATGGTTCCAATTTTTCGGTTTGTAAACAATATTACTATAATTTTTCATTGTAAGTTGTTAAATATAATTAATAAAACAAAACGTATGATTTTAAGCTTAAATATTTCAAGTTCAGATGGTTACTAACAAAATGTTAAATTACATCTGTTCAAAAACTTAGTTTGTCAAACAAAATTTCTAGTATGATTATTTGCAGGCGTTTTAATCGGAATTGCATTGAGAAGCGGAAATCCACTCAACTTGCAAATTTCCGAAATTATGTGGAAGTTATTGGCTGGAAACAAACTAACCTTACAAGACATCAACCAAGTTGATAAGGTTTTTATTGTGTATTTCAAAATACCAATTTTGTATTTTATATAAAATAAATTTTAATTTCAGTATTTCATGTCGAAAATGATGTACATAAAACAAATGAGTTGTGAAGAAATTTCCGAACTCAACGCAAATTTTTCTATAAATTCTTCTGTTGGAAAAGTCGGTGATTTATTTAGCTTTTTAAACTTTTATTAGATTTGAATTAATATATAAATATTGTTTAGTAAAATTAAAAGCATATTATATTTTTACTGGTTATTATAACTGAGTCAATGTGACTCACCAAGCACTATATTTTACAGGATATTAATCTAAGCACTGAAGAAAGTGTGTTAACAGTTGACAATAGAAATGAGTACATCAGTTCTGCCATAAATTTCAGGTCTTTACTGTTTTTTATTGCTTGCAATGACTATGAATTATACTTGTTTATTTTAAAATGGTTATGTTGTTTAAATAGATGTTATTTAATTTTTTCACAACTCAATTTGAAAAGCACTTTGACATGCTATTTCAGTTTTTATTAAATCGTATAATAAAAAAAATATTTAAGGATACAAACATAAATACTTTTGAACCAAAGTAAACAAAGAACAAAGAACTTTTGAATCGATATTTTAATTCTGTGCACAGTTGGTCAATAGAAACAAAATGTTGCACAACAAAACAGTTTATACCTAACACTATACAAAACAGTGGCTCTCTATGTTTTATTAGTACGAATTTGACGCAGTATAACGTTTCAACAGTTTTTAAAACAAAAGTAATTTTTCTAGTGTAAGATGAAATATGTTCTGGAAAAAAACAAAAAACAATTTACTTGATTAAGTGTTTACCCAAAGGAAAATTTTAACGTGTGCCAACCAAAATAAACAAGTTAATTAAATATAATAACAATTAGTTCACTATTATCAATGCTTGAAACAGACTGCACGAGTATGACGCAACAATAGACGAAATTCGGGGCGGAATTTCAAAAGTCGTTCCTTTGCCTTTACTGTCGCTGTTCACTTGTAACGAACTGGAAACTATGGTAAGATTATTTGATATCTTCTGAAGACTTTTTTGAATTTGTTTTAGTTAAAGTGGTTGTCCGAAATTCAGCTTAAAAGTACACAAACTGTACTTACAATATACATTTTGGTATTTGATATGTTCAGGCTAAGCAACGTACGGCTTGCCAACATAAGTTTCTGCTCCGCGACGTATTTTTCAGTTTGAAAACATAATGTTCGACTCAAGCAAAATTGAGCCTTTTAAAAACTTTGTTTTATATTTAGTAAGATTTAATGCTTATTTATATTGATTTATTATATCACTTCAACTTTTGTAGTAAAATTTTGCAAAATCACGTGGGCTGCGAAAACTTATTTCAACATGTTTTTTCTGCAAAAGGTTTTTTTCAGTAAATAAAATTAATACCGCCGATTATAAACGCTTTACACCTTTATATCTATAAAAAATGTTTAGGTTTGTGGAAGCCGGGAAGTTTCAGTGGACCTGCTGAAGTCGGTGGCAACCTGCAAGGATTCCAACTGTCAGGTGTTCAGGTGGCTCTGGCAGGTTTTGGAGGAGTTCACCGAGGAAGAAAAGTCCCTGTTTCTCAGGTTCGTCTGGGGCCGATCGCGGTTGCCAAGGACCATCCAGGATTTCCGGGGTCGAGATTTCGTTATCCAAGTGAGTTGTGTAATTTTTTTTTAGGAAAACTGAATATTTTACAGCACATTAATATTTTTTAATGAATTGATAAATTCAAAAAAAAAATATAAGTAGAACTAAAAGATCGAAATAAATTTAATTGAAAAAAAAAAGATATTGAACTCTAAAAAACGACCTTTTATTTTTTATGTGAGTTTTAAATAGTAACTAAAGAATATTAAAAAAAAAATTATTTATCAACATTTCAAGTTATCATAAAATGAGTAGTCTGTAAGCAAAGCTTTTAAAATGGTAAGTGTTTAAAAATAAAATATAAAGTTTTTAAACCTGATTATTTAATGGTAGTTTTTAGATAATTTTTTACTGCTATTTAAATGAAATTCTCCACGTATTATTTTTAATCCGTTAAAAGATCCTAGCGTATTTTTTATTCTAACGTTTATAATTTAGTAAAATGAAATTCAACAGATTTTAGACAAGTTTGATCCACCCGACTACCATTTACCAGAATCTTATACTTGCTTCTTCATGCTAAAACTGCCTAAATATTCTTCTAAAGTTAGTTCCACTTTTGTACAGAGATATTATGTTTTATGTGTGTTAGGTATAGTGTTAGCTTCTTTACTCTGAGTTCAAATATGTTTTACTTATTTTTAAAAATTTTTATTTTTGTTGTGCACAAGTGTTTATTTTTTTTATTATACAAAAGTTCATTTATGAAATTGATGTCAAAATGATAATTCGTGTGAAAATCTACGTATAAGTTAAGTAGCTTTCAACGTTCCATGTATTTCTAACTAACACTTATTACAACTCAATCAAATCACAGTACGTTCTCCGTGAAAAGCTGAGTTACGCCATCCACTTCTGCAAGTCAATTGACACGGACGACTACGCACGGTTCGATTCCAACACTGGTGGCGCCAACACGCACCAATCAGCCAATCAGCGAGCTTCTTTCAACCCAATATTGGAAGTTGTCGCGCCTCAGTTCTTCTGATTTATGCAGTTTTTCAAAAGCAAAGCTTTTCGGTATCGCATTTTTAATTTGTCTCTAAAAGGAAGTAGTTTTGATTTAGTTTTATATTTTAAGTGATCAAAATATCATTTAGTTTAAAGATCTGTTTTTATTTTCTTTTTATTGTTTGTTTTATTTCAAAAAAGATATCTGAAGTATTTATTTTTTGATGTTATACACAATCGTAAGTTTTTAATCTGTTTGAACATTTTAAACATAACTTTAGATTTTTGTTTATTGACACAATTTTTACCTAATGATTTTTTAGATCCTAATTAATTTTAATTACTGTTTAAAGATTAAAATAAAATAAATTTGCATTAGTTTTATAAATTTACGCAGAGTTAATACACCTTTTAAAAAATAATTTTTCTCAGACAATATTTCTTTGATATTTTTAATGTTTAAGTTAAAAATGTTTTTATCAAACAACTATACTGAATACCACTTATATGAAACGGAAGCCCGTAAAGTTTATTATGCTATAAAAGGATTACAAGTTAAGATTTTAAAATTGGTTTTTGATTTAACCTCAAGTAAATTACTTGTGGTGAAGTATTATATTATAATAATTTAAGTATAAGTCATGGATTAACAACCACAAATCCTTGTTTGGGAGTAACAATTTTTTTTGTCTTTAAGTTTTTTTTTTTCAAGCGGGGTTTTAGATAAGGATAGTTTACTTAATTTTGTAGAAAACTTTATTTTGTCGTTGTTTTTTTCGCTTTAAAGCTCTATAAAAGTACATATAGCAAGTTATAAAACTATATTGAAAACTTTTGTTGCGTTTTTTTTTTTTCTCTTAAGTTTAAAACACGAATTTCCATTATTGAGCGATTGTTTGAAAAGCATCGAAATATTGGTTTACTCAAGCTACACATCTATAAAAAAAGTAAACTTTCAAAAGATATTTTTAAGTTTTTTTATGCAAATAAATTGCAACAACAAACTTAATGACATGAAAATATTTCTTGAATAAGTTACTTGTAGATTATTAAGCCAATATTATTACAACAAAGACTGAGCACCTAAATACAAAAGTACGCCTACATTTTAATTTTGACCGCTTTCTAAAAGTTTTCTAGGGATCCAAAATAAAAGTACATTGTTTTACTAGAGAAAAACTACGATCTTTTTCTGTTAAAAAATAGAAATGAATTTCTATTTTTCTGTTAAAAAATAGAAATGAATTTCTATAGTAAGCAAAATAACTGTATTTTATTTATATATAATAAAAGAAAACATTGTAAAAGTCTACAGAGACTAAGCATGGATGATGTTCGTATGCCGTGAGATAAGCTCAATTATTTAAAGGTTTTAATCATACTAATTCGATCATCAGACCACAAGCTTCCGGTATACTGAGACCCGGGTTCGTCTATATAAAAACTCGTCGGTCAGTCGCAACCGAAAAATCTGCAGTCGTCAATCTCTAAACGGTTTATCATGTTTTAACGATTAAGCTGCAGTTTGCTGATATGATAATAAACCGATTGTATATTGAAGACTGCATATTTATAAGTATAAATTTGATACCAAGTTCAAAAATACTGAACTCCTTTTTAACAAACATTATATACTTTTTTTTACGATTTCATCCAACAATATTTGTTTTTCTTTTTGTAAAACTTCTTAAAACTTTTCGCTCTTTACTCTAGTAAAATTAATTTTTTTTAATATTTTTATTATGCCTAAAACTTTTTAATTATAAAAACGAGTACTTTTATTATACATAGTTTTTCAAACACTAGGATTCAAGAGTAATATAACTGTTTTACAACGAAGTCTTAGATCACTGTGATCATAGCATTAAAAAGCAAAACTATAGTTTTAAACTTGCTAAAACAATAACTATAAACATTTCATAACCTAAAGAAGTTAAGTAATATTTATTATTACATTATACGTCTAAGTGGAAAATCTTGTTTTAAGTTAGATTGTTATTAGTTTTAAATTGTACGCTTTCTGATAATAATATTGTTATCATGAATATTTTTAATAGATCTAGTGTGTAAGAACACCTTTCGGTTATCGACCTATTCTAATTTATATTTAATTAGAGATATATATTTTTAGAATGTTTAGTTATTTAAAATATACTTGTTTTTTATGTTTAAAAATTGTTATTCCCTAAAATTAGATGAAAAACATTTAAAAATAACTTTAAAAGTAGTTAAGTTTTATGTATTTTTTTTTACTAGCTACTTAATGTTGATAATTGTAAACAATTTCTTTTGCCGTTTCTTTATTTAAACATATATTTGTTATATATATTATTCAAACTTGAACACCTTCTACTGAGCCCACTTAAATATGTATTTATGAAACATATGTTCCAGTATTTTTAAATTCGTACATTTCAATAAATTATATATATATATATAGTTGTCTTTTATAGTTTATTGAAACAATAAAAAAATTGACACTTAAAAATATGGTCGAAGAACTTGTTTTATAAAAAGAACTAACGGTCATCGAACTACACACCATTTATTTGCTTTAACTAACTTGAGCTATATAGTTATATTTACATTAGATAATATAAAAATTTTAAAAGGATATACATGGAACTTGAAAAAAATCAATGGAACAAATGGCATTTAAAAAAAAAATCTTTGAATAATAAATTCAGGCGTTTCAAGTTGTAATAAGTCTTAAAATTATATAAAATAGGTTTAATTCTAATTGCTTCTAGTAAAAGTAGTATTCTAAGTTATAAGAGCTTTGTATTTAGATCAACAAAATTGCTTATTTCTATAAAACAATACTCTAACACGATAAAAAAATAATCTGTATAGATAACAATGACTAAAAACATTTTATGAACCTTATATCAAAATCTATGTTGCAAAAATATTAAATAAATTTATTAAAAAAAAAATTATAACTTTTTTAGTAAAAACAATATTATTTAATCAAAGATTAGTTGAAAATTTATGTTTATTTACTAAATGTAATAATAACATGTTGTTTTGAAATAAACATATTTGTTCTTTAACTAAAAAACAAGCAACAGGTTTTCTAAGTAACACCATTTCATGAATCAAAGAATTAAATAAACTATAACTTTGTTTTTAGTATAAATTGTGGTAACAAAACTTTTTTAAGACTTAATTGAGTCCAAAATAAAACTTCAAATTTAATTCTAGCTCATTATACTTTGTTTATCAAGTTATAACATACAAAATTTAAAATAAGATTTTACGAATAACAACTATTTGACAGACACAACAAATTATTACACAAAAATACTTTATTAGTAAAAAATCATATGCTAAAAGAAAAAAAATTAAAAGAATATGTATGTTTCTGAAAAACATGCTAATATGTTGACTTAAAATTATTCATTTATAATATACCAAAAATTCATCACGTTTAAGCAGTTTCAAACTTTTCTAAAATATTTTTAATACATCTTCTTCTAATTATGTTTTTTAACTGAGTTAGACATTTGAAATCAGACTAAATAATGACATTAACAAAACTTTAATTATTTTTTGTCTTTTGTTTCAAAATATATTTTTAAGTAGTTTTTACGCTTCTTGATTTATTAAAACAAAATTAAATAAACAAAGTTGTTGTTTAAACTTATTATAGTACATTTAGTTTTTTTTATAACCTCGACTTGCGTAAGCAGTTGTTAGTTTACAGTTAAGTAATTAATGATGTTGTTATTAATTTATTTTCTAATAAACACTTAATTACATTAAACACTTTTCATTAGACTAAAAACCTTAAGTGAACTTTAATAACTACAAGTAAATAAAAATGTCATTTAAGTAAAAAATATTCAAATATCATAGGTAACAAATAATTTAGAATTTAGTATTCAACTTATTATGTATCTTATTATTTGTGTATATGATTGTCTTTTTTTTTTGAAAACAAAAGCATTAAAAAGCTGTGGAACTTAGTTTTGTATGTTGAAATTTAAGTCCAATATTCATTTTAAATTTTATACTCAAAAGAAGTTTTGCTTGATGAAACAGTTTTCACATATTTGTTCAATTGTAGTAATATCGTCGGTTTGTATAAGTTTGTGGAATATCTTTTTGCTCACCTTCAAAAACCATTCTGTTTTGTTCTCTAGACATGTTTGTGTTTCTAATGTTTGGATGGTCTTCATATTTTCTGTTATGCTGCTGATAGTGTGATCTATTATCAATGTAACCTCTGTTAACGTACATATTATCAAATGAACTATCTTCTTTGGAAGGACTATGTTTTCCAACGAAATGACATCCTTCCTTATTTTTCTTAGTTAGAGCTGTATTTTCTTGAGTATAAGCAGAAGGCTCCTTAGTATTCGTTTTGATTTTTGTTGATGAAATACCTCGAGCTTTCAAATCAATATGTTTTGTAGTATTACTAGTGTTTGAATTTGAATCATTTCTTTTTTTCGCTGTTTTCTCTCTACAAATTAGACTTTTTTATACTTTCTTATGAAAAAACCTTTTTGTTTATAGTATTATGACACAGGCTTTAACATATGTTTTTGTTAACGATATAAATTAAGCATTGATATCTATTTTATTTTCATTCTAAAAAAATAAGCTAAATTTAAACAAATACTGGTGAAAACTTTGAATTAATTTTGTATTAAAAGTTTTATGCTTTGTGTTGTTTCAACTAAAATTTCAGATGCTTCTGTTCAAAACCTTTAACTCTGTGTTTTTTACTGCAGCTACCATAGTGTTTAGCATTATTATATTTTTTTGTTGTTAATTTTTGTACAAAACTATTACAAACATATTGTTTCTTTATTTCGATAGAACGTTAAAAGTGAACAAAGAAAGTTTAAAATAAAGTTGATTTTTGTAGCTAATAAAAGTTTAATGCAAACTAGTTTTGTTTTCTTTTACTCTGTTTTTCGCAAAATTTACACCTATTTCGAAGTAGTTTGTTTCTAACAAGAAGTACAAATTGAATTTCAGACTATCTTACAAAAGTCTAAAATTTTTTTTTGTTCAACATATTTTCAACAGGTATTAAGAATATCAATGACTAAAGCATATTGAAACATAAAAACTTGTTATTTAATAACCAAATTTACCTTTTTGCTTCTTTTTTTCTTTTGTAACACATAACTATGATTACAAATAAAAATAGTAACACAGTTACTATTATGATTATCCATAATGTTAAATCACCAGAAGGCTTTTCTTCTGTGTTCTGATCATCGTCGTAGTTATATTCTGGATAGAAATTTTGTGGTCGCCTCTTATTCTGAAGCTTCGTTGAATTTTGGTTTTGAAAACTAAAAGTAGTATGTTTAAAGTTTAAACTAGAATACAAGTATGATATTAATTTTTAGTTTTTCTTATTTTCGAATGTTTTATATGTATAAAAGTAACCAAAATTTCGGTGGACTTTTGAAAATCCATGTTTTTACAATGCTTGAAAATTTCATAAGTTGATTGAAGAGATGTTTTTATGTAATATACAAAAATAGTAAATAATTAAAAACTGTATATTGCCTCAAGGCTTTAAACTTAACCAAAATATTACAACAATATTCATAAAATAGTAATGTTCGTACTTTTCGTGGTTTAAAAAATATTAAACACAAAAAAAAAGTATTAAAAACTATTATTCTTAAATTTTATGAGGCTTAGTCAAAAATGTTAAAGATAGCACAAACTATTATTTACTTAAAGCTGTTTTAAGAAATACTCGTATAATAAAGTTTATCTAAAAATTTGTATACTTTGTATTATGTTTTTATAAATTTTGAAGCTACTTTAAAACCAATTATATTATATGCTTTGGTTTCAAGAAAACAAATAAAGAGATCTCAACTACTGGAGGAGAAATAATGAATTGAAGATAATTCTTGAAAGAATAAATTCATAATTCAAAACCAATTATTTAAAAAACTTACTTAAAATTAAGCTTGTTAAAAATAATTCTAAAACAATAAATTAGTTTAACAAGCTCTTTAGTATAGTTCACAACAGTAACTCTGAATGTTTTATATTTATATCGTTAATTGAAAATTTTGATAATTTTTATTTGAATAATACATAAGTTTAAATAAAGTTTTTATAGCGTATGTAATGTTGTATCCTAGTAAGGAAAGTTCTAGGAATTTTCTTAAAACTAACAAAACTTATTAAAACTTATAAGCATAAGGTTATCAATATTTTTTAAGTTATAAGTACTAGATCATAACCATAGTTAGTTAAACTTTAAGTTAGCCAAAAGTTTGTACTTTTATGTATCAAATGAATATTTCAAACTTCATTGCTGGTGCATAACTTTGTCCAATCTTGTAAAGTTTCCATTTCCCGTTTTCATCTCTAACTAAATGTTGATTAATGATAAGTATAAAAATAAACATTTAATTAGTTTTTTAATAAGTAAATTACTTAATAAAAAATATATAAATTTTATGGTGACTTAAAAAAAATAATATAAAGGTTTGATCATTCTAATTCGATCATCAGACCACAAGCTTTCGGTAGACTGAGACCTGGGTTTCGTTTTTATCAAAACTCGTCAGTCAGTCTCAACCAAAAAACCTGCAAGCTTTTACCTATAAACGGTTTATAACATTTAACATGATCTGATGATCAAGTTGTTACGATCAAACTTAAATGTAAACATTGAGTTTGTCTCGCGGTAAACGAAAGTCCGTGCTTAGGCTCTGTAGACCTTCGCCGATGTATTCTCTGATTAAAAATGAGCTATTACTTCTATGTGAAGACGCTTCCAAAGTAGTGGTGGCTTTTATAAGAAAGCCTCGGTAAAACTGATTGCTGTCTCTTGAATCTGATTGCAGCTTAACTCGTATTCTGTTGCCTTTTAAAGATTTTTTTGTGAGTCTTTTTAACATATAGCAACATAAAAATAATCAAAATTTGATTTTTATTAATTAGTTTTTATCAATGCATATAAAGTTTGTTTATTATTTTTTTTATATAAAACAGGTAATAAATTTATAATATAAATATACAAAAAAACTAACTAAATTTGCAGAAACCAAGCTTTCAAAGTGCATTTCTTTTAAAGATAGAAAAAGTTTGTAATTTTTTAAAACTTTTTTGTCTATATTTTTTAAGTTACACTAAATAAATTTTAATAAGCTATTATAAATTAATGGTTGTATTCTAAAATTAATTACTTTATTAAAATTTACTAAACTTGTAAAAATAAAAGTCATCAAACACACAAAAAAAATTATTTTATAAAACTTTTAAACTGTAGTTAACAACAAACGAATTGAAAACACGTTAACAAAAGTAGTTTCATTTTTATAAAACAACTTATAAACTTTTAAAGCTTTGTAGCGATATAAACCGTAGACTTTTTACAAGCTTCGTGCTTTTAATTTAAGATCTGTCGTTTACCCAAAGTATGTTTTACATAGGTATGAAACTAAACTTCTAAAAAATAATTAAGCAAATAAGTGTAATTCATTAAAACTGAACAACTTCATTAAACGATTATTTTCTTATTTAAAGTGCTAACAAAGTAAAACTAAAAAAAATTGAACAACACTAAAAAAAAATTTGATAATTACTAGTTTAGATCATTTTTACTAATCATTAAAAAAAAATAAAAAGTTGATTTTATCAAACCAGTTGATATAAGGACAGGTGGTAAAGAATTTCCACAGTAAGGCCCGTCACTTTTATCATTCCAAATGTCATCTATCTGCACTTTTTGAGGACAATTCCCTGATTCGGAGGGCATCAAGTAGAATTTAAGAAATTGAAGTCGAATACGGAAACCACTTGGTGCAATTATTCTATAATAAAAAAAAATAGGTTTGTTTGTTTTGAAACAGTTAAGTATTTTTAAAGCCTGTACTTAAATAAAAATATTTTTGTATAAATATACTATTGTCGTAAAATATTTTAAGTTTGTTTATTTTAAAATCAAAACTAGTAATGTAGTGTCAAAATGTTCAAAAGTTATCGTTATATATATATTTTTTTTTTTTTTAGGAACAAAAGAGTTTATTATCAATTTTTAGTCCCAAAAAAAAAGCACTATTCAGAGCTTGATTTTTTAAAAGTTTTTAGTTTAGAGCTTTTGAAAATTCTTAAACATATTGTGCATACAAACTAAAATTATAATCAGTTTAATAGATCTAGTCCAGTTAAAATAAAACTTAACTAGTACTGCATCTTAGATATTCGATCATCATTACGTTTATTACTTGTTATTTAAAAATAAAGTAGTAAATTTACTGTTTTTACAGTTAACATAGTACAGTTAAAATGTTTTATTTAATTACAATGTTTTAAACATAGCTTTTTTTAATATTTCATCTTATGATTTTAATAGCTAAATAAAATTTATCTTCTTATATAGTTCAGCCAAAAACTATGCATAGTAAACTTGTTCAAATAAAAATATGATACTAATCTTTAAAAATTATAACCTAAAAAAAATGATAGCAAATAAAAACAACTTACACCCAATTGCATTGCGTTTGATGTTCAAATTTATTCGGAAAGTTTGGTGAAGAAAAGTGAACAAATTGATTGGGTTTTAGATGATATGAAGTTTCTTTGCAACCTTTAAAATCATTAAAAAATAACAAACACGAAATTCACTGATTAAAGTCTAACAAATTACTTTAATAACTAATAAAATCCGTATTATAAAAACATTAACTAACTTGTTGCTGCAAGAACATAAATCCCACTCAGCTTAAAATTTACTAATAAGTTCAAAAAAATTAAAATAAACTTCATGATAACGTCATATAAGCTGCCACTTTATAATCTACTACAGCTATCGCTAAACTAATTACAAAGGCCTTTGTGACAAAACACACAACGTTTTAATGAGACATATGAAGAGTTTAAAAGTTATGCTAATGTGAAAAAAAATCACATTTAATTTTTTGCTTCAGGCGTATAGTGCGTATGTGTAACATGATTTATCATAATCAAGTTAAAAAGTATTGCAGTTTATAAGATTATTTCTAAGGTCATTAAAAAAATAGATATATAATTTTTAATTTCTATAGGTATTATTTATTTTTGAGTATTTAATAAAAACTTTTTTTTTTCGATAAGTATAAGTATATTACTTCCGTTATTACATGTTATGTGTATTTTTCTAAAAGTTTTCTAAACTTTTACTCGTAAGTAATAGTTAAAGTTGAGTAAAATAATAGTTACCAACAAAGAAACAATAAAAATAAAAAACAGTTTCTAGAAAAGTATACTTTCTGACATAATAATTTTTACTTTAATTTCATCTTCCATAAAAACTATGCGCGTATCTAACAAATATTTTCAACAAATAATTCAATTTATTAAAGAATTTCAAGTTTTAATGAATAAACCGTTGTTGTGGTTAGTTATCATTTTGATCGTGGTTAGATTATTCGACGCTTCGTTTATATCAGATTTAAAACCTCTACTATGCCCTTCAATGTATGTACAAAGAAAAATTAAACTACTATTAAAAATTATACACAAACCTTTGTGCAGAAAAAACACACATTCTAAATTTTAACTAGATTATTTTGTTTCAATTTAAAAATTTTATGTTAAAAAAATATTTTTATTTTTCAGTATTGTACTTAAAACAATATTTTGAAGGTTTTATCTTGATTAAAATATACAAAACAGCTGAGTTAAAGCATACTGCGAAATAGTAATTTAGATAATACTGGTTTTAAATTAGTTTTGCTTTACTTTAATTAATGTTTTGAAACTGATTAATGTTTGAAAAGACGACGTACATGTTATCAATGAACAAATTTAATCTAATTTTAATTCTAGATCCATGTTAAAGTTTATAACTGTTTTCAAAGCAGCCTTATAAGTTAAAACCATTAGTTGGTTGCACTTGAACAAAAATCGTAAAAACAATTAAAAAAAAAATTTAAGACGAGTATATGGAAGTTTAGTGCTTATTCATTTGTTTATGTTAACTTTTTTTAAGTAATATAAAATTGTTAAGTTACTTACAACTTAGTATTATTATATAAAAAACGACCAATTGAGATATTTGATTGATTAAATTTTTGTTACTAAAAATAAGGTTCAACTCAAATAAATATAAAATGAACGATGTAAGAGCAATAGATCAAGTTCATGCTAAACAAGTTGTTTTATTGTAATGTTAATCAATAAAATCAGATATTAATAGTTTATATAAACATTTAAAAACTAAGTATAAATATAGTTTGTTAATGTAAACTGTCATTTATTAGATTTATGAGACCAATAGTATATAAAGTAACTTTAAAGACCTTAATTATTTAACTCAATTTCCATAACACTTATTATAATCTTAATTTTTACTAAGTTAAAGTTTATACTCAAAATAAAACCGAAACACATTTTCGAAATTTCTCTCCTATAATTTATAAAGTTAAACAAATAATCTTTGTATATCACAATACTTACTTTAACTTTAAACAAATTAAACTTCAACTACTTGTTGAAAAATGAAGGTTTTTCAATTAAACATTTTTTCAATGGTTTATTTATACATACATCAGTTTTTACATCTTAAAGACTGTTAGACTTTTTAAAATGTTTTTTTTTTATAAAAGTCTTGCATAATGTTTATGAATCTAAAAGGTTATTTAAAACAATAATAACAATACTAATTTAGAAAATTAACAGTACTTTTATTATTTTTGTTTAATTGCTTGTAAGTTATTTTTTTTGTCTTAAACAATCATGTTATCACTAAAATTAACTATAAGATATTAATAAAAACAAACATAAGTTAGAAGTAATTTTCGGTTATTCTTATAAACAAAAAAAAAGATAATTTTTAAATTATTTTCAATAGCTAGGCTACTATATATTGTTTGTTGAACGATAAAAAAGCGCTCAAAAAGTTTATTCTTAGGACCTGGTGAACGAGAAAACCTTTCGATTATAATATATAGTATTAAAGGTTAACGTTTTATGAATTAATTAGCTTGGTTGGTCTTTTTTTATTTAGTGTAAAAATTATTTTTTATATAATAATTATTATACTAATAAAAAAAATGTTATATTCATACATATGTTAACCTAAATTTTCATAGTAATTTAAAACATTGTTTTTAATCTTCCTTTTATTTTAAAATAAAAACCATATAAACGAAGTTTGCTGTTTAATTTTATTTACTAGTAGAACCAAGACTAGATTTATTAAAAAACTAAATATTAGTATAACGCCCTAATTAAGTCTCAAAGCATTCAAATAAATGTAAAGTAGCTTTAGTGTTTAATTTTCAAAATAAAACAAAATTCTTTTATGAAGTCAAAGTTTTACGAAGGAATTAGTTTTATGAATACAAATTACTAAGAAAACTACGAAGTAAATTACGAAAGTCCAAATAGCTTAACAACAAGTTAGGAAAAAAAAACTATTTGTCGTATTTTATTACCGAAATCTTAATGAAATTAATTTTCAAATAAGTTTAGCGAGTTTTAATTAATGAACTACTCTTATGTAGAAAATCCCAGGAGGGTAATTAAAACTTAAATATTTTTCTTTTATATTGTAAGTTATCTCAAAACAAAGTATGTTTAATAAGTCTTTAATTAGTGGATATAAAGAACTTATGAATAAAATAAACATTGTAATTTCACATAGATTGTAAGCAAGTTGTGGTAGTTTTTATAGTTACCTTTACTGAGATCAGCAGCAAGTTTCAAGCTTCAGTAAAAAAAATATTCAAGTGTTTAAGCTTAAAATTTTGTAATGCCTACTATTAGAAATTAAAAGTAGAAAGTATTTCTTCAAAACAGATTAAATTTTCGAAAATAGTTGAACATTATCTGGTTATCAATTACAAACCTTTATGATTTTTAGGATTACTTAAGCTCGTCAAACAAAAAGCTTCAAGTCGCAATTTGCTAATAAGTAAACTCAACGTACAAAAAAGTAAAGACAGATTGTCTTATACGCTAATCTTAAAGATTTTAGGTGAATAATAGCACATATTAAAAATTCTGTTTTTTATTAAACTATTTAACAATTGAAACCTACTTTTAATTGAAGTATTTACTCGTAACTTCCCTTAATTTTTATCTAAACAAACTAGTGTATAACTACTTAAAATATTTACTATGTTAATAAGAGTTTATACTTTGTTGTACATTACTAATTTTAAAAGTTAAAACTTTTCTTGATTTTATTTAATATTTTTGGAGCTGTCAGTTCTTATATAGTTAATACCTGCATACTAGTCTGGGAAGTTTAGAGTACGAGTTTCCGAAAAATATGTTGTTAACTTGAAATTAGATAAATAAATTACTGTTGAGTGTAAATTTCAGTGCAATTAGATTAAATAAATATCTATTTTTTGCTATAAATAAAATTACAAACCTCGTTTTACATAACTTAAGATTGTATAAACTTGGAAATATGACTATTAAGACTAGTTTGTTAAGTAATACTTAATATCAAAAATACTTGAGCAAATATTCAATCATTAATACTCTACAAACTGTGCAAATTGATATTGATTGCGTGGTTACCTTGTTAAACATTTGTTTTTTAATCACTTATAAGTATGAACGACTTTTATAGATTTATAAAGGATTTACTGAGTTTAGACTTGAATACTCTTGGTAAAAAATAAAAAACAACTCTTTTCAGATTTTCCATACTTTTACTCTAAATAAAAATAGTAAGTTTATCAACTCTTATTGGACTTTAAAACGTGTTTTTTTTTTCATTTATTAATGAAACATCTTAATTAAACAAAAACTAGAACTTATTCTGTATACTTACGATAACCGATAGGTTCTTCCTTCACTAGGTCCTAGGACCAGAAATTTTGAACCTTTTTTTTTCTTGTTCAATTAACTAATATAATACTTTATTAAACTGGGTATAGTTTTTTTTAGAATTTTTTGTTATCAGGAAAATTCAAGAACTTGTTAGCAATCATTAAACATATGTTTAAATGTGTTTGAAAAAGAATCATACAAACTTAACATACTTGCATGTTTTTTTTCTGAACTTTCTAATAAGATTATAAACTTAGTTTCTTTTTTGTCTTAAAAATAAAAGGTTTAAAGTTTCAGACTTTTTTTTGTAAAATTTGCAATTTCTTAAAAACTAATTTAAGATTGTGGAGAGATAGTTAGGGTTTTATGCTAATATTACTCATTTTTAAATATGCTTTTGGCGTTTATTATAATTTTTTAAGCATGTTAATAAATGAAATAACTTAATTTTCCTTATTTGATTACACAGTTAAGAGATAAGAATATTTTTCAAATCATGTTCAAATAACAATAATAAGTCAAACTGGACAACAGTGGTATAACTGCGAAGCTTACTACTGGTGAACTTGACTTGTGCTAATCAGGGTATGGCTTAAAAATATTTTTTAGAGTAAAAACAAGTAAACCTAAATTTCAGAAACCTAAATAGTCAGAATTGGTTTATTTAAAAAATATTTGTGGTACAAAACTAAATGAAATTATAATTTTCTATTTCAGTAACATTTATTTCATGTGAATTTTATTTTTGTAATATTCTTGAAACTAAATAGCAATGATATCAATTAAGTAGAAAAAGTTTTTTTACTTAGTTTTGATATAAGTTTGGAACTGAAACTACTATTTGTAGTCTGTTTTTCACAATTCATAAAATAACTATAAATTTAAAAATTAATAACTATCATAGTCAAACTAATATGTATAGTATATTAAGAACCGAAACTTCTTGTAAACACTAAACAATATAACTCAATTTGTAATACCTTTTAATAAATAAACTTTTCTTATTGGTATTGCTTTAAGTTTATTTAATAATCAAAACATTTTATAGCATATTAGGATACAATGTTGCTTAATAACTATAAATACTGCAAACAATAATTTTAAATATTCAACTTATATAAGTAATATTTTTATAATTCAGCAAAATGTAATTACTTGCTTTAAGACCTAGCTATCTTTATATTTGCCTGAAGTGGTGTACTAATTAATAAACATAAATAAAAATCAAGCTTAACAAAAGGTCTCAATTTAGCATTAATTATGTGTATATTATAGCAGTATCTGTTTACGTAATTTTTTGCCAAATCAAACCAAAATACTCAACTTTTCATTAAAATATCAGGAAACGATACAAAAAGTATACATGCAGATTTTTAAATAAATGAAATCATTAACTTGCTGAACTTTAAAAACTTTGTATTTAGATTAAAATCAACAGTTATCTGTCTGTATAAAAATATAAAAAACAATTATAAATTAAAACTAATAATGAAAAAAATATTACTTTTCTATCTATCATGAAATTTTTTTTTACTTAATACAGTTTTACAACAAACTAATGAATTTATTGAAACACTTTTCTACAAACGTGACAAGTGTTGTGATTTGAAAACCACTGGTAAGCACATTTCTCACACATTGAGTGCTTGCCATCGCAGTCCAACCTAATCATAGACCTTCCAATTTCCAAATCGTCCATGCACACCTGACACCGTTGACCACCATCAAATTGGAAGTGTTCAAACATTTCTATTCTTTCAGGCAATAGACCTACTTGTGGGTCTTCTGCTTCCCAGTCCAGCTCATACTCGAAATCTTCCTCATCAACAAAGTGAAATATTTCCTTACTGGACTCCAAATGTTTTTGTGACACACTTTTCAATTTCATTAAATGTTCTGTGTTGGATGAAATTTTGGAATCTTTGCTACACGCAGTTTCAAGTTGTTGGATAGTAGTAAGCAGTTCATACCTGCATTTCACGTAATTTTCAATCAATGGGTGAATGGGGTCATTGACATTTTCCATCAAACCAATGAAACTGTGGACACGTTCTGGGTCGTTCATGTTTCTGGCAATCAAGGTGTCTAAGACGCTGTCATCGATCTCTTCAACTTGTTCTTTAAAAGATGTTAAGATTGAACAAAGCTCATCATCTTTGCTTGAGTCACTTTTCATTGGAAGGTTAGATTGGCAGTCAAAAAAATTTTCATTGTCCTCACTTTCTGGAGATGTTGAATTGGTGCTCTGAAAATTTATCAATAATAATTTAGAAGGACTTTGTTTTAAAACTCTAAGTTGATTAAGATGGGTTTCTTTTTAATCTAAAATTGTTTTATTTTAAATATTAATTTATGTATATTTTCATGAGCCTAATACTAGTATAGACTAATTTAGTGACTATTAATCTATGTTTATTTAACTATAGTCATTTAGTTATTTTTCAATGTTTTAATAAAAAATTTAAAATTAAAATAACTCCAATTTGTACAGTTGGTACACCAATAAAGTATACACTTTAAAAGAGGTACGCACTAAATTAAAAAGATAAAATTTCCAAAAATTATTTGTCAAAATAAGTTAAATCAACATAAATATAATGAACTCAAATAAACCTAATTATTTTTTGAAGAAATCTCTAAGCTTATAAACAAATTAGACTTAAAGTATATGGTATTTTTAATAAAAATAAGTAGGTATTAACAGTTAGGTTTTAAAAGGTTTAAATTTATCTCAAATATTCAAATTACACATTTAATGTAAGGTAAGAACTTTTGTCTGGATTCAAGATGACTTACTTACTGTACTTTAACTAACAAGCTAGTATTAAACATTTGTAAGCAATTACTTTGCTAATACAATAAAAAATTCTTAGTTTTTCAAGTATTCTGTAAAGATTTTGTGAAAAATATTCCAAAACATGAGGACAGTTAAGGCCAAAGTAAGTTGAGAAACTTTTTTAGGTTTAAACTCCAAGGTTTGTACTCAAAATTTTGCAAATTCTAACTGACATTTCACAATTTAAGACAATTTAACTGACATTTTCCCTGACCTGTTGATACCCAGTTGGGTTATAACCAGATGAAACTATGTAACTTATAAAACTAGTTATAACTGCACAGACTATTTCACTAAAAATCTATGTCCTCCTACGTTTTTTGAGATAACTACCTCAAATTTTCAGGACATATTCCTTGATATATTTAGAAAATTCTGTCAGAAGGAATTATAAAAAAAATAAAAAATTAAAATTGTTTATAAACAATAAACAAAAAAACAGTTTTTTTTTAGTTTTTTGTTATAAAATTTCTATTTTTTTATTTTTTTAAATTCTGTTGCGACAGAATTTTTTAAATATTGCAAGGAACATTTCCTGAAAATTTGAGGTAGTTATCTCAAAAAACGTAGGAGGAGATAGATCTTTAGTGATTTCTAGTTATTTTCTGTTTTAGTTTGCGCCTCCTATAAGGATCCTATTGTTGCCTCCAACTTTGACCGGCTATATCTCAAAAATTATTTTGAATTTTTAAAATCTGTAAAAAGCATTTTGAGCTTAGTAAAAACTATATAAAATAAGATAAAAAACCAAAAAAAGATGTTTACCCCCCCCCCCTATGCCCTTAACAAAATACTTTTATAGAACATTTTTGTTATTTTTCAATTTCAATTTTCTAATTAGATATGGCCCCTAGAAAACATCATAAAAAGTTTAGTTTTTTTATCTTGAATTGTTATGTAACTTCTACTAACATATGTAACATTTTATTTTCATTTTTATGAATTTTAGCTCAGATGTTCTTATTTTTTTATATAACTTTAATTACGGCAATACTCATACACTCACTTTATGACATTGCCTTCTCATTGATAAATATACTTACCTCTTTGCAAGAAACTATTAAATGCCTCAGTAGAAAAATACATTTCTGATAAGAAAATTACAATATTTACACAAAAAAATTCTAAAACTTTTCACATATTCAGAAACCATAAACATTTGTAGGGATATGATATATTGCCTATAAAAACCAACTGTTTTTTTGAAATAAATCAAAAAACATATCCTCATAATTGTTTTTAGAAAATTAAGAAATTTCAAGTACTTAAAATGACAACAACTGACATTTTGACAACATTTCCTTATTCTTAGCGAAATTAAGGCTACAAAAACCAAGTGCTTACTTAAACAGTAGTTCACAACTTAATGATGTACTCATTTAAAAAAGATTCTGTGTTTTTAATTATAAAATTTTCAAGCATTTCAACAGATATTTTATCAATTTTTCCGAAACAAAAAAGTTTAGCCTGGCATGTATGAACAATGTAAATCAGCTACCATTTGCTTTTTACTGGTTTTCTATCTAAATTAATTTTTGAAATATAAGCTTTATAAGTTTGTTATGGAAGGCACAAACTAAAAAGACAAAAATATAGACTATTTCAATAAAAAATATTTCTACCTAAAGTTTTTTAGTAATTGTGTTCAAACTGTTTCACTTTTAATGTTATTAATATGTTTAAAAGAATTTTTAAATTGTTTATGATAAATGTTTTTTTCATAAACATATAAATTATAGAATTTTTTTTTGTCATAAACTTATTTTTTTTTAGTTTTAAGTGTTTCGATCTAGTTATATAAGTATTGCTAAGAAAAATTACTGAAAATTTGAAATTTTTGCTAAAAATAAGTTGGTTAATTCTAAGTTTTCACCTATATGTAAGTTTATATTTTTGTATCGAAAACTTAAAAAAAAAGATATATGTAGATTTAAATTTCTGTACTTTATAAAAACTGACTTAAAGTTTATAAACGTTTTTTTTAAGAGCAGATAATATTTTTATGAAAAGTTTTGAGCCCCTCTGGCCGTATATGTTTTTTTTTTGCTGGTATTACTCATTTTTTTAACTTAGTTATTTTTTCTAAGGTAATACACATCAGTCTACTTAAAACTCTACCCCTTGCATTTTCTGGGGAACTATAATAAAATTCTATATTGTAAATATTTAACAAGAAGTAGTTGTAAACAATTTAGAGCCACAAGGGCTCAAGGTTTTATTTATAAACTTACCATACAAAATTTTATAATTCAATCTTCATTTTAGATTTTTTTTTAGATTTTATTTAAATTACCTATTAAAATATTTGCATAAAAAAAATTAACTAACATTATGAAGTATTTTTTGATCAATGGGCATTTCTTGGCATAACTCAAACATTTCATTGTTATCATCAAAATTTATATTTGATTTGTCTTCCATATTAGTTAAAAGATAATTTATATTATTAGAAAACAAGGTTTATTAAACTGTAACATATGAATATATCAATATTATTAATATAGCTTTAAAAACATACAATTGACACCAATACACTAGCTAAGAAAAGTTTTTTGACATAAAACGATTACAAAATTAAATTAATTTAACTTACTCATTTGTTTACTAGTATAATCTAAGCTAAAACAAAATACTTTGTCTTTATGACGTACTTTTTAATAAATTTTAAAATTAAGTCACAGCAGGTTTTTAGAATCATATTCATGTGACTGAAATTAGAATCGTTAGAGTTTTAGTTTTAGTCGTTATTATTCTTTCTAAAGTTTAAAAACAATTAAGGTTTTATTATAGCTACAGATTTTTAAAAAACTTTTAATTTTTCTCCATATGCTAAGATCAAAAAATCATTTTTATGATAATATATTCAAAATACTTTATGTAATTGTTTAGAAATTTTTCTATATAAGATGGTTAATGAAAGATATATGTTGTACAATTTAATTTACTTATACTTATCAAGCTTAAATTTTTTTAAGATAAAAATAACGAAAGTCTTTTAGCTATTTTTCAAATGTTATACTTTATTGGTACGTATAAAACTTTGTATATCATTATAACAAAATGCACAAGTTCTTTAGTTTTTTTTTGTATAATTAGTTTTTAAGTTAATGAGTTTTTTTAGCCAAAAAAAAATTTAAATCAAAGTAATTGTGTTTAAGTAATCATAGACAGTTGTTAAACGTAGACTAGTTGTTAAACTTAAGTTAGTTAAACTTTTTTTTCAATGTGATAAAGTAAAACGATAGTTTTACATACTGACTACTATTATTATCTTACACTATAATTTTTTAGTATAAGTATTAAAACAATGTTTTTTAAAACGCAATAATCAAAACTGCAGTTAAAAATTTTAAATCAGATTGTTTATAAAAATATATCAAAAAACTTTTGTTATATATATCAAATTTAAACTACAAGAACATCCAAAATAAAAATGAAAGCATAGGATAAAACAAACTTTTATCAAGTAGTAAGCTTTACCTTTTTGACTTATATTAAAAAAAAGTTAAATGAAATATTAAGGAAGCAAAACTTCCTGTAAGTAATAAAAAAAATTGTTTAAATAATAAAATCTCCTAGAAGTGTAACAAATCTTTAGAATTCATACGAAGTGTTTTTATTTAAAAAAATCAAGAAAACTGAAAAATATATAAAAAATAACATCCATAAACTACCTTTTTGAGCATTTTGCATAAAATATAAAAGTTCATATCTTATCACCAGTATTGATACTTTCAACGAAAAACAACACCAAAATCTAATTTGAAAATAAATCTAGATATTAATAAGTAATAGTTCAGGAAGTAATTTCAAAACTATTATTCTGTTATTTAAAATACTTCTTATCAATATACGCTTACAGTCATTGTCATACGTAGGAATAAAGCTGAAAGATTTTTAAGCTTTTGAAACAAACGTTCATTTTTACATCAGAAGTTGAAAAACAAGCCTACAGTATAAAACAGGTAGAAGTTTTAAAAAACTTAAGCAAATTATAGTATAAAACAAAACTTTTTTTGAATTAAAATTTACGGAACTATATTTACAATGTTCAGAATTATTCCATATGTATAAGTATTGTTTTTTTTAGCTTATAAATAAAATTTTTGTTAAAGTACACTTACTATTTAAGTAACACAAGGAATAAAAGTAGTTCACTTAAATGAAATAAAACAACTATTAAAGATTCAATTCAAAAAAAAAAACTTAATTAGAAATGCATAAAATAAAACCATAAACAGAAGGTAATGATACTGTTTGCAAATCATTGTTTATAACATTACAAAGATTTTTATATAACTTTGACTTTATACAAGTTTTTAAAACGTACTTGTAGTTTTTTTCTCTTCCACAAGCACTTTCAGAAAATACCACAATTAGCTTATAAAGCTTGTCTAGTTATTTTTTTCTACCATTGAACATAAAACGTGTATTAACTCAAACTTAAAAGTAAACCGTCATAAATAAAAAAAAAAACAAGAAGTGTTCGATGTTTTTTAAATACTATACTAATATTTTAAGTTTAGTACAGTATTAACTTTTTTTAACAATCCTGAAAACATATTTTTGTAATCTACTTAAAGCTAAGCCAACTTTTATGAATAATTCTATGCGGTTGAATACATTTACATAAATTAATTTAATTTATTTATTAATATAAACTCCAAATTAAGTTACAATACAACGCTTTTTTTTTATAATATATAATATAATAAATTGAAATCAACAGTTTAGCTTTAACATAGTAAAAATAAAAGTCATATTAAAGATTATCTTGCTTTTTACCATTATCAAAATTTTCACTTACAACGTAAAATTAAAAAAAATCTGTATTTAAATTTGCTAGTATTACATCACGTCAATTACTTAAAATCAAATTAAGTAAGAACAATTTGTGCTTAACAGCGACTTTTAGCGGTTATCAGAATACAATTTTATCGTTTTTACTTAGAATTCGTTTTTTTAGTACAATCTTTTTTGGAATAGAGTTTGCTTTGCTAGCATATAGGTAGAAAACAAACTGACTATTTGTAAATATTTTAGAAAAAAAAAGGAAATTTCAAACAGAAAACTAACTATAACTAATTAAATTTGTCCTAGACAAGACGTTTATCCGTGATGTGCGACTCGATAACCGAGAGATTTTTTTTATCGTGCACCAGGTCCAAGGACCAAATATTTTGAGTGTATTTTTTGTCGTTCAATTAACTATGTGTACATAATTTTTTACATATATTTTTTACGATTTTGAATATAAACGAAGTGTATTGAAACAAACTATGCCTTAAAGTTTTGTTAAAACGTTTATTAAAAATATTTGCTACAAATATAATTATAAAAAAAGAATACTTTAAAAATGTCTAAATAGCACCGATTATTGTAAAATTTCATCAGCACTTTTTCTTACATCTAATTAAAGCGACGTGAACAAAAAAGTATTACGAATGTGTTAAAATTAAGAACATACATCTATCATAGGAAACTAAACTAAAGTAAAAAAAAAACTATTTTTTATAAATTAAGGAAGATTTTCAACAAAATTAGAATTTAAGCAAAGTTAAAAATTTGAAACTATTGTTTCTATGTACTTGTAATTTATTTTCATTTATCCTGGCAGGTAGTGAGCAAAACTAAGACCTATTTGTTATGATAAAAAGTTAAAACAAAAAATGTAAAGGTGGTCTATCAAATAATTTTTTATATATAATTTTTAGATACAAGAATACACTATTGTTCGTCTCAATTTTTTTTTTGCAAAAACACCTTTAACTGTTTTAAATGTTTTATAGTGTTTTTATGTTGTTTTTACAAGCTATCCAATAACTCAATGGATATATAAACATGAGGCTAAAAAAACTCCAATTTTTATACATATTTGCCATATTAAATAGTATTTACTACAAGAATTGAAAAATAAGAAAATAGTCAGAAGAGTTGATTTTTATCGGGGATAGTATTTGCTTTGTTCAAATTTGGAAAAAAAACAGAAATCAAATTTAATCTTTAAAAGTTTAAAAATTAATATATTAAGCTAACAAATATTGAAAGTTTGTAATTTTACCTTCAATAGAATATTATTTCTTATAGCAGAACTTTTGTCATATTAACAGGTTTGCGAATCAATCTAGCTTGATACTTTTTAAAGCCTCAGGTCAGTTTTTTTTCTTGTGTGGAACTCTTGTTAGTTTTAAGACTTTCTGAACAAATAAGGTTAGTTTTTTTAGACCTTGTATGAGGTGAGTTAATTAAGTTTTAAATATTTTAATACAATGCAGTAAACTAATGTTTTAAATATTTTATTTTTGATAATTTTATAGTTTTATTTTATTTATTTGGTGAAATACTTGATCATGCTGCTACTTCTACTTTAATAACACAATGGTTCTTTTTATAGCCTTTGATGACCATAAAATGTTAAAGCTTATATTTGTAGTTTTTCTCTTAATTAGAAAAAAGAGTTATAAGCGTACAAAACTTTGTAGCTCTCTAAATATATAAAAACAGCTTACTGTAAGTCACTATTAAAAGTTTTATGCTATGTAGATAATTAAATTTCATTTTTATATACATATATTTTATAAAAGAATATATTTTTAAAGTTCAGTTGTGTTTGTAGTGGCATAAAATATTAAATCTTGCCAACTACTCTGAAGAATATATAGATAGTGTTTATGCATATATTTAAACATATTTATTTACTTAAAGGTCTTCCTGTGCATAAAATCAAAAATTATATACTCATTTATTTGATATGTCAGCATTACAGGCTCAAATTTTTTTTTATTGAAAAGTTGTTGTTAAAAGTTATGCAGTGCTGTAGATTACTTTAATATTGCTTTCAGAAAGAAGCTCTATTCTCATTATGATTGTAAAACAAACAGCCAAAAGGCTGATATTAGAATTTAGATTCTAACTAGTTTAGTGACTAATTCAGCTAAGGTTTTTTATAAAGAAAATATTAAGGGGACAGGAGGGTCCTCCTTGATTATTACAAGTTAATCTGAGCTATCAGATATTTTGAACCCCTTAAGAAAATTCATAGTAACTTTTGAGATATAAACGATAAAAGTTGGTGACCTCAATAGGTTTGTTTTAGAAGAAAAAAGGCTGTTTCACTAAAAATTTATCTTCTTTTTCATTTTTAACCAATCTTCTTCAAATTTTTACAGTAAGTCCATAACTAATATTCAAATCTTGAAGGCAGGAATTTTTTTTAATTTTTAAAAATAGAAAAAAATTAAAATAAAAACTTACTATTTTTCTTTATTTATTATAAATATGATGTTTTTATTTTACGGTATTTTATTTTGTCCTAAACAAGACAATAAAAGGTATCCCTGGTGTGAGACTTAATAACCGTAAGGTTCTTTGTTTACCAGGTCCTAGGATCAAATATTTTAAGCTTTTTTTTATTGTTCAACAAACTTTAGTGATAATTTTTAAGTTGCAAACTCAAAGTCTTTCAAACTATAAAATAAATTTTTCTTGAAAATTTAAGGTCTCAACTTGAAAAATGAAGGAGAAGATATCTTTTTAGTGAATTTAAATTTCCAAGAAAATTGATGGTGAAGTCCTTAGATTTGTATTGGAAACTTTTTACAAAAACCTCTATATCTCAACAACTAACTCAAATTTATATATTTTATAAAAACTAGCTCGTAGTTTATGCTTAAAGCTTTCATATAAGAGCCAATGTTAGTTTTTGTAAAAAAAAATTAGACTCCCTATGCTATTAAACTTCAAATATCTCAATTTGTACTAACTTCTTATAAATTTTAAATTTGATACAAAATTTTCTCACCATACATCTCCCTCCCTCACAGAAGTTGTTCAGATGATCAGATCATTAATACCTTTTTTATAGATTAGAAATTCATAAATTAAAAAAGAAAAAGTTTGATATCAAATAGAGCTTTTCAGCATGGAATAATCATAAATTTCTTTGCAATTAGTGTTTTTTTATGATTTAAGAATAAAGAAAAAATTAACTTTGTATGGAAAAAGTTGTAGTAGTTCTAATATTTTGATTTATTTATTTCAAAAATTTATTTTTAACAAAGGACTTTTTTTAAATGCTGTAAAAATTTGTATTTCATACTCTTTATGATAAAAGTTTTAAAATAATAGATAATGAAATTAAATACTAAAATCATACACTTTGTATAACTAGTTAGACTAATACTTAGACTACAATTTTTCTTATAAAAATTTCAAGTTTTGTCAGCATCAATTTAGACAGTTTGTTTTTAAGGCTCAAGTTATTGAAACTACAATAGTCTTCAATTTGAAACGTTTTGTTTTTAAAATAAATACTAAATGAGTATATATGACTTAACCTAAAATGTGCATGTATAAAAGGATTAAATTAAAGCATCATGAAAAATAACTTAAGAGTAATTAAGGGCTTAGAGGAAAAAAAAAACAGCTTGGTTTTAATTTTTAAAGTTTTTATAAAGGTATGATTTGTTTTTTACAGCTCATTTATATTTAAACTGACTTTTGAGGTATAGCCAGTCAAATCCATACTACAATAAATTCCTTATGGGAGGAGGAAATTAAAACGGTAAATAAGTATAATAAATAAAAATCTATTTACTATGATTTTTAAAATAGATAACTCAAGTTTTTAAGTAATCCTTATTACAATACTTAGCAAATCCTGTAGTAGCAATTTTATGAAAAAATTAAAAAAATATGATCAAAATACAAACATAATCTTAATTTTATACTAAATTTGAAAAAAAAAAATCTTAATTGAAAGTTTAATATTCCTTAAAAAAGGTTTTCCTAATTATTGCAAGGTAGATTTTCCAAAACATTAAGGTATTTATCTCAAAAAACGTAGAGAGAGATAATTTTTTATTAAAATAGTCAATTTTGCCTGTTTAGTTTTCACATTCTATAAATAACCTATTGAGTTCTCTAACTTTGATTGTTTATACCTCAAAAATTACTTTAAGTTTTAACAAATGATAAAAATTAACTATGCCCTTAACTTAAAGTATTTGATTTTAACTTTAAATGTTAATATCTATAAACCTACAAAACAAAATGTTTCTTAACACTAACACTGAATTAAGTATCTAATTGAATCTCTATGAAATAAGAAACGATATAGAAGTTAAACAGTCATATTAAGTTATAGTTACAAGTTAAAAGAATAAATAGTGAAATAGTTTTTTGAAATTTTACTAAACAGTCTTACAGTTAATATAGTTTTTTGTTAAAGTTATGAATGAAGTATTTATTTACATTTTATAAAGTTTTAGTTATGGTTAAAGTATAAACTCTTCAAGTGAAAAGAAATGGCATTGGATCGCTCAACTGCTATTTGTTATGCATCCATTCTTGATGATGCTATCAACAAGTTGGGAATTTTAGGTAAATCCCTTCCATACCAACTCAATGTTGACACTGAGGCTTGCCAGGTACTATTTCATTAATTTTTATAAGCCAACACTCATTTATTCAATAAATAATTTATAAAACAAAAAAGTGATAGTTTTTTTTTCGCAATGTTAGTATGATAAGTTGCATCTTAGCTAATCTAGTCCCTTGCTAGTCTGGCCAGTTTAAGTGAGAAGTAGTTTTAACTAATTCACTTCAAAACAACGTTTCAACTCAAAAAACTTAAATTTCTGTTACAAAAACAATGTGCTAATTATTAACCTTGTTTGATTTGTTTTGCAAAACTGTTTTTTTACTTTATCAAAGTTTAGTTTATTCATGTGTGCTGTAATTGTTTGGTTTGTTGTAAGAAATAAAAGTAAAATAAATCACAAAAAATTTAAATGTGTGTTAGTTAATGAACTGCATACTATAAAAATGGTAAAAAATATTTTTTCCCTATTTGACCAAAGGCTAGTCCTGTCATAACTATAAAAAAAGCTCACCTAACATAGTCAGGTTAGAGTGGATGCACTGTACTCTATGGATGTTACATATTCTTAGGCAATTATTTTTAAGTTAAGGCATTAGGGCAGTAAAATATTTTTTACAAAAAATAACACTTGTAAAAACTATCAGTCAATTTCTAAAAATCATAACAGTTTCAATAAACACTAAGATATAGTTATTTTTGTAATAAGTTATCCTTTTTTTGTCTTTTTAACTTGTTCTTCCTATAAGGAATCTATTGAACACAAAGATTGTGATATTTTAAATCTTTAAAGTATTTTTGAATATTGTTAACCAGCTAAAAGTGTCTTACAGCTAGGATAAAAATATATAAACTAAGATTTAACTCCTTTTAAAGTTACATCTTATAAACTAAGATCAATATATAAAAAAACAAAGTGTATCCCTTTATTACTTTAATGTTAAGTGTCGTTTTAAATGTTTAATTTAATTTTAAAATGTAAATATTCTTTGAAAAAACTTAGTGTATATAAGACTCATTTTAATGATTTTTTGCTATTTTGTTTTAGAAATTTTATCCTAGATTACTACATTATTTTATATTGATACTGTAGAAGGTAAAGGACTATGAATTGTTTTAAAATTTATATAAAATATGTTAAACTTTTATAGAACTTTTGTGGAAACTCTTAGGTTGAAATCTAAAATTAAAAACAACATTGACTTGACTTATATATTTTTAATTCCTAGTTAAGTTATTAGAAATTTTTACATTGTATTTATGTATAAATACTTGATAGTTTTGTTTTAAAAAATTATTTTTTTCAGATTTTTTTGTAATTAGATTAATATTTAAAAACGTTTTTATTATAAAAATGTCTTTAAAATCTTGTATTTCTATTTTTCATGTGTCTTTTATACTACTGCTTTTCGTTTATGTATAGACTAAGTTAAAAATAAAGTTTTTAGTTTTGTACTTACTTAATTTAGATAATTTTATTATTTTCCTTACACATTTTTTTGAACTATAGTTTTACTTAGTTATGAAATTCCAAATAAGGCTAACTATTTTTATATAAAAAAAAATTCATTTTGTACTCTTTAACAAATTGTATTGATTTTTTTTGAATTGTGTTCTGTTTATTTATACTGACAAGCTGGTTCATTGAGCAAAACATTTTTTATGAAACAAGTTTGTAAATGAATATCAATAATTTTGTCTGCATGGATTCTTTTCTTACAAACTTTATATAACAATTTTGATGTTTTGTAAGGCTTTTCCTTGACTTGTTTTTTGCTCTTATGCTACTTAAAGTAAACTTTTTACGAACTATTTCAATTTGGGTTTTTTAAAGTTATCTAGTTTGTCTTCAATTTTGTACATTGAACGTGTAGCTAATAGTGTTCAAAAATAATTATTTAAATAAAACCATATTATGACGTTTTGAATAAAAAATAAACTTTTGACACTAAAGCAGGTTAATTTATTTGAAGAGCCTATAGTGTTCTTATTGAAACCATAAGCTTTTACAACGTATTTATTAAAGGTAATCAGCAGAGAAATTAACCACGTCATTAGAAATGCCCAGGACACCGAAGCTAAATTGGTGGCAGTTTTGCAGTCGAGGGCGGAACAAAACAAAGAAAAACTGCAAGTAAAACAACTCAAGGTATTTAAAAAATATTTTTATCAAAAATTAATTATTTTTCACTTCAAAAAGCATGCTAAACAGTTCTTTGTTTATATAGTCTAGTTTTAATTTAAAAGTAACAATACAGTGTTTAACCTTTGAAAAATATATAGTGATATATTACAACAGTGTTTTGTAGTTTATTATTATAAAGAATAACTTAAACTAATAATCTAAGTATTTCGCAAACCTTTATTTTTCAGTAAAATTATTATTTAAAGTTGTTGAACTAGAAAGTTCTATTAAAGAATAGTTAAATTCATACCACAGCTTACTTACGTTAAGTTAAAAATATGTTTTTAGTTTTTCTCCAACTACAACAACTAGTGTTTTTCTAATATACTTAGTTTATGTGAAACACAAAAAATAATTGTAGACTGAATATTTCTGCTTGACAGGCTTAAACTAGTCTGCAGCCGTAGTTTGCTAACTCCTGTATTAAGATATAGTTTGATATTGGACATACCTGCTAGCTAATATTTCTAAAGCTATATATAAGTTTTAAGAATTCTCATGTTAAACAACTAAAATTTAAGAATGAAAGCTTTTTTGAAATTTAGTCAGACATTGTGTTAAACTAATTAAGTATTTATATAGTTTTTAAAAGTTGCTAATAAACAAAAATTGTTTTTGGCTCAATTTCAAGGTTATTTTTAGATTGTTTATGTGTAACAAGTTCTAAGTTAGACTTTTTTTATAAACAAAACTAAAACACCTATGTTTTTAATTGTTTTTTTAAAATTTAGTTCAGTCAATTCTTTCAGAATGAAATTAACATGTCTCTTCGAGGCATAGAACAAGTTTCAATTACAAGTCCATTGAGCAAGGAAAACTACGAGAAACTGCAGCTGGACCGCAACTTTGTTGAGATGGCTCTTTTCAAAACCCAAATGGGTTTGTTAGAAAAAAATGAGTGGACGCCACTGAACGATATTCTTCAGAAAGAAAAGAAAGAAAAGCTGAAGCAGCAGCAGGCCATCGTCAATGAAGAAGCGAGCAAAAGTAAAATAACCTCGCTGAAAAATGAAATTGATAAAGTTAAGAAAGAGCATGAGGTGTGTTGAAGTTTTACGTTTTGACATATAACAAAGTTTCAGATCAAAAACTTCTATACCAAATTAATTAGTATTTTTTTGGTTTACTTCTATTATTGTTTTTTGCTTTATGTAAATATTGTAGATGATCGTTAAATAAAACACAACTTTTTTTGAGAAACTATTTTTTTACTTACCTTTAAAAGTAAGCTGAACCATCAGTCACTTGGTTAAACAAATCAAAAACATGAATGAAAGTGTATATATTTTGACTTTAAAGTTTGAAGGCTTTATTATGTCATTAAATTAAAGTAGAAACTAACTGGTTTCATACCAAGAAAGCTTAGGGTAAATATCAAGTCAAAATTGCAAAATCGCGCGTACAAACCTTGATTAAAGTTGCCTAAACTTTCAAAGCTATTTAGATTAACAGTTTGAAAAATGTTGATAAAAACTATCAGTTGTCTTTTATTATGTGAATCTTGTTTTTGTTTTAATAGTGAATTTTTTTCTCATATTGAAAATAATACATCCATGTGTTTAGTTATTTTTTTTTGTCCGTGCAACAATTTCTCAGCTATCACGAATGTCTACAGTTCTATCTTTTAAATCACAAATATCTTTTTAAAGAGTGGTTTAAGTTTGTCTATACTGTTATTGAAAGAACATTTATGCTATGTTTTCTACTTTCAACGTTAAACCCGCTGGCTTAAAGCGTTGCGTAAAGTTCTCCGCTGTTACCACTGTTGCTCTACATATGATATTTGTTAGTAAACGATTGCCACAGACCATACATTTTATGATGTTTTTTCGAAGTTGCGTAATCTTTTAGTTATCTGATTTATCCTCTAGCATTTTCTAGTTGTAATACATATTAGTTTTATGTTGAAAGTTTTATGGTACTAGTAGACTAAAGTTTAATTTAGTTGATACACATTTTAACTTTTGAAACTTGTTATGTGTTTTAAAATCTCAAGCTAAAAGTAGCTTTGTTAGTTTTTTAAGTACAAGCAATTAAATCTAAAAAATATAGGTGAGATTAATTTGGTAAATGAAAAAAAATTTCTTAAAGAGCTCAAATTTTAATGTTTTTTAGGCTACCATTTTTGAATTTTTATTAGAATAACTTTTATGTAAAGTTGAAAGTATTTAGAATTTGATTAAGCCTTTTTTAAATATTAAAATTCTTCATGTATTAAAAAAAATATATATGTTTCATATTTTTTTAAACTTTTAATATTAAGTTTACTACCTAGCATAAGGTTAAAATCATATTAGACTTAAGTTTTCTATGTGTAATTCGGAAAAATTTAGACTTAATCTTTTACTACCTAAGTCTTTTAGTGTTTTTACTACCTAAGTTGAATTAATGATTCTTTCGAAAATCAAAATATTGTTCAAGTTACTTTATAAAAAAGTTAATAAGTTGAACTTTTTTGTAAAATGTTTACATACGTGAAATAAACCTGTACATCAATTTTATCAACGTAAAACTTATTATAGAAGTTTTAAAACTAAAGTTTATAATCATATACCGTTTTTATTTAGAAAAAGCTACAGATTTACAATACAAATTATTATAAAATATATAAATCTTCATGATAAATAAAGTTTATTTTAGATGGAAATAGAAAATTGCAATGAATTGATCGCACATTTGAAAGATCAATTGCAAGAAATGAAGGTATATACTTGTTAATTAAAAAAAAAAATATTTTTCAAGTTTTAAATGTAATCCGGAGATATTTTATTTCTCAAATCATGACTGCTGAAAATCACACAATAAATTTTACAAAAAATCCGATCACACGTGATCGCAGGTACATTTTACTTACAACAAATAAACAACAGGCAAAGTCGAACATGGAAGGTAAGTATGTGAAGAAGCGAGCCGAGCTGGTGGTTGCGATGAACGCCAGAAAGTGCCAGGTCAGTGAGGGCGGGATTACCGGTGAACTCGACAACATCGATTGCTTGAGTGAAAAGGGTTTGAACAGTTTATCAGTTGTTAAGAGTAGTGGCTAGTTCTTTGAATCGTGTTCCTGTTGAAAACGTGTTAAAATGTTTTGATTATAATATTTTGAAAATTGTTTTATAGAATGTGATGAATTTTAGTGCTTTTATAGGTCTGTAGAATTAAGAAATATTTTTATGTGCATTTTTAATTGAATTGATTTAGAAAATAAAAAATTAAAGTCTAAAATTTTACTAAATACACGTTTTTACAAAAGTTATAACTTTTAAAAATATCTAAAGAGTCGTTTTAATTTAAAAAATATTGTCTCTGGTGCATTTAAATAATTTTGTTAAAATTGGTTATTTTCAAACCTAATTACATTAATATTATGTATAAGTTGTTTTAAGGATTATAAAAGTTTTTTTTTTTGATAAGTCTAATCTTTTATTTCTTATTTACAACTTTTATAAATATTTAGAAATTCCTTTGAAAACTACCCAAGTTATTGCACCATTTTTTATGTAAAGAATTAATTGAACTTAAAGTTTTGATAAACAATAAAAACACTGATATAGTTGAACAGATAAGAAATTTCTGGTCCTAATTATTTTTATTACGGTTGGCTAAAAGTAAAAACTAGTTTTCTAGGTATATACATTTTCCCCTCTTTAAGCAGTCTTTGAAACTAGACTTCTTGAAGCCCTGATAATAAGCATTTCTATTATAAGCAAACTATGTTAATGTATTTCTTTATTAAGAATCGCTAAGGACTTGTTATTTTTAAGAGAATCAGCCGTATAGTCAAAATAAAAAGACTATTTTTCCGCTACTTGTACAAATGAAAATGTTAAATAGGCTTTCAATAAAGAAAATAACGAGAACGAACATCAACAACTCTGAAAAATTTCAAAAGAAATGAAGACTTTCATAGCTTAATCTAAAAAACTTTTTGTAAAATACATTAGAAGTTAAGCAATAGTACTTAAACAATTAAAAGTTGTATTACTGCAGTATTTTTAAAGCATTTACAGCTGAGTTGCCAGTGCCATACTTTTTCGGAGATAGGAATTGACATTAACTTTTAATCTGAAAACTGATTTTTACCTAATAAAAAGTTATCCGATCAGAAAAAGCTTTGTTTAAAATTAAAAACAGTATTTTTGACTAAGGGTTTATCCAAACTAGGCGATACCTTATAAATGGAGGAAACTATTTTCAAACTTTTGCTAAGTGAGCGTTTGTCAAAGTTTAATAATCAATTTAATTTCGATGCTCATAAACAGCGGTTCTTACTTCTCGTGTGGGGTTACTTTTGTTTATTACATCCTAATACTAAATGTGAGTAAAAAAAGCAATTGTTTAATAATATCAAAGTAAAAGTAAAACACTCAAAATACTACATTATTTCTTCTTAGTTTGCTAAATTGTTACTTAAATTACGACGTGTATAAATATTATTAAGTTCGTTGCTTTTGTTATAATTAGTTTAATATTTTTTTATACTGATATAAGTACTTTTTCCGAGATATCATTTTGAATTGGTATATTTATAATATTAAGATTTCGCGCATAATTACCCTAATTGTTAGAAGGAACTAAAATTAAGTAAATAACCAACAATTTATATAATCACTCAGTACTATACTATTCATAGAAACAAGAGTCAATAGCGAAACTGAGTTTTATTTGAACAAGCAATACGATCTACTGGAAGAAAAACTTGAGTTTTGGATGAAAAAGTATGAAAATGATACAAAAGTTTGTGCAAATTGTTTTACTAGCAAGCATATACAGTTTTTCAAGTAAAGTTCCTTTATAGTGTATATTGTAGATTTGTTTTTATAATTTTGTTCAATCCAAAAATTAAATTGAAAATTTTAGAATTTACAAGTTTAAGTTATTATTTTCTGGTTAAGAAAAAAAAAAGTTTATGTCTTAACCTTTTTACAATGTTTTACCCCTTTTCAAAGAGCTATTAAAAAATTTACCCCTTTTTGGAAGGTAATTACCAAATTTACCCCCAATATACAAAAAAGTGTTAAATTTTTAGGAAAAAAACTATATTTTTGAACTTTAAGCTTATAAAGTATAAAAAATCGTAAAATTTAAAGTTTTATTTAACTTTGAAAAATTACAATTGAATACTAACTTATAAATTAAAATTACATTCACTAAGCATTAATTTACATAACTTGTAATAAAGAAAATTTACCTCTTAAAACTAGAGAATTTACCCCAGGCTAAGAATCGCTGCTTTTTAAAGATTAGAAAGTTATAATACATAAGGTAAATTTTTATCTTAAAATTTTACAACTAAGTATTTCCTAGTGTAAAATAGAACGCCTTAACACATAAATAATAACATTTAAGATTAAAGACATCTTAATTTAAATTGTTTAAGTTTGGTGGTTTTGTACTTGATTCTAAATATATAGTGGTATTAATGTGCTAAATTGAAGAGTTTTTAATTATTTACTGTATGTTAATTAAGTTTATAGCTCAAAGTTTTTATGCTAATTAATTTTCAAAAAGTATAAAATATTAAACCTACTATAACTACAATTCATTTTTTTAGCTCTGTATAAATAAACTTCAAGCTTTTCTTGTAAATAGTAACTTATATTGTGTACATCAGGGTTTCCCAAACTCATTTTCTAATTCGCCCCGTTTTCAGAAATTTAAAAAATAATCGCCCCCACGATTTTATAAAGTAGTTTTTCTCTTGAGTACAAACCTTCTGAGCCGGAAAAGCTGTGTTCGAAATGTAATTTAGTTTGGTACTACTTATGCACGCACTTTTGGGCTGTGTTCAAAGTAGTTTACAGGGCTTGAGAAAATGAGTTACATTTGTTTTCTTATAAGTCCAGTAAAGTGTATTAAAATATTTAATTATTTAAAAGCCTTGTGTAATCTGTAATCAATCCTGTTTAGATATGAATTGTTTTGAAACTTTTAGGGTAGTGGTGGACAACTTTTGTAATCAGCAATTCATGTTTACTAAAAGATCTAGTTTCAACTCGTTAAAAAAATGTAATTGCGGGCTGCATAATTTAAAAAAATAACATATATGAAAATTAAAAAACTCGAGCAAAATTGTAATAAAATTAATTAGTATTATTATGATCTAGGAAATACTATTGTGAACTGAAAACCAAATTTCAAAATATTAAGTATCAAAAGACTTAATTTTGTTTATTTTGCACAAGTAGTTTTCAAGTTACTTAGCGGGTCGAAATTTGACTGGATCTTAACCGTAGGTTACCCATCTAAATTCTTAAACCTGACATTATAATAATATCTCATATAACGAATTTCCGACATTTAGAAGTTAATACTAAGTGACTTATTTAAGCCGCACAAAATACTTAAATTATTTTATAGATAGGCATACTCTAAAATTACTATACCAGAGATTAAAAAACTATAAAAGAATGAATAGTTTCGTTTAAATATAATAAAATAAATATAAAACATAATTTCTGATCTAGTTTGAGGAAGTTTGACCGACTGGTTGATTATCTCATATTAAAAGTGGTTTCATCAACAGCTTCAGTAAATGCAGTAAAATTATTAATTTCAATACTAAGATATATTATAAGCAAGTTAGTTATAAAGTTAAAAACTTTATTTTAAACTTTTTAAACTATATGTTTTGTAGTAGAATACAATTAAATAGTATTTGACGTGGAATAACCTTTAGGAAACTAAACCTTAATTTTAACAATTTCTTTAATCTTAATTTAAATTCAAAAAAATAAAATCAACATTTTTACAGTTATTTTTGTGAACAAAAAGTAATCGATTAAAAAATTCTTTTAATTAGGTTAAAATTTTGTCTTGCAACTGTAGCATTCTTTTTGGTGTCTTATTTAATACTGTTAAAATTTATTTTTTCTCTAGTTATTAGCCTATAATAATTTACCAGAAGAAAATTGTGAAAAACTAACAGCTAGTGCTGAACTAATAAAAAACAACACAATCTAATTGCTAATTATATACAAATATACACTACAAAATTAACCAGGTCAAAATAAAACTATCAGATTTAAAGCATAAACCATTTAAAAAATACAGTAGACTTCCGCTTGAGTTCGGTTTTTAACAAAATCAAAAAGTGCAAACTCAAAAATTATTGTTATTTTTTTTACAAAATGATAAATTTAAATATGTTATATGCAATAACGTTATGCATAAACATGAAACCAACTCAAACATAAAACAAACATTTATTAAAAAAAGATCTATATAAGCTATTAAGTATTATGTTTTTTTTGTTATTAATAGTTAGTTAGTAATAGACTTTATTTAAGTTAAACTTTAAAAAATATAAATTTACACGTTTTTTTGGGTAAAATGTGCGAACTCAGGAGGAAGTAAACCGTAATTAATATTTATTAGGCATTATGCAAACCTGTTGTAAAATAAATAACTTAATAAAAGTTTTATTATAAAAACACTACTTAAATACAAAACAAAGCAGGTTAAATAGGAAGTATTTCAAAAGATCAAATAAAATAAAAAAACTTTCATAAAATAATGTCTGCTACTGAAGTCTAATATGATGTGAAGATGAGGTTCATGACTGCTTGCAAGTTTTTCTAATCTGATTCTCAATCAGTAACATAAAGTCTCCTTTACAAATATTTAGATTAGATCTTTTGCTCAAGATGTTGATAACTGAACTGAAAGCTTTCTCAACAACATAGCTAGAAAAAAAAAACTATGAACAACAATCTAAATTCCTCTCAAATGATTGGATACTTTTGCCTTAGTTTTTGTTGAGTCCAAAAGCTTTCATAATGTTCTTTGGAAAAATTTACTTTAAGTTCAAGGTCAGTTTGTAAGTCTGAGAAGGTTTCCTGTAAGTCGTTTACTTCAAAAAGATCTGCCTCGAAGGGATCCATATTTTTATCTATATGATAGATTTTTTGTGTCAAATCGAAATTTTACTACTTAATATGTTGAAATTGTTAAAAATTCCAGATTTTTTAGGTTTTTTTTTGCCTAAATTGTCAATTTCCAGTTTTCTAGGTAAATTGGCAACCCTGTATAGTTTTATTTCTTAGTCTAACTTAGTGACTTATCAAAAAACAATTGGAAACATCATGAGGTGATATAACTATCATATGACCTCAGGGTCAAATATTTAATAGCAAGCTAAAGTTAGTAAATAGCAATATAAAAAATAAAAATTTTATGACAGCCCAAAATTTTAAAATCGCCCCTTTTCGCCCCCTTACTAGTTATCGCCCACCCTTTCGCCCCCCCTTTCGCCCCCTTACTAAAATCGCCCCCAGGGGGGCGATATCGCCCACTTTGGGAAACCCTGGTGTACATAAACATTTTAATTTAGTTTTGCCAAGTTTTTACTTCGATAACCTCGAAACAAAAACCAATTAAGCATTTATTTGTTAATTTAGTTTATATTTTTATTTTGGCGACTTTTCATAAGCCTCAACCGTACAATACTATTTTAAATGGGTAGGTGTCTAATATGCACGAAGGGACACTTTAGCACGAAGACACTTTTGCACGGGTTGAAAATATTTTTAGTTTATTTAACTTTTTATTAATTTTAATTTTTAATATTTTGTTCTTACTATCACTGATACCCCTAACCCTTACCCTCAATCGGTAACTTTTTTTTCTTCTATTTTGTTTTTTACAATTTATTCATTTTTATACTTTCTCGTTTGTTGTTTCTTAGTAATTTTTATTAGTTTTTAATTTTAATTTTTTAATATTACCATCACTGTTACCCCTAACCCTTACCCTCGGTCGGTAGCTTGTTTATTTGTTTAATTTATTTTTTTACTCGCGTATAAAAGTGACCCTTCGTGCATATTCGATTTTAAATTTACATTTTAAACACATCACAAAAAGTCTTTATGACGTCACACAGCAAAAGCAGCACGAGCTGGACACTCTGAAGGCGAACAGAACTCGTGACCTGGAGAAAACCGAAGAGCTCTTGCTGCTCTTCGACGAGTACGAGAAGTTCATAGTGCACGACAGGATCAACAAGGAACGAGCCAATAGGAAGGCTCGGCTGGAGCACGACGAGCTCGACAGCGCCATCTTGCTGCAGTGCTGGTGGCGCACGAAACTGGTGGAGAGGAGCTGGGGACCGTTCAAGCCGGGCAGGAAGAAGGGAAAGAAGAACAAAAAGAAGAAAAATTAAATAAACAAAAAAAAAACAATAACAAGAATTTAAAAAAAATGGCTAGTTGTATTTATATGAAAAAACTGTAAACATTTTTGAGATATTTTTTGAAACAAAACTAAAAATTTATTAATAAAAAGATCAATTAAAATTGTAGTTTAACTTTTGTATATTTTTTTTATTGAAAAAAAAAATTATCAAAAAATTAATTAATATATAAATTGAAAAACTTTATTTTGCAAACGTTTCAATAAGTTGATACAAGTTAAGTGTGTGTGACTGTTGTTTTGTGCAATTTAGTTTTAGTTTAATAGCTTTTATATTTGTGCTGCTTTATTTATTGCTTTGTTATTGCAAATTTAATAACTAGTTTTTAAACTTTTAACACGTTTGTTTTTCATGCACATTTATTTAATAGTTTAAAAGCAATATGAAAGTTTTTGTGTTGTTTTTGGTGGATTGTATTTAACCACAAATCTGAAGCCATATATTCAAAATTACACATTAGCTTATAACTTTTATGTTTTAAAAATATTACCTTTAACGTAAGAAAAAAAGAAATAAAATCAGTCATAATAAAAGTCAAATAAAAAATTTAATCGACTTTTTTATTGAAAAAATATTCTTCAAAATTAAAGTAATTAATTATTCAAGTATATAATTAATCATTTTTACTGTAGTTTAGATTAAAGTTTTCAAAAATTTCAGTATACATAAGACAAATATGAAAACACAGCTTTAGAATGTTTGTGGATTATCTTGCAACATGTGATTTTTTCATTCTAAATCAACGGATTAGAAAGTAATAAAATTTCAATGCAATTATAAACGTTACATTTATTTTAGTAACTAAATATTTTCGTTCCCATCCAAAAGCTTTATATTGGACTGTTATTTCTAAATTACATTTCAGTAGCAGTTTTTAATGATAATTAGAACCCTGCTAAAATATTATTAAATACATTTGAAATATTTTTTAGACGACTAGTCCTGGAATAAAATGTTTTTGAAAATACTTTTTTCATTCAGAACAAAAGTTTTTTTTGTTGTAATATAAAATTGTGAAAGAAATAGTTAATGTTTTGAAATTTATACCGATAGAAATGCAGCGTCTACTAAGTTGAAGCAGAGTAGTAAAAACGCATGCGTTGTAATAACCAGTAGTTTTAACTCAATTATAAATTTTTACATGTGAATTTGTCATAAGTTTCTAATATTTGTAAAGTTATAACTTTTTTATAACTAGTTTTTAAAAGTAAAACGTACAGTTTTGGCTGGATGTGAGCAATTTGTTGGTCAGTTATGATTCTTATGACTTACAAAGAAAATCTTTGTAATCATAATTAAAAAACGTTGCCTTAATTATTATAAAAAGTTTTGATTTCTGTATTTAACAAATAAAAAATACGAGTAAAGATCTTTAGCATACTGCAACGACTACGATTTCCTATATAATAAATTAAGATAATTATTTAAAAAAATTTTCATTAAAATCATAAAAGTATAATATTTAAAAACTCTAATCGTAAAAAAAAAGTGTAAAATATTTTGTAGGCGTGTAGTTTAAAACTTAAACTTTATTTTAATGCTGTGCATTAGAATAAGTATTGAACTAATAAGTTTTTTACAGTAGTTGAAATGTGTAAATTAAAAAATTTACACATTTTAGTAATGCAATCTGTTTTCATCGTGTGAGATTTTTTTTGAATTATAGTATCTTTATCTTCTTTTTGTACAAATAAGTTTTGTAGCACTTTAAATTAGTCCCAAATTTTAAAATTAGTAGCCTATCTTAAACTTTTTTTCACTTAAAAATATCAATTTTTAAGTTTTTCTAAAAAAAAATAAGTCTTTCTTTTGTTAATAATAAATAATAAGTTTTTGAATAAATGATATTTAACGAATTGAATTTGTTGAACGAATCATTTAAGAATAATAAAAGTAAAATGTTTTAATCAAGTTAAATAAATTTGCTAAGATTTGAAACAAAAAAAAAACTTACGAAATGTTTAAAAATTTGTATACTCTCTAAAACTGCATAATAATAGCTTTTATTTACTGTAAACTAAAAATATTTGATTATTTTATGTTTCCAATGATCTTGATACTACAAATTTTTTTAAAATGTTATTTTTTTGTCGTTTTAATTTATTTTCAAATAAATCTTAATAATTTTTTTTTTAAATTCATAATTGTAATGACAAATCAAAAAATACCAAAAAGTTTACCAGTAAAACTACTTTGTGAATTTTAGAAGTTTCAATTAAATTTTACAACATTTCAAGGCTACAGAGTTGTGTTTGTTTTATGGGTTAATTTTTTATTTAAAACAAATTTTTTGAAGTTTAATTCAGATATTGTTATAGGTTTCAAACCTAAGATTTGTTTTTGTAAGAATCTACAACGTAAAATCGTTTAACAAAGATAAAACACTTTACAACTATACAAAGTGACAGTTGTAACAAAATTAATATAATTTTGATATACAGACTGTTCCCAAAATTTTAGATTAGTTTGTAGTTTAACAAGTATTAAGGGTGATTTTTTATAGGCTTAAAATTACTGAAACACTTTTGGTATATGATAGTTGTGTAACATATTTTATAATACAAACAAAGTTATATAAGGCAGTTCAAAATGTACCCACTTGACCTATATAAAAATGCATATAATTGCTAAAGCATATCCATATAAAAAGCTTAGTTGACCACTTTTAAAACATTTCGTTTCAAAATAAATTTTGACTATAGTTGAAAAAAATATTATCTTGGGTAATTATTTTGTTTCAATACTACTGGCCTTCAACAAAACCATACTCTGATTATACACAAGGTCTTAACTTATTTCAGTGTTCATATCTAAATTTAGATTATCGTTTTTGATACTTAGTTAATTTATTTTATAAATTTTTTGAAAGTTATATCAAAACTATTTTTATCAAAGTATTTAATTTTGAATGATTTTAGATGTATTTAATTAAGTGTATTAATTAACTTTGAAAATGAAACTAATAAGGAAAGTAAAGAACTTTATCTTAAGTTTAACTATAAAAGCTTTAAAGCAACTTTTTATATAGCCTAATTATACTTATGAAAACAGACAGCTTTTATGAGGAAATATAAAAACATTGTTTTTAATGCACTCAATCGACCTCTGTTTTAAATGTTATAATTACTTACTTTGAAAATTTTTGATAGTAGCTGCTAATAATATTGGAATTTTTATATTAGCTTAATGATTAATTTACACAAAAAATTCGACCAACTTATGAATATTATTTTTGGCAGTTTTTTCATTTGTGAGAAAAATAATTACAATTAATTTAAAATTTTTTAAGTTTCACAAAACTAAAAATAAGCTGACTCTTTCGGACATTTCTTAGATTTAAAATTGTCAATTTTTACAAACAAGTTATCTATAAATATGCAAAAATGTTTTTTTGAATTTTTTTAACTAACAAAAAGTTATAAGTTACACCTAACAAAGCTTGTTTTTCATTTACTTTTTTGTAGGGCTTATTTACTATAGTCCTACACTTACGACATGCTTTAAAATTAATTCATTAAATTAATTTATTAAGTTTATAAACTAATACAAACTAGGAGTTTGAATATATTTCATGACAAAAAGCAATTTCAAACGTGTATATTTATTTTGTAAACCGAACGCCTTCTGTAGTATAAAAGCGTGCGATAACACAAATAAATAAAAAGCATTCAACTATAACAGCTCCTTTTCAAGCTGCTAAGTCATGTGAGTACAAATAATGCTCAAAACTAGACTGCTGTAGTGGGAAATTTTCATACAAACCTTGTTAAACTTTTAACTAGCTTATCTTTGTAAAACCACATGAATTAATATAGTCGTTAATGCAATTTTTTAATCGGTTTTTGTTACATCACACGGTATGAGTTTGTAAATGAAATATTATATTTTACATTAAAATAGGCAAACAATTGAAAAAAAAAACTACAATAAAATTAATAAACAGCAAATAGCTTATCAAAATAAATTTTACCAATAAATCTAAACTGTTCTTGCTACTAATTTAGTCATTAGATTTGTTTTACCAATACATTCAAATGTTTCAAAATAAAATGCAATTTAATAATTAAATCAAAATAAATGCAATAAATATAAAAGTAAAATCATAAATGTAATGATTTTATAAACCTACAGAAATTATGTATCAAAATAAATAGTAAACAACTCCATTTTATTAATTAAATAATAATGTAGTTATCACTTTTAATTCTAAAATTAGAAAACAAACGAAATAGGTTAAACTAGTAAAATATTAAAGTGATATATATTATATCAGATACTTTTGGTACTTTGTATAAAGTTTAAAAATCAATCGTTTAAATTAAATTTTTTACATCAGTGCTGTATTTATTTATAAGGTTATAGCTAAAATAAAGCTGTGTGTTCATCACATTCATATTATTCACAGATTGCAGCAAAAATCAATTGCAGCTTCCGTCTACCTTTGATTCAAAATTTAGATTGAAAATATAATTATAAATAAAAAAATATTTATCAACTAGCAAAAAAGAAATAAAAACATTGATATTAAATAAATTTTAAAATAATTTAGAGATTGTTTAAAACAATTAAAAAATTAATTCTATTTTCTGTTTTTATTTGTAACAACATGCAGAATTTTTAGGTAAAAACATTATTCTAAAATAAGCTACTTAATTCAAATTTAGTTTGTTAAGTTGAATAATTCTAGAACAGAGTCATAAGTTTTTTTTAGTTTGTTCTTTTACTTTATCAAACCCTAAACTATAAATAATATTTTTAATGAAAAAAACCCTTTTAACCGAAACCGAATATTCAAACATGGCAAAATTTCCTTCCAACGCCAAAAAACGCACAGAATTTTAACAAGCGCTCAGCTGTGAGCTGCTTTCAAGCCCACTTCAAGTGAATGCAGAAGAACTCGTTTCAACTTTTGCCGCGCATTTCATTATCAGCCGTTGGTTTGCGGTGGTTGCAAGATTGTCACGATTTTTTGAGTTGCTACTTTGTTTTGTTATTTTGAACGCAACAATAAAATGAAAGTAGACAAGTTTTGTTTAGAATAATTTTTCAAGTGAACCTTTTAAGTTGCGCTTATTTTTTCAGAAACAAAATGACTTTTAATATATTTGAAGTTTATAAAAACATTTAAAAAAAAAAATAAAACTACATTACTTATATATTTAGTGATTATTATAAGTAAACTTTTATAGCAGCTCACACAAAAGTTTTTAAGCTTAGCAAAGTTGTAAAACAAAAGACATCTCTATAATAAAGTTTTAGAAAATATTTTAGGTCGATATAACAAGTTGTAGGTGTCAAATTTTTTATTTATACTTTTAGTGATCATCAATATTCAAAAAATAGCCGAGTTTTTCTAAACAAAATATTAAAATGAGACAAACAAACTTACTAAGAAACCTATTGAAGTAAAAGATAATTAACTGGCATTAAAAAAATTTTTACATCCGATAAGTGAAGAAAGTTACCCGTCTAGAGCAGTGTTTTTCAAACAGCACATAAGCACAGTAATGGGTATGGTGTCTTACTAGTAATATAAAAGTTAATAAGTAATGAATGCATTTAAAAACTATTGCACTCTCTTACTTTGTTTTACTTAAAAGAAACATAACTTAACAAGTAGCTTACACAATCAATTAGAAAATCAAGCTCCAAAAAGTACTTGCCTATGAAGATTTATATAAAGTTTAAGCCTTTTTTCCCACAGAGGTCTTCTGGCGTCCAGCTTTAACACGTTTGAGGATCACTAGTGTAGCGGTATACTTTTGTTATAACAATTTATTGATAAAAATTTTTACTGTAAACTAAACTGTGTTTACTATACTTTTGTTTATTAAAACTAAAATGTAACAATATTTTTTTTTTGGTTTCATTAATTATTTGACAAACTTATGTCGTCCTAAATGAACAAAACCTACTACACATTTCCTTTTCTCTGCAAAATGGTACTTATTTGTAAGATTGGGTATGCCTTGCATTTACTCACTGCAGACTCTCAACTATTATTAGATACTGTGTTTTTTTTATTTATTGAACAAAGAGTATTTTTGATACTGTATTTTTAAGAATTAAACACATACTTTTTTAAAAATAAAGTCTTGTTTTAGCTGTTATAAATGACCTTTGCTTGAAATATTATGCGAAAAAGTCTAAATTTAGTAACACACTTCAACTTCTAAACACCACCTTCAATCAAATGTAACAATATGTTAGACAGCATATCAATTATAAAACAAACATCTTAAATATCTTGATTTTTTTTTACAAAAGATAGATATAATTAAGTTGGTTTTTACTTTTAACGAAAGTTTATAAGAGTTTTATATAATAAAGTTAAACTTTGAAAACAAATATATAAAAAAAAGTTTAACTTAAAAGTTAAGTTTTAACAGAATAAAATTTTACTGTTTTACTGCCAATCAGAACTATTCTGTTTTTTTTGTTCAAAAACATTCCATCAGAGTAAACTCCACTAATTAAAATAATTTAACTACTAAAAAATTAGTTAAGTTAATATTTTTTAGTCTATCCTAATACAATAAGCTTGTGCGATTTTTATTTACTATTTGAGATTTTGTAAATTTTCAGAAATTTCACGCTTTTTTTCTGTTAATTTTAAAATTCAAATACTAAAATTTAATAAAATAAGTCTTTCCAATAAAAAGAAGATTCCACAAGATTATTAGGTATACTTAGAATTCCTCTGGTACAAATAAATTCAAATTAAAAAGTTATAGAAAAATATAATTTATCAAAACAACAAGTAGAGTTGCGGTTAAAACTAAATTATACTTAATAAACAACTAATTGTTTGGTATGTGTTGCGTTAAATTATGATTTTAAAAATTATTTGCATCTGATAAATAAAAAAACTTCTATGCAGACTTTAAGCTTTAATATAAATAAATAATATTTAAATAAGTTGTTACGCTTTAAAGGAATAAAAGTTAATTGTTTAATAAAAAATTGTTGTTTTTGTAGTACAACAAACTAGTACTTAATAAAATGATGTAATTTTATGTAGTAAGTTAAAGCGATAGTTAGAGATTTACAAATAAGTATCAGACTGGTCAATATATTTAAAGATGATATTTTATTATTCAAAAATGTTTTTAAAGTATTTATTTTGTAGCACAAGAATAAGACTCTTTAACTATTTAAAAGTATAAAAAAGTAGTTTAATACGTTTTTAAAAGTCATAAAAATTAGTATTTGTTAGTTCAAGTTTAAATCGATCCAAAAAGTAGGTCAGTTTTAAAAAGGAGAGCTATAGAAAAAAGTTAAACTTTTAATATTCACTCACAGTGGCACACTTTTGGCAGAGTAGAGTCAAGTTTACATTACGTCATAATGACCTTTTTATTGGTCACTCGTTGTTGGCACGAGATACATAGCTCGATCAGTTCAAATATTTGTACATACTTATTAATGGTTAGAAAAAAGTATTTATGACTTTTTTTTTCATTAATTTTTATGTTTTTTTATAAATCATTTGTTAGTTATAGCCAGTCTGTGTTTTTTTTAATTTTTAAAGATACTTACTTTACTTTATCTTTATTATCCTGTAGATTTTTTTAACTTAAAGTCTCATAATAAAAACAATAAGAAATAACTAAAAAAAGATTAAAGGTAAGTTTTTCTAAGTAAACGACTAAACAAATAAAAAACTAAACGGTTATTAAGCTAATAAAGAAATGCTATGAAAAGTTATAGACTACAAACATTTTAAAAATTAACTTTGAAGAAACAGTATTACTTTTCTATATTTTTTACTCTACGACTTCCTAAAACTTCCTATAGAATTTTTAGTATAAATTTAGTAAAAAAAAAACTGTACTGTACACTATAGAATAAAAAGAAAAAGAAGTCTTATCATGTTAGTTTTGTCACTTGTGCTTATAAATCATTTTGAATAAAAAAACTTTAATATACTAATAATAACTTCTAGTATTATGTGAACTTTAATTAACCTGTATTATTATTGGAAGCAGGTTTGTTTTTAAAGCAATGCAATAAGTTTATTGATTAGTCATAAGGTTTTGTTTTTAAGAAAGTTGTGATGTTGTTATCAAGTTAAAGGAAACTATTATTAGCGCTTCTTTTAGTTATTAAAAACTAATTATATAATGAAATGTTTTAAAACCAAATTACAAACAACTGATACTAAAACAAGCCTCTTTAAAGTCTTAAAAATTTTTTTGAAGTTATTAATAAAAAGTTTTTATAAGTTTTAGCACAATGATTTACTGAGACAATAATTATTTATTTCAATTTAAAACAGGATTAATATTACATGTATAAACTGTTCTGTGAATAAAAACTAGATTATTAGTTTAGCTTAATCAAAAATTTATACTTGCAAAATTTTTAAAACTGTAGCCACAACTAGTTCAGCGACACTATCTAATCTCATTTAAGTTTTATTGTACAAAAAATGCTTAGGATATCTGGTCCTAGAACCTGTTGCACGAAAAAAGCTTTCGGTTATCGAGTCGCACACCACGTATACACTTTAACGTCTTGTCCAGGAAAAAATTTAGTTAAACTATAAACAAAAAATATTGTAAATGTTTTATTGGTAGTAATAGTTTAATTAAAATGTAAATTAAAAATTAACTATGTTATCAAAATTTTTGGCCTAATAAGTCAATTAATTTATTTTGTCGTTTATTCAATTGTTCGATTAAAAAAATTAAATCTACATTTTTGTTTTTGTAGATAACATCATTCTTTTTAATAAGTTTGCGCATTATTGAATTTATTTTAATATTTTTTACGCTATAGTTTTAATTTTAAATAACTATATTTTATTGCTTTATGGTTTTCACACTTGAAAAAACCTTAAACTTACCTAAACGATTAAACCGACGTTATTTTAATAACTCTTTTGAATAGACACTAAAACATAGAAATTACAAATGTCCATGTTTTGTTAAAAATACTTTGCTTCAAATAGAGATTATTAGTACTTAATGCTTTTTATGTGTTTATTGTCTTATTACGACAAAAATTTTAACAATATAATTAATTTTAATTTACATTTACATTTAAATATTACTACAAATAAAATCTAAAAAGTATGTTTGTCAAAACTTATCTTTAAATGGTTTTAAAAGTTGTAAATTATCAAAATAGTAATATTTTTGTCTATCCTCTTTTTGAAAAAAGTAGGTTTTGCGTACTTTTGATGACTTGAAAAAAAATTATAACATATTACTACAAAAACTTATTTTTTCATCAGTACTAATTTTATTTTGATTATTTTAAACAACGTGTCATACAATTAGTTGCTTAAAGTTTAATTATAAAATAAAGACAAGAGTAACACAATAAAATTAGATTTACAAAATAAATCACTTTTTCATTATACCCTTAAAGTTTGAAATTAAATCTCTCACAAAAAATTACAACACAAAAAAAATTGCAAAACTTATAATTAAAATCTTGCAGCGTAAATATATTTGTAGCTTTGTGTTGCTAAATAAAAAAAAAATAATAAAATGTTTTTCAACTATTAAACAACTAACTGTATTTATGATATCTTATCTGCTTATTTAAACAAGTGCTACATCAATAACCTTAAGGTTATAAGTCTATTAGTTTAACTGTTTAAAAGAAAAAAAAAAACTGTATTACATATTTCAAAAGGTTGAATTAATTGATTAAAAACTTAATCATAACACTGTTTCTGAATGATTTTTTTTTCTAATGGTTATTATTTTTTTATAAGTTTTAAATAAATATATTTCAGTAAAATTAATTTTATAACAGGTGTTTCAAAATTTTTTCTTCTAAATAATTATTTAAATATTTAGTTTGTACATAGTTTGTTAAACTACGATCATGTGATGCCTCATAAAATTTGTTGTATCTGACAGTGTTTAAGTAACCTAATTATTTAATTAAACTAACTAACAGTTCACAAGAGTTTGTTTTTGTAAAAAAGTAAGCATAAAGTTCATGAGTAACTGTTGTTTTTTTCTATATTTAGAAAAGTAGTTTTTCTGACTTATTTAAGGTAACTTAAAACATTGTATTTCTAAGTTTGAACAAAGTTATTTATTTCCAACTAATATTGCTTATTTACTTGTTTACCATTTCTAGTAAAAGTTTTATTTTTAAAACTGCTGCCAGATAATTTTGTGTTATATAAATTCCATCACGAGTTTTCAAACACTTCAAGCTGTTTAGTTATTATGCAAGGTTTTGAACAAACACTAATACTTGTTTGAATAGCTTTTTTTCAAGGACAAAGTTTCAATTAAACGCTTAAGTAAGTTTTTATGAACTTTTTTGTTAGTGTAAAAAAGTTTAAGTGAGAATAAAAAAGTTGAAAATTTAAATTTAAAGCAATTGCTAGTTTCTCTTAGCACGTTTGAGAATTTATAGTTAAACGGCTGTAATATGGTACTTTTTACGAAGAAAAATTGAAACACGACTCGGTTGGAGCGTAGAAAACGTATACATAAAACGCTGGCTTATGACTCATAAAGATTTAAACATCTTGCAAAAGTTTCTTTTGCTGCTTGAAGCTTTGTAAAATTAAACTTGGCGCTTCATTTGAATCCAAGTGCTTTTGAGCGTAGCCTAAAGCAGTATAACACTTTCTTTTTCTTTCACTTGGATTTAAACTAAACACGCTCTTTAGTGTATTTCTATGTTTTATGAGAACCATTACTTTTTATTATTTAAGTTTGTACGCAACAGGTAAACTAAAAATAATATTTTTTTAGTGGTAACATTTAAAAGTGTAAAATGTATTTAAATGTGTTTCTTTTTACTTAAGAAAACTTGACACGTTTACATATGCATTAAATTACAGTTCTTGAATCACAAAAAAACAAAATAAATAAATAAAAAGTTTTTAGTTTAAAGTATTAAATTGTATTAAAAACTTAATTTCCAAGAGTACCAATTTTAAAGCAAATGATAGTTTAAAACCTCTAAAAATTACTAAAAAGTATTAATAATTAGTTCTATATTAAAAAATACTTTTTATTAGCATTTTTTACTTCATTGCATAGAAAATTGTAATATTTAAAGAAGTAGAAAGTGAAAGAATTAAGCTTTCTTTATAACTACTACTTAGTTTTTTTTTAATGCAGATTTATTTTAAACATCAATGGTTTTTTAGCTACATCTAAACTTACTCTAAGTTTTAGTTGTTTCAAAAAATAGAGACAAAGATCTCGCCAAATAGAATTTGTGGTTTTAAATAAATTTTAATTTGGTTAGAGATGAATAAATTGCAGTCAAAGAAAGTTGTTGTCAGTTTTTGCTAGAACTATTATTATAGAAGTACAAAAATTTACAAACCACAGTAGTTGATAAATTAGATTTAGATGTATTTTGTTTATATAAGTATGATTAAAATAAATTAAAATTTAAGAAGTTGGTTACACATTCACCTTTTAAAACTTTTTTGTAATCTGTTACAAAATAATCAGAAAGTAGTTTATAGCAAGCTTAAGTTTACCTTAGAAAGAAGTTTTCAAGTTTAATTTTTTCTGGCTTTTACTTTTGTTTAAATTGTTTTTTAGTTTGTCCTTTTTACATAAAAATATTATCTATAGCTTAATAACTGCTAAAATGTTTTCATACTTAAAGTAATCTTACTTCATCTGTTTTTTTCGAAACTTAGCGAAACTACAAAAATTAGTCCTGATAAACTACTGATTTATTTCAATAATAAAATTTTTTTTTTGTTGTAACTATTTTTATAGGCTTTTGTATGTGTATAGATTAATTTTTAAGTTTGTAAGTTTGAAAACGTAAATTAGTTTTTTGGCATTGAAAATTAATTCACGAAGTTTACTCTAACAAAAATTTATTTGAACAAAGCCTCTTCTTTAATTTTTTTTAAAGGACTTAATTAAGCTTAAATAGACATATTTATCATGAAGCTGCGGTACACATATATATATATATATATATATATATATATATATATATTGAATCAAATAAAAACTACTTTTCTCGTTTAAATGTCTTATAAAGTAATTTAAAGAGTGTTATTAATAAAAAGTATTTTATTTAAAATTAATTAAATTCTATCATTTTTAGAAATAGAGAAGTCAAGGAAGATTTTTAACTTTTAAAAAACTACTTACAAAATAGAAAATCTTTATAAAAAGAATTTTGTAAAGTGAACAAACTTCAAAAATAGTGGTAGAGTATTTCTGCTCATTTTACTTTACTCTCAGATTTTATTTACTCAGAACAGTTAAAACAGCCTAATATCACCTTTTAAACAAAGTATTGCTAAAATCATCTATACAGCGAATCTAAAAACCCCCAAAAAGGACAAAGCTGCAGAAGTACGTGACAAATTTAAAAACATCAGACACAAAAGTCTACACCTTCTTTTCAACTGGTCAAAACAAACATTTTTCTGAGTCATAAACTCGCTTTGGTCAACCATTGTGATGTCACAGTCATGCGGGCAGTGACTCAATTTTTCAAAGCAAGCTTGAGTTCAAAACAGGGAAAAAACCCGTAGTTATGAAACCGGGAGTTTTCAGTTCATGTTTGCAAACATGAACATAAAAACTTGATTTTTGTTTATACTAAAACATTATTACTAAAAAGATATTTTTCCTTTTATTTCTAAAAACAAAATAAATACTTTTATTCATGCGATTTGTTAAATGTATGTAATGTGAGCTTTGTTTTAAATTATAGTTTACTTTAAGAAATTTATATTTAATTAATTGAGTAAAAAGAGGTTTTCTGTTGTGCAAAATTTTAAAAGAAATCGTTTTGAAACAAGACTTGACAATAAATTGCTTAAAGTTGGGTTTACAGTTCAATAGTTTTCAAGGTTGACTTGTTTTGCAAGTGTACTTTTTAGTAATGCATATTTGTTGTAAATACATTACTTTTACATCGAAGTCAAGTTTAAAATATGTACAACTTTTATTCAAATAATTCTTTACTACTACGATTTAGCTTTAAATATTTTAGTACAAAAACAAAAAAAATATTTTAGAAAAAACTAGAACTTTTTTTAAAGTTTTTATTGATACTTTTTAAAACATAATTTAAATATTTTAGATTTAAGTATTAAAATATTATTTTAGAATTTTTTGATTTGTTTTAAAACAATTGATAGTCTATTTAACAGCTTTTAACACTGAAAATACATAAACTAAGTTAGTAGAAATAAAGTAAGCTATAATTGGTTTGTAGTTTTAAAAAATATTTATGAATTTTAAGTCTATAATTTCGAATTTATGCAAAACATCACTTGTATAAGGCATTTGGAGTTTTTGAATCTGGAATGTAGATAACAAAAACAAAGTAAAACATAAATTATATACACAGGATATCGTTTTAGTTAGTAAAATTTTTTATAGTTAATTTTTTTATTTTTTTATCAAACATAATAGAGATAACCTTTAATATATATTTAAAAATAGTGCAACTATAGTTTTCATAGAAATACTTATAAGTAGTTTATAAAGCAAAAAGGAAGCTTCAAAATTTTTTAGTTTTTTAGTTTACACTTAGTTTTTTTCAAATTTTAATATAAAAGTTAACGACTCTAAACACACATTTATATATTTTGCATAGTTAAACTCAAATAGTTTTTAAAATAAATTAAAAAATAATTTTCCAACGCTTAAGTTTTGGCAATTTTTGCTTAAATGTATTTAGCAACATTTAAACTTTACAATTTTTATAAACAATCTAGAAAGCATTTTAATGTCGAATAATTTGTTATATTCGTCCTTTTAGATTAAAAAATAGTAGTTTATTTAAGTTAAGAAGTAAAAAATGACTGATAAAAAAAATATTTTTGTTTAGAAACTTATATATAAAGCGCAATTTAAAAGGAAAAGTTAATAGAAAATTGGCTACGAAAAACCGGGAAAACTTTCTCTTCAAAGCCAAGTTAATCATACGTTTTATCTCGTTTGTTGCTTTTTTCTCTCTCTCCTTTTTTCAAGCTTAGTTGCATTGTCGATGAGTGTTTCAAATGCACTTAAATTTTGTTCATGAACTTTATTTTTTTGGAATTTTTTTCCTAGCGTTTTACATACAAGAGAAAGTTGAACAATTCGCTCACAATGCCCAATGTCTTTAACATTTTCGTGTTTTGTTAAGTGCAGATAGCAACCATTAGTACAGCAGATAATGTTTTGTAAGTTTTGTACACTGTATTAATTCGCTCTACGTTTTTTATAACTTGAATTAAAGTTTTTTTTTAATCAGATAATTTTTGTTTTAAAAAGTGAGGTATTCTGAAAAAATAAAGTGCCTAAGACATTGAAAAAATGTGTGATAGTATAAACTTTTAATATAATTTTCTTTATATTTGTTTATAAAAGTTTTAGTTATGTTGAATTTACTTTATCTTGGTGGCTCTGCTTAAATGCTTTTTAACTCATTTTTTTAAAGAGTATATGATTTTTTTAAACAATTGTGCTTTTTTAACGTTTTAATAATACTTGAGCTGTTTAATAACAACTATTAACTTTAAATATTTATACTTTAACTAAGCATTAAGTACTCATGTTGTTTTAAGTATTTTCATTAAGCAACTTGAATATGAAAATATACACTTGAAGAACTTATTGCAGTTTTAACAATGAATTTATATTTGATACAAGATTAGCAATCATTAGTTTAATTTTTTTATAGTCTTAGTGTTTTGTTGAAAGTTTGTAAAATAAAACTTAATTTATACGTTGTTTTTAAACTCAGGAAACGAATATTTAGGTGACTTACTAACTTTAATAGTTTAAAATTAATCTTGTACTATAAATGAAAGCATTAATAAAAGTTTTTTTTTATTTTTTACAAATAGGTCTAGCTTTTTTTTCCAAGCATCCAACGTTTAGTAAACATTCGAAAGTCACTGAATTAAATATTTAATCTTATTTTACTTACTTTTAAACTTTGTTTTGTAGACTAACACTTCATTAACTATAAAAACAAACATTTTATCACTTTTTTAAAACCAATTTGTAGCTTCAATTTAAATCAAAGTACTAAAAAATGGTTATAGTAACATATCTTTCAAAAATTCAAACATTTCTAAATAATAAACTTATTAATTACGGGTAGTTCGATGTAAGAATTATTTTATAAAAATATTTAATTTTTGCTTATGAGACAATATCAGACACCGAACTAACAACACTCAGTTAATAAATTGTGCAAGCAGATTTGTTTCAGCTTAAAAAATAAAGAAATACTTCCGCCGTGGATAAAGTCAAGTGCTTATTTACTTTATCATTGGCTTCAAAACGAAACTTTAGTGTAGTTTTATTTTTTGAATAACTTATATTACTATATGTTTAAACTATTTTTTAAGTTACTTAAAGCATTGAAGATTTAAACTGCTTTGTACTGTTAGAAAAAAAAACAGAATTTTAGAAAACAAACATGTTCTATTTTAATAGTTAAAACAGTTAAAAAAAATGTTTTAAAAGCTCTTTATTTTATTTTATGAGTTTAAGTTAAGTAAAGTTTGTAAGCGACTGAAAACAAATTTCAAATAACTATTTATTTTGAGATATTTCTTATTCTTCAAAATAGGCCCTCAAGGCTTTTTTGTTAAACTGTATAATGAATCTAATCGATATCTTTCAGATTTTCTCGTAGTATGTTTTTAAGTGCTGTAAGTTCAATGAGAATGCTTATTCAAAACCTTAACACTTAAACAGTTTAAGCATTCTTTTTCTATATATTATATAAGTATAATATGATACAAAAATAGGCTATAATATTAATAATATTAGAAAAATAGGCTTATTCACAGTTATTTTTCAGCTAAAACGATTTATTTAAAAGAATATACTGCAAAGTCCTTTTGAATGTCTTTAAAACAAACAACAAAATGTGAATAAAATTTGAAATAGCTAATTGTTTTACTAAACTAAAATAAAACAAAGTTTGTAGTACACACTTAGAACAGAGAGTTTTAAAAAAGTATAGACATTGGTAATTAAAATCATTAGTCATTATATAAAGTAAGTAGTTTGTTCAGTATTATGATTCAACTTTGCATAGCTATTATGTTTTAAACTTAAAAAACTAAACTTTAGTAAGTTACTATTAGATCAAGTGCTTTTAATTTGTAATACTGTACTTAAGAGTAATATAACTTTCGTTATGTTACTATCAACAGTTTTTTGTTTATGATCTATCATAACTTGTGTAAGTCTATTCAGACTTTAGTCGAATTCGTTCGTTTTAATTTTCTATGCTTCTTGTATTTACATTTAAACTAATCCATAGATTAGTTTTTTTATATAAAACTATCAATTAATCTGCATGTTTTTGTGTTTGTAATTACTTTGATGTTACAAATATAAAATAAAAATGAACTGTACAGAAAAAATTCAAATACATTGAAAAGTTAGAAAGACTTATGTTAACCTTTCACCCAGCAGTTAGACTTTTAGAATTTCAAGAACTAATTATCCGATTGAGTTAAATCCCTTTATGCATATACATATCATAAGATATGAATAAAGGTATATGTAATTGTACTTAAGTTACAAAAAAAAACTTTAATGTGGATTATTTGGCTTACAAATTTTTAATCATAAGTACTTTTGTATATATATATGTATATACAAAAGTACTTATGATTTAAAATGTGTTAGTTTTTTATCCACATTAAAGTTCTGTCTGTAATTTAAGTACAATTACATATATCTTTATGTGATTGCATTATACTGCTTTAAATAAATTATAAAATATAAATTCATAAATGTTTTTTAAAAAAATTGATTGATTTTTTTTTCTTTATAAAGAGTACTGTTTTTATTAAATAAAGTAAATAGAAGCCTATAACTTTTACAACAAAAAACAAAAAAAAATTTTACAATTATAAAGAGTTATATACTAATTTATATTAACTCTAAGAAATTGATAAGACCACCTTAATTACAGCGTTATACAATTTTTACAATATTTAACTTAGCCAACTTTTTCAGTTAATATTTTGTATTAATGTTTCAAAAATTCTGCTACAAATGGATAAAATTGTACCAAAAGACAATCCGGGCGGAGGGGATTTTTCCAACAACGAAACTCGCAGCTTGTGGGAATCCACCTCTTCGGTAGGAAACTCCAACAACTCCAACGGCAACGGCTTCCATAGCGACATGAAGGAGAGCCCGCTCTTTCCCCTTGCCCTACCCAAAGACAATTTCAGTTTCGGTAATTCCCCGCTCCAGCAATCATACTCGTCGCCGGCCACATCGTCGGGCCACTTCGGGTCTTCCCCGATGCACCACGGCAGCTACAAGAGTCCCGGTTCGAACAATTTCGCGGAATCCCCTTTCTCAATGCAGACGGAGAGTTTCGGTTCGCCGTTGGACAACAAAAACTCGCCGCAGAGCTTCAGTATGACGTCACAGCCACACGAAAGGTTGGCGTCCGACTTCGCTTCGATCGGCCTTCACACCCCTATGACGTCACAGCACACGAACGGGTGCTCGTCGTCCAGCAACCACCTTTTCACCGCCCCAATGTCTACAACGAGCCCAGAGTCGCTCCAGAGACCCAATGAGAAGCTGATTAGAAGCATGTCGACAGGAAGCAAGGTTTTCTTTGTTCTGTTACACATAATTAAAAAAATTACTTTAAAGCCGACAGAAGAGTTTATGAAAAAATATTGAATTAAATCATATTTACAAAATTTATAAGTTTTGTAGAAATTTAAAAACTTAACTTTATTCAGTTTTAGTATATATGTTGTGATGACTACTAAAGAGACTTGTAGTTGTATAAAGTAATTTGTTAAAAAAAAATTAAGAAACATTTTAATTAGTTTATCTATAAGAAATTAAAACTTGAAATTTAACATTTTAAAGTATACTGTATCCAAGTTTTCCTCAAGCTTGAAATTAGTTTAACAAAAAACATTTTTATAGCCTAAATCTTCTTCACGTAAAAATGCCTGGGGAAATTCCTCGTACGCTGAGCTTATTTGCAAAGCAATAGAAAGCTCTCCCGAAAAAAGACTCACCTTGGCTCAAATATACGACTACATGGTGAAGAACATAGACTTTTTCAGAGACAAGGGGGACAGTAACTCATCTGCTGGCTGGAAGGTTTTGATAGTGTTATCATTTATTTTATTTATATATGTGTATCTAAAGATAAATTGAATTTTGTCTGTCTTTAACACTTGCTAGTATATTTTTTTGTAAATCAACTTTTGAAATAAAAATTACATTGCTTATTAAAGAAAGTTTCACATAGATTTTTTATGATGTAGTACTTACGAAGTTCACCCAAAACTTTCATCCGCATGATTATTTTTTATTATTAGTACAAATGCAATTATTACGTCACAACTCACCCAGAACTCGATCCGCCACAACCTGTCGCTGCACTCGAAGTTCAAGAGGGTGCAGAACGAGGGCACGGGCAAGTCGTCGTGGTGGACGATCAACTACGAGGCGAAGAACAGCAGGCCGGCCAGACCGCGGCAGAAGCAGCTCAAGGGAGGAGGAGGAGGTGATGTTCAGAGGAGCAACACCATGGACTCATCGCTCCTGTGCGCCAAGAAGGGGAGCAAGAAGGAGGGAAGGATTCGAAAAAAAGTAATTTTTTCACATGTTAAGTTGAAACTAGTATGTTATTTTTTGGTATTTTTTTAAGGGGTTTTAAATAATTTAGCTTTGTATGTTGTTTGTTACTAAACAAAAAGTTAAATGTCATGGAAATATTCAGCAGCTGCATCTCATGCATTGTTCAAGGTTTATAAAGTTTTTTATTGTAAGTAAATAGTGTTAAAAGGTTGTATTTAACGATTCTAATGAAAATTATATCTCTAACTTTTGTTTACTTTCTAGTAATTTTATCACGAAGTGCAGTATAAGTGTGGATGTCGTCGACCTTTATATATACTTTTTAATAATGAACCCCTTTAATAATGCTTTCTCAAATTTTTTATTTTTTTTTTATCACATTTTTTTTCGTAGAAACATAACTGAACTTATCATTTTACAGTCGCAAGCTGAAAAGAACAAGAAAACGAAGCAGGAGCAAGCGAGATTGTTGCTCACAACAACGTCCTCTAACGACTTCAAATACAAATACAGGTGGGTCTTCATACCAAAAATTTGAGCTATTAATTATAAAAATTCTTTAACATACTTTAAAAATTTTCAATAGATTATTTTTGTTTTAATTTTGATAAATATTATATGCAAATTAATGTTGTTGAAATACTTTTAACCTTAGCTATTCTATAACTTACCTTAATGTTTTTATATCTAATTTACCGTTGTTTAAAAAAAATCTTGGGTTTAATGTTTCTAAACTAAATTATAGTACTTTTTATTATACTCTAACTATTTTTTATTTGAAAATAAAGCGCAGCTGTTTTACTTAAGAAATAACAATTGTTTTATAATAACTACGCTTAAGCAATTCTTCCAGTGTATTTTAATGAAGTTTTAAAATCATGTAAAAAAGTTTTTTGTTGATAGACTAAAATTTGATATTATCAAACATAGACAACAAACTTAAGTTGATAGTTCATTATCTAAACTCAAAACAAGAAAGTTAGAGATAAACACTATCTTTTCCTTGAATCTTTTGTCTTATATCTTTCTATATATGTGTTCCTAAAATAAACTTAATTCAAGTTTAGCTTGTTGATTATATCAAAATGAACATTGCAGAAGTATTTTTAATATTCTAAAATTATCTGTTGTTCTTTTTATCTATTGGAATTAATACAGGTTTAATCTTACACCAATGAAAGCTTATTTTTCCTCATTACGTTCAAAGAATTTATAGACTTTTTTCTTTTTAAATAACTCGGGAAATTTAAAAGATAGTATTATAACCGTAATTTTTAATTAGTTACTTAAAAAGTTTTGAGCTTTCTAAAAAATATTGTACTAAAATGGCTACTTAAAAAAAAAAACTTTCAACATGCCCTATTTTCCTAAGGTTAATTTTGTAAGTTAGGTTAAAATTGTGCATAAAAAAAATAGGTAAATCAAGGATCGGATAAGTGCGGCTCGCAGGTCAAATGAGGCCCTAAAATTCAAAATCTGCGGCCCGCAAGATATTTTTCAGCTCAGAATATGTTTAAAAAAAAGGTCTTTATAGTAAAAGCTTACAATTAAGCTCATAATTAAATAAATACTCTTTATTACTGCAGTATTATTGCTTAATTTATCTTTTTTTTAGTTTACAATAGTGTTTCTGTATTAACTAGCAATTTTTATTTTAAATAACTGCAGCCTGTGAGCAACTTTTTCTGATGAAATTGACCTGCAACTTATAAAAAAACTACCGACCTATGGTTTAAACGATAATGGTAATAAACAACAATGTTAAGAAAAATTTCTTACTTACGAACACTATTCAATGCATTTGAAATTTATCCAACCACAATGCATCAGCAGCAAAACGCTTGAGCACCAAAGTTTGCAGAAAGCTTTCAAACGCTAGTTTGCTCAAATGCAAGTTTAGCAGCGCATTTCAACCTTACGAAGACACACCCTCCAAAATACACATCTGATAAGCGAAACTGCTAATTTCCAAACATGAGTTTTAATCTCACGCAAAACCTTGTTTTTGCTGCACAGTGCACGCTGATTTTTCTTTGAAGTTTCTTTATTGAGGGTTTCAGCCAGGAAAACTTAAAAAGACCGTCTTTGTATTTTTGGTTAATTAGTTATTATAGGAACAGTAAAACTTAGTTTGCAGAGCCCAGAATCAGCGAACATGTAGATAAGGTGCGTGTTAGATGCAAAAAAAAAAAGAAGTGTTATTTTTTTTTGCAAAATAAGTACTCTGCTATGTAGAAATTTTACTAAACTTTCCTACAAGTACTCGAACAATATTTTAAAAGGGATTTAATCTTATTAATTTGACAAATCTGCCAGCTAATGCACCTTCACTAAGAACATTTCAAGTTCTGATCAATTTTATAAAGCTTAAAATTGCATTAAGGGTAAATTAAGAGTCTTTCTAAATTACTCATTAACAGTGAATCTGACCGCACATACTTTGTTATTTTTGAAAGTTTAAAAAGTATATATTAACAAAATGTTTGCAAAAATTAGTGAATAATTATCGATGACCGTTTCCTGAACGAACAACGATTAACAACGTAGTTCAAAGTTTTATCCGTTTATTTGTTTTTATTATAAAGTTTATTCTTTTATAATTTAATAGGTTATTTCTTCTTTCAATTTACCTATTAAAGCACTGATGTTTTAATGTATTTATATTTACTCTTCCATGTGTGATATATAATTTCTTTTTGGAAAGTTTTCTAATTTTCAAAGGAAAATATTTATACTTTTTGAGTTATCAAAGTATATAATAACATTTACTTTGGAATGAATTAAAAAATATGACATTTTCAGTTTGAACTTTAAGACAAACTTATTATACAGTTAGTTAAAAAATAACTTGGATTCATAGCAAACAAGTAAAAATTATATAAAATCTTTTTAAAAATAGCAAATATATTTTGAATTAGCTTTCTTTCTTCTTATGTATTTAAGCAGAAATTTAGAGCTTTTTTGAAGTTTATAGTACTTTAAACACTCTTATTTCAATATGTATAATTTATAGTTAACAAATAAGTATGCAAATGAGTAGCTTTTACATACTAAAAATAAAAACTAATATACATATGGCTAATTATACAATATGACTTCTTAAAAATTTAAACCTAAAGTTTTAACACACATGATTTTATTAATGATAGATAATTTGTTTGCTGAAAATAAGACATAGTTAAACTGTCATGTGTCATTAAAAAGCTTATTGTAAATTTTACCATTAGAAATATTTAATTCACAAAACATGTTTTAATATCTTTGTTCTGTACGGTAAGATGCATAGAAAAAGTTGCAGAGCTAAAGTTAAAACTAAGTTGAAAAATCGATAAATTTCATGCGAGAAAAATCCATATAATGAAGTTTTGAATTGCTGAGTTGCAATAAATAAAAGGCATAGAAACTTAGTTAATAAATTAAATTTTATTATATGTTTTAGATTTTTCCACAACTTTTATCTACTTAATAAGATAACTAAAACTAAAAATAAATGCATAAAAAGCTCATTAAACAAATAACTAAATTATTTTAGTTTTTAGGCTATAAATTTATTATTAATTTAAGATGCATAATCTACTGTATGTCTAAAACTGTTTTGTTTTCCGATGCGTTTTTATTAGTTCTTAACTACAGAACTATAAATTAAAGTGTATGATAAAGTGATTTAAAAAAAGTTTAAACATGCACTTTATAATTAATTTCTATCAAAATAAAGGAAACACGTTTTATTCTTACTCCAGCATTAAAGTCTTTATGAGAAGTTTAAAAAGTATTTAGTTACATATGTTAACTTTTACTTTATTAAGGAAGTAGGACAAAAGAGAAACTAAATAAAGACTTTACATTTCACATACCATATTTTATGTTTAAAACTTGAACATTAGTTATCTATCTTAACAAGAACAGCTAAAGTTTAAACTCTAAATTAAGTTCGTCAATTTGATTTAAAATATAAACTTAAGTGTAGTTTTACTAAATATGGATTATTAATTGCATATCTTATAACAAGCACATATTTTTTTAAATATATTCTACCGTTAACAAGCTTCCGTATAAAAATCTAAACTGGGTTAATGATTTTAGCAATGCAGGTAAAAAGTGCTTCTAATATCGAGTTCACATATTGACCTAAGCTAATGGCACAGCGTTGGAAAGTTTTCAATTAAGTTTTTCTGGCCAGCAACTCAACTGCCAAAAACTTTGGCCAAAAATTTTCAAAGCTGCTGCTTTCTGTGGCTTGAAAAAATCACAAAAAGGCCGAAGTATGAAATCTGCTTAGCACGAATTTCACGCTGGCGTGAGTTGTAAGAGGCTTCGGAGTGATTATTCGTAATCACCTCACGCTAATGCGCTTCTCTGTTTTGGCTAGCTACTGTGCAAGTTTTCGAACAATCCTGAGTTGTTGTATACATTGTTTAAGTTAAAACCCAATGGTAGTTTACAAGGTTCATACATGCTTCAAATAAAGTAAAAAAAAATTGAAACATTGTTTTAGAAGATAGTTAATATATATATTTTTTTGTAAATGTACGTTTAACTGGCTAAAAATAAACAATATTAGAAAGTAATAGTAAATTTTTTTAAGTTGCCGGAAAGTTATCTACGCAATTTTGATTACTTACTGCAACAGTCGATATCAAAATGTGCGTGATATAAACTACTTATAGTAAATATCATATGACGATTAACGTACTCGCTTGTTGAAAGCTACCGCAAAAACTCTTATAAAAGGCTAACTTTAATTTCTCCTATAGAGATCAGACGCCTTCGAATGTGTCGATAGTCACTGCAGTATCGCCGAACCATGCCTACTATTTGGGCCAAAAGGATAATATGGACACTTCAGATGACCAAAGCAACCTTTTAGGTTTGTTAAAAAGTTTTTTTTTTAATGCTGCATAGGTGTTTTAGTATTAGTTTTTAAATGTTAATAGCTCACTTAAAGATTTTTTTAAATTTTTTTAGTAGTTAGGTTTAATCTCATTCCTTTTTGAGATTTTTGCAAGTGCAGTAACATTCCTCTTAAGTACGCACTTTGGCTGAAGCTAAAAAGTTCTAACTCAACAGGCAATGCGTACCTAAGTACTAAAATACCAGCCTAAATACAAATGTGCATTTTAAGCATAAACTTTTTTGCCCAGAAGTGCGTACTCGCGTATAAGATTACCGTAATTACAAGTATGCTTTAGTTATTGAATGCAATTTATTTTTGTCCTATTCAAGAAGTCGAGAACAAGGTTCCTACTTAACTACATGTAAAAAGGATATTAGACTAAGGCAATTTAACTTTTAGTAAAAAAATGTTGGTTATATAATCCTTGTATTTTTAGAAACATTGTATTTATATTGTATTTTTTCGTTCAAAAACACCTATTTCGTTTTTAGAAGTTTTAAGCACCATAGTAATTTATCAAAAAAAAAAACTGTTACTATTTATATTTATATATTAAAAATATGTTGTTTTATACATAATTAGAGTTATGCATAGTAAACTAATAAAACATCGTAGTAGTTGTTAACTACCTTTAGTAAAAAAAATGATTTTATGCAAGTACACCTTGGATAAAGTACTAAAGATAAAACATCTGTATAGAATACTCTTGAAAAATAAAAAAGAAAATACTAAAGTACTTCTATTAAAGTTTTATTAAGTTGATGATAAGATATTATTATTTGTTTTACTACTCAAGCTTTTTAAGTTCGTCACGTAGCCCAGTCTGGGCCTATTATATAAAAAAAATATATTATTATTATTTCAAATACTAAGTTAATGAAACGTTATATAAGAATTATAATAATTTGGATAAATTCTGAAAAAAAATCTATCGTTTTAGTGCTTACGAGAATTCTTAAAATATCATTTGCGTTTTATGTTAAATTAAAATTGATAAATCGTTTTAATATGTCAAAATAACAGCAACAAATAAAAGTTTAATTCTTCTTTCTTCTTTTTTATTTTGTTTGTTTTTATAAAAATATTAAAAAGTAAAAAAAAAAATACTGCTGATGGAAAAAGCCAGACTTTTTAAGAATTAACATCCAAATTTACTCAAAAAGATCCGCACAGGAAATAAAAAAAAATAATCAAAACTCACTCAATATAGTTCTGAAGCATATTAAATTGAATTTATTTAACTTGTAACGAATGTCCTTACTTCCTTCTCGTTTTTACTTTACCTTGAGAGCTGCTGTTGGTGCCACCGCGAAATCACAGCTATCACGTATGAGCTGACTGGCTATATTGTTTGTCTTTTCAGTATATACCAAATATATTGTATTTTTAATTGAACGCCAAATAGTAGAGTGCTCACTTATTTTTATTTTACAACTCGGCTGTGCTGAGAATTTTATTCTGAGCGTGAATTGCGTATTTGTAAGATTAAAACTGTTTTGATTGTCAGCTAGTTCGAAGAAATTTTGTCGTTATAATCATTATAACTCCGTTATGTAGTCTTTTTGTTTGTTTGTTGCAAATAATTTGCTTTTGATAAAAATGAAAAAAAAAATTCTAACAAAACTATTTTTGCACTTTATTTCCGTGTTCAAATCTTTTAATCGTTTGTAATTTAAATTTTCAAATTTAAAGTTTCTTACGTAGAGTAACAAAATTTTATGGTAGGTATTATTGAAAATGGAAAATTATAAGTATTTAATATAAAACATTTGCAAAAGAATACATATCTAGCAAAGACAAAAGAACACAATAGGTTTTAATAATTGAAATATTGCTTAATATTGGCTCGCTTTCAGCAGTAAGAATTTTTGCAGTAACAACCTATTAAAAAAGCAATTTATTAAGATCAATTACCACTTAATACTTGTTTTCAATATAGGTTAGAATAAAGCAAATTAAAGTTTGGCAGCCCTATTCAAACTAATACGTGTTGAAAACCGCGTACCCAAAATTGTTTGAATGAAATTTTTAGGTTGTTTCGCACGCGTTGGCAACTTATGTAGTAAAAAGGACTAAGTAACTGTAAAAGTTAACTTGAAAGTTATAACTTTGAGCTTTCACAATTTTTTCAATAATTTTTTTTTTCATAAAGTTATTTCAATTTAACTATGTAACAAATTTTCAAGATAAAATAATAAATTAACTTATTCTACAATTAAATAGCTTGTTTATTAAAACTCTCTAACTAGAAAATTCGAGAATATAACTTAAGGCTATTTTTTGAAATATATCGAGCACAAGTTAATTAACTAAATAAAACAAAGTGTCAAAAAATATTTAACTACATTCTCTTGTTAACTTAGATTACTGGTATAATAGTAGTAAATTAACTATATTCATGCAGTATAAAGTGGTAAACGGTTATTGTCTCCAATTGCTATTTAAAATGTTACTATAAATTGTAAGTAACAATAAGCTTTTCAGTAGAAACAGAACTTTGACTGGCATTAAGTTGTTCCCCAATGAAAGTATTTAAGTGATAAAAAATTTCTTAGTTTTATTAAATTTAAAAGCAAAGTATTTTTGTGTTAATAATAGTTTAATACTTGGTATAAATTATCCGAAGTATTTTAACTTATTCAAAAACTACCTAACTGATATGACAGGAATCAAAGTATACATCACTAGTGTGAAACATTCAAAAACACCTAATTGCTAAAACCATTTTCTCTAACATTTATTTATTAATAAAAATTGTATGTGAATAAATCGATGTTTTTAGAAAACTAATATAAATTTATGGTAAATTTCCTAAAATTACTTTTCGATTGAGACTACCTTTAGGAAAAAATGTAATTTAAAGTTAATACTATAACAACATTTAACTTAGATTAGCTGTATATTTTATAAACTTAAATGTGTAAAAGGCACTGTTTTGATAAACCTGATTAAATTTTTAATTTGTTTTGTATATTTTTTAACGAAACAAACTATTTTTTTAGTCAAAATTGGAAATATGACAAAGTTATACTGAAGTTGTTGAGAAATAATATAGTAATATAATACAACGTTCAAGATAAGTATTTTTACTAATTAAAAAACTCTAAAATTAAGTTGTAAAAAGTTATCAAATAGAACAAAGCTTATGACAAAGTGCAGTTTTACACAAATAAGTTTTAAATCAAATTTTTAAAAAAAAGTTTAAGCTTGTAAAAAGGTTACTTACTGTAGTGAGAAGTAGTACTGTGCTATCAGATACAATCAATAAGTTTAAAAAGTTAGCAAATATGTTTTGCATATTAAATGTTTAAAAAAAAAGTTTAAAGTAAATAATAAAATAATCATACAAAATTCTTATTTAGGTTAGATAGATATGTTCTCTAATAGTAACAGTTTATATACTACAAAAAAAAAAGTTGTAAAAAAAAATCTTAAGATATAAGAAATATTGTCTACTTCTTTATTTAAAAATAATGTAAAGTTTTCTCACGCTTAGTTTTAGTGCGTAGGTAGTCTTTATGAAACTATAAATAGTATTCTTATTTTTTTTAATTTTAAATACTTTAAGTTTTTATATTTTTTTCAGTGATGAACAATCAAGTTTTGATCGGAAAGAAAATTTCATCTGACATCGAAGGTAACATGCTAATATTTTGTATTTCAATTTTGTTTCTTAGTTTTTTTAATACCTGATTTAGACTTGTGTTATGTGTATATGCATTAGTTATGTCTTTACCTACTGTATATGCGAATACATTGCCTTAAGTCAAACTATGAGAAGCCACATATGTAGAGGAAGCTTTGATATTTACCAAAGTTAGTTTTGTTTTTATAAAACCTTCGATGTACATCATACTATCTAACTTATATTTTATTACAGAAGTTTTAAATCATTTAACTATGGTACTTTTCAGTTTTTCTTAAGATACAAAAACGACCTGTTTGAAATCGAAATCGACTGTAAGTGGTGTTCTCACAGGACTTTTGTGCAAAGCAACACACAATAAAAAACACATATTTAATATGGCAAGATTAATAACTAAGATTAAAAATACAAATCGTAAAAACAAATTTGAAAGAATAGTAAAAGAAAACAACTAAAATTAGGATAAACAAGAATTTAAAATTTTAGAAAATTTAGAAATTAAATTAAATTTTAGAAAATATACAAGAATAAAAAATAGTGAAACAATTTAAACATCGACATAATTATGAATATGTTTTTATATTAAAATCCTTCTCAAAATTTTTATTAAAGGTTACTTTGCTTGTTCATGTTTTTAAACTTTTAATACTTTATTGTTTAGTTTTTTCGTGTAACAATAACGTCAATACAAAGTTTAATAAAAAATAGATTTTCAGAAATAGATAAGTTAATAAAATATAAAATTTTGTTAGTACAATTTCGTAATGTCTTCGAAAGAGTTCTAATGCTGAATTTACTAAAATATCAAAAATGTAGGAAATGTATATATAAAATAGAAACTAGATGAGACATTTTGTTGAAGTACTTTAAATATTTTTTGTTAAGTTTAATCGAACTATATAAAAAAACAATAGTTCAACTTTTTTTTGAACAAACAGGTTTAAATATTTTAAATTTTAGATAATTCTTTTTGCCAAAAACCTTCTGTTTTTACTTTCACTTTTAAGTTGCATCTTAAGTTAAAAAAAGATGTAGTTTGTTTTAAAATAAAAAACTTTTTTTATAAGTCCTGCTAGTCAAACTTAACCGAGAAAAATTCTTTAAAATTGTTTTAATAACATGTAGAAATTAAAGTTTTGGTATTACTTACTCCCTTAAAATTTTATAAACTAAAGAATATCAACTAAAGTTTTACTTAAATGCATAAAAAGTTAAAAATTTTAAAAACAAGTCTATTAAGACAAAAAGTTTAGTTTTGCTTGTCACCAACTTTATTTTCAATTATCTACTTTTATAAGTTTTTTAATAACATATTTAAAACTTTCGTATAAATAACTTTGCACATTTGTTTCCATTATTATTACAATACTTTAAAAAAAATTCTGTTGCAACAGTTAATAGGTTGTTAATCATTTTTAAACAGTTTTATTATTTTTAACATTTTAACACTAGTCATTTTAAGTTACCTAAGTCAGTGCTTCATAAAGTGTGTACCAATAGTTAGGTAGTGCCTAAAAATTTAAACTTATTGCGAATAAAAATATGAGTGAAATAAACACTTTTTGAATAGGTACAGTTTTTTATCTATCTTATTATTCTAAGTTATCTTCTGCTAATTCTTAAATGTTTGTTTTAATTTTATACCTTCAGTTTACACAAAGTTTTGATCACACCACTTTGATCATCAGACCACAAGCTTTCGATGGACTGAGACCCGGGTTTTGTTCTCGTCAATCAGTTGCAACCTAAAAACCTGCAGCCTTAAATCTACAAAAGGTTTATCATGTTTTACCATGTTTTAGTATTTTTGGTAAAACATGATAAACCGTTTGTAGATTGAAGGCTGCAGGTTTTTAGGTTGCAACTGATTGACGAGAACAAAACCCGGGTCTCAGTCCATCGAAAGCGTGTGGTCTGATGATCGAAGTGGTGTGATCAAAACTTTTATGTTAACTTGAGCTTATCTCTCGGCATAAAAAAGTCCAGGCTTAGGCTCTGTTAGACTTTCGCCGATGTTTTCTTTTATACTATATGAAAATTCAATAACTATTAGCTTTACAAAAAAAAAGTTTACTTAAGATACTAATGTTTTCAGAATCCACTATGCATAAATTTTAAAAAATGAGAAGAATCCAGGTCCTCAAACCGCTATAAACTAAATTTTGCTCCTTCAAAAGATAAACTTAAATTAGTTTGGTACATATATTAAAAAAATATTTGGTTCTTTTAAAAAATAAAATTAAAATCAATTGCAGATGGATTCACAGCAAGAAGGAATACCTTATCATATGAAAGTTCTATACCTCCAATATATGTAAGTCTAAACTATCAAGTTTATACCTCAAGTAACTGTAAGTCAAACTGTAGTGTTTTTTATCTTAATAAGTTTTTATAAAATTTACAACTGTTTTGACTAGTTTTTCAGTCTAGAATTGGAATAGCTCAATTTTTACAAAAGCTTAGTTTTTCATTAAAGTTTTAACATGTAATTGACTATCAATTAATTTTAAAGTGAGAAAAATTTTTGCATAAAATAAGTTTTCTGTATAATTTAGGAAGTAAAACTTGTAACATTTAGTTATTATTTTTAAATTTTCTAAAGAAACGATGCGTAAACTGACAGCCATAAGTACAGACTTCGAGTAAAACAAAAACTGAATAATTCAAAAACCAAGTATTTTGTGGTATAAACTGCAACCCTTTTGCTCGCTCTAACACTTTAAGTCAACACAAGCGTTCTTTGGCAAACAATTTTCCCCAAACTTTTCTATCGACGTGTAGTGTATTACATTCATTGTTTGCTTTGTTCGGCTCGGAGCTTTTACACAATAGCGTCGACGGCGCAATACATAAGCGTTTTTACTGTTTGGTGTTTCACAATGCTTACTAGAGTACTTAATAATTAACTAGTTTTACTAGTTAGAGTAATTGTATACTGGTTTCAGTTAAAAACAAATTTGCACACAGTTATAGCTAAATTAATTACAACAGTCTTATTTCATACGAGACTATTTTTAAAACTTATATTTAAAATTTAATTCTTATCCCTTATTGTCTTTTTGTATTATAAAAAATTATTGATCTATGCCTGCTTTAAGTAAAAACATTTACTCTAAACCTTTTAAATCAATAATAATACTTCTAACTCTTTTAAATCAGAGTGTAAAAAATTAATTACTAATGTTTGTTAAAGTGTATTGTGTTAGTTTTGCATGGCTTACTTCAATACAAAGTGTGAAACAAGAGCCAACCAATTCTTTTTGTAACGTTCATTTTCAATAGTGCTTGTAATTGAGCTTTACAGCCCTCCATCGATGCGTTGTAACAGTTCAATATTATTCGTGTTACATAATTCTCAGTCTGTATGCTAAATAAATATATGCAGTGAGTTTCGTTTGTAAATAAACTCGTTTGAACTTTTATTGTTTCTTGCTCTCTAAACACATTTAAAAACTTTTTTTGCCCGTCTAAAATTGAAGCTCAAACTAAAATATTTTATTTTTAAAACATTTAAAAGTGTAACTTTCAAGATAAACTGCTTAGTCGAAAATTCATTGGAGTTCTAAAATTTAATAATGTTAAAGTTATATATAGATAAAACTTCAGTAAACTAAATGTAATTTTAAGAATATTAAAATGTTAATGCTTACAAAACTTTTTTTTTGAATTTCGTGTTATTGTTTTAGTTAAAGCTGCTGTGTTATCAATAAGTTAATAAGTAATTTAATAAGTAAGTTACTGTACAACTTTACGTTGTAGCTATATTGGCAATAGAAACTTCTTATTAACAAAGTTGTTTTTTTTTATTCTCATAAGACTGCAATGTTTTTTTTTAAAGCAAAACTTTTTTTAAATAACACTTAGTACTTTTTACTATTTACCTCAAACAAATAACTTATTTCTTATTTATTTTGAAATTAATCGTCTGTAATTTATAACTTTAGATGTTATTTTCAAATTTTATTAAAAGTAAGAGCTCGAATCTACTTTTAATCTCATTTTACGCTAATGTAGTTTGTTTTTGATAAATTTTGTTGATTTTTGTTAAAAAATGAACTATATAAAATCGCCTAAGTTTTAGTAAACTATTTAATATGTTATAGCAATTACCTTAAATAAATCTAGCTAAAACTATCAAATTATTTGAAGATTAGTTTTTAGGTAAATTTAATTTTTTCATTGAAAATTCTATTAACGGTTTACTAAGCCGGACTACTACTATCAGCATTCCGCACGACTATTGTGACGTAATAATGACCGCTTTAAGCGAATACTAGCCGGACGATGAGAGGTCAGCCGGGTTTGTGACGTCACATTTGCAGAGAAAAGTGACCAGTCTCACGTTTTATAAATAATTTATCCAACTTTTCAAGTAGCAAAAAATGTTTTTTTTTGTGAATGTTTGAACTTGTTCTTTTATTTTCAGAATGTAAACTGTAATAAATGTTTTTCAAAGTTTTCAAACTGTAATGTCTATGTTTTTGGCGACATATTGTCGTATTTTAACGTTCAAAGGTTACTTTAAAACTAAAGTATTGCAACAACTAAAAAAGTAAAGCTTTTGTAAAAAATAGACAAGGTATGATAATTACATATTTATAAGTTATTATGGCTTTTCAATTGTTTTTAAAAATATTTAATATTATAATATTAACTAGATTATTACTAAAAAGTAATTCGATAGCAATAGATTAAGAAAGACATTAACATTTTTCTTTTAAGTTTAAACATTATGATATTTTTTTAAACAGTTAAGTTTACATATTCTTTAATTAGTTTTGATTCTGTAACTAGCTTTTTGGGTTTTTTAATACAAAATTAACTAAAACTTATATGACAACACGCCTATAATTACCACAGTCTGAGAGACGAAAATAATTTTAATTCAAACGTACAGCTGTTTGAGGCAAACTTGGCTTCCTTACAGCTTTGCTTCATGTCTTTTTAACGCAAAATCTGTTTGACAGGATTCTTTCACAGAAGAACGGAGCAGAAACAACCCGGTCTCATCTTCAACCAATCTTGTTACTCTTTTGCAGGTTCGCTGTTTGTTTTAATAAATATTTTTATAAAATACCACATAGCTTTTGAGAGTCAAAAAAATAAAAAAAATAGTATCACTGTGTTTCGAATTGTTTACTTGTATGATTTTAGTTGATTCTTTATCAGTTTTGAAGCTTATATTGATGTCTTTCTTATTAAAATACGTTTTGAAAACTTATTTTGATAAATTTGATATTTTTGTAATCAATTTAAAAGTCTAAAATTTCATTTAGTCAAATTTTTAAAAGTTTTTATAGACAGAAATGTAAAATAATCAAAAAGTAGTTTTTCTATCTGAGATTAACTAAATATAGCTTGATTTGTTAATTGAAAACCTTTCAGCACTTAAAATAAACTTTAAAAAATTACTACATATGCTACATACAAATTACTATTAAGTTGTTGCTAAATACAAAATAATATATTTATATACATTTTTAAAACTTATTTTATTCTAAAGAAGTATAAACTAAACTGTAAAAGGTATCGTAAAATGACTTAAAAAGCTCTGTCATTTACTTAAAACAGTTTTGCTTAAATTAACTTTTATATGTCATTTTAATCTAAGTATAGATGATTAAAACCGGGACCAGTAATGTCGAACATAGAGGTACAGTAATTAGGAAAGAATAAAACAGAAAGTTATTCTTTTATGCTTACTAGAGAATATATCAGTAATATTTTAATCGTCGTATGGTAGCTCCATAATGACTGATTTCCATTATACTACCATTGTCTAATATTTTTTACAATATAGAACTTTACAAAATAAACTAAGATACATTTTGCAATATTTTTATACATTGTTTTATACAAAAATAGTTATGTTACTATTCTTTAGTCAACAGAGTTAATAAAATAACTTAAACTTTAAAGAATAAAAAAACTAATATAATCCTTTACAAACCAAAATTTATAAGTTGCTTGTTCTATAACAAAAAAGTATTGGTGTGCAACCACTTCAATTCTTATCCTAAAACTGATTCAGTTTTTACACTTTAAGAAATATTTAATTGAAACGACAAAATGTTAAATTCAACATGACTTTAAGTTTTATTTGTATGTGCTTCAATGTATACTGATTTTGAATTCAAAAACTGATTTTATAAACTAGTATTTTGAGTAGGGTTTAAATAAATTATATTGTTAAATTTTATTAAATAAGTTTAGTTTCATTATAATAAGTACTTTACTATTTAGAGTATTTAAGCAAACAACTTAATAAATAAGAAATTAAAATAGGTATTGAATTTTAAGCTTACAAGCATTTATCATTAAATTAAAACATAAAATATAGAAAACAATATAACTAGTCTAAATTAATTATAGTTGCTTTTATTGGTCTTATTTATAAACTTAATAGCCTTATATGATAAAAAAGCTTTACAAAATATGTTGAAACTTCAAAAAGTTCATAAATTTTAGTCATACGTTTTTGGTTTAATTTTATTAGCAATTTCAGGCTATAGTTAAAATAGTTAGTTAAAAGCTAATAAGCTTGTAGTTTAACTACATTTTTTTGTTGGAATACAAGCGGTTATCTCAAACAACATTTTAACTGCTTTTATGACTGACTACAACTAAGACTTTTTTGCTACAATTTAATTATTTGTTGGCTACATATTTATCCTCAATTTAAATAATCTAATAATCTTAAATATATAAATACTCTAATTACACGTAACAGTTATAAAGTTTTTTAAATTTTTTTATTAAACAAATTTCAAAATCGTGTTATATACATATCGATTTTCATAGAATACCTTAAAACTTTTTTTCAGACTTTTACCGCTTAAATTTTAAGTTTTTAAATTATTAACTAACAAACCACTTAGTTAAACAGCACCATAAAGTTTAACACATTTAACTTCACAACTTTTACTTGAAATTTCCTTTGAACATTTAAACTGAGTTCACAGCAAAAGTACATTCTGTACACTAAAAGACCAAACACACCGCAAGTCAGGTGACCACCAGTCACCGACCCCTTCGAAAGCCGCAATACGTTTCACAGGTACCGATCATACTACACTTTGTGTTGCGTAACACGTAAAGCTCGAAAAGGGAATTTTGCTGAACGAATAAGAAATTGCTCAAAGAGAGAAAATTAACTTGGTTAATACACACCGCCCGGTAGTACGTCAAAAGTGCCAGCTAATAGGTGAAAGAAACAAGGCGCTCCGCCATACTACAAACGGCTCATCTTTCGCTCTTCTATGGAAGCTCTTTCCTCATTGCAATCTCCGCGTTCTTAAAAAAAAAAGTGTCGATCTTTCGTCGATTTTTATTGGTGCCACACTCAGCCTCCTACAGTTTAATTTCTCACTTCGGAAAAAGGCTCTTTAAGAAACGGCACCGATGAAAATTAGCCGCCTTCGATTTCAATTGTAAGCTGATAAATTAGTCATGAAGTTTTGAAAGTTTTATTCTAGCAATTGTACGCTTTGTTGCTATTAACACGGTAGTCTTTTAGTTCTTTGGAAGTGTTCAGTATTCTGCGAAAAAACCCATTTTGTTACGACTTATAGATGATAGAAAAAGTTTAAGATCATTATCGACAGAAAATAATTTCTACGTTAGTTTATGTGAAAAAATAAGCAACCGTATCAAAAGTGTCGACTAAATAGTTTGATTTTTTTAAGTTTTTTTGCTGTAAACATATTTTATGTTTATTTTAAATTGCTTAATAAACAATTATACTAATTGTCTTGATTTGTAATTTTCCAAACACTTTTAAGCAAAGTAATGACTGCCATACGCTTTAAAACAAAGGAGTTATTTCACAACTAACTTTTCTCGTCTCAATTAACTAAATGCGATAAAAAATAAGTCATCAAACACAAATTTTGCAATTTTTATAAAGAGAAAAAGAAATTTTGGAATTTTGAAATTTTCTTTTGAATTACGCAAGAGTGTTTTGTTTACATAGCTACACATTTTTCTCAGTTTGCTTATAAATCAAAATTGAATTTAATTTTTTCTAAACTAAACAGAGTTTAGATAAAATTTTAGATAAATTATGACCATATCAATTTTGTTATTCGCTTTAACGGTATTGTGAAAAATTAGTAAATTTTATACAGTAGAATATTAGACTACCTCTGTACAAGCTTGCCAACGTTTTAAAGTTTTTCAAAGTATATGTATTACTTGTAACAATAGTGAATGCTAAAGTTAGTTGAAACTATGTTGCTCAATATTTGGGCTACTTTTAAACTGTTACAGCCACTTTACAACTAATGTTAGCTAATGTCAACATTTGAGATACATTACCTAAAAACAATAAAAATTATTAAATATACGATTTTAACAACTCTTCTAAATAATGAAAAAAGTTTATATTAAGTTTTTTTTTTTTTTGTTTAACAAAAATAACTATTTTCTAAGGTTTTACATTACAAGTATTTCAAAAAACATTATAAAAAACATAACTACATTACAGACGCCTCTTTCTCCGACGAGACCGAATATAAATGAAAACTTTTTGAACCGACAAAGCTTCAGAGAAGACTTGATCAGCCAACCAAGCTATAGATCGAGAGCCAACACTCTTCCTCAAAGACTTGATCCTCCGACTAAACACTACTTTAATGTACAGGTTGGGGTAGCGCAGGTTTGAAAACTATTTTTTTTTTAACTGACCAATATGTCGCATATAGACAGTGTTCAATTAGCTTCGGTTTTATATCTTTCCTAAGATATGTAGGCTTTGTATAAGTTTAACATATTTTTTAGTAATTATGATACTGTATATTTTATTCTTCAAAAACTCTATGCTCTAAAGGCTAAACTGAATTGTTTCAAACATTAACTCAACAGAAACCCGCTCAAGACTTTTCTCAAGTAAACTCGCCTCACGTGGAGTATACGCAGCAGAATGTTTGATTTTATAATGATATGTGTAGAAATTAACAGTTTAAGATGTTGTATTAGAGAGCTTGTGTTTTTTATCACGAAATAACTTTGGCTAATGTTTTTATATTGATACTGACCGCTACTTCTACTTCGACAAAATTATATAAAAACTATGCTTTTCAATAGCGTTAAATGTAATCTTATCAACTAATTATCTAATGCAGTTGTAAGACTTTAACATTTAAAACTTAACTTGATTAACTTTTAAGTAAAACCAGCATTAAGATAACCATTTTACTGATCAATAATTTACAAAAATAAAAAAAGTTACTTGATATTTTAGACACAACCACAAAGTCCGAGTCTTATTCACAGTCTGCTAAAGAAGCAACACTCAACTCAAAATCAGTACAATGGTGACCCAACCTATTATAACAACAATTGCCCTAGCAACGCAAACGGTGGAATACACAGGTCATACTCCCTGAGTCTCCAAAAAAGCAACATTGAGTACAAACAAGTTTGTCTTTATATTTTCTACGATGATTGAAGCATAAGCTGATGAATCTTTTGAAATATATTAACTATCAATTTAGTCAGAGATCTAATGTTTAGTATTGTGTAAACATAGCACCATAAACACTAAAAACTAATAGAAATTGAATGATTTTCTTTTAAGTAGAATACTTGTTATAACATACAAAACTTAAAATATTTCAAAAGTAACTATATGTTACAACTAGTATGTGGTTTTAGGCTTGTTCCATTCTTACTAGCTTTATTCTTTACAATTTTTTTTAGTAAAATTTACAGTGGAAAAATTACTTATCTAATCTTTAATTTTCAGCAACTTAGTAATCAAAGAGTAGGATACTTAGGAAGTTTACCTTCTATACAACAGGTTTGTTTAATTTTTATATTTTAACTATTAGGATGTATAAGTGGTTTTAAAAAACAATATTTTTAATATTTAAGTTCAATATAGTTTTGTTAGCTAAAACATTTTATAAAAGGTTTTTTATAGTTGTTGAAATAGTCTCTTTTTACATCTTATTTTTTCCTTTTTGTAATAAAGTTCAATGAAATAAGTTTGTTTTAGTTGTAAACTTTTGTTAAACGCAAAGAAAGTAAGAAGTAAAATAACTGAACACAATGCTTTTTTACAACTGTTTTCTTTAATTAACTAATATATAAAACAAACGTTGAGGAAATTAATTACCCTTCCTTGTTGTTCAAATGAAAAAAATACTGTTACAAAAAACAGCAATACTAAGTGTAATAATGTTTAAGTTATATAACGAAGAGACATGACTTACACAAAAATTGTAAAATTCAAAAAAAGTTATATTGTGACGTTCCGATGTCACTGGTGAAGATTTGCCCTGAAGGTTTATGACGTCACTTAGGAGTTTGCGCGCGTTTCATGCTTTCCATAAGTTTAAGTTTTTATTGAAAGTATTTATAAAAACTGAACTTAAGTAAAAGGAATTGCAATAAAATGAAATAGATTATAACAAACACAAATAATGTGCTTACTAGTTTTAAAAAGACAACTAATCGTTAGCTCATATAGTATGCTGGAACCAAAGTTATTTTTTATATATTTATTCTTTCAAAAATTTATTTTGCAAACTAAGTTTCGGTCAAAGACCTCGTCAGTGCTTAAATAAATCTTATTCAAATAGAAATATTAATTTTGAAAGAATAAATATATTACTTCTCCTCCAGCAGTTGAGATCTCTCTATTTGTTTTCTTAAAACCAAAACATATAATGTTATTTTTTATATATCTAATATACAAAATTTAAATTTTTAACTTCAATATGAAATATTATTGTCATTTTACTGAATAAATGTAAAAAGTAAGTTTATCAAAAAGCATCAGAAATACTAGATTCCTTCAAATAATATTTATAAGCTGTTTAAGTATTTTTTAATGAATTTAGTTGCCAAGTGATAATTAAAGCTTTATAGCATACGAATACAAGTTTAAAGTGAAATAACAATTGTTTTTATAAATAAAAACACTTATATATTTTATAAAAATTAAAAAACAGTTTTAATATCAGCCAAGGAACTTCTAATCATAAAAAAGTTAAAAAAAAAAACTATTAGCCTATAACATAGTTCAAAAAAATAACTTAAACCACTCTTTTTTTTCTACCACAGAACAAAGAGCTAGACCTGTCTGCGCCGCACGAGAGGTTCGTGGAAGACTTCGACGACATTCAGATCGGGCCGACCGACGTCAGCAGCGGAGACATCGACAGCTTGGACGTCAACTCGCTGTTCGACTTCAGCAAGAATGAGGAACACAGCGACGTGTACCTGAACGGTTTGTTGCAGCTTGTACAACGTTCAGTGTTTAGTAAGCAGAAGGAAACTTTCGAGTATTTGAATTGATTAAATGTAAAGCTTTTTTGAAGCAGTTAAATAGAAAAGTGAAATATCACTAACAAAACGTAGAAATCTATAAAAAAATGTAAAAATATTTTTTTTATCAAATGAGAAATAGTTTTATCAAGATTTGAGTTGTTTTGTATTTTTTTGCTAATACTCCCGTACAAAAAAAGTAAATGATTATTTGACAAAATTTATATTTTTTAAATTTTTACAATGCTTAGAGAAATTTACTTTTACTTTACTTTTGCCAATTTCATTAGAATAATTTTCTAATAAAATAAACTCTTAAATACAAAATCTTTATGACAACATACTCAATGTTACAAGTAGAAAGTTTTAACAAGTAAAAAAACGTCAAACCTTGCAATCTAAAAATTCTGTGGGTACTGTCATTTACAGCAAATATAAATCTACTATAAAATAAGTGTTCTAGTTTTGATTTCTTTATGCAGGATAACTTAAATTTAGAGACAATCAAAAGAAAACAATTAACTTTACAAAACCAAAAAGTGTCCAAACATAAAAACTAATATTTTAAACAAACTTGAACAAAATTTAAGGTTTGTTTAAACTAATACTTATTAATTATTAGCACGTAATATGCTATTATTTTCTAATAAATAAATAAATTTAAAACTATTAATGAATAATGAAGTAACTTGTAAATAAAAAACAGTTTTGCGATTTGTATTGGTATCAGTATTAGTATAAAGTATTAGCAAGTATAGTGATAGTATTTTTTTCTCTAACAAAATTTTCATTTTAGAAAATATTAGAAACTATATTTTGCATGATAGTAACAATTTCGAAAAAACTGTCAGTTAAATTAAATTAAAATATAAATAAACAAAAATATTTTTTTAGAGTGGTTTTAGTCGTATATTTTTTTTTCTATTTATAAGTAAGATGGCTTTAAGTAGTATTAGAATGGATTTTTTTATAACTATAATTAGTTTCTTAAGTGTCATTTTTCAAGTTTGCTTTGATTTTGTAAATTTAGTTTGATTGGGTTTCAACACATGTTCGTATTTTTTTCAAAAGCTGTACGCTAAACTTTACTTTTTTCTATATAACTGTATATGCAAATTTGATTTCTAAAGAACTTTAAATTGCTTTTTCAATTGAAATAATTAATTTTTGTGGTTGTTTCTTAATTCAGCTGTTTCCTTTTGGCGTCGGCCATTGGTGTTTATAAAATAAAAATACAGGCTATCATAAAACTTAAAAAAAAAAAACGTTTGTTTCTGATTTTAAAATATTATTAACCCATTATTTTATTCAAACTGCTATTTTTCTTTCAATTACTGAACATTTTTAGAAGTTTGTTTGCATTGACATATTTACGGTAGTTTATGGTACTAGCTGACTTGTATTGTTTTTATATTTTGTTAGTAGTTTATTGGTTTACACGAAATACCTTATAAGCTTTTTTGTTTGTTTTTATTTCTGTCTCGGGTGCATTTTAGCATTTCTACAAACAACGGTTTTGTTTTGACTTAATTTACTCCTTTCTAAATTGATTTTGCAAGCTCTTTTTTTGTAAATTCTTATTTCATTAAGTAAACGTTGAGCACATCTAAATTATATAATCCAAAGTTATTTATCTAATTTATAATATTTTTGGTTCTGTTTGTCTCCGCGTTGTTGTTTACTTATAACACACTATTCATTTTCATACCAATAATTTAAGTTTTAAGAATTTAAAATACTGAAATAGTCTTCTTTTTTCTGTATTTACTATTTTTGAAGTAGGTATGTAGTCCTAGAGTACCAGTGAGACATACTCGCTTGTTTTAACCATTTTTATAGTGTTTTTTAGTTGCTAGTAATTTCATACATTTTAAATAACTTTTTTTTCCAAAGGTTTGGAACTCGTATAATTGTTGTTGCAGAATTTAAGTTATTATTCAAATAGTTTTAACACTGTTTATTTTGTAATATCAAAAATAATATGATTAAAGAATAGAAATTTTTGTTTCAAACAATAGTTATATTTACATACCTGATTTACTTCAAGCTTTTCTGTTTAATTTTCTACGAAACTTTTTTAGAAATAAGATAAATTTTACAAACTTATGTTCCTTTTTCGTTCTCATTGAAACTTATTTCTTAAATTAACCAAAGAAACTTGTAGTTGTCAACTTACAAAAAGTATACATACGAACAGTTTACGACTTGTTGATGAATTTCAATGACCACTAAATTTAGATTTCAGTCTATCAAAGAGCTTGTGGTCCAATGATCCAGGCTTTGAAGACTTTCGCCGAATTTGTTATTTTATCTTTTAGTTATTATTTACAAAATGAGTCTCAACTTATTTTTTATTAGAAAAGTTTTTAGTTTCATATAGAAGTTTATGTACGGGCTTCCATTTTTACTTTATTTTTATTTATTCTGATTGTGGTTTTATTTGATTGTCCAGTAAATAAAAATCCCCAACAGCCATAATATTTTTTAATCAACGGTAGTATATGAATCTATTTTACTTGTAATAAAACTGCACTATACAAAATATTTTTTTTACCTTTTTATTTCTTACTATACAATTAATAACAACCCTGTGTTTTGAGTTGCAGCTTCATTTTATCATTTTTCAGGTTTCCAACAACCAAGCAGTCCTATGACGTCACAGCCGCCTCCCAGTTACTACGACAACCACTACGACCCGACGCAGCAGTACTTCAACACCACCGCAGCTTCGCAACAGCGACAGAACAGGGAATTTCTTAAATCGACAACTTCGAACCAGAGCTTCATCAACGGCAAACTGAACATGATGACGCAGCAGAAGCAGAATGCGGTCACCAGTTACGACATGTGATTCCACCTAGTGGGCGGTTTCCAGTTGACAGTTCAGGGAGAAAGTCTTAAAGGATCAATTAAGAAAACTGTGGTTGTATAACACCCTTAAAAGAAAAAATGAGGGTTTGCCTTAAAAAAAGGTTTTTTAACTTTGACTAGTTAATGCGGTATCAATGAATTTGAAAATGATTAGAAGAACAGCTTACTCCTAACGTTTATCCCAAAAGCTTTTGACATATAAAAGCAAAATGTTTATAATACTATTTTCATTGTTAAAATAATTTCAATTAAAAACTACAATACTGACTTTTTTGTTTAAATTAAAAAATAAATCAAAACAAAAGTAATTTTTAGGAATTTTATGGGTTTCTACAAAAAACAAAATTAAAGTATCAAACAAGTTTAATTAATAAACAAGTTTGTGTCAAAAACAAAACATTTTATAATATTTTTAGAGCTTTTTGATAGGAATAAGTAGCTGCTGTTACTAGCTCAAGTTTTGCTGTATTATTTATCCGTACCATTTGCTTTTTTGTTAAAATAAGTTTTCAATTAATTTAGCTAAAAAATTGATCACAACATAATAAAATTATTATCTACGTTTAAGTACATCAGTCAAAATAAATTTTAAGTAGGTATCTTTAAACAAAATGTTGTAGAGAGCTTAATGCTTTTGCTGTTATTACTTTTTTCGAAATTAGTTTTTCTATAGCTGCTTTAATTTATGTTTAAAAAAAACTTTTAAAAGAGAATTTTGTTCATTTCTTAGAGACATATTAATTTTTTCCAAGACTTTTTTTTGTTAAAACAGGAAAAGTTAATTAGTATATATATATATATATATATATATATATATATATATACATATAGTACATAATTAATAACAACTAAAACTTTAAGCAATTTTTAAAAATTTTCTTTTAAGATAGAAATAATTAATAAAAATACCATTCGATTGCATAATGATTAGCTTCTAAGAAGTAAAAGTTGCTTTAAGGACCTCTTCTTTAAGGACTTTCTGAAATGACTTATTTTAGAAAAAAGTTTTGTAAAATATTTTTTTTAAACTTTGTTTCTAAGTGTAAAATACGTTTCTTCATTATATTTAAATGAATCAAACATTTCAATTTTAAGTTCAAAGGTTTAAAGTTTTGGGGTGCTTTAGATGTGTTAATTTGAACTTTGGTGCATTTGAAATAAGCATATAGTTGTAAAAAAAAAGTGTTTTTAGGTTTTTTAAAAGAATTCGCCATTACCCTACTTTAGTATTTTTTCTGTTTTATGTAATTTGTAATAAAAATTTTTTAAGCAAAATTTCCTTTGACAATTGTTTTCCCTTCTAAAGCTCTTTAGAAATCTTATGTACCTCATGTGATTTTTATCGCTTTAAAAGTGTGCTTACGTGGCATAACTTGTTTACTATATAAGAATAAATTGAATTTGATCGTTTGTGGGGTTTTAATTAAAAAATTTCAATAACTTTTAATTTTCTATTTTAAAGATGTGTAACTTAAACTATTATGCAAAATTTATCTACTGAACATGCTTAGTCAAAATGTAATGTTTTTTTTTCTTTAAATTTTTTTTCAATAATTTCTAGATCAATCCAAAAGTTATTTAACCAAATGTTTTTTTCGAAAAAACCTGCTTTATTAACTTTGTTTTTCTTTATATTGACTAAATTGTTGTGTTACAGTAAGTTTAACGCAGAATACATTCAAGTTTTTGAAATTTTGTTATAATTAGTTTAATTATACTATAAAAATGTTGTACAGCTTTTAAACGAAGTATTTATGTTGTAAAAGGAAGCTTCGTTTTAGATACAACTTAATTAAACTTTGCGTTTGTACTCTAATTTTTAAAGAAGATATTTATAATATTGAAATCAAGGGTAGTTTATCAAAATATAATTGTTTAAACATGTTATCAATTTTACTCCAAAGTTTTATAAAGTATTATTCAGTTTTATTTTGCTATAAATGAAAAGTGATTTATTTAAAACAATACTACCTCTTCTGATTTTTTTTTTAAATAATACTTTAGCAAACTTTTTATGTATTTTATGAATAAAAAGTTATACATATGCCACTAATATGAGCAAAAAAGTAAAACCTTGAGATGTTTTTTTTTACAATAAATCAACTTATAACTTATTTAATTTTGAAATAAGAGTGTAATCTAAAAACGAATATTTAAATATTTTTAAGGTTAATATACTACCTACAGTTAGTTTCTTAAGTAAAATAAAGGTAACAGAGTTCTCTACAATATTTTATAGAAATAAATATATTAAAAAAATGAATCAAATTAAAAACTGAACTTTTTGCAACATATAAGCATGTGTTGAGTGAACTACACCTACACTGTGATGTGTTTTAATGTTTTGCTTCTCAAATCGTACAAGAATGATTCTTTTCTAGTAACCAATGTTTTGACTAAGCCAGGGGTCAGCAGATATTTTGTGATCGCGGGTTGAATTTTGAAACAAAAGTATTCACGGGCCACAGTCGTAGCTTCAGTTTGTACTCTTCATAAAAGTCCCAAAATATTAGTGTTTCGACCTCCCGTAAATTTTTCCTGAGACGTTTTTGACACTTCAAACCTCAGAATATCTAGTCTAAATTTCAATTCGCGGGCGAAATTTTCAATCTAAAATTCAAATTTTACCCTTCATGGGCCGCGTGTTGCCCACGGACTGCAGTTTGCCGATTCCTGATCTAAGTTTTGAGTGTATTTTTTTATAAACAAGTAAGAGTTGTATTTTTTTTTTCAGTATTGTTGACTATTATTGTTTTATATGTATTTATTTAGTAATAAATTTGCAATTTTAAATATAGTTTGTGAGTCAAAAATTAAATATGTTGTTAGTGATTTATGCTAAACTGAATATTAATTTTGAAGAGAACATGTTTAGTAATAGTTAAAGACAGTTAAAAAGTTTCAAAACACATACTTTAATCTTTGTTAATTTTTTAAAATATTAAATTTAAAACATAAAGTTTCTACTTTATGCTAGTCTGATTAGATAATTATCTGGATCTAGGTTCTAGTTGTAGTTACTTAAGCAGAGTTATTTTACTTGTTATAAGTTTGTAAAACAAAAAACATTCAGTCAATTAAGAATTGTGTTAAAATATTTTAGTTGAAATTAAAACTAAGTTTGGATATTAATTCAAAAAGCTATTTGTATTAAAATTTTATTAAAATGTTGCTTAGTTAAAATTTTTGCTGCCTATAAGTTGTCAATAACTATTACACCAAAATTATTTTACTGTTTGTATATGCTTTTGTTACTCACTACATATAGTTTATAAAACTTTATTGTTTTATTAAAATCATAGCTCTAGCTTTATTATAGTTTATAATAACTGTAAGTAACTGGCTAAAACCTGACTATCATTTGATTTGGCTAGCCTCTATAGTTGCAATAACGATCCTAACTCAGCTTAGAAATATACAATACTTTTTTCCGTTGAATCAGCTGCAAAAGTTAGGTTTTTAAATCTTTTGTTTCAAAAAATTATGGAAAGAAGGTAAAGTAATAATATAGTAGTACATTAATAACACCTAAAGCCCTATTTTTTACCCCTTTTAATCAAAATTTTAAATCTAAACCCTTAAATTTAGTCTAGGGCTTTAACACTAATGTTTGGGGAACCCTTGTCCAGATTTTGCAGCCGACAGAAACTGCTTGTTGTAGTAGTTTTATGTAAACATTTAAGAGTTTTAAAGTATGAAAACTTTGTCATCTGATTTATATAGAATTCAATTTTTTATTAACTTAACAGTTATAAAGTAACTCTTATCAGCTAATTGTATTAATTATCAAAAGTTTTATGAACTTTAAAACATGCTTTCTAACAAAAGTTATTGGTACACCTTTTTAGGCAAATTAGTTTTAAAGAACTTACACAAACTAAAAAATAAACTTATAAATAAAAGATTTTTGTTACGATCTACTGAGTTTATTATATGTTTATTTTAAAAGAACCAAACAATATATTTTCAAAAATTATACATATTAAACAAAACTTGAAAATAAGTATTCTGTTGTATATTAATACAAGGTAGATTTCAAAAATAAAAAATTACTTTAAAACTTTTTTCTTGGATATGTACAAAGTTTTTATCACCTTTTTAAAAATTGTACCAAACTTTTTTTTAAATTTTTTTCCACAGGTTTATGAACAGTGTACAAAGTTTAATAGTTTTTATGCTTTTTAGTTGATTTTTAAATAAAATTTAGGTTTATTTTTTTGTTTTGTTTCTTATTCATGTCTTCTAGAGCTCATGGTTTTTGTTATAACTACCGGCCGGGAACCAAATGCAGCCCTAAAACAAAAAATACTTAATAGCTTACAATATATTTTCTTCATAACAAAAAACAATTGTGATGAAACCTTCAATTAGGTTCATATTCTAAAAAATAAAAACTTATTGTGCTTTATTACTGCTTATCCAACAAAAATTTGACTTATAACAATAATTTATTTTTGTTACTAGAAATATTAAAAAAAAACTGCAGTCTGCAGAAGACAATTTTACTAACAATGCGGCTCGCGATATGAAAATTAGCTTGCGACTTATTAAAACCGTTTGAACCCTGTTTAAGTTAAATAAAGATCAGATGTTAAATTATTTTCAAAGTTATTATACGTTTATTTACTTAAACTTTCTATTAAAAAGCAATTAAATATAGCAAATTAAGATCTGATTCTCAAATTATTGATAAGGAGAATAATATAACTATAACCATATTTAAAATTTTGTTTTTAAAACAATGTTTTACTCATAAAAAGAGATCATCAGCTAATAATAAAACCGTATTCATATAGAAACTTAAAAGAAATAAACTTTATCTTAGTAAGTGAGTTTTTAACTGTGAGCTTATAATTTTTTTAAACAAATTATAAGTGTAAACATCACCAAAGAAACCGTGTAAACAACATTACTTTTACTAAATAAGAATTTCATCCAGGTGTTTTTAAATATCAGTTACATATGAAAAACCATTGCAACACATCAGGGTTCCAAATTTACTAAATTTCCCTAGTTAATCACAATTTTAAGTAAAGTTCCTACATCTTTACAGTTTTAGTAGAAAAAATTATAGAAAACACTGAATTTAATTTTTTTAATATTCCAAACACCAAACTATTTTTTAACTACATACACTGTGTTTTATAATTAGTTATTTTTTAAAATTAAGTATACTAATATTAAGGTTGAGAGTATGAAAGTAAAACAAAATTTTGAAACTTAAATAAGTTTAAAGAGATGGTTTACAAGATTTTTTTTAAGTTTATTAAATACTAAGCTTTGTTAAAAAGGCTTGTAAGTTGTTAAAGTTTAAATTTTGAAATAACTTTAAAGTTCAAACAGCCTTTTTTAACCAGATCATTTTTTTAAAATTGAAATGGAAGCAAAAGTATTATAGATGTAAAAAGTGATAAAATGTAATTTTACTTTGTAAATAATTTATAAACTTACTTACTGCTAGCAGCAACTAAGTTACTTGCTGCCTATGATCAACTTGTTACAAAGAGCTGCTTAAGTATAACTGTTTTTAGCCTAATAAATTATAACTAGCTGTTTATTATGTTTTATATTGTTAACAGTAGAAAATAATTTCAATGTTTTTTTTTTAGAATAAGTTGAGTTTTTTTTAATTCAAAAGATATACTGCTAGCAAGTGCACTATGATTACAAATAGTTCTTGGCAAGATAAGTTAACAGACTGAAAGTGACAGTAAGTTAAATTTTTCAAAAACCTAGTAAAATAGTTTCTATACTACAGCAAAAAAGTATTATCTCTTAAAAGATTGTAATTTATAAGCAAACATGCTTATTTTATGTTACTTTTATGATTAAAAGACTTCTTTAAAAAAATTTGGTGTATTTTTTTCAAGGTACTCAACCAAGTGCAAAATTGTTTTTGACTAAAATTTATTTACTAAATAAGTGATTTTTTAATTGGCTTGTTATTGTACTTAGTTTGTGTACAGTTTGGTTGCATTAGTTTTAACTCTTAACATTAAACTTTTGAGTGACTATAAATTAGATTAAGGCTTTTAAAAGCATTCAGAATGTCTTTGGTTCTTATCCTATTATTTATCTGCTAAAATGCTTCTCATGCACGTAGTCTAAAGTTGTTTATAGCAAATGCTTTTAATTGTGTATTTATGAACACTAAAACTACATAAAGTTTTAACAAAACTTTTTAAAAGCAAACTTTATACTATTCAAAGAAAGTAAAATATGTATTTAAAAATGTTTATAAACATTAACTAACTAAATGATATAAAAGTAAGTAAAAAAAAATATCTTATCCTTTTTTTGTAAATTTAGAGGGAATCAAGTAAAATGTGTATAAAAATTGTATTTAATTGAATTTAGAAATATATAATAACAGTAACACTATATATGTTACAAATTTTGTCTTTGAATACCTTGTTTTTTATTACTTGTATTCAAAAAGTTGTGCAATTTGTGTATTTGTTTTTTTTTAATAAACCTCAGTTTACAATTGTAATTTACTAAATTAAATATTTAAATAACTTATTTTTGTGCATAACTTGTTCAAAAAACATAACAACACTCATTTCATTATTATATAAGTACTTTTGAGTCAGACTTATCAAAAACTGTATCCTAATGAATTAAACTGAATTAAAACTAAAATAAGAAAATGATGTTTGAATCAGATCATTTTAGTAAAAGATATAAATTGACGTAATAATTAAGTATAAATTTTGAATTTAAATAAACGCTTCAGCTAAACAACTTTGCTGTATTTTAAAATTTCTTAGATTAAAATCAAACTAAAATGACCAACAATGATAATTAACAATAATAAAAAAACATTTTTTTAAAATATTTAAAAAAACAATTACTATGAAATTACTTAAAATAAATATTTTAAAAGTCTAATCTGATACACAAACTTTTTCCTTTTTCTGAATACTACATAAACTGGTCCTTAATGACTAAATGCATAAGGCTCCTAGAATATGTAGCTAAAAAGAGTTCTCTGCTCTCATTAAAACTAAAAATTTTATTTTTTACAATTACTTGCTCACTTATAATTGTCCACCAAATCTTGTTTTACTGCAGAAAAGTTTTAATTTTTTATCTTTTCATATTTAATTAGAGAAATCTTTTCAGATCTGTGTTTTTGAATCCTTATGCATTTAATCATTAAGGTCTAGTCTATGTAAGCAGAAAAGCTTTGTATATTGGACTGAACTTTTTTAATATTTTTAATGATTATTCTAGTTTTTATTGTTGGGTCATTTTAGTTTGATATTAATCTAACAAGTTTTAAAAATACAGAAAAGTTCCTAGCTTTAGCATTTAGTTAATTTAAAATCTACTTTTGATTATTACATCATTTTATATTTTTTACTTCAATGTTCTGACTACAATATAATTTTATTTTAGTTTTAATTCAGTTTAATTTAGTAAGATACACTTTTTGATAAGTCTTACTCAAAAGTTCTTAAGTAAATAATAATGAAATGTGTTTTGTAATACTTTTAGACTAACTTAAATATATTTTCAAATAATTTCATGCAACGTTTTTTTTTGTGTTTTTTTATTTATATACAAAGTTTAAAAACTTTTCATTTAAAATTGGTACTACTGATTTAAAAATATTTTGTTTAAAATTTCTATTATTGAGTCTTTCAAAGTTTACATTATTTTCAAAATAAATTATCTATTTATTTATTGATAAAGAACCTTTTTATGGAACTTAGCTTAAAAAACTGCCAGTCAAAACTTTACAACTTCTTTTCTTAAGTTATTTTATTACTATATCATAGATTACAATTTTTATGTTTTCTACTGCTTCAGTTGTCAAACTTCATATAAAAGTCAAGTTAATAAATTATTTATCAAAGTAATTAAACAATTGTAACCTTTGTTCATGAACTCTCACAGTTTCAAAGCTAATAAATGTGTACAGGAAGTTTGGAAAGGTTTTATTAGAAATTTTTTTTAATCTGGTCGTGTTTGTAGCTTAATTTTAGTTTGATTTGATGTTTAGTTTTTTTTTTGCTAAAAAAGTATTTTTGGTAATAAATGCATAGTTTTTTTCTTTTGCTTTTCTTGTTCAGTGTTGTATTCTTGTCTTGTTTATCAATTTTGGATTTTTTCAAGTTACAAAGTGTGCAGCCGAATTTATCAATAAATCAGACAAGAATATAACACTAAACAAGAAAAGCGAAAGACAAAATATATGCAATCAGACCAAAATACTTTTTTAGTAAAACTAAAGCCAACTAAATATTAAATCAAACTAAAATTAAGGAGCAAACACGACCAGTTTAAAACATTTTTCTAATACAACCTTTGCAAACTTCTCAAAATGCACAAATTCTTAAACCTGTAACAAAACTAAAAACAGCATATTTTTTCAAACTTATATTGCTGCACAAAAACCTTCTTTATTACTACGTGATAATACTTATAAAATTTTTCTAATTCAAAGTTTCTGTTAATCTTTTTTCGATAAACTTTAACTTAACTGAAGAGTATGTGGGACGTTATATCTCATATCAAAACATTGTCTAAATATATTTTTTATTATACAATCTAATAAATATTTAGCTTGTCAAGAGCTATCAAGCACAACTTTGAAAAGACCAGAACCTTAACTTAAAAATAAATTATTAATACACTTAAATATATCTTATAATAATAAAAAACTGCAGTTTTTCTGATACAATTGTTTCCTATCCTATTAAATAGAATAGTTCATTAGTCAGCTTATTAGATAGATGATAAAATAAAACATAATGAACATAAAGTTAAGCTAAAACCTTAAGCATTGTTCTGTTATTAAATTAATTAGTTCAAAAATAGACACACTAATTTTGCATAAAGGTTCAAAATTATTTGAAATATCAGTTACAAAAATTTTCTTAATTACAAAAAAGTTATTTTTGTTTATTTAAAGTTCAATTGTATTAAATTTTTATAACAAATAGTACTTTAAAAGTAGTACAGCTGTATTTCAAGTTAAGTTTTATTGTTCACAAATAATTTTCCCAGTTAATGGTAAACTCTTCATTCCTATCTTATAATTCCCAAATATATATTTTGAAACTGTAATTTTAAGTTTGTACTTGCTATTATTAAAGGAACATTTATGTAGTGTGTACCTACTTTTAAACAATTAACCTGATGATCCTAGATACTGCTTACTTTTCTCCAATGATTTATAGAAGACCTTTTATCAAACATCTTTCTTTACGGTCACATAGCTTTAATTTCTCTGACTTATTCTCTAACATTTTCTTGTTGTAACATATTGTCTGACTTTTCATATTTAGTATTCACGAGTACAAAGTTTTTTAAAGTCTTTTGTTGAAAACTTTGTGCTACATGGGCGTTTGGCCAAAGTTTTGACTAATAGTTTCCACAAATGTCTGCTGATTTTGTCTCTACCAACAAAAAAATTAATGGCATGACGTATAGGATGTTTATCCTTTTCCTTTTGGTGTTTTTCCATTACCAGTGTTGTACTTCAACTTTGTACTTATGACCTGTTTTGTTTAACGTTTTCTAGTAGTACTCTTCTTTTACTCTTTAAAAGGAGTGTTTATCTTTGGTAAAAGTTGACAATCTTTTGTTGATAGATTTTAAGTATTTGATTAACAAAATATTAACGGTGGTTTGATATTTAGCTTCAAAGTTTGGGTTTCTGTATAGTGTGTAAGTGCCACAGCAAAGGTCTAGTTCTACATCCAGAATATTACAAAATTAGATTCTATAGTTATCTTAAGGTCAACCTGTTGAACATCTTTCTGAGGCTTTTTGAAAGTCACTTAAAAATTGAACCTGAATTTTTTCTACATTTGCCACGTCATTTCCTATAAAGTTAAAACATTATACTCAAAGATGTTTTTCATTTCAACAGTATGAGCAAACTAACTGGTTAGCATACTTCTTCACCGTAATCAAAACTATCGCTTATATATTTGTTTGTCTACGCACAGTTATTATAAATAAGCAGCAGCTATCTACCATATCAATCTCATCTTAACTAGTTATGCAATATTTTTTTAGCTAAAGACAGAACATCTAACAGCATATTGCTAAACACACTCGGGTAGAATCATTATAATCAAACTTGATGAATATATGTTTCTGTTTAATTTTAGTTATATTAAACCTGTTTTAAAATAAACTGAGTATCTTTCCATTGATTTAGTTTTATACATACCTCGTTCTAACAATTAAACTAAAAGTGTGTTAGCTTGATTAATATTTGTTTTAGACGGTTAATTTCTCTAAATTTAGGTTAATTTGAAAATCTAGGTCAGTGATCTTTTAATGTTATAAAAGCTTCCTGTTGTCTTAATTTTTGAATTTTACTTCATTTTTAATTTAATTTAAATTTTTTGTGCTTCATTATTTCTATTGCATTGCTATCACACATTATGTAATTTGCTGTTATGTTTTCTTCGAGCAGGTTTTTGTAACTCTTGGGTGTTTTAATATTTTTTGTTAAGTAAATATGAAATAGAAAAGATTCTGCTAAACATTTCTCTGCACAAGGATTACTATGCAATAGGCTAAGGAAACACATGTATCAACAAGAGAGTAGTGAAAAATAATTATTACTAACTTTTTAGCTTAAAGTTTAATAAAGAGTGCATAATGACATTATTGAGTTAGAGTTTCATATACACAAAAAAAAAAAAAAAAAATGAGTTGCTTTGAAATTTAAATAAAAAAGGAAAATTATTAATTTTTTTTTTCCATAAAATATTGTTTATATCACTTGTTATCAAAACTTTCAAAATTTGTACGTACTTAGTAAAATACTTCTAATATATGATTTTTTGTTACTAAAACTTTTTTTAAGCTTTATTCTGAAAACTAAGTTTTTCTCAAAAAATCGTCAGTTGTAAAATGAATTCTTAACTGTGGAATTAGTTAATACTTGAAACAAATCTAGTAAATATATTCCAAAACAAATTATTATCTTAAGACAAAACCAAAATAACTAATCAACTTCTTTTTCTATGAGGCAGATATTTTAAATTTTTTTAACAATCTAACGTGTAATACTGGTTTATTTATATTTGATATACTAAAATATAATTCTTAGTTAGCTTTTGAAAACAATTTAAGATGCATTGTTACTTTATAAGAAATATCTTTACAACTCATTTAAATTTTTCTGTTAAGTAAAATAAATTATACGCTCTCTGATCTGAAAGAGACTGCTCCGTATACATCATTTTATGACTTATTTTATTATAACATAGTTAAAAACTACCTAAGAGTACTTTTAAATATGAAAATCTTTCAATTAGAATTTTTATTAAATATTATGTCAGAAGACTCAGAAATAGACTATGTGTTTTCTGGAAACTTAATACACTCAACTGATGAGAACCCGTTAGTTGTTTTAGAAAATGGTCTGATTGGCGTAACCAAAGAAGGAAAAATAGCTTTTGTTGACATGATATCAAACTTGGAATCTTTGAAAAAGCAATTCAGTTTTACACAAACTGATATTACCGTACTTGATAAGTGTCAGCTCTTAATGCCAGGATTTGTAGATGGCTCCACAAACCCAGGTCAGATAACCAACATTGGCTTGTATGACAATCATTCAGAAGTTGATTGGCTTACCCAGTATTATTTTCCAAAGGAAAGTGAATTAAATGATATAAAGTTTGCAAATAAAAGGTTTTCAGAAGCAGTGCAAATTTCTTTGAGGTGTGGTACAACAACTGCTATTTACAGAACTTCTATTAACAATTCCACTGCCTTTGAGTTATGCAAAGTTGCAAAAAAGCATGGTCAGAGTGCTTTTGTTGGTAAATCAAGTGTTAACGTGAATCCATTCGACACTAATTACTGTGAAGTTACAAATGTTACACAAAATGCTAAAAAGTGTGTAGAAGAAGTAATAAAGTACAAAGATGAAAGAATTTACCCTATAATATGTCCTTTAGAAGCTTCATATTGCACCCCAGATATAATGAAAGAGCTCTCAAAAACTGCAGAGAAATTCAACTGTCCAATCCAGATAAATGCAAGCAAAACTTCTGATGAAAATGAATTGATCATAGATTTGTTTGGAATCTATCATTCCAGTTTGGACATGCTGAATAGATGTGGCACTTTGCACAATACCACATCAATAGTTCACGGATTGTATTTTACAGATGATGAATTACTACTGGCAAGCTCAAAGAAAGTCAGCATTGTCCACACGCCACAAGCTGACATTGAAAGAGGTTTTGGTATGTTGCCCACTCGCAAAATCATGGAAAGAGGCATAAATGTCTGTCTTGGCTCAGACGTGGCAAACGGGACAAGCTTTTCAATGTTTAAAGCAATGAGATCAGCAGTAAATGTCTCTCAAACGAGGCGCATCAACATGAAAGAACCTTTTCACCACTCGGCTCTGACCCGCGAAGAAGCTTTTAGAATGGCAACATTAAATGGCGCGAAATCAGTTGGAGCTGCAGATTTAGTTGGGAATTTTCTTCCCGGAAAGTACTTTGACGCGCTTCTTGTAGATCTTTGCTCGAGCAAAAACAAGATTCATCAGGAAGAATATGAGCTCTTTCACGTTAGTTTGGCTAGATTTTTGGCTTGCGGAAACGAACACAACATAGTGAATGTGTACGTGTCCGGAAAAGTTGTTGTCAACAATCCTGAGAACTCAAATAATGAAGTAGATTGATTCAAAATTTATTTGACATTATTAATTGTAATTTCATTAAATTTTTAAAAAATTTACAGCCATAGTTCGCAGATATGTTCATATTTTCTATAGTATTTTAGTTTTTTTTTTGATTTTTTAGATATTTTGATCGAAAGTTTTTAGTTTATTGCTTGAAGTTTTTTTAAGTATTTTTCTCCTCTAGGCAAACTTTTTTTTGTAATAGAAAATTTTGCACATAGTTTTTGTTATCAGTTTGTGAAATGTAGTATTAATTAAATAAACACTTTTTTCATTACAAAGCAAAATAATTTAATTATAGTTTTTATTTTAGCATATTTTAAACATACATTATACTTTTAACCAACAAGTGTGTACACGTTTCTATCAAAAAAGCTTAAAAATTTTTTACTCACTAGTTATATCTTGTTTTAAACACCTTTCTGATATTTATAAGTTAAGTACTTTTATAACTTTACTTTCTACTAAAAAAAAGTACTTATCTAGGTTTTTCATGCTGAACAATATTGTTTAATTGTATGTTTTTTACAGTATTCTAGTTAGTTTTATTAAGTGCATCCTTGTAAATTTTTATTTCTTTTTAGAGATGTTTTTTTTTAAGTTTAAGTGATAATATATATATTTTAACCTCTTTTACAAACAAAAAACTGTATTGTAACTTTAAACTATTACTACAAGTTTTAAATAGTTTTGCTTGTCAAATGAAAATAAAATAAAAGTTTCATGTTTTTAATTATTGTAGAGTTTTTACTTTTTTAAATTAATTTTAAAAAGTTGTTAAAAAATTGTTAAAAAAATTGTTATACAACATACTACTTTTTAGACTAATCTAAAATATTTTTACAATTTTGTCGATAAAATACTATAAGTTTTTTACTTAAATACTGTTTACTATTGTAGCATTTACAACGATGACATTATAAGATAAAAACGAAAAACTTCATACTCCGCAACAACAAACAGCCTTGTACAAGTTTCCTTCGAAATAAAACTGAACTGCTACAAATAAAAACCTTGAAAATGTTCAAGAGACCTTTCAAGCTTTACAAAATAAGCGAAATTCCCAACTTTCAACCGAGCAACCCGTACATACTCAGCGGGTACAGGGTTCTGCTCACAGCGAAAGAGTGCCTCGTCAGCATTTTGTTCCTGTCAAACGAGTTCTGCAACGTCTGGTCTCATTTGCTCGGCTTCTTGTGCTTCGCCGGGTTTTCAGTTTACGACCAAGCCGTCGCCATTGACGCTGCGGGAGGTGGTCAGGAAGACAAAATGGTCTTTTTGGTTTTCCACGTCGCGTGCCAGCTGTGCATGGTCTTCTCCGCCTTCTACCACACCTTCAACTGCCATCTACATCCGGGAGTCGTCACAACTTTTCTGTCCATGGACTTGCTGGGAATAATAAGCGCCATCCTCGGGTGCTACATCGTCGGCTTGTACTACATTTTATACTGCCACTCCTTGCTCATGAGGTCCTACATGCTGGCCAGCTCCGTCGTGATCGTCGGTTCGGTTCCGGTGGTCACCAGCAAGAGCTACATGTCGCCTGGCAGCACTTTCGTTCGCGCCCTGCACCTCTCCTGCGTCGTCCTGATGGGATTCATGCCCATCGTGAACTGGCTGCTGGTTGCCGGCCGTGAAGAAATTTCCACAGTCTTCCCAGGCATCCTGAACCTTTATGTGCTGCTGGGCACCGCCCTCTGCTTTTTCGCCACCAAGTTTCCCGAGGTGTGCAGGCCCGGATTGTTCGACACGTTCGGTCACTCGCACACCTTGTGGCACGTCATGGTCATGTTCTCACTGCTGTACTGGAGAAGATTCGGACTGAGCATGATTAAGTTCAGGTCCGCTAATCAGTGCTGATAGTTCTCTCAAGCTCAGTTGTTTTGTAAGTTGACAGCTGTTTTTTTTTAGATTTTTTTTTCAATATTCACTGCCTCAATTTAAAGTTAAAAAATAGTCTTTTCTGAGACAGCAGTGTTATACTAAACAATCTTTAGCTCATTTGTACATTAAACTGTTGTTTCTGTAATACTTTTTTAGATTTTTATTGATAACACTTGTGATATTTATTAACTGTAAAATAAAGTCATTAAATATAGTATTAAACTGTTGCGGCAATCATATTTTACAGTTATTTTAATAAACTTTACAATACACATTTATTGTCGTTCATTTATAAACTATTTACCATCAACCTTTTTGGGTTTTACTCTTAACTACTGACGTGACTAAAAGCTACTTAACAAAAATACAGTTTTTTATTGTTGCCTAAAGAATTTAAAAAATTTTAGTTTTAAATACATCCATACTAGAAACTTGTTATATATGTAGAATACCTCAAGAATAAACACCTTCATGACTCGTTTAAAGGTAAACTTTAGTTGTATGTTAGCTAATTTGTTACTTATACTTTCTTTGGCGGGTTCATATTAATTTTTATTATTATACCAATGTATTTTTTTTTTGCAATAGTCTGAAAATTAGATGAACAATTTATTGATAAGTTCAATTTTAGTTTAAATATCTATTGGTTATCAAAAACGTTCATACACGTTTAAAAGACGTGTTTAAAGTAGGATTTAAACAATATGTATTTCTATAGGTTTCATGTCAAAATCAAAGTTTTATAGATTAGATATTGAAATTTTACAGTGGGAAAACCCAGTTTTAAAATGAAGTAAAAGTTACATACAAACAATTTTACAAAGTAAAAACTAGTAAAGTCATATTTAAGAAAAAAAAAGACAATAAAAGCATTATAATTAGTCTAAAATAGCAACTAGGTAAAATATTTTTTTAATATCAATGGTTAGACTTTAAAACAATGTCATTAAAAATACTTGGAATTAAAAGAGGTACGGGTTTCATCAAATCAAAAACATAAATTATTCCACCTCAACTTGAATTGATAAGTAACCTGTTATATATTTTCTTAGGTAAACGACTTCGACCTAAACTTTTCAATAAAATTACAGTAAAATTAGTTGATAAAGTAAAAACTAGTGTTTATTTTTAGAATTTTCGAACTAAAGTGAACTGATTTACCGATTTTTATATCGGCAAAAATATCGCCTTGTAGTTTTATTTCGTTCTCTTCATAACATACCTAAAATAACCAGTGTAAGTTTCAAATTTCCGCTAAAATACATCCAATAAATTTTTTGCTCTTCATTTAAGGCTCAAGCATATCTGGTGTAAGTTTCTAAATTTTCTTTCGCGGGACAAACTTGTATGTTGGCGGGCTGCAAGTTTTGTCTTTCATGCATCCCATTAAACATAGATACATGCTCGCAAGTTAATCATGAATTTTGTTGCCTAGTTTTACTGACAGTATTTTATACCCTCGCTTTTAATACGTATAGATTAAAATTTTAAAAATATCTTTATTCTTAGCTTGTATTTAGAATCATGTCAAAAAATTAAAGGTTAAACCATATGTGTGTAAAGGTTCAAACATAACAAACTTTTTAGCTATTTTTTATTTATTGATTTTTATATTACACGCAAAAAAAAAACTATTTTTCTTATTTAAAAATCTGTTATTTAGTGAACTGTAAGAATCAAAACTTGAAAAATTACACAATGTTATGTAATATTTTTATAAAATGTTCATAATAAATAAAAAGGGGAGTTTGCTATAGTACAACAATTTTCAATTGCTATATAATTAAAATTGTTAAATTATGTTTTTATTTTAATTCATTTTCTTTAAGCAACTAAGCCTTTTTTAAATTTTTTGGTTAACATTTAATTATTTTAAAAGTAAAATTTACCTTCCTAATTCAAAAAAATATTATAATTTGTTAATCATTTTTGATTCAAAACTTTAAGCCAGGGGTCGGCAACACGTGGCCCGCGGGCCGCATGCGGGCTTTTTTTTTTTCATTTTAATGATGTGCGGCCCGCAAAAGGTAATTCAGCTTTTGAAAAATAAACAGCTTTTTGAAAAGTTTAAACATTAATTGTTGAAGTTAACCTATTTTGTTTTAATACAGATGGATTTTTTTGTTTACTTTATTTAATTTTTTATTTTGAAAGAGATAATTTCTATCAAGTTATTAAACATTAAGTAAGAAGTATATTTAAGTTATAAACAGAGATTGATAAGGACATTCAAAACAATGACCTAAAATTACAATCTAAGTTCGTTTGTTTCGTGCTAGTAGGTGATAGTTAAGTATTTAAATTACTAAGTACGAAGTTAATACTTAATTAGACAGATAGTGAGTTCATTAAGACTAAAATCGCAATTTTATCTTTTAATAATAAGCCCTATATGCATATATAACTTAGACTAAAGTATTAGACTGATTAAAACTAAATAATTTTAAATGTCTGACTAAAACTAAAACTGCGGCCTCCCAACATGTTTCAACTTCGAAATTTGGCCCCCGAGTACCTCCAACCTGCCGACCCCTGCTTTAAGCATTTTAGCATAATAAAATCTTTAAAAAATATGTTAATTTAAAGTTTGAACATATTATGACGTCACAATTGAATTTTAATAGTAAACCTCTTTTAACTGACAGATAACTGTGCAAAAGCAAATGTTGAACTTTAAATCTTATAAATTCAACTTCCACTATTTAAAAATTAAGAAAAAAACTCAAAATCAAATCTATTGACATATGTAAAGAGTCTGGTTAAAATTTGTTTATTTGCTTTTATAACTTTTTTTACTTCGTTTAAAGTTAGTTTTAGATCAATAATTCAAGCATTAAAGTCTTTTTTGATGCAATAGTGCTCATATTTTTTTTGGTTTAAGGACCTGGATACGCAAAAAGACCTCTCGGTCATCGAGTTGCATACCCAACTTTTAAGTCAAATATTCAATATTTCCTAGAGGGTGCACAGGAAACAGGAAATCACTTAAAACATGCCCGTAAACTGTAGTAGATTATTTATGTGAAATTTATTTATGTAGAAGGATATTTATTAATTTTGCGTTATCATATATTGTCAATTATAGTTATTTTTAGGCGATCAATATTTACTACATGAAACTGTAAAGTTTTTTTCTTATTTTTCATTTGAAGCGCATTATAAACCTGATTAATTTGGGTATGCAGCTCGATGACCGAGAGGTCTTTTTTCGTTCCCAGGTCCTTAAACCAAAGAAATTATGAGCACTATTGCATCAAAAAAGACTTTAATGCTTGAATTATTGATCTAAAACTAACTTTAAACGAAGTAAAAGAAGTTATAAAAGCAAATAAACAATTTTTTACAATACAAACTATTAAATTTAAACCAGTTTAATAAAACACAAAAGTTAAACTAGTTTAACAACTTTACACTAATAGTAAAACTAACACCAACTATTTTTTTTTTAATCCTGATATGGTGAAAATTTTGATAGGTTTTAGATAAAATTTTTTTTTAAACTTTACTTTATGTATTTTTTGAACAATATGTATATTTAATATCCGTTGTTGGCAGTCTTGTCATGAACTCAGTTTCTTTTTTTACTTGATATTTTCATATTCAATTTGGAATTTTTTTTTTATCATCTTTAACTTACATAAAATCAAAACAAACATTGTATGGACCAAAAAACAGAGTGTTCTAAAAGTTTTTTTCTTAACTAAATATTGATACTCATGATGTGTTAAAGTGACTAAAATTTTGTTAACTATTATTTTTTTTATTGAAGATTGGAAATAGTCAAATTGTTACTTGTAGTTCTAATATTAAGATTATGTTAACAATTTTTTTATTTATTCATTTTCTCGTACCAACCTTATAATAAAAAAACAAACCTGAACCAACTTACTACTATAGATTGAGACTAATTATATGACAATACAAAACAAACGCTTTCAAAGTTTTAGTTTATATTTAACGGTATTACTTTTCTAAACTAACTATTTTTTACTTTTGTCATACTTTTTCTAAAAAAAGTACATTTTATTATTCTTATGAAATATAAATGCATATGTTATCATAGTTTATTTCCTTTATATTATGGTTATATTAAGGTTATATTATATTCAATCAAACTAAGTAGTCGAATTATTAAGCTAATACTTTTAACAGTTAAAAAACTATGCAGAGATTTAAACACAAAAAAAAAACTTATAAAGCATTAAAATTTATTTTAAAACACCTTTAAGAAATTAAACAAAGCAATAAAGGTACAAAATATTTGTTTCCCGTTAAAGACAGGGAAATTACCTCAAAACGTGAATGACGTCATCTCACCAGTTGTCATGACAATGACAAGTAGAAGGGTCAATTCAAATTTTTGTAGAATTATCAAGATCCAATCTCTGACATTCGTATTATCTCTGAGATCTAAATGAATAGATCGAGGTATTTTCAGAACGAACGCTTAAATCTAAATAGCAATTTTTTGGTTATACTATTATTAAGATTAAAATTAAAATTGTTAGAACAAAAATATGTAAGTTTAAAGAACATTTTAGCCCATGAACCAACGTATCTTAAAAGCTGGTTAGATTTATTTTATAAAAATTTAAAAAAGGAATTAGGTGTTAAAAGTTGAAAAACCTAAATACTATTATTTTTTAAGCTATAGTCTTTTTTAAGATTTTCTTTACGTTAAACTCAAAACGTTTTGCGGTAAAAATAATCAATTACGAACCATTTTAAGCAAAACTTATGTGTTTATAAATTAACTAAGAGTAAAAACAATGCTATATTTGATATTTAGTTTTCTTTCAATGTTTTGTTCAGCCATTTAAAAGCTTTAGTTGTTTTGCTTAATATTATTAAATATGTTTTTAATTAGTATTGTACAGTCATAGTAAAGCAATAAAACACTGTTAAATCTACAACATACTTTTTTTTTTAATTTAAAAACACTAGTCTACCTAAAACACTTGATAATAATAAAAATCTAACTGATAAATTAATTAACACCACTTTTGATTATATCTCCTTGTACTCGTTGTTATCGTGTCAAAAGGTGTTAACATCATGCATTGTGATGTCATAAACACTCCTCTTTCGTGGGAACAAAATAAATTAGAAAAAAGAAGATGATACCAGATATTTTAATATAAAAGATAAAATTTAGTACCCAAAAATTAGTCGAGATAGTACTGAAGGACTAAGTGCTGTATAAAAAGATTTTTAGTTAGAATTATTTGCTTTAGTTTCTTTTTAGTTAAATAAAATTTTGTATAAAAAACTAGATTTAAAAAAAATACAACTGTTTCATAGACATTTCCTATAGTTTTTAAATAAACTGTCAGCGAATTTTAAACATTGCATTTATTTTAAATCTGATTTATTATAATTGTTGGACGATACAAAACAGTGAGGTATATGTGGTTCTTACTATTCTTTGATCTTTGAAGAATAATTTTTAATATTATGTCTATTAGCTGTCAAAAATAATTACTAAAATTGTGAACAATTTTCAGATGAATATTTTGTAATTGAAAATAGCAATAAAGCAAATCTCCAAATTTTGCTCACAAACAAATTGAAGTATAATTGCTTAAGCTGTTTTCCTTAAAAAAAATTCTAGTTTAGATAATACAAAGTTGAAGAGTTTATTTACTTTCATAGTTATTATATTAAATTTATTTAAATCTTTTTAGTTATCATAAACTTTGTAAATGTTTTATCAAAAATTCTAATTGCTTTATAAAGTTGAATCTTACATTTAATCTATTCTTATGAAAGCAAATAAAAATAATTAATTTTTTGTAGATTCAAGGTTTAAATATATATTTCACTTTTAATTAATATTGTTATTAAAAAATATAAATAAATAAACTAAAATAAATTTTGTCTGTTTTTGTTCCAAACTTTTAAAAATTGAAAAACTAGTTATGTAAATAGATACATAATAAAACTTTTTTTTTCGTACTTGTTTAAAAGAGACTATTACTTTTTGCTAAAATTGTTTTAGTTAAACTATATTTAATTTTGTTAAAGCTCTTTTTATTTTAAATAAACTTTTTTAGTAATATAGAATTTTACTTAGTTTTACATCTAAAAAGTTTTAACATAAAATAAATTCTATAACATTTTAATTTACAAAGAAAAATGTAGCAAAAATGTTGTACAAAAAACAAATTGTGTTAGATACTGTAAAAAACAAAATATAAACTTTTTACAAGCTTTCAATTTTGATAGATACTCTGAATCATTGTCATAAAATTGTAAAAGTTTCTTTATTTAATGCAACTACTTAAAAAAGAACCTCCCAGTATAGAATCCAAGTCAGCAACAGTTTCTTAAAACAACGACGACCATAGCAGAGCGCAATTGAAGGATTAAAACTTTTGTTTATTGACATCGTCACGTTTTGAGGCACCAATCTCTTTAATCGAGTGTGACGTAACACTGCTCAGGTGACAACTGGTTGCTGTTTGTTTGTTATGGCGCTTGTTATCTCCCCATCTATTGTGAGGGTCGCTGCTCGCAGTGATTCATCAGATTTGATTCTGAGTTGAGTTTTAAGTCAGCAACTTTAATTGCTTGTTAATGAACGAATTAACCCGTTGAACAATTGAAGTTAAATTGGCATTTTTTAAACATATCGATACTTGATAACAGCTCAATTTGTATGGAAGTGTTTGAATTGCTTAGTGTTTTTAAACCAAATTATAGACACGATCTTACAGATAACAACTTAAAATAAGGACTTTTTTGTGTTTAATTACAATATTTTATTTTTGATACAGTCATATTTAACGTTGTTTAGCTAAAGTTTTGTTTATTTAAATTTCTTTTTAATCCCCTATAAAATCCTAGTATTTACATTTTTCAAAGCTTAGTATGTAAACTTTATTGTTTTAATTTTGTACAAACTAATCCTATTTAATTTTTCTTTATTATTATGCGTTTAGATAGTGTCTAGTTAACAGTAAACTAATATTACTACTTACCTATCTTTAATTTATTTTTTATCAACAACATGTTAATAGTAAGTTATATTTCAAATTTGAATTTAATGTCTATTTTTATTTTAATTAATCACTCTGTATTTTTGTTTTTCAGCTTTTGTTTGTGTCTGATGAACTACTCTGCAGGGAAACGGCGCAACACAATAACAGTTAAACAATAAATTAGTCTAAAACTTTGTTTATGTGAGTATAATTTACTACCAACCAGTTTCTTAACTTGTTTTCTAGTTTATTTTCTATTTAAAATATTGTGTAAGTTTTTTTAATATCTGTCAACTTAATACTGAATTTTTTTATTGTTCTGTTAATTTAAACAAAATTACGAATTTGTACTATTCTTTATATGCAAATACTCAATGTGTGTTTAAATTAATTTAAAGTAAATAAATCATATACTAATAAAAACAATAATTTTAATTAGTATGGTTTTTATAATCAAAAACTGTTGTTTTTGTTATAGTAAGTTTTTGTCCTTTTTGTATATTTATAATCTGTATGAAATATTTTGGTAAAGCACTATGTATTTTAATTCTAAATAAAAACAACTAAATGGCAAAACAAAATTTTAAAATCAAATTAAACTTCGAAATATTTACCTTCTGTGAAGTTTTTATTATGTTTTGTTTGTATATTTATAATCAAGTTTATTAAAATAGTGCATAGAAAATATTTCTGTTTACAAGGTTATGAAATTAAACAGATTATAAGCCAATTTTTTTATTGAAAAGTTATCCCTTTATTTTAAATTTTACATCAGTGATAATAATCAATAAATACATTAGCAGTTTTTTAACTAACTATTTTTTAATCAGTGGAACTAAGTATTTTTAACTGTTTACTATATTCAAGTTTTCTTAAAACCAGTCAAAAAAATTATTAAAGGGTTTTTAATTTGAATTTTTTTGTCTAAAAATTGGTATAAAATTCAAGTAATGAGTAGAAAACTTTAAATTTAATAAACTAAGTTTAGAAACAACAAACTAAGGAACAAGTTTACTAAATTTCTATCTAGTTGTAAAATACAAACAGATAATTTTAACTTCATGTGTCATAGTTACAAATTAATTAAATCAGTTGTAGCAGAGTTAATTATCAAAACTTGTTGAACACTTGTTTTGTAATTACGCTAGTTCAAATCCGGCGACGCTCAGTTTAAAGGTATTGAAAAAGTTTTAATTTCATGCCTTTTAGTAAGCAATAAAAGTTATCAATGTGATCAAATGTTTTTAAGCAAAACAGATTAATTAAATTTTATCATCAGTCAAAAACTTAGTCATTTTAACTAATTGTATGTATTAAACTTGATATAAGACAAGGTTTTAACCAAAAAACTATCATTTATACCTATAAATAACAACTATTTTTTAAGTTTCTATTAGAATACTTCAGGTAAAGCTTAAAGATTTTTAACTTGTTTTAAAACTAATAAAGGCTTCAAATTAAAATAAATTTATAAAAAAAAATAAGTTAAAGTTAACTGATTTATGTAACGTTGTTTTTTTAAATGCAGATGCATAACTATGAAAAATAAAAGTTACACAGAAATGTATTTTACTTGCTTAGGAATAAACCTAAAAGAGATAACTCGAAAAGTTTCAGCTTTTATTTAATAAAATATACTTTTTAAGTAATGATAGCGCATTATGTTTGTAGCTGACCAAAAAATGTTTTTATTGTGGGTGATTACTTTAAATCAGAGAACGATCTAACATACATTTACTTTAGTAGAAAACTACTAACAACTCATGAAAAATGAAAGTTAACTAGACATTAAAATTACTTGAAAAATAGTCTATATCAAGGTCAAACAATAAGTTTTGCTTTTAACAAACTTGTACAGGGTTATTTGACAGAATTACATAAAAATTTAATTACCATAATCAATAAGTTTGGTAAGAGCATTAAGTAGTCACTGTACTTTTTCCCTAAACTTAGCTGAAACTTTGATCTTCTAAATACATGAGTATTTGTGTTTTGAATATTAACTGAAAGCTCTGTACTTGTTAGTGGTGTAAATTTATACAACTTTGTTTTTTTAACTCAATGTGAAGCTTTTTTGTTTACTAAGTTATATATTTTACTTTTTTCGGATTGAACAACTATGAAATTAAAATTTACTTTTTATTTTATTTGTACAATTGTAAATATTCAACTTTACTTCAATTTAATTGTTTTCTTTTACTACTGAAACATGTTACTTTTGTTATTGAAAAAAAACTTTAAAAAAAAATAAGGTATCATAACAAAATTCAAAATATTTTTAATTGTTTAAAAAACTTAAATTTCAACGCACTAGAATGTTTGGGCTTATCGTTATACTCTTAGACATTTAAGACAAATATATTTAAGATTAACTATAAAGTACAGCTTATCCTTATTTAAACATTTTTAAAAATCTTAAAACATTTACATATATTTACAATGAAAAATTTTTTTAATTCAAGCTTTATTCAAAAAATGCAGCATACGAACCTAATAAACGAAACAAAGAAAGAATGAAAACATAATTAACAGTAACTCAATTGCTCCTACAAAACGAAGGTGTAATTACAAATTTACACAATATTTCAAACAAAAAATACTAGTTTTGGTTCTCTTTTTTAACACAAATTACCATCATAAGGCACACACAACTAGTATTTTGAAATGTTTTCATGGTGATGTTTATATAAAAACTATACTTCAAAATGAATTTTAAAGAACTCTGATTAAGAAACTTGTGCGTAAGAATTCGAAGGAACGAAATGAAACAAAAAACATATTTGCACGGCAGTAAAAAAAAATTGTGCATCTAAACAACATAAGAAGTTGTTTTAATCGCACAGCAACAAAACTTAAACTTTTTAGAAATTGAAAATAATGCAAGAACATAATAAAATAGCTTAATTGACTCTAAGTTGAATAAAAGAACAATAATCGAAACAAAACACAAATTAATTACCTAGTTGCAAAATCTCCACGAATCAACAAGCAGTCTCGTTACCGCGACAACCAACGAGCGGTAGCTTTCTCGTTGCCATGTGAGCGTCGTAAGACGGTGACGTCATTTTGCTGCGGCATGGCGACGCGCACGACGTCATGACAACGTCTTCGCACGAACCGCAACCCGAATCTTTGCTGTCGGAAGTTTTGTTTTGGGTGAACTTAAGATCTACGGAATTCTTCCCGTGAGTGGTGATTGGTGCGTTGCTTTGGAAACGGGGGTCGGTGGGAGGGTGGGTAAATGTCGCGTTGCCAGGCAAGTGGTTGCCATGCAGCTTGTTGTTGTGCTTGGAAGTAGTTGATGAGTTGGAGGAGGTTTGTCTCATGTGACTCGTCTGCAGGTAGCTGAGTGGAGAGTCTGAAAACATAATTTGTTTAGAATAAATTCGCTTAATTAATATTATAATATATTTGTGAATAGTATTTAAATTAATATATTTTTGAATGTTTCATCTTAATATATACTTTGATGGGTATTAGTCAAAAGTACCTCACCTCAAAAAAAAGTTGTTCTAATACTTTTAATCAATGTATAATTAATTGTGTTAAATGATTGATACGTTTTAAATTTATTTCATTCTACAACTTATTCTAGTTATTTGATTTGTTACAAAAAGTTTAGGAGAAAAAACTATTTTTTGTTAGGTGTTCAACAAAACTCTTAGTGGGAACATAACTCGGTCAAGTTCAACAAGATAATTTTTTTTTTGATTAACTTACAATTACTAATAAAAATTTCTCAAAATCATAGCTTAAAGATTTTCTCTAATTATATGAACAATAACTTTAAAAATTATGTTTAAGTTAGGTTGTTAAAATTACACACGTAAAGTACAGGCGTAAAACTCAGGTTGAAAGCTAAAATTGCAATATACTTCTACGTTCGCTAATACAAAACAATTTAACCTGCAACTAGTAATTTACTATGACGTCACACAAGAGTTGACGGCTTCTTCTCTGATGCATCTGATCATAACAAACAAAAACAATATTATAAATATTTTAGACTACTAAAATAAAAATTGCTGCTAAACATGTTTAACTAAAACAACTTTGTTTTATAAAAATCTGGTTTTTTTAACTGAACGTATTTTAAAGCTTAGAAAATATTAAGCAACTGACAGTACTACACTGAATAATAGTATGCTTCATAAAAAACTAGCTAACATTTATTAATCTTATTCTTCACAAAAAATCTTCTTGTTTAAAAATGTTCTACAATGTTGGAATCTCCCATTTTTTATTAATAAAAAATCCGAACAAAACTACTTTAAAACTACACAACTTAACTATTTTTATCAAACGACTTATCAAACCTTTTCCATTGTTTCTGGGCATCCAACACGCATCGCTGTGGCCGAACTCTCGGCAGCTTTTGGTGCATCGAGACGAGTAGTTGGTTGAAACATCGCTCATCGTATCTGCAATTATTTGTATAATTTACATGATATATTCGCATTAGACATCCTAACTGAAATTGTTTGTATTTATAAGTCAAATATGATGTGTTACTTTGTTATTTATAGCTATTAAGTTTGAGGACTTACTAGAGTTTGTTGAGTGTAAAATTTACATGATGCATTAAAGCAGCTAGGAGAGAGACATAAAAAAACTTAACTGTGATTAACTTTGAGACAAAATATCTAAATTTAAACTTATTGCCAAAATATAACTGGGCTGGTAAAAAATGCTATAAGAATACTATACCTTACAAACGATAATGTTTTCACAAGTAGATTTTCAATTGGTTGAAAATTTAACAGTTTATCGTAAATATTTTAAATAATCAACAAACCTGCAACTACATCGTAGTGTTGATGGTTTGAGGGAGTTACAGAAATTCTCTGGTTTCTAACATCATACCTCACTTCTTTGTTTTGTTGGTTCGGGTAAGTTAACAACGGAGATCTGTAAACATATCAACTTTTAATAACAACTATAAGCTCAATTGCTTAATACAAGTGTTTTTTTTCCTTAGTTTTTAAATGTTTAGCAAGTAAAAAAGATTAAATAAAATACTATATATTTAAAAATAACTATAGAACTATAAAACTTAAACATTTGTTCAGTAAAAATAAACGTAATAGCCACCTATTTATCTAAACAAACAACCCATACAACACATAAACAATTTCAACTAGCATGCTAATAAAACTTATTTGATTATTCAAAATTATGAAGCCTAATATTCAAGATATTCACAAGCTAAACAATCATAAACATATAAAAAACAAACAAATAATCAAGTTGGCTGGCAGTTCTTGATGGATAGGAAATATCAGTTTTTGCTTCCTCTTCGCTACAAATTTCAAGTCTTGAACTGTCGTCCGAAGTTGGCTGTTTATATATTGATAATAAATTGCTGAATATAATTACTATTGTGTGTAGTATTTTGACTAATAACTCAGACTATTTTCTGACTCAAACTCGGGCAGTTTGTTATGTTTTAATCAAAATAAAATCTTTTAAAAAACTTCGAGCAGTTTTCCTTTTCATAAAATAATATTTTTTATAATATTTATTCTTCTTGAATTTTCAAATGCTACAACATAATAAAGTTGTAATTAAAATTCATCTTTTGAAACATATTTACTTAAATTTAATTGGTTATGTAATTACTAACATAAGACGAATAACACAGAAATTTCAGATTTAAGTCAAAATGCTAAATCAAATAAATATAATGTTAATCTTTCTGCCTCATGTATACAAATATTAATATGACACTACGTTTCACAACTACAAATGTTTCACTGCTCTGATAAACAGAACAGCTCTTCCGTTTGTTTATTATAATTTGTTTATAGATATATATATATATATATAAACACAATTTATTAAGAAAAGTTGATTTTCAAAAAACCAGAACATATGTTTCATAAAGCTAAATTCTTCAATCATCAGCTAGTACGGTTTGAAATAAATAGCACTTTGCTAAACAACGATACAAAAATTATACAAAAAAAAACAAAATACATTATGACGTAACATTGTACAGTATAAATATTAAGTGCAAAATATAATTTTCCATGTGAACCAACAACTAAAATTCTCAAAACTACAATTAAATATGACTATGAAATATTTTGAAATTTATTGCAATTTTTTCATTCTGTTTTTATTTAAATACTTTTCTTAATAAAATATTTAAAAGCCTTTTATTTGGGCTCTGTGGAAAGTGTTTAAGTTTATTTAACCACATTATTTTGTATATATATATATAAAACACTACCGTGACGTTGTTCAGATTTATTTTGTCCTCTTCCTCCTTCTTTCTTCTCGACTTCAAACGACAGGTGACGAATATGACGATGCCGACCGTCACCAGGCAACAGGCGAACGCGATCATGATGTAAGCCACCAGTGGCATAGAACCACTTTCCTTCTCATCACCGCCATCGTGTGGCAGCGAGTACTTCCCCAACTCAACGGGTAATTCCCCTGAAATGACATGAACGAAGACGGTCACCGTGGAACTGAACCTTCCGTCCCACGCCTGTTAATAAATATTATTTAATTGTAAGAAATAAATAATACTTAATTGCAAGAAATAAATAGTATTTCATTGAAACAAAAAATTAGGTATCCAAATGAACACTCAGAGCTTCATAAAGTTTGGTAAACTTATGTGTAATCACTCGAAATAAAACTGCAGTACCCTAAGTATCAATAAAATATATCTTAAATAATCAATATTTTAAATTGATAAAAAAAAAAAAAACTGTAAGACTTTTTAATAAAAAAATCAGATTAGCTTGTGAGTAAGCAATCATTTTTTAAAAGATTATGTTTATCTCAGACTTTTATCTTTTTTTCTACAGGTTTTTTATAAAATATTTGCTTTAAAATATTTCTGTTTGCTTAAAAATATATCCAAAACAGAATTATTATAATTAAAAGGATAACTTTGTATCGCAAATAACATTTTAAGTAATTATGTTACTTTCAGTATTTATCTATGCACGCACTTAATTACTCAACATCACGATTTATAAAATACTTATTATTACTTTACTGTATTTATTCTTCTAACGGCACTGATTTATTTGAACATAAACAGCTTTGTTACAATTTTTATAAATTGTCAAAAAAGCTTTAATAACAGTTGTTAAACACGTTAAAAATTATTTAGCCAACAAAGTATAAAACAAAAAAAAATTGTCAACATTACAACCGGACATCAAAAATATGAAATAAAAGTTAGTAAAAAAAGAGCAAAACGATAAGATGAAATGAAAAAATATACAAAGTTGTTTGTAAAACTGAATAGATGAAAAGAAAATGTTGATTTGATATTATCGGAAGTTGAATCTAGTTACCCGCGATTTAATAAACAGATTATTTTTTATTATAAGTTTGTTATCTACCGCCAATTTTTACTGTTTGTTTTTTTAACCTTTTGAAGCGAAATATTCTACTTTACTTGCAACCACATTGCTTCAACTTTGTTTTGATAAAGAGCTCTTATTTTCACAAATTAATAAACAACTTAGGTTCATTTTTGTTAACTTAATAAAGTTTAATAATAGAAATAAAAAGACTTTCTAACCTAAACAAAAAAGTAATTTAAAAATGTATATTTTATACACACACCATAAATATAAAAATATCAACACTTAAAAAAATATTTGAATATCTATAAAAATTCTTATCATTACAAACAATCATTTTTTAATCAAGAAAGCAATGAAGTTATATATAAAAACTAAAAAACTTCGAATAATGTTTACGTTTTAAATGCAGTAGTACTTTTTTATTTCCAGCATTAATTCAACTAAAAACTTATTTTTGTTGAACTATATGTAAAAAACTATCACTTTTTTAACTTTAATCAGAGTTGCTAAATTTTCTCCAGGTTTTCAAAATTTCCTCCAGGTTTTTCAAAGTTCACATTTTTGGGTCTATTTTTAGTTTAAAGTCAAGTTTAATTTAAAAAACTGTGCTAAATAGTAAAAAGTAAAAGATACTGTAAAGCTACTTTAAATGTTTTTTTTAATAAAATATTTTTTGATGATGACAAAATCTTTTTATTTATATATAGTAGATTTTTGTGTCAAATTGAAATTTTACTACATAAGATGTAAAAGTTGTTTAAAGTTTTAAGTTTTTTAGTGATTTTTGTTCCTAATTCCAGGTTTTTTTTTTCGAAATTTCTCAAATTCCAGGTTTTTCAGCTTAAATTGTCAAATTCCAGTTATTTTTGGCAACCCTGTTTAATACACACAAAATCTAACCTCAACTTCTATTTCGTACTTTCCATACAGCGACTTCTTATTCGGTACTTGATGGTTTTCATTGAACTTGAATTCACCGGTCAACCTGTTCATTTCAAACCTGTCATCGAATTCATACGGGACGTACACTTCCGAGTCTTTCTGCTTGACTTTGTAGCTGTAAGTCACTTTTGAATTCGCGTCTCTATCGTACGTCTGTGGTGAAAAAAAGTTGTTTGTATACTATACGAACGCTACTTGAAAATTGTTTTTAATCTTTCGTAGTTGCAGTGTTAATTAAATTATTCAAAAAATAGATATCTTTTTAAAATTTCATTTACTATATTTTCTTTAATCAGTGGTTAATAACAAGTAAGCATGATTATATTAAGTTTAATATGAAAAACATTCTACTGCATTATACTTAACTACTACAGTATTATTTTATCTAAAATAAAATTTTATATTTATTCTTTCAAGACTTTATTATGCAAGTTTTGAAATAATTGTAATTATAAGAATTTACATGACCATCATACAATTCAACCTGAAAAATGAAGAAAACTTTGTTTTTGGGCAAACTGGTCGTCATGTAGATGTTGGAATGGTTTGCTGGCGGATGGACAAAGTGGGGAGAATTATCGTTTTCGTCGAGTATATTAACTGTGACGTCACAATGACTCGTTTTCATTCCTCCGTCGCTCGCTGTTACTCGAAACTGAAATAAATATTAGAATATCTTATTTTTGTCATGGTCAGCTAAGGAATATTTTTGTCATAATTAGAGATTTACAAATTTTAACGTTTTAGTAGACTGGTTTAACTTTATGAAGTTATTTTGTGGTTAAGAAAAGCATACTATAAATATTTAAGATATATGATACACCAAAATATTTTTATTAAAAAACTTCAGTCAATTGAACTCACTTTGTAAACTTGATTAACTTCAAAATCAAATTGCTTGTTCAATGTAATGCTTCCATATTGATCAATTACTAAATGTTCTTTAAACGAGTTACTTTCAGGTTCTAATTGTTTTATTGAATAAGTAACTTTTCCATACGTTGATTCCTTTATCTAAGAAGTTGTAAATCTTTCTTTATCTTAACGTTTTTTCGATACTATAGATAATAAAATTTCATTATTTCAGTACCTAATACAAAAAACTCGGCTATTTCTTTAAAATAAATTATACATCAGCATTGGTACAGCTCAAATTACATTTTTTAATATTGTTATTTCAAAAATTTAATTCTCAAACCTTATCTTTCGATGCCGGCGAGTACGACAATTTGTTCTGAACGAAATCGTCGTCTTTGGCGTGAACTTGCGACACGAACTCGCCAACTTTGGTCGACTCGGACACGTTGAAGCTCGCGCATTCGGTAAAGTACGGCCTGTTGTCGTTCATATCTAATATCACCAGTTTGAACTCTTCCAATGTGCATCTTAAAATGTTATTGTTTTTTGATATGCATGGGTTGAATTTAATTCCAAAACCTTATTTATAAGCTTAATTAGAACTTTAACTATTTGAACACTATTTTTAATTTTTTTAATTGAGACTTGAATATTTCATATGTTATTTACAAACAAAACTAGACTGTTTTAAATTTATATTAACTTGTTTTTTAACTTATCTACCTAATTTATCTGTTTTTAACAATAACTAATTAAATATGTAAAAAAAATTAAACATCAAGTATGTAATTTATACTGATATTGAGCGCCGATAAAAATTGTTATACGTTATATCTCTAATTAAACTTATACTTATTTTCGCTTTTAACTTGAAACAAATAACTAAATCAGTTTACGTAGATTAGTTTATTTTTGAACTTCTTTAAGTAACCACGAACAAAAACAATGATTTTTGATAAAATTTAGATGTATAAAGATAAAACAAAATTGATATAGTGGCGCGCATCTAATTAAATATCTACTTGATTGATAATCCTTTAAGTTTAGCCAATCAGTTTGACAAGTACAACCAGGTAATAGCTAATAAACTTGCTTTTTTGACATACTACAAAAAATAAAAACTTAAACGTTGTATATTAGCTAATTTAAAACTTAACCTTGGTATTTAATTAATGATTCAGTTTATATTTTACTTAAACTTATCATTTTAAGAAGATTTAGTTCAAGTAATATTATTAAATTACATATTAATGATGTTGTACAGTTATCTTTTAAACTTATATTTTTTCATCCAAATAATATTTTAGTTTTTTTTTTTAAGAAATATCTACTAACAATAAAAGTATCACAAGCAATTATCAATGCGAAACGACTCAATACACGATCTAACCGAGAAAATGTTTGTGCCAATTAACAAAGTTGTAATCCTATTAATAACTAATTGTAGCACAAACAACTCAAACTTGTCTTTTTATTTATACAAACTAAACTGCTTGTAATTTCATAACAAAAATGTGTTTAGTAGTTGAAAAGTGTACAAAACATTTTTCAACTTATAAAATTTAACTAATAAAAAAATGTTCATTGTACAAGCTGAGTTCCTACATATGTATTAATTTTAAAAAACCTTAACAACTTGCAATTAAATGCTTACTTAAGTTGTGTAAAATAAGTTGCAAAGGACATCTCTATCTGTTTTTTAACTTTCAATAAATTCATAAAAAAAAAATAAATAATAAAAAAATATTCACTGTACAAGCTGAGTTCCTACATATGTATTAATTTTAAAAAATCATAACAACTTGCAATTAAACGCATACTTAAGTTGTGTAAAATAAGTTGCAAAGGACATCTCTGTCTGTTTTTAAAACTATCAACAAAACAGTTTGTGTATTATTTTACTTTCTCCATAAAATAAATCTCAGACTTTTTTGTTTATTTATGAACCAGTTAACAGCAAAATCAATTTCACCTCGGTGGTGTTCCGTGGTCGCAGGCTTGTACGAACATTTCAACGTCGCCTTCGGTTTCGTGGTCGAAACTTCTTTCTACTTTTAACAAATTGCCTTCGTCTATTGAAAGATCTTTTGACTCTGTGTAATAATTGAGAAACTTTTGAAGACTGCACAACTGTTCAATGGTTTACATTTTTTTCTTTTATTATAGTTAATTCAAGCCTTTGTTAAAGATTTTTTAGTACAAATACAGCTTTTTTTAACATCGAATGTCTCAAACTGAAGTTTGTGTTAATAACAGCTCATTAAGTTAATATAAAACTAAAATTAAATAACTTAAAAAAATTGTACAGGTTTAATGCTAATCCAACTTTTTTAAACCTACGGAAATTCATTTTCTCACTTTGTAATTTACTAATGAACACCAACTAAACATTTAACTAGATAAATATTTATTACATACCTATGAAAGTGGACGCATCGCCCGGCTGCATCAGCCTACCGACCCTCAAACTGACTTTTCCGTTTAAATTTTCGTCTTGGTCGGTTGCGGAGATCAGAGCGATGGAAGTTGTTGGTGAGTTTTCTTTTATGTAGACTGTTTACAAAGTTCATTTTATTAATGTAAAATAAACGTACAAAACATGCTGGACTATTTTAATAGTTAAAATAAACTAACTTGACTAGGTGTTTTGTTTAAATTTTTTGGTAATTTTTGTTAATGGACAAACTAATTTAGTCTCATTAGGTAAAAACAAGATACTATGTGTAATTATATGAAATAAGACATTTGACGGAAGTAAAGTATCTAGCGCGGTCAATCTAAAAATTTCACGAAAATTATCAAATATACAAGATAAATATTTTTACTAGATTTGTGGTTAGTGTATCTTGTAAAAAACATGTAACCATTGAAGTAACAGTTTTATCAATAATATTTATACAGTTGTTTTGATTTACTATACACAAATGTCAGATGTAAGTTCGAAATTCTCAGATGAAAACTTCAAAGAAACTACAAACTTATCAGACGTTTGTGCTACATTTACCATTTTGTGTATTTTTCTACTCTCTTCAATACGCTTATTTCATGCAAAAATAAAAAGTAAACTCAATAGCTCAAGTAGGACTTAAATTTTTTTTTTTAATTTACAGCTATATTTATATATATCTTACTTGCACAAAATAACTTACAAGAAACAGTTTAGTGCAAAACCTTGTGAATCCTAGTATACTTTAAAGAAGTATTTAAACAAACAATTAAATTAATCAAACATGTATTGTTGCTGCAGTAAGGACCGAGACAGTTTAAGTTAATATTAGGATCATGATTGTTATCATCTTCAACAATTATTCTTACGACTGCCGTGTCTTTTCTCGGATTGTCCGAATCATTATCGTCAGCAGTTACTAGCAGTTTGATACTGAAAAAGATAAATTAATATTTTACAAAAAACTTTGATTTTAAATCGTGCAGGTGCTCTACATTACGAATTAAAGTTTATTCAGCTTTAATAAAATAAAAACAAATTAAAACCTATTAAAAATAATACTACATAATTAATTATTTTTTTAACTATTGACCATTTAAAGTTTTAATTTGCGTATCTCCATTTGCTAAATATTTTTCCTATGTTCAAAAATACTTAATAAATAACATAATTTAATCAACATTGCATCTAAAATATTCTTTAACTTATTAACTTAAAATTTTCTGACAGCGGTTTTGTTCTGTTTGATTACACAATTAATTTATTACGTTATTGCAATATAAGACTTGTTAGTAAAATTTACCTTACTTTTATGCAACACTTTAAACAATATTCAGCTTATGAGAATAATCAATCCAACACATTTTATAAAATATCAAACAAAACCGACATCAATATAATACAACTCACCCGTTGTCCTTCTTGTAATCGACTTTCCTGTTCAGCACCAGCCACCCGTCCATGCGCCTGACTTTCACCGGCAACTCGTCGTCCACGTCGACTACGTCCTTGTCTTGCGATACCAGTTTGCCGTCCAGCGAGTACCTGATGTACATTATCAAACTATAATCGAATTTATTTGTAAGCTAATCAACATTACTATCGACCTAAAGAAAGAACCAATAAAATGTTAAGCAATTGTTTTTATTGAGTTGTAAATTACTTAAATAGAGATGTGGGAATCTTAATATATGCTTATATTTCGTCCGACCCAAAGTTAAAATTTTATTTAAGTCATTTGACTTTTCAGTACCTGATGTTGGTGTTGTGCTCGTTTACTTCGTCGGCGTCCGTAGCCTTCAACTGGTAGATCATGCTTCCCAGCTTGGCCTTCTCGCTGATCGTTATGTTGTACACCTGTTGAAACGTCGTAGATGTTATTTGTACGAGTGCTTAGATCTTGTTCAATAAGTAAGTTGAGTTTGATATGAAAGTAAGAGGAAAAGTTTTAAAACACTAATATTTTCAGTCATAAACATTAAAGTATTATAAACATTTCAAATAAAGATTCATAAGATGAATTCCAAAACTGTTGTATTTATTTTATGAAGGTATTTAAATTAAACTCAAAGGTAGAAAGGTAGTTGATGAAATTTAATATGAAGGTAAAAAGCCGAATATAGACAAATTTAAAAACTTAACTACAAATAAAAGTATAAAACTTTTTTTTTAATTTTTAGATAAAATTCGTATCTTATAGAACAAATTTAAAAATAAACATCTAAAACAAAATTATTGTCATATAAAACAAGTAAATGTTTTAAGTGCTACATTTTATTTATTTTTTTGACAAGATTCATTCGTCTAATGTTAATAAAAATTAAGCATATTCTAATTATAATTATATATATAATTTATTAAAGACCATTAGAAAAGTAAATAAATCTATTTAAATGTTGAATATTTCCTTTAAAATGAATATACAAATACTATTTACAACTTAATCAGTGTAAATAACATATAACTTTAAAATTGAGCAAAAATAAAAATTTTACATATATGCATTTACGGAGACTTACTATCTTAAATAAAAACCCACTATCTAATTTGTGAATGATAAACGTATTTAAATCAATATATAAAAAATGTATATTTGCATTTAAGTTGGCAGCCTTTAATTAAGTTGACATTTTTTATTTAAGTTGACTATCTAACACTGAGTGGTATAATGCAGTAATAAATATTAATCAAGAAACCTGTTGAAAGCCACACATCAATAATATGCATGATTAATTGATATGAGGCTGTGTACAAGCCCAACTAATCTATTTCACAAACTTAATTATGCTATTAAAAATGCTTTGAAAATGATTAATTACAAGTTTCATGAAGTAATTATTTTTCTAATTAAAACGTGTGATAAAGTGATAAACCATTTTAAATTAAATTGCCTGAGGTTTAGTTAGCACAATCTAGTTAACTTGCAATTAGCTGTGATTGAAATCATACAAATACCACTTCAAACAATCTACCTGAAACGTATTTTTTAAATACTGTTATTAACTCATATGCAAATAAAATATTAACAATATTTAAACTGTTTCCAAATTTAAGTTACTATTATATTTAGCTTCTGTTTCAACGCAGTTTCAATGAAAAAGTTTAAAGTTTGTTATAAAACTACCTAACGCTAAAAAATAAATGATTTACATTCAGTAATACCAAAAGCATAAGTTTAAAATGCAAGATAATTATCCTTATTTAAATATATTTAACTTACTTTATGTTCAAATTTGGGATCATGATTGTTTTCATTCGTCAACTTGATTCGAATTTTCAGAGAGTTTTGCAACTTTTCAACGCCATTGTCGTGCACGTTGAGCATCAACTCATGAACAGGTTTTTGAGTGTAATCTGTTTTTTCATGGTAAGTTGACCAGTGTTTGTAATAAAGCTTACTTTTAATAAACCATTACATTTTAATACAGTAACCTCTCGCTTATTTACGCACATCGTGTCCACAGAAAAATTGCGTAAAGATACGAGAGGTACCAAATATACTTACTATAATGGCTGTTTTTTGATATTGCTTCTAGTTAAAAGCAGACTGGGGACTTTCCCACTTTTTACAGTTTGTTTATAAATATGAAAACAAAAGATAAAACTATACATATACTTTAAAAAAAGAATCTAAATTTATATGAAATAATAATACTTGTAGAAAAATTTTATTAATTTCAATAGTAAGTGGATTTTATCCTTATTTATATGTGACTTATTTGTTACTTAACATTTATATTCTATACTACTTAGCAAGTTCAATTTATAATTAAGCATTTGTTTACAATTAAGAAATGGTGTGGTGTCTATATAAGAATTTGTTTCTATAGCCTATTACAAAAATATGCGTTTGTTGCTGTAATGGATTTCTTCACACATATGATTTTCACACAGTCATACTTCTTTCATAATTTTAATTTAATCTCTTATTGTTAACATAATTTCTGATATATTGAGGTATAACTAAATGTTTATCAATTCGTCAAGGAACATAAGTTTACAAAGTCTAAAGAAATAGAGAGGTGAGTTAGCATCTAAAAACATATTTCAAATTAAAAACAAACAACAAACCTAATTTGTGCAATATTAAATATAATTAAAAAAAATTTGAATTCTAAAATGCGTAACTAAACGAGAGTGCGTAACGTCACGAGTGCGTAAAGATGCGAGAGGTTACTGTAGTTTATTTAAAATTACTAATTATATTTTGTAATTAAAAAATTAGTGGTTATTCTAATTTTAATATCTGAACAAGTTTTCATACTATTAAATTAATCTATTAGAAAACTATTCTTTAATGATTGCACATAAACTATAATAACCAACTATTTTTATATATTTTGTTTGTTTACAAGCGATTTACATTAAATCAAAAACACCCATATATATCTAATTATTGTTGTTTTTGTTGTTCTGAAACAACAATCCTCATAGTAATTCTTAATTAAACTACAAATACATTAAATTAAAACACCAAGTCAAACAAACCAAGTGGCTCCACAACTTTAAGGAAGTTATTTTTGTATTCATCACGCACCAGCTGAAAATAATCATTTCCGTTCAAACTGTACGTTAAGCGACTGTTTTCCCCTGAAAAATATGATGTAACATTTTATTAAGAAATTTTTTACAAAAACTTAATGTTAAAGCTTCCTAGTGCTTAACTCGACAAAAGGTTATATCCTAGACACATTTTCTTGCTAATCTTTACACTCCATAGACAATTCTAGAGTTTATTTAACCCATTAAAAATAAACATGACCATACAAAAGTTGTCAATCATGACGAAATTATACTCATTTACCCGCTTATCCAGCAGAACTTAATAATTTATTAAAAATTTTATTCACGATCATAACGCTGTCACGGTACAAAGAAATGTTTCAAACAGAGATTCATTGTCGAAGTTGCGACAAAATTTATTTAACGTATTGAATTTCGTTATATTGTCTGCAATAACAAACTTAATAGCTTCTTTATTTCATTACATTATTTATTATTTCTAAATTTACAGTACTTTTTTACAAAAGCCTCTCAAATGTCTTACTAATTTAAAAATGGAAGTAAATAAAATAAGCAGCAAAAAACAGCTTTCCTAAAAATACTCAACATTATTTTGTTGTGATGTATGTTAAGTTCATACTTTATAATTTTGTGATAAAAAAAAATGATATCTTAATAACTAAAAAATAAAAACAATGAGAACTGCCTTAATGTACAAGTAAACAATTTTAACTATAACTAACTTTTCAACTTTCATAAACATATATAGATTAGCGACACTAACATAGTTATATTTAAGATTAAAATTTATAATCATTAAACAACCTAAGTACTTTTTTTATTCACTACTTAAACGCAACCAAGCTTTTAAAATATTTTAGTTTGGGAAAAGTCATTTTTAATTGATATTTCAATTGTCTAAAAAATATTATTTAGATAATTGTGATTAATTTAGTCATACTTAACCACTACATGAGATAGGTTTTACAAACCGATGTCGTCGTCAATCGCGTGAGGTATGGAGAACTGATATCCGACTTCGACTGTTTCGCTTATTTCAATTTCGAACAAATCTTCGCTGAAAAGCGGCTTGTTGTCGTTGACGTCCAAGATGTAAATAATAACTTCGAACAGACTCATCTTGGGTGAAAACATCTGAAACAAGATAAAAATTAGGAAAACTGCAAAAAATATTTATCATTTTTAACATTTATACTTGACTTTGTTTTTAATTAGGTTTTTATTCCTTATTGTATCAAGTTCATGATTAAATTATGTCATAAACTTAAAACATTAGTTTTAAACTTTCTATCTTTTACTATATCTTTTTACACTCAGATTAGTCAAAGAAAAAAACAAACTTTCAGCTTAACAGCACAAACACCACCTTTCCCGCACAGCTTTTCCCGGTCGATTGCTTTAACTTGCTTAATGTCGCCGTCGGACGACACTTGGAAATATTCGTCCTTCCGAAGCCTGTACTCGTACTTGCCACCGTTGGTGTCGTTGGTCATCAGGCTGGCTTCGAGTATCTTGAACTTGTTCTTCTTGTGCGAGTGCGTTTCGTTCGAATCGAACAAGGTCAGCACGTTCGCTACTTTCTTGTCTGTTTTGAAAATATTATGATTAATTAAAAACAAATCATTATTTTTTAACTAAAAACTGTACTTAACAACAAATATAGGCGTTAATATAACAGAGTTAATTTAAATTAATATTTCAACATTTCAGTTTAATCAGTAGCTACAATTACGTTTTTTCCCCTTTCATAACAAATTAAAAGCTTAATGTATGAGTGTAAGAGATTTTAAGCTTGATGCGTGATACTTACTTAACTCCATTATGCCTTCACTCGAATGACATTTTAACAAATGCAGTATTGATCTCTGCTGTACTTTAAGGTTAAATACCAATTTATTGAATTTATTTCCAAGTACTAAAACTATACAGCAATATTTATGATCTTATAGAACTTAAGAATCTTAAATTAGTTCATAATTTTTATTCTCAGAACTTTAAGTCTAAGTAGAAGTTTGTTAATGACAAAATATTAAATTATAAAAAATTTTAATTATAAACTCAACTAATTGATATTAAAATTTATGTATCAAAAACTTCATATCAAAGAGGACTATATTGTATCTTAAATTCTGTAGCTTAATTAATTTCTGAAATTAAAACAGCATTTAGAAGTTTTTTTTAACTGGAATATATAAAGGGGCAATAAAAATTTAAAATAATTTTCAACATTTTTCTCTTAAAAAATTACCAAGAGCGTTTAAAATGTCATTAAAAGTTGGTGTCACCTACTAGTTAATAATTGTCAGCATGCTGCACGTAAGTCAATACGCGGAAAATATTTAAACTTTCTACTGTTTACTCAATATACTAACAAATGACTGCACAAACAAACTTGAGATTTATATGCGATTGCTGACTTTAATACATATTAGCAACTTAATGCAACTTTTTAGTTTTAACCAAAAACTATTTACTGAGTAATGTTCATTAAAATGTTTGTACAATAATTAATTATTCATAACATTAAAATCTTAAAGAAGTTAATGCATAGTACTACATTTTATAGCTAAAATTAAAATACTAAACTCAGTTTTACTGTTTTTTTTTAATTTATACAAAAACTTTTTGTACATTGTATGAAAAGAATAACTCATTTCTTATTTCAAACTTAACAAGCGTTGAAGCAACAACAAGTGCTTTTTATCGGACCGTGGTCGGGATTAAGTTTAAAGAAAACAAATAAGTGTTTATTTGTTTACAGAGATGTTGATTTAAAAATGAGTAGCGTGAAAGTTTACTTTGTTCGTACAGCTGTACGCGGGACCACCTACAAGCCGATTGACAAACATAAACACAAATTTGAACATCTATTGTTAAAACGCGCATGCTGGTGATAAAACAAACAGCTACACAACACTGCAGTGCATGTAGACACCTTTTGTAACAAGTGTAAATTTAGGGGTAGGCGCGAAAGCTTTAAAAGCTGTTTTTATAGTTTGATTTATAGTTGGACTTTTAGTTTTTAACTAAACCTTAACGCAATATGTTACAATGACTTTAAAAATTTCCCAAGCAGAGCATTGTTTACAGTAACAAACTTAAGGGCATAGGGGGGGTAAACACCCTTTTTTGGTTTTTGATCTTATTTTATATAGTTTTCACTAAGCTACAAGATGCTTTTTACAGATTTAAAAAGTTCAAAATAATTTTTGAGATATAGCCGGTCAAAGTCGGAGGCAACAATAGGTTTCTTATGGGAGGCGCAAACTAAAACGGCAAAAATAGACTATTTCACTAAAAATCTATCTTCTCCTACGTTTTTTGAAATAACTACTTCAAACTTTCAGGAAATGTTCCTTGATATATTTAGAAAATTCTGTCAGAAGGAATTTTTGAAAAATAAAAAATAAAAATTTTATATAAAAAATAAACAAAAAAAACTTTTTTTTTTTGTTTTCTTATTATAAATTTTTTATTTTTTTATTTTTTTAAATTCTGTTCCGACAGAATTTTCTAAATACTGCAAGTAACATTTCCTGAAAATTTGAGGTAGTTATCTTAAAAAACCTAGGAGGAGATAGATTTTTAGTAATTTCTAGTTATTTGCCGTTTTAGTTTGCGCCTCCCATAAGGATCCTATTGTTGCCTCCGACTTTGACCGGCTATATCTCAAAAATTATTTTGAATTTTTTAAATCTGTAAAAATTACCTTGTAGCTTAGTAGAAACTATATAAAATAAGATCAAAAACCAAAAAAGGGTGTTTACCCCCTCCTATGCCCTTAAACAGATTAAGACGATTTAAGTTTAAAAAAACAGACCAATTGCCTTAAAAAATCCAAACTTAAAATAAATCGTTTTAAACTTATTCAAAATTATTAACGGTACGGCTTTATAAAATTTACATCATAACATGTTTAATGACAAATTATTAACTTAACATATTAAGAGAAGTAACAAAATAAATTTTTAATTTATCAAAATCAGGAAAACAAGTTTCAGTGTACTGTACACTGTACAAGTACTTTTTTTTTCTACTTAATTTATAAACAAAAAGAGTAAAACTAACCAGAATGGAGTCCTTCCTGTATCTCAGTATAGTATGTTTGTTCCTTTGAAAGTGCGTTGACCTGGTTTAACTTTATTAAATATAAGAAACAGAAAAACTTCCAAAACTTGCAAGAAATCATTTTCAATTGGATGTCATTCGTGTAAAAGCTACTTAATTTTTAATGATTTACTTATACTATCCTGTTTTTCAATATTATTGGTGTTAAAATTAAAGTTAAGTTACATAAATACAATAAATCAATAAATTTTTAAACATTAAGTTTTATACTTCATCTTAAGAACTACATTTCTATTTACTCAAAAAATATTATTACTCAAAATTCTAAGATTAATAATTGTAAATCTAAATCTTTCAACTATTAACTTTTTACCTTATAAAAACTGAAATGTACTGTGCAAGCTTTTTATATAAGTTTAAAATAAAACGTCAATCAGGCGAACAAACATCAAATTAACAAACATCGTTGTTGTTTACATAACTCTGATTTATAAGTAGTTAGTTTAGAAGTCTAATTTATTGACAAAATGCAATGTTTACTGATAGCACACAAATTAAGCATTACATATAAAAACTACATTCAGCTTAATAGACTTTTTAACAATAAAATAGTAATTTTAGAGCTTTGTTACTTATTTACATAAGTAACTTTATTAAGAAAAATCAAAAGTTTGTATAAAGTTGGTATATTTCCTATTCCTTTAAACATTGAACTTGTTTAAAATACTACTAACATCAACACTAATAAATAATAAACAGATGTGTCAGAGTTTTTTCTAACTTTCTCCATTGCAAGAGTACATTTAATATTTCTAACACAACTACATTTCCTGATTATATTTTTTATTCGTAAAAAGTTTAAAAAACTCAAAGACAAACTTGTAAAAAAAAGTTTTGAGATTTAAGTTGAAAATTTAAAAATATTTAAGTTTTACTTTAAGTTATTTTTAACACATGGTAAAAAAAACTTTCTATTTTTAAAAACTAAGTAGTCTCTTAAAAACTTTAACTTTTGATGATCAAACTAACATTAGCATTGAATGTAACATACTTGAAATATCGATATTTTCCCTAGCTTAGTGTAAATAAAATAAAAACTTAACTTAACTTCATTTAACAACGATGTAATAATAATATATAACAGATAATTATTTACTTAAAGCGTTGGAGATATAAAGGTAGTAAAAACTTTACAACAATAAAGTCAGTGTTTTTTACCTCGAGTACAATTCAAATTAATTAACTTAATGCAGCGGGTTCAAAAAGAAACAGCATTGGAAACATATAAAAAGTAGCAAACACACCCAATACTCAAACAAAAGGAACAGTAAATATCAATGTCATTTTGTGACAAGGTACTAATTTTAATGTTTTTGTCATTAAACTTAGTGACAACGTTTACTTATTGTTTAACAGTTTCGTTAAACTTTTGCGATCATGCATAACAGCATAAAATTTTATTTCTTTAAGATATTCACATTAATTTTTTAATACTGTCATAAAAAAGTTGAGTTAAGCTTAGTGAAGCTAAGCTTTCCTTACTAGTTTTTGAAAAATAATTTATTTTATACAGAGTATTATAAAAGTTCAATACTAAACAATAAAAAAAAACATGGACTTTTAGTATTAGAAACAATTCAGATAACCTTTACCGTATCATAATTTAAATGAATTTCATCTTAAATCAACAATGTTAATGCACTCAAGTATTTTAATTTTTATTTTAAACTTAAGCGCATTCAAATTATTTACGAAATGCAAACTGTCACAACAACCTGGTTTTAAATAAAAATAATTATCTTAGTATAGAAAAAGTTGTTAAGTATTTCTAATTAATGCTAAAAACCAACTCGTTTCCTTAATTTGTAAATAATAATAAATTAAATAGTCTTTAGCAAATTATATACTGCTTATTCAAACTTTCTGTTCTTTCGTTGAACAGGTTTGTTTATAATTTACTTTTAAACAAAAAAAAATTCTACAACTGGACCACTTCTTAAAACTTCAAAAAAAATTCAATGATCAGTTTGTGTTAACTTTTAAGTTGTTAAGTGAACTTTTATTGACAAGTACCTACACACACAGTGTCCTCGGGCCACAAAACACACAAAATAATCAACAAAGCCGGGGATAAGTTAATTAGCAGTCACCTCGCTCAAGTGGTAGTGTTTAATACTCAGATTATCAACAGATTATTCTTCTTGTTTTTACTCTTTGTTTTGTACTTTTTATCAATGCACACGACTGCTACTTAAGGTGGTGAGTATGGATGTTTTTTTTTTTCCTTTTGCAACATTTTTCAACTACCCATATTTTGGATAAAGTTTTCTGCTGATAGATGGTTCATTAGTTTAGCTAACTATTAGTAACAATTTTACACTTTTTAAGAGACTAGAGTGGTCATTAATTAAATCTCAGATTATCTACAGTGATACCAACAAAAACTTACTATGACCTTTTTAAGTGATACAAAACTGCGTTTAAGTCAATATAACAATCTAACTTCAGTGAAAATTTATCTATATTTAAATCGACAACCAATTGCAACGACATGTTTTTAGTTGTTATGAAGTCTCTGATGAAAATTCTAATTAACTGTTGTGTAAAAGTTTGATACTTTTTGGTCAAGTAGATAAATTACATGTTTAAATATTATTCTGAGCAATAAAACTTAGCTTTTTAGTTCAATAGTTTTCGGCAATTAAGAACATAAAATTAGTTATGTGGTGTAAACTTATGTACAACTTAAATGTTGTGAAGTTTAACTAGCAATAATTATAAAATAAAAACATTAGTTAAAACCTTAACTAAGACAACTTGTTAACCATTAAGTAAACTTTAAATGCAAGTTGTAAAATTACGATCTAGTTTAATTTTAAATTAAAATCGCAATAACATTTTTAACTTTTTAAATTATCTCAAAACATATGTATGAAATTAATAAAAAAACGGTAAAAAACAGATAGAATTATAAATTTCTTTTTTTTTTGAGTAGTTTTTATCATAACTCAGGTCAATTTTATATTTTTGTTATTATATTATTAATTGTGCAATGTTGGACTCTTTTGAGTTATCATTTTCGACACACAATTATGCTTCAGCTAGATGCAAGACAGGGTTAGAAACTTTTGCGGACGAACAGATAAGTACCAACTCTAACAAACTTCTTGTGTCAGTCAACGATGTGACGTCATAATGTTATTCGTAGCCACGAAGTCTGCTAACAAATATCACCTTCATGCAAATCGGATACTGTTCATTATACTTGATCTATCTACAACCAATTTAGCTCGTTGTTTGTTTACTATTTGTAAATACATATTTATAGAATACACATTTGTGTGTGGATTTGAAACATCTTAACGATATATAATTATGTGAAACAAAACTAATTTTAAAATAGTCTGTGTTTGTTTAAACAAAGAAAAAAAGTTAAAACTAATAGTTAAACTAACTTAATTATTAACAAATATTATCATAAGTAACACATTTTAATGCAAAATTTTAGGTTATCTTACTTTTTCTTATGTTCTCGGTTATGAAAAAAAATTTATTACTTTACTTTGACGTACAAAAAAATTAAAATTTTTTACAAATAATTCTAGAGTTTGATCTTCACTTGTGAAAATTAATGAATAGTTCTCCAACTATTTCTTTAAAACTTAAAACTCAAACATCATTGACATCAGTTTTTTCGTTTTAACTTTTCTAAGTGATATAAACTTTAATGGAGCATACTAGTTTTACAAATTTTTAATAAAAAATTAAAACAGCAACAGCAACATACCATATTTGTAATAAGTCTCAACTTCATTCTTTTTTTTTTGTTTAGACGCATTTCATTCATTTAACCCAAAATAACTCGATTTACACTAATAACAAGCGAGTATCATATTATGATCAATGTGCCTGATACTTAAATAGATAAATTAGTCATGTTTTAACCGACTTAACTTCATATTACACCATTATTGCTGATTTATATTTGTATTTATAAAACAACATACATATATAAATTTTTTGTATATACCCTATGCTTTTACGATTAAGCTGCAACGTTTAATGTATATAAACCTTAAACAAAGATTTTAACAGTTAAATTAAAATTAATAGATTTAACTTACTAACCGTATACTACAGCTTAAAACTTATCCTGAAATGATTTACCAATTGTTTAAGTTTTTAAAGCTAATTAAAAAAAATTAACTTTTATTATCAATGAAAACGTTTATTTAAACTTTGATTACAAAATATATATTGATTTTTTTTCAACTATGAGATAACATAATACCTTATTTATTTCTCTTAACTTCAGATTATTTATTATTTTTAGATATGTAACTTTATAAATAAACTATTGTACAACTGAAACTGTGTGCTTTAAGAAGTTCGAATATAACACGTAGTCTAAACGAAAAAAATATAGTTATTTCTATTTTTTATTTTTACTTTTTTTATTTACTCATTTAATAACAAAATAAATAAAAAACTAACATTAAAAGAAACAAGAGGGTGATGTCATTTTATAAGTTATATGATTTGTTTATTATACTTACTCAACAATCTTTTTCTCTTTAATTTATTTAGGTAATTTATTTATGCTAAGCTAGAAAAAAAAATTATATTTAATATTTAAAATTTAGTTTCATTTTGATTGGTCTATATTTACTTCATTAAAAATTAAAATGGTTAGTTTTAAAACATTTTTTATGTACACATTATATATAAACAACGATATTTTAAAACATAAACTCAATTAGCAATTGAAAAACTTGTCCTGTACTAACAGGTTTTGTAAGCTTGGTAAATCTACAAAATAATCTATATTTTTTACAACTTACAATAAAAAAAAAAAAATTAAAGTCTATAACAGAGCTGAGCTAAACAAATCTAAGGTCTTACTTCATCGAAGTTTTTGCGGAAATGGTGGAGAAAAAAAATTAATACGATGAAAAGTGCATCGGCGAACACTTGCTATGCTAAAGAGTCACTGCAGGCCATCATTCAGTAAGTTAATGTGTTTATACAGCACTAATGTTTTAAAAGATTCATACCTGAATAATTTAATGATTTTTCGCTCAACTTTACTAAAGGTAAACTTTGAATTCATGCATTTTCATGAAACATATAAAAAGCATATGGAGTGATGAGTAATCAAATGCTATGAAAACTAATTGTAAAATTGAGTTCGATCTTATAATTTTCATTACAAGCATAACACTGACATACACTTTAGGATGAGCAAAACAAGTATCTATTGATAGATTGTCTATTAACTAAAATTAAATATATTGATACAAAAACACTAAAAGCTAAGTATAAATAGTATTTATCAAATACTTTAAAACACTACATTAAAAAATAATAATGAAACACTTAAGGTTAATAGAAAATAACACAACACAGCAACAACATTTATTTTTAGATTTAAGCAGTTTAGACTTTTTAAGTTATATGAAAAGCTAAGTTCAGAGGTATTTTTACCTTTTGAGACTGACATATGTAGCTTTTTTATTCAAGTATTTAAATTTTAAATTGCAAAAATTTTAATACAATTTATCTATCTATAGCTAAAACTAATTAAAATTATAAAACTTAAATTTCTAATAGCCTTAATACAACACAAATTACATATGTTGTTTTTAAAACGTGTTATATCTTAATAAATAAAATATTTTAACTAAAATTAATTTAGCGTTTGAAAAATAAGAACCTAATAAAAATGTTTTTTGCATATTTTAAATTATAAATTTATGTTTTTAAATAAAGCGTGTTCATTAAAAAATTTCAACTTATTTTTGAGACAAACGCTTACCTTTTCTACATTTAAAACAATGGAAAAACTTTAGAATTTTAAGTACCAAAAGGACTATAAATAAAAAACCTGTTCAAAAGCGATTAACATTAAAAAGACATCTGGTAAATACGAGAAGCAAATTGGCTGCTAATCTCTAAGATTGATTGATATTGAACATTAATCTCTTAATATACAAGAATACTTGATTCAAAAAAAACTTATAGTGTGTTTTGTTTTGTAATTACTTTGAATTTAAAATATTCATTATTTTTTATAGCACAACATAAAAAATTAATGAAGACAAAAACACTGAAAAAAAAGTTCAATTTAAAATATTGAAGGTAAATTTTTGTTGGTATTAGAAAAATGTTAAAAATCATGATATTATAAAACCAGCATTTGCAACATAATAGCTCTGTATAAGTAGAGTCTGTAAACACAACACGTGTGGGTTGCTAATGCTTTTTTTCAGCCGCACTTATAAGTTAAAACAAGTCATTACCGCCGCGGCACGTGTACTTCTGCTAAAACAATTCTTCTCTCAACATTCGCACAACGCTTTAATGCAGTATCAAACTGTAATTTACACAATATCATAATTAGAATCATTGTTTTTACACATCAAAATTGGTTCGTCTGTTTTATAAATTACTTTATTTTCTTTTTTTTTTCAATATCTGAAAACTAAGAAAGCTTTCTTATTATGAGCAAACATGTTTAAAAATCTCAATGCAAAGCACCCACTCCCTCTAACTTTGTTTGGAAAAAATCAATTATGTTATGTAAAGCAGATGTATTACAAACTGAAACAGACTATGTCTACTAAAACAACTGAAACAATCTGCTTTACCTTTATACTTTATATTGTCAGATGAATAATTAAATAGATAAAAATTATAGTTTTAAAAGCGATTTGTGTTTCTGTCACTATATTTCTTGTCAAACTTTCCAGAACTCGTAACAGCTTGTACAATAAACTTTGAGCGACAAGTTTAAAAAGTGTGGAAAAATCCCAAAATTTCAAGCCACAATTAAATATTACATACTGTTGACTTTAGCTTTATATAATCTATTGAAGTTTTTTTTCCCCATATTACTTTTTCATTTTTCAAAAACAAAATTCTTTTTTTTTAAGTATTCTACAGTCAATTATCGAAATTTTTATTTAATTTATTAATACCAACAACAAATCTAATTAACATTTAAGACAACAGAATTCACAATTAAAGAAACTACATTTTTATCGAATAAATGAAACATTCAGTTCAAAAAAAGTTTAACCCTTGTTCATCAAATTGTTAAAAAGAGCCAGCAATTTTTTTCAAACGTTGAGATGGCTCATCAAAACGTACTTAATTTCACTCATGATGCAAAAAAAAAACGTTGTGCTCAATCAAGTTTAAAACCTCGTCAATGTCTGTAAATTACATTATTATTTTCTTATACAAAACAACGTTAAACATCAAAAACTAATTGCAGCATTTTATGTTGTTTAAAAGGTCAGGACAAAGACAATTAAAAAAGTAACATTGATAATCTGTGTTTGTGACAGCATGTAGTAATTAATCTTTTTTCGTTTTGAAACTTGACACACTTATGTAAAAATTAACTTACTAAAAAAAATCTAGAATAGCAGTGAATCAATTTTTATTTTTAATATTTTTTTAAAATGCTTGATATGGCTCTTGAATACAAGCTCTTATATTTACAGCTAAGAATATCTATTTTTTCAAACCATGTATGAGCAAAATTTTTCAAGTAAAGAATTTATAAAACCAACAACCACTTGACTATATGAAATATAAATTTTAACTAAAACAGGTTATATAGAGAGGAATTAAACATAATTTAATAAAACTTTGTTACTTCATTGTTAATGATAACATTAAGTAAAAAACAATTATGTTTTATATTGAAAAATTCAAACTTAAACTTTTAAAGTAGAAAAAAAATATAAACTAAAAGATCATCAACACCTACAATGAAAAAGAAAAAAACTTTCAACAGTTTACTAATAATAAAAAATTATAAATTTAGTATATATTAATTTAAAAATGAAGAACTCTTTTAAGAAACATTAGGTTAATTTTTATGTAATAATTTAAGTTTAGAACTACCAAACATTTCAAATAAAATTGCCGTATAAAAATCTATAAACAATTTTCTTTTAATTAACTTTACAAATATCAACGTACATCCTTAACTAGAATGCGTTTATTTTTTATTATAATATTTTTTTGGTAAATATTTATTTCAATTCTTTTTAGATCAGCAGTTTCAGTTTTGTAAATAGAGTTAATATTTAAGGATTGATATAAATAGAAATGTACTGTAGATATCAGTTTTAGAAACTTTGTGTGAAATTTAATGATGCAACTACCACAAATTTCAAATTAGCTTTCATACTAGAGTTATCCTTAATAATTATCATACTCAGGTTACAGAGTTGAGTGTAGTTAAAGCTAGCAGGGTAGCTACTGTTTTTTTTTTTGGACATTCCTTCCATTATTTATATTTATCCAGAATTTTTAAACAAAAGTGTTTTGTCACTTTTCATTAGAAAATTAAACTTAGATGAAAATGGTGAAAAAACTTAAAAGTACTCAAACTGTTTAATAAACATATTTATAGAATAATAAATGATTGGTACTTTTCATGTGTTTATGATGCAAAATACATATATATATATATATGCACCCACCAAAATGCCACCTGCCTTGCATACAAACTTCTTTGTGACATCACAACGCAACAATGTGTGTAAAACAAAAAATACACTTTGAAGTTAACCACAAACTATTTTTTTTTAAACGCAAAGCCTAAATTAAAGTGTGTAAAAGATTACAAACTTAAAGTAAAAAAACTAAGTATAATATTTTCAACTTTTTGCAAGTATTAATTCATAAGTATTTGAAACTTGTTTTATATAGCTTTATACTAGCAAACAAATTTTTAATTGGTTTAGAATAAAACTAACAACTTGGAAATATATTATTTATAAGAAAAGAGTAGATTTAAAACTTGACCAGAATTTATACAAAGGCAAAACTGACATATTTAGTATCCATAAGCTTAAAACAAAGTTTAAGTAAAACAATTATAAATCAAAAAATAAAATGTTCTATTTTCTTTTCTAATTATTAATTCAATAATAGTACGAGACTTATACAAAAATATCAAATATATGTACTATAATAAGAACTAATCATTAATATAGAAACAAAACTGTTTAAGTATCTAAAACTGCTATCCTAACAAATAAAAAACATTCTTGTTTAATTTTTAAATGACAACAATTAATGATATTTAAATTCTTAAGTATCATATATTCTTATGTTTTACTCAAGTTATACTTTTGAAATACAAAAATCAAATACTTTCCTTCTATTGCTAACATAATACAACTTAATACCTGAACACTTAACTTTTGTACTTATAATTATCTAATTGCTAAATAAGACCAGCACAAATTTATGTTGTAGGAACCATTCTAAAAACAAAACATTGCATTTTGCTTGTTTTCAAAATATACTTATTACCCATTATATACCTTCTGTTGTAAGACTTAGTGATTTTTCGTGTCACACCTCTAGGCAGAACTGATTGACATGTCAGTATGGTGACTCAAGCACGAGTTGCGAATCACATGAATAAATTTTAATAATTATTTTTACTGCAAAGAATCTCAATGTAAGTTTTCAACATCATAACTTCAATTTTTTTTTCAAATAGTTCTATAAAACATAATTAAATTTTAATAAGGATTATTTTGCTTTTAATTAAAATAAACTTAAACTTATTTAGATTATGTATTTTAGTATTTTATCTTACTTTTTTTTATTAGCAAAATATTTAAAACTTATACCGTAATAAAATATTTAAGTAGTGATAAGTTTAAAGATAATTTTTTACAGTACTTAAATTTTAAGTCTTAGAATTTTTTGATATGCATAAGCTGCTTAGAAAATAAGTGATACTTTTATTAAATGCGCAAAATATTTAGAAAAAACTTAAGGCTGTGAACTTTATGAAAATTTTAAATATAGTGATTTATTTTGTTTTACTTGCAAAATAGTTCTAATAAAACTTTGCGTATTCATTACTAAACACCTTTTATCTAACTTAACAATGAATAATTTCATGAAAGAATAGTATTGGTTCTACTTATAAATGTTTTATAAGCAATAACTTTAAATTAAATAAATTTTAATTTATCAAGCCTTGAAAAATACTGAAAAAAAAAGTCTTGGTATGTTCACTAACTGCTCAATAAAGATTTGTGAGAAATCAACAACAATAATTCAAGTTGATAGTTAAAAAAAAATAAACAACCAAACGAATCACTATCTAAATCACATTAGCAAAACTTTATTACTATCTTTCATGAGATTTGTATCAACAATTTATCAAAAGAATTTAGACTTTGAATTAATTTAGATTGTGTGAGGATATTTAATATAAAAATTTATGAACTGTAATATTGCAGTTCAGATAACTTTTAGTAAATATTCTTTTAAATAAAGTGTAACACAATAACCCTGAATGTAGAATGCTTTTTGTTGAACCATCAATTAATTTTGTGCTCATTCAACTTTAAAAAATTGATAAGTAAATTTATAAACAATTTTAAAGAGTTTGTTTTCAAGATTTAATAATTATAAAAAACTTTTTATGTTTTCTTTTTTAATGAAATTTTATTTCTTTAATAAAAAATATAAAAATGTTTAACACTGTGAGAGTTTAACACTGTACACAAAAAATTCAGTTTAAAAGCATAACAAAAACTTTAGATTTTATCTAATTAAAAACTTGAATATTTTTGAACAAAAGTGCCAAGTATTAGTTTGTGTTAAAAATTAAGTTTAGCAGAATTAAGGTTTCAACAACTTTAAGCAAAATTTTATTCAAATCTCAAATTTTAGCAACTTACTTGTTAAAAAACTTACTGGTCATCTTCACAGTCAGTTTTGAATTATAAATGTGGAGTTAGCAATTAAGTTTTAAATATTTTACTGTTAATACAACTTTCATAATTTAAATAACTTAATTAAGCTTAAAAAAATTATATGCTTGTTATTGACAATGAAATTTATTAATGTGATACAAGTTTCAACCTATTCAACTTAATTGATGTAAGTTTTGTTACAAGTAACTATCAAACTTTAGTTTTATTATAATACTTAAGTTTGACATAACTCAAATAAAACCATGCTTACATCTAGAGCTAAAATACCTTAAATATTATATTTATTATAAAAATTTCATAAATTAGTAAAATTCTAACTAGCTAGAGGCAGAAAATATTTTTCACATTTTACTTATTGACCAACACGTTAATAAAAATGCAGCTGAAAATTTTATTAGTTAACTGTCCATTATAATAAACGTTGAGACAAGAAGTTGTCATATGACTCACAACAACATATGTTCGTTTGTCTGCACTGTCCATTACAAGTTCACTTATTGAAATGTCAACGACAAAATTTTAACAATTTTCAACCTATTTTAACCCTACTGAGATTTCAACTATAATACAAAATTACCAAGAAGAAACAATGGGCTTTATTTTTTAACAAGTAATTAAAAACATTTTTTAAATCAAAAACATAACAATTTTAAACTAGGTATCACATACTTACTTAGATAAAATCAAAAAAATTCCAGTTATTTTTGATGTAACAAAGTAAGACTTGGTCTGTATTCAATGTAGCTAATAATGTTTATTATAAATATATTCATTCGATTTTAAATTTTGATACAAGCTAAAAAATATTTTAACAAAGCAAAACGTTTTTAAGTTTCTTTTAATCAACTACAAGGCTATTGTGTTGCTCCTTTCAGTTTTTAATATAATCTTAAAAGTGATTTATCTCTACTTCGTAGTTTTTGTATTACTGGTAAGACTCACAAATAAAAGGTATTTTAATGACACTACTTTGTGCGGTGAATACAACTGAAACCTGATCTATTTAAAACAAGTGTTGAAGAAAAGAGTACTTTAAAATAAAAAAGTTCAGTACAGCAACGTATATAATGACTTTACAATCTTAAGCATTAGTGGTGGACAATCTAAAAAAAACTCACAGGCAGCTAACAATATGTGATTACAATCATAAAGTAATTTAAATTTTAAGCTATTGCTTTCAATGTTGATAAATTAAGACTAACAAGCATTAAGTTTTTAAATAGATAGGTCAGCAATAGCTAAAATATAGGACTATTAATTTTGAACTTTAAATTATAATCTATGTAAACAAGATAAAGTTTACAAATCAAAAATTGAAATTAACTATTGAAGTTATATACCAGCAGGCACAGTTAATTTAATATCTTATGCATGTAATTTTTAAGCATTGCATATCATTAGATTAAACGTGACTCTTACAAATCAGTGCATGTAACTAAAAAGACAACAACAGAACTAAACAACAAGAACTGAACAATTTTCTTTATAAAAACATAAGTATAGTTTGTTTTAAAATCACTTTTTTTTAAGCTGAACTGGGAAAATAAATTATCACAAAATTTATATTACTTAAGGCGTAAAAAGTAAATACTCAATTGATATCTAATTTTTTGTAAAAAAAATAATATCTAAGTGTTTATCGATATATTAACTACAATACTTTAAACATTTAACAAAAATATTAATTGTTATGTTTTTATTTTGATAAATGTCAAAAATATGGTATTAAAAAAGAAACTTAAGAATATTTTGTAATATATTGAATTTCTAAATTAACTTATTTAAAACACCATATAAATATTTTTATATTGATTAGTTTAACTTTAAAGCAATACTCCTAATTTGTATATTTAAAATTTATTTGAAAGTTGAATTAAAGTTTATTTTTCATCTAACTTTGCATTAGCAAAACATAAATTTATGATTGATAGGAAACAAGAAAATTCTCAACTAGAAGATACAATACTTTATTACCACAATATTTTTTAGCAAAATATGATAAAAACTTACAAAAGTTTAATTTAGGCTTAAGCTCTTATTTATTTAAATTTTCTTTCACAAATTAAAAAATCCTCAACTTTCAGTTATTTGCATAAAAAATAAACCATGATTTTGAAAACCACCTACTTTTAAAAAACAATAAAATAAAATACAAATGTATCAAGCTGTAAAACAGTACATCAATTACATAACATAAAATCTATTTTTGAGATGCATTTTAACTCTCCAAGTGACGTAATAATAAGATTTTTGCAAATCTCTTTTAGTTGCTAGCGTTGTTTGTGAAGGGTATTGAGATTGATAAGGCTTAAATCACTAAGAAGATGTGAAGGTAAACAACACATATATATTGGGAAAGTATAACAAGCTATACCAAAAACAAAACTTACAAAAAAGACTTTTAAAACCTCGATTTTATATTTGGATAGACAGGGTTGCCTTATAAAAAATAAGGTTTGAATAAATTAAGTTTAACGCCTATCTACTAAAAATGCTTGACTAACAATAATTGATTGAAGTTTTTTTTTATTAATTGCACATTAATACTAACTTGATAATTTATAAAAAAGTTCAGGCTTTTAAAACATGAGAAAGTGTAGTATAAATGTTGGATTATGCTTTCTTTCTGTCAAACTTTAAATATTTACAATAAAACTTATTCAACTTTTTCAAAGAATTTAAACATGTTTGCATTATACATCAAAAAAATCAACAATTTTTTCAAACTCATTATTATTTCTTGAAAAACTTTTAAATGCATTGCTTGCAAGCAAGTAAAACAATAAATTGGTTAAATTATTATGAGTGAAGTTATTACTATACTAGCTTGCTGACAAGGCATTTGAAAGCACTTAAAGCAACAATAATGAGTTTAAAATGAAAGCTTTGTTGAATTTTTTTTAAGTATAACTTTTTGTATATATTTAGTGGATAGAACAAAAAAAAATCATAAATAACAGTTAACATACCAAAAGGACAATTTGAGAAACATTAATACTATTACTGCAAAATATTTGCTTAAAATAACATCTCATTAAAAATTTGTAACTAAAAACTAAAAAAGCTTTTTGTAATCAAACATATATATATATTCATATATAGGTTAAATAAGCTTTTATTAAAATAAGAAATATTTATTTGGTTTTTTTGAAGTTAAACTGCATTTGTTTTTAAAGAAGCAGCAATTAGCTCAGAATCTGTATGCAACCACAGTACAAAACACTTAAGAAGCATTACCCAACAAATTGCATCATTCAAGGGATAAAGATTCAAATCTTGTTTAATGAAAAAGAGTTGTGACCTTTTCATTTTATTGTTGATCATACATTACACAACAAACAATATCAACTCGAAAAATTGAAATTGCAACCCAACAGTTGAAAATAATTGACATTTTATCTCTATTTGAAATGCTACGCCTTTATAATCCCTTCAGAGATTCTCAGTGTGTTTGTAAATGTAAAAATGTTATTGAAATAAGTTACTAACACTTAACAAAGAAGCTTTCTTGTGGGAATCACAATCCTTTCACATAACAGTTTATTGATTTGATACATATATTTTCTAATTATGTTAGTACCTACAAATAAATGCATACACTTAGTTAGTAAAAACTTTTTCTTTCCATTAAAAACCCAGTCGAGTGTATTGACTTGTTAACACACAGAAACATATGTTGGTACAATAAAGAAGATTGCTGTATAATGTGTTTTTATTTATATTCCAGTGAACTTGTTTCAATAGGATCTTTTGTTAGCAAACAATTAAATCTATATTTTGAAGAGTTAAACATAAACATATTAATTTTCTTTAGAAATTTTTAACTATACCAAACTCTAATTTATCAAGATGTTACTTTTTATTAAAAATATTCCTGATTAAATTTTAGTTATATAAAATAAACTGTGTCAACTATTTCATTGCTAACTTAAAAATCTTATGTTATTTTCTATATAATGAAGGAAAAATACAAAGGAATGCTTATTTTCTTTACTATTTCAAAATTACTCAAACTTTTACTTTGTAAAGTTAATAACATGTCATATCAGAATAGTGTATAATACTTTTACAATGATTATTTACTTATTATAATTGTAGAAAAACACATTTTATGAATTAAATTTTTACATTATTTTCAAAAATATAGTGTTGATTTGTGTGTTTGTTTTTAACCTTCCATACCTTTCACTACAGTTATACAATTAAAGTTAAAATTAATTCTATACCATTAAAATAGGCATTAAAACAAGTTACCTGATACAACTTATCAGACAAAACTGAGTAAATCAAGTCCAATAGATCAGAAATAAATTGCAAGTTTAAAACACAAGCCAGTCTATTTAAAGTAAGAAAGCATAAATTCACACAAACAATTAAAGACTAGAGTGCTTTTAAATTGGAACTTGTAGATCAACTTATACATATGGTCTTAAAAAGCAATTAATTTAAAGAACACCAAATATACAGTTATGACAACTTTATTTAGTATGTATAAATTATAAATATCCACTCGGTTCAAACAAGTTATCTAAAACAATTTAAGAAACTCATTTTAAAAATGAGCTTGACAAACTAATAGCATTTTTCAAAAAATCTTTTTTTTAATTAATACTTTTTAAATAGTTCAAATAATAACTTATTATAACTTTAATTCAAAAAATACCTTTTATTAGCTGAAAGTTGGCTATCACAATATTGTTTGGAAACTAATAGTTGACTTTCTTGGTAGAATAAATTAAGTTATTTTTAAGCACATGGCTTCATGCATTCAAATATTAAAAACACAAACAGGAGAAATAATTTAAATAAAATAATTTAACCAATGAAAATGCTTCATTTATAAAAGTACTTTTTTAATCAAAAGTACATATATGGATTTTTTAAATATCTAAAAAATAAGGTAGTCATTATGAATAATGCTTTAGTAGAGAAAAGATAGAAAGACAATCAAAATATGTTGCTTTGCTACAACCGTTGATGAAAAGTTTTACAGTTTAACAAATTTATGTTAATTTTTTTGTTAAAAAAAAGTACAAAAACTTATAATTAAACTATATTATGCAAATTATTGACGTGTAATGTGATCATAATTACGATTCAACATTACATACGATAAGCTTAGCACATAGACTTATTTCAAACGATAAATGTTTAATTTTCTGTCTAAATAAAGTAAACAAACTTCAAAAGTTTTTATTCAAATGGTTTTTATATCTTTTAAGATTATTTAAAAGACAACATGTAAAACTAACATTGGAAAGTTATTAGACAAAAAAGTTTAATAAGCTTGAAGGTCGATTATTTTTAATTTATAAGAAAACAAAATCAATAAAATATTTTCTGACTTTTGCTTAGATTAAAAGTTTTAAAAAATTTGGTAGTTAACAATTGACCTTTATCATTTAATAATTTATTTTATACTCGCTTTAAGTTATTAAAGATTTTTTTTCAGATTTATACAGTTTAAGTTCAATTTACTATGTTTTTAACTTTTTCTAAATGTCACTAACACAAACTACGGACTAGAAATGAACCTATTTATTGTGATTTGTATATCAATAGTAAGAAATTCTACAGTTTTGTGTTGATTATATTTTAAATTGCAATAAATAGACATTAAATATTTCTCTTTATGTTAGAAGTTAAATATATTTAATGTTATATAAGCCTAAACCTCTTAATAAACAAACAATATAAATTTAGCCTATCTAACTATTTTTTTATTATACATCATGAGTTCAATGTCATTAGTTTTAAATAAAAGTTAAGCGTTACATAAATAAAAAAGTTTTTTAAGGTTTTAGCATGTTGTGTAACAAACTACTTATTAACATTTTAGTAGTTTTAACAGGATTCAACTACGGCTCAGCAGAACTACATGCAATGCCAGCACACCGGTTGCTACTTTGTTTAATACTTTAAAAAGCAAAAATAATCAATTACAAATTAAACGCTTCCAAAATTAGCTTTATAAGCTGTTATCGCGAATTTTTAAGTTACAATGAAAAGGTTGCTATGCCAAAAGTTGGCAAAACGCCGCTTTAAACGTTGGTTAATTTGTAGAACGCCTCTATTAAGAAAATCGATAAAACTAAACTAAGAAACTTTTGCCTTGGGAAAAGTCTTTGTGTGGAAAATCATTTATTGCGAATAAACTGAGATAAAAAGACAATAATTTAGCTACAAAGCAAAACTTAAAACTGCTTCGTAAACTATTTTTACTTTTTGTTTTATTTTATTAGGAATTTAAACACCCACCAAAGCAAACTGAAATATATCAAAATTAAGTAAACATTGTTTTATGCAAAAAATGTAAAAACTATTTCTATGTTTTAAATATAAATTGTTTTTAGGTTAATACTTTATTCCTTAAATGCATTTAAAATGAAATTGTGCAAAGTTAAAATTATAATAAGAATTACTAAACCTAAATTATTATTTCCTATAACTTCTGTTAAAAATACAAAAATTATTAACTACTTAATTATTAATAATTTAAACTTAGCTGATTTAGTAAATTTTAAAATAAAAGTTTTAACTTAAACAACGTTTACTTTTTCTTTTAATAAGTTGCTTTTTGTCTAGTTACTTTTTGTTTATTGACTTTATATAAAACTTTACACTTTCAAAAATACACTAATTAGAAAATACTTTTTTTTTCTGACACAAAAATAAAGTTTAACAACCTAAACTTTTATTGCACTAAAAAGGAACTTATTTAAATGTGTAAGTCTTTTTTGTTATATTTAAATATGCAAAACATTAAAAGTAAACCAAACCAATGTAAGAAAAATACTGTTTTCTACTTTGAGGATTAAATCAGATAAAAAAAAAGCAAACATAAAGTTTTGTTAAATGAACAACTCTTCTTTTTGTATCTGGTTTCAAGCAAGAAGCTTCAACTATTGCTCTTTTTTTTTAAAGTTTAAAGCACTTTTGTGTTCATCTTTTCAAAAAAAAAAGATAAAAATTAAGCGTAGAAAATAAAAACGTGTAAAAATTAGTTAGATTTTAATGAAAAACAATACTTTTTTATCACTTCAAGTTTTCTATTAACTCTAAATGTAGCATCACTACATTAAACGCAAATCTTAATGTGTTAACACACAAAAACTATTTAAATAACAAAAACAACAGATTTCGAAGATTTTCATGCTGAATATACTGATTTAACAATGCATTTCTTGACGTAAGTATTTATAAAACGACAATGCTAATTTCTAATATTTAAATAAATTAACAAATGCATATTTATTCTTTTTGAGGTAAGAAATAAATATAAGCTAAAAATTAATGCGTATTTGTTTTAATTTTACGTATATAACTTATAATAATCACTAGGTTACCGTTGTACTAAAAAATTATCCTTTACAACTAACTTAATTAAAACGTTAAAAAATGAACACATTTTATAGTTGGTTTGCACCAAATTCAAATTTTTTTTATAAAACAAAAACTAATTAATCAAAACAAACAAACGTTTTAACAAATACAGTAATGAAAGACCGTATTTTATCCACTATAAAAAGTATGCATATTTCATTCAGCAACAACGAAGCGTTCTTTGCAAGTTGTGTTTTTTATATTCATCAAACTGCAACCTTATGTAGTAAAAGTTTAATTGTCTTCTTTAATCCTTTTAAGCGACATTTCTGCCCAGATTATGCGAGACTTCAGATCAGTTCGGTTTTATTTGTGCCCCACACGTTTGAAATTATTTGCAGGTATGCCAACTTGTCACAGTGTGTACTGGAATCCGATTATTTCTGAGGCAAAAGAAAACTTAATTTGCTTCATCGCAGACCTTTCAAAATTATTTTAAGCGTTTAATTACTATTTTGACAACTCAGACGTCTAATCAATGACATTTGCTTTTTTGTGAAAGCAATTTAAAGTAAAAACAATAATGTTTTTGATGACATATTAAAACAAATATTAGTATTTAAATAAAGAAACCTCTGAAATAAAATACTGTAACTTGCTTTTACCTAATCGTTTGTTAACGAAGCTGTAAATTCGATTTTCACGTGACAGTTCAGCATTTTTTACGTAGATTTTTCATGTAAATGAATTTTAATTACTTGCTCTGTTTATTTTTAGCTAATTTTTTGTGCAATAATAAAGACCAAAATTTCTTATCGATTTTTTTATATTTTTTTTACTTTTTGAATTATCATTTTGAAAACGGTTTTACACGTACGTTGTATACAATATATTACTTTCTGTCATATGTAAAATAGTATATTTTGTATTTTATTATTAATATTAATTTTTGAAATTTACTTATAAAAGAAATTTGTTTTAAAGTAATTATAGCTTTTATAATTTTTTGTTAAACTAAGCAAGGAAGACAACTAAACACTTTGCTTATTACTTTAGCCTTCATTTTTTAACTTAAACAAGGCATTTTTTTAGAAACTTCAAAAAGTTTAAGTAAAACCCATCAGTTTAAATATATGTAATTGATTTCATAAATTCCAAGTAAGACAAAAGTTTAACACAATATGTAAAAAACTGGTTTTTTAAACTTTGTTCATATTTAAACTTTTATAGGCAACCTTGTTAATAAAAACTACTTAAGTACTTTACTTGACCCTAATTAACTTTTAAAGCTTTTTTTTTTAAATATTTTTAGCTAATAATTTTTTTTCTTAATGTTCGTGAGCACACTTAGTTTGATTTTTTATACAACTAATATTTTGTTTAAATAACTTTTAAATGAAATATAATCATAAATACATTTTCAATTGTTTACTTTCTTGATTTTCTGATAAACACAAGTATTTAGGTATCCTACACTTGAAAATATTTAACAAGTGATTTTTAATAATTTAAGTAGGCACTGTTTTTATAAGTTAAAAAAAAGCTTTGAATTATAAAAAGCAGACAAGCAGTTAAGATTCTAATGGCACATATCAATTGGTCTAAATCTATTTTTTTATGTGTAGTTTTATTATATAACTAATTATTATATAACTTCAAATTTTTATTCTTAAAACGCTATTTCACTCAAAAAAGATAAAATCTGAAAAAAATAAATGGTAACAAAAAAAAAGACATTAGACTAAACTTAGAATATAACTGTGAATAAGGTATGAAAACAAACGAAAATTAAAATTAAAGGCGAAAATACCTAGTTATTTAGCAAAAACTTTAAACTATCAGGATATTTATTAAAATAAATGAATTTACATTAAGGTTAGGATACTATTACAAGTAAAAAAATAAGAAGTATCTTATATTAATATACGTTTAGTAATTTTAAATACTTCTTTTTTTTTTCTTGTAATAGTTATTTATGTATTATGTGTTTGCTTTCTTTTTTGTATTTTTTTAAAGTAGTGATAAAGTTTGGCTGTGTGAAAACTTTTTGTAGCAACTATCAACTGTACTACTAAACTAAATTTAAAATTATTATTTTACTACATGAATAAAAGATAACAGTAAAATTTACCGTAAAAAACACAAAACAAAAACAACAGTTAAGTAAAAATGATTACAAAAAGTACTCAACTGAACATAAGTTATATATACATATATATACATAATTGTTCTTTTAAAGTGTTTAAAACTTTTTCTGACTTCGGAATTTTACACATAGAAAAATATCTTTAAAATTCATGTTTACTTTTAATTAATTTAAAACTTTTAAAAAACTGTAACATTTTTTTAAGAGTTAAAGCATATAAATGCAGTGCTTATGTTTGTACTACTAATTAATGTATTTATATAAATTTATTATAAAATTAATCTAGACTTATTAACAGTTTTACAATAAATACACGATTGATTTTAAATATTGAAAACTTTTAGTAACCTATACTATAAATTTACAAAATAAATATAAAATAAAAACAAATTGTACAGTAATCTTCCTTTATTGTGCCAACATATGTTTCTGTGTGTTAACGAATCAACACACTTCAACTGGGTTCTGTAAAAAATGATTACTGCAATGAAAGAATAGAAGCATAGAATAAAGTGGGAGTATAATGAGTTCTAAAATGTTGCTTCTACTCTTCGTATCAACAAACATCATTAAGAGATCCTCCAGGTACTTGCAGTGCAAAATAAATATATAAATGCGCTGACTATAATTAAAGGTTTGGTTTAGTTAGTTTAACGTTTCCTTTGGCATGACTTTAGTTTCATTTAAAAAACTAGAAGGTGTACGTTTTTATCGATGGCAGCACATAAAAAAATTTGTTTTAAATTTCAGAGTCTTTTATTTTTGTTTTTAAATTTCTTAAGGTTATTTCCTAAACATATTTTTAATTGATAAAGTGAAATCTATCTTTAAAAAATTAAAAAAAAATATATATTTTGAGAATTTTAAAATATAGTAACGTTAAATTTCTTATAAAATTCTTTGTTACTTTATCACATTAAACATTTAAAAAATATTAATTTGAGCATGAAGTAAAAATTATATCTAATAAATACTATTAATACTTAATTAATAAAATAATAAAATACTTAATTAATAAATACTATTAAAAACCATTATTGCTCTAGTTTTAATACAACACTATAAAATTTTGTGCAGTATTTTTTTATTGAAACAGGATTGAAAAGATAACAAATACTTAGAAATGATATAAGAAATTTAGCTTAACCTCTGTAAGTAGTCTTAGTTTTATATATTATTATAGAAAAAAAAATAAATTATATTTCTTTTAGTCAAATGTTTTTATCATGATATTAATGTTTTTTATCATTGATAAAAACCCTATAGTTTAATTAAACTTTATTTAAAAAATGTAAATGTTGTTAAAAAATTAATAGTATTTTATATTTGTTTCTAAGATTTCATAGACTTCCATAAGAAGTTTAAACCAACAATTAATGTTTTTTTTTCTAATCCTAGCTTAGAATACGAAAACACGTTTAAAATTAACTTATTTCAAAATTTAAAACTGTTTTTAAACCTCGTCAGATATTTAATTCACTTTAAATCAAATTATAACATGACTTTGTTGAAATTTAAAATAAAACTAGTTAAAAAATTGCTTTACAAGCAAACAACAAAAAAATCAGCGAAAGTCTGCAGAGCAGAAGCCTGGACTTTCGTTTGCCGTGAGACAAGCTCAAGTTTAACAAAGGATTGATCATGCCAATTCGATTAACAGACAACAAGCTCTCGGTAGACTGAGACCGGTTCCATCCTTATTAAGTCCTAATAAGGACAAAACCGGTCTCAGTCTACCGAGAGCTTGTGGTCTGATGATCGAATTGGCATGATCAACCCTTTGTTAAACTTTACAAGCAAGGTCTATATTTCACAAACTATTTTTAGCTTCTGTTAAACTACTAAGGTAGTCTTATCAGTAAACTTGTAGTTTATAAACTATTCATAAAACTCTACTTTAAATATGTTAAACTACCTTTTAAGGGTTATATAGTCGTGAAATAAAATTTAAAATGTTAAGCTAATATAAAATAAGTTTTGTATATAATGTACTAAGTTAAACCAATTACAAACAGATGTTAACAATTTTTTGAAACTTTATTCTGTTGTAAACAAGTTTTAACTACACTCTATAAAACAGAGATACATTATTAATAAGAAAAACTTAACATTAAGTTCCAACAACAGCAAAAAAAGAAATAACCGCGTAATATACCGTGCAAGTTTCACAGTTACTTCTGCACTTACTAAAAAGTTTGTTCTTGTTTATCAAAAATTTAATTTTTGATATATTTTAAATTTAGTTTTAAATGATTTTATACAAAAAAGCGAAAGTAAAAGACCATGTAAAATTTACATACGGAAATTCTTAAACATACACTAGATTTTTTTAACTTTTTCATAAAAAAAGTAGAGCTATCAAACACACAATATAGTTATAAAGCAACCAGTTTAAACTTCTTATCAAAAACTTTAACAAAATGAATAACTATTAATTTTTTTTTTTGGTTAGAACCATCTATCTTTTAGGCTAATAGGTTTTGATCACCATATATGAAGAAACCAATATATGAAAGTTCTTCTTCCCCCTCTGCGGTTTGTAAATCGTTTTCTGTTATCTGAAAGTAATAAAAATAAAGTAATTCCTTGATAAATTTTATAGCTAAAGCAAATGAGGTGAAAACTATTGAAGACATCCGATAAACTAAAACACAAATAGCATAAGAAATTATATAGTTAAAAATTGTCAGAAAAAAAAACTTTAATGTGTTTTAAGAAGTGGTAACAACTTGTAGCTCAGAAATACAACTTTTAACAACTACATGTTTGAGTGGAGAATTTGTTTTTAAAACATACGTAGTTTAAAAAATCCATAGTTTTTGTGGATAAACTTTATATTCATTACATATATGTTCAATTATTTCAAAATAAAAAGTTTAGAATTTAATTATTAGAAATAAAAAAAAGATTTAAGTACAAAGTTATAGATTTCTATTTACTAATAAAAACACCTTTAAAATACTAATAATATCATTAATTTTGCTTAAGTAATTTAACAACAGATAATACAAATATTATTTCGAATAAACATCTACATTAAACCTTTTTGATTGAAAATTAAAAAAAAACATTTATTTTTTAATAGAAATATTAAAACAATGTCTAAAGTCCACTATTATTTGTTTAATTTACGTTTTGTTTTTATAAAAACATGTAAGAATACAATATTATACATAAGACTAAAAAAACTCACTTTCAATTTGTTGTTTTGCAAATTTTCAAACTTCTTTTTAACTCTTTGTGAATTACTTGTAACATTCTGTGTGGTATTTTAGAACTTTTTACTCTAATTATACTAACAAGTTTTAGCTTTTGAAACATTATTTGCAAGTGTTACGCTTTTAAAGTTCTTTCTACTCACTTAAAGTTGAATATTATTACCGTAACAAGTGCAGTTTATTATCACAATGGTAATTAAATGATTAATTAAAGCTTTCCAGCATATTCTATTTACGATTGCATATTTTGGAAACTGAGCAACTAACATTTTCAACATTTCGTTTAGACCTGCAAAGTCCCAAACAGTTCTTTATGTATTCAAACCATGATTCTTTTTTCTCGGGATTCTGTGAAGAACATAGAGTATACAGTAAATTACTCTTTTTTTTACAGCCTAGTTCTCAAAATTATTTCTAAAAAAACAAATAACTAAATAAGTTGATAATATAATAACTAAATAACTTCAATGTGAAAATTTTTAATCAAACGATGTTATAAGAACTTACTTACAAAGACATGATGTGTTATATTTATTGATGTTATTAGTTCGAAGTAGCAAAACTATAGAACAAAAACAAATAACCTCCTTTGTAGTAATTTTAGATTTAAAATCTTCGGTCTTTTTACCTTTTTGAATTTTAGCAGGTTTTTTTGGTAACTTATTATCTGGTGTTTTCTACAAGTATATTTTTATAAGCTATAACATTTTTCTATCATGACTAACTTTTCATTAAAAATTAAGTAAATTCGTAAATCAGATTTATTTATCTTATTATTATTAATTTATAAGTTGCATAAAATTAATAAAGGAGTAAAAGTTTGACTGTGAAAAAATATAAATGAAAGTAAGTTTAATGTATATGTTTTGACATAAATAAAATTTTAACCTTACATAAACCAAAGCACCCTTGAATCCATCCCAGCCAGCCTTGTTTCTTTTCATGTTTGCTCTAAAAAATTATAACAACCATAGATGAGCATTTTATTTTAGATTCCTTACAAAATAAAATCCCAAAAAAAAAAATGGTAAAAATACATTATAAGTAAGGCAAGAAGTTAGCATCTAGTTTTTAAGTTGAAGTTTATCTGATAAACTTAATGTTAAAAAATAATAGTAAAGTGCACAAATATTCCAAAAAAACTTATTTATAAGTAAAAATACTCAGTTTTTATTTATTTTTATTTAGTGTTAGTTGAAAATTTTATATCCTTTCCAAACTTTTGTTTTAGAAGGAAATTTAGAATTAGTTTTTGGTTTTTGTGAAGTTATAGTATGAATATAATCTTTTAACTTATTTTAAACGTTTTTTGCGTTTTACCTGAAGTGCTTTCGGTAATACTTTATCAATTTTAACTTCTTCCTTGCTACAATATCCTAGCACTTTGCACTCGACACTACCTTTCACTGTGTTCCAAAACGTGCTGTAAGTCACTCCTGATTCAGGAGTGAGAGGCTAAAGGTTTTAAAACTAGTTTATTTTTTCACAAACATTAAATTAAATTTAAGTAATAATAATCAACATTTTACTTTAATAAAATAAATTTATTGTTAACTATGTTGATGTGAGTGAGGTCGTAGTTTTGTAAATACTATCAATGTTTAGTTTAGTATGCTAACGTAGTTTAGTTTTTAAAGCATGTAACAAAATAATGAACTAAAAACCTTTTGATAATAACGTTAAAACTGATAAAAAAAAGTAGAATAGTTTGAAATACTTTTATAAACATAATTAACACAGTTATAAAAAAATTACTTTGGTAAATAGCTAGTTGAGGTTATTGTAGTTCTAGCTTATAAGTTTCAAACTTGGCTTATTTAAAACTTGCACGGTTAAAATTTATGCATTTCAATTTCTCTTTTTTTATTACCACGATTTTAATTGTGATAAACTTTAATTTGGGTAGGTGTCATACTTCGGTGTTCATTTTTTACAATAAAACTTAGATTAATAGATCCTAATCTTTAAATCTTAAGACTAATCTGTTATCCCTCGGTTTAATCTATGCTTCTAAAACCTTTATACCTCAACTCACAAGTTAAATAATAATAACTATTAACTTGTTTATTCAACACGTGGAACTTTGTGAACTCTTACCATTTACATTTAATTAAAAGTCCAATAACTTGCATTTAACTGTACAATACTTTAAACTCAATACTTTAATTCTAATCCATATGTCTTGAACGCCTAACTTTAACACATTAACTTCTACTTATATGATCGTAGCTTAATCTATGTATAAAATGGAGAGTTAAAAACGTGTCAGATAGAAATAATACGTTGTTTATATTTTTAAAATTCAATTTGTGAAAGTCGGGGTTGTGTAAACTTTTTTGGGTGAGTTTAAAATAGTTAAGTTTGAAAAAGCATTGTTTAAAATGAGCAAGTTAAAAATTAAAGGCTCAAGTCTTTAGAGCTTTCTTTTTGCATAAAGTACTTGACTTATGCAACGATATTTTTTGAAGTACTGTTAACAATTACATCACTAAAATTGCTAGAATTAATAAAATTACAAACTAAAACTAACTTTTGTTATCAGGTAGTAGCTTGTTGGTTTTTCTGGTTTCTTTGCATAAAATCTAAAAATTTTTAACCCTAATCTGAATACAAACCTTATTTCAATCTATTAATTTTGATATTTTAATGTTAGCAATGGCTGCAAACTTAATAATTTTAAAAGATGCGAGAGATAACAATATTTTAGTAATAAAGTTTAGCTTTAAGGATTTCTAAAAGATATAAAGTTAGATTTTTAATTACCTTTTTTAATTGAAGTGCTAAAAACAAAAAAAAAAGCTTATTGGAAAAATTTTAATCTATAGTTGTCAAAAAATTTCAAAGTCTGTTATTTCTTATAAAAAACTAATAATACATAATAGGTTGAAAAATTTGCTTTATTGACCCCATAGAGTTACATTTTTTTCCTTGACAACTATCACACAAATGATTAAGAAACTCGTCCTTTCCCGGACACTTCTTGCCGATGTACGCTTTGTCAGTTGTTATGGAAACCGTGTACAACGCTGTTGCCATGGAATGCGAACATATTAAATCAGCTGCAAATGAAGACTAAATTAATAATTAATCATGCAATAAACACAATAAAGTTCTATCGTTTTAAAAATTTTACAGTTGTTTGAAAAAATGTTTTTCTTGAAAGTAAGTTTGTAAAAATTACTTGTGAGCACGGATAGAATAAATTCGTTAAAGCTTTTTTTATGAAAAAAGATTGAGTTTGAAATAATAAAAATAGTGAGCATGTTTTAAAAGTATAACAGAAAGAGGTATCGGCTTAAATCTAATCTACTTAGATACAATAAATTTTCCAAGCAACTTTATCAAGATAAGTTTTCTAGTCTACAGCGATTTTCTCAACTTAAAATAGGCATTAGGAAGCAAGAAAAAATTTAAAAGAATTTATTTAGGAAAATAAGTTCAACTATTGCGAAAAAAACAAAAGTTAGTGTGGAAAAACATAAATAAAATAACAGTCAATTTTTAATTTTTCCCATAATAAATATCAATTAAAAGGAAATAATTAAAAAATGATGTAAAAAAAAAATTTAACAACATTCAACGGCAAGGCTCATTTTTTAAAGAGCAAAGACTATGTGGAACAAATTACCACAGGATGTAGTATCGTGTGAGAAGGTGGAACATTTTCGCTTAAAACTAAAAAGATTTAATTTAAGTCGTAAAAATATCAGTAAATTTCAGTAACTTTTACAAAAAATACAAGAAAACAAGTAAAATAAAGATTTGTATATTATATATCTCATCTAAATTAGATAACGATTTCTTAATTCTTCTTTTTGTAATATTAATTAGTTTTATTTCCCTACGCCTCCCCCTGACAAAATATTAATTTAGTTTTATTAATTTTGTAAGTCTTAAGTAATCGCCTTTTATATCAATCCAACAAGTTTAAACTTCTTAATAAGTTTTTTATAATTTTAAATACGTTTGATGTTTTGTTTATGTTTATTTTTTGTTAAATATAAATGTTTTTATTTTCATTTTTTTCATTGTGTGTCCTGTTAAAGTGGCTCAGGTGTTGATGCCTGAGTCCAACATTGCACAATAAACAATATAATAATAATAAACAATTTTATATGGTTACAAATTTAAATTACAAATTTACACCTTATTTGTTTACTGTACTTCTATATGTTTATATTATTGTATCAGTATCAAACTTTGGCGCACCATCCAAGTCATACTTGTTTCAATATTTATTTTTTGAATAAAATATCACAGTAGTTGCACAAGAAAACTGACCACTATAACACTCAGGCTGACCACCTCCGCCGTTGGGGTAAAAGTCAGCATGGCCCAACGCTTTACTGATCCCAAGTGAGTATTTGTAGGTTGATGTGTAAGCGCAAGTGTGAATTATATCCACAAACATCGCATCTTTTCTGTTCAGTCTAAAATCAGTTTTGACTTCATTGAAACCAGGATTCGCTGGGTCTAAACCTGATTGTTGTTTTAAGTGTATATAAACAGTTATAGCTGGTTAGGTGTGAATATAGATGTTTTTTTGTAGCTTTTAAATTTCTGATCATTCACAAAAACATAAAATCTCTTATTAAACTCACTAACTTTTTTTTTTAACGTTCAACACCGAAAGCAAACAAGTTTTTATAATAGCGTAAAGTATAAGTGAACATATAATCAAAAATTAATAAAAGTATTTAGTAAAAACTAATTGTTTATATTTATTTTAAGGTTTTGAAAATTTTAGTACTAAACTCCTCGTACAAATTTGAACAAAAAAAAACAAGTGTATTATTTATGGGACGGGTCGAATATGAACAAAGACATTTTTGCACGAAGTGTCATTTTTGCGTGAGAGTTAAAAAACATATTAAAAAAAAAAAGAAAGTTGAAGATAAATTAATAAAATAACAGAAAAACAGAAAAAGGTTATCGTCCGAGGTAAGGATTAGGGGTAACAGTGATATAAAAAAAAAACAAATATAAATTAATGTAACAAAAAAAAACAAGACAAAAATAAAGAACTAATTAAAAAAAAATTTAAAAACATTATTCAAAAAGTACTGACCGAGAGTAAGGGTTAGGGGTAACACTTATAGTAAAAATAAAAAAAATAAAATAAAAATATAAGTAAAGTAAAAATTGTTTAAAAAAAATTCAATTTGTGCAAAAATATCTCGTGCAAAAATGTCCATTCGTGTAAAAGTGACCCTACGTGCAAAAATGTCTTCGTGCAAAACAGACTCTTTGAACAAAAGTGTCCCGTAATGCATATTAGACACCTACCCATTAGTTATAGTAATTACATACATATAAATATCTAGCTTTGTACAGTATTAGTCAAAGAATAATGTATATATTTTTCTATAATAATTATATAAACGTATTATTTAGTTTAAGGCAATATCTGTTTTTTTCCTAATTTTCAAACAATCTTATTAGATAAACTGTTTTTTTAAATAACCTCGAACAAACTAATAGTTAAATGTCATACGTAAATATATGCATTTAAAATATAAAATACAGAATTTCAAAATATAACATTATATAAAAAAAAAAATTAGACAGTATTTCAATACGTAATAATCAAAGTTTTTATCATATCTGCAAACCACAAAATCCTCTTGAGTTTAAATCAGTACAAGCGAGATTAAAAAAAGGTAGATAATAAATCGTGAATTCAAAAGTTTTTAGACAAAACTATAACTTGAAATCATCTAAACAAAAGAATATATTTTATCAAACCGTTATGTATAATATATTTATCCTAGATTTAACAAAATTACTGTATACATATTGGTACCACTGGCATAGATCATTAAATGGACAAACACTTTTAGTACTTTTTTTAAAGATTAAAAAAAGATTCATAGCGTAATGTAATGTAAATTATTCTAGTTCAACAAGTTATAAACAAGTTTAAATGCATAAGTAAATGCTCACAGTAGTTATTCTGTCTTTAATTTACGTTATTCATAATAATTTTAAACCTGTGATTCTTGCTAATCCTGTCAACTTTTTACCAGCAAACCCGCATACATGGGCACCCAAACTGTGTCCAATCAGATGTACGCGTTTCCTTGATGTCTTCTTGAATATCTGTTACATAGAAAAAACATAAGTTATAATAAAATAAAATTTCAACGGTTTAAATTACTCATGGTAAATTTTTGTTTTATATTTTAAAGTATTTAAAAAAATTTAAATTCAAACTTTTAAAACATGTATAAAAGAAAATATATAACAAAACTGTTTGTTTTTTCTATTTCTTAGTATATGCATTTCTCTTTATTTGTGATTGGTAATACTTAAAAAACAATTAAGTTTTCAATCAAAAAGAATGCTTACTAGTAAATAACTACACTTACAAACTTAAACGTTTTTAAACATTAGTTTAGTATGCATTATTTTCTCTTAGAGTTGTGTTTGTTTTTATGAAAATTTAAGCTTAAAAGTTATATCTCAACTAGCTTCGAGTTTTGTGATAAGGAATGAAATTTGAGCTCCAACAAGCCGGGTATTGCAAGCAGAAACTTCGTAGTTACCGTCGGCACCTAGCTCCCAGTCGACTAGAACCACATTGAAGTCTCCTGACTCTAACAACTTGTCTTTCAGCTCCTAATAAAAGTATTTGAATTAGTTTTCTTTTATATCAAATAAAATAAAAAGTATTGTTTACAAAAAAAATATATTAGATATAATAACTATGGTAAAACACGATAACTTAAATAAAAAGAGGGATACAAGCTTTTATTTTTTCAATTTAAATTTTGAATTTTGTGTTCATCGACTAAAAATATACTTAAAAATATTATAAATAGTACTACTTTCATCAATTAATACTATTTGAGTGCATGAAGCTTACCTTGACCCACAAATTTCTACTGCTCGATAAATATCCGTGTACTATGAAGTAAGTTTCAGAATCATCTACTATGCTTGAACTTAGAATTGTATCAATTGAATTGTCTAATACTTCACCATTTTCAGTAGTGTACCTATTTCATTTATGCTGCTAGAAACACTCCTATACAACGTAAAATTATTTGAAAATACCGGTAAAACTTTTCAAACTTGTTACGACACGAGCGTTAACTTGGCTTGAATCACTTTTTTTGTAATTTTATTTTTTAACCAAACTTTAAAGCCAGTTATTTTCAATTTTTTTAATGCTAACTTAGAACTTTTTTTTTAATTCTAAAGAACGTTCTTTTGCTTAGCTTTTCACAATAATTTTCATCGAATTGGGGTTTTAGTTTTGTACTGGGGCCCCTTTAAAAGTTTAATGTTTTTTAGCATTTTTTACTTTGCAACGATTTTATCCAAAATTAATTATTTTTTCAAATTTCTTTATTATTAACATACTTAATAAATTGAGTTTTAAGACGTTATTAGTTTTTTTTTTCAAAATTTTTTTATTTATAACATATGATTAAATAATTTTTTCAGAAAAGTTCTAAATATGCACGGTTTTGGTTCTTTTTTTACATGGGTTTATAGCAAAATTAAATTATATTTTAAGCAATTTTTATTTTTTACATACTTATATATTTAAGTTTTATAACGTTATCAAATATTTTGCAAGCTTATTATTATTTTTCAAATATATAACCCATACAAGTTTTAACTGAATTTTTTGTTTACGTAATTTAAGGAATTTCTTGATCAAATACTTAGAGTTTAGGTAAAACTTGTATGGGTCATATATTTGAAAAATAATAATAAGTTGGGAAAAATATAACAACGTTATATAACTTGATTATATAAGTCTGTTAATAATAAAAATTATTTAAAAAATAATTTACTTTTGCTGTAAAACCATGTAAAAAAAGAACCAAAACCGTGCAAATTTGGAATTTTTCTGAAAAATTTTTTTAAGCATATGTTATAAAAAAAAAATTTTTGAAAAAAAAAAACTAATAACGTCTTAAAACTTAATTTAATAAGTATGTTAATAATAAAAAAATTGAAAAAATAATTAATTTTGGATAAAATCGTTGCAAAGTAAAAAATGCTAAAAAACATTAAATTTTTATAGGGGCCCCAGTACAAAACTAAAACTCCAATTCGATGAAAATTATTGTGAAAAGCTAAGTAAAAGAACGTTCTTTAGAATTAAAAAAAGTCTAAGTTAGCATTAAAGAAATTGAAAATAATTGGTTTTAAAGTTTGATTAAAAAATAAAATTACAAAAAAGCCATTCAAGCCAAGTTAACGCTTGTGAAAAAAGTCTGCCGCGGAATGATTATTTAAATGAATTGTAGTGTTCAATAAAAAAGTACTATTTTAAGCCAAAAATATGGTACTTAAGGCAAAAATAAAGCACTAACAAAGACTGATCATAATTAAAACCCTTAATGTAAATGCAGTAATTATTGTTAAAAGTTATGTTTTTAGCTGAAAAGTGCATCGCGGGTCTCAGGTTTTTACTTTGTGAGCCGCATTTAGCTCGCTGGCCACAATTTTTCGACCCCTGTTATAATTACAAACCAATTTTAATTAAAAGTATATCAAACAAAAAAATAAATCTTTGAGGATTGTCTGTTGCACAATTCTATTTTTAACTAGAGCTACTATTTTAATATTGCTTTGAAAAAATAGTTGTAGGGCTAAAAGTAGTTTGTTTACTATAACAAAAAGCTAAATACTAGCGACTATTTCAAAATACTTATGTAAACCTGTTATGTAGTATGAAGGTAGTGTCTATCTCTTCAGGTGATTCTGGAAGTGGATAGTACGTACTTCCTATATATTTTATTGGGCTGATATTTGAAAAACATCCATAGTTTTCATAGCAAACTTCTGTTTATAATTTTTACTTTTATAAAAACTTTTTCATGGCTTTTAACTCAAACCAATAACATACCACAAAACAGTTGGACTTTTTGTACTTAAAACCATAAAATATTTCTAGCGTAAAGTGTTGTTAATTTTATAAACTTACTTTAAACTAGAAAAAACACGCTAATAAACTTTAAAAATCTTATAAAACAGCATAGTGTTGAACAACACTTTTTGTTAAGTATTCTAAAATAGTTTACATTTGTAGTCTATTGTTTTACAGGGTTCATTGATTAAGTACAGTATAATCTCAATCAACAAAGAAAAAAATCGAAAATACTTTAGAATAACTTAAACTAATAAGTTTGTTAAGATACTAGTCGAGAAGATATTAGAAAAAAAAAATACAAAAGAAAATTCAATAAGTAAAAAAAAAAACATAACTAGTTTATTTTAAAAACTAACTATAATCTCAATTAATTAAATTTCACTAACTTTTAGCTAAAGTGTTTTGATGTCGAAAGGTTATCCAAAAAAAGAGAAACAACAACAATTCATTCATTTTATGCAATTATAACAAAAAGCATCTAAAAATTTAGTTGAAGCTATGATGTTTATAAATATTCAAACATTTTCAATCAAGACAATACATTAGTTTTGTCAGTTGTTAAAAAAATTGCCACTAAGCTATAAACAAAAGTCTGCATGTAAGCAATTGCTGACGCATGAAAAACTTTGAATAAGATCTTTTTGTAAAAGTGTACATTTTAATTTAGTTTTAGAAAGAAAAACAAAAACATGATTTAAAGTATCATTATCTCAAGCTAACAACTAAAGTTTATTAAAATTTTTTAATCAAATGAGTTCGCTTGCAATATAAATGTTATTTTTAAAGCCATTAAAACCGTATACTTGTTACGGTTTGTGCTGAAGAGTAAAAAAAATATTTGAAGCTTAACAAATAGAAAAAAACTTTTTTTCCAGTTAACAAACTTTTACTTTTAACGGTAATAATACAATTAAGATTTTGATATATCCGACATACTAAATCAATCAAAATATCTACGTGCAACAAGTATTTGCTATTAATATAAAACTTAATAATGTTATTTTGTTCTATATAAGTTTATGATAAAAATATGCTAAGCTAAAAACAGACCCTTTAATAAATGCTTATAGGCCACTCAAGCACTTATATAAAAGAAACTGCTAGTCAAAGTAATTTTAACTAAGCTTGAGTAAAAGCACTCTTAAGTCAACACTGTTACAAACTGTTTCAACATGTTTTTACTTTTATTTTATACTATATAAAAAAACAAACAAAGTAAAAAATACTCCTTTATACCATATAACATTTTTGATAAATTCGTTTTTAGTCTATGATAACATCTTTATCTACTTTTTATGTTCAATTCTTTAAATGTTGTTGCTTTTATCTCGTTTTGCAGTTAATTAATTTAAAGTTAAAGCATAAAAGCTTCTTCAAATTTATTAAAAAAAATTGTAGAAATACTTTTTGATACTTATACAATTGAAATTGACCTTCAAACTTAAGTTATATGCCAAAAACTTTTCAGAAAAAAATCTCCTTTGTTAAGCTTTAACTTAAGTATCATCCTAAAACTTTTCTCTTGTATGTCAAAGACACTTAAACTAAGGTTAGTTTGTTTAAAATCTATGGAACCACTTTCTATACCGATTTTTGAAGCAAATTATTAATTAATTGCAATTGATATTTTCAGATGTTAATGCTTTTAATAATTTAAGCTATAGCAGTAGGAAAATACAAAACACTACTATTTTAATAACCTTTGTATTGTCACTAATTTTAAAATACCCGTTTTTAACTTTCAGCTTAAAAAACAAAATTCCTACTTTGTTTTTTTTATCGCATGTTTAGTTTTTTCTAGTACCTAATTTACAACTAAGAATATTTTGAATAAATAATACAAACACTGCTTTTGTTTTGTAGTGTAGAAACACTAGTACCAATTGACTTTAAATAAATATAAATATAAAAAAAAGTTTCAAACAGTTCACAAACAGAGATATAGCTTATAATACAATTATCTACGTTGCAAAATAGTTTGCTATAAAACATTTTAATAAAGCAATACTTTGAGACTTAAAATACTAGCAAGTTTTAAAACAATCTTTAATCTTTTTTTTGCAAACAAAAATTTTAGATGATGTATCATTTTTTTTTTCTCTAAATGATTTTTCTGAATCTTTTATTGAAACAAAACTACAAGAAAGTATTAATCACTTTTTAACTTAAAGCAATTATTTGCATCTGCTTATTTAGTAATATTGCAATTATAATTTCACTTCCGAATTTTACCACGTTATTAGAACGAATTGCAAAACGTTAACAAAACTAGCTTTTATTAACTTATACAGTTGGATTTGAATAAAAAATTACATATATATTTGATTTTTTGTAATGAACTTCAAAACTTTTACTCAAACATGATAACATTTAATACAAGTTGTAAGAATTTAAGCATTATTTTTGATATATGTATTCAAAAAAAATCATTTTTAGTGAATTTATATTTTATAAATAATAGTTTAAAAAACTTTTATTTCTGCTAAAACAGCAGCATATAGAAAGTTAGCGAATAGTTTTGTAAGAGTAATACAAACTTAAAAAATAAATATTTAATAAAATAAGTATTTTAGTATGCTAAACTTAAATCAAATCACGGGCGTTTTAAGGTATTAAAAGTTGCTTGTTTCAAAAAGACTAAATATATTTTTTTTTGTATAAATTGACTTTGTAAAACTTACATTTGATTTTCTTTAAAAAACGTAATTTTATTAAATTTTTTATCGTAGATTTTTAAAAGATATTGATCGTCTATCATTATAATCATACTTCCTAAAAAACTGTTTATGTGGTTATTAATTGAGTAAACACTAAGTTAAAGTTAAGTTACATTTATTTATTAAATTATAAGCATATGTATTTTTTAGTTATTAAGTTTTTTATATAACGCTTTTGTTATAAAAAGTTAGCATATGAAAAATATTTTGTGTAAAATTTCAAGACAGTAGTTTTCGTCAGTTTGTCTAATCTTTGTTAGCTTTGAAAACTGGTTTTGTTTTTAGTAGGTTACATTTTTCTTTATTTAAAAAAAAAACATTTTATTTACTACTTTATGTTTACATAAAGTATACAAAGTTCATGTCAAGTTTATAAACATCCTTTTATAGTTAAATGCAGTTAAATATGCATTAATATTGAACTTAAACTAAGTCTATATCACATTAAGAGCTTAACTGTACGTTTTTATCAGAAAAACTTTGTTACTTATCCTTTGAGAAGTAAACTGCGAACCGCGCTTTGCCGACTTCTTTGTTTAGCTCCCGTGACAAGCTGCAATCTTTGTTTTGATCTCAAAATAAGTAACCAATTAGTCTAAGTTATAACGATATACTAATAAAATTTCAGCGCAACTTATTTGTTGTTGTTTTGGATAGATTAGTGCTCATCTTCACACAAAGTTTAAGCATTTTTTGTTAAACTTTTAAAACTTGGTATGTAAAATACTTTTAAGTTTAGTTTTGAATTATTACAGAAAATTTAGCAACTTTTTGAAAAAAAAAAAATCTAACAACAAAAAGAATCTGTTGGACACGGGTTTGTGTCAGAAAAGCAAAGCGTCACTTTAGCTCAGAGTGACACTTTAGCACGGAGTGTCACTTTAGCACGGCGTCACTTTAGCACGGAGTGACACTTTGGTACGGCGTCACTTTAGCACGTAATAATTTTAAATTTTTTATAATATTCATTTAAATAATGTTTAATCATCTAAAATAATCAAGTTAACAAACAAATAATTGTGAAAAATAGTTCTAACATTTTAAAAATATCCTTATAAAAAAAATTATAAATAAAGTTTTTACTATGGGCTTAAAATGAAGTAAGAAACATTTTAATCTATATGTATCTCACTTTTTATTTAAAACTTTCGCTTAAAATTCAGCCTTATTAAAATTATTCAAAGCATTAAAAAAATTGTTTATAGTCCGAGAGCTTGTATTTATTGCAAGCTTTTTAAAATAGTTTTATGTCGAAAACTTTAAAGTAAACATATCAATATATTTTCATCTAAAATCAAATAGTGAAACAGGTTAATAAAGTTTTAAAATTTTTTTGGGTTTAAGTTTTGTCAAAAGCTGAAACTTGTAGCTCATTTAAAGCTTTTAAACTTTTATTATACATGTTGCACAGCTCGATTTTAGATTTTTAAACAATACAGTACCTAATGTGATTTAAGCATAAAAAAAAGAAAAATAAATTCTGTGCTAAAATGTCACTCCGTGCAAAGTAACACCGTGCTAAAGTGACACTCTGTGCTAAAGTGTCACCCGTGCTTATTGACTCGTTCCCGTTGGACACGAACGACAAGCTACTCAATAAAACAGACAGACTTTCAAGAAGATTTGGTTCTAAAGAAGTTTCAATCGCACTCCTTTTTATTTTATATAACCAAACTTTAAAAACCTTGTTTATGTTTCAGTCATCGTTTTGTTAAGGTAGACATAGTAAATCACAGGATTTTTTATTTGTTTCGAAAATATACTTAGTACTTTTATTTTTTTAGTTCGTCTAAAAGTATATGATACTGCAAACAATAATTATATACTTCTTTAACTGCTTGTTTCAAAGTGAGAACTTTCATCAGTTTAGTGTTATTCCTTTTTAGTTGCGAAAACAAAAATTTAATCTCTTAAAAAGTGAACCAGCCTAGAGAAGAGTTGAGCAGCAGTTTTTTTTTAAGTGATTTTATTTAAGCACTTTTAATTTTAAAAATGCAGTCATGAAATAAGCTTATAAAGTTATTGTATTTAGACCTAAAAATAAAATAGTAAAAAAACGATTATTATTCAAAATTATCACACATGACTTTTTATAGTAGAACCTATCACTTATTTTTAACATAGGCAGTAAAGCAGTTAACAGCTCACTGCCATCCTAGTCCTTGAAAAGTCAACTTTATTTATTTTTTGTTTATACTTTAGTTTTTTTGTTTATTATATTTCACTATCAATGATACTTCTAACCTTTACCCTCGGTCAGTAACTTATATATTTTTTAATTGTTTTCTTTTTTATATTTTTTTCATCAAAAATTTACTGATTTTTTTTTGTTATATCTATTTAATGTATAAACTGCATGCTTGATGATGTTTTTTCTTATTTAAAGTGTTGTGATTGTTTAAATATTTAAAAAAACTTATAACATTAAATAATATAAAAAAAATCATTTTATGAGTCAAACAGACAGGTTTATTTTCATAAGATTGATTTGTTTCTAGAAGACTAACCATTTTTCAGATATTTTTGGGTCATAATATTAGTTTCTTTTAGGCATTTTTTTAAACATAGTTTCTTAAATAGTAGTAATGTTTGTTTGTACGATTATATATTTTTTAAACGAATTATTTGTGTATTTGTTAATTTTAGTCACCGCAGTATTAGTAACGAATTAATAACTAGAGTTTTCTGATATTTTACTTCATTCAATTTTTCAAATGTATGCTGAAGAAAATAGTTGTAAGTTTTTTTTTCCATTTTGATTTAAGTTTTTTAAATTAATGTTCACGTAAAAACGAGTATAATTTTTAAGAAAACTTAAAGAAAAAGTAAATAAATTTTGTTAAAAGCTGACCTTAGCTTAAAACTTTAATTCTTTAAGTATTTTATTTTATTTATTTTCAATAAATTTTCTCTTTGTAAAATAAGTATTAAACAAAAAAAAAAAAAACTTTTTAAGATTTTTTGAAACTTTCTGTTGTGGGTAGGTTCAAACTTGCACGATCGGACAAAATTGCACGAGGGGACTAAATTTCACGATGATACTTTTGAACGAAGACTTTTTTGGCGAAAGGTCACGTTTGCACGAAGACACTATTTTATCAGCAGAAAATTTTGCACGGAGACATTTTTGCACGAGTTGAATTTTTTATTTACTTCTACTTTGTAACTTTTGAATTTGTTTGTCAACTTTATTTATTTTTTGTTAATAGTTTAGTTTTTTTGTTTATTTTATTTTACTATCAATGATTAACCTTTACCCTCGGTTAGTAACTTAATTTTTTTTATTGTTTTCGTTTTTAATTTTTTTTTTACTGTCACTGTTAGCCCTAACTTTTACCCTCAGTCGGTAGCTTTTTTTTTTATTAATTTATCTTTTAGTTTTTATTTCTATTTTTTATAGATACACTTTTTTCTGTTTTTTTACTCTCGTGCAAAAATGATCCTCCGTGAAATATTGTTACTCATGCAAAATTGACCCTTCGTGCAATTTTGTACCCTCGTGTAAATTTGTCTTTGTGGAAAACTGACTCTTCGTGCAGTTTTGTCTTCGTACAATTTAGTCCCCTCGTGCATTTTTGTCATTGTAAATTTTCGTTCTCTTCTGTTGTTAGTCATAAATATTACAAACCTTTATTGCATTTAGTTTTTTACACTGACCATGTATAAAAGTATCGTTTTAACAATAAATAGTCCATTTTGTACAAGTTAGCTGTTCTAGTCAAGATTTTGCTGATTTTCTAACTTTCTAACGTGCTTATTAATGATTAAGGCTTGAAAATTACTTTTATTTTATAATTTCAATATTTACTTGAGTTATATAAATACTTCTGTAAGAAAGTATGTTAATATGTTTATAAAACAATCTTGTCACTTTCAATGCTTAAACTCTTTACTTAGATTGTTTAGTAAACTTTAAAATTATTAAAACTAAAAGCACTAATAATTAACATTGAAAATAATTTTTAGAATTTGAGAACAGCTTCACTTAAAGATTTTGAAAATTAAATTGTTTGAGCTTAGTGTATTTTTCTTACAACTAGAATAATTGTTTATCGAATTTAAAGCAGCTTTTTAATTTATAAACATAGAAAAACTTTTAATGAACAAACTTGTTCTTACACAACTTATTCAATTTTATTCTGTTCAATGCTAACAGGTTAACTATAATATGTTCTTCTTTTACATAAGATTAAAGTTTAATTTTTTTTTAGTTTAATGTAAAATAACACTTTTTTTCAGGTTTTACTTTTGAGTAATGATTTTGTCATACAACACGGTTTTGTTCTCCGCCATGTTTCTTCTGCTGATGCGCTCATCCACAGTAATGTCGGCAACTCCGATCCGTGAAGGTCCTCGAAAAGAAGTAAACAGCAGAGAATGTGACGTCATAAGAAAGTTGATTGAGAGCGCTTCCGGAGCTAAGCAGTCATTAGAGAACTACAACGAGATCCAAAGTCTTTTTTCTGCTGATGGCCTCGAGATTAAAGCTGAATTCCGATTGACATCCGACGAAATTGATGAAAAGATAATCATTCCGAAGAAAGTTACTGGAGATCCCAAATTCATATTTCTTGTCTACTGCCTATTCGAGTATAGTACACATTACAAAGTATCCTGTATAGGTAGTTCGTGTTACACGCGTGAAGAACTATTCCATATGTTTGAACTATTTCCACACCTTATACCTGAGTACTACGTGATTAGAGGCATTAAAAAATTATTCAAGCTTACAGCGCTTGGAAAGCTTAGCCACAAAGCTCGTGATACGAATTTTTAAGGAGACTTGTGTAAATTAATCGAATAATATGATTTACCACTTGAGCATGGGTGTAAAGAGGAAATAAGCGCATTCGACTACACTTCTATCTCTAGGATGTATTACAACCAGTTCTCAAACGTGAATATTGAAATGAAATTTGATCTTTGTGAAAAGTGATATGACTTAAATCTAAAGCCAATAAATTTTTATTCAGTATTCAGACCTTTTTAATTTTGGCATTCTGGCAACCCTTCGGTCGCCTTAATGGTTGACAACACGAGATTCAAAACAGTTGTTTACTATTTCAAACTGATAAATATTTACACACGTTGATAGTACTTTTTACTAACTTAAACAAACATTGTTAGAAAACGAAAATGTTCGCTTTGCAAAAAATATTTTCACTTTTTGAAATGTTTTTTTGTTCATGCGGGCATGAAACTGCATCCTTAAAATGTTTATTTTTTCTTTGTTTGCCCATTATTAAACCGCTAGACTTACCAAAGCTTTATTTAAAACTACTCTGTTTTAAACAGAGTTATGTTTGAAAGTGACATTTTGGCTCACAAGTCCAATTTGTAGTAGTTAGAAGGTCAGTACTGTTAATAGTGTCATCTTATTTTTAAATGATTATTTATAAATAAGGCTTTTATTTCAGGCTGTATAAAACCATTTACAATTTATTTATAAGATATATATTATCTACCAAAATTTATAAATACTTAGTTAGTTTTGTTTGTTTTTCACAATTTTTGTAACTATTTAAAATGTGACAGATTTGTTTATTATTTGTTTATATTTCCCTGCTTCCAGTTTTAAATTTTAGGCTTAAGTTGTAGATATTCCTTTTTTTATTTTAATGTAATAAATTTATACCACGTTGCTTTCATTGAATTTTATGGTTTTTATATTATTTGTTGACTTTTTTTTGACTTTTTTATATTTTTAAAAACTTCAACAAAAAAAATAAAAAAGTTTAAATCTAAGTTTAAATATTGTGATCTTATAAATATTTGATTATTTTAAACACTGTTATTTATTAGTTTAAAATATTTTCTCAAGTTTAAATCTGACCATTTTTACCAGTTTTATTGTACTAAACCAGGGTTTCTTAAAGTGGGCAAAGTAAATAAAGGTCTTAAGTGTTTTTAATACTAGTTTTTGAAAAATCTTGTTGAAGGGGACCATGGCTTTTTTAATTTCTTTAATGGGGGCAATTTTCAAAAAATTTTTTGAAACCCTGTACTAAACCATAACTTGAGTAGTGTTTTATTTAAATACAATGTTTGGAAAAAAATTAAAAGTATAGGTGTATAAAAAGATTTCCCTTTAAAACAGAAAGTAAAATCTTATAACATGGTATCTAGACTAATTTTTAATAATACTGAAAGCACTTATAAATGAATATTTTTTATTTTATTTTTTTTTAAACTTCACTTACTCTTAGTGTTTAAGAAGCACAATTTATATGTTAATTCACAGTTGGCTGCTGTGTGTTTTATGAGTGTGAAGTTAGCTTGACCGCGTTTTTCAACATTTTTAAACAACGTCCAAACTTGGGACCTAATTATTTTCCTTACCTTAATAGCTAATTAAAAACCTTTTTTTCTATTCTAGATAACGGACCTTTGCCTTTAATTCAAAAATCCATTGGATTGGGGTTTGGCTTTTTGAGTTGCACCCCTTAGAAAAAATGGGGTTTTTTTATGAATGTTTTTATTTTCTGAGTTTTAGTAAAAAACAAAAATAATATTAATATATATTTTTCTAAATCTTCTTATGAACATGTGAAAAACGGCTATAATATTTTTTTACTAACTGTCAATATTTTGTACAATTTGGCCTTAACTAGGTTTTTTTGTGATTTTTTTTTATTTTATGAGTTTGAGTAAAAAAATTGACCAGATTGTAAAATGATTGAAATAAGGCCAAACTGTACAAAATATTGAAAGTTAGTAAAAAAATATATGTAGCCGTTAGTTCTCATGTTAATAAGAAGATTTAAAAAAAAATTATTATTATTTTAACTTTTTATTCAAACTCACTAAATAAAAAAATCATAAAAAACCCAATTTTTTCTAAGGGGTGCAACTCAAAAAGCCAAACCCCAATCCAATGGATTTTTGTTATTAAACACAAAGGACCGTTCTCTAGAATAAAAAAAGTATTTAATTAGCTATTAAGATAAGGAAAATAATTAGGTCCAAAGTTTGGACATTTTATAAAAATTTTTGAAAAACGCGGTAAAGCTAACTTCACAATCGTAAGTGTTTTTACATGTTAAAGTTGATGTTTTTTTACTTTTAATATTTTTGTAAAACTAGGTGTTGTAAATTCTGTGCAACTACTTGATTTTTTATAATATTTTATTCCAGTAATAACTTTGAAATTTTTTCTCAACTCAAACTATAAATAATAATCAAAGTGTTAGACGTCCAATTAGTTTTGATTTTTAAATGCTATTAGTTCAATTTATTCTACATTTGCTTCTTAATTGTACTTATTTAACGTGTTTTTTGTTTAAATTTCGTAAGTTCGCTATTTTCTACAATTGCTTTCAAAAGTTCTTTAGATTTAGTAATTACTAATTTAGTAAATTTTATTTTAAGTAAGAATAACATTGATTATAGGTATAACTGATTTTGATTTTGAGATGTTTAAATAAGCTGTAAAGTTTTGAATTACGTAAAAGTAAATAAAAAAGATTTAATAGTTATTTAATGTTTTTTATACAAAAGTTATTAGTTTTATAAATTGTTATATAAAACAAAAGAGTTCGTTTTTGCTTAATTTTATTATAGTAAGTACTAAATTTATTTTACATGGACTATAACGGTAACAACCCATTGTAGAAAATCTGACTAAAAAAACAAGACTGAAAACATGACTAAAAAAAATTGAAAAGACTGCAAAAAAATAAACTTAACCGTTAATAAATCTATAATGTACAGTTTTTTGAAACCACTAACCATAATAAAAAATTACGATTTGCTTTACTTAAGTACGTATCTAGTACTTATATTCAATTTTAGTTACTAATTAAATTTTATTGTTTTAGTTATAAATGATGAGAAACTTATATAATTTTTTATCAGTCCGTCTGTTTTTGTTGTCAATTTATCAGTTATTAATATAATAGTTTTTTTATAGATAAAATTATGCTTAATTCCACACTAATAAAACGATTTCTTTTAGCAGTAGTAATAACACCTAAGCTAGTATCTAAAAACTGTCATTTTTGGAAAATTGTTAATTGCTTAGCTTCAGATGTTTTTATGAGATAATTAAAAACAAGTTTAGAATACGGATGAGTTGCGTGAATAGGACTCTCTTGCCGTGACTACCATATTTCACCTGTTACGTAATATTTTGTTAAAAAGCTTGTACATAACATTAAAAATTGAAAAAAAAAGTGTTTTCATAACTTGTTTTTTTTTACACAATGCTAAATTTTCAGCCTGTTAAAATGTTTATTTTAAAGAAATTTTTAATTAATTGTAGAATTTTTCAACGCTCCGTGTATAGCCAATGGACGACCTTTCAAAAAAATTTACCAAAAGAGTTGTCTAAAAATTTTTAGAATTTTCAAAGTCCTTTGTTTTTTTTGTTTTTTTTGTAAACAAAATGTTAATTCAAACTCGGTTTACAAATTTATAACTAATTAAAAAAACAATATTATTTTTGAGACATTAAATATCAGCTAAAATGATAAAGAAATTAATACTTTGTAAGAATAACAATTGAATTGATTTTATTTTACATAAACTGGGTAGGTGCAAATGTGCACGAAGAGAAACTTTTTCACAAAGGGACACCTTTCAACGAAATGACATTTTTGCACGAAGACACTTTTGCAGGGCGTAATTTTTTTACGACGGGTCAATTTTGAACAAAGACACTTTTGCATGAAGACGCTTCTGCAAGGGTTGAATTTTTTTATTGTTTTTTAATTTACTTTTACTATAACTGCTACCCAACCCCTTACCCTCGGTCGGTCGGTAACTTTTCTCCTCTCTTTTTTGTTTTTTTATTCTTTTATTTTTTTTCTTAATAATATTTATTAACTATTTTTTTTAATATTTTTTAAATATCACTGTTAACCCTAACCCTTACCCTTAGTCGGTAACTTGATTTTTTTAATATATATAATAATTTATCTTTGAGTTTTTTTTTTGCTTTTTATTAAATCATTTTATATTTATTTTTTTTTTTTTAAACTCTAGTGCAAAAGTATCCTTCGTGTAAATGGTCCTTTGGGCATATTTGACCTATTTCCACATAAACTAGTTAAATTTTTATGTAAAAATATTTTTATGAAGACAAAAAAATTCTTAAAAAGAAGTTTATTTTAGCTATGATTACAAGCATTTATTGTTTTATTAAAATAAATGAAAAACTAAGAGTAAAACTTTACAGATTTTATTTTCATATTAAAACAATGAGAAAAATTTATTTTTTGTTTTTCCTAATGGTGTATACAGTGTATGGAACTGTTGTTGAATCCTCATCTACAAGTTAGTTTTTTATTAATGATACTTAGCAAAATATTTTCAAATTTTAATTTACTTATTAAGTATAAGTGCACAACCTGCCAACCAGATACGCACTTGCTAGATACGAACTAACTGCGGGTATAGGACACATTTTTTAGCCGAAAAACGCTGTGTTCAAATTGCTATTTTAATTTTGTTTTAAATTTTAAAAACACAAATCTAAAACTAGCTTTACAAAAACATAATATTAAAAATAAAAGTTGTACTTTATCGAATTAAAATAACGTCAAATTAAAATAAAAAAACTATAAACTTACAAACTGTACACCAAATCCTGTTACTTGAAATTTTTAAATAGCTTAGCGCATTAAACATAAGTGTTTGATTTTAGCTAGACTGTGATGAATGTATACATGTAGTTAATTTAACAAGATAAAAACTCTTAAGCTTGAAATTATTCTCAAAGCAGCTGATAAATAGAATAGATGTCATCGAGTAAGGTTGGCTTTATTGGTTGGTTGTAATAAAGTAGTTGGTGATCAGTCTAATAAATTTAAACCGGGTTTTCAAAACTGATTTTTATAGTTGCCTACTTATACCATAAGTTTCAAAACAATTGCCCTTACTAGTTATTGCCAACTAATAACCCTGGTTTAAAGTTAAAATTCTTAAAGTAATTTGTGTTTACTTTAAAAAGCAGGTGGAAATTTTTTTAATTTTGATTTTATTCCACTTTGACGACTGTTATATTACCGACGAATATTCATGTACCAATATGTTATATGTACCATTACGTTGTTTATCAAATAAAAATTTCTTTCAATATATATCTATATTAATTTATACTGAAGACTGTTTTCAAAAACTAATTACAGTCATGTGTTAAGAATAGTAAAATAAAAACTTAAAAAATTAACATTTATGTTATCAAAGTAATATGATTTTCATTCAGGTTTTATGGAAAGCTTCGAATAAGTAAGTAAATTAAAATTTTGATACGGTTTAAATACAATAAAGGCCAACTCTTTTTCAGGTTTGGAAAATATTAACAAAGATAGTTGGAAGTACAATCTCCAACTGCTGAAAGAAACTTCAGATGAGTTTAAGTTCGTGAAAGAATTTTTTTACACAACTACGACAGGACACTACGGCGACACTTTAGAACTTTCTCAAATATACAAAGTTATCGAGCAAAACAAAAAGGAAACAGACGATGGAAAAAGCAGCAACTTAATGTTGTTTCATGGTACTGATAAAAAAGGTGTAGCTGGTATTTTAGAAACTGGCTACAGAAACTCTGTTACTGGTGATTTTGGAAGAGGCGTGTATCTAACTGAAAGTTCTGATTTAGCGTCTCTATATTCGGGAGGAAGAAACTTTGAGGGAACAAAGACAAACTTTATGTTTGTCAACGAAATTCACGAGTCGCAAAAGTTGCAAACTGTTTTTCACGAAAACTTGAGTATGCTAAACCCCGGTAATTCCATGGTAATAAACTTTAGTATGCTATATAGTCCAAGTGATCTATTGTATAATCATTCGTTTAAAAGGCTCGCAGATGAATCACATGACATTGAATTTACAAAATACGTAAACAAATTAAACATGGAAATCAGTGAAGAGCAGTACACGAAAGATCGTTTAGAAAAAGCTGAAGAAGAGTACAGAAAAGACTTTTTTGGAAGAAGATACAGAAATATTGCGGTTGATCGGAAAAGTATAACAGATCACTTTGTTGCAGATTGCCAAGTAACCATACCAAGGTACTTGATAACTCACGAGGCTTGGTAAAAAGCAGTGTTATATTTACTGAAGCGTTTAATTTTTAACACAAAGCAAAAAAAAAAAAGTTTAAACGCTTCAGTTCTCAGTTGGCATAACAACTACTACTACTAGCACTTTACCAACTCTAGTTTCGAGCATAACTTTTATTTTTGCAGGGTAAACTTGTACTTTGTAGACAAAGTTTGAGAACATCATAAATATTTTCTTTTATTTCAAAATAAAGTTTCGTAAAACCTAAATACACTAGTTTTTTGACAAAATTCTTAAAAAAACATTTTAGAATACTTTCATTGCTATGGTCGACAACGTTTTATATTTTTTGATTATTTTTAACTTTCTTAGTTTTTATACAACAACTTTTAATAAAATAAAACGAATGTTAGAAAAAAACTCAACCTAAATATTTCGAATAATGTCACTGTTAATATACAGTTTTGAGTTCTTTTAAACTGTATCATAAAATTTCTAAAACAACTAAACTTAAAACTAAATTTATATGTTAAAGTTTAGACCTCTATTTTGAAAAGAAGTGTATAAAAGTTACATTTTTTTTAAACTTTCTCGAAAACTTTTATTAGTTTTTCTTTTGTTATGTTTAATTTTTATTATTAAATTTCCTTATCTGAAGATTTTTTAACTAAAAGTTAAACTATGTTTGTAAAATATTAATACTTGTGAACTAATTGTTACTTGATCGTTTTATTAGAATTAGTTCTAAATACTTCCGAAAATCCGAATGTTATTACAATAAGAAAGTCTGGTTCTGATATAGTATGAATGATATCACAACTACGAATTTAAATACTTAGAATAATTTGTATAATTAAGATTAAACTTTAGCTCTTGGTATAAATTTTAAAAAGCTTGTATAGCTCAAAAAAAGTCAATATATTTAAAACCAATTGGAATATTATTACAATAATTTACCAAGTTTATGAATTGCCTTTAATGTCATTTTTTTATGTTTTAAACAAAAGTTTAATTATTTTTTTTTTCAAGAAAAAAATTACCTCAGCTGTTAACTTTTCTTTTAACATAATAACTAACTTAATAATTTTATAACTAATAATAGACAAAAAACAGTTAGCGTATAAAGAAAAATATTAGAAAGCAAAATAGTTATAATCTTCAGCAATTTAATAACATTATGTAAAATTATAAAAACTCATAGGTGACACCGTATTTATAAGCGCTTTAATGTTTATAAGAATTAATTTCAAGTGTAAAAAAATAAAAACAACTCACAATGAAAAAAAAAATTAATACTTTTTATTATGATGTTTTTAATGTTTCTGTGTACACTTAAATATACTACACAGTGGAGTTTCTATTATAAAAATTTAGGTATAAATTACATGCTAAACATAACACCTAGGTTTCAAAAAAAAAATTGAGTTTATTACTGTGCATTACTTTTGTTCAAAAAAAACATTAGCATTTGGTTAATTTTTTAAACATGTATTTCATAAATATTTACCTAATCCAAGTACTTTTAAAATTTATTTTTAGTTCACCAGTTGCTGTTAAAAGAAGGCAGTTAAATATAAACTGAGAAAAAAAAGTGCAAGAGAGCCAATCTGTCTTTTTCACATTTTTAAGCCTAAGCAGTAAAACATTTTGCTGGGTTTTAAACGTTTTCCAGTGTCGTAAAAAAATTAATCAACAACATCATTATACCGAAAAAAAAATCGACTTAAAAATATTTTTGTTCGGCGATCCACATTAACATGGTGATGGACCGCAGATTTCTTTCGCGGGCCGTATCCCATTTAAAACTAAACGTGCTCTTGGGCCGCAGTTTGCCAATGCCGAACCCTGTGCTAATAGATAACTTCTGCTTATAAACTGGTTTTTTTGTGCAATTTTCAAAGTCACTTAAGTTATATTAACACTTTAGTAAGATTAATAAAACTAATCGGTATGTTACATAAGCTTGTAACAAAAATACTTAGATATTTTATTTAAGATCAAACATAAAATCTGTGTGCATTAATGTTCTAAACATTAATAAAAAACAAACACATAATAACATTGTAGCACTTAACAACTTCAAATTAAAATATATTTAGCATCTTTTTCTTATGCTTATTTATCGAGATGTACGGTCTGTAAATTTTTTTTTAACAAAACTGTATTTTTATAAAGAATTTCAATAGATTTTTAAAAAAGGTTTTTAGAATTTAAGTTTTACTACTAAAATTCAAAGTTTTCAAATAAAAATCGTTTTCAATGAATTTTAGTTTTATAAACATAATTTTAATAAAAAAAATTTACTTCATAAAGTTTTATGTATTAAAAATATATGTTTTTAATTCTGCTAAAACAGCAGCATATAAAAATTAACAAATTTTTCTAAGAGTAATGTTAACTAAAAAAACTATGTATATAATGAAATATTAGTTTAGTATGCTAAACATACTTAATTATTTTCTACTTTCGCAGGTTTCTTACTGCATTGAAAATTACTTGTAACACTAAGCTAAACTAATTTTTTATTTTTTTAACTTTGACAAACTTGCTAAGTGATTTAATTTGACGGAAACATGTCACTCTAAACGAAATAGTTTTTATTGAAAGTTTTGCTAAAATAAGAAAGAATAAACCTTTGTTATATATTTATAGTTTTTCACGTTTTCAACAGAAAACTCACGGAATTTAAAGAAGTTGTGGAAGCTTTTGGCTGACACTGATAATAAGCTAAAAAAATAATCTAATAAGTATACTAAATTTTTGATGAATAAACTAGTTTTGAAAAAAGATAGAATGTAATCTTTAGTAGTGTCATAACTCATGATAATAAACAAGCTGTGAAATTAATAAAATCACTTAAAATTTTCTTAAACTATGAAAGTATAAATTCATACCAAAATCATACCAAAATGTTAGTGTTTAATATTAAATTTTTTTTTTAATTTTATCAACCGAAACTGTCCGGATAAGTGAGCGTCCGGATAAGTGAAGTCCGGATAAGTGAATAAGCACTGTACCATAAATAGCATTGTATCAGGGTCAGCAGCTTTTAATAGGCAACGGTTTAATTCTACTTATCAAAATGCTTACGGGCCAAACTATACAGTAAGTAGTCGTCCGCGGGCCGCTTTTATTAATATTAGGTCTTATAGTCAACACAAAAAAAATTGATTAAATCTTTGTTAATTAGGAACTTGAAGTAAATATTTATTACATTAAACTAAACCTTAACATAAAACCTTTTAAATATTTCCTCTGAAAAGTATTTTAAAAGAAAACTATACCGAAGTTTTCAGCTTCCTTTATTATACTGCAACTATCAACAGCTCCCGGAACAGACTGCAATCTTAGTTTTGACCTTTAAAATAACTAATTAAACTTAGTCATAATTTTATATTGATAAAATTTTCAGTGCTTCATTTAGTCTTGTTTTGAATGGTATAGTACTCACCTACAAACTAAATTAGACTTTTTTTTATTAAATGTTTAGAACTTAGTATTATATGTTATTTTATTATAAATATTACGATAAACCTCTAAAAACTTTTTAGAAAATAAAAAAACTACTAATAACAAAAACACTCTATTGGACCCAATAGACAAGCTAAAAACGGGAACGTGTTTAAATTGCACGAGTGCACAAAATTACACAAAGCCAAATTTGCACGACTTACATTTTTGAACGAGAGTAAAAAATATATAGAAAAAAAATAAAAATAGTGATAGTAAAAATAAAACGAAAAATAAGTTAATAAAAATTATTATAAAAAATAATAATGATTAAAAATAAGTTTTCTACTGAGGGTAAGGATTAGGGGTAACAGTGATAGTAAGAAAAGTTAAATAAATAAATCAAATAGAAAACTTAAAAAAAATTTTTGTTTTCAATTAAAAAATAAAAAGCTACCGACCGAGAATGGGTAAGGTGTAAAAGAGATAGTAAAAAAAATAAAAAAAATAAAAAAAATTACTTACCGACCGAAGTTAAAGGTTATAGCTAACAGTGCTAGTGTAAAAAAAATTAATTAAAAAACAATTAATTAATTAATTTGAAAATTTTAGAAATAATATAATAAAATTAAATTTTGAAAAATGTCTCCGTACAAAAGTTCCTCGTGCAAAAGTGACCCGTCGTGTAAAGTATCTTCGTGTAATTTTCTGCACTCGTGCAACTTTTCCCTCGTGCAAATTTGACAGCTACTCACTCAAAAAAGACATACTTTCAATGGATTGGCATAAGAAATGAACGAAGGTACATTTTTGCACGTCGTCTCTTTTGCACGAAGGGTCAATTTCGAACAATTAACGTTTTGCACGAAGCGGTAAGTAAGCGGAAAAAATTTTACCGACCAAGGGTAAGGGTTATTAGTAATCTTAGTAAACTACCAAAAAAACAATAAATAAAGTTTAACTTGTGCAAAATTGTCTTTGTGAAAAGGTAATTCTTTGTGAAAAAGTCACTACGTGCAAAAGTGACTCTTCGTGTAAAAGTGATCCTTCGTGCAAAATTAACCAGCCTCGACTTTCAAAAGCACCCAGTTCTAATTAAGATTCAATCGCACTGTTCTTTACTTATAGTAGCTAATTAAATTTTTTTTTAAATTTTTTACGTTTCAGTCATTGGTTGTTAACCTGACATATTAAATAACGATAATATAACAAACCTTTAAAAAACTTTGTTTATCTTTTTTGATGTTTTTAATTCTTTTAAATTTCAAAAAAAAGTGTTTAATACTCTTCGATTTTTGTATCATTTAAAAAACTTTATTCAAAGTAGAAGCTTTTACTAGTATTTTTCTTTTTAAGTTGCAAAAATACAAAGTGTATGTCTTAAAAAAGTGAACTAGCAAAGAGATAAGTTAAGTAGCAGTTTTTTTTATTCATTTAAGCACTTTAATACTTAGAAATGTAGTTTTGTTGTAAAATATTGCAATATAAGGATATTAGAAAAAAAAGTTTTAAAATCGACAATAAATAAAGATGTGCATATTAAATATTTTATTTACTACTATATTTCGGTGGCAAAAAATTATGACCATTTCAAATATAATAAACCAGTAAACTGCACATAACAATGTTGTTTATCTATAATGTTATTTAAAAACTTGTTCGTGCATTAAGATCTTAACAAAAAACTAAAATGTTACATATTCAAAAATTCAAGCTCATTAGTGTATAATTAAATAAAATTAGTAAATTGAGCAATCTTTTTTAGCTACGACATATTAATATAAAACCACATAAAAAAATTATTACCAACGACTGTTTGTAGTTGAAGCAAGAAAAAAATAAAAATGTTGATATATTACTTTAAATTTATTCAACACCTAATGACATTCGAGCTTACTACAATCACTAAAAATATTTTCGAATAAAAAATAAAAACATTTGGCGAAGTTAAACTTATTTTATTTATCTAATTTAGTATAAGTGGTGATAATACTTTCTCTTTTTTAAAGTCTTGTGATTGTTTAAACATTTCTAAACACAAATTCACATAAAAACGAATAAAATTATTTAAGAAAACCTTAAGAAAAAACCTGCTTCAATAGAGCTAAAAAAATAACTTAAATTTGTAAAAAGCTGACCTTAGCTTGCAATTTTAGTCATTTCAAATATTTTCTATAAGATAATCTTTCAGCGAACAAAGTTTAAAACTTTTATAAGAATTTTTCAAAACTAGGTTGTTATATTTTAAAAAGGTTTTAAACCTTTATTGCATTGAGATATTACACTGACCTAGTAAAAAGTTTTATTTTTTCAAACAGAAATAGTCCATTTTGTACAAGTTAGTTGTTCTTTTCAAGGCTTTGTTGTTTTTCTAACCTCTAATGAGCTAATTAAAGATTTCTGCTTGAAGATTATTTTTGTTTTACAATTTTGATTGTTTATTGAGTTATATAAATACTTCAGTAAAAATATATTAATCTAATTAGAAAACAAGTTTGCCACAAACTATACTTTGACTTTTCATTGAAGATGAATAGCATTGTTTCAATTTTCTGAAATTCTATCCATTATTTATAAACAATATATATTATTTGAAAAGGAAAGTACTTATAAAATTTAAAATAAAATGTTTGAGCTTAGTGTATTTTGTAAGTTTATCTAACTTATAAGTTTACTTATTTGTAAAGTTGTAATACAGTTGTTAAACTAATTTAAAGCCCTCTTTTAAATAGTCCTCTTATAACTAAAACCATAGTTTTTACAAGCTTTTTAGTTTGTTTTAAATTAAAACTTTTTTTAGGTTTTACTTTTGAGTAATGATGTTTTCATATAATGTGATTTTGGTCACCTTCATGTTTCTTCTGCTGTTGCAATCATCCACAGTAATGTCGGCAACTCCGACCCGTGAAGGTCCTCAAAAAGAAGAAAACAGCAGAGAATGTGACGTCATAAGGAAGTTGATTGAGAACGCTTCCGGAGCTAAGCAGTCGTTAGATAACTACGACAAAATCCACATTCTTTTTTTTACTGATGGCCTCCAGATTAAAGCTGAATTCCGATTGACATCCGACCAAATTGATGAAAAGCTAATCATTCCGAAGAAAGTTACTGAAGACCCAAAATTCATATTTCTTGTCTTCAGCCTTTACGATATAGATAACAAAATATCCTGTATAGGTGAATCCTGTTACACGACTGATGAAAAATTTCAAATATTTGACAAGTGTCCAGGGCTTCTAGTTGAATACTTCGCAGAAATAAGCTCTTCAGAATTGTTTAAATTGCAAGTTTTTGGAAAATTAAGAAACCAAGCTATTGTTACTAACTTTCAAGGAGACTTATGTAAGTATATAGCATATTATAACTTACCACTTCAGCATTGGTGTAAAAAGAAATTAGACGTATTCGACAAATTTTCCATCTCTAGGATGTATTACGACCAGCTCTCAAATGTGACTATTGAAATGAAGTTTGAACTCTGTGAAAGGCTTGATGCTTCAAAGTGCTACAACTTCGGATTGGCTATTCCTTTTGATATTTCAGAAGTTCCATATTGGATCACTAGCTGGCGCCAACCTGCCATTCTCACTTTGATAGACCCGGTCAACGGCATGGAGATTGATTTTCTGAAAGATGTGAACGGTAAAAAGAAGCATGATGAATTTTGAGTTTTTATGAGCTAAATTGTTTTTATTTTGGATGAGAAATGTTTTAGTTTTTGAACTGTGTTATATTGAGGATTTTGCTGAGTTTGTTTTTCTACTGCGTTAAAAATAATAAACTTGTGTTGTAACAAAAGCTTGGTTTATAAAAAATAATTGTAAAGTTTAGGTTGCAAAATTAGTGGCAAATTAGTTTAATTTAATAATAGGTAAATTTGAAAAACCTAGCAAGTTAAATATCTGAGTTTTATAGGTGTTAGTGATAACTGGTTATTGTTGATTTATGTTACATGTGTAATTATTCAAATACTACTTTAATTTAATAAATTTCAAATGCTTTACTAAAATCCCTAACACTAAATCATTTTATAAAATTTTCTAGAAAAAATAACTGGATATTCAATTTTGCCGTACATTAGAATTAGTTTAGTGTCTTGTAATCGGATCTAACCTCTAATATTCAGATGCAATAATATGCATTAATATAAATAGTGTGGTAGCTAAATACTGAAGAAATTAGAAAACTCCACCTACTTTTTTGTTGTTTTTATGAAAAATTAATGTTATACGTTAAAAATTTAAAAAAAAGGTGAATAAAATACAGACTTGTAGGCAATTAGGATAAATGAAAATATTAAACAAATAATTCTAAAGATAAGCTTATAAAGCAACAATGTTTATTATATCTTTAAATTTTCATCATGCATATAATAAACTTCTACTAATCATTTTATATATTTTTCAAGTTCGTACAAATGATAATGAATAATAAAGCAAAAGAAGGGTTAACAGAATATAAGAATCGATACAAATGTTTAATACTTTTAAATCGTTATTTTCTTACACCCAGTAATAATATTTTATGTACCAATTTTAAAACATGTTTTAAGAGAAAAAAATGAACGTGTTCCTTTTATTTGAAATAATGTGTTCATATTTGTAACTAAACTGCTTCCTTTAAATTTTTATTTTATTCTTTATATGCCGATTTTAAACCGCTAAACTTACTAACGCTTTATTTATAACGACTTTGTTTAAATTAGATTATGTTAGAAAGTGACATTTTGGCTCACAATTCCAGATTGTAGTAGTTTGAAGGTTAAGAGTGTTTTAATAGTCATTTATTCATAAAATTAGTCATTCATTTCAGGCCGTATAAAAAAATTTATACTTGATTTTTAAAGTATATATTATTCACCCACATTTATAAATACTTAGTTAGTTTTGTTTGTTTTTCACAATTTTTGTAACTAGTTTAAATGTGATAGATTTGTTTACTATTTGTTTATACTTCATAGCTTCTAGTATACATTTTAGGCTTAGTTGTAGATAGATTTTTTAAACTTTAATGTAATAGTATTGTACCACGTTGCTTTCATTAAATGCCTTACTTTTTGTTGACATTATGTTTTTTTTGTCTTTTACTAAGTTTTTATAGCAGAAAGGGCCGTTTTTAAGTTTTTAGCTAAAAAAAAGTTACAACAGTTTAAATCTAAGTTTGAATATTATGTTCATATAAATATTTTTTTTTAAATACTGTTAATTATTAGTAAAATATATTTCTTCAATTTTTACTTGACAATTTTTACCATTTTGATATACTAAAAGTTTTTATTTTGCTTAGTGTTTTTTACATATCATGTCTAAAAAATATTTAAAAGTAAAGGTGTATAAAAGATTTTCATAGTAAACAAAAAGTTAAATCTGAATCATGATACCTGGACTAGTTTGTACAAAAGTTAAAATCATTTATATGACTAATAAATTTTGTTTAAACACTTATTTTTATTAGATTTTTGGAAACGGACTATAGATATATTCACAATTGGCTTTTATGTGCATTTTACAATTTTTTTTAATTTTTTTATAAAGATGTTTTTAAAATTAGGTATTGTAAATTCTGAGTAACTACTTAATTTTTGTTCCTAAGCATTTTTTTCCTGTAATAGTTTTGAACCCTTTTCTCAGCATAAATTATTACATATAATTTAAATAATAAACGTCTAATTATTTTGTTTTCAAATATCATTACTTCACTTTTTTCTGCAATTGCTTTTAAATGGTATTTAGTTATAGCGCTTAAGCTGCTTAGGAAATAGAAAATAACAAAGAATAACAGTAGTTTAAACTATAAGTCATATTAAATCCGAGATATTTAATTAAGCTGTAAAGATTTAAATTGTATAAAATAAAATAAATTGATATAACAATTAATTGCTGTATTTTGTTCAAAACACTATTGGTTTAATTTGTGAAGGTCTTACAAAACTTTATTTTTCTTTTTTCCTTTTTTTATAAAAAGTGTTAAAATTTGATTACATACAACATTATGGTAACAACGCATTGTAGAACGTTTTTATAAAATAGGATACAAACTTAAATGTTAAAAAACTTAAAATTTTAAACTGTTAAATAGCACCTAACTATATTAAAAGTTACAACTGATTATATTTAAGTACTTATCTAGTACTTAAATTTAATTTTAGTTATTTCTTTGATTTAATCGTGATTAGGAACATATGATTAAACATCTGTATAGATTTTTATCATTCATTCTTTTTTACAGTTAATTTCCCATTACTTTATCTCAACATTATTATATTTATATACATAAATTATGCTTACTACCACACTAGAAAATACTTTTTTTTTCAACAGTAGTAAATAACACCTAATGTAATACTTTAAATCATTTTTTGAAAATTGTTAATTGCTTAGCTTCAGATGTTTTTATGACATAATTAAAAATAAGTTTAGAATATGGATGAGTTGCGTGATTAGGACTCTCTTGCCGTGACTACCAAATTTCACCTGTTACGCAATATTTATTTTAGAAAGCTTATAGAAAACATTTAAATTGAAATAAAAAACTAATAAAAAGTTTTCTTAACTTATTTTTTTACAAAATGTTAAGTAATCAGCCAAACAAAACGTTCATCTTGAAGAAATTTTAAGTTTCTATTGTAGAATTTTTCATAGCTCTGTGTCTAGCCTCTAGCCAATGAAATAGCTTTCGAAAAAAGCTACCAAAAATGTCGTGTACAAAAAAGTTTAGAATTTAAAAAATTTTTTGCTAAATTTTTTTGTTAACAAAATTTTAATTCAAACTCAATCTATGAAATATATTACAAAAAAAATTATTTTTCAAGACATTATTTGTAAGGTAAATTGATAAAGAAATTAATAATTTGCAAGATTTTGTTTTTGATTTTTTTTTACTTTACATAAACTGGGTTAGGTGTCAAATATGCACAAAGGGGCACCTTTGCACGAAGAAACTTTTGCAGGGCGTAAACTTTGCGCGGGGGGTCACTTTTGCACTAACGGACACTTTTACATGAAGACACTTCTGGACGGGTTGAATATTTCTAAATTTTTTTTTTTGAAGTTTGAATTTATTTATTTTATTTCTACTATCACTGTTACCCCTACACCTAACCCTAGATCAGTAATAATTTTTTTTCTCTCTTTTTTTATGAATTTATTTTTTTTAATTTATATTTATTGTGTGTTTTTTCTTAACAATATTTGTTAATTAGTTTTTCTGTTTTTTTTATACCCTAACCCTTAACCTTGGTCGGTAACTTATTTTTGCCTTTTTTTAGTTTCTATATCAATTTATCTTTGATCTTTTTATTTTGCTTTTTTTTTAGTCATCTTATATTTATTTCTATTTATAATTTTTATACTCTCATGCAAAAATGACCCTTAATGCTTAAGTGACCCTCCAAGAAAAATGTCTTCTTGCAAAAATGTCCCTTAGTGTAAATGGTCCTTTCGAGCATGTAGGACCATTTTCGAAAATAAGCCTTCGTGCATATTTGACCCATTTCCACATAAACTAATTAAACTTCTATTTAAAGCTATCTTTATAAAGACAAAAAAAACTTAAAGATGAAGTTTTTTTAAGCTATGATTATTAGCATTTATTCTTTTATTAAAATAAATGAATTATTAACAGTAAATTTTAACAGATTTTAACCTTATGAAATAAATTAAAACAATGACAAAAATATATTTTTTGTTTTTCTTAATGGTGTATACAGTATATTGAACTGTTGTTGAATCCTCATCTATAAGTTAGTTTTTTGTTATTAATATTTATCTAAATATTTTCAAGTTATAATCTACTTGTTAAGAATAAGTACACAACCTGCCAACTAGGTACGCACTTGCTAGGTACGAACTAACTGCCGGTATAGGACGCATTTTTAGCTGAAAAACGCTGTGTTCAAAACACAATTTTTATTATGTTTTAAATTTAAAAACACAAACATGAAACTAGTTATACAAAAGCATTATATTTAAATAAATAGTTGAATTTCATTGGATTAAAATACTTTCAAACTAAATAAAAAAAGCTATAAACTTACGAAATATATAATAATTTTTGTTACTCAAAATTTTCAAACAGCTAAGCGCATATGTATACATAAACTAAATAAAAAAACACTTAACTTTAAAACTATTGTCAAACCAGCTGGTATATAGAATTGATGACATTTTGGTCATCAAGTAAGGTTTGCTTTATCGCGTGGTTTTAATAAAACTGTTTGTGATCAATCAAATAGATTTGAACAAGGGTTTTCAAAACTTATTTTTATAATTGCCTACAAGGTATAAATTTCAAAACAATTGCCCCTTACTAGTCATTTACCCTAAAAACCCTGGTGCACGAAGAACCTTTCGGTTATCTGGTGTCACACTACGGTTATGTTTTAACGTCTTGTCTAGGACAAGACAGTATATCAAAATTCAAAACATAATATGGGCTTACTTTAAAAACCACCTAGAAAATGTTCTTTTAATTTTGTTGTAGTTTAACAAATTTATAAATTACCAACAAATTTAAACTTATATATATATATCAATATGATAGTTATTGAATAACAGTTCCCTTCAATGTTTATCTTTAATTATACCGAAGGCTTTTATCTAACAAATACTTACAACTACTGTTTTCGTTTAAAATAGTAAAAAAATAAAACATTTTTTTAATAATTTTGATAACAAAATAATATGACTTATGTTTAAGTTTATGGACTGCTTTGATAAGTAAGTAGTTTTATTTTTTTTTCGATTTATATACAATAAAAGCTAACTCTTATTCAGATTTGGAAAATATAAACAAAGATAGTTAGAAGTACAATCTCCAAATGCTGAAAGAAACTTCAGATGAGTTTAAGTTCGTGAAAGATTTTTTTTACACAACTACGACAGGACACTACAACGACACTTTAGAACTTTCTCAAATATACAAAGTCATCGAGCAAAACAAAAAGGCAACAGACGATGTAAAAAGCAGCAACTTAATGTTGTTTCATGGTACTTGTGAAAAAGGTGTAGCTGGTATTTTAGAAACTGGTTACATAAACTCTGTTAATGGTCTTTTCGGAGAAGGCGTGTACCTAACCGAAAGTTCTGATTTGGCTTCTTTATTTTCCCGCAGAAGAAACGTTGAAACAAAGACAAACCTCATGTTTGTCAACGAAATTCTCGAGTCGCAAAAGTTGCAAACTGTTTTTCACGAAAACTTGATTATGAGAGGTGTCCGTAATATATTGAAAAATCTTTCATTTAAAAGGCTCGTAAATGAATCACATGATGTTGAATTTACAAAATACGTAAACAAATTAAACGTGGAAATCAGTGAATTGCAGTACAGGAAAGATCGTTTCGAAAAAGCTGAACAAGAGTACAGAAGAGATCTTTTGGGAAGAAGATACAGAAATTTTGCGGTTGATCGGAAAAGCATAACAGATCACTTTGTTGCAGATTGCCAAGTCACCATACCAAGGTATTTGATAAGCTTCGAATTTCGAGCATAACATATATCTGCCCAGGGTACACTTGTTCTTTATAGACAAAGTTTAAAAAGATCATAGATATTATCTTTCTTTTATAATAAAGTTTTGTAAAACTAGATACACTTTATTTCTGACATATTTTTAAAGTAAATATTAGGAACATTATCATTACTATGAACGTTAATATATTTTATTAGAATAACTATTCTTTTAATTTCACAAGTTTTTATACTATATAGGGTTATCAAAAAAACCTGGGATCCTGAAAAGCCTGGAGTTTGACTAATTAGTCTACAAAACCTGGAATTTAAGAAATTTTGAAAAAAAAACATGGAAAAACCTAGAATTCTAAACAATTTTTACATGTCAAGTAGAAAAATTTCAACTTGACACAAAAAATCTATTATATAGGTAAAAAATTTTGTAATCATCGAAATTTTTTATCAAAAAACACGTTTAAAGTAGCTATACAGTATCTTTTCAATATTATTATAATATTTCACACACTTTTTACCTTAAACTTAACTTTAAACTAAAATTACAACCAAAAATATGTACTTTTGAAAACCTGGTGGAATTTTCAAAAATCTGGAAAAAATTTGCTAAAAACATTTGGCAACCCTGACAACAACTTTCAATAAACTAAAAGGAAAATAAAAAAACTCAACATAATTTACTTGAATATTGTCAGTGTTAGTTCACAATGTTAAGTTTATTTAAACTTTATTATGAAAATTATAAATCAACCAAACTTTAACACACAATTTCTATGTAGAAATTTAAAACTATTCTTTCATAAGCTAGTACGTAAAAATTTTATCTTAGTTTTATATTATTAAATTTTACCGAAAATTTTGTACTTTTTAAATTTTTTGATAGTTTTCCCAATCAAATTCCTTAGCTACAGATTTCTTTAACAAACGTTAAATTATAATTGTTAAATATTAGTTTTTGTAAAATAATATCTACTTGTAATTTGTGGTAGTATTTCAGAAAAATCTAAATTTATTACAACAAGAAAACCTGGTTCTGGTCTATATGATACCACAACAACTAATTCAGATACTTAAAATTATTTGTATAGTTAAGCTTAAAGTTTATCTCTTTGTACAAAATTATAAAAAGCTTGTTTAACTAAAAAATACAAAAAAAATACACTAAATGGCAGTTCAATGTCTTATTACAGTGATTTACTAAGCTTACAAAGTTCTATGTAAAAAATAAAAATGGCATAAAAAGAAAGCTAAATTCTAAGTAGAAAACTACAAATAAGCAAGCTTAATTGTGATAGTTGGTATAAATAAGCGCTAAAATAAGCTTGTAAACATTAAAAAAACCTAAGCTGTACTGCATTTTTTAACAACTGATGAAAATAATAGTTTTACAAACTAGTGTTAAAATAAAAATCAGTCAGTGTATAAGCAAAAAGGTACGAAGTTTAAATAAATATAATCTTCAGCAACTTAAAAAAGATAAAATGATTAGACTAACAAAATTATTTTTAGGATGTACAGTAAATACTACAACAAAACACTTCAGCCAAATTCTTACACAACAAGTGTAATTCGGTTGTTAGACTGATCAGCTATGATGCTTACGTGGTCTTGCTTACATTAATGTACTTATTTTACTTATGTATTTTAAATTAATCTATTAATATCCCAGATAGTGATTAAATAAATTTATCGATTACTTAGAAATCTTATACTATATACTTTGATCTTTTTTGAACATTCACACTGATCTAGTTTTAAAGTTTAATTTTAAACAAAAGAGAACCCATTTCGTACAAAGTACTTGTATTAGTCGACTTTTTCTTCTTTTATTATTTTTTAATTTGCTAATAGATAATTTTCGCTTATAAACTAGTTTTTTTGTACAACTTTGCAATTTACTTAAGTTATATTAACATTTGAGTAAATATGATAAAACTAATCGGTATGTAACATAAACTTGTAAAAAAAAATACTTAAAATTTAAGTAAGATCAAACAAAAATTCTGTATGCATTAATATATTAAAAATTGATGAAATATAAACGTGTGATAACACTGAATAACTTAGAAACAAAATATTTAGAGGTTTTTTTTAAACTCAGTTGTCAAAGTATATGAATTGTAACATTAATTTTTCAACGAATCTGTGCTCAATACGTTTCATAGTTAGTAGCCAGAATTGTAAAATTCGCACATGTATATCTTAAATATTCTAAATATGAACTAGTTTACTGAACAATAGAAAAGTCCTAAAATATTTGGTCCTAGGACCTGGTGCACGAAAAATCCTCCCGGTTATCGAATCGCACACAACTTGGATATCTTTTAACGTCTTGTCTATTTGCTTCAAGCTGGTTTAAATCTGACAATTATTGTTAGTGGCATTAATATTTTACATAATAATTTATTAGGTTATATAAGTAAAACTAAATTTTATAACAAGTTTTTTAGGATTTATTGAGATTTATTTGATGTTAGCTAACACTGTCATTTAAAACAAATATATTTATTCATTTTTATAATATATATTTAAAGTCGTTCGTAATTGGAAAAAATTATTACAAAACATAAAGTCGACTTTAAAACATTTCATATTTTTTAGTTTTTGGTTTAGGTTGTCAGAATTTTAATTGTCGAATTTAAATACTAGAAAAAAAAATCTAAATTTTTAAGTTTTATTCATCGCCAATTTATATTAGTAGCTTTACACTGCTTTAGTTCTTTCCTAAATTTTTTTTTTAGTTTTGTTAGTAAATTTTTAGAGTAAGCACTAGAACATTTAGTGATTTTTAAAAACATAAATTTATTTAGTTAATAACAAATAAAAACCCATGAAAATACACATTTAAAGTGAGTGTATTACTATTGTAAAACATTTTGTTAATTTTTTTAATTTTCGATGCTCAAACATTTTAACGACATAGTTTGATATTTTTAGTTATTAATAAACTTATTTATAAATAAATAAAAACAAAAAAATTATTTGGTATTTGTTTTTAAAATAAGATCTTTTATTATTTATAGGTAAATCTTTTAAAGATTCTTTATTAATAAGACTACTTATTTTAAAAACAAAATTCCAACAAGTTCGAATGGATATTTGTTGTCAGCCATGCTTTGCAAAATGTAACTTTTAAAAGCTCTCATTTAAATTACTAAAATATGTATATGTATATATACATATTATAAAACGAAAATGAACCAAAGAAAAATTAAGTCTAAAAGTGTTTACTTTATTGTTAGATCAAAACATTGAAAACAGAATTAAAATAAATGTAAAAAAATCCTTATTTAACTTAAATTTGTTTTTTTAATATTTATTATAATAGAGTATACAATTCTAAAACTGTTTCTAAACATAAATATGTTGTACTAAAGATTCTTATTTCTTAGAATTCAGACTAAGACATTAAGTTTGACATTTCTACGAAAATAGAATATAAAACAATTTGCATTATCAAAAAAAAATTACGTCGGTTTAGAAATTGTTTTTTTTTAATTGTTAATGTAAAGATTTCTGATTAAAAACAGTTATTGTCAGTTTTCTTTATACTTACTTCTTTTTTGTTTAGTAAACAATAGCTGAGGTAAGCATTTACTTAACAGTTTTTTTCTTTTAAACTTGTGTTTTAGGTAAACACCCACAGTTGAATAAATAATTTTTATAACCATAAGTATCTAGTGTAAGTTAGTGCATAGAAAGAATTGAAGTTGTAAGGTTTCAAAATTTTTCAACAATAACATTATGCAAATGAAGTAAAGTGATAATACAGCAGTATGTTAAAAACATCTATACTTTATCCCTAACAGACCTTACCCAAAACTTTCAATCTATACCCTCTTTGCAAACTCCTATTACCTAAATATATAAAAAATACAATTAAGACAAAAGTTAAATTGAGTTTATTACTAAGCAATTGTTTAATGCTATAGCAATGATCACAAGTAAAAAAGTAAACAAACTAAGTTGCAATTAACATAAAATAGAATATTAACAAAAGACAAAACAAAATTATATAATGAAAACTAAGGTAGGTAAATTAAACTTAAATTTAGTCAATTAAGACTTCAAATAAAATTTTGTGAAATGTTACATTTTCCCACCAAACCTGATCTCAAATAAAAGTTTATTGTTGTCTGTAAATGCAATTTCAAGTCTCTCCAAATTTCAGAGGGTGCAAATTTTACTAGGTTTAGTTTGTTTACTGCAATGAATAATCTCCCATTTTATCATTTTTCTTTAATCAGCATTGTCATTTTTGATTTTATGCATAAACCTACTTAATCTTGTACTTTCTTTCTATTTTTCATTTTTAAAAGATTGCATATGTTCATAAAATCTACTTTTGAATTGTCTCTCAGTTGAACCAATGTAAATATTGTTTTCCTTTTTGTTTTGCATAACTATTGTTTTATAAATGACTCCTTTAGCAAGACATTCACTAATATTTGGGCAATTAGTTTTTGATCTACAATTGCATAATTTGCTGTTTTCTTCATTTGTTTCATTTGAGTTTTGAAGTAATTTCTGGTTGTGATTGGACAGTTCTTTTTCTAAATTTGGCATGCAGGAATATGAAATCTTAATTGTATTTCTATTAAATATAAAACCATAAAACCTTATTTTGGCAAATCACTGGATACTGTTTTTAGAAATTCTTTTCTTATATTTGTTTTTATACAACTACTAAAAGAAGAATTGTAGTAAAAAACTTTCTTTTTCCTTAATTTTCTTCTAGTATTTCCGATAGAATTATTTTGAACATATGATAGTGTTGTTTTAAACCCACTATTTTTTAAACTTTTGTCTAAATTGTATAAAGGCTCTCTAAGTGTTAAGCTCTCTAGAGATTTATTGTTTAAACCTCAACATATTTAAAAAATAAATAAAAAACAGTTTTATAACTTAAATTAGCAGAATATTAGCCAATCAGAAGCAAACTTAGAACTACAGCCGAATTGCATCAAAGTTTTTTTAAAGGTTTTACTTAAAAAAACAAACTTCTATATATGAAACTTCTCACAGTTTACACTTTTATGTATAATTTTTTTAATGCAAAATTACTGAAGATAAAACAAGACATTAAGCTTTTTTCAATTCTCTCGTTTTCTCAAGCCTAATATTCTACATTATCACACTAAAAAAGAAAACACAAAGCAAAAATTAAAATTTATTATTTTCCAAAACCAGGTAAAAGTATCTAGATAAGTTTAAAATGTAAAGTGTAAAATTAAATCATACTAACTGCATTATACAAAAAAAAAGTTAAATAAAATTTGAACTAACAAGAAAATTAAATTGTTTTTTAATCTAATCAAAAAGATCTTTCATCCTTCCAGTTTCAGAAGAGTCAGTTTGCAAGTTTTGCGCTTTATTCCACTGCTCTACACTTAATTTCTGGATGTGTTTATAGTTTATCTATAGGCAAATTCTTCCACAGAAATTTTCTCCATAGTAATCAACCTTTATACAAAAATAATGAGGATGTATACAAACTTTCATGAATAATAAATAAGTAGCTATGCTTGAATTGTGTTCCATTTTTTTTACACTTTCAACTGTGAGAAGTTTTATATTAAATCTTACTATCAAAAAATAAAAACTGCCCAACTTGAATGAGAAGCTAACTTATATTTTTTTACAGGGATGCTAAAAAACCTGGAAGTACCTGTGTAATTTGACAATTTAGGCAAAATACCCTGGAACTAGAAAATTTTTGAACAAAATCATTAAAACCTGGTATTTTAATCAAATTTCACATGTAAAAGAAAGAAAAGAGAGAAAGAAAAATGTGAATGCTCACAACTAAGGACTAGTGTGGAGAAAGACCTTTTGGTACACACATTTAAGCTACACACAATTTACGTGTTACTAATACTTTGAGGTAGCTTTAAAACAATAAAAAAATAATTAATACAAAAAAAAAAATTAAAAACTAATTATTTTTATGTTTAAAATTTTCCTTTTTTTTTCCAACTTTAGAAATGGTAAGCATTCTTTTTTAACCCATCACTGCCATCATTGATCATGGAAACCATAGTCTACAATGGGCTCCCCACAGTCTCCTCCCAAGAGCAACCACAAAAACTACAACAAATATCTCAAAATTAAATAAAAGGGGAGAATTAGTAATGTCAGTATACATAAAATATTTAATATAGTCATAAAACTGTAAGAGCACCATGAGTTTTTAAATAGTGTCTAGAAATTTCAGTATATGTGGTTGTAGGTAGGTAAAAAATTACAGCTATTAGAAATTTTTTTAACTGCTTTATAAACTTGTAAACAATTCAGTTTTAATCAATTAATTCTAGACTAATTGATTGAATTTGTTTAAACTACTTAAAATAAAATCACTCCTAAAACTGAACTAAACTTAAAAAATAAATTAATGAAACTTAACAAATATTTTGAAAAATAAAGTAAAAATAAAAGTATTTTAAAAAGGTTGATAAACTGTTTAAAAACGTAAAACTAAATTTTAATAAAAAGAAATAAATTATCAGAATATCTAAAAATATGAAGTTTACACACCTAAATTCAGAATCTCTATCTTCTGAAACAGATAAACACTTAATATCTAGTAAAACAAATTAAAAAAAAACATCTACTTGTTTAATCACATTATCAATGAATATGAAACAGGACTATTAAATTTTATATACAGTAAAAAAATGTTTTAAACAAAGTAATAATAAAACCATCTTACACCCAGTTTATGAGACTAACAGCAATCAGCCCAAAAAAAGTACAAACACCAATACAAAGACATAAGTTAAAGTAATGGTAAGTAAAGATTAAGCTTGATATTTTTTTGATTGTCTTTTAAGTAATTTATCTCTCATTCCACATTGAAATGCTCAAAAATAGATATGACCTTTTAAGTTTTTAGGCAATTCTTCCATAGTTTACAACCTAGGTAGGATAATGTCTTAAGGCCATAAAGACTATTTACTCTTGAAAAAAAGGTTTGTTTTTGAAAATCTTGTTAGATGATTATGAATTTTATTAACATTTGTAAAGTTAAGGCTTAAAGTTAACTGGTAAAGTTTCTCTTTTAAATTTGTGCATAAAAACTCCTAACTCACACTTGAACATCTGTTCAAAATCTGATATTTTCTTTTCTATTTTTGTACTGCCAACACTTTCATTCCAACCTTAGAAATTAATGCACCTTAATGCTTTATTTACTAGTTTATCAATCTCAGTAGTTTTAGCTTTTACTCGTCCTACTCCAACACAACAAACTGTATTTTACATGACTTATCATAAGTGAATTAAAGATTTAGTACAAAAAATTTTGAATTAAAACGTACCTTGTTTTGTATTTTTCAAACTTTTGTTTTACCAAATTAAAAGAGCATGCATCTGTTTTATCAGTATTTAGTTTAAGCCTATTATCCTTTAACCATTTTTATATATAATAGTTCTAAATTAGGGTATGCAGTGTCTGTTTTGTAATTGTCTTTTTTAAATGTGGTATATAATAAGGGCAATTTTACTAGAATAATAATTACTGTTTAATTTATAATTTTTTTTTAATTTTGTTACTTATTCAACATGTACTTAAATTTTTTTTAATATAAGGACTTTTAAAGCTCTTAGCTTAGTAGGAGCTTAAAACATACTGTAATTTTTTAGACAATAATAATGTCCAATAATTAGAGAAAGAAATGGCAAGTGATAAAAAGTTGATAAAAAGAGTAATTTCACCTAAAGGTAATTTATACATTATTTAATTTGGTTATTAACATCAGTTTTATATACAAAATTGAATGTTTTCTGTTAAAGTTCAGACTTTATTCAACTTTTAAAACAAATAAGCTTAACTGTGTACAATCATTGTAGTTGTACAGTTCTTATTCACTTATCAGGACATGATTGGCAAGATTTTTCTCTAAACACGTCCAGAAAAGAACAAAAATTCAATTTTTTCATTAAATAATATAACTACTGTATGTTCAGCAATGCATTTTAGTTTAGCTCCTCTTTTTTGCTTTGAACTTTTTAAACTTTTCTTAACTTTTCAAAATGTCATAAAAAATGTGACCTGAATATGCTAAACTACTCCGTTATAAAAGACTTTAGCACATTGTTTTTTTTACCATTTTACAAACTTCTTGTTTATTTTCAATGGTTAGTGCAACTTGTTTTCTTTTATTGATGTATTGTCCATTTCTAAAACTTGGTATGTTAAGTGTGTCAAACTTATATAACTTATAAATAAAACAAAAAAAATTTTATCCATCTCATATCTTAAACAAAAGTGTTTGAATTAACAACTTCTATGATAAAGTTTGAAATAAAAATCAAGCATAAAAGAACTGTTATACATAAGTTTTCTTAAAAAACTTAGAATTTATTCAATTATCAAAAAACTTTAAAAGTTCAAATAAAAAACTGTAAGTCATATTTTAAAAAGTATTGTTTAATTTTTTTTAACTGAACTACTTTACTTACAAAGGTTTTTGATAACTAAACTATTTGTAAACAAAGTCTGAATGTAGGCTTCAGTAGTATTGTTACGTCATGATAAACTAAACTGCAGAATTTACAAAATCCCTTGAAATTTTTTACTCATCATGATAGCTTAAATATTTGTATCATACAAAAATGTTTGTGCTTACTATTGAAAATGTTTTAAATTTTCTTTTCAAATGAAACTGTCTGGATAAGTGTTTAAGCACTGTAGTATTTAAAAATTTAAGTTTAAGATAATCAAATATTAAAGAAATAAAAGCTTTTTTTTAATTGTTAAATATTTTATGTATTAATTGTTTTTAATACATTTCACTAATATCAAACAGAAAACATATTAGTTGGTGACTATGTTGGAGAAATTGATCATCTTGGATTCTCAGTATATTCAAAAACTCTTGCCAACATTATTTACTGAGCTGAGTCCCCATTTTCAATTGGAATTTTTGCACCCTTTGGAAGTGGAAAGTCATTTATAGTGCATCAAACACAAGGTATTTTTTTACAAAAGCATAATAAAGACTTAAAGTAGGGGTAGGTAGTACAGCACATTTTTTTGGTCATGTTGTAAAATCTATATGAGGAGTCTTGATTTAGATGTGTTTTGGTATCATTAAGAAGAATTTAAAAAAAAATTAAAAAAAATTCCTAAAAAAAAAACTGCACCCCAAAAAACTGATCTGGACCCAAAAAATCACATAATTTTTGATTTTTTGACTTAAATAGTAATAAAGTCACTCATACACGTCCTAGACTTATATTTTATATCTTAAATTAAAGCTAATAATTATAGGCATACACTTAATGACATTTCAACTGCTTTTGGAATATTATGACGTCATAATCACACAAAATATGTAAATTTTATCTGTAAAATGGTGCGTTTTGAAAAATTAAGAAGCACTAGTTGTCTAATCTAATTAAAACAAAATATTTTAAAATAAAACTTTGTAGATATACTTACTTACCTTTAAAATTTAGGTGATGTTGTATGTATATTAATGGGATATTAGATGTCATAATTCATTTAGCTATAAGTATTTAAAAATAACCTAAGAATGTTCAATTTGCGTTACAACAACATAAAGAAATTTAAAAAAAGTTATAGTTTATTATAGGCAACATAATGTTGTATGGCATTAAACATTAAGTTAATGATTGCAAAATAAATAGAGACTAGTATAATAAAGAAATAGAGAACATTACATAATAAAACGAACATTGCACTGTATCATTTAGTATTAACACTTAAGATTACTGCAAAATGACTGATACTTTTAAAAATACTAGTATAAAATAACTGTCAAATGATTGATAAAAATCTAACTGACTATATGTACATAATACTCATAAAAATACATAAAAACTACTTTTTAACTTTATGTAAAAGACATCTGTTCTACTATTAAATCTATTTGGACATGGTTTCTCAGTGAAAAAGTAATAGATCTTTCATTAGAAACATCCTATTCCCCTCCAACTTTACAATCAAGAATAGAATCTAAATGCAAGTTTAGCAAATCACGTTTAGGTGGGTGTTTCCACTTCGAATTACTTCTGTCTTGAACTCTCATGAGGTGGTCCATCTTAAAAGTCCCATCATCATTTTTACCTTCACACATAGCAATATACCATGTGTCTGATGACCCTTCACTAATTAATGTGACATAAAAATTCCCTTTCATAATATCTTCATTTTTTTCTTTCTGTATATTGGGGGAAGAACCCCCTACAATTAATAATGCATCAGTGTTTGTTGGCAAAGAACATAGAGAGTACTCATCATCTTCTGCAACAAAAGCACATAAGTTTAGAAGTCTTTCTTTGTGAGTATTACCATTAACTTAAAAAAGTTCTGGATTGTATAACACTTCAGATTTGTGAGACTCTCTAAAGTAAATTAACTCATTACGAACAATAACTTCATTTCGATGAGGATGAGATTTTAAAATAGAACGCAGCTCTTCCACGCTCACTACAGGCCCACCCCAACTTTTACACAATTTGAGACGTTTCTGCACATATTGATCCCTTTTTTTCCCTTTTTCAATTTTTTCCTTTATGTGTTTGAGCTTTAAATTTTTTTGATCTGCTACCCACCTTTGCTCCATCTCATTCAGAAATTAAACAACTTTATTAATTTTTTTTTCATGTTTAGTTTGAAAAGAATCAGATATAAGTAATGTACAGTCATTTCTTATCCCTTTTGCTGTGAATCGTTGGTTCCTAAACTTTGCCACTGCTGCTCGCCTTCCAAATCCAGCGAGGTGTCTTTCAGATTCCAAGTTGTTTGTTGGGAGTCCAACCAGTTCTTCATTACTTAATAGGTTGAGCTCAGTAGCACGTGGTGGATTTGACAAACAAAACTTTCCAAAACCATATTCTCTACCTGTTTGGCGATCAAAAACTTGAGCGGCATGGAGACACATCTTCTTAAGAATTTTACAACATATCTCAGAAGTTGGGTTTAACACTTTAATATACTACTGAACATGTTAAAATTCTTAAAAATTCCAGGTTTTACCAGTTTTTTTTTCAAAATTTATCAAATTCCAGGTTTTTCCAGGATTCAGGTAAAGTGGCAACCCTGCTTTATAATGAAAAAATAAAATAACACTAATTTTAATAAATTTACATGTAGTTCTTATAATATATGTCTAATTCTTTTGCTTTTACTCAGGTGCTCTCAGTAAACATAATATCTAAAAGTGGTTTAGAGTGTTTTTTATATCTTTATCAACAAACAATTGAAATAACTTAGTAATATCTTTCTGGTTGATTGACTTCAGAATTTGTCATTCAAAATCATAGAAACTAAAAATAAAACCAGCAGAAGAATTTGCTTTTTATAATAGAAAAAATTCCATTTTACAGTCAAAATTTGCATATTTTGTGTAATTATGACGTCATAATATATCAAAGCAGTTGAAATGTCATTAAAGGTACCTATAACTATTAGCTTTCATTTAAGATATAATATATAAGTCTAGGACATGTATGAGTGACTTTATTACTATTTAAGTCGAAAAATCAAAAATTATGTGATTTTTGGGGTCCAGATCAGTTTTTTGGGGTGCAGTTTTTTTTTTTTAGGAATTAAAAAAAATTTTTTTTTTAATTCTTCTTAATTAGACCAAAACACATCTAAATCAAGACTCCTCATGTGTCTAGCAAACATCACCCAAGTACTCTCTACCCCTACTTAAAGTAGTAAAAATTAAAAAAAAACGATGTATGTTATTAACATCTAAAATTTTTGTGAATTTTCGAAACAATACTTTATAACTTTTAAAAATATAAATTGTTAAAAAATTTATTCTTTCACTAAATTTTCGTACTTTAAGGAGGTAACTCTAATTTAATTAATACATGTAAACATTTTAACTCACACATAAAAACTTGAGGGTCATTTATTATTTAAAGGTATAGAGCATGATTATTTTTTGTACATAATATATCAAAAATTGTACATTGTAAGTCAAGCACTTGATTAAGTTAGTTTCGATATGTTTTAAGGTTCTGGGTTATTTGAAATCTCTATAATAAAAGATTAAAGAATTCATATCTTAAAATTGTTGTATAGTTTTTGTGTTGATTTTAATTATGTTATACTATTATATTGTAAGATTAAATTTGTGCTTTAGCTCAAAAATTTTCAATGTCTTGGTGTGTCAATTTATTTAAAAAGTTTTAGTAGTTTGCTCAAGCATGTATACAGCAGACTTGACACTCATTAATTTTACTGTTATTTTATTTTAAAGAACTTTGTATTATAACAATTTTTTACTTTAATAAAGATCTTCAGTTTTTTTTTTAATCAGAATGTGCTCTAATACATTTTAAAATTTTTTATATTCCCTTGAGATATGTCCTAGATAAATTTTAAAACTAAATAAAGTATGGCTATTTTTAGCAATTATGAATTATCTTTTATAATGAATAGTTGTTTTTTTATAATTTGAGCTTCTAGTTTGTGTTAATTTTCTTAATTTAACAATACTGTTAAAAAAATTTATTTCTTGATTTAAAGAGTTTAAATTTTCATGTAGTCTTCAATAGAAAGGGATCAAAAGAATTTTTTTAATAAAAAATCTTGTTGAATTTTATATGAAAGCATTAAGTATGGTTATAATTCAGTTTTATAGAATGTTAAAGACTTAATTAACTTAGAAAATTATATTTTGTTAAATAGAGTTTCTAATACAGACATATGAACTGTAAATTTTTTAATGTTAATTTTCATAGATATTATAAAATAATAAATCAAATTATTATTTTATTGAATTGTTAATTGTTATTGAATTGTGCTAAAAATCTATCACTTTTATACATTTTGAGTAAAACTGAGACCCAGGTTTCGTTCTTATTGGAACTCAATATTCAATAACTTATAATTAACTCAATATTTCACTAAAAATAAATACTTAAAAACACTAATAGGAACAAAACTCGGGTCTCAGTCTACCGAAGGCTTGTGGTCTGATGATCGAATAGGTGTGTCTTGAGCTTGTCTCACGTCATACAAAAGTCTAGGCTGTAAACCTTCACCCATGTTTTTATGATCTTTTTTTTAGTTAGAGACCTAGAATATGCAAGAAAAATTTTTTCAATGTTTTATTAATTTTTAAATGCTCAGTTTTAGATATTTTTAAAGTATAATATGTAGATAATAAAAAAACAAGTTTTTTCAATAAATATTCATTTTCATAATTGAATAAATTTTCTTTAACTAAATTACTTTAATGTTATAAAGTAGTTATCAGAATTTTATAAATATTGATTTAAAAACAAAACAGAAGTGAGATTTCAAACACAGGGCTCCCATAAAACCTTAATTTTTTAAATGTATGCAAAAAATATTTTAAAAACCTGGAGTTCAAGAAATTTCAAAAATACCGAGAAAAAACATCGAATTTTTGTACAAAATTCTAGAAAAATATTCTCTCACAATTTTGATATATAGTAAAGTAATTTTAAGCATTTTTAGTTTTTTATAACTTGCAAAACCAATCACCACTTGACTGTGGAAAGACCAGCTCTGTTTGATGGATTCCTTTTTTAGTATAGACTTAACTTATATTTTACACATAGGTCCTTAAAAAAAACTAAAAAACAGTTAACATACAAATTTTTTTTAATTGAAAATTCATTTAATACCAACAATATTACTTTTATTGTATAAGTTTAGTTTAATTTTCACTATTTAGTCACAATACAAAATATATTTTATTGTTGAAAACAAAAAAGTAAACTATAAAACACATTAAGGTCCTGTTGTTTTTTATAACCTGTTATGTTATTCTTGTCATTAAATTTTACAAAATGTTATTTTTATAACAGTGAGTTTTACTGCAGCTACACATAAAAATATTAAACACTGCTTTGGACAGCTACACAGTTTGCCAATAAACCTTGAAGAACATGTACTTTAAACATAAATTTCTGGAAAACTCTTTAATTTTAAAGAATTTTAACATATAAAACAATTTATAGTAGATACACAAGATCTATAATTTACTTTTTTTTTGTGTTATTTAAATTTACTAGCTGTAAACTGATTTTAAAAAGCATCACAGTATCTTTTCATACTATTTAAGACAGTTTTTAAACTAAATTTAATTTTATATTGAAAATACTTTCAAAAACCTATAGTAACCGTGGCTACAGGTTTTATTTAAACTGCTATGTGAAATAAGTTAGAAATTTTATATCTAATGTTTTACATATTCAATAGTAAAATAGATAGTCAGCCCGTGATGTTTTTGCTGAATTGTAAAGTCTATAAATTTGTATAAAAAACATACATATGGTCAAATCTTTAAAACTGTAGATATCAAAAATTTCGAAATATCTTTGTTTATCTATATACAATAATAATCTCACTGAAAAGCCGATTTTAAAGAATAAAATTTTAATGTGTTTAACATTAAAAAAAACTAAACTTAATTTTTATGAGAAACTTTAGTGTTTCATAAGTAGTTAAGTTTAGCTTTAATCAAAAGTGGTGTTTGAAATATAAATTTTAGATTATGATTACTAACATTAGGTTATATTCTACTTGATAAAACAATATGTATAACCTTCTTAATATGTTTTTTTTTGGTGATTTATGTGTGTTTATTATTTTTATTATTTGTTTTTGTTAAAATAATGATGTAACTTAGCTGATGCTTGTTAAAATTTAATAAAAAGTTTTCATTATCATCATTTAAGAAATTGATTCTTTTGTTTTTGAACAAAAAATCATGTTACAAAAATTAGTTGCATAAAAAAGTTAAAAAGTGCATTAGTATATTTATTAGTAAATAAAATGAGTGGTTACTTGATGTATACCTAATGTTCCTGTAATTTATTTTTATATTTAAATATAGTAGTTTGGTCCCTTACTAATTTATTCTATATTCACCTTTAAAAAAGTTTAATTTTGAACTTTAGATAGTCTTTGTGCTTTAAGTTAATTAAACGTTTTTTTTTTTTGAACTGTTAGCATTTTTTAACCAATTTAAGGTTAAAGAAAAGTTAATTTCAAATTGTGATGCTTATAAGTAGTATTACATAAAACCTAATTTCCATTAAACTAGGTTTTCTCTAGTCTACAAAAAAAAGGACTCACAACATTAAATCACCAAAAAAAACAAATAAAATTAAAAAATTAGACTTACCAAAATCAAAATAAGTTAGACTAATTGCTTAAAAACAACGTGTTAAAGAGTCTTAAAAAGTTTACTGATTTTTAAGTTATCAAATTTTTCCTAAAACTTCTAAGCTACTTATTTTGTTAACTTCTAATATTTGAAAAAAAATGAAAGGTTTTTTGAAGAAACTGGAAAAGGAGTGTGAAAAAATTACTTTCAAGCATCCGGCTAGACACGAGAAGAAGAGAAGGTTGCACTGCTTCTTCTACTTGCTGGCAGCGATCATCGTCAGCTTGTTCGTTGCCAGCTTGGCCGTAATCACCTACACGCCGAGAAGCGAGTACAAAATATGGAGGTTGATCAACAGAAATTCCAGCCAATCAGTGGATGACAAGATGAAGGTTGCCAAGGAGACGGAAATTCAGCGGATCCGTTACAACCTCGTCGTGGTTTTCCTTTCCACGGTGACGCTGATAATGTTGCTTTTCCTCGTGGCTCTTCTCTGCCACTCAAGTTGCGTTGCAAGCGCAGTGCGGGTGTTCAGGTTGATTTTCTTTGTGGCTTTCACGAAGCTGCCACCGCTTAACAGAGGAGTTGAAACTTTGAACGGGTCGCTGATTGACTCGAGCAAAACTTTGTTTGAGTTTTCTCACACAGAAACTTTTGACCGACATATTAGGTTTGTTTTTTGTAATAGCTTGGCTTATACCTTTTTTTTTCATTTGAATACAACTTTTATTCTAAATAGATATTTTTTAAAGAGTTTTTACTAAAATTGCTTTAAAATTCTTTAAATCATTTGTAGTATTTTTATAAAATAAAGTTTTGAGTGACAAATTCTTTCAAAAATTAGTTTCTTATTTTTAAACTATTTTTTTATGATTATTATTTGTATAAATTTAAAAATACATAGTTTAAAGTTTAGCAAAAGTTTTTTTTTTCAATCTTTTTCTCTGATTAATTTTATAACTGTTTTGAAATCCTGAAAAAAGCTACAAAATACAAATTTATTTTATGAGTATCATTTAGTTAATTAAACACTTTTAATTAAACTTACTTTAAATACAGTTTACTATAGTAGTTATAATTAAAGATTGATGCTTATTTTTTTAGAGTAATTTATGTTAAAGAGGGTGGCCATCAAACCTGGAATCCTAGAAAAGCTTTGAATTTGACAATTTAGGCTAAAAAAGCCTGGAAATTAAAAAATAATTTAAAAAAAAGACTGGAAAATTATGCAATTTTGAACAAAAACCACTTAAAAGCCTGGAGTTAAAAAAAATTTTTAAATGTAAAGTAATAAAATACAATTTGACACAAAACGTTTATCATAAAGATAGAAAAAATGGTCTTCATCAAAAACTATTTTTTATTTTTGTTGAAAAACACATTTAAAGTAACTTTATAGTATCCATTTAATGTTGGTATACTATTTAGCACAATTTTTACCTTAAACTTAAATTTAAACTAAACATAGACCCAAAATCGTGTACTTTTTAAAACCTGGAAAAAAATTCTCAAAAACCAGTGTCTACCCTGCTATAAGAGAATATCTTCCAAAGCCACTGCTTTACAATTTACTTTATTTTAATGTTATTCAATGTCCTTCTTAAGTTACTTCGGAATCTAGTATATCATGTAATGAAACAAAAATTTACTAAAAGTTTTTTTTTTTTGTTTAAGTTTCTAATTTACAATTTGACTGGTTTTTCCTTGTAGATATAAATAAATAATGCTTACAAAATTTGTTATATCATGTCTATTTCAACTCTTTTTGTTACTATAAAGTTAATCTAAAAAAAAATTTGGAGCTTATTTTTAATTATAACCTATATTTTTTACTTGTTTTCAATAATAGTCAATATTTTTAGGCGACCAGCGCTGAGAAAATTTATATTTGTGAAGTTTTCGGCGTGGCAGTACTCAGGAAGCGATATTTTATGGGCAGCCATCATCACTGGCATAATGGATGAAGTTGAACAAAAGATCGGTGTGATTGCAACTAGGCTGTTCAGAACACTTACAGTTGAGAAGTATAAACCTAAATCGAAAAAGTTTAAGCTGGTTTTAAGAAGTTTTTTTATAAATCTTTTCATTTAATTGAAAATTATCAAAGCATCAATGTTGTTATATTTGTTCTGCTGAAATAAATCGATTCTACGTTGTGTCTACACTTGTCCATTTGATTTTTAACTTTGTTACAGATCAACTTAAGAAAGAAAACATAATTTTTTATTTTAAGTTGTTATGTAAGTCTAATACGATTGTTCAATACTTCAATTTGTTCAAAATTATATTAAAACAGAGGTTCTAAAAACAAATCGATCATTTTGCATTCGGCAAACAAAAACTTGGACGTTGAGCATGTCGCCAAAGTGGCGAGAAGTTACGGAAAAGTGGATTTTTGCGCCTTTTCTGCTCCCGGTTCTTGTAAAATTACTTTCAGCAAAGCGGATGAGGCCAAAAATTTCCTCGATGAAATGAAGCTTTCCGGTGTGAGGGTTGAGTGTGCGAGTAAAAAGAGGGGCAACTGCATGGTTCGAATGAGCAAGCTTGAACGAAGCAGCGCGAATCAAGTCACCCAGGAAGATACGACTTCTACAGAACTTCCTCAATCAGTTGCTTCAAATGAAAACAAGTAAATTCTTAATGTTTTTCTTAAGTTTTGTCAAAATTTTATCCAGCTTTTTTATATTGTTGTTTTTATGGTTTGTTACGTACTTTGATAATTCTTTTTTTGGTAATAAACTTCAACTAATTATTTAAAAAAATCTTGTAATTAAATTCATGAATAGTTTGGTAGTTTTTGTTTACTTTGTTCAAAATAAGTTTAAAGATTGTAAATTAAAAAAAAGTAAAGAATAGCTAATTTTTTTTAAGTGTAAATGATTTTTGTGAATTTCGTAGAACTATAAATAATAATTAATATTTTATCATTATTTTATAGATTAAGGCCATACGGAAGTCAGTCATATTTTTTACATTTATCTGCGTTTTTTGCTTATTTAAAAACTATTAACTATAGGATACTTTATATAAAACATAAACTTTTCATTTAACTTTTGTAAAAAGTTGTTGATACAAGCCTTCAAAGAAAAATTCAATGATCATTTTTCTTAGTTTTTATAAGTTCACTAAATATCTACATCATTCTTGGCTCTTTATGCTAAAACCTCAATTTTTAGGAAAAGTTTGTTGCATGATTATAAAAAGTCATGCTGTAGCATCTTCAAAATAATAAAATTAAGTATTTTTTGACTAATATCATTTTAACAGCATTACTTAAGATAAAACTATTTAACTAACTAATAAAATTGTTTAAGTTATTTAAGATACTAGGCTGAAAAAACTGTAAGAAAAAATATATACTTAATGAAAAACTCTTTTCTATCATTTTACTTTGCTAATTACACTAAGAATCTTTTGAACTATCTAGCTTTGTTTCGCCATATCTCAAAAGTTATTTATACTTTAAGAAAGTAGTAAAAAGCAACTAGCGCTTAACAAAAAAAACACTAGACCAACTTGTAAAAAAAATCCATCTTTACCCTCCTGTGGCCTTAATTTTTAACACTTAAGTTCTAATTTTTATGTGTAAGAATATTTTTATTTTAAAGTTTTAAAAATAGTAATTTTACATTTTTATTATGTAACAGTATTTTTTTAGTTAGCCGCGATTAATAAAACAGTTTAAATGAAGTATTTGTACAGTATTATTCCTAAAATAGTTTTGGCTATAAACTGTTTTAACATTTTTCTTTTTATATACTTTTTAAATTTCAGATTTTTTAGTAACATTTTTATCTCTGTAGGTACAACTTATTCAAATATGCTTTTTCTTGTAATTTTGAAATAATTTTTTGTTATAATAGAGTATCACAGTCAGCAAACAATAACCAATTATCCAAAAATATTTTTAATAAATTTTAGTTTTTACAACCATAATCATTACACAGCAGTAGCAAATAAATGCAGTATTATTTTATGCATTTCTATACAAAAAAAAAACTAGCACTCTATCTTTATTTGTACGGTTATGTTTATAAAATTTGAAAATTTACGATCAAATTTATTAGTAATTAAATTAGTAGTTAAAAAAAGCTAATAACTTACCAGTTTTTTGTTTGTCTTGATATGTTTTTTTAAAACAGAGTGCCACTTTACCTGGAAGTATTTAAACTAAAAACCTAGAATTTGAGAAATTTTGAAAAAAACCTGGAATTTTAACAACTTTCCCATTTTTATTTGTAAAAATTCGATTTGACTCAAAAAATTTATCATATAATTAAAAAAATTTGTCATCATCAAATTTTTTTTTATTAAAAAACATTAATGAAGTAGCTTTACAGTATTTTTTCAATGTTTTTATACTATTTAACACAGTTTCTTATCTTTAACTTTATTTTTAACTAAAAATAGACCCAAAAATGTGTACTTTTAAAAACCTGGATGAAATTTGAAAAACCTGGAAAAAATTTGGAAAAAATGAGTAGCAACCCTGAAAAAGTCAATAAATTAGTTTCTGACACAAATAAAACAGTTGACATTTTATTTTAGTGAGTACCAGCTGGTCACCAAGTCCTTGTTCGCACACATGGTCAGTCATCCGAAACGAATCTGTTGTGGAATCCCTCTAGTGTTGGCATGCTTTGTATTCGCATTTTCACTTCTCTGCTTCCCGTTCGCCGTCAACTCCTTGGTCGCTCATCTCAATCTGGATGTCATAAGAGTTAGTTGTAACAGCATCATTTATGTTTAAAAATTAAGCAATATGTTTTTACATATTTGCTACTTAATCAGAAAATTTTTCGGAAATTTTGGAGAAAAGTCTTAACTAAAAAGGCAGTACGATATGCAAGGTGGTGGTTATAAAATCTAGATTCATGGAAGTTATGGAACTTTGTACAAATCTCTCTAAAAATTCATAATGTTTCACTTAGTTTAACAATGCTAATTACATTGATAATCATAAATGTGAATTATCAAGTTATTTAGTCAAAAAAACAAGGAAACAAATAACAATTAATAACAATTATATAAAACACATTACGTTTACATTGCTTTCGATTTTCGCTAAAATCTCTTCAAGGTTTACCTTTATATTTTCATATTATATAACTTGATATTTTAATTTGTTTTTTAAGTTCTTGTTTTTATTGATGAATTCTTAAGACTGTTTTACCTTGCTAGTTTTTATTACATTGCTAGTTTAAAATTTTCCAATTAATGAGTTTATACTTGTGAATACTTTGTTTGCTAAATCTAACAAACTTAAGTGGCTTCTTAAAGGCCTTTTGAGGTAATCAATGTTGGTTTTCAAATTTTGTATTGTAATTTTTTATTTCACTTTGCTGTGCAAACTGATGTTTAGTTTGATATAAAAGTTTAAGTGTTTTAGTTTTATTTAAAAATTTTAGTCTTAAACTTAGTATTGAAATATTTTAAAATCCTGTGAACTTATACTTTCCAACCAAATTTCAAGCTTCTAATGTAAATAAATTTTGATAAAATAATTGTTGATAATTGCTTTTCAAAGCTACTAACCCAGAGGTAGTACAATTTAAAATTATTTTTAATCATAGTAAGTCATTTATAGACTAAAAACTAAATATATATAACGAACTATTTATTTCTAAAGGGTGGCTAAAAAACATTGAATCCTCGAAAAACCATAAATTTAAGAAATTTTGAAAAAAAACAGAGAAAATTGGAATTTAGATTAATAATCAACAAAAAACTTGGAGTTTTAAACAACTTTTATATGCTCATAGTAAAACTTTGATTTGACGCAAAAAGTCTATAGTATAATAGATAAAAAAAATTGTCATTATCAAAGCTTTTTTTATTAAAATACACATTAAAAGTAGCTTACAGTATATTTTCAATGTTGTTATACTATTTGACACAGTTTTTACCTTATACTTAATTTAAAACTAAAATTAGACCCAAAAACGTGTACTTAAAAAATCTTGGAAAAATTTATTAAAAACAATTGGCCACCCTGTTTCTAGAAATACTTCGTTTTGTCATAATAAATTATAAATAAACACAAATTTTTAGATTTTATTGCTAGATGTGGTACAAAAAATTGTTTCATATCTGACTAGTTTGCTTTATGAAAGTTTAAAAGATTTTTGATTGCATATATATTAGAAAAAATGAGAAAGCAATACATTTTTTCAAATAGTTTTGAAAATAAACAAGAAAAATACATATATAAAACTTTATTTTCTAATAAGTATATTTATTGTATGTGTTATTAGATTTTGAAAAAAAAAGATGATTTTTTAAAATAAGTGTTGAATTTTTATGCACCTTTATGATAGTATGAAATAAGTTAAAATTAAAAACTATTTTTTTGATAATTTGAAAGTATTATTCATAAAAATTCTTTTGCTGAATTAAATTCGGCTTCCCAAAATTAATTTAATTTTATATTGTTGTGTGTCTGATGATTATTAAATTGATCATTGATTTGTAGTTTTAAGTTTTCAACAACGTTTTTTGACAAACTTTAAGCTAAACACTTGATACTTTTGTTGTACAACTTTAAAAATAAAAGTATGTTTTTAAATATAAAAATCTCAATATAATGTATTATCACCAGAACGGTCGTGAAGTGCCAGTACATGTTCAACTGTTGTCATGGTTACCACCCGTATCAGCCTCCTTATTGGTTGTTTTCAAACTTGCCATGGCAACGCTTCAGTCCCAGGTGCGTCGTTTCAACAGAACCCTGGACAACTCAACTGAGAGTTTCGCCAAACAGCTTGGCTTCATGTACAAAGTAAAATCTGAGGTTAAATTATGACATAATATTTTTTATTTATTGATATATAGTAAACATTATCACATTAGTATAATTATCATAATGGACAAACTGAAGAGCTGTTCTGTTAAACAGAGCAGTGAAACAATTGTATTTGAAAACATAGTGTTTTATTAATGTATATATATATATATATATATATATATATATAATTATGGCTAAATTGTTCTCAGTCAGGCTCAATGAAAAAAAATTTGCGCACGAACCCTGAATTTAGTCACAGCCACTAAACTTGAGTGAAACATTCACAGGTGGAAATATTAGAGCATCTGCTGCAAGTGGTGCGAACGATCGAAGGCGTCGACTACAAAGTCGTCATATCAATCGACGATCTCGACCGGTGCCCCATGCCAAAAATTAAATCCCTGCTCGAATCGGTCCACATTTTATTGTCCAATCAGCACTCGCCATTTGTCAGCATCATCGCGGTTGACCCCAAACTCGCCGAGTTGGCGTTTCAAGTTTGCCCCGCGTCAGACAAACAACCTCTTTTGCAGGAGAGACAGGTGAAAGAAAAGTATTTGGACAAAATAATAAACGTTCCCTTTTACCTGCCTAAAGTAGTTTAACTAAATCTTTTAGCTGATGTTTTTTTTTTATAGATACTTTGAATAGCTTCGAAATGTTTTATCTAATAAAAGATTAAAATCAATGATAAACTTATCAAATTTTAAAGTATTCAAACAATATATGATTTTTTTATGTTCTAGTGGTAACTATAGATATTTTTTTATGTTTGACAATAATGAAAGTGCTAGATAAAAGTTTTAATCAGATTATCAATTTCAGTTAGCAAACAAAGAGAAGCAAATTTTTCTTTCGGGACTTTTGAATGACCTTCATGAATCTCATTTTGACGTTACTATGCAAGTTACTTCTAAAAGTTTGACTAGAGGTAGATTGATTTAAATTGTTGAGTGTCTCTATAACTTTTATAACAAGTTTTAAAACTATTGAAACGCTGAACAGATTCATTTACTATCTAAATTAACATTATGTTAATTTCAAATATTTTTAGCAGAAAATAGTATAACGACTACAAGTCATAATAAAGAAGTTAAAAATTGTGGAGATGGCAAAATGTAAGTTAAGTACTTTTTTTAAATTCATAATTAGTTTTATTAAATAAATACAATTTATCTTGTCTAACTTATTTTTATTTTGGATATATGTATTTACCCCTGAGAATTTGGCTTATACTTTTTTATGATTGCTACTGTAAATAAGTCATGACAGTTTTTTAAAACAGACTTTACTTAGTTGATTACAATTGTTTAGTAGTGTTTTTTTATTAAACAATAAACACTCCAACATTATGTTCACATATTTGTTAAACTTTTAAACTTTCTAAAGCATTAACATAAATAATTTGCATAACCAAGTTTTTTTTTTTAAGTTTACGTATTCCTTTACTTATCTATCAAAACTATTTAATTATGTCATTAATTTTGGTAAGTAACCTTGAACTATTTGCTACATAAAACAAAATTTTTGCTATTTTCTATTATGAAAAAGGTTACCAACATAAGAGCTTATCTTCTAAAAGTAACTAACTTTGAAAGCTAGCTATTTTAAAATTATTGATTAAATAAATTTAATAATCAATTTTTTATAGAAATTCAAAGGACGGTAATGGAGATAACCATTGTGAAGTTGACACTGCAAATTGCAATCGATTTCTAAATTCTAAACGTTTCTTCTTTGAATGCAGGTTTTTATATGATCATTACTGTATTGTTTCAACCATTTGAATTCAATCCAAAATTTTAAGGCTTGTATTCTGGTTTTATTAGTTAATTTTATATTTTACTGTACTGTTTTTAGTTAATTATTATTAAATTTTTACTAACAACAAAACATAATTTAAAAATTTCATTCAACGTTTCAAAATAAGCCAGGATAAAGTTTCTGTTAAGTTTTCTGCTCAAAATATTTTGTTGTTATATTAGGTGTTTTTATGATTCCAAGCAGTATTAGCATAAACGAAAATTTATTTCTTAAGTAAAATATTTTTAAGCACATAAATAAACAAAAGTAAGTCTTGAATCTGAAATGTTTGCATTTTTTGCAGTTAATATATACTTTTATGTTTAAGGTTCTAAATTGAAAAAAATAGAAGCTTTTGATATATTTAATTAAGTTTGAAAAAAAAAACTTTTTTTTATACAGCTGTAAAATTAAAATTTTATAATTTAATCGTACAATATTTTTAGATAGTATTTTAAAAGAATTTAACACCCAATTATTTTATCCTAAAAGTTAAGAAATTTAGTGTGGTTTTAACTAAAAAAAAACATTTTAAATTTGTTAAGATTTCTTAAGATTTAACTGTTACTTTAATTTGAAATTTGTTTTGATGTGTTAAAATTATAGAATATGCTTACTAATAACTTTGAATTGGAAGTGTAAATAGGTAATCAGTGTCGCACTTGAATTTGTTTTTTCTAACTACAATAACAAAATCTCGTGATTTAGCTTGCTTAAATTAACAGCTTATATTGCTATGAAAACAACATTGGCTATAATTAAACTAAATAAAAAATTTGCAAGGAAATTTCTAATTCAAGATGAATCGTTGTCAAAATACTTGAATGAAAATCCCAGAACTTTGAAAAGAATTTTTAATGACCTCAACATTTCTTGTCAACTTATATTTGCTATTCAAAAACGTGTTAGTATATTTAATTTTCTTTTATTTTTAAGTACTTTTATATTTGTATAAATAATTTTGTACTATAATGTTTTCACTTTGTTATCTTTATGCGTTTTAACTATTACATTAACAAGTTATTTGTATTATATACATTTTAATGTTTCTTACTGCAGATATTTTAAAGCTTTTTAAGTTAGCATAGTTTTTAAGTCTCATTTAAGTATTTATAATGAAGAATTAAATAAACTTCTGTTTTTTTATGACTTGGTAACTTTTTATTCATTTAGACTTTAACGAAAATTTATTAGTATTAACTCGACACAGAGAGTTGAACGGCAGAATATTTTGATGCTTCGTTCGCCTAACAGTAAGTAAAGTTGTATTTTAAAATACTCATGTTTTTAATAATACCTTGGTTGTAGAAACAGCAATCGTTCAGACGATTTTAACTAAAACTTTCTATTTGATTTTTATCAAACTTTGAACGGTATTTTTTAATATACACCATCTGTGTATAAACGCATGAGCTTCAATTTTTCACTGAGCGAATTTTTTACACGAAACAACAATTTTTCACTTTATTTTTATCAAAAATTCCAGTTTTAAAATTTTAAAAAATAATTATTTTATACTGTAAAACAACTTTAAAAAAAAAATTAAACAACAAAAATTCTTGGTCAGAACATTTAGATCTTGTGCAAAAATGATTCCGTTCATTTGTAAAGCAGCAAATATATACTTAACAGCTATTTAAACTATAAATAAATTTTAGTTGAACTTAAAAGTAGGTTTTACAACAAACCAATAAAAATCTCTAAACATAACACAAAAGAGTCTTAGACTCTTACTATGTAGACTACTTAGTAAAATTATCCGCTTTAATTAGAAGTTTATAACTTTAAGCACAAATTCTTGATCAATTTGACTTTATTTGGTAAGTAAAATAAGAAAATTTTCTTTTTAATTAATGTCTATTTAACGATCAGCATTACTAATAGTAAAAGCCAGGGACGTAGCTAGCTCAAAAAAGTTATGAATCTGCAAAAATTAAATATCTAAAATGACGCGTGATAACGTCCTAGCGGGAACACAGCAATTTAAACTACCTCTAATTAATATGCAGTTATGTTAATACTTCAAAAATTGAATGTTGAAGTATAAGTGATAACTGAATACAAGGCAATTTATTTTGCTTCACACCCCCTATGACTCTTTATGTGTTGCCACTTGTGTAAACCCAAAAAACTTACAAAAAAAAATTAAGTATAAGAAAATCACAATTTAACTCAAAAACATTTATATTGTTTTCAAAATCAAACATTTAACAACGTAGTCAATAATTTACAAGATTAAATTATGCAAATTTTTGTAACATTAGATAATGAAAAAGCTACAGCTTTCATTAGAATCAATTTTGCAATGCAGCTTTTTGACCAATTAAATCTTTAATGCGCTAAATGTACACAAATTAGATGTATATTTAATTCGTTTAATATTTACTACACTAAAAGTGCTAAAGAATACATATATGTCAGAATTTTCTCTCAGGAGTGCATAACTAAGTATAAATGAATACTAAAAGCTAAAAAAGCAGAGTCTTTTCAAGCTGAAATAAAAGCAAGTTTTTGCACACATAAATATGCGTTTTTGCAGAAACGTACCAAGCTACGTGCCTGGTAAAAACTTTAAGTGTTTATCAGAGCATAGTTGTCATTAAGTGATTATTTTTATTCTGGCTGTTGTAAATTCTATGGGGTTTTACTCAAGACATGCGTCTAGTCTTAAGAGATAATGTACCAGAATGTTTACGTTTTAAAACCACTTGAATTTAGGAATCTTTTATTTTAGAGGTACTATTTGTAAACAGAATTGTGCATTAAGTTGTATCGAAATAGCATCTTCATGGTTGCCACAAAGTCACGAAAGTCAGGAAAAACAAAAAAAAAGACAAAATTAGTTAAAGTAGGGAACAAATAAAAAAGTCTGGAAAATTTGGGATATTTTATATAAATATGCTCATAATAAGAAAGTCTATCAGCACTTAAAACTGCATTTTCCTAATGTTATTTTCTAAAAAAAAGTTTGCTTTTGCAACTCTAATCTTTTTTTTCGGGATGTAAATGATTTTTTGGAATAAATGAAAGTTTTTCAAGTATTTAGTAACGTATTTTTAAATTAGTTTTTATACAGAACTTGATTTAAAAAATTTAAAAAAAAATTCATCTCGATATGAAGCAAGCCTTTATCTTTGTATCAGGGTATTAAGTTGTGAATTTTACTAATAAGTTAAGTTTATATGACAACATACTGCCGGTAAACGCAAAAACTTCTCAAGCTTTAATTTAAATCGTTCCCATTAAAATTGGTTTGATTTTTTAAAGAACAAAAACTTAATTAACCTATAAAACTAGTATTTGTTCTATCTTATTTAAAAATTAAATTAAGAATTCCTTCAGAACTTATTGAACAATTACCAGGCAATAATATACCAGCTCGTGCTATAAAATAATACGACTTAAATAGCCGAAACTGAGTAAGCTGGATCTGTATATATAAAAAGTTTATAATTAATTATAATCAAAATAAATACATATTAAATCTATTTTGGTGACGTATTTATAATAGTAACACAATCAGGTACAAGATAAGCTTTTATTAATCGATAAAGTAATCTGCAGTTTTGGAAAATGCTGTCAAGAGAGGTGGTGTAGTTCATTGTGACGTGAGCAAACTAGTTTATTACGTAATAATGTGTCGACAGTGGCCCCGCAGATCAAGCTACTTGCTCCAAGTTATTCACGCTCGTAATCTGGTGACAGACATAAAACTATTGAGCTTGCACAGGTTCTATTTATAATTTAGTTGTATAATAGAAAACTATTCTGTTCAGAGACTAAAATTTATAATAGATTAGTTTAGTAAATATAATTTGTTATACTTGAATTATTTTATTTTAAAAATAGTTGTTTAGTAACATATGTAAGTAGTACAATATTTTCTTGATTAAAGTACAATTTTTAATAATATGTTATTGAATCTATTTTAAAATATTTATAAATATTAAGTTCTTTTTGTAAAGTATAAGTTTTCTTAGGACAAATTACGATCAATGATTTAAAGTTTATACAAAGCCTAAATGACATAGAAATAGTTTTTTTTAAGCTAATACGAAAGGTAACTTTGATAATTTCAAATTCAATAGAATTTTTTATGAAGTTTATTAATAATTTGTTATAATTTTTAGAGAAGAAGAATTTAAAACAATTTTGTTAACCGAAAGTGGAAATTGTGCCAAGGTTTGCTGTTTGAAAGCTGCAAGTTTTATTAGCTTTCTCAAAGATACAAATTTGGGATCCAGAGACTTCCTCAAACTTGAGCCTGTACTCATAAATTTTGACAAGTTTTTATTTTAATTGGTATATACATGTTCCTTTTCTTTCCTAAAAAGTTACTATTTTATTATTGCACCATTCTTCGTTAACACAAAGCATTCTAGTACAAAGTTTCAAATCTTATGTCCAACAATCAGTTTTTATTGAGTCATGTACTTCATTTAATTTTACAATCATAAGTTTATATTTTGAACTAACAAATAGTGTCTGATAAATGTTTTACTTCAAGTATAATATTGCTTTTTTGTAAAAAATGTTTTATGTTTTTGCTTCATGTTTTTGTTTAATTTTTTTAAATCGTTTTAAGTTATACTGTACATGTGTTTACTTAAGTATCTTACATGATTTTCTTTTAAATATAAGTAATTTATAAGGAAATTAATCTTCTAAATTTCTCTTTATTCCATCAAATGTTAATTAGTAATATTAAGCAATGAATTAATAAAATGAATTTTATTCCTGCAAGAACTACTTTGTTTCAGTTAAAACTAAAGTTAATTTGATTTAACTTTTTCATATACAAAAAAGTTGAACACAAACTACTTAGTACAAGAAGTAAATTTACGGCTGTATTTTATTAATTATAAGAAAAGTTCGTATTTAGACATACCATCACAATTAAAGAGTGAAATAATAATTTTTTCATCTTATTTCACTTTTCTAAACATATTTGTTTTACAAGATGCTTTTTGTACAAAATAAAGTTACTATCGATAGATGAAAAACAGTTTGAAAGTTTTGTTTAAGTTATACTAAAATATTTGTTTTTAAACCTTTGATTTTTTGTTTAAATTTTAAAAAAGTAAACTAGTTTAGGACTTTTTATGATGACTTAACAATTAAAGTTTTTTTTTTCAGTCAATAAAAGTTTAATTTTAATTTCATGTTTCACTCAGCCCATTAGGTGTTTTTTAAATTTAACAAAAAAATTTTTTTTAATAGAAAGGCTTGTGTTATAATTTTTACAAGTTTTAAGTTACTTTATAAATAAGTTTTTTATTGAAAATAGAAGTCTAAATAAAAGCTCAATCGAAAAAACAAATCTAGTATGAACAAATTTGTTTATTATATAGTTATGGTTCTAATCCAGGGGTCGGCAAACTGCGGCCCGCGGGCCAAATGTGGCCCGCGAAAGGTAAGTCTGCGGCCCGCGAGCACGTTATTTTTCTGAATGGAATGCGGCCCGCGAAAGAAAATTTTGCGGCCCGCAACCATGTAAATGTGGCCCGATGAGCAAAAATATATTTTAAGTCAAATTTGTTTGATAAATTTAGTTTTAAGTTCCTGTATAACATTTCAAACAATTTAAAGACTTTAATGATTTAGCTTTAAAATGTGAAAAGGACAGGTTAGCATTCTACTAGGGTTTTTTCTCAGTTTACTAATAATTTTCTTCTTACAACAGCAAATAATTTTCTGAAAAAGAAAGTTAAAAAGTTCTTTGAATTAGTAAGATAGTTATATAATACCTATTTGGTAAAAACTACATTCAAATGTTTTCCGTTTTTGTATAATGCATAGTAATGAACTAAAATGTCGTTTTTTTTACCTAAGTTTCTATTACAGATGTTTTTTTTTTAAATGTTATATTCTAATTTCTACAAAACATTTTAAACAACATAATAATAATAAGAAGAAGAAATACGTTTTATTTGTTTTGGTTTTGACACCTTTGATATTTTAGAAGTTTTCTTTGCATTTTAAGTTAATTCCTATGCAGACCAATAAACGAAGATGCTCTTATTTTAAAACCTTTTTTACTTATTACTTAGCGAGATAATATTTAGTTCAAGCATGATTATTGGTTCTACATGTTATATCTAAGTGCGTACAGACACATTTAAAACAATATATATGAAATAAATTAAAAAAGTTTTTGTTAGGTATACTTTTTGATTTTTCAAACCATAAATAAATTTCATTTAAAATAGAAGCATTTACTCGTATTTTTTTTTAAGTTGCGAAAGTACAAAGTGTATGTGTTAAGTAAGTGAACCAGCAAAGAGATAAGTTAGCACAAATTTTGTTATTCATTGAGCACTCTTAATTTTTACAAATGTAGTTTTGTTATAAAATAGTTAAAAAAAATCTTTAAGAGGCTATTAGAAAACTTAGTTTTTAAAACGACAATGAAATAAAATTTATTATCAACGACTGTTTGTAGTTTAAGCAAGTAAAAAATTATTTATTACTTAAAATTAGTTCAACACCTAATAAACTAACTGACGTTCGAGTCTACTAAAACCACTAAAAATATTTTCGAATGAAAAATAAAAACGTTTGGCAAATTTAAATTTATTTTATTTATCATTCGGTATAAATAATGATGATGTTTTGTCTTTTTTAAAGTGTTGTGATTGTTTGAATATTTCTTCTAAATAAATATAACATAAATTAGTTTTAAAAAAAATAGGTTTAAATTCATAAGATTGTTTTGTTTTTGGAAGACTAGCCACAGTATAGTTTAACAATCATAGTATAAATATCTTTTTAGTATTGTGTTAAATATATTGTCGAATATCGTGAAAATGTTTGTTATTAAAATAATCTTTATTAGTAATAAAATGTTTAACGAATGTTCAGTGCTTTGTGAATTTTAGTTACAGCAGTATTAGTAACAAATAATTTATAAAGTTTTCTGATATTTACTTGAGTTAATATTTCAAATGTATGTTAAAAAAAAATATTGTTTTTCATTTTAATTCTTATTAGGTTTGTTAAACTAAGTTAATCTAAAAACGAATAAAAAATATTTTAGAAAACTTCAATAAAAAACCTGCTTCAATAAGGCTAAAAAAAAATAAAAGTTTGTAGAACATTTACCTTAGCTTGAAACTTTAATTTTTCAAACATTTTCTATAAAATACTTTGTTTTTTTTTTAAGCAAACAAAGTTTAAAACTTTTAAACGAATTTTTGGAACTTTTTTTGTTATTAAAAAAGGTTTCAAACATTTAATGCATTTAGTTTTTTACACTGACCTAGTAAAAAGTTTTGTTACAAACAGCAAAGAATCCATTTTGTACAAGTTAGTTGTTCTAGTCAAGGTTTTGCTGGTTTTCAAACTTTCTAGTGAGCTGATTAAAAGTTTCTGATTGAAAAGTAATTTTTTTATATAACTTGTTTTATGATAGCTAATTGAGTTATATAAATACTTCAGAAAAAATGTTTGTTAGTGTATTAGAAAATCAATTTTGTCAGTATAAATGTTTAAACTTTCACTTGAGTGATTAATATTGTCTAGATACTGTAAAACCATCAGTAGACAAAATTAAATATTATTTGAAAACAGATAAACTTTAATTCATCTTTAATAAAAGTATTTGAACTTATTGTATTTTTGTTTTAAGTAATTAAATTTTCAACTTAACTTGGAGCAGTTTTTTTTGTTTTTAAATATAAAATTATATTCAATGAGTAAACTTAGTCTTACACCACTTATTGACATTTAATTCAGTTCACTGCTTGCAGGTGTTAAATATAATGTAGTCATCATTTAACTAAGACCATAGTTTTAACAAATTTTGTAATTAATTATAAATGATCTTTTTTTTCAGGTTTTTTTTGAGTAATAATGTTTTCATACAACACGGTTTTGTTCTCCGCCATGTTTCTTCTGATGATGCGCTCATCCACAGTAATGTCGGCCACTTCGACCCTTGAAGGTCCTCAAAAAGAACAAAACTATGACGAATGTGAGGTCATGAAAAAGCTGATTGAGAACGCTTCCGGAGTTAAGCAGTCATTAGATAACTACGACAAGACCCAAAGTCTTTTTTGTGCTGATGGTCTCGAGATTAAAGCTGAATTTCGATTAACATCCGACGAAATTGATGAAAAGATGATCATTCCGAAGAAAGTTACTGGAGATCCCAAATTCATATTTCTTGTGTACACCCTTTTTGATTCCAATATCGAATACAAAATATTGTGTGTAGGTGAATCTTGTTACACGTGTGATGAAATACTCCAAATGTTGAAAAAGTGTCAGCTTCGTGATGAGTACTACAAGATCAGAGGCTTTGCAAAACTATTTAATTTGCCGGCGTATAAACAGTTTTACGACAAAGCTATTGATACCAGTTTTCAAGGAGACAGTTGTATGTTCCATGAATATTATGATATATCACGGTGTCAAGAAAAAAACAGCATATTTGACTATTTATCCATCTCTAAGATGTATTACAACCAGTTCTCAAACGTGAATATTGAAATGAAGTTTGACCTCTGCGAAAGGCTTGATGCTTCAAAGTGCTACAGGTTCGAGTTGGCTCTTCCTTCTGATACTTCAGAAACTCCATATCTGATCACTAGCTGGCGCAAATCTGCCATTCTCACTTTGATAGATCCGGTCAACGGCATAAAGATTGGTTTTCTGAGAGATGTGAACGGCAAAAAGAAGCATGATGAATTTTGAGTTATTTTGAGCTAAATTGTTTTTTTTTTGGATGAGAAATGTGTTAGTTAAAGAATTGTGTTGCGTTGAAGTTTTTCTGAGTTTGTTTTTCTACTGCGTTTAAAATAATAAACTTTTGTTGTAACTAAAACAGCTCGATTTATAAATATTTTAAGTAAAAAGATTAGTAGTCAATTATTTACACTCCATGATAATTAAGACCGCAAACTCTAGCAGAAATCATAATTCTTAAATTAAATAGTTACTAGTGACTACTGTTCATTAATTATCTCTTAAGTTCATAGTTTCATGCATATATTTTGATTCTAATAGATTTCCAGTGCTGTAATGAATTCAGTGCTACAAAACTTTACTAAAATAAATTTTTGGAAATTGAAACCTACCGTACTTAAAGTACGTTTATTAAAAAGTTAAGACAAGTAATATGTATTTCGATGTAACTTCAGTTCAGATGCAAAATTAGGTATTTATATAAGATGTATGGAAGCTAATTACTGAATGAAACGAAATTTATGTATGTAAATTACAAATTTAACCTTTTATTTCAGATAATATATATTATACCGTTATTTCTAATAGTAAACTATTGAAACGGAAAAATTTGTAGTAGTCTTAAAAAGTTGTTTTGCAGAAAATAGGGTAAATAACATCTTTCTAAACAAAATTTTCTCAAGTTAATTTTCTTTTTAAAAAGCCTAATACTTATATTTTGTGTATTGTTAGTATAATTTATCGGCCTATAATCAATAATAATAATAACTATGTTAGAAAAAATTTAATGACATTTTTAGAATATTATGAAGTAATATATAAAATAAAATTAATTTTGTATAACCAAACAGTACTTCAGCATGACTAATACAATAAACTAATAAAAACTATTTCAGTACTCAGAACTTTTTATTTTCACTTTCTGTTCAACCCTTAATTCGCCTTAATGATTAATTAAAAAAAGTTGATACAGTTATTTAATATTTCTAAACTGATATTTTTACACGTCAATAATATTTTTTACTAACTCAAACACAAACACTATTATGAAAACAAAACAATTCGCAAAAAACATTTTTCTCTTGTCGAAATGTTGTGATCATGTTGCAATGAACTTAATTCAATCAAATGTTTATTTTATTCTTTGCCGATTTTAAACCGCTAGACTTAATAAAGCTTTGTTTATAACGACTTTGTTTTAAAAAATTTCATGTTTAAAAGTATTAAAAGTTTTTAAGTGAGTTTTAAAGTTACATTTTGGCTCACAAGTCCAGGTTGTAGTAGTCCAGATTGTAGTAGTCCAGATTGTTCTAATAGTCATCTTATGTATTAATTGAGGCATGCATTTCAGGCTGTATAAAACAATTTATACTTAATTTGTAATGTATATATTATTCACCCACATTGATAAATACTTATTTAGTTTTGTTTGTTTTTCACAATTTTTGTAACTAGTTTAAATGTGAAAGGTTTATTTACTATTTGTTTATACTTCATAGCTTGTAGTATAAATTTTAGGCTTAGTTGTAGTTTTTTAAACTTTAATGTAATAGTATTGTACCACGTTGCTTCCATTAAATGGCATATTTTCGCTGACATCAATTTTTTTTTTTGCTTTGTACTAATATTTTATAGCTGAAAGGGCCTTTTTTAAGTGTTCAGCTTAAATAAAAAGTTACAACAGTTTAAATCTAAGTTTGAATATTGTGTTCATATGAATATAATTTTTTTTAATATTGTTAACTATTAGTTAAATATATTTCTTCATGTTTTTTAACATTTTAAAATACATTCCATTTTAACATACTAAAAGTTATTATTTTGCTTGGTGTTTTTAAAATATAGTGTATAAAAATTATTTAGAAGTAAAAGTGTATAAAAAGATTTTTATACTAAACCAAAAATTTAATCTGAAAACATGATATCTGTACTAGTTTTTACAAAAATTGAAACCATTTATATGACTAATGAATTTTGTTTAAACACTTATTTTTTTAAGATTTTTGGAAACGGACTATAGATATATTCACAATTGGCTTTTGTGTGCATTTTATGATTGTTTTAATTTTTTTTTTTCAAAGATGTTTATAAAATTAGGTATTGTAAATTCTGAGTGACTACTTAATTTTTGTTCCTAAGCATTTTTTTCCTGTAATATTTTTAAACCCTTTTCTCAGCATGAATTATTACACATAATTTAAATAATAAACATCTAATTATTTTGTTTTCAAATGTCATTACTTCACTTTTTCTGCAATTGCTTTTAAATGGTATATAGTTATAGCGCTTAAGCTGCTTAGGAAAAAGAAAATAACAAAGACTAACAATGGTTTCAACTAAAAGTCATATTAAATCCGAGATATTTAATCAAGCTGTAAAGAATTAAATTGTATAAAAGAAAATAAATTGATTTAACAATTAATTGCTGTATTTTGTTCAAAACATTATTAGTTCAATTTGTGAAGATATTACAAATTTTTTTTTCTTTTTTTCATAAAAAGTATTAAAATTTGATTACATACAACATTTATGGTAACAACGCATGGTAGAACGTTTTTAAAAAATAGGATACAAACTTAACTGTTAATAAATTTGAAATTATAAACTGTTAAATAACACCTAACCATATTAAAAGTTACGGCTGATTATACTTAAGTACACATCTAGTACTTAAATTTAATTTTAGTAACTTCTTTGATTTAATCGTGATTAGGAATATATGAACCTGTATAGATTTTTATCATTCATTCTTTATCTGTTAATTTCCCATTACTTTATCTTAACATTATTGTATTTATATACATAAATTATTTCTATCACCACACTAAAAAATACGATTTTTCAACAGTAGTAAATAACACCTAATGTAATATTTAAAATCATTTTTGGAAAATTGTTAATTGCTTAGCTTCAGATGTTTTTATGAGATAAATAGAATAAGTTTAGAATACACAATGTTAAGTAACCAGCCAAACAAAACATTTATGTTAAAGAAATTAAAGAAAGTGAACTAATAAAAGTTTCTATTGTAGAATTTTTCAACGCTCTGTGTCTAGCCAATGAAATAACTTTTAAAAAAACTACCAAAAGTGTCGTGAACAAAAAAGTTTAGAATTTTGAAAGTTTTTTGCTACTTTTTTTTGTAAACAAAACTTTAATTTAAACTCGATCTACAAACTTAAAATAGTTACAAAAAATATATTTTTTAAGACATTGTTAAATAAGTAAATTGATAAAAAAATTTGCCATAATAATTTTTTTTTGATTTTTTTTACTTTACATAAACTGGAATACGTGTCAAATATGCACAAAGGGGCACCTTTGCACAAAGAAACTTTTGCAGGGTGTAAACTTTGCACGAGGGGTCACTTTAGCACTAAGGTACACTTTTGCATGGTTTGAATTTTTTTATTATAATTTTAATAAGTTTAAGTTTAAATTGTTTTTTTTTATACTATCACTGTTACCCCTGGGAACGGGTCACTTTTGCACGAGCGTCACTTTTGCACGAAGACACTTTTGCACGAGGGGACACTTTTGCACGAGCGTCACTTTTGCACGAAGGGTCACTTTTGCACGAGGGGACACTTTTACACGGCGACTCTTTTGCACGAGCGACACTTTAGCACGAGGGGACACTTTTGCACGGCGTCACTTTTGCACGCAGGGTCACTTTTGCACGAGGGGACACTTTTGCACGGCGACTCTTTTGCACGAGCGTCACTTTAGCACGAGGTGACACTTTTGCACGGCGTCACTTTTGCACGCAGGGTCACTTTTGCACGAGGTGACACTTTTGCACGGCGACTCTTTTGCACGAAGGGTCACTTTTGCACGAAGGACACTTTTGCACGAAGGACACTTTTGCACGGCGTCACTTTTGCACGGCGACACTTTTACACGTCAAAACTTTTGCACGACGTTACATTTGCATGACGACATTTTTGCAAAGCGTCACTTTCGCACGGCATTATAGTTTCACGGGTATACTTATGAACTGCAAAATTTTAAATAATCAGTCAATTTTGAACGGAACTTCACTTTTGCACGCTTCTAATTTTTATTTTCTCAAATAAAAATATAAATAGATTTTTTTGTCAATTTAAATAATATTCGCTTTTAAACGCAAGTTGTTTTGAATCAATAAAATGTTGTAGTATTTTAATGAAATTTTAATGTAAAGTTTTTATGAAATTATTGTTGCAAAAATTTGTTTTAAAAACTAAGTTTCGGTCTAATACCTCGTCAGTGCTTAGATAAATTTCTTAAATAAAAGTTTTTATCTTAAGTTTTACGGAGAACAATATAATTATGTACCACAATTCATTTATAATCTTAATCAAAATAAATTAGTTGAATAACAAACAATTTTGAATAATTTAAATAAAAATTATCTGAATCTCGTTAAATTTTAAAGAGAAAGATAACCTTAATTTAGTAAGACTTTGAAACACGAATCTTTAGTATTAATTTTTATTTATATTCTCTTGATGTTAAAATTAGCAATATATAGTTGTTAAACAAATGGTAAATATTTAATTTGATTTTAAACGATTGTCCTTTTTCCATGAGTCCTTTTTCAATGTATTTAATGATTACTCATCTAGCCAGTCTATTTTTAATGTCTTTGGAGCGTTAGGTTTTTATTTTTGTTGTTAATCAATGCGTTTAAATATTTGACGTTCATCGTTCTACATCAAAGCGTAAATAAGTATAAGTTTGTGCTTAACATTTTGCTTTTTATGTTAACCTATAAGTTTTATATCAAACTATGTTTTTATCTTTGTTTTAATAAATAAACTTCTTGTATTAATTTTATTTTTTTATTATGTTTCCTTCAGTTTAAGTGGTCTAGGTTTTGATGCCTAGGTCCATCATATGGACAATAAACTTGTAACTGTGTAGTAAAATATATAATATGACATAGTTGTTGACTAATATATTAAAGTTCAAAATAAACTAGAACAACTTACTTACACTCAAAGTATTTTATATCCTAGTTTTTAAATTAATTATTTTTTTTGTCCCTGGTATGAATTTTTTATAAATAATTATATTTTATCTTTCCTTAGTTTGTTTCTAACATTAACTTTTACTGTTTAAGATTTTAAATCTTTCATTTTTTGCCTTTAATATAAGTATGTTAAAAATTTGGTACTAGCTAAAGAACTTTTTACCAAAATGAAAAATTGATGTTCCGTGCGAAAAAATCATTGTGCCAAAATGTCGCTGGACAAAATCTTCATCGTAAAAATGTGACGTTGTGCAAAAGTACCGTTGTGCAACAATGCTGCCGTAACAAATGTCGCCGTGCAGAAGTGTCTCCTCGTGCAAAAGTGACCCTGCGTGCAAAAGTGACGCCGTGCAAAAGTGACGCCGTGCAAAAGTGTCCCTTCGTGCAAAAGTGACCCTCCGTGCAAAAGAGTCGCCGTGCAAAAGTGTCCCCTCGTGCAAAAGAGTCGCCGTGCAAAAGTGTCCCCTCGTGCAAAAGTGACCCTCCGTGCAAAAGTGACGCCGTGCAAAAGTGTCCCCTCGTGATAAAGTGACACTCGTGCAAAAGTGACGCCGTGCAAAAGTGTCCCCTCGTGCAAAAGTGACCCTGCGTGCAAAAGTGACGCCGTGCAAAAGTGTCCCCTCGTGCTAAAGTGACGCTCGTGCAAAAGAGTCGCCGTGCAAAAGTGTCACCTCGTGCAAAAGTGACCCTTCGTGCAAAAGTGACGCTCGTGCAAAAGTGTCCCTTCGTGCAAAAGTGACGCTCGTGCAAAAGTGACGCTCGTGCAAAAGTGACACCCACCCGTTACCCCTATCCCTTACCCTCGATCAGTAACTTTTTTTCTTTTTTCTTTTATGAATTAATTTTAACAATTTTTTTTTGTGTTTTTTCTTAAAAATAGATGTTAATTAGTTTATCTTTTTTTTCTACCCTAACCCTTAACCTTGGTCGGTAACTTATTTTTGTCTTTTTTTTAGTTTCTATATCAATTTGTCTTTGATCTTTTTTTTGCGTTTTTTAGTCACCTTATATTTATTTCTATTTATAATTTTCATACTCTCATGCAAAAATGACCCTTAAAGCTTAAGTGACCTTCCGAGAAAAATGTCTACTTGCAAAAATGTCCCTTAGTGTATATGGTCCTTTCGAGCATGTATGACCATTTTCGAAAATAAGCCTTCGTGCATATTTGACCTATTTCCACATAATTTAATTAAACTTCTATTTAAAGATACCTTTAAAAAGACAAAAAAAAGCTTTAAAATGAAGTTTATTTAAGCTGTGATTACTAGTATTTATTGTTTTATTAAAATAAATGAAACATTAACAGTAAATTTTAACAGATTTTAACCTTATAACAAAAATTAAAACAATGACAAAAATATGTTTTTTGTTTTTACTAATGGTGTATACAGTATATGGAACTGTTGTTGAATCCTCATCTTTAAGTTAGTTTTTTGTTATTAACATTTGTCTAAATATTTTTAAGTTATAAAATACTTAAGTATAAGCACACAACCTGCCAACTAGGTACACACTTGCTAGGTACGAACTAACTGCCGGTATAGGACGCATTTTTAGCTGAAAAACGCTGTGTTCAAAACGCAATTTTTATTATGTTTTAAATTTAAAAACACAAACCTTAAAGTACAAAAAAGAAATATAAAACTTTTTTATACAAAAGCATTATATCTAAAAAAAATAGTTGTACTTTATCGGATTAAAATACTTTCAAACTAAAGAAAAAAAGCTATAAACTTACGACTATATATCAAATCTTTTACTCAAAATTTTCAAATAGCTAAGCGCATTAAACAAAACTGTATGATTTCATCTAAACTGTAATAAAAATATACATGAAATTAATTTGACAAAATAAGATAGACTTAAATTTAAAAATATTCTCAAAGCAGCTCGTATATAGAAAAGATGACATTTTGGTCATCAAGTAAGGTTAGCTTTATCGCGTGGTTTTAATAAAACTGTTTGTGATCAATCAAATAGATTAAAAGAAGGATTTTCAAAACTTATTTTTATAATTGCCTACAGGGTATAAATTTCAAAACAGTTTCCCTATACTAGTTATTTACCCTATAAACCCTGGTGCACGAAGAACCTTTCGGTTATCTGGTGTCACACTACGGTTATGTTTTAACGTCTTGTCTAGGACAAGACAGTATATCAAAATTCAAAACATAATATGGGCTTACTTTAAAAAACCCCCTAGAAAATATTCTTTTAATTTTGTTTTAGTTTAACAAATTTAAAAATTACCAACAAATTTAAATTTATATGTATATCAATATATTGTTCAATAACTATCATATTGATATGTATATATACATAAATATGATATTTATTGAATAACAGTTCCCTTCCATATATATCTTTATTTATACTGAATGCTTTTATCTAACAAATACTTGCAACTACTGTTTTCTTTTAGAATAGTAAAAATAAATAAAATAATTTTTTAACAATTACGATAACAAAATAATATAACTTATGTTCAAATTTATGGACTGCTTTGATAAGTAAGTAGTTTTAAATTATTTTACGATTTATTTACAATAAAAGCTAACTCTTTTTCAGATTTGGAAAATATTAATAAAGATAATTGGAAGTACAATCTCCAACTGCTGAAAGAAACTTCAGATGAGTTTAAGTTCGTGAAAGATTTTTTTTACACAACTACGACAGGACACTACAACGACACTTTAGAACTTTCTCAAATATACAAAGTCATCGAGCAAAATAAAAAGGCAACAGACGATGTAAAAAGCAGCAACTTAATGTTGTTTCATGGTACTGGTAAAAAAGGTGTAGCTGGTATTTTAGAAACTGGTTACATAAACTCTGTTAATGGTCTTTTCGGAGAAGGCGTGTACCTAACCGAAAGTTCTGATTTGGCTTCTTTATTTTCCAGCGGAAGAAACGTTGAAACAAAGACAAACCTCATGTTTGTCAACGAAATTCTCGAGTCGCAAAAGTTGCAAACTGTTTTTCACGAAAACTTGAATATGCGAGGTGTCCGTAATATATTGAAAAATCTTTCATTTATAAGGCTCGTAGATGAATCACATGACGTTGAATTTACAAAATACGTAAACAAATTAAACATGGAAATCAGTGAAGAGCTGTACAGAAAAGATCGTATAGAAAAAGCTGAACAAGAGTACAGAAGAGATCATTTGGGAAGAAGATACAGAAATACTTCAGTTGATAGAAGAAGTATAGAAGATCACTTTGTTGCAGATTACCAAGTAACCATACCAAGGTATTTGATAAGCTTCGAATTTCGAGCATAACACATATCTGCCCAGGGTACACTTGTTCTTTATAGACAAGGTTTAAGAATATCACAGATAATATCTTTCTTTTTTAATAAATTTTCGTAAAACCTAGACATGTACTTTTTATTTCTGACATAAATTATTTCAAAGTAGATACTAGGAGCATTATCATTGCTGTAATTGACAACACGTTAATATATTTTATTAAAACAACTATTCTTTTTAGTTTTTCAAGTTTTTATACTATACAGCGTTACCGAAAAACCTGTGATCCTGAAAAGACTGGAGCTTGACATTTTAGTCTACAAAACTTGGAATTTGAGAAATTAAAAAAAAAACTGGAAAAAACAAGAATTCTAAACAATTTTTATAAGTTAAGTAGAAAGATTTCCACTTGACACAAAAAATTTATCATATTGGTAAAAATTTTTGTCACCATCAATTTTTTTATTAAAAACTAATTTAAAATAAATTTACAGTATCTTTTCAATTTTTTTATAATCTTCAACTACTTTTTACCTTAAACTTAATTTTAAACTAAAATAGACCCAAAAATGTGTTAAAAACCTGAAGGAAATTTTGAAAATCAAGAGAAAAATTGCTAAAATCATTTGGCAAACCCTGACAATAACTTTCAATAAACTAAAAGGGACACTAAATAAAAATTAACATTAATTGATGATTTGAATAATGTTAGTGTAAGTTCAAAATGTTAGGTTCTTTTAAGCTTATTATAAAATTTGTAAATTAACCAAACTTTAACACACAACTTCTATGTTAAAATTTAAAACTATGCTTTCATAAGTTAGCTAGTAAAAATTTCATCCTAAGTTTATATTATTAGATTTTATCAAAAAAATTTCTATTTATTTAAAATTTTTGATAATTTTCCTTATCAAATTCCTTATCTACAGATTTCTTAAATTTTAGTTAAATTATGTTTGGTAATATTAGTTTTTATTAATTAATGTTTACTTAGAATTCGTGCTATTATTTCAGAAAAATCAAAATTTATTACAATTAGAAAATCTGGTTCTTTTATGGTCTATCCTATATGATACATACTACTAATTCTACTATAACTACTAATTCACATACTTAAAATTATTTGTGTAGTTAAGCTTAAAGTTTAACTCTTTGTATAGAATTATAAAAAACTTGTTAAACTAAAAAATAAAAATAAAATGCACTAAATAGCAGTTTAATGTCATATTACAGTGATTTACTAAGTTTATAAAGTTCTATGTAAAAAATAAAAATGGTATAAAAGAAAGCTAAATTCTAAATAGAAAATTACAAATAAGCAAGGTTATTTGAGATAGTTGGTATAAATAAGCGCTAAAATAAGCTTGTAAACATTAAAAAAACCTAAGCTGTACTGCATTTCTTGACAACTGATAAAAATAATAGTTTTACAAACTTATGTTAAATAAAAATCAGTCAGTGTATAAGCAAAAAGTTAATAAATTTTAAATAAATATAATCTTCAGCAACTTAAAAACAATAAAACGATTAGACTAACAAAATTATTTTTAGGATGTACAGTAAATACTACAACAAAACACTTCAGCCAAATTCTTACACAACAAGTGTAATTCGGTTATTAGACTGATCAGCTATGATGCTTACGTGGTCTTGCTTACATTAATGTATTTATTTTACTTATGTATTTTAAATTAATCTATTAATATCCCAGATAGTGATTAAATAAATTTATCGATTACTTAGAAATCTTATTTAACTGTAACTACTTATATAACTGTATATTTTGATCTTTTTTAAACATTCACACTAATCTAGTTTTAAAGTTTTATTTTAAACAAAAGAGAACCCATTTCGTACAAAGTACTTGTATTAGTCGACTTTTAGTTCTTTTATTATCATCTAATGTGCTAATAGATAATCTTCGCATATAAACTAGTTTTGTTGTACAACTTTGCGATTTACTTAAGTTATATTAACATTTGAGTAAAAATAATAAAACTAATCGGTATGTAACATAAACTTGTAAAAAAAATACTTAGAAATTTAAGTAAGATCAAACATAAATTCTGTATGCATTAATGTATTAACAATTGATAAAATATAAACGTGTGATAACACTGAATAACTTAGAAACAAAATATTTAACAGTTTTATTAAGCTCAGTTGTCAAAGTATATGGATTGTAACGTTAGTTTTTCAACAAATCTGTGCTCAATACGTTTCATAGTTAGTAGCCAGAATTGTAAAATTAGCACATGTATATATAATATATGTTAAATATGAACTAGTTTACTGAACAATAGAAAAAGCCCTAAAATATTTGGTTCTAGGACCTGGTGCTCAAAAAATCCTTTCGCTTATCGAGTCGCACACCACTTGGATACTTTTTAACGTTTTGTCTATTGACTTTAAGCTGGTTTAAATCTGACAATTATTGTTAGTGGCATTGATATTTTACATAATAATTTATTAGGTTATATAAGTAAAACTACATTTTCTAACAAGTTTTTCAAGATTTATTGAGATTTATTTGATGTTAGCTAACACTGTCATTTAAAACAGATATATTTATTCATTTTATAATATATATTTAAAGTCGTTCATAATTGGAAAAAACTTTTACAAAACCTAAATTCGACTTTAAAACATTATATATTTTTTGGTTTTAGTTGTCAGAATTTTAATTGTCGAACTTAAATACTAAAAAAAAAAATCTAAATTTTTAAGTTTTATTTATCGCCCTGTTATATAATTAGCTTTACACTGCCTTAGTTCTGTTCTTAATTTTTTTTATAGTTTTCTTAGTAAATTTTTAGAGAAAGCACTTGAACAATTAGTGATTTTTAAAAATATAAAGTTATTTAGTTAAAGACAAATAAAAACAAATGAAAATACACATTTCAAGTTAGTGTATAACTATTGTAAAACATTTTGTTGATTTTTTTAATTTTCGATGCTCAAACATTTTAACGACATAGTTTGATATTTTTAGTTACTAATAAACTTATTTATAAATAAAAAAAACAAGAAAATTATTTGGTATTTGTTTTTAAAATAAGATCTTTCATTATTTATACGTAAATCTTTTAAAGATTCTTTATTAATAAGATTACTTATTTTAAAAACCAAATTCCAACAAGTTCAAATGGATATTTGTTGTCAGCCATGCTTTGCAAAATGTAACTATTAACAGCTCTTAAACAAATTACTAAAATATGTAAATGTATGAATACATATTATAACAACTAAAATGAACCAAAGAAAAACTAAGTCTAAAAGTGTTTGCTTTATTGTTAGATCAAAACATTGAAAATTAAATTAAAATAAATGTAAAAAAAACCTTATCTAACTTTAATTTGTTCTTTTAATATTCATTATAATAGAGTATACAATTTTAAAACTGTTTCTAAACATAAATATGTTGTACTAAAGATTCTTATTTCTTAGAATTCAGACTAAGACATTAAGTTTGACATTTCTACGAAAATAGAATATAAAACAGTTTGCATTATCAAAAAAAATTACGTCGGTATAGAAATTGTTTTTTTTTTATTGTTAATGTAAAGATTTCTGATTAAAAACAGTTATTGTCAGTTTTCTTTATACTTACTTCTTTTTTGTTTAGTAAACAATAGCTGAGGTAAGCATTTACTTAACAGTTTTTTTCTTTTAAACTTGTATTTTAGGTAAACACCCACAGTTGAAAAAATAATTTTTATAACTATAAGTATGTAGTGTAAGTTAGTGCATAGAAAAATTTGAAGTTGTAAGGTTTCAAAATTTTTCAACAATAACATTATGCAAATGAAGTAAAGTGATAATACAGCAGTATGTTAAAAACATCTATACTTTATCCCTAACAGACCTTACCCAAAACTTTCAATCTATACCCTCTTTGCAAACTCCTATTACCTAAATATATAAAAAATACAATTAATACAAAACTTAAATTGAGTTAATTACTAAACAGTTGTTTCACGCTAGAGCAATGATCACAAGTAACAAAGTAAACAAACTAACAAGTTGCAATCAAAATAAAATAGAATATTATCAAAAGACAAAACAAAATTATATAATGAAAACTAAGGTAGGTAAATTAAACTTAAGTTTAGTCAATTAAGACTTCAAATAAAATTTTGTGAAATGTTATATTTTCCCACAAAACCTGATCTCAAATTTAAAAGTTTATTGTTGTCTGTAGATGCAATTTCAAGTCTCTCCAAATTGCAGAGGGTGCAAATTTTACTAGGTTTATTTTGTTTAGTGCGATGAATAATCTCCCATTTTATCATTTTTCCCTAATCAGCATTGCCATTTTTGATTTTATGCATAAACCTACTTAATCTTGTACTTTCTTTCTTTTTTTCATTTCTAAAAGATTGCGTATGTTCATAAAATCTACTTTTGAATTGTCTTCCAGTTGAACCAATGTAAATATTTTTCCTTTTTGTAATACATAACTATTGCTTTATAAATGACTCCTTTAGTAAGACATTCACTGTTATCTGGGCAATTAGTTTTTAATCTACAATTGCATAATTTGCTGTTTTCTTTAGTTGTTTCATTTGAGTTTTGAAGTAATTTCTGGTTGTGATTGGACAGTTCTTTTTCTAAATTTGGCATGCAGGAATATGAAATTATAATTATATTTCTATTAAATATAGAACCATAAAAGCCTGATTTTGGGAAATCACTGGATACTGTTTTTAGAAATTTTTTTCTTATATTTGTTTTTATACAACTACTAAAAGGAGGATTGTAGTAAAAAACTTTCTTTTTCCTTAATTTTCTTCTAGTTTTTCCGATAGAATTATTTTGAACATATGATAGTGTTGTTTTAAACCCATTATTTTTTAAACTTTTGTCTAAATTGTATAAAGACTCCCTAAGTGTGAAGCTCTCTAGAGATTTATTGTTTAAACCTCAACATATTTAAAAAATAAAAAAAAAACAGTTTTATAACTTAAATTAGTAGAATATTAGCCAATCAGAAGCAAACTTAGAACTACAGCCGAGTTGCATCAAAGATTTTTTTAAAGGTTTTACTTAAAAAATCACAAACTTCTATATATGAAACTTCTCACAGTTTACACTTTTATGTATAATTTTGTTAATGCAAAGTTACTAAAGATAAAACAGGACAGTAAGCTTTTTTTGAATTCTCTCGTTTTCTCAAGCCTAATATTCTACATTATCACACTAAAAAAGAAAACACAAAACAAAAATTAAAAATTTTTATTTTCCAAAACCAAGTAAAAGTATCTAAATAAGTTTAAAATGTAAAGTGTAAAATTAAATCATACTAACTGCATTATACAAAAAAAAATAGTTAAATAAAATTTGAACCAACAAGAAAATTAAATTGTATTTTAATCTAATCAAAAAGATCTTTCATCCTTCCAGTTTCAGAAGAGTCAGTTTGCAAGTTTTGGGCTTTATTCCACTGCTCTACACTTTACTTCTGGATGTGTTTATATTTTATCTATAGGCAAATTCTTCCACAGAAATTTTCTCCATAGTAATCAACCTACATACAAAAATAATGAGGATGTATACAAACTTTCATGAATAATAAACAAGTAGCTATGCTGGAATTATGTTCCATTCTTTTTACACTTTCAACTGTGAGAAGTTTTATATTAAATCTTACTATCAAAAAATAAAAACTGCCCAACTTGAATGAAAAGCTAACTTATATTTTTTTACAGGGATGCTAAAAAACCTGAAAGTACCTGTGTAATTTGACAATTTAGGCAAAATACCCTGGAACTAGAAAATTTTTGAACAAAATCATTAAAACCTGGAATTTTAATCAAATTTCACATGTAAAAGAAAGAAAAGAGAGAAATAAAAATGTGAATGCTCACAACTAAGGATTAGTGTGGAGAAAGACCTTTTGGTCATCAAGCTACACACAATTAACGTGTTACTAATACTTTGAGGTAGCTTTAAAACAATAATAAAATAATTAAGACAAAAAGAAAAAAATTAAAAAGTAATTAATTCTAAGTTTAAAATTTTCCTTTTTTTCCAATTTTAGAAATGGTAAGCATTCTTTTTTAACCCATCACTGCCAACATTGATCATGGAAACCATAGTTTACCATGGGCTCCCCACAGTCTCCTCCCAAGAGCAACCACAAAAATTACAACAATTATCTCAAATATAAATAAAAGGGGAGAATTAGTAATGTCAGTATACATAAACTATTTAATATAGTCATAAAACTGTAAGAGCACCATGTGTTTTTAAATAGTGTCTAGAAATTTCAGTATATGTGGTTGTAGGTAGGTAAAAAATTACAGCTATTAAAAATTTTTTTAACTGTTTTATAAATTTTTAAACAATTCAGTTTTAATCAATTGAATCTAGACTAATTGATTGAATTTGTTTAAACTACTTAAAATAAAATCACTCCTAAAACTGAACAGTTAAACTTAAAAAATAAAATAATAAAACTTAACAAATATTTTAAAAAATAAAGTAAAAATAAAAGTATTTTAACAAGGTTGATAAACTGTTTTAAAACCTAAAACTAAATTTTAATAAAAAGAAATAAATTATCAGAATATCTAAAAAATATGAAGTTTGCACACCTAAATTCAGAATCTCTATCTTCTGAAACAGATAAACACTTAAAATCTAGTAAAACAAATTAAAAAAAAAACACCTACTTGTTTAATCACATTATCAATGAAGATGAAACAGCACTATTAAATTTTATATACAGTAAAAATTTTTTTTAAACAAAGTAATAATAAAACCATTATACACCCAGTTTATGAGACCAACAGCAATCAGCCCAAAAAAAGTACAAACACCAATACAAAGACATAAGTTTAAGTAATGGTAAGTAAAGATTAAGCTTGATATTTTTTTGATTGTCTTTTAAGTAATTTATCTCTAATTTCACAATGAAGTGCTTTAAAATAGCTTTAACCTTTAAGTTTTTAAGCAATTCTTCCATAGTTTACAACATAGGTAGGATAATTTCTTAAGGCCATAAAGACTATTTACTCTTGAAAAAAAAGGTTTGTTTTTGAAAATCTTGTTAGATGATTATGAATTTTATTAACATTTGTAAAGTTATGGCTTAAAGTTAACTGGCAAAGTTTCTCTTTTAGATTTGTGCATAAAAACTCCTAACTCATACTAAAATATATGTTCAACATCTGATATTTTCTTTTCTATTTTTGGACTGCTAACACTTTCATTCCAACCTTAGAAATTAATGCACCTTAATGCTTTATTTACTAGTTTATCAATCTCAGTAGTTTTAGCTTTTACTCGTCCTACTCCAACACAACAAACTGTATTTTACATGACTTATCAGAAGTGAATTAAAGATTTAGTACAAAAAATTTTGAATTAAAAAGTACCTTGTTTTGTATTTTTCAAACTTTTGTTTTACCAAATTGAAAGAGCATGTACCTTGTTTTATCAGTATTTAATTTAAGCCTCAAATCCTTTAGCCATTTTTATATATAATAGTTCTAAATTAAGGTATGCAGTGTCTGTTTTGTAATTGTCTTTTTTAAATGTAGTATATAATAAGGGTACTTTTACTAGAATAATAATTACTATTTAATTTATAATTTTTTTTTAATTTTGTTACTTATTCAACATGTATTTAATATTTTTTTAATATGAGGACTTTTAAAGCTCTTAGCCTAGTAGAAGCTTAAAACATACTGTAATTTTTTAGACAAAATAATGTGCAATAATTAGAGATAGAAATGGCAAGTGATGAAAAGTTGATAAAAAGAGTAATTTCACCTAAAGGTAATTTATACATTATTTAATTTGGTTATTAACATCAGTTTTATATACAAAATTGAATGTTTTCTGTTAAAGTTTAGACTTTACTCAACTTTTAAAATAAATAACCTTAACTATGTACAATCAATGTAGTTGTACAGTTCTTATTCACTTATCAGGACATGATTGGCAAGATTTTTCTCTAAACATGTCCAGAAAAAAACAAAAAATCAATTTTTTCATTAAATAATATAACTACTGTATATTCTGCAATGCATTTTAGTTTAGGTCCTCTTTTTTGCTTTGAACTTTTTAAACTTTTCTTTACTTTTCAAAATGTCATAAAAAATGCGACCTGAGTATGCTAAACTACTCTGTTATAAAAACCTTTAGCACATTGATTTTTTTACCATTTTACAAACTTCTTGTTTATTTTCAATGGTTAGTGCAACTTGTTTTCTTTTATTGATGTATTGTCCATTTCTAAAACTTGGTATGTTAAGTGTGTCAAACTTATATAACTTAAAAATAAAACAAAAAAAAAAATTATCCATCTCATATCTTAAACAAAAGTGTTTGAATTAACAACTTCTATGATAAAGTTTGAAATAAAAATCAAGCATAAAAGAACTGTTATACATAAGTTTTCTTAAAAAACTAAGAATTTAATCAATTATCAAAAAACTTTAAAAGTTCAAATAAAAAACTGTAAGTCATATTTTAAATAGTATTGTTTAATTTTTTTTTAACTGAACTACTTTACTTAAAAAGGTTTTTGATAACTAAACTAGTTATAAACAAAGTTTGAATGTAGGCTTAAGTAGTATTGTTACGTCATGATAAACTAAACTGCAGAATTTACAAAATCCCTTGAAATTTTTTACACATCATGATAGCTTAAATATTTGTATCATACAAAAATGTTTGTGCTTACTATTGAAAATGTTTTAAATTTTCTTTTCAACTGAAACTGTCCGGATAAGTGTTTAAGCACTGTAGTATTTAAAAATTTAAGTTTAAGATAATCAAATATTAAAGAAATAAAAGCTTTTTTTTAATTGTTAAACTTTTTATGTACTAATTTTTTTTAATACATTTCACTAATATCAAACAGAAAACATATTAGTTGGTGACAATGTTGGAGAAATTGATCATCTTGGATTCTCAGTTTATTCAAAAACTCTTGCCAACATTATTTACAGAGCTGAGTCCCCATTTTCAATTGGAATTTTTGCACCCTTTGGAAGTGGAAAGTCATTTATAGTGCATCAAACACAAGGTAATTTTTTACAAAAGCATAATTAAGACTTGAATTAGTAAATGTTTTAAAAAACTGAATGTAAATAACATCTAAAATTTTTGTGAATTTTCAAAACATTGCTTTATAACTTTTAAAAATATTTATTGTTAAAAAATTTATTATTTCACTAAATTTTCGTACTTTAAGGAGGCAACTCTAATTTAATTAATACATGTAAACATTTTAACTAACACATAAAAACTTTAAGGTCATTTATTATTTAAAGGTATAGAGCATGATTATTTTTTGTACATAATATATCAAAAATTGTACATTGTAAGTCAAGAACTTGATTAAGTTAGTTTTTAAGATTCTAGGTTGTTTGAAATCTCTATAATAAAAGATTAAAGAATTCATATCTTAAAATTGTTGTATAGTTTTTGTGTTGATTTTAATTATGTTATACTATTATATTGTAAAATCAAATTTGTGCTTTAGCTCAAAAATTTTTAATGTCTTGGTGTGTCAATTTATTTAAAAAGTTTTAGTAGTTTGCTCAAGCATGTATACAGCAGACTTGACACTCATTAATTTTACTGTTATTTTATTTTAAAGAACTTTGTATTATAACAATTTTTTATTTTATAAAGATCTTCAGTTTATTTTTTTATTCAGAATGTGCTCTAATACATTTTTAAAATTTTTATATTTTCCCTTGAGATATGTCCTAGACAAATTTTAAAACTAAATAAAGTATGGCTATTTTTAGCAATTATGAATTATCTTTTATAATGGTAAGTTGTTTTTTTTATAATTGGAGCTTCTAGTTTGTGTTAATTTTCTTAATTTAACAATGCTCTTAAAAAAAATTATTTCTTGATTTAAAGAGTTTAAATTTTCATGTAGTCTTCAATAGAAAGGGATCAAAAGAATTTTTTTAATAAAAAATCATGTTGAATTTTATATGAAAGCATTAAGTATGGTTATAATTCAGTTTTATAGAATGTTAAAGACTTAATTAACTTAGAAAATTATATTTTGTTAAATAGAGTTTCTAATACAGACATATGAACTGTAAATTTTTTAATGTTAATTTTCATAGATTTTTAAAAGTGTGCTAAAAATCTATCACTTTTATACATTTTGAGTTAAACTGAGACCCAGGTTTTGTTCTTATTGGAACTCAATATTCAATAACTTATAATTAACTCAATATTTCACTAAAAACAAATACAAAAAAACACTAATAGGAACAAAACTCGGGTCTCAGTCTACCGAAGGCTTGTGGTCTGATGATCGAATTGGTGTGTTTGAACTTATGTTAAACTTGAGCTTGTCTCACGTCATACGAAAGTCTAGGCTGTAAATCTCACCCATGATTTATTCGATTTTTTTTTTAGTTAGAGACCTAGAATATGCAAGAAAAAATTTTTCAATGTTTTAAATTCTCAGCTTCAAATATTTTTAAAGTATAATTTGTAGATAATAAAAAAACTAGTTATTTTCAAATGAAATTTATTTTCATAATTGAATAAATCTTCTTCAACTATATTACTTTAATGTTATAAAGTAGTTATCAGAATTTTATAAATATTGATTTAAAAAAAAAACAGAAGTGAGATTTCAAACACAGGGCTCCCATAAAACCTTAATATTTTAAATGTATGCAAAAAATATTTTAAAAACCTGGAGTTCAAGAAATTTCAAAAGTACCAAGAAAAAACATTGAGTTTTTGTACAAAATTCTAGAAAAATATTCTCTGACAATTTTAATATATAATAAAGTAGTTTTTAGCATTTTTAGTTTTTTATAACTTGCAAAATAAATCACCACTTGACTGTGGAAAGACCAGCTCTGTTTGATGAATTCCTTTTTTAGTTTGGACTTAACTTATATTTTACACATAGGTCCTTAAAAAAAAACTAAAAAACAGTTAACATACAATTTTTTTTTAATTGAAAATTCATTTAATACCAACAATATTACTTTTATTGTATAAGTTTCTCACTATTTAGTCACAATAAAAAAATGTATTTCTTTGTTGAAAACACAAAAGTAAACTATAAAACATATTAAGGTCCTGTTGTTTTTTATGTCCTGTCATGTTATTCTTGTCATTAAATTTTACAAAATAAATGTTATTTTTATAACAGTGAGTTTTACTGCAGCTACACATAAAAATATTAAACACTGCTTTGGACAGCTACACAGTTTGCCAATAAACCTTGAAGATCATGTACTTTTAACATAAATTTTTGGAAAACTCTATAATTTTAAAGAACTTTAACATATAAAACAATTTATAGTAGATACACAAGATCTATCATTTACTTATTTTTTGTGTTATTTAAATTTACTAGCTGTAAACTGATTTTAAAAAGCATTACAGTATCTTTTCATACTTTTTAAGACAGTTTTTAAACTAAATTTAGTTTTATATTAAAAATACTTTCAAAAACCTATGGCAACCGTGGCTACAGGCTTTATTTAAACTTCTATGTGAAATAAGTTAGAAATTTTATTTATAATGTTTTACATATTCAATAGTAAAAAATAGATAGTCAGCCCCCGATGTTTTCGATGAATTGAAAAGTTTATAAGTTTGTTTAAAAACATACATATGTTTAAATTTTTAAAATTGTAGATATCAAAAATTTCTAAATATCTTTGTTTATCTATATATACAATAATAATCTCACTTAAAAGACGATTTTGAAGAATAAATTTTTAATGTGTTTTACATATGAAAAACTAAATCTAATTTTTATGAGAAACTTTAGTGTTTCATAAGTAGTTAAGTTTAGCTTTAATCAAAACAACTATGTTTAAACTTGAAATATAAAGTTTAGACTATTATTACTAACAATAGATTATATTTTGCTTGATAAAACAATATGTTACTTATCTTTATGTTTTACTTTTATGTTTTACCTTATTTATGTTTCATGTTTTTTTTTGTGATTTATGTGTGTTTATTATTATTATTATTTGTACTTGTTAAAATAATGATGTAACTTAGCTGATGCTTATTAAAATTAAAAAAAAGTTTTCATTATCATCATTTTAGAAACTGATTCTTTTGTTTTTGAACAAAAATTCATGTTTCAAAAATTAGTTACATTAAAAGGTTAAAAAATGCATAAGTGTTTTTATTAATAAATGTGAAATGAAATGAGTGATTACTTGATGTATACCTAATATTACTGTAATTTATTTTTATATTAAATATAGTAGTTTGGTCCCTTACTAATATTTTTATATTCACCTTTTAACCAAATTGGACTATTTTAATGTTGGTTTTGTTTTTGTCTTAACTACGTGGTCTCCAGTAACTTACTGACTGCTATACTTACGAGTAGTAAATAATATGCTAACAGTATAAGTTACGAAACTATTTCCTAAGTTATGAATAAAACACACTTTGAATAAATTCAATTTACTTTATTTTCAATAAAAATTCTTAGTTCTGAAGAAAGAAACTATTAAATCACGACACAAATAAAATCTATAAAAAGTATCAACAAACGTAAAGTTACATAAATACTAACATCAACTACGCGATGTAGACGTTTTCTTGATTCTCGATAATTGAAGTAAAACGTTGAACTTAATCGTAACTAGATCATACCGCGGAATAACTTTGCAACTAACTTTAACGCGTATTTGAAAGACAAACGCCGATATGTATATACTCGTCGGAATGAAATTAACTCCTTGAAATAATAAAAATGTTTGTTTTTAATACTGGAAGCACGTCACGAAATCTGCGTAAAACAGTTTACAACATCCGCTTTAAAATACGAAAATGAGATGTTAATATCATTACAACCTTTAAAAAAAATTATTTTGTACTTTAGATAGTCTTTGTGCTTTTTGTTGATTAAACACTTTTTTTTGAACTGTTAGCATTTTTAAAACCAATTTCAGGTTATAGAAAAGTTAATTTGAATTTGTGATGCTTATAAGTAGTATTACATAAAACCTAAATTCCATTAAATTAGGTTTTCTCTTGTCTACAAAAAAATACTCACAACATTAAATCACCAATAAAAAACAAATAAAATTAGAAATTACACTTACCAAAATCAAATTAAGTTAGACTAATTGCTTAAAAAACAATATGTTAAAGAGTCTTATTAAAAAGTTTAATAAGTTTTCAAATTTTTCCTTATACTTCTTAACTACTTATTCTGAAAACATCTAATATTTGAAAAAAAATGAAAGGTTTTTTGAAGAAACTGGAAAAGGAGTGTGAAAAAATTACTTTCAAGCATCCGGCTAGACACGAGAACAAGAGAAGGTTGCACTGCTTCTTCTACTTGCTTGCAGCAATCATCGTCAGCTTGTTCGTTGCCAGCTTGGCCGTAATCACCTACACGCCGAGAAGCGAGTACAAAATATGGAGGTTGATCAACAAAAATTCCAGCCAATCAGTGAATGACAAGATGAAGGTTGCCAAGGAGACGGAAATTCAGCGGATCCGTTACAACCTCGTCTTGGTTTTCCTTTCCACGGTGACGCTGGTAATGTTGCTTTTCCTCGTGGCTCTTCTCTGCCACTCAAGTTGCGTTGCAAGCGCAGCGCGGGTGTTCAGGTTGATTTTCTTTGTGGCTTTCACGAAGCTGCCACCGCTTAACAGAGGAGTTGAGACTTTGAACGGGTCGCTGATTGACTCGAGCAAAGCTTCGTTTGAGTTTTCTCACACAGAAACTTTTGACCGACATATTAGGTTTGTTTTTTGTAATAGCTTGACTTATACTATTTTTTATCATTTGAATACAACTTTTATTCTAAATAGATATTTTTTAAAGAGTTTTTGCTAAAATTGCTTTAAAATTTTTTAAATAATTTGTAGTATTTTTATAAAATTAAGTTTTGAGTGACAAATTCTTTCAAAAATTAGTTTCTTATTTTTAAACTATTTTTTTATGATTATTATTTGTAGAAATTTAAAAATACATAGTTTAAAGTTTAGCAAAAGTTTTTTTTTCAATCTTTTTCTCTGATTAATTTTATAACTGTTTTGAAATCTTGAAAAAAGCTACAAAATACAAATTTCTTTTATGAGTATCCTATAATTAATTAAACACTTTTAATTAAACTTACTTTAAATACAGTTTACTATAGTAGCTATAATTAAAGACTGATGTTTATTTTTTTAGAGTAGTTTATGTTAAAGAGGGTGGCCATCAAATCTGGAATCCTAAAAAAGCCTTGAATTTGACAATTTAGGCTAAAACAACCTGAATTTTGATAAATTTAAAAAAAGACTTGAAAATCATGGAATTTTGAACAAAAACCACTAAAAAACCTTTAAAAGCCTGGAGTTTTAAACAATTTTTACATGTAAAGTAATAAAATACAGTTTGACACAAAACGTTTATCATAAAGATAGAAAAAATTGTATTCATCAAAAACTACTTTTTATTTTTGTTGAAAAACACATTTAAAGTAGCTTTATAGTATCCATTTAATGTTGGTAAACTATTTAGCACAATTTTTACCTTAAACTTAAATTTAACTAAACATAGACCCAAAATCGTGTATTTTTTAAAACCTGGAAAAAAATTCTCGAAAACCAGTGTCCACCCTGCTATAAGAATATATCTTCCAAAGCCACTGCTTTACAGTTTACTTTATTTTAACGTTTACTTTATTCAATATCCTTCTTAAGTTACTTCGGAATTTAGTATATCATGTAAATGAAACAAAAATTTACTAAATGTTTTTTTTTTTAAGTTTTTAATTTACAATTTGACTGGTTTTTCCTTGTAGATATAAATAAATAATGCTTTGAATTATTTTGTTTGAACTGTTTTTTTTTGTTTATTTTTTATATAAAATTTTTATTTTTTATTTTTTTTAAAATTCCTTCCGACAGATATTCTAAATATATCAAGGAACATTTCCTGAAAGTTTGAGGTAGTTATCTCAAAAAACGTAGGAGAAGATAGATTTTTAGTGAAATAGTCTATTTTTGCCGTTTTAGTTTGCGCCTCCCATAAGGATCCTATTGTCGGCTTCGACTTTGACCGGCTATATCTCAAAAACTATTTTGATTTTTCTAAATCTATTAAAAGCATCTTGTAGCTTAGTAAAAACCATATAAAATAAGATCAAAAACCAAAAAAGGGTGTTTACCCCCCCCCCCCCCCCCCCCTTATGCCCTTAACTCTACGTTATGTCTACACTTATCCATTTGGTTTTTAACTTTGTTACAGATCCACTTAAGAAAGAAAACATAAATTTTTACTTTTAAGTTGTTATGTAAGTCTAATACGATTGTTCAATACTTTAATTTATTCAACATTATATTAAAACAGAGGTTTTGAAAACAAATCGATCATCTTGCATTCGGCAAACAAAAACTTGGACGTTGAGCATGTCACCAAAGTGGCGAGAAGTTACGGAAAAGTGGATTTTAGCGCCTTTTCCGCTCCCGGTTCTTGGAAAATTACTTTCAGCAAAGCTGATGAGGCCAAAAATTTCCACGATGAAATGAAGCTTTCCGGTGTGAGGGTTGAGTGTGCGAGTAAAAAGAGGGGCAACTGCGTGGTTCGAATGAGCAAGCTTGAACGAAGCAGCGCGAATCAAGTCACCCAGGAAGCTACGACTTCTACAGAACTTTTTCAATCAGATGCTTCAAATAGATACAAGTAAATTTTTTATATTTGTCTTAAGTTTTTTATTTGTCAAAATTTTATCCAGCTTTTTTATATTGTTGTTTTTATGGTTTGTTACATACTTTGACAATACTTTTTTTTTGAAATATGTTTAAAGATTGTAAATTTAAAAAAGTAAAGAATAGCTGATATTTTTTAAGTAGAAAAAATTTTTGTGAATTTCGTAGAACTATAAATAATGCTTATAGATTAAGGCCATACGGAAGTCCATCATATTTTTTACACTTATCTGCATTTTTTGCTTATTTAAAAACTATAAACTATAGGATACTTTCTATAAAATATAAACTATTCTTTTAACTTTTGTAAAAAGTTTTTGATACAAGCCTACAGAAAAATTCAATGATCTTTTTTCTTAGAATTTTATAAGTTCACTAAATGTCTACATCATTCTTGGCCCTTATGCTTAGACCTCAATTTTTAGGAAGAGTTTGTTGCTTGATTATAAAAATTCATGCTGTAGCATCTTCAAACTAATAAAAATAAGTATTTTTTGACTAACCTTTTTATAAGTATAACTTAAGATAAAACTAGATAACTAACTAATAAAGTTTTTTAATATATTTAAGATATTAGACTGAGGAAACTTTATTGAAAACTGTAAGATAAAATATAAACTTTATGGAAAATTCTTTTCTATCATTTTCCTTGCTAATTTCACTAATAATCTTTTGAACTTTCTAACTTTGTTTCGCTATATCTTAAAAGTTATTTATAGTTTTAAAGGTAGTAAAAAGCAACTAGTTGCTTAACAAAAAAAACTAGACCAAGTTGTTAAAAATGCATCCTACCCCCCTGTGGCCTTAATTTTTAACACTTAAGTTCTAATTTTTATGTGTAAGAATGTTTTATTTTAAAAAATTTATAAAAGTAATTTTAACATTTATATTATATAAAGTATTTTTTTATTAGCCGCGATTAATAAAACAGTTAAAATGATGTATTTGTACAGTATTATTCCTAAAATAGTTTTTGCTAAAAACTGTTTTAAGATTTTTTCATTCTATATACTTAATAAATTTCAGATTTTTTAGTAATTTTTTTATATCTGTAGGTAAAACTTATCAAGTATGCTTTTTCTTGTAATTTTAAAATAGTTCCTTGTAATAATAGAATAGAGTATAACAATCAACATACAATAACGAATTTTCTAAAAATAATTTTTATAAATTTTAGTTTTTACAACCATAAACATTATACAGCAGTAGCAAATAAATGTAGTACTATTTGTGCATTTCTATACAAAAAAAATTAGCACTCTATCTTTATTTGTACGGTTATGTTTATAAAATTAAAAAATTACGATCAAATTTATTACTAATTAAATTAGTAGTTAAAAAAAAGCTAATAGCTTACCAGTTTTTTGTTTGTCTTATGTTTTTTTTGCAACTTTTTGCAAAGCAGGGTTGCAACTTTGCTCGGAAAAACCTGGAATTTGAGAAATTTTTAAAAAAACCTGGAATTTTAACAATTTTCCCATTTTTATTCGTGAAATTTCGATTTGACTTAAAAAATCTATCGTATCAATAAAAAATTTTTGTCATCATCAATTTTTTTTTAACATATTTGAAGTAACTTTACAGTATCTATACAATATTTTTATACTATTTAACACAGTTTCTTACCAAAAACCATATTTTTTAATAAAAATAGACCCAAAAATGTGTACTTTTCAAAACCTTGAAAACATATTTTAAATGAGTGGCAACTTTGAAAAAGTCAATAAATTAGTTTCTGACACAAATAAACCAAACCAGTTGACATTTTATTTTAGTGAGTACCAGCTGGTCACCAAATTCTTGTTGGCACACATGATCAGTCATCCGAAACGAATCTGTTGTGGAATCCCTCTAGTGGTGGCATACTTCGTATTCGCATTTTCACTTCTCTGCTTCCCATTCGCCGTCAACTCCTTGGTCGCTCATCTCAATCTGGATGTCATAAGAGTTAGTTGTAACAGCATCATTTATGTTTAAAAATTAAGCAATATGTTTTTACATATTTGCTACTTAGTCAGAAAATTTTTCGGAAATTTATGAGAAAAATCGGTGGTTATAAAATTTAATGTTCCTGGAAGTCATGGAACTTTGTACAAGTCTCTCTAAAAAGTCATCGTGTTTCACTTAGTTTAACAATGCTAATTGCATTGATAATCAAAAATGTGAAATATCAAGTTATTTAGTCAAAAAAATGATAAAAGAAATACCAATTATTAACAATTATATCTTTTATTTAGAAAATTTTACGTTCAAAAATTGCTTCCGATTTTTTTGTTTTCGCATAAAACTCTTTAAGGGTTATAAAGATAACCAATAATATATAGCTTGTTATTTTTTTTAACATTGTTAGTTTAAAATTTTACAATAAATAAGTTTAAACTTGTGTATACTTTGTTTGCTTGTTCTAAAAAAACTTAAGTGGCTTCTTAAAAGCCCTTTGAGGTAATCAACGTTGTTTTTCAAAATTTGTATTAAAATTATTTATTGCACTTTTGGTGACGTTATAATTGATATCTAAATCTTAATCTGTTATTTTTATTTAAAGTTTAATTCTTTAAAACTAGTGTTGAAATATTTTAAAATCATGTGAACTTTTACTTTCCAACCAAAGTTCAAGCTTCAAATGTAAATAATTTTTGGTTCTAAAATGTTGATAATTACTTTTCAAAGCTACTAACCCAGAGATGGTACAATTTAAAATTGTTCTTAATCTAAGCAAGTCATTTATAAACAAATAACAAATATTTTTAACATGTTACTTATTTCTACAGTGTGGCCAAAAATACTTGAATCCTTGAAAAACCTGAAATTTGAGAAACTCTGAAGAAAAAGAGCTGGAATTTGAAATAAAAACCACCAAAAATCCTGGAATTTTGAACAATTTTTTCATGCTTATAGTAAAACTTCGATTTGACAAAAAAGATCTATAGTATATTTTTTAAAAATTTGTCATTTATTAAAGTTTTTTATTAAAAATCAAATTTAAAGTAGCTTACAGTATCTTTAAATGTTTTTATACTATTTAACACAGTTTTTTACCTTAAACTTAATTAAAAACTAAAACTAGACCTAAAAACGTGTACTTTTAAAATCCTGAAAGAAATTTATTAAAACATTTGGCCACCCTGTTTCTAGAAACACTTCGCCAAAATCGGCGAAAGTCTGCAGAACAAGTCCGGACTTTCGTTTGCCGTGTCCGCAAATTTGTAGATTGACGACTACAAGTTTTTCGGTTGTGACTGACTGATGAGTCCTAATAAGGACGAAACCGGTCTCAGTCTACCGAAACTTGTGGTCTGATGATCGAATTGGCATGATCAACCCTTTTGTAGAAACACTTCGTTTTGTTATTAAAAAACGGTGATAAATAAACACAAAATTATATATTATATTGCTAGATGTGATACAAAAAAAATGTTCATATCTGACTAATTTGCTTTATGGAAGTTTAAAATATTTTTAAGTGCAAATATATTAAAAAAAATAAGTTAAACAATATTTTTTTCAATTAGTTTTGAAAATAAATTAAAATATATGTATATAAAGTCTTTTTTTTTGTAATAATTAAAGTTGTTAATAATTATATTTATTGTAATTGTTATAATATTTTTAAAAAAACTAAATGATGATATTTAAGCTTACTTTTAAATTTTTATGCATCTTAATGGTAGTAGAAAATAAGTTAAATTAAAAAACAATTCTTTAAAATAATTTAAAAATATTTTTTGAGTAATGTTCTTTCGCTTAATTTAATTCGGCTTCCCAATATTTATTTAATTTTATATTTTTGTGTGTCTGATGATTACTTCATTATTTAGTTGATCATTGATTTGTAGTTTTATGTTTCGAACAACGTTTCTTGGCAAACTTCAAGCAAAACACTTGATACTTTTCTGTTGTACAACATTTTAAATAAAAGTATGATTTTAAATATAAAAATTGTTGTAATTTCAATATAATGTATTATCACCAGAACGGTCGTGAAGTGCCAGTACATGTTCAACTGTTGTCATGGTTACCACCCGTATCAGCCTCCTTATTGGTTGTTATCAAACTTGCCATGGCAACCCTTCAGTCCCAGGTGCGTCGTTTCAACAGGACCCTGGATAACTCAACTAAGAGTTTCGCCAAACAGCTTGGCTTCATGTACAAAGTAAAATCTGAGGTTAAATTATGACATAATATTTTTTATTTATTGATATATAGTAAACATTATCATATTAGTATAATTAATAATGGACAAACTGAATAGCTGTTCTGTTTAACAGAGCAGTGAAACAATTGTATTTGAAAACACAGTGTTTTACTTAAATATATATATAAAATAACCTTTCTAAACTTTCCTGAAATGCATAAATTAACAACTTCAGCGTATTATTTTCAAATTCAGCTAACTGTAAAATAAACTGTATCATTACTACGTCACAATTGTTATAAAAAAATTCAAAATCTAAATTTCTATTTACTATTATAATAAATTGTAGCTTACTGAGGAGTACATGAAACTTTATATATCATGTATGAAACAGCTGTATAAATTATATTCTTTATATAATTAGATAAATATTTAGCTCCAATATAATTTGTCGAGCACTATCGACCAGAACTTTTTATAAAACCTTAAGTAAATATATATATATATATATATATAATAAAAAGGTTTATTTAAAGATGCAAACCTCAAAGAACTCGAGTTTCGTGACTATTCACTCATCAGCTGTTTCATACATTTAGATTAAAATTGACTAATTTAGAGAATATCATTAAGGCACACAACCAAAAAATTTTAAATCAAAACTCAGGAATTCAAAGTAAATGCGGCTGCGCTGGCAGCTGTAAATATAATTTGAAAGGGGGTAATTGCCGTTCAGAGAACATCGTCTACAAGGCCACAGTCAACTCTGGCGTTGAGACGAGGTTCTATGTCGGCTTGTGCTCGAATCAGTTTAGATTCAGATATGCCAATCATAAAAAATCTTTTAAAGGCGGCATATATGAAAATGACACTGAACTTTCGAAGTATGTTTGTGGCTTAAAACGCAGCGGCATTGACTACGAAATATCCTGGGAAGTTATAAAAAGAGCACAGCCTATAGCCGACGACAATAGCCCGATATGTAGGCTGTGTCTCAAAGAAGCATCAGCCGTTGTATATGCACTGAAAGACAAAAGATGTTTAAACAAAAGAAGCGAGTTTGTATCGTCTTGTAGACATATAAAAAAGTCGCTTTTAAAGTTTAACAAGTTTTAATTTCATCTTAAAATAACCTAAATTTCAATTTGCATCTCAATTTTATCTTTATCTGTTCCAATTATCTGTCCTAATATGTAGTTACTCACTGAAGTTATATGAATTTTTGCTAGTTTATTGTCTGTTGGTAGATTAGTTTTTGCACAAGCCGTTTTGCACGATTTTTGATAGTTTCAAAATTACGTCATAATTTATTTATACAAAAAATTTTTTACTTTCATTAGTGATTTTGTTTTGTGCTTTATTTTAAACTTGTTTTAAAGCTGATGAGTGAACAGTCACGAAACTCGAGTTCTTTGAGGTTTGCATCTTTAAATAAGCCTTTTTATTAATAAAGCCCTCAAGGTGGGCTCAGTGTGAAAAATTTAATTTATTAAGTTAAATAACTTAATTCTATATATATATATATATATATATACATATTAATTGTATTTTTTAAGTGCTTGACAAGTTAATTTGGAGCTTAATATTTTTAATTGTATAAAAAGAAACAGTTTTATACAGCTGTTTCGTATATGAGATATTTTTATCTCGTATATTCCTCAGTAAAGTACCATACAACCAATTTTTCATAAAATTGTTAAGTTATCTAGTTACAACATTATTAAAGTAATTTAAAACTTACCACATAAAGCTTGTTTAGCAAAAAAATCAAAATCTTAAAAAACTATTAATTACAAAAAAATAAATTGAAATTAAAACTTCATTTTATTCCGTTTTTATTTCAAACTTTTATATAGTAAAGTGATTGCTATTAAACTTTGAAATAAACATTTCAGACACAGCCACTAAACTTGAGTGAAACATTCACAGGTGGAAATATTAGAGCATCTGCTGCAAGTGGTGCGAACGATCGAAGGCGTCGACTACAAAGTCGTCATATCAATCGACGATCTCGACCGGTGCCCCATGCCAAAATTTAAATCCCTTCTCGAATCGGTCCACATTTTATTGTCCAATCAGCACTCGCTATTTGTCAGCATCATCGCGGTTGACCCCAAACTCGCCGAGTTGGCGTTTCAAGTTGGCCTCGCGTCAGACAAACAGCCTCTTTTGCAGGAGAGACAGGTGAAAGAAAAGTATTTGGACAAAATAATAAACGTTCCCTTCTATCTGCCTAAAGTAAGTTTAACTAAATCTTTTAGTTGATAATTTTTTTAATAGTTTTTTTTTATTTTTTTAGATACTTTGTATAGCTTTGAAATATTTTATCTAATAAAAGATTTTAATCAATAAAAAACTTATCAAATTTGAAAGTATTTAAACAATCTATGGTTTTCCTTATGTTCTAGTGGTAACTATAAATATTTTTTTATGTTTGGCAATACTTAAAGTGCTAGATAAAAGTTATAATCAGTTTAATTATTTCAGTTAGCAATAAAGAGAAGCAAATTTTTCTTTCGGAACTTTTGAACGACCTTCCTGAGTCTCATTATGGCGTAATTATGCAAGTTAATTTTGAAAGTTTGACTAGAGGTAGATTGATTAAAATTGTTAAGTGCCTCTATAACTGTTATAACAATTTTAAAACTGTTGAAACGCTGTAAAGTTTAATTTCTTATCTTAATGAACATTCTGTTAATTTAAAATATTTTTAGCAGAAAATGGTATAACAACTACAAGTCATAATAAAGAAGTTAAAAATTGTGGAGATGGCAAAATGTAAGTTGAGTACTTTGTTTAAATTCATAACTAGTTTTATTAAATAAATAAAAGTTATCTTGTCTAACTTATTTTTATTTTCGGATATATGTATTTACCCCAGAGAATTTAGCTTATACTTTTTTATTATTGCTACTGTAAATAAGTCATGACAGTTTTTAAAACAGACTTTACTTAGTTGATTACAATTGTTTAGTAGTGCTTTTTTAACAAACAGTCCAACATTATGTTCACATATTTGTTTGACTTTAAACACTTTCTAAAGCATTAACATAAGTAATTTGCTTAACCAAGTTTTATTTTTACGTATTTCTTTACTTATCTATCAAAAATATTCAAGTATGTCATTAACTTTGGTAAGTAACCTTGAACTATTTGCAACACAGAACAAAAATTTTGCTATTTTATTATGAAAAGGCTAGCAACATAACAGCTTATCTTTTTAAAGTAACTAACTTTGAATGCTAAGTATATTAATATTATTGATTAAATAAATTTAATATTAATTATTTATAGAAATTCAATGGACGGTAATGGAGATAACCATTGTGAAGTTGACACTGCAAATTGCAATCGATTTCTAAATTCTAAACGTTTCTTCTTTGAATGCAGGTTTTTATATGATGATTACTGTATTGTTTTAACCATTTAAATTCAATTTAAAATTTTAATGCTTGTATTCTGATTTTATTAGTTATTTTAATACTTAACTTGTACTGTTTTTAGTTATTTTTTATTAAATTTTTGATCAACAACAAAACGTAATTAAAAAATTTCATTCAACGTTTCAAAATAAACCAGGATAAAGTTTCTGTTAAGTTTTCTGCTCAAAGTATTTTGTTGTTATATTGGGAATTTTTATGCTTCCAAGCAGTATTAGCATAAATGAAAATTTGTAACTTTAGTAAAATATTTTTAACCATATAAATATACAAAAGTTAGTATTAAATCTGAAAATTTTGCATACATTTTTTGCAGTTAATATATATTTTTATATTTGAGGTTCTAAATTGAACAATAATAGTTCTCAACTTATTTAAAAATAAGAAGACAAATATACTAGATTAACTATTCAATATTTTTATTTGCAAACCTAAGTTTCACCCTTTAAAGGATCTTCAATTACAATTTAAATCTTATTCAAATAGATATAGAAAAATATTAAAATATTATGTTTGAATAAGATTTAAATTGTAACTGAAGATCCCTTTAAAGATGAAACTTAGTTTTACAAATAAAAATCTTGAAACAGTTAATATATTTAAGTAAGTTTAAAAAAAAAATTCAAGCTTTTTTTTATACAGCTGTAAAATTGAAATTTTATAATTTAATCGTATATTATTTTTAGATAGTATTTAAAAAAAAATTAACATCCAATTATTATATCCTAAAATTTAAGATATTTATTTTTGATTTAATTTTTAAAAATATTTCAAATTTAATAGGATTTAACTAAAAAAAGTTGAAAACTTTAATTTGAAATTAGTTTTGATGTTTTAAAATTTTAGAATATGCTTACTAATAACTTTTAATTGGAAGTGTAAATAAGTAATCAAGTTTTAAAGTTCATTATTTCGCACTTAAATCTGTTTTTTATAACCATTATAACAAAATCTCGTGATCTAGCTTGCTTAAATCAGCAGCTGATATCACTATAATAACAACAATAAACTAAACAAAAACTTTGTAAGGAAATTTCTAATACAAGACAAATTGTTGTCAAAATACTTGGATGAAAATCCACGAAATTTGAAAAGAATTTTTAATGACCTCAACATTTCTTGTCAACTTATATTTGCTATTCAAAAACGTGTTAGTATATTTTATTTTATTTTTAAGTACATATTTTTATATTTTTAGAAAGAGTTTTGTACTATAATGTGTTTACTTCGTTTTCTTAATAAGTGTTTTAACTATAAAAATAACAAATAATTTGTATTACATACACTTTAATGTTTCTCACCAAAAATATTTTAAAACTTTTTAAGTAAGCATAGTTTTTTAAGTCTCATTTAAGTATTTATAATAAAGAAAAAAAAAAACTTTGTTTTTTTTTTACTCAGTAACTTTTTATTTATTTAGACTAAAATGAAAATTATATTATTTACTCGACACAGAGAGTTGAACGACAGAATATTTTGATGCTTCGTTCGCCTAACAGTAAGTAAAGTTATATTTTAAATACTCATTTTTTTCAATAATACCTTGGTTGTAGAAACAGCAATCGTTCAGAAATTTTTAATTAAAACTTTCTATTTGATTTTTATTTTAACTTGAACAATTTTCAAAATATACACCATCTGTGTATAAACGCACGAGCGTCAATTTTTCACCGAGCGACTTTTTTGCACGAAACAACAATTTTTCACTTTATTTTCATCATAAATTCCTGTTTTTAAAATTGAATAAAAATCTTTTTATTTTTACTGTAAAACAACTTTAAAAAAATTTTACGTCAAAAATTCTTAATCAGAACATTTAAATTTCGTGCAAAAGTGATTCCGTTCATTTGTAAAGCAGGTAATTTATATTTAACAGCTATTTAAACTATAAATAAAAAAAATTAGTTGAATTTAAAAGTATATTTTACAACAAACCAATAAAAATCTCTAAACATAACACAAAAGAGTCTTAGACTCTCACTATGTAGACTACTTAGTAAAACTATCTGCTTTAATTAGAGATACAATATAACTTTAAGCGCAAATTCTTGATAAATTTGACTTTATTTGAATAAGTAGGATAAGAAAATTTTCTATTTAATTAATGTAAATTTAACTATTAGCATTACTAATAGTAAAAGTTATGAACGTGTATTAGAGCATAGTTGTCATAAAAAGAATATTTTAGTTCTGGCTGTTGTAAATTCTATGAGGTTTTATACAAGACATGCGTCTAGTCTTAAGAGATAATGTACCAGAATGTATAAGTTTTAGAACCACTTGACTTCAGGAATCTTTATTTTTAGAGGTACTATTTGTAAACAGAGGTGTGCATTAAGTTGTATCGAAATAGCACCTTCAGGTTTGCCACAAAGTCACGAAAGTCAGGAAAAACAAAAAAAAAGACAAAATTAGTAAAAAACAGGAACGAATGGGGATTTCGAAAAATAGTTGGGAAATTTTAAATAAAAATACTCTTAAAAAGAAAGTTTATCAACACTTTAAACCGCATTTTGATAATGTTATTTTCTATAAAAAAATTTATTTTTGCAATTAATTTTTTCAGGTTCTAAATGATTTTTTGGAATAAATTAAAGTTTTTCAAGCCTTTAGTTATGCATTTTTAAACTGGTTTTTATATAGAACTTGATTTAGAAAAATTAAGATTTTTTTTCATCTCGATATGTGGCAAGCCTTCATCTTTGTATCAGGGTATTAATTTGTGAATTTTACATATAAATTAAGTTTATATGACAAAATACTGCCGGTAAGCGCATCAACTTTCCTACCCATTAAAATTTGCTTGAGTTTTTAACGCACAAAAACTTAATTAGCTGCAAAACAACTGTTATTTGTTCTATCTTATTTAAAAATTTCCTTAAGAAACCCATAAGAACTTGTTGAACAATTACCAGGCAATAATATACCAGCTCGTGCTATAAAATAAAACGACTTAAATAGCCGAAACTGAGTAAGCTGGATCTGTATATATAAAATGTTTTAATAAATCTTAATCAAAATAAATACATATTAAATCTACTTTGATGACGTTTTTATAATAGTAACACAATCAGGTACAAGAAAAACTTTTATTAATTGATGTAAACATTTGCAGTTTTGGAAAATGCTGTCAATAGAAGTGGTCTAGTTCATTGTGACGTAAGCAAACTAGTTTATTACGTAATAATGTGTCGACAGTGGCCCCGCAGATCAAGCTACTTGCTCCAAGTTATTCACGCTCGTAATCTGGTGGCAGACATAAAACTATTGAGCTTGCACAGGTTTTATTTATAATCTAGTTGTATAATAGAAAACTATTCTGTTCAGACACTAAAATTTATGCAGATTAGTTTAGTAAATATAGTTTTTATTTACTTGAACTTTTTAAAACAATTTTATTTAAAGTATGATTGTTTACTAACTTATGTAAATTATAGTTTCTTTTTTCTTAGTTAAAGTACAATTTTTAATAATATGTTATCAAATTTGTTTTAAAATGTTTATAAATATTAAGTTCTTTTTTTAAAGTATAACTTTTCTTAGGACAAATTACGACAAATGATTTATAAGGATGTACAAAGCCTGAATGAAGTACAAATAAAATATTATTTTTTTAATTATAAAGCTAATACGAAAGGTAACTTTAATAAGTTCAATTGAATTTTTGATTAAATTATTTGACAATTTGTTATAATTTTTAGAGAAGAAGAATTTAAAACAATTTGTTAACCTAAAGTGGAAATAGTTCTAAGGTTTGCAGTTTGAAAGCTGCAAGTTTTATTAGCTTTCTCAAAGACAAAAATTTAGGATCCAAAGACTTCCTCAAACTTGAGCCTGTGCTCATAAATTTTGACAAGTTTTTATTTTAATTGCTATATACATGTTCCTTTTCTTTCCATAAAAATTACCTTTTTGTTATTGCACCATTCTTCATTAACACAAAGCATTCTAGTAGTAAGTTTTAAATCCTATGTTCAACAATCAGTTTTTATTGAGTCATGTACTTTATTTAATTTTACAATCATAAGTTTATATTTTGAACTAACAAAAATAGTATCTGATAAATGTTTTACTTTAAATATCATATTGCTTTTTTGTTAAGGAATATTTTATGTTTTTTCTTCATGTTTTTGTTTAAATTTCTTTAATCGTTTTAAGTTATACTGGACATGTGTTTACACAAGTATCTTACATGATTTTCTTTTAAATATTAGTAATTAATACGGAAAATAATCCTTTAAATTTCTCTTTATTCTATCAAGTATTAATTAGTAATACTAAGCAATGAACTAAAAAAATATTTTTTATTCCCGAAAGAGCTACTTTGCTTCTGTTAAAACAAAAGTAAATTTAATTTAACTTTTTCATATACAAAAAAGTTGAAATTAAACTACTTAGTACAAGAAGTAAATTTACGGCTGCATTTTATTAATTATAAGAAAAGTTAGTATTTAGACATACCATCACAATTAAAGGGTGAAATAACAATTTTTTCCTCTTATTTAACTTTTATAATCATATTTGTTTTACAAGATGCATTTTGTACAAAATAAAATTACTATCGAGTTATGAAAAACAATTTAAAAGTTTTGTCTAAGTTATAAAAATATAGCTGTTTTAAACCTTTGATTTTTTTCAAATAGTAAACAAGTTTAGGATTTTTTTTGATGAATTATAAGTTAGAGCTTATTTTAACCATTTTCAGTTAATCAAAGTTTAATTTAAACTTCATGTTTCACTCACCCCATTAGGTGTTTTTAAAATTTTACAAAACAAATTTTTAATAGAAAAGCTTGTTTTATAATTTTTACAAGTTTTAAGTTACTTTATAAAGAACTTTTTTTTAGAAAATATAAGTCTAAATAAAAGCTCAATCGAAAAAACTAATCTAGTTTGAACAAATTTGTTTATTATATAGTTATGGTTCTAAGTCCAACAACTAATTTATCTACTTGCGTTGAAGAAAACAAGTACTATATTTTATTTTTATAAAATAGTGCTTTATTATAATGTAGAGATCTTCAGTTAGAATTAAACTCTATTTCACTTCAGTATTTAGTTATGACTTAAGATCTCTATTAGAGTAAACGGTTTTATATAGCAGATTTCTTTGAAATATATTTATATACACTCTGTTTTGAGAATGTACAAATAAAAACTACTAGTGTAAAATTATTTATAATTAAAAACATTTTAATTTCATAGGTTTTTCAACAGCGTTTTTTTAATTCCGTATCTTTAAAAAGAAGAAAAGTTGTGCGAAATAAGTTATTTTCAAGACATAAACTTAAAAAAAAATTTTTTTATGATTAATTAGTGTTTTTTTGTTATAGTTTACTGTTGTTTCTATAAAAAATTGAATATTTGTATTTCCTAAATAAAGCCTAATTTATTTTTTAAATCGTTATTTCGCTTGAAATTGATAAACAGCGCATGTGTTGAATAAACTGTTATTGAACCTAAAAACGTCAAAGTTAATTATAAATTTGAAATATCTACATTAACCTCTTAAATGTTTTCAAACTATCTTTAAATTAGTTTTCAAGTGTTATGTATTTTGTTTATCATTCGTGTTTGTTAAGACAACTGGAAATTTAGCTTCTAACAAAGTCTGCTGGATCTCTTCTCATTCCTCGGTAGCACAAGTAGACAGTTCTTATTATTTATTTAGAAGTAGATCGTTCTTAATTTCTAAAGATTGTGGTCTCATCCTGTCTTATTTTATAACATACAGCATCAGAAACCTTAGCTTTTACTGATAGAGTGTTATTATTATCAAACAAACTCATTTTCAACAAGATACCAGAGATGGTAAATAACTTAGAATTTGAACAAGACTTATCAATACTTTTGTGATCTAAAAAGTTTTATATCAAAATCTTTGATAGGAGCTCAAGGCAGTTAAGTATGTGCGTAACTTAAATTAGTAGGATATATATTTCCAACTCCTAATCTCCTAATAGAAATAATTACTAATAACTGAGCTGGAGAACTATTAGTTATTTTGACGGCTGTAAACAGCTTGTTGTTGTTAAGAAAGTAAGCAGCTAAAAATGGTATACCTTTTTTAACAACACTTTTGTGTGATCGTTTCTTAGGAACTTTAGATAATGTTGGCAAATCCTAATCTTGACTACAATAATCACAGACTGCAATCTTAGTTTTGATCTGATAAAAAGTTTTTTAATCAGACTTAGTTATAATTTCATATTAATAAAAATTTCAGCGCTTTATTTATTCTTGTTTAGAATGGTATAGATTACCTACAAACTAAATTTAAACTCTTTTTTTTTCCATAAAACTTTTGGAACTTGGTATTAAAAGTCATGTTTTAGAATATATTACTGTAACCTCTGAAAAATTTTTAAAAAAAGAAAAAATACTATCCACAAAAAGCCTCAATTAGACCCAAACGAAAACCTACTCAAAACAGACATTCTTTCAATAGTTAAGTGTCAGAAAAGCACGAAGGTACAATTTTGCGCGTCGTCTCTTTTACTGAAAGGGACATTTTTGCACGGAGGGTCAATTTTGCACTAGTAAGGTTTTGCACGAAGCGGAAATTAAGCGAAAAAAAGCTAACCGACTAAGGGTAAAGGTTAGGGGTAACAGCGAAAGTAAAAAAGAAAAAGAAAATTACCGACCAAGGGTAAGGGTTAATTGGTAAATGTAGTAACTAAGTATCTAAAGAGAAAAAAAAAAGTTTATCCCGTGCAAAACTGTCTTTTTGAAAAGATGTTCTTTCATGAAAAAGTTACTTCATGCAAAAAAGGTTCTTCGTTAAAAGTGACCCTTCGTGCAAAATTAAATTTATTTTATTTATCATTCAGTATAAGTAATGATAATTTTTTGTCTTTTTTAAAGTGTTGTGATTGTTTTAATATTTCTTCTAAATACATATAACATAAATTAGTTTTTAAAAAGATAGGTTTAAATTCATAAGGTAGTTTTGTTTCTTTTTTATTTTGTTTGTTTAGACTAGCCGCCGTATAGTTTAACAATCATAATACAAATATCTTTTTAGTATTGTATTAAATATATTGTCGAATATCGTAAAAATGTTTGTTTTTAAAATTAATTTTTATTAGTAATAAGATGTTTAACGATTGTTCTGTGCTTTGTGAATTTTAGTTACAGCAGTATTAGTAACAAATTAGTAAATAAAGTTTTCTGATAATTTACTTACTTGATTTAATATTTCAAATGTATGCTTCAAAAAAAGTATTTTTCCATTTTAATTCAGGTTTGTTAAACTAAGTTAATGTAAAAACAAATAAAAAGATATTTTAAAAAACTTAAATACAAAACCTGCTTCAATAGAGCTAAAAAAAAAAAGTTTGTAGAACATTAACCTTAGCTTGAAACTTTAATTTTTCAAATATTTTCTATAAGATGAAATTTAAGCAAACAAAGTTTAAAATTTTTGGAATTGTTGGAATTTTTTTTGTTTTTAAAAAATGTTTTAAACCTTTAATGCATTTAGTTTTTTACACTGACCTAGTAAAAAGTTTCGTTACTGTAGAAATTTTTTTAAATCTAGTTGATTAGTCTTTTTAATTTCACAGTAGATTATTTGATGTTTTTTGACCTTTTTCTTATTAATTTTTCAAATAAATACCTAAAATAATGACATAAAACATTTAGTTATGAAGCTTAAATAGTATTACCTATTATTTTTATGGTTTAGTTTTAAGGAGTACCAATAGAAGCAATTTAATTCTAATAGCTTTAATCCATTTGTTTTTCATTATTATGATGAACAAAAAAGATTAAAAGACCAGCTTAAAATTTAAAATAAATTCTTCTAGGTGTTTTATATTGTAAAATAAGTTTTACTGTTTATAAGATGTGATTTTTAGTTATGTAAATAGTTTTGCAGGATTTTAGACAGTGAACTATTACAATTTCTGCAATTAATATTTCTGCAATTACTTTGATTTGTTTTTATTATTTGTTTTTTTTATATGTTAACTATGATAGAGCTTTAGTTTTTAATATATTTTTTTTAGCTAGTTTATTGCAAATTTTTTCAGCAAGTTACTTAATATATTTCAAGTATTGGAAAAAATACTTAAATTAGCTACAAAAATTATACTAGCTACTTTAAGCTAATGAATTTTTTACATCTAAAAGTTTTCTGTATCCTAAAGGTAAATGTGCTGAATTTGTATACGTCCAATTATTAGAAAAGCTATCTTTTTTTTTAAGTTTATCCAAAAATTCTGTTCACTGTAGGAATATATACAAACTAAATAAATAAAGATTTTTTTGTTAATAAAATTTATTATAAAACTGATAAATAACCTTTTCATTAAGTACACTTGCTAAATTTCACTTTGTATTCAAAATAAAAGTCTAAAACTATATAAATATTACAGTTCGATAATAAATTAATGTATTTTTTAAAATACTCTACTAATAATAAGAAAAAAAAGCTTTTATCCACTATTATCGTTAAAATTTAAACCAAAATTTATTACAAAAAGGTTACATATTTTGAAGTTACTGTAAATTATAAAAAAAATCATTGTCTAAACATTAAGTACCATTTCATTTACATATTTTTAAAAGAATCGTTTTTTAATAAAAATATAAAAACAATCTTATAATTTGCTTTTTTTCAAAAAAAAGTGTTTATTGCTGCTATTTTGAGACTGAATTTACAGAAATATATAATTAAAGTTCTTAATCAAGAAATGATTTCTTTGATTAGAACATTTAGTACATTTAAAATTTTTTTGTTTTGTTTTTCTTTAATTTTATAATGTTTTTATACATTTATTTAAATAAATTAGAAAAAAAACTCATTAATAATAATATTTTGAAGCAAATATTAAACTTAAATTCACTTAACTTAAAATTGAAAAAGTTATATACTAAGCAATTTTTTTTAATTTTAAATCCAAAATTAAACAGCCGAACTCAATATTTGCAAATTTAACCGACTGTGCGAACTCAAAAAACTCTAACCTAACTTATAGACTTCTGCATTTGAAAATAATTTCAAGTATGAGCGAAAAACTGTAAGCAACTTTTAAATACCGAAATTTGTACTTTTAGTTTGCAAGAATTATTCTTTTAGTATTTTAGTCTAAAGAAGTTAATTTCAGTAAACTGAAAGTTAATAAGAATAGCACTATAGTATAGTGTTTTATTTGTAGACTAATTCATTTACTGAAATTCAAAGAAAGCCAAACTTAGCTCTTGGGCGATACTTAACGGTTAAAAATTTATATATGTCAATTTTCCTATAGAAGTTGAATGAGGGCAAAAATAGCAGAAAAATTCTGGCAACTATGCAAAGAGCAAAGAATCCATTTTGTACAAGTTAGTTGTTTTAGTCAAGGTTTTGTTGTTTTTCAAACTTTCTAGTGAGCTGATTAAAAGCTTCTGATTGAAAATTAAAATTGTTATATAATTTGTTTTATTATAATTACTTGAGTTATATAAATACTTCTGTAAGAAAGAATTTAAATCTGTATGAAGAGTAAAAATTTTACTGAGAGTACTTAAACTTTTTACTTAAAATGTTTAGTAAAATCTAAATTTATTACAGTTAAAACCACTAATAATTAACATTGAAGGTAATTTTAAGAATTTGAGAACATTTGAGAACAGCTTATCTTAAAGATTTTTAAAAATTAAATTGTTTGAGAGTAGTATATTTTTTTTACAACTAGAATCAGTTTTTATCAAATTTAAGCAGCTTCTCAATTTATAAACATAGAAAAACTTTTAATGAATAAACTTGTTCTTACACAACTTATTCAATTTTATTCTGTTCAATGCTAACAGGTGTTAGCTATAATATATTCCTCTTTTACCTAAGATCAAAGTTTAAGTTTTTAGTTTAATGTGAATTACCCTTTTTCAGGTTTCACTTTTGAGTAATGATAATGTCATACAACACGGTTTTGTTCTCCGCCATGTTTCTTCTGCTGTTGCGCCCATCCACAGTAATGTCGGCAACTCAGATCCGTGAAGGTCCTCAAAAAGAAGAAAACAGCGGCGAATGTATCGTCATAAGGAAGTTGATTGAGAGCGCTTACGGAGCTAAGCAGTCATTAGATAACTACAAGGAAATCCAAAGTCTTTTTCTGCTGATGGCCTCGAGATTAAAGCTGAATTCCGATTGACATCCGATGAATTTGAGGAAAAGATAATCATTCCGAAGAAAGTTACTGAAGATCCCAAGTTCATATTTCTTGTCTACTGCCTATTCGAATATAGTACACATTACAAAGTATCCTGTATAGGTAGTTTGTGTTACACGTGTAAAGAAATATACGATATGTTTGAAGCATGTCCACAGCTTATACCTGAGTACTTCTCAATTAGAGGCATTAAAAAAATATTTAGGCTTACAGCGCTTGGAAAGCTTAGCCACAAAGCTCGTGCTACAAATTTTCAAGGAGACTTGTGTAAGTTAATCGAATATTATGATATACCACTTGAGCATGAGTGTAAAGAGGAAATAAGCGTATTCGACTACTTATCCATCTCTAGGATGTATTACAATCAGTTCTCAAACGTGAATATTGAAATGAAATTTGATCTTTGTGAAAGGGTTGATTCTTCAAAGTGCTACAAGTTCGATTTGGCTATTCCTTCTGATACGTCAAAAGCTCCACATGATATCACTAGATGGCGCAAACCTGCTATTTTCACTTTGATAGATCCGGTCAACGGCATGAAGATTGATTTTCTGGAAGATCCGAACGGCAAAAAGAAGCATGATGAATTTTGAGTTTTCTTTCGTGCTCCAATGTTTTTGTTTTGACTGAGAATTTTTTTAGTTTCTAAACTGTGTTGTGTTGAAGTTTTTCTGAGTTTGTTTTTCTACTGCGTTAAAAATAATAAACTTGTGTTGTAAAAAAAGAAGCTCGATTTATAAATATTTTGTAAGTTTAAGTTAAAATATTAGTGGCAAATGAGGTATAACCTAAAAATAATTGAGAATGAAAAGCTAGTAAGGCATATATTTAATTCAATTGCTGTTTATTGATGGCTATTCATGATTTTTGTTACATGTATAGTTCTACAGTTAAACTTTAATAAATAAAAATGTTTTACTAAGATATTTAACACTTTAGTCTAATAAAACTTGGCTAAAATAAATTTTTGGATATTAAATATTGCCGTGTTGTTAATACGTGTATAAGAATGTTAGTTAAAGTGTTTTGTATTTAGATCTAATCTCTAATAGTTGCAATACTATGCATTAGTATGCATTGTGTGGTGGCCAAAAATTGAAGTAACTGAAGTATTTTACTGTTTTATTGTTTTTGTGTCAAGTCTTAGGTTTATAACTTATATTCACTAATAATGGAAAGTAAAAAAGATAAGGTAAGCTAAAATGAATGAATATACTAAATGAATAATTATGAAAATAAACTTTATGTCATGCATTTACTTCATCATACAAACAATGAACTTCTATTTTAAAAACTTAAGTAAACATTCTTTATATAATATTTCGAAGTAAAACTTAGTTTTTATAGCTGAACATTATTTGAATATGACATAAATTTAAAGCCGATCAATTTTTATTCAGTATTCAGACCTTTTTAATTTTGGCATTCTGGCAAACCTTCGGTCGCCTTAATGGTTGATAACACGAGATTCAAAACAGTTGTTTAATATTTCAAACTGATAAATATTTACACACGTTGATAGTACTTTTTACCAACTTAAACAAACATTTTAGAAAACGAAAATGTTCGCTTTGCAAAAAATATTTTCACTTTTTGAAATGTTTTGTTCATGCGGGCATGAAACTGCATCCTTAAAATGTTTATTTTTTCTTTGTTTGCCCATTATTAAACCGCTAGACTTACTAAACTTTATTTAAAACTACTCTGTTTTAAACAGATTTATGTTTAAAAGTGACATTCTGGCTCACAAGTCCAATTTGAAGTAGTTAGAAGGTCAGTACTGTTAATAGTGTCATCTTATTTTTAAATGATTATTTATAAATAAGGTTTTTATTTTTGGTTGTATAAAACCATTTACAATTTATTTATAAGATATATATTATCTACCAAAATTTATAAATACTTAGTTAGTTTTGTTTATTTTTCACAATTTTTGTAACTATTTAAAATATGACAGATTTGTTTATTATTTGTTTATATTTCACAGCTTCCAGTTTTAAATTTTAGGCTTAAGTTGTAGATATTCCTTTTTTTTATTTTAATGTAATAAATTTATACCACGTTGCTTTCATTGAATGTTATGGTTTTTATATTCTTTGTTGACTTTTTTTTGACTTTTTTATATTTTTAAAAACTTCAACAAAAGAAATAAAAAAATTTAAATCTAAGTTTAAATATTGTGATCTTATAAATATTTGATTATTTTAAACACTGTTATTTATTAGTTTAAAATATTTTCTCAAGTTTAAATCTGACCATTTTTACCAGTTTTATTGTACTAAACCAGGGTTTCTTAAAGTGGGCAAAGTAAATAAAGGTCTTAGGTGTTTTTAATACTAGTTTTTGAAAAATCTTGTTGAAGGGGACCATGGCTTTTTTAATTTCTTTAATGGGGGCAATTTTCAAAAAAGTTTTTGAAACCCTGTACTAAACCATAACTTGAATAGTGTTTTATTTAAATACAATGTTTGGAAAAAAATTAAAAGTATAGGTGTATAAAAAGATTTCCCTTTAAAACAGAAAGTAAAATCTTAAAACATGGTATCTAGACTAATTTTTACAAATATTGAAAGCACTTATAAATAAATATTTTTTATTTTAATTTTTTTAAACTTCATTTACTCTTAGTGTTTAAGAAGCACAGTTTATATGTTAATTCACAGTTGGCTGTTGTGTGTTTTATGAGTGTGAAGTTAGCTTGACCGCGTTTTTCAACATTTTTAAACAACGTCCAAACTTGGGACCTAATTATTTTCCTTATCTTAATAGCTAATTAAAAACCATTTTTTATTCTAGATAACGGACCGTTGCCTTTAATTAAAAAAAAAATATTGGATTGGGTTTTGGTTTTTTGAGTGGGGCCCCTTAGAAAAAATTGGGTTTTTTTATGAATATTTTTATTTTGTGAGGGTTAGTCAAAAACAAAAATAATATTAATATATATTTTTCTCAATCTTCTTATTAACATGTGAAAAACGGCAATAATATTTTTTTACTAACTGTCAATATTTTGTACAATTTGGCCTTAACTAGGTTTTTTTGTGATTTTTTTATTTTATGAGTTTGAGTAAAAAAATTGACCAGATTGTAAAATGATTCAAATAAGGCCAAACTGTACAAAATATTGACAGTTAGTAAAAAAATATATGTAGCCGTTAGTTCACATGTTAATAAGAAGATTAAAAAAAAATTATTATTATTTTAATTTTTTACTCAAACTCACTAAATTAAAAAAAATCATAAAAAACCCAATTTTTTCTAAGGGGTGCAACTCAAAAAACCAAACCCCAATCCAATGGATTTTTTTTATTAAAGACAAAGGACCGTTTTCTAGAATAAAAAAAAGGAATTTAATTAGCTATTAAGATAAAGAAAATAATTAGGTCCAACGTTTGGACATTTTATAAAAATTCTTGAAAAACGCGGTAAAGCTAACTTCACAATCGTAAGTGTTTTTACATGTTAAAGTTGATGTTTTTTTACTTTAAATATTTTTGTAAAACTAGGTGTTGTAAATTCTGTGCAACTACTTGATTTTTTTATAATATTTTATTCCAGTAATAACTTTGAAATTTTTTCTCAACTCAAACTATAAATAATAATTAAAGTGTTAGACGTCCAATTATTTTTGATTTTTAAATGCTATTAGTTCAATTTATTCTACATTTGCTTCTTAATTGTACCTATTTGACGTGTTTTTTGTTTAAATTTCTTTAGTTCGCTATTTTCTACAATTGCTTTCAAAAGTTCTTTAGATTTAGTAATTACTAATTTAGTAAATTTAATTTTAAGTAAGAATAACATAGATTATAGGTATAACTGATTTTGATTTTGAGATGTTTAAATAAGCTGTAAAGTTTTGAATTACGTAAAAGTAAATAAAAAAGATTTAATAGTTATTTAATGTTTTTGATACAACAATTATTAGTTTTATAAATTGTTATATAAAACAAAAGAGTTCGTTTTTGCTTAATTTTATTATAGTAAGTACTAAATTTATTTTACATGGACTATAACGGTAACAACCTATTGTAGAAAATCTGACTAAAACAAGACTGAAAACAAGACTGAAAAAAAATTGAAAAGACTGCAAAAAAACAAACTTAACCGTTAATAAATCTATAATATACAGTTTTTTGAAACCACTAACCATAATAAAAAATTACGATTTGCTTTACTTGAGTACGTATCTAGTACCTATATTCAATTTTAGTTACTAATTAAATTTTATTGTTTAAGGTATAAATGATGAGAAACTTATATATTTTTTTATCAGTCCGTCTGTTTTTGTTGTCAATTTATCAGTAATTAATATAATTGTTTTTTTATAGATAAAATTATGCTTAATTCCAAACTAATAAAACAATTTCTTTTAGCAGTAGTAATAACACCTAAGCTAATATCTAAAAACTGTCATTTTTGGAAAATTGTTAATTGCTTAGCTTCAGATGTTTTTATGAGATAATTAAAAACAAGTTTAGAATACGGATGAGTTGTTTGAATAGGACTCTCTTGCCGTGACTACCATATTTCACCTGTTATATAATATTATGTTAAAAAGCTTGTACATAACATTTAAAATTGAAAAAAAAAGTGTTTTCATAACTTGTTTTTTTTTACACAATGCTACATTTTCAGCCTATTAAAATGTTTATTTTAAAGAAATTTTTAATTAATTGTAGAATTTTTCAACGCTCCGTGTATAGCCAATGGACGACCTTTCAAAAAAATTTACCAAAAGAGTTGTCTACAAAAATTTTTAGAATTTTCAAAGTCCTTTGTTTTTTTTGTTTTTTTTGTAAACAAAATGTTAATTCAAACTCGGTTTACAAATTTATAACTAATTAAAAAAACAATATTATTTTTGAGACATTAAATATCAGCTAAAATGATAAAGAAATTAATACTTTGTAAGAATAACAATTGAAATGATTTTATTTTAGTTTACATAAACTGGGTAGGTGCAAATGTGCACGAAGAGAAACTTTTGCACAAAGGGACACCTTTGCACGAAATGACATTTTTGCACGAAGACACTTTTGCAGGGCGTAAATTTTTTACGACGGGTCAATTTTGCACAAAGACACTTTTGCATGAAGACGCTTCTGCAAGGGTTGAAATTTTTTATTGTTTTTTAATTTACTTTTACTATAACTGCTACCCAACCCCTTACCCTCGGTCGGTCGGTAACTTTTTTCCTCTCTTTTTTGTTTTTTTTATTCATTTATTTTTTTTTATTTTTTTTTCTTAATAATATTTATTAACTATTTTTTTTAAATATTTTTTAAATATCACTGTTAACCCTAACCCTTACCCTTGGTCGGTAACTTGATTTTTTTAATATATATAATAATTTATCTTTGAGTTTTTTTTTTGCTTTTTATTAAATCATTTTATATTTATTTTTATTTTTTTTAAACTCTAGTGCAAAAATATCCTTCGTGTAAATGGTCCTTTGGGCATATTTGACCTATTTCCACATAAACTAGTTAAATTTTTATTTAAAAAGATTTTTATGAAGACAAAAAAATCTTAAAAAGAAGTTTATTTTAGCTATGATTACTAGCATTTATTGTTTTATTAAAATAAATGAATAACTAACAGTAAAACTTTACAGATTTTATTTTCATATTAAAACAATGAGAAAAATTTTTTTTTTGTTTTTCCTAATGGTTTATACAGTGTATGGAACTGTTGTTGAATCCTCATCTACAAGTTAGTTTTTTATTAATGATACTTAGCAAAATATTTTCATACTTTTATTTACTTATTAAGTATAAGTGCACAACCTGCCAACCAGGTACGCACTTGCTAGATACGAACTAACTGCGGGTATAGGACACATTTTTTAGCCGAAAAACGGTGTGTTCAAATTGCAGTTTTAATTTTGTTTTAAGTTTTGAAAACACAAATCTAAAACTGGCTTTACAAAAGCATAATATTAAAAAAAAAAGTTGTTTTTTATCGGATTAAAATAACGTCAAACTAAAGAAAAAAAACTATAAACTTACAAACTGTACACCAAATCCTGTTACTTGAAATTTTTAAACAGCTTAGCGCATTAAACATAAGTATTTGATTTAAGCTAGACTGTGATAAATGTATACATGTAGTTAATTTAACAAGATAAAAACTCTTAAGCTTGAAATTTTTCTAAAAGCAGCTGATAAATAGGATAGATGTCATCGAGTAAGGTTGGCTTTATTAGTTGGTTGTAATAAAGTAGTTGGTGATCAGTCTAATAAATTTAAACCGGGTTTTCAAAACTGATTTTTATAGTTGCCTACTTATACCATAAGTTTCAAAACAATTGCCCCTTACTAGTTATTGCCAACTAATAACCCTGGTTTAAAGTTAAAATTCTTAAAGTAATTTGTGTTTACTTTAAAAAGCAGTTGGAAATTTTTTTAATTTTGATTTTATTCCACTTTGACGACTGTTAAATTACCGACAAATATTCATGTACCAATATGTTATATGTACCATTACGTTGTTTATCAAATAAAAATTTCTTTCAATATATATCTATATTAATTTATACTGAAGACTGTTTTCAAAAACTAATTACAGTCATGTGTTAAGAATAGTAAAATAAAAACTTAAAAAATTAACATTTATGTTATCAAAGTAATATGATTTTCATTAAAGTTTTATGGAAAGCTTCGAATAAGTAAGTAAATTAAAATTTTGATACGGTTTAAATACAATAAAGGCCAACTCTTTTTCAGGTTTGGAAAATATTAACAAAGATAGTTGGAGGTACAATCTTCAACTGCTGAAAGAAACTTCAGATGAGTTTAAATTCGTGAAAGAATTTTTTTACACAACTACGACAGGACACTACGGCGACACTTTAGAACTTTCTCAAATATACAAAGTTATCGAGCAAAACAAAAAGGCAACAGACGATGTAAAAAGCAGCAACTTAATGTTGTTTCATGGTACTAGTAAAAAAGGTGTAGCTGGTATTTTAGAAACTGGTTACATAAACTCTGTTATGGGTGATTTTGGAAGAGGCGTGTACTTAACCGAAAGTACTGATTTGGCGTCTATATATTCGGCAGGAAGAAACGTTGAGGGAACAATTACAAACTTTATTTTTGTCAACGAAATTCTCGAGTCGCAAAAGTTGCAAACACTTTTTCACGAAAACTTGATTATGAGAGGTGCCCATAGTCTATTGAAGAATCCTTCATTTATAAGGCTCGTAGAAGAATCACATGACGTTGAATTTACAAAATACGTAAACAAATTAAAGATGGAAATCAGTGAAGAGCAGTACAAGAAAGATCGTTTAGAAAAAGCTGAACAAGAGTACAGAAGAGATCTTTTGGGAAGAAGATACAGAAATACTTCAGTTGATAGAAAAAGTATAGAAGATCACTTTGTTGCAGATTGCCAAGTCACAGTACCAAGGTACTTGATAAGCTTCGAATTTCGAGCATAACATATATCTGCCCAGGTTACACTTGTTCTTTAAAGACAAGGTTTAAGAATATCACAGATAATATCTTTCTTTTTTAATAAATTTTCGTAAAACCTAGATACACTTTATTTCTGACATAAATTATTTCAAAGTAGATATTAGGAGCATTATCATTACTATAATTGACAACGTTAATATAATTTATTAAAACAGTTATTTTTTTTTAGTTTTTCAAGTTTTTATACTATACAGGGTTACCAAAAAACCTGTGATCCTAAAAAGACTGGAGTTGGACAATTTAGTCAGCAAAACCTGGAGTTTGAGAAATTAAAAAAAAAACTGGACAAACCTAGAGTTCTAAACAATTTTTATAAGTTAAGTAGAAAGATTTCGACTTGACACAAAAAATTTTTCGTATTGGTAAAAAATTTTGTCATCATCAATTTTTTTTTTAATTAAAATTAGTTAACAGTATCTTTTCAATGTTTTAATAATATTTCAACTACTTTCTACATTAAAAAAAGCTTTAAACTAAAAATAGACTCAAAAATGTGTTAAAAACCTTGGGAAAATTTTGAAAATCTGGAGAAAAATTGCTAAAATAATTTGGCAACCCTGACAATAACTTTCAATAAACTAAAAGGGACACTAGAGAAAAAAAATTAATATTAATTGATTATTTGAATAATGTTAGTGTTAGTTCACAATGTTAGGTTCTTTTAAACTTATTACAAAATTTTTAAATTAACTAAACTTTAACACACAACTTCTATGTTAAAATTAAAAACTATGCTTTCATAAGTTAGCATGTAAAAATTTCATCCTAAGTTTATATTATTAGATTTTAACAAAAATTTTTCAATTATTTAAACTTTTTGATAATTTCCCTAATCAAATTCCTTATCTACAAATTTTTAAATAATAGTAAAATTGTATTTGGTTATATTAGTTTTACTAATTAATGTGTACTTAGAATTCGTGCTAATATTTCAGAAAAATCAAAATTTATTATAAAGAGAAAATCTGGTTCTTTTATGGTCTATTCTATATGATACAGCAACTACTAATTCACATACTTAAAATTGTTGGTATAGTTAAGCTTAAAGTTTAAATCTTTGTATTAAATTATAAAAAGCTTGTTAAACTAAAAAATAAAAATAAAATACACTAAATGGCAGTTCAATATCATATTACAGTGATTTACTAAGTTTATAAAGTTCTATGTAAAAAATAAAAATGGCATAAAAAGAAAGCTAAATTCTAAATAGAAAATTACAAATAAGCAAGCTTAATTGTGATAGTTGGTATAAATAAGCGCTAAAGCAAGCTTGTAAACATTAAAAACAACCTAAGCTATTCTGCATTTTGCAATAACTGACAAAAATTATAGTTTTACAAACTAATCTTAAATAAAAATCAGTCAGTGTATAAGCAAAAAGTTAATAAAGTTTAAATAAACATAATCTTCAGTAACTTAATAACATTAAATTGATTAAATTAATAATTTTTATTGGATGTACAGTAAATACTACAACAAAACACTTCAGCCAAATTCTTACACAACAAGTGTAATTCGGTTATTAGACTGATCAGCTACTATGCTTACGTGGTCTTGCTTACATTTAATGTATATATTTTACTTATGTATTTTTTTAAAAAATTCATTTATAGCCAAGATAATGATCAAAATTCATTATAGTAAAGTAATAAAAAACTTGTTTCTCTTAATAATCTTATTGACTACTTAGAAATCTTATATTATATACTTTGATCTTTTTCAAACATTCACACTAATCTAGTTTTAAAGTTTTATTTTAAACAAAAGAGAACCCATTTCGTACAAAGTACTTGTATTAGTCGACTTTTTATTCTTTTATTATTTATTAGTGTGTTCATAGATAACATTCGCAAAAAAACTGGTTTTTGTACAATAGTGCAATTTACTTAAGTTATATTAACACTTGAGTAAAAACAATAAAACTAATTGGTATGTAACATAAACTTGCAACAAAGAGTACTTAGATATTTAAGTAAGATCAAAATAAATTCTGTATGCATTAATGTATTAACAATTGATAAAATATAAACGTGAGATAACACTGAATAACTTAAAAACAAAATATTTAAAATTTTTTTTTATAAGCTCAGTTGTCAAAGTATATGGATTGTAACAATAATTTTTCAACGAATCTGTGCTCAATACGTTTCGTAGTTAGTAGCCAGAATTGTTAAATTGGCACATGTATATATAATATATGTTAAATATAAATTAGTTTATTAAACAATAGAAAAAGCCCTAAAATATTTGGTCCTAGGACCTGGTTGCACAAAAATCCTCCCGGTTATCGAGTCGCACACCACTTGGATACCTTTTTACGTCTTGTCTATTGGCTTTAAACTGGTTTAAATCTGAAAATTATTCTTAATAGCATTGATATTTTTCATAGAAATGTTTTATATTATTGAATTAAAAATACGTTTTCTAACAAATTTTTTAAGATTTAATGAGATTTATTTGATAATAGCTAAATCTGCCTTTTAAAGATTGTTTTAATCATTTTTATAATATATATTTAAAATTGTTCAAACTTGAAAAAATATTAGTAGAATATAATAATTCGACTTGAAAATATTTTGAGTTTTTAAATTTTAGTTTTCAGAGTTTTAAAAATGTCGAATTTAAATACTAGAAAAAATCTAAGTTGTCAAGTTTCATTCATCGTCCACTTATATAACTAGCTTTACACTGCTTTAATTCTGTTATAAAATATTTTTAGTTTTGTTAGTAAATATTTAAGGTGAGTAATAGAAAATCGGGTGTTTTTAAAAAATATAAAACTATTTATTTAAAAACAAATTAAAACTCATGTAAACACACATTTAAAGTAAGTGTATTACTATTGTAAAATATTTTGTAAATTTTTTAGTTTTCTTTGCCAAACATTTTAACAGATAATTTTATGTTCTTTTGTTATTAATAAACTTATTGAAAAAGAAAAAAAAAAGAAGAAAATTGATTGGTATTTGTTTTGAAAATAAGATATATCATTATTTATACGTAGTCTTTTAAAATTCTTCATTTATAAGACTACTTCTTTTAAAAACAAACTTTCAAAAAAGTTCAAAAGGATATTTGTTGTAAGCCATGCTTAGCAAAATATGAATATTAAAAGCTCTTATTTAAATTAGTAAAGTAAATATATATATATATATATATATTTATTTATTTATTTATATATCCATACTATAATAAAGAAAATGAACCAAAGAAAAATTAAGTCTAAAAATGTTTAGTTTACTGTTAGATTAAAACAGTAAAAATTAAAAAAAATATTGAAAAAAGACCTTATTTAAGTTAACTATGTTCTTTTAATATTCATTAAAATAGCGTATACAATTATAAAACTGTTTCTAAACATAAATATGTTATTTTAAAGCTACTTATTTTTTAAAATTCAAACTAAGACATTTATTTTGAAATTTCTACGAAAACAGTGTATAAAAAACTTTGCAATCTTAAAAAAATTACTTCGGTTTAGATATTGTTTTTTTAATTGTTAATGTAAAGATAACTCATTGAAAACAGCTATGGTTAGTTTTCTTTATACTTACTTCGTTTTCGTTTAGTTGACAATAGTTTAGGAAAGCGTTTACTTATGAGTGTGAAGTTAGCTTGAATAAATTTAAAAGAAAATTTCCAAACCTTAGATCCAATTATTTTCCTTATCTTAATAGCTAAATAAAAACTTTTTTTTTATTTTAGAGAGCGGTCCTTTGTCTTTAATATATAAAAAAAAATCCATTCGATTGGGGCTTGACTTTCAGTGTGGGGCCCCTTAGAAAAAAAGAGTTTTTTTTATCAATTTTTACTTAGCTCGAATTAAAAAATAATAAATTTTTTTTTTTTTTAATATTCATATTTATTAGCAAATAAGTTTTTTACAACACTTTTTTTTTCAACTGTTAATATTTTGTATTATTTAGCCTTATTCCAGAATTAGGAATTCTGGAATAAGGTCAAACAGTACAAAATATGAGTTTTGTTATTGAATTTTATTTAGCTGAAATTAAAAACAAAAAAAAGTAAGTTAAATTAAATTCTTTTTTTTTCATTTATATGTGAATAATGTTAAACAATTTTTATTTTCAGTTGTTAGTATTTTGTTTTATTTGGCCTTATTTCGGAATTAGGAAATCTAGAATAAGGCTAAATAGTACAAAATATTGACATTTGGAAAAAAAAAGTGTTGTATAAAATTTATTTGCTAAAAAATTTGAATATTAAAAGAAAAAAAAAAAATGTTTATTATCGTTTTTTTAAATTCGAGCTAAGTAAAAATTGATGAAAAAAAAACACACTAAAAGTCAAGCCCTAATCAAATAAATTATTTTCAATATATTAAAGAAAAAGGACCGCTCTCTAAAATAAAAAATAAAGTTTTTTTTTAGCTATTAAGATAAGGAAAATAATTGGATCTAAAGTTTGGAAATTTAAAAAAAAAATTATTCAAGCTAACTTCACACTCGTCGTTTACTTTACAGTTTTTTCTTTTTAACTTGTGTTTTAGGTAAACACCCACCGTTGAAAAAATAATTTTTATGTTTGTTATACAGATGGATAGTAGTTAGTGCATAGAAAAAGTTTAATTTAGGCTTGCTGTAGTTGTAAGTAGTTAAAATTTTTTCATTCATAACATTTTGCAAATGAAGTCAAGTGGTAATACAGCAGTATATTAAGAACATCTTTACTTTATCCCTTACCCCCCTTACCAAAAACTTTTAATCTATACCCTTATTGCTAACTCCTCTTACCTAAATATATAAAAAATAAACAAAAAACAAAGTTTTATAACTTAAAATAGTAAAATATTAACCAATCAGAAGCAAACTTAGAACTACAGCAAAGTTAAATCAAAGTTTTGTTTAAAGGTGTTACTTAAAAAATCACAAACCTATATATATAAAAATTCTCACAGTTTACACTTTTATGTATAATTTTGTTAATGCAAAATTACTGAAAAAAAAAGCAAGTTAGTAAGCTTTTTTTTTGTTAGTAAACTCTCTTGTTTTCTCAAGCTTAATATTCTACATAATTACACTAAAAAAGAAAACACAAAGCAAAAATTAAACTTTATTATTTTTCAAAGCCAAGTAAAGTATCTAAATAAGTTAAAAATGTAAAGTGTAAAATTAAATCATATTCACTGTATTATACAAAAATAATTAATTAATTAAAATTTAAACTGTCAAGAAAATTTTAAATCTAATCAAAAAAGATCTTTCATCCTCACAGTTTTCAGAAAAGTCAGTTTGCAAGTGTTTGGTTGTATGCTTTATTCCACTGCTCTACACTTTACTACTAGTTTGTGTTTATAGTTTTTCTATAGGCGAATTCCTCCACAGAAATTTTCTCCATAAAAATCAACCTATATTCAAGTAGATACATAAATAATGAACAAGTAGCTATGCTGGAATTGTGTTCGAATTTTTTTTACACTTTCAACTGTGAGAAGTTTTATATTAAATCTTACTATCAAAAAATAAAGGTTGTCAAATTTGAATGAGAGGCTAACTTATATTTTTTTCGAGGATGCTAAAAAACCTGGAAGTACCTGTGTAATTTAAAAATTTAGGCAAAATACCCTGGAACTAGAAAATTTTTGAACAAAATTACTAAAACCTGGAATTTTAATCAAATTTCACTTATGAAAGAAAAAAAAAATGTGAATGCTCACAACTAAGGATTAGTGTGGAGAAAGACCTTTCGGTCATCAAGCTACACACAATTTACATGTTACTAATACTTTGAGCTAGCTTTAAAGCGCTAATAAAATAATTAAGACAAAAAGAAAAAAATTAAAAAGTATTTATTTCTAAGTTTAAAATTTTAATTTTTTTCCAACTTTAAAAATGGTAAGCATTTTTTTAACTCATCACTGCCAACATTGATCATGGAAACCATAGTCTACCATGGGCTCCCACAGTCTCCTCCCAAAAGCAACCACAAAAATTGCAACAAATATCTCAAAATCAAATAAAAGGGGAGAATTAGTAATGTCGGTATACATAAAATATTTAATATAGTCATAAAACTGTAAGAGCAACATGTATTTTTAAATAGTGTCTAGAAATTTCAGTATATGTGGTCGTAGGTAGGTAAAAAATTAGAGCTATTAGAAATTTGTTTAACTGTTTTAAAAATTTGTAAACAATTCAGTTTTAATTAATTAAATCTAGCACTAGTAATTGATTGAGTTTGTTTAAACTACTTAAAATAAAATCACTCCTAATACTGAACAGTTAAACTTGAAAAATAAATTATTAAAATTCAACAAATAGTTTGAAAAATAAAGTAAAAAATAGAAGTATTTTAAAAAGTTAAATAAAATATTTTAAAAACCTAAAACAAAATTTAAAAAAAAAATTAAATAATCAGAATATCTAAAAAATATGAAGTTTACACACCTAAATTTAGAATCTATATCTTCTTAAACAGATAAACACTCAATATCAAGTAACACAAAAAAGAAAAAAAAAACGCCTACTTCGGCAATAGGTGAACATTTGTTAAATAATTTAGAATGCGCAAAAAACTATAATGATAATATGCTTTTAATTGTTTGTCAAGGACGTAACATGTATCATTAAAGTGTTTAAGAGTCTATATTTATTAAAACTAATAAGCCAAGTTTATACAAACAAAAATTTGTTTATAACTCTAATTTGTTTATATTATTGTAAATTCACTACTAAGTTTTGTTTTTGTTGTTTAATTTTATTTTAAGAAAGTTTAAATAAGTCGGTTTCCTCTTATTAAAATTGCTATCAATACTTTCAATTTCTAGTACTTAAGCTTTATACTTAAAATTTTGTTAAACATAAATTTTTATATTACCATCGCCTAGTAAATGTAATTTTATTTATCTATTATGACGCATAATCTTACAATTTTATTAATTTTACTATTTTACAAAAATCTATTTAGTTATCTACAAGAACTATTGAAAAGGGTAGATTGAAAAATTTTTAGTTCACCAAAAATAAAATATACTGCAAAATGAATTGTTGTCTCAAATTTTTATTTAAAGTTAGTACCGAAAAGAAACTGTTTAATTTATAAACTTTTGTTAATTTTGTTACTTGTTCAACATAAACTTAAATTTTCTTTAATATAAAGATTTTTAAAGCTCTTAGCCTAGTAGGAGCTTAAAACATACTGTAAATTTTTAGACAGTAATAATGTGCAATAATTAGAGATAGAAATGGCAAGTGATGAAAAGTTGATAAAAAGAGTAATTTCACCTAAAGGTAATTTATACATTACTTAATTTGATTCATAACATCAGTTTTATATACATAATTGAATGTTTTCTGTTAAAGTTTAGATTTTATTCAACTTTTAAAATAAATAACCTTAACTATGTACAATCATTGTAGCTGTACAGTTCTTATTCACTTATGAGGACATGATTGGCAAGATTTTCTCTAAACACGTCCAGAAAAGAACAAAAAATCAATTTTTCATTAAATAATGTAACTATTGTATATTCTGCAATGCATAATAGTTTAGCTCCTCTTTTTTGCTTCGAACTTTTAAAACTTTTCTTTACTTTTTAAAATGTCATAAAAATGCGACCTGCATATGCTAAACTACTCCGTTATAAAAGACTTTAGCACATTGTTTATTTACCATTTTACAAACTTCTTGTTTATTTTCAATGGTTAGTGCAATTTGTTTTCTTATATTGATGTATTGTCCATTTCTAAAACTTGGTATGTAGAGTGTGTCAAACTTATATAACTTATAAATAAAACAAAAAAGTTGTTATGCACCTCATATAAAAAAAAAGTAATTGATTTTACAACTTTTATGATATAATTTGAAATAAAAATCAAGCATAAAAGAACTGTTATACATTAGTTTTCTTAAAAAACTTAGAATCTAATCAATTATCAAAAAAACTTTTAAATTTCAAATAAAAAACTGTAAGTCATATTTGAAATAGTATTGTTTGAAATTTTTTTTAAACTGAATCACTTTACTTACAAACTTGACAACTAAACTAGTTTTAAACAAAGTTTGAATGTAAGCTTCAGTAGTATTATTACGTCATGATAAACTAAACTGCAGAATTTACAAATACCCTTGAAATTTTTTACACAGCATGATAGCTTAAATATTTGTATCATACAAACATGTTTGTGCTTACTATTGAAAATGTTTTTAATTTTCTTTTCAACAAAAACTGTTCGGATAAGTGAATAAGCACTGTAGTATTTAAAAGTTTAAGTTTAAGATAATCAAATATTAAAGAAATAAAAGCTTTTTTTTTAACTGTTAAATTTTTTATGTTAAAATTTTTTTCAATAGATTTCACTAATATCAAACAGAAAACATATTAGTTGGTGACAATGTTGGAGAAATTGATCATCTTGGATTCTCAGTTTATTCAAAAACTCTTGCCAACATTATCTACAGAGCTGAGTCCCCATTTTCAATTGGAATTTTTGCACCCTTTGGAAGTGGAAAGTCATTTATAGTGCATCAAACACAAGGTAATTTTTTACAAAAGCATAATTAATGCTTTAAGCAGTAAATATTAAAAAAAAGACTATGTATGTTATTAACATCTTAAAATTTTGTGAATTTTCAAAACATTACTTAATAACTTTTAAAAATGTAAATTGTTAAAAAAAATATTCTTTCACTATATTAACCTACTGTAAGTTGGCAACTCTAATTTAATTAATCTATGTATACATTTTAACTCGCACATAAAAACTTTAGGGTCGTGTATTATTTAAGGGCATAGGGGGGGGGGGGTAAACACCCTTTTTTGGTTTTTGATCTTATTTTATATAGTTTTTACTAAGCTATAGGATGCTTTTTACAGATTTAAAAAAATCAAAATAATTTTTGAGATATAGCCGGTCAAAGTCGGAGGCAACAATAGGATCCTTATGGGAGGCAAAAACTAAAACGACAAATAACTAGAAATCACTAAAAATCTATCTCCTTCTACATTTTTTGAGATAACTACCTCAATTTTTAGGAAATGTTCCTTGATATATTTAGAAAATTCTGTCGGAACAGAATTTGAAAAAATTAAAAAATTGAAATTTTATAATAAAAAAACTAAAAAAAAAACTGTTTTTTTGTTTATTTTTGATATAAAATTTTTATTTTTTAATTTTTAAAAAATTCCTTCCGACAGAATTTTCTAAATATATCAAGTAACCTTTCCTCAAAATTTGAGGTGGTTATCTCAAAAAATGTAGGAGAAGATAGATTTTTAGTGAAATAGTCTATTTTTGCCCTTTTAGTTTGCGCCTCCCATAAGGAACCTATTGTTGCCTCCGACTTTGACCGGCTATATCTCAAAAATTATTTTGAATTTTTTAAATCTGTAAAAAGCATCGTGTAGCTTGGTAAAAACTATATAAAATAAGATCAAAAACCAAAAAAGGGTGTTTACCCCCCCTATGCTCTTAAAGGTATAGAGCATGATTATTTTTGTACATAATTTATCAAAAATCATACATTGTAAGTTGAGCACTTGATTGAGTTAGTTTCGAGATGTTTTAAGGTTCTGGGTTGTTTAAAATCTCTATAATAAAAGACTAAATAATGCATATCTTAAAATTGTTGTATAGTTTTTGTGTTGATTTTATTATTTATACTATTATATTGTAAAATTAAACTTGTGTTTTAGCTCAAAAATTTTTAATGTCTTGGTGTGTAAGTTTATTTAAAAAGTTCTAGTAGTTTTCTCAAGCGTGTATACAGCAGACTTGACACTCTTTAATTTTACTGTTATTTTATTTAAAAGAACTTTGTATTATAACAATTTTTTACTTTAATCGAGATGGTCAAAAATATTTTTTTTCAATCAGAATATGCTCTAATACATTTTTAAAAATTTTATATTTTCCCTTGAGATATGTCCTAGATAGATTTTAAAACTAAATAAAGTATGGCTATTTTCAGCAATAATAAGTTATCTCTTTTAATGATTAGTGGTTTTTTATAATTGGAGCTTCTAGCTTGTGTTAATCTTCTTAGTTTAACAATACTGTTATTATTTTAATTCTTGATTTAAAAAGTTTTAATTTTCATGTAATCTACAATAGAAAGGGATCAAAAGACTTTTTCTAATCAAAATTCTTGTTGATTTGAATATGAAAACATTAAGTATGGTTATAATTCAGTTTTTTAGGATTTGAAAGATTAAATTAACTTTAAAATCAAAATTGCTTTCAAACAAAGTTTCTAATACAAACATTAAGCTGTAAATTTCTATTGTTAATTTTCCTAGATATTTAAAATCTTGCTAAAACTCTATCACTTTTATACTTTTTGAGTTAAACTGAGACCAAAGTTTCATTCTTGTTGAAACTCAATCTTCAATAGTTTAATACATTAATTTAATACATAGTCTATAATAACTCTATACTTCAATAAAAACAAATACTTCAAAACTCCAATAGGAACAAAACCGGGGTCACAGTCTACCGAAGGCTTGTGGTATGATAATCTAATTGGTGTGTTCAAGCTTATGATAAACTTGAGCTTGTCTCACGTCATACGAAAGTCTAGGCTGTAAACCTTCACCCATGTTTTATTTGATCTTTTTAATTAGAAACCTAGAATATGTAAGAAATACTTCTTCAATGTTTTATAAAGTTGTAAACGTTAATTTTTAGATATTTTTGTGGTGTAAGTTGTAGATAATTAAAAAAACTAGTTATTTTTCAATAATTATTCATTTTCATAATTAAATAAATTTAAACATAGGTCCTTAAAAAACTCAAACACAGTCAAAACACAAAAATTTTTTAATGAAAAGTTTATTTATTACTAACTATATTAGCTTTATAAATATATAACTTTAATTTGATATTCACTATTTAGCTACAAAAAAAAATGTATTTCTTTGTTGAAAACAAAAAAGTGAAACTAAAAAACACATAAATATTCTGTTATTTTTGCGTTATTTTATGTTATTCTTGTTATCAAATTTTAAAATGTTTTTTTCCTATAACAGAGAGTTTTACTGAAGTTACTCATAAAAACATTAAACACTGCTTTCGGCAGCTACTCAGATTGCCAATAAACCTTGAAAAACATGTATTTTAAACATAATTCACTGGAAAACCCTGGATTTTTAAAGAACTTAAACATAAAAATAATTTATAATAGATACACAAATCTATCATCTACTTATTTTTGTATTATATATATTTAATAGTTGTAAAACTGATTTTAAAAAGCATTACAGTATTTTTTCATACTATTTAAGACAGTTTTTACTAAAAATACTTTCAAAAACCTGTGGCAACCCTGGCTACAGGCTTTATTTAGACTGCTATGTAAAATAAGTTAGAAATTTTGTTTCTAGTGTTTTACATATTCAGTAGTAAAAAAGATAGTAAAAAAGATTCAGTAGTCCGCCTACGATGATTTTGATGAATTGAAAAGTTTATAAACTTGTATAACAAAAAACATATGGTTAAATTTTTAAAACTGTAGATACCAAAAATTTTTAAATATTTTTGATTATTCTATATATACAATATTAAACAGAAATTTAAGATATAATTCATTCAAATATATTTTTATATATCAAACAAAAAAAAAAGATTTCAGCTAACACTTATCAATTACTTTTGTTAGCAACTAACATTTTAAAATAAAATTTTGAGTAAGTAAACAGTTAGAGGTTTCATCAGAAAATGTTCAATTAATACCAATTAGCACAACTAAGCAAAATTAATTAGAGATAGATTGACAGTTTGTATTTAAATAATTATAAATTACTTAATTAGTAATTTAACTAAGTTAAGCGTACGTATATATATAAATATAAAACAACAAATAAATATAATAAAATAAGCAACAAACAACAATCATAACAACTTATAAAGATTAGATTTATACACGTTATGTTGCTGGCATAAATTAGGTTTAAACGTTTTATAAAAAACAATTTTAAAACTCTTAGATAATAATCATTATGTGCTTTACTTATAATTAAAAACTACTATCACTGTAATTCTTTGCACAATCATAATTGTTTAATAAGTGTTTGGCAATTGCCGATGACCTGTTAGATGGTATATTTATACCCGTATCCATCCAACTTCTAAGGGATTTTAAAATATGTTGGTCTCTTCTAATATAAAAATTCTTGGGCGTTCTGCCGATATATACACTATCACAGTTATCACAATGGATTTTTAACTTATAAATGACTTAACTTTAGAAGAGACTAATATATTTCAAAATCCCTTATTTTTGTAATTTAATTTTTTAAATTCAAATGTAATTTGATTTTTTGATATTTATAATTAGTATTACATAAAACTTAAATTCCATAAGTAAATATATTTGTACTTGTATAAATAAAAAGTGTTCACAACATTTGATTATTGATTAAAAACTAATAAAATCAGAAAATAAGACTTACGAAAATTTGATTAAATTAGTCTAATTTCTTAAAACTTTTAAACTACTTATAAGTAGTTAAGTTAAGCTTTAATAGAAAGTGGTGTTTGAAATTAAGGGTATAGGGTGGTAAACACCCTTTTTTAATTTTTGGTCTTATGTTATAAAGTTTTTACTAAAATACAAAATGCTTTATACAGATTTAAGTAATTCAAAATATTTTATGAGATATAGCTGGTTAAAGTCGGAGGCAACACTAGGTTCCTTTTGGGCGGCGCAAACTAAAACAGCAAAAATAGACTATTTCACTAAAAATCTATCTTCTCCTACGTTTTTTGAGATGAGTACCTCAAATTTTAAGAAAATGTTCCTTGATATATTTAGAAAATTCTATCAGAAGTAATTCTTAAAAATTAAAAATAAAAACTTTATATAAAAAAAAAACAAAAAAAAACAGTTTTTTTTTGTTATTTTGTTATAAAATTTTTACTTTTTTAATTTTTTCAAATTCTGTTCCGATAGGATTTTTTAAATATTGCAAGGAACATTTCCTGGAAATTTGAGGTAGTTATCTCAAAAAACGTAGGTGAAGATAGATTTTGAGTGATTTCTAGTTGTTTGCCATTTTAGTTCGCACCTACCATAAGGATCTTATTGTTGCCTCCAACTTTGACGGGCTATATCTCAAAAGTTATTTTGAATTTTTAGCCTGTATAAAGCATCTTGTAGCTTAGTAGAAACTATATTAAATAAGATCAAAAACCAAAAAAGGGTGTTTACCCCCCCCTTATACCCTTAAAGTTTTAGATTATTATTACCAACATTATATTATATTTTACTTGATAAAACAATGTTTTACCTTCTAAATATGCTTCTTTTATTTTTGTGATTTATGTGTGTTTATTTATTTTTTTTTTCGTACTTGTTAAAATAATGATGTAACTTGCTGATCCCTGTTAAAATATAAAAAAAAAAGTTTTTCACTGTTATGATTTTCGAAATTGATTCTTTTTTTTTGAACGAGAGTTCTTGTTTCAAAAATTAGTTGTTAGAACTATTGCATAAAAAAGTTAAAAAATGCATTAGTAATTTTTTTAGTAAATACTGAAAATGAAATGAGTGGTTACTTGATGTATACCTAATGTTCCTGTATTTATTTTTAAATTAAGTTTAGTAGTTTGGTCCCTTATTAATATATTTTATAATCAGCATTAAAAAAAGTTTTATTTTGTACTTTAAATAGTCTTTTTGCTTTAAGTTGATTAAAAATTTTTTTTGAACTGTTAGCATTTTTAAAACAATTTCAGGTTATAGAAAAAGTTTTAAAATTTTTTATGCTTATAAGTAGTATTAAATTAAACCTAAATTCCATTAAAATTTAGTTTTCTCTTGTCTACAAAAAAAGAACTCACAACATTTAATCACGAATAAAAAACAAATAAAATTAGAAAATAAGACTTACCAAAATCAAATTAAGTTGGTCTAATTGCTTAAAAACAATGTGTTAAAGAGTCTTATTAAAAACTTTACTAATTTTTCAAATTTCAAAATTTTTCCTAAAACTTTTAAACTACTTACTTTGTTAATTTATATTATTTGAAAAAATTGGAAGGTTTTTTGAAAAAACTGGAAAAAGAGTGTGGAAAAATTACTTTCAAGCATCCAGCTAGACACGAGAAGAAGAGAAGGTTGCACTGCTTCTTCTACTTGCTTGCAGCAATCATCGTCAGCTTGTTCGTTGCCAGCTTGGCCGTAATCACCTACACGCCGAGAAGCGAGTACAAATTATGGAGGTTGATCAACAGAAATTCCAGCCAATCAGTGAATGACAAGATGAAGGTTACCAAGGAGACGGAAGTTCAGCAGATCCGTTACAACCTCGTCGTGGTTTTCCTTTCCACGGTGACGCTGATAATGTTGCTTTTCCTTGTGGCTCTTCTCTGCCACTCAAGTTGCGTTGCAAGCGCAGTGCGGGTGTTCAGGTTGATTTTCTTTGTGGCTTTCACGAAGCTGCCACCGCTTAACAGAGGAGTTGAAACTTTGAACGGGTCGCTGATTGACTCGAGCAAAACTTCGTTTGAGTTTTCTCACACAGAAACTTTTGACCGACATATTAGGTTTGTTTTTTGTAATAGCTTGGCTTATACCTTTTTTTCATTTGAATACAACTTTTATTCTAATTAGATATTTTTTAAAGAGTTTTTACTAAAATTGCTTTAAAAATCTTTAAATCATTTGTAGTATTTTTATAAAATAAAGTTTTGAGTGACAAATTCTTTCAAAAATTAGTTTCTTATTTTTAAACTATTTTTTTATGATTATTATTTGTAGAAATTCAAAAATACATAGTTTAAAGTTTAGCAAAAGTTTTTTTTTTCAATCTTTTTCTCTCATTAATTTTATAACTGTTTTGAAATCCTGAAAAAAGCTACAAAATACAAATTTTTCTATGAGTATCATATAGTTAATTAAACACTTTTAATTAAACTTACTTTAAATACAGTTTACTATAGTAGTTATAATTAAAGATTGATGTTTATTTTTTTATAGTAGTTTATGTTAAAGAGGTTGGCCATCAAACCTGGTATCCTAGAAAAGCTTTGAATTTGACAATTTAGGCTAAAAAACCTGAATTTTGATAAATTTAAAAAAGGCTGGAAAATCCTGGAATTTTGAACAAAAACCACTAAAAAACCTTTAAAAGCCTGGAGTTTTAAACAATTTTTACATGTAAAGTACTAAAATTTCAATTTTACACAAAACGTTTATCATTAAGATAAAAAAAATTGTCTTCATCAAAAACTTTTTTTTATTTTTGTTGAAAAACACATTTAAAGTAGCTTTATAGTATTCATTTAATGTTGGTAAACTATTTAGCACAATTTTTACCTTAAATTTAAACTAAACATAGACCCAAAATCGTGTATTTTTTAAAACCTAGAAAAAAATTCTCAAAAACCAGTGTCCACCCTGCTATAAGAGTATATCTTCCAAAGCCACTGCTTTACGATTTACTTAATTTTAATTTTATTAAATGTCCTTCTTAAGTTACTTCGGAATTTAGTATATCATGTAAATGAAACAAAAATTTACGAAATGTTTTTTTTTAGTTTAAGTTTCTAATTTACTATTTGACTGGTTTTTCATTGTAGATATAAATAAATAATGCTTACAAAATTTGTTATATCATGTCTATTTCAACTTTTTTTGTTACTATAAAGTTAATCTAAAAAAAATTAGTAGCTTGTTATTATTTTTTGCCTTCATTTTATTACTTGTTTTCAATAATAGTCAGTATTTTTAGGCGTCCAGTGCTGAGAAAATTTATATTTGTGAAGTTTTCAGCGTGGCAGTACTCAGGAAGCGATATTTTATGGGCAGCCATCATCACTGGCATAATGGATGAAGTTGAACAAAAGATCGGTGTGATTGCAACTAGGCTGTTCAGAACACTTACAGTTGAGGAGTATAAACCTAAACCAAAAAAGTTTAACTTTGTTTTAAGAAGTTTTTTTTTATCTTTAAATTTAATTGAAAAGTATCTAAACATCAATGTTGTTATATTTGTTCTGCAGAAATAAATCGATTCTACGTTGTGTCAACACTTATCCATTTGGTTTTTAACTTTGTTACAGATCCACTAAAGAAAAAAACATAAATTTTTACTTTTAAGCTGTTATGTAAGTCTAATAAGATTGTTCAATACTTCAATTTGTTCAACATTATATTAAAACAGAGATTTTAAAAACAAATCGATCATCTTGCATTCGGCAAACAAAAACTTGGACGTTGAGCATGTCACCAAAGTGGCGAGAAGTTACGGAAAAGTGGATTTTAGCGCCTTTTCCGCTCCCGGTTCTTGGAAAATTACTTTCAGAAAAGCTGATGAGGCCAAAAATTTCCACGATGAAATGAAGCTTTCCGGTGTGAGGGTTGAGTGTGCGAGTAAAAAGAGGGGCAACTGCGTGGTTCGAATGAGCAAGCTTGAACGAAGCAGCGCGAATCAAGTCACCCAGGAAGATACGACTTCTCTAGAACTTCCTCAATCAGATGCTTCAAACGAAAACAAGTAAATTTTTTATATTTGTATTAAGTTTTTATTTGTCAAAAATTTAACCAGCTTTTTTATGGTTTGTTACATAATTTGACAAAACTTTTTTGTGATAATAAACTTCAACTAAATCTAAAAAAGATCTTGTAATTAACTTTAATTTAAGGTTCATAAGTAGTTTGGTAGTTTTTGTTTACCTTGTCAAATTAAGTTTAAAGAGTGTGAATTAAAAAAAAATTAAAAAAATAGCTAAAAATTTTTTTTAATATAAGTTTTTGTGAATTTCATAGAACTATAAATAATGCTTAACATTTACAATTGTATTATAGATTAAGACCATACTGATGTCCATCATATTTTTTACACTTATCTGCGTTTTTTGCTTATTTAAAAACTATTAACTATAGGATACTTTTTATAAAACATAAACTTTTCTTTTAACTTTTGTAAAAAGTTGTTGATACAAGCCTACAAAGAAAAATTCAATGATCATTTTTCTTAGAATTTTATAAGTTCACTAAATATCTACATCATTCTTGGCTCTTTAAGCTAAGACCACAATTTTTAGGAAAAGTTTGTTGCATGATTATAAAAAGTCATGCTGTAGCATCTTCAAAATAATAAAAATAAGTATTTTTTGACTAATATCATTTTAACAGTATTACTTAAGATAAAACTAGTTAACTAACTAGGGCGAATTCCGACGGCTTTTTTGCTCAATTTTTTTTTCCAAATTTTCTCTCTATATATTTTTTTAAAGGCGTTCGACGAAAGTCGGGCGCCTTTTTTTTTGTCCAATTTTTTTGTCCAATTTTTTTTAAAGGCTACCTCAAGTGAGTCATAGTTTTTTCTAGGATGAGAAAACTGTAAGATAAAGTATATACTTAATGAAAAACTCTTTTCTATCATTTTACTTTGCTGATTACACTAAGAATTTTTTGAACTATCTAGCTTTGTTTCGCCATATCTCAAAAGTTATTTATACTTTAAAAAGGTAGTAAAAAGCAACTAGCACTAGACCAACTTGTAAAAAAATCCATCTTTACCTACCTGTGGCCTTAATTTTTAACACTTAAGTTCTAATTTTTATGTGTAAGAATAGTTTTATTTTAAAGGTTTAAAAATAGTAATTTTACATTTATATTATGTAACAGTATTTTTTTAGTTAGCCGCGATTAATAAAACAGTTTAAATGAAGTATTTATACAGCAGGGGTCGGCAAATTGCGGCCCGCGGGCCAATTGCGGCCCGCGAGCACGTTATTTTTTTGAATGGAATGCGGCCCGCGAAAGAAAAATTTGTGGCCCGCGAGCATGTAAAAGTGGCCCGCTGAGCAAAAACATATTTTAAGTAAAGTTTTTTTCGGTAATTCGATTTAATTTGTTTAGTTTGGTTTTAAGTCTCTGTATAACATTTAAAAATAATTAGAAGAAGTTACTAATTTAATTTAAAAATGTGAAAAAGACAGATTAGCATTCTAACAGGTTATTTTTCTGAGATTCATAATAACTTCTATTTTACAACAGCAAGTAATTATCTGAAAAAAGAGTGCTTGAATTTAATAAGTTAGTTATATTATACCTATTTATCAAATAAACTAAATGCAAATGTTTCCCATTTTGTACAAAAGTAATGCACAGTAATTAACTAAAGTGTCATTTATTTATAGCTTAGATATTCTTTTCAATATTTTTTATACCTAAGTTTCTTTTATATATTTTTTATTTGTAAATGTTATGTTTTAGTGTATAGTAATAAGAAAAAAAGGTTTATTTAAGTTTTGTTTTGACACATTTTAATTCTTTAGAAGTTTTCTTTGCACTTGAACTAATTTATATGCGCACCAACTTAAAAAAATGCTCATATTTTAAACCACTTTTTATAAAATACTTTAGTTAGTTTAAGTTTAGTTTATGCATAATTTTCTAAGTTTGTTTTTTCTATATGTAATATCTAAATTTGTACAGACACAATTAAAACAGTATATATGACATAAACTAATATAGTTTTTGTTAGGTATACATTTTAATTTTTCAAACATTGATTTTGTCAAACTAAGTTAACTTTTATGCTTTGCATATCAATACACACATTTGCTGTTATTTGGAGCTACCCATTTAATATAAACTAGACTTAGGGATAGTTTATAAACATTGACACACACTCAGACTATCACTATTTGAAGACTTCAAATCTCAGGCCAACTAAGTCATTTTATAAGTTTTTGGCTAGAATTGTTTTTTGTATACAAAGATATCAGGAATGTTTTTGTTAATTCAGGCTGGCTTTTTTGCTTAAAAGAGTGGCAAATTAAACTTATGATGTAAGTTTTGCTCAACACAAAGTGTTAGTTTCAGTTATAATATATGTTATAATATATCAAATTCAAGCTTTGAACTTGAAAATTTATGCTTAAAAACTTTGGAAAAAACTTGAATTTTGAGAATTTTTGAAAAAGCCTGGAGTTTCAAACAATTTTTACATGTAAAATAGTGAAATTTTGAATTGACACAAAAAATTTAGCAAATAAACATTTCTTTATTAAAAAATATACTAAAGTAGCTTAACAGTGTTTTTTAATATTGATACACTTTATAAGACACTTTTTAAACTTTAATTTAACTTTATACTAAAAATAAAAGAAGGAATTGTACTTCTAAAAACTTTTGGTGCATTGCACTTTTACTTGTAAAATTTCACCGATTGTTGTGCTTCGTGTTTGAACTAAACCAAGAAATTATGCTAAAGTGTCAAAGTTAAAAAAACAACTCTAATGAAAATTCTCAGATGAGCAATAGTTTTTCTATCAGTGCTCTCATCTTAACATATTGATTAAAGTCATAATTTGATTTATGCGACTTTATAACCTTAATGCATTTCCTAAATAGGACTTTTTGTTGTCATTGAAGAAATAAACAAAAGTTTCTCATTACTGCCAACAAAAATTCTTTAAAAAAGTTTTCAATTATAAATGGTATCTCATTATTAATAATAAATTTTGCTACTTTATAAGTTGCCTTAAAAACTTTTTTCTGATAATTCTGTAGTTACTGAAGATAATCATGTGCTTTGTTGAAACTGACTTCGGTGATTTGTTTTTTTATCGTTTCTCGCACTAACTCCTAACTAACGTTTTTTTTTTGTTCTCGTCTTTTATTTTACAACTAATATTTTTAAATTCTTATTGCAGATAAAGAATTGCTGTAATGCTTAATAAAAAAGAGGTTTTTCTGCTCGCTAATGACTCAATTAAGTTTTATACTTTTGTTAAAAATATTTAAGAAAGTTAATTGTCCATTCCAGCTGACTAATATTTTTTTGGCAAGTAATTTGCTTACAGTTAATAAGTTTTGTTATTTCTTTATGTTGTAAACTTTGTTTTAACTGGGTTGCTACACAAACAGGCTATTTTAACTCAGATGTGTGTGAAAGTTTTATTTCAAACACTTTAAATAAATCTTAGAATTCCCAGAATAGTTTTGATGACTGTAGTGTAGTTTACTAATTGTAGTTTTTTCTTGTTTTTTTACACTTTGTGTACTTTTTAATGATGATGATATTTTTTACTAGGTACTTAAGCTTGATTTACAACGATTTACTAGCTTTTTAACCTTTTAATGAACTTAGGCTGGTTTGATACAACTCAGACATTTTTGCTTTTTAAGTGACAACCATGTAAAAGACTAGTTACTAATAAGATATTTTATTTAAGTATTCGAGAATTAATTATGTTAAAGAATTTGTTCTAGCTTTCTATATTACAAACAGGTATTAATTTTATTAAATTAGCTAATTACTAAATTTTTAAATGAATGTAAACTATTTAACACGCAAAAACTTTTTTTTGAAGTTAATATTCTTAGAAATATGAAAAAAAGGGTTGATAATATAACAATATATAAAAGTAACTAATAAATTGTCTTTCAAGTTTGGTTTTTATAGAGAGTTAAATTGTATGTAAAATTACAAAAGTATTAAATTTAACTTAGTAAGTGCTTATGAAAGTACATAGTTTATAAACACTTAAGTATATTAGTCAATGTAAATTTTATTCTAATTTTATTTAATTTAATTTAAATAGTCATTCTATGTATAACTAAAAGTTATTTAAAATGATAAGGTGAATAAAAGTAAAACTTTTCTCTAGTGTGAATAAAACTAAAACCAAAAGATTATTTAAATGTCACTAAAATTAAAACTGCGGCCCGCGAAGACTTTGTAAACTTGAAATTTGGCCCGCGACCACCAACTGCCTACCGACCCCTGTTATACAGTGTTATTCCTAAAATAGTTTTGGCTATAAACTGTTTTAACATTTTTCTTTTTATATACTTTTTAAATTAAAGATTTTTTAGTAACTATCTCTGTAGGTATAACTTATTAAAATATGCTTTTTCTTGTAATTTTGAAATAATTTTTTGTTATAGTAGAATATCACAGTCAACAAACAATAACCAATTTTCCAAAAATAATTTTAATAAATTTTTAGTTTTTACAACCATATCATTACACAGCAGTAGCAAATAAATGCAGGATTATTTGTGCATTTCTATACAAAAAAAAAATCAGCACTCTATCTTTATTTGTACGGTTATGTTTGTAAAATTTAAAATTTACGATCAAATTTATTAGTAATTAAATTAGTAGTTAAAAAAAGCTAATAACTTACTAGTTTTTTGTTTGTCTTGATATGTTTTTTTTTTTAAAGCAGAGTGCCACTTTACCTGGAAGTATTTAAACTAAAAACCTAGAATTTGAGAAATTTTGAAAAAAACCTGGAATTTTAACAACTTTCCCATTTTTATTTGTAAAAATTCGATTTGACTCAAAAAATTTATCATATAATTAAAAAAATTTGTCATCATCAAATTTTTTTTTATTAAAAAACATTAATAAAGTAGCTTTACAGTATCTTTTCAATGTTTTTATACTATTTAACACAGTTTCTTACCTTTAACTTTATTTTAAACTTAAATAGACTCAAAAATGTGTACTTTTAAAAACCTGGATGAAATTTGGAAAACCTAGAAAAAATTTGGAAAAAATGAGTAGCAACCCTGAAAAAGTCAATAAATTAGTTTCTGACACAAATAAACCAGTTGACATTTAATTTTAGTGAGTACCAGCTGGTCACCAAATCCTTGTTCGCACATATGGTCAGTCATCCGAAACGAATCTGTTGTGGAATCCCTCTAGTGGTGGCATGCTTCGTATTCGCATTTTCACTTCTCTGCTTCCCGTTCGCCGTCAACTCCTTGATCGCTCATCTCAATCTGGATGTCATAAGAGTTAGTTGTAACAGCATCATTTATATTTAAAAACTAAGTAATATGTTTTTTACAGCTTTGCTACTTAATCAGTTTATTATCGATGGTATAAAACATCTATCTTAACTTGTTGATGATGGCCGAAATAAATACTGGCTAAAACTGATCAAACGAGCGCAGACTATAATCTCACAACAAGCTGACAATGTCTGAGACGTTGAGCTGTGAATGATTAAGCTACGTCATTTTATTAACTTTACCCACAAACGGTCGCTTCAGTACATTGTTCTTAAGCCCGCTTGTTTAAGATCACAATAGCGGTATCTCGCGACTATTCCTGCCTGATGAGTCCTATTAAGGACGAAACCGGTCGTAGGATTGTCTTGGATGCTGTTGTTGTTGATCTAGCGGTAAAGTTCATTGTTTATTTACTACTTAATCAGAAAATTTTTCGGAAATTTTGGAGAAAAGTCTTAACTTAAAAGGCAGTACGATATGCAAGGTGGTGGTTATAAAATTTAGATTCCTGGAAGTCATGGAACTTTGTACAAATCTTCTAAAAATTCATAGTATTTCACTTAGTTCAACAATGCTAATTGTATTGATAATCAAAAATGTGAAATAACAAGTTATTTAGTCAAAAAACCAATGAAAAAAATATCAATTATTAACAATTACATTTTTTATACAAAACATTTTACGTTCACAAATTGCTTCCGATTTTTTTGTTTTCGCATAAAACTCTTTAAGGGTTATAAAGATAACCAATAATATATAACTTGTTATTTTTTTTTAACAGTTTTAGTTTCAAATTTTAAATAAATAAGTTTAAACTTGTGTATACTTTATTTGCTAGTTCTAACAAACTTAATTGGCTTCTTAAAAGCTCTTTGAGGTAGTCAACGTTGTTTTTCAAATTTTGTATTATAATTATTTATTGCACTTTTGGTGACGTTATAATTGATATCTAAACCTTAATATGTTATTTTTATTTAAAGATTAGTTCTTTAAAATTAGTGTTGAAATATTTTAAAATCATGTGAACTTTTACTTTCCAACCAAAGTTCAAGCTTCAAATGTAAATAATTTTTGGTTCTAAAATGTTGATAATTACTTTTCAAAGCTACTAACCCAGAGATGGTACAATTTAAAATTATTCTTAATCTAAGTAAGTCATTTATAAACTAATAACAAAATATTTTTAACGAATTACTAATTTCTACAGTGTGGCCAAAAATACTTGAATCTTTGAAAAACCTGAAATTTGAGAAACTCTGAAGAAAAAAAGCTGGAATTTGTAATGATAACCACCAAAAATCCTGGAATTTTGAACAATTTTTTCATGCTTATAGTAAATTTTCGATTTGACAAAAAAAATCTATAGTATATTTTAAAAAATTTGTCATTTATTAAAGTTTTTTATTAAAAAACAAATTTAAAGTAGCTTACAGTATCTTTAAATGTTTTTATACTGTTTAACACAGTTTTTTACCTTAAACTTAATTAAAAACTAAAACTAGACCTAAAAACGTGTACTTTTAAAATCCTGAAAGAAATTTATCAAATACATTTGGCCACCCTGTTTCTAGAAATACTTCGTTTCGTTATTAAAAAACGGTGATAAATAAACACAAAATTATATATATATTATTTACAGGCTAGATGTGATACAAAAAAATGTTCATATCTGACTAGTTTGCTTTATGGAAGTTTAAAATATTTTTAAGTGCAAATATATTAAAGAAAATAAGTTAAACAATATTTTTTTCAATTAGTTTTGAAAATAAATTAAAATATATGTATATAAAGTCTTTTTTTGTAATCTTTAAGTTAAAGTTGTTAATAATTTTATTTATTGTAATTGTTATCATATTTTGAAAAAAAAAACTAAATGATGATATTTAAGCTTATTTTTAAATTTTTATGCATCTTAATGATAGTAGAAAATGAGTTAAATTAAAAAACTATTCTTTAAAATAATTTAAAAATATTTTTTTAATAATGTTCTTTTGCTGAATTTAATTCGGCTTCCCAATATTTATTTAATTTTATATTGTTGTGTGTCTGATGATTATTAAATTGATCATTGATTTGTAGTTTTATGTTTTGAACAACGTTTCTTGGCAAACTTCAAACAAAAAACTTGATACTTTTCTGTTGTACAACATTTTAAATAAAAGTAAGTTCTTAAATATAAAAATTGTTGTAATCTCAATATAATGTTATCACCAGAACGGTCGTGAAGTGCCAGTACATGTACAAGTGTTGTCATGGTTACCACCCGTATCAGCCTCCTTATTGGTTGTTTTCAAACTTGCCATGGCAACCCTTCAGTCACAGGTGCGTCGTTTCAACAGAACCCTGGACAACTCAACTGAGAGTTTCGCCAAACAGCTTGGCTTCATGTACAAAGTAAAATCTGAGGTTAAATTATGACATAATATTTTTTATTTATTGATATATAGTAAACATTATCATATTAGTATAATTATCATAATGGACAAACTGAATAGCTGTTCTGTTAAACAGAGCAGTGAAACAATTGTATTTGAAAACATAGTGTTTTATTAATGTGTATATATATATATATTAATTTTTTTTAAAGGGGTTAGTCAATAGTGCCCGAAATGTTAGATTGAAGCTAAATATTTTTAATTACATTTTAAGCAAGAGTTTTATACAGCTGATTCGTATATGAGATATTTTTATCTGATATATTCCTCAGTAAACCTCATAGTTAAAAACAATACAACCAATTTGTCATAAAATTGTAAAGTTATCTAGTTACATAATTAATTAAAGTAATTAAAAACTTACCACATAAAGCTTGTTTAGCTCAAAAATTTAAATCTTGAAAAGCTATCAAAATTACAAAAAAATAAATTGAAATTAAAACTTTATTTTATTTCGTTTCATGTTTCAAAGTTTTACTTAGCGAAGTGATTGCTATTGAACTTTGAAATAAAAAATTTAATTACAGCCACTAAACTTGAGTGAAACATTCACAGGTGGAAATATTAGAGCAGCTGTTGCAAGTGGTGCGAACGATCGAAGGCGTCGACTACAAAGTCGTCATATCAATCGACGATCTCGACCGGTGTCCCATGCCAAAAATTAAATCCCTGCTCGAATCGGTCCACATTTTATTGTCCAATCAGCACTCGCCGTTTGTCAGCATCATCGCGGTTGACCCCAAACTCGCCGAGTTGGCGTTTCAAGTTTGCCCCGCGTCAGACAAACAGCCTCTTTTGCAGGAGAGACAGGTGAAAGAAAAGTATTTGGACAAAATAATAAACATTCCCTTCTACCTGCCTAAAGTAAGTTTAACTAAATTTTATAGCTGATGTTTTTTTTATAGATACTTTGAATAGCTTCGAAATGTTTTATCTAATAAAAGATTAAAATCAATGATAAACTTATCAAATTTTAAAGTATTTAAACAATATATGATTTTTTTATGTTCTAGTGGTAACTATAGATTTTTTTTTATGTTTGACAATAATGAAAGTGCTAGATAAAAGTTTTAATCAGATTATCAATTTCAGTTAGCAAACAAAGAGAAGCAAATTTTTTTTTCGGGACTTTTGAATGACCTTCATGAATCTCATTATGACGTAACTATGCAAGTTACTTCTAAAAGTTTGACTAGAGGTAGATTGATTAAAATTGTTAAGTGTCTCTATAAATTTTATAACAAGTTTTAAAACTGTTGAAACGCTGAACGGATTCATTTACTATCTAAATGAACATTCTGTTAATTTCAAATATTTTTAGCAGAAAATAGTATAACGACTACAAGTCATAATAAAGAAGTTAAAAATTGTGGAGATGGCAAAATGTAAGTTAAGTACTTTTTTTAAATTCATAATTAGTTTTATTAAATAAATAAAATTTATCTTGTCTAACTTATTTTTATTTTGGATATATGTATTTACCCCTGAGAATTTGGCTTATTCTTTTTTATGATTGCTACTGTAAATAAGTCATGACAGTTTTTTAAAACAGACTTTACTTAGTTGATTACAATTGTTTAGTAGTGTTTTTTTATTAAACAATAAACACTCCAACATTATGTTCACATATTTGTTAAACTTTTAACACTTTCTAAAGCATTAACATAAATAATTTGCATAACCAAGTTTTTTTTTTTTTTTAATTTTACGTATTCCTTTACTTATCTATCAAAACTATTTAATTATGTCATTAATTTTGGTAAGTAACCTTGAACTATTTGCTACATAAAACAAAATTTTTGCTATTTTTTATTATGAAAAAGGTTACCAACATAAGAGCTTATCTTCTAAAAGTAATTAACTTTGAAAGCTAGCTATTTTAAAATTATTGATTAAATAAATTTAATAATCAATTTTTTATAGAAATTCAAAGGACGGTAATGGAGATAACCATTGTGAAGTTGACACTGCAAATTGCAATCGATTTCTAAATTCTAAACGTTTCTTCTTTGAATGCAGGTTTTTATATGATCATTACTGTATTGTTTCAACCATTTGAATTCAATCCAAAAATTTAAGGCTTGTATTCTGGTTTTATTAGTTAATTTTATATTTTACTGTACTGTTTTTAGTTAATTATTATTAAATTTTTACTAACAACAAAACATAATTTAAAAATTCTCATTCAACGTTTCAAAATAAGCCAGGATAAAATTTCTGTTAAGTTTTCTGCTCAAAATATTTTGTTGTTATATTAGGTTTTTTATGATTCCAAGCAGTATTAGCATAAACGAAAATTTATTTCTTAAGTAAAATATTTTTAAGCACATAAATAAACAAAAGTAAGTCTTGAATCTGAAATGTTTGCATTTTTTGCAGTTTATATATACTTTTATGTTTAAGGTTCTAAATTGAAAAAAATAGAAGCTTTTAATATATTTAATTAAGTTTGAAAAAAAAAAACTTTTTTTTATACAGCTGTAAAATTAAAATTTTATAATTTAATCATACAATATTTTTAGATAGTATTTTAAAAGAATTTAACACCCAATTATTTTATCCTAAAAGTTAAGAATTTTAGTGTGGTTTTAACTAAAAAAAAAACATTTTAAATTTGTTAAGATTTCTTAAGATTTAACTGTTACTTTAATTTGAAATTTGTTTTGATGTGTTAAAATTATAGAATATGCTTACTAATAACTTTGAATTGGAAGTGTAAATAGGTAATCAGTGTCGCACTTGAATTTGTTTTTTCTAACTACAATAACAAAATCTCGTGATTTAGCTTGCTTAAATTAACAGCTTATATTGCTATAAAAACAACAATAGGCTATAATTAAACTAAATAAAAAATTTGCAAGGAAATTTCTAATTCAAGATGAATTGTTGTCAAAATACTTGAATGAAAATCCCAGAACTTTGAAAAGAATTTTTAATGACCTCAACATTTCTTGTCAACTTATATTTGCTATTCAAAAACGTGTTAGTATATTTAATTTTCTTTTATTTTTAAGTACTTTTATATTTGTATAAATAATTTTGTACTATAATGTTTTCACTTTGTTATCTTTATGCGTTTTAACTATTACATGAACAAGTTATTTATATTATATACATTTTAATGTTTCTTACTGCAGATATTTTAAAGCTTTTTAAGTTAGCATAGTTTTTAAGTCTCATTTAAGTATTTATAATGAAGAATTAAATAAACTTCTGTTTTTTTATGACTTGGTAACTTTTTATTTATTTAGAGTTTAACGAAAATTTATTATTATTAACTCGACACAGAGAGTTGAACGGCAGAATATTTTGATGCTTCGTTCGCCTAACAGTAAGTAAAGTTGTACTTTAAAATACTCATGTTTTTAATAATACCTTGGTTGTAGAAACAGCAATCGTTCAGATGTTTTTAACTAAAACTTTCTATTTGATTTTTTTCAAACTTTGAACGGTATTTTTTAATATACACCATCTGTGTATAAACGCATGAGCGTCAATTTTTCACTGAGTGAATTTTTTACACGAAACAACAATTTTTCACTTTATTTTCATCAAAAATTCCAGTTTTAAAATTTTAAAAAATAATTATTTTATACTGTAAAACAACTTTTTAAAAAAAAATTAAACAACAAAAATTCTTGGTCAGAACATTTAGATCTTGTGCAAAAGTGATTCCGTTCATTTGTAAAGCAGCAAATATATACTTAACAGCTATTTAAACTATAAATAAGTTTTAGTTGAACTTAAAAGTAGGTTTTACAACAAACCAACAAAAATCTCTAAACATAACACAAAAGAGTCTTAGACTCTTACTATGTAGACTACTTAGTAAAATTTACAGCTTTAATTAGAAGTTTATAACTTTAAGCACAAATTCTTGATCAATTTGACTTTATTTGGTAAGTAAAATAAGAAAATTTTCTTTTTAATTAATATCTATTTAACGATCAGCATTACTAATAGTAAAAGCCAGGGACGTAGCTAGCTCAAAAAAGTTACGAATCTGCAAAAATTAAAATATCTAAAATGAAGCGTGATAACGTCCTAGCGGGAACACAGCAATTTAAACTACCTCTAATTAATATGCAGTTATGTTAATACTTCAAAAATGGAATGTTGAAGTATAAAGAATAACTGAATACAAGGCAATTTATTTTGCTTCACACCCCCTATGACTCTTTATGTGTTGCCACTTGTGTAAACCCAAAAAAACTTTCATTGAAAATAAGTATAAGAAAATCACAATTTAACTCAAAAACATTTATATTGTTTTCAAATTCAAACATTTAACAACGTAGTTAATAAATTACAAGATTAAATTATGCAAATTTTTGTAGCATTAAATAATGAAAAAGCTACAGCTTCCATTAGAATCAATTTTGCAATGCAGCTTTTTGACCAATTAAATCTTTAATGCGCTAAATGTACACAAATTAGATGTATATTTAATTCGTTTAATATTTATTACACTAAAAGTGCTAAAGAATACATATATGTCAGAATTTTCTCTCAGGAGTGCATAACTAAGTATAAATGAATACTAAAAGCTAAAAAAGCAGAGTCTTTTCAAGCTGAAATAAAAGCAAGTTTTTGCACACATAAATATGCGTTTTTGCAGAAACGTACCAAGCTACGTGCCTGGTAAAAACTTTAAGTGTTTATCAGAGCATAGTTGTCATTAAGTGATTATTTTTATTCAGGCTGTTGTAAATTCTATGGGGTTTTACTCAAGACATGCGTCTAGTCTTAAGAGATAATGTACCAGAATGTTTACGTTTTAAAACCACTTGAATTTAGGAATCTTTATTTTTAGAGGTACTATTTGTAAACAGAATTGTGCATTAAGTTGTATTGAAATAGCATCTTCATGGTTGCCACAAAGTCACGATAGTCAGGAAAAACAAAAAAAAAAGACAAAATTAGTAAAAGTAGGGAACAAATAAAAAAGGCGGGAAAATTTGGGATATTTTATTAGAAATGCTCATAATAAGAAAGTTTATCAACACTTAAAACTACATTTTCCTAATGTTATTTTCTAAAAAAAAGTTTGTTTTTGCAACTCTAATCTTTTTTTCGGGATGTAAATGATTTTTTGGAATAAATTAAAGTTTTTCAAGTATTTAGTAACGTATTTTTAAATTAGTTTTTAAACAGAACTTGATTTAAAAAATTTAAAAAAAAAAATCATCTAGATATGAAGCAAGCCTTTATCTTTGTATCAGGGTATTAAGTTGTGAATTTTACTAATAAATTAAGTTTATATGACAACACACTGCCGGTAAGCGCAAAAACTTCTCAAGCTTTAATTTAAATCGTTCCCATTAAAATTGGTTTGATTTTTTAACGCACAAAAACTTAATTAACCGCAATAAAACTATTATTTGTTCTATCTTATTTAAAAATTTACTTAAGAAACCCATAAGAACTTGTTGAACAATTACCAGGCAATAATATACCAGCTCGTGCTATAAAATAATACGACTTAAATAGCCGAAACTGAGTAAGCTGGATCTGTATATATAAAAAGTTTATAATTAATTATAATCAAAATAAATACATATTAAATCTATTTTGGTGACGTATTTATAATAGTAACACAATCAGGTACAAGATAAACTTTTATTAATCGATAAAGTAATCTGCAGTTTTGGAAAATGCTGTCAACAGAGGTGGTGTAGTTCATTGTGACGTGAGCAAACTAGTTTATTACGTAATAATGTGTCGACAGTGGCCCCGCAGATCAAGCTACTTGCTCCAAGTTATTCACGCTCGTAATCTGGTGGCAGACATAAAACTATTGAGCTTGCACAGGTTTTATTTATAATCTAGTTGTATAATAGAAACTATTCTGTTCAGAGACTAAAATTAATACAGATTAGTTTAGTAAATATAATTTGTTATACTTGAATTATTTTATTTTAAATATAATTGTTTAGTAACATATGTAAGTAGTACAATATTTTCTTAATTAAAGTACATTTTTTAATAATATGTTATTAAATCTATTTTAAAATATTTATAAATATTAAGTACTTTTTTTTAAGAATAACTTTTCTTAGGAAAAATTAAGACCAATGATTTTTAAGATTATACGAAGCCTGAATAAAGTATGATTTTTTTTTTAAGCTAATACGAAAGGCAACTTTGATAATTTCAAATTCAATAGAGTTTTTTATGAAGTTAATTAAGAATTTGTTATAAACTTTAGAGAAGAAGAATTTAAAACAATTTTGTTTAACAAAAGTGGAAATTGTGCCAAGGTTTGCAGTTTAAAAGCTGCAAGTTTTATTAGCTTTCTCATAGACACAAATTTGGGATCCAGAGACTTCCTCAAACTTGAGCCTGTGCTCATAAATTTTGACAAGTTTTTATTTTAATTGGTATATACATGTTCCTTTTCTTTCCTTAAAAGTTTCTTTTTTGTTATTGCACCATTCTTCGTTAACACAAAGCATTCTAGTACTAAGTTTCAAATCCTATGCCCAACAATCAGTTTTTTTGAGTCATGTACTTAATTTAATTTTACAATCATAAGTTTATATTTTGAACTAACAAAATAGTGTCTGATAAATGTTTTACTTCAAGTATAATATTGCTTTTTTGTAAAAAATGTTTTATGTTTTTGCTTCATGTTTTTTTTTTAATTTCTTAAATCGTTTTAAGTTATACTGGACATGTGTTTACTTAAGTATCTTACATTATTTTCTTTTAAATCTTAGTTATTTATAAGGAAATTAATCTTCTAAATTTCTCTTTATTCCATCAAATGTTAATTAGTAATACTAAGCAATGAATTAATAAAATGAATTTTATTCCTGTAAGAACTACTTTGTTTCAGTTAAAATTAAAGTAAATTTAATTTAACTTTTTCATATACAAAAAAAGTTGAACACAAACTACTTAGTACAAGAAGTAAATTTACGGCTGCATTTTATTAATTATAAGAAAAGTTAGTATTTAGACATACCATCACAATTAAAGAGTTAAATACAATTTTTTATCTTATTTCACTTTTCTAAACATATTTGTTTAACAAGATGCTTTTTGTACAAAATAAAGTTACTATCGAGTGATGAAAAACAAATTAAAAGTTTTGTTTAAGTTATACTAAAATATTTGTTTTTAAACCTTTGATTTTTTGTTTATTTTTTTAAAAAATAAACAAGTTTAGGACTTTTTATGATGACTAAACAGTTAAAGTTTTTTTTTAATTTTTCAGTCAATCAAAGTTTAATTTAAGTTTCATGTTTTACACCGCACATTAGGTGTTTTTAAAATTTTACAAAAAAAATTTTAATAGAAAGGCTTGCGTTATAGTTTTTACAAGTTTTAAGTTACTTTATAAAGATGTTTTTTATTGAAAACATAAGTCTCAATAAAAGCTCAATCGAAAAAACATATCTAGTTTGAACAAATTTGTTTATTATATACTTATGGTTCTGAGTGCAACAACTTATTTATCAACTTGCGTTCAAGAAAATAAGTAATATATTTTATTTCTGTTATAAAATAGTGCTTCATTATTATATTAGAGATCTTCAGCTATAATTAAACTCTATTTCATTTCAGTATTTAGTTATGACTGAAGATCTCTATTAGAGTAAACGTTGTTTTATAGCAGATTTTTTTGAGATATGTTTATATAAATCTGTTCTGAGATTGTTCAAAAAAATAGCTGTAGTGTAAAATTATTTATAATTAAAAACATTTTAATTTCATAGGTTTTTAACAGCATTTAAAAATTCTGTAACTTTAAAACGAAGAAAAGTACGAAATGAGTTATTTTCATGACACATATTTATTTAAGCACTGACGAGGTCTTTGACCGAAACTTAGTTTGTAAAATAAATTCTTGAAAGAATAAACTTTAGAAATTTTTATGATAAATTGGTGTTTTTTCGTTATAATTTACTTTTGTTTATAAAATTAAATAGTTGTATTTTTGAAATAAAACATTAATTCTTTATTTTTAAAAATGTTATTTTGCTTGAATTTCATAAACAGCAAAGATGTTGTGTAAGCTGTTATTGCACCCAAAAACTGATTGAAAATGTCGAATATAAATAAAAATTATCTACATTAACCTCTTGAATGATTTCAAACTGTCTTAAAACTAATTTTTAGTTTTATTTATTTTAAGTATCTTTCTTGTTTTTTTAAGACAACTGAAAATTTAGCTTCTAACAAAGTCTGCTGGATCTCTTCTCCTTCCTCGGTAGCACAAGTAGACAGCTCTTATTAATTAGTAATAAATCGTTCTTATTTCTAAAGATTGTAATCTCATCCTGTCTTATTTTATAATATACAGTAAGGGTAGGCAACGTACGGCCCCCAAACAATTTTTTAATTTAAATGGAATCCGGCCCGCGGACAAAATTGATCTGGCCCGCTCAGCATTTAAAAAATTTATATGAAATCTGACCAGCCAATGTAAATATCACAAAATTTGTACAAAACCTCTTTTGAATTGTTTTCACAAAACAAAACTGTAAGACTTTGACCCTGAAAACGTTTTTAAAAATGGACTTATGTTTTTCTGGTGAAAAAACACCGTTTTGTTATAGTATGTTGTCTTGGGTTAAGTCAGTTGAAACAATCCTTTCTCAAATTACCCCAAAAACATTTGTACGCCGAAATAACTTACTTTGTGATCTAACCTACCATAATCACTTTCATAAAAGATAAACGTGTAAATAATTAATGTCTTACCCAGATGTGTAGTCAGTTGATTTTATAAATGTTAAGATTTTTTTTTTCATTTAAACATTGATAATTATTTTAAGTTAAATTGCTCAATTTTACATTTTAGTAAAATATTCCAAATTGAGACAACAGTTTGCACACTTTTCTGCTATTGATTTTTAATTAAGGACTTTTTGATTAACTAAATGCTTAAGTTTAGTGATAACCAATTGATGACAATTTTTCTAAAAAATATCTCATTAATTTCAAGTATGATTTGTTTGAGAATTTATTTGTGTATGTTTGTAGTAACAGTTCACAATCTAATAAAAATTTGAATAATAGTTGTTAAATTCTAAAAGCAAAATACAAAAAAGTTTCGTATCTAAAAACTTTACTTTTGAAATAATTTTTCATATTTTAAGATAAGTTGCCTCACACTGAGACTACTAAATAACTCTGGCTAGTCTAAAATTCTATAAAAACTCAGCCAACTTAGGATATTTTAATAAATGGCAGGCAAAACTTTATGGTTTGATTATTGTAATTTTCACTTTTATTCTCATTAAGTATTTTATTATTCTTTTGGTAACGTTAGGTATTTAAGATTAGTAATAGTAAATTTCTCAAACTTGGATGATATCAAGTTTTAATTTGACTTTTATTTTAAACTCAGACTTTTTTTTGTTCAATCAGTTGAGATTTTTTCAAAAAGAGTGGCAATCCTATTACAATTTAGAATAAATGAAAATATTTTGCAAGATGTTTAATATTTATAGATTTGTTTTATCTCCTTTAGATTGTAATATCAGGTTAGTTATTTAATCTATAATATTGGAAAAACCTTAAACTTAAAAATTTTGGCAAAGTTAAAATTTTTTGCCAAGAAGTAAAGAGTTTGACATTGTTTCATCAACGTTGACGTTTGACACCAAAAATGCACCTGGTAATATACAGTTAGAACTAATTGAACTACAATGCGACAGTACACTAAAAGAAAAGTTCAAAACTGATCGAATTGACAGATTTTATGTCTTACTGAACAAGTGAAAAATTTTTAATTTAAAAAAGATGTCAATGAAGTTACTTGTTCTGTTTGGGTCTACATATATTTATGAACAAACATACTCAACCATGAAAATAAACAAAAGTAAGCTGTGTTCTAATCTTACTGATATCAATCTATAGTCCTTACTCAGAATATCTACTTCTAACATATTACCAGATTTTAAACAACTTGTTAAAAACTTTGATGATCCACAAATGTCTCATTGACTTCTTTTTCGTTTAATTATTCTTGCTAAACTCTTTAAATTTTACATTTAAAATATAATGTGACAGTTTTAGGTGGTAGGTTTTTGTTTAGTAATATTTTCTTAGTGATATTGATCTTAATCTAAAACTCTATTAAATTTTAACGTTTATCATATTAAAAATATTAATTAACCTCTTTTTCATTTTAATATTTCGTTATTTTATGTTAATACTTTTGTAAAATTGTTTTAGATGCAATGTTTGATAACATTATTTTTTAAGTATAGAACTTTGTTAAACATTCATAAGTTGTTCATAACTGTTTGATATTTCGAGAGTTAAGTATTAAAATTTTAAGTTAAAGTAATTTGTTATCTAAGTTTAACTGTTTTGTAAATAAGTTGATATAAAAATTTAAATCAAACATACAATTTTTGTTGGTTTTAGTAGATTTTTAGATAGATATTATGTACCATTGAGCAAGCCAAAGTTTGTCAACTTCAAAAGATGACCATGAAACCAGTTGTTTTGTTCGAGACTTCATACATTTGCAGACAAACATATCCAACCTTAAACATCTTCAAGGATAAGCTAATATCAAATCTAATCAGTATTCCAGTGCACTTGCAGATTTTTACAAACCGTCATGCAACTTTCAAACAACTCTAATATAATATCAACCTTAAGTGTTTCATCTGCATCTTTTAATTTTTTTCGCTTTTTATGGTAAAACCGTTTATTAGATCAGGATTATTTGTTGTTTCGATTCTTTTATACGTGCAAAAATATGTAATGAATCTTTATAAGTTTATTTAAATTAAAAGGTAGTAGTACACCGTAATGTTAGTAAACTTCTGAATAATACTATGAATGTAAACTCCAGCCAAGGATTGTCAAAATTAGATAATTTCGAATAGTTAACAAATTTTTAATGTTTCAGCTTAAAATGTTAGGCTCGAGTAACTATTAGTAAATAAATTATTGTTTTGATAAGGTTAAGTAGTATTAGTTCGGTCCAGAGTTATAATCAATATAGAATTAATAAAAATTAACATAAAATTTCATACTTGAGAACCTTGGTAATTAATTAATGGATTCAAAATTCTTAAATACCCGATCAATTAGCATCCAGCCGGAACCAAATCTTTTTGAAACTAGATTCCATTCGGATCCGGAACCTTGTCTAAAATTAGTATTTTGCAGGATCCGAATAATAATTTTAAACACAGATCCAGATCTATAAAAAGATCCAGCTGAATCCGGTAGATCACTTACTCTAAATGATCCGGCCCGCTGATGCTTAATTTTTTTTTGATCCGGCCCGTCAATTATTTACGTTGCCCTTCCCTAATATACAACTTAGCTTTTACTGATAGAGTGTTATTATTATTAAACAAACTCATTTTTCAACAAGATACCAGAGAAGGTATTTAACTTAGAATTTAAACAAAACTTATCAATACTTTTTTTATCTTATAAGTTTTATATCAAAATCTTTGATATGAGCTACAGTGCAGTTAAGTATATGCGTTGTAATAAAACTAACATTTTATTTTAAAATTTTAAAGCGTGTGAGTAAATACAGAAGTGTTTGTAACAAGAAAAACATTTGATAAACTTTCGTAAAACAATATTCCCAAATCCCAAAACAACATTGTTTATTTAAAGGATTTCATTTCAATGCGTATATATTGCTACAGCAATGTTAATTAATTATTCTGCACATCAAGTTACGATTAAATTCAACCTTTCATTAACTAGTTTCGAGAACCAAGAAAACGTTTATATCGCGGAGTTGATGTTAGTATTTTATATAACTTTACGATTATTAATACTTTTTGTAGATTTTATTTGTGTCGTGATTTAATAGTTTCTTTCTTCAGAACTAAGAATTATTATTGAAAATAAAGAAAATTGCATTTATTCAAAGTGTGTTTAATTCATAACTTAGAAATAAGTTTAGTAACATTATTACTGTAGCTAATTCTAAGTAAAGCAGTCAGTTTAGTAAGTTACTGGAGACCAAAAAGTTAAGACATAAACATAAAGTAGCATTAAAATATAACCTAATTGGTAAATAATTAACTCAAGTTAAAAGAATTTACATTTCCAACTCCTATATCTTCTAATTGAAACAATAATTTATAACTGAGCTGGAGAAAAATTAGTTATTCTAACGGCTGTAAACAAACGGCTTGTCATATTTAAAAAAGTAAGCGGGTGAAAATGGTATACCTTTTTTAACAACACTTTTGTGTGATCGTTTCTTAGGAATTTTAGATAATGTTGGCAAATCCTAATCTTAACTGCAGTGATCACAGACTTAGTTTTGATCTGATAAAAAATTTTCAATAAGACTTAATTATAATTTTAAACTGATAAAAATTTCAGCTCTTTATTTATTCTTATTTAGAATGGTATAGTATCACCAATAAAAAAACTTAAACTCTTTTTATTATTAAACTTTTGGAACTTCGTATTAAAAATCATGTTTTAGAAATTATTACAGTAACTTTTGAAAACTTTTTAAAACAAGAAAAAAAATACTATCTACAAAAAGCCTCTATTAGACCCAAACGAAAACCTACTCAAAACAGACACTCTTTCAATAGGTAAGTGTCAGAAAAGCACGAAGGTACACTTTAGCACGTTGTCTCTTTTACTGGAAGGGACACTTCTGCACGGAGAATCAATTTTGAAAAAGTAGGGTTTTGCACGAAGCGGAAAGTAAGCGAAAAAAAGCTTACCGATCAAGGGTAAAGATTAGGGGTAGCATTAAAAGTAAAAAAGAAAAAGAAAATTACCGACCAAGGGTAAGGGTTAATTGGTAAATGTTATGACTAAGTAGCAAAAAAGGAACAGATAATAAAGTTTAACCCGTGCAAAATTGTCTTTGTGAAAAAGTAATCCTTCATGAAAAAGTGACTTCGTGCAAAAGTGACTCTTCGCGTAAAAGTTACCCTTCGTGCAAAATAAACATCTCTCGACTTTCAAAAGCACCCAGTTGTAAGTAAGTTTCAATCGCTATATTGTTTATTTTTGGTAGGTAATTAAAAAAAAAACTGTTTACGTTTCAGTCATTGGTTATTAACCTGACTTATTGAATACCGATAATATTACAAACCTTAAAAACAAACTTTTTTTTACTTTTTTATTATTTTTAATTCTTTTAAATACAATTTTATTAAAAAGAGTTTAATACAATTTTATTTTTTTACTATTTTAACGCTTTATTTTAAGTAGGAGCCTTTACTAGTATGTTGTTTTTAAGTTGCGAAAGTAAAAAGTGTATGTCTTAAAAAAGTGAACCAGCAAAGAGATAAGTTAAGCACAAATTTTGTTATTCATTGAGCACTCTTAATATTTACAAATGTAGTTTTGTTATAAAATAGTATAAAAATATTGTTTTAAGAGGCTATTAGAAAAATAAGTTTTTTAAATGACAATGAAACGAAATTTATTACCAACGACTGTTTATAGTTGATGCAAGTAAAAAAAATTGATCTGTTACTTAAAATTAATTCAACTGCTAACTGACATCCGAGCTTACTAAAATAACTAAAACTATTTTTGAATATTAGATATAAACATTTGGCAAAGTTAAATTCTTTTTGTTTATCATTCAGTATAAATAATGATAATGTTTTGTCTTTTTTAAAGTGTTGTGATTGTTTGAATATTTCTTCTAAATACATATAACACAAAATAATTTTAAAAAGGTCATTTTGTGACTCAAATACACACGTTTAAATTCATAAGATTGTTTTGTTTTTGGGAGACTAGCCACAGTATAATTAACAGTCATAGTATAAATATCTTTTTAGTATTGTATTAAACATAGTGTTGAATATCGTGGTAATGTTTGTTTATAAAATCATTTTTTATTAGTAATAAGGTGTTTAAGAAAATTACCGTGTTTTTTAAAACTTTAGTTACATTAGTATTAGTAACAAATAAACAAATAAAATTTTCTGATATTTTACTTGATTTAAGAATTTATATATTTGCTGAAAAAACAAAATAAAGTATTTTTCCATTTTAATTCAAGTTTGTTAAACTAAGTTAATGTATAAACGATAAAAAAAGTATTAAAAAAAACTAAGTAAAAAACCTGTTTCAATAGAGCTAAAAATAACTTAAAGAAAAGTTTGTAGGACGCTGACCTCAGCTTAAAACTTTAATTTTATTATTATTTCTATAAAATATTCTTTAAAAAAACAAAGTTTAAGATTTTAATAAGAATATTCGAAAGTTTTTAATGTGATTATTTAAAAAGGTTTTAAGCCTTGACTGCATTTAGTTTTTTACACTGATCTAGTAAAAAGTTTTGTTACAAACAGTAAAGAATCCATTTTGTACAAGTTAGTTGTTCGATTCAAGATTTTGCTGTTTTTCCAGCTTTCTAGTGTGCTAATTAAAATTTCTGATTGGAAATTATTTGTTATATATATAGTTTTATAATAGCTAATTGAGCTATATAAATACTTCAGTAGAATTATATATTAATCTATTTATAACACAAGTTTGTTAATAAAAGTAATTAGAATTTTTACTTAGGATGTACAGTAATGTCTAAATTAATTTAAACAAACCATTGTTGATAAATACTAAATATAATTTGAAAAGAGGTACACAAATTTTTTTTATTTTGTTTGAGCCAAGTGTGTTTTTCTTATAACTAGTTTAATTGTCAATCTAACTTAAAGCAGTTTTTTTGTTTTAAAATGCTATATATTGTTCAATGAGTTCACTTCCATACACCACTCACTGACATTTCATTCTGTTAACTGCAGGCAGATGTTAAGTATAATATAGTCTATTAACTAAGACCATACTTTTTACAAACATTTTATTTTAAATTAAAACTTTTTTAAAGGTTTTACTTTTGAGTAATGATGTTTTCATACAACACGGTTTTGGTCTCCGCTCTCTTCCTTCTGCTGTTGCGCTCATCCACAGTAATGTCGGCAACTCCGATCCGTGAAGGTCCTCAAAAAGAAAAAATATACTACAGATGTGACTTCATGAGGAAGTTGATTGAGAACGCTTCCGGAGCTAAGGAGTTATTAGAGAGTTCCGACAAGATACACAGTCTTTTTTCTGCTGATGGCCTCGAGATTAAAGCTGAATTCCGACTGATATCCGACGAAATTGATGAAAAGATAACCATTCCGAAGAAAGTTACTGAAGATCCAAAATTCATATATCTGGCCTACAACCTTTTCACAGTTAGTATGCAATCCAAAATGTCCTGTGTAGGTGAATCGTGTTACACGTGTGATGAAAAAATCCAAATGTTTAAAAGATGTCCACTTGAAATAGCACAATACTACGCGGTATTTGGCTCTGGAAAGCTGTATGATGAGTCAGTGTTTAAAAAGCTAGTTGACAAAACTGTATATACCAATTTCTATGTAGACGGTTGTATGTTCTCAGAGTATTATGATGCACCAAATAAACACTTGTGTAAAGAGACAATCAGAACGTTTGACTTCTTTTTTATCTCTAGGATGTATTACAAACAGTTCTCAAATGTGACGATTGAAACGCAGTTTGAAATCTGTGAAAAGTTTGATTCTTCAAAGTGCTACAACTTCGGATTGGCTATTCCTACTGAAACTTCAAAAGCTCCACATTGGATCACTAGATGGCGCAAACCTGCCATTCTCACTCTGATAGATCCGGTTAACGGCATAAAGATTGATTTTCTGAAAGATGTGAACGGCAAAAAGAAGCATGATGAATTTTGAGTTATTTTTTTTTGTGCTAAATTGTTTTCGTTATGGAAAAGAAATGTTTTAGTTTCTGAACTTTGTTGTGTTGAGGATTTCGCTAAGTTTGCTTTTCTACTGCGTTTAAAATAATAAACTTGTGTTGTAACAAAAACAGCTCGATTTATAAATGATTTGTAAGTCACAAGATAAGTGGCAAAATACCCATACCTAAAAATATTTATGACAGAAAGACGTAGTAAGCTAAATATTTAAACTTAAACACTAGTTTTTGATGACCTTTGTTACAGGTTATTTGTTATTATTTTTAAATAAATCTTACGTACATACGATACGGCAATTGTAAGTGTTTTGTAATCAAATCTAACCTCAAAAAGAAGCTTAATTAAAAAAAAGTTTGTAAGTTGAGGTTGCAAGATTAGTGGCAAATTAGCCATACTTAATTTCACATGTGTAATTTGTAAATTTTAGAATAGTGCAAATAAAATTCATATGTTTGTTTATAACCTGACACTAAAATAGTGAAACAAAACTTATGAATAAGTTAAAAATTAAATTTTTAAATATTTGTTATGTCGGATCTAGCCTTTAATAGTTAAGGTGCATAACTATGCATTAATATGACCTATGTTGTAGTTGAAAACTTTATGTGAAGAAATAAATGTATTCAAATTACTTATTTATACCTTGTATGTTAAGTAAGTTTATTAACTATATACAATTAAAATGGAACCATGAAGATTTTTTGTAGACTAGTTTTGTAAGTAAATACGATTAATGTTCAACTGAGACAAACTGTTCTTATGCTAATCTTTAAGTTCGGTAAAGTTTTATGATTAAGTTTTCTGAATGAAAGTCAACAACTTTTCATCATACCGATAATAAACTTCTTTTAAAAAAATATTAAAACATTACTAAAAAATATTATTACAAAATCAAGTCTGTAAAGTCCAACATTACTTTACATTACAAGCATGACACAGTTTCAGAACCAATAAAATTTTATTCAGTACTCAGAATTTTGATATTTTGAAAACCCTTATTTTGACTTATTGGTTATTAACATAAAATTCAATTCAGTTGTTTTACACTTCTAATTTTCTACATTTTACAAACGTTATTGGTACTTTTTACTAACTTAGGCATTAACACTTTTAAAATAAAAAAGATTTTCATTTTGCAAAATGTATTTTTCTATTTTAGAAATGTTGTTTTCATGTTGTAAAGAAATATATATCATTTTATATTTGTTATAATCTTTATTTGTTGATTGTTAGACCGCTAGACTTACTAAAGCTTTATTTATAAAGATTCTGTTTTAAACAGATTTATATTTTAAAGTAACATTTTGGCTCATAAATCCAGATTGTAGTACCAAAATGGTCAGTACTGTTAATACTGTTTATCTTTTTTTATAAAATGAGGCATTCATTACAGGCACATTGATAAATACTCAGTTTTGTTTGTTTTTACAACTTTTGTTACTTGTTTAAACATGATAGTTCATTTTTTTTATACTTCAAAGCTTCTAGTTTTAAATTTTAGGCTTAAGATGTAGATTTTTTTTTTCTAAAATATAATAATTTTATACCATGTTGCTTTCATAAATTGCCATAATTTTTTGTTTACTTTGTTTTTTTTTTCTTTTACTAAATTATTATAGCAGAAGGGCATCAAAAACATTTTTAAGTTTTTAACTCAAACAAAATGTTACAAAAGTTTAAATCTAAGTTTGAATATTGTGTTCATATAAACATTATATTTTTTAATGCTGTTATTTATTAGTTAAAAACATATCTTCAAGTTTTACCTGTCAATTTTTACTATTTTCATTGTACTAAAAGTTATTACTTTTATTTTAATTTTCAATTGAAATGTATAAAAACTATTAAAATAGGGTTACCATTTTACCTGGAAACCTGAAAAAACCTTGAATTTGACAATTTATGCAAAATAAAACCTGGAAAAACCTTGAATTTGAGAAATATTGAAAAAAGCTAGAATTTTGAACAAAAAACATGGAAAAACCTGTAATTTTTATCAATTTTAATATGTTCAGTAGTAAAATTTCAATTTGATACAAAAAAATTATTGCATTGATTAAAAATTAAAGTAGCTTTCCAATATCCTTTTAAACAAAGTTTTTTTTTACTTTAAACTTAACTTCAAACTAAAAAAAGACCCAAAAACGTGTACTTTTAAAAACCTGCAAGAAATTTGGAAAACCTGGAGAAATTTTGAAAAAACGAGTGGCAACCCTGTTAAAAGTAAAAGTGTATTAAAAATATTAAAAAAAAAAGAAAAATAAAATTTAAAATAAAATTTCAAAAAAAAAAAACCGTGCAAAATTGTCTCTGTGCAAAACCGTCTGCTCGTGTAAAAGTGTCTTCGCGCAAAAATCACCCTCCATGCAAAAATATCCTCATGCAATTTTATCTTCGTGCAATTTTATCCCCATGTGGAAAAGTATCTTCGTTTAATTTCGTCCCCTCGTGCAATTTTGTACGCTCGTGTAGTTTAGTAGACAGCTACCCATATAATATTTAAGTTTATAAAAGGTTAAGTTACAAAATTTTTTAACTATTCGTGTTTGCGGCTTAATTTTACTTTGTTTTAATATATAGTCAGTTTTAATTTTGCTAGAAAATTATTTTTAATAATGTATGCATATATTTTTTCTTTCGCTTTTCTTGTTTAGTGTTATGTTCTTGTCTATATAAACTTTTTTAAATTTTTCAAAATGCATATATTAATAAGTTCAGAGTATTTTTTAAACTCAGCTTACTATAAAATAAACTTTATTATTACTACGTCATAATTATAATAAATTTTTTTCAATTCTAAATTTCTGTTTAACATTGTAAATAAACTTAGGCTTACTGATGAGTATACGAGGTTTTATAACTAAGATACGAAACGGTCGTCTAAACTATTGTTTTTATATAATAAAACAAATATCTAGCTCCAATTTAATTTGTCGAGCACTATCGACTAGAACTTTTTATATTTTTAATTTATACTCTTAGTTGGCTTTTGTGTGCTTTTACGTTTTAAAATTTATATATTTTATTTTAAAGATTTCTGTAAAACTAGGTGTTGTAAATTTTGAGTAACAACTTGATTTTTTTATATTATTTAGTTTCATAAACAATTTCGAAACTTTTTCTCAACTTAAATATAAATTATAATTAAAGTGTTAGAAATCCAATTAGTTTTGTTTTTTCAAATGTCATCAGTTCAATTCTTCTATTATTGCTTTAAAATAGAATTTAGTGTAGTGCTTAAGTTGCTTAGGAAATAGAAAATGACAAAGAATGACAATTGTTTTGACTATAACTCATATTAAATCCGAAATGTTTAATCAAGTTGTAAAGTTTTTACTTTTATATAAAAAATTACTTAATTTAATAATTTATTACTGCGTCTTGTACAAAACATTATCAGTTTAATTTATAAAGATACATTATTTTCTTTTTTACATTTTTTATAAAAAATATTAAAATTTAATTACATGCAACGTTATGGTAACAACGCATTGTAGAACATTTAAACAGATTGGATACAAGTTTAACTGTTAATAAATTTTAAATAAACAATAGTTAAAAAAACCCCTAATTTACGAATGATTATATTTGAGTATATATTTAAAATTTAATATTTATTTTAGTTATTACTTAAATTTAATTGTGATTAGGAATATATGATTAAACACCTGAAAATATTTTTATAATTCATTTTTTTTTACAGTTAATTTCCCATTACTTCATCTTCTCTACCTTAACATTATTGTTTTTTACATACAAATTATGCTTACTACCACACTAAAAAAACAAAATTTCAACAATAGTTATAACACCTAAGGTAATATTGAAAATACTTTTCGGAAAACTATCAACTGCTTAGCTTCAAATGTTTTAATGAATAATTTAATATAAGTTTCGAATAGGACTCTCGTGCCTTGGCTACCACATCTCACCTGATGTATAATTTTTGCTTAGAAAGCTTCTACAAAACATTTAGAATCGAAATAAAAACAAACTAATTTTTAAAAAACTTAATTGAATTTACCAGACAATATTAAATAATTAGCCTATTAAAACTTATATTTTAAAGAAAATTTAATTGTAGAATTTTTTAATGCTCCGTATCCAGCCAATGGAAGACCCTTCAAAAAATCTTACAAAAAGAGTTGTCTACAAAAAATATTTGACTTTCAAAGTCTTTTGCTACTTTTTTTAGAAACAAAAATTTAATTTAAACTCAGTTTACAAACTTATAACTAATTAAAAAATATACAATATTTTTAAGACATTATTTATTAGATAAATTGATAAAGAAATTAAAATTATGCAAGAATAAAAGTTTTGTTGATTTTTTTGTTGATTTACTTAAACTAGGTAGAGATCAAATATGCACGAAGGGAAACTTCTGTACAAAGATACTTTTGCACTAAGGGGCGCTTTTGCACGAATACCCTTCTGCACGGGTTAAATTTTCTATCATTTTCTTATTAAGTTTAATTTTTATTTATTAATATTACTGTTACCACTACCTCTTACGCTCAGTCGGTAACTTTTTTCTCTCTTTCTGTTTTTTATTAATTTAATTTTAGCTTAATTTTTATTTTTTCGTTTTATTTTGTTTTTATTTTTTATAATATTTGTTAATTACTTTTTTTTTAATACAACTCTTAATCCTAACCTTTACCCTTGGTCGGTACTAGATCTGCTTTTTTATTAGTTTTTATATTTATATTTTATATATTTATTTATTTATTTTTTATACTGTCGTGCAAAAATGACCCTTAATGCTTAAGAGACCCACCGTGAAAAAATATCTTCGTGCAAAAGTATCCCTTAACGAAAATTGTCCCTTCGGGCGTATATGACCATATTTGAAATATGCATTCGTGCATATTTGACCCATTGCAACATTAAAAAATTAAATTAATAGTTAAGGATATTTTTATTAAGACAAAAAACAGCTTAAAAAAGAACTTAAGCTGTTTATGTTAGCATTGATTATTAATTAAAACAAATGAAAAATTATTATTAAATTTTAACAGATTTTAACCTCATATTAAAAAAATGACGAAAATATATTTTTTGTTTTTTCTAATGGTGTATACAGTATATGGAACTGTTGTTAAATCCTCATCTACAAGTTAGTTTTTTAATAATGATGTTTACCAAAAGAATTTCTAGTTTTAAATTACTAATAAAGTACAACTACAGTAACCTGCTAACTAGGTGCGCACTTGCTAGGTACAAACTGCCGGTATGGTACGCATTTCTTAGCCAAAAACGCTGTGTACAAAATGCATTTTTTTTTTTTTAAACTTAAAAATTAAATTTTAAACTAATAGTACAAAAGCGTTATGTTTCATAAAAAGGTTGTACTATATTGGATTAAAGTAATTAACAATTATGTAAACAAAACAATATGATTGATGTTCAAGTATTTCAAACGCTTTGATAGGTAACTAAATTTAATTTTTATACGTTTTATATACAATAAAAGCTAACTCTTATTCAGATTTGGAAAATATTAATAAAGATAGTTGGAAGTACAATCTCCAAATGCTGAAAGTAACTTCAGATGAGTTTAAGTTCGTGAAAGATTTTTTTTACACAACTACGACAGGACACTACGGCGACACTTTAGAACTTTCTGAAATATACAAAGTTATCGAGCAAAACAAAAAGGAAAAAGACGATGAAAAAAGCAGCAACTTAATGTTGTTTCATGGTACTAGTAAAAACGGTGTAACTGGTATTTTAGAAACTGGTTACAGAAACTCTGTTATGGGTGATTTCGGAAGAGGCGTGTACCTAACCGAAAGTTCTGATTTGGCGTCTTTATATTCCATTGGAAGAAGATCTGAAGAAAGTAATACACACTCCATGTTTGTCAATGAAATTCTCGAGTCACAAAAATTGCAAACAGTTTTTCACGAAGACTTGAGTTTTATAAGTGGCAGTTGTCCCATGTATACATATAAATTTAGAAGGCTCGTGGATGAATCACACGACGTTGAATTTACAAAATACGTTAACAAATTAAAGATGGAAATCAGTGAAGAGCAGTACACAAAAGATCGTATAGAAAAAGCTGAACAAGAATACAGAAGAGATCTTTTGGGAAGAAGATACAGAAATACTTCAGTTGATCAAAAAAGCATAACAGATCACTTTGTTGCAGATTGTCAAGTAACCATACCAAGGTACTTGATAACTCACAAGGTTCTAAGTAAAAAGTAAAAAGCATTTCTATATTTAATGAAGCGTGTAATTTTTAAAGACAAATAAATTTTATACGCTTCAGTGTACAGTTGGCATGACAACTATTAGCATTTTACCTACTCTGGTTTCAAAAATAACTTATATCTACCAAGGGTGCACTTGTTCTCTAAAGACAAAGTTTAAGAACATCATGTTATTGTCTTTTATTTTGAAATAAAATTTCGTAACGCTTTAAACTTTATTTTTGAAATAATTCTTAAACTAAAACTTTAAGAATATTATCATTGCTAAGGTCTACAACGTTGATAGATTTTTGAATTTTTTTAACTTTTCAAGTTTTTCTACAATTAATTTTTATAAACTTAAAGGACTGTTAAAAAAAAAAAACTTAACATAAATCATTGAACAATGTCAGTTTAGTTTACAATGTTAAGTTCTTTTATACTTAATTAAAAAAAATTTTAAACAACCAAAATTTAACACACAATTTCTAAGTTAAAATAAAAATTATGTTTCCATAAGTTAGCGTATTACAATTCCATGTTAAATATGTATATAGATAGATAGTTACTTTTTGATAATTTTCTTTATCAAGTTCCTTATCTACAGATTTTTTAAATATTAACTTAAATATATTTGTTAAATATTATTTTTATTAAAATTAGTTTCGACTTAGAACTAATTTTATTATTTCTGAAAAATAAAAATTTATTACAATAGGAAAGTAGTGTCATTATATGGTATATATGATATCACGACTACTAAGCCACATACAAAAAATGGTTTGTACACCTTAAAGTTTAACTCATTGTATAAATTTACAAACAGCTTGTGCAACTCAAAAAAAAATTCTATACATTACATGGCAGTTCGATATTTTGTTACAATGATTTACTAGGTGCATAAAGTTATATGAAAAAAATAAACATAAAGATCACTTTAATTTAAAAAACTAAAAGTAAGCAAACATGATGTTGAAAGTTAGTGTAAATAAGAGCTGAAATAAGCTTGTATCACAAAAAAAAATTACCCTCAACTGTATTGTTTACTTTTAACAACTTACTAACACAATATTTTAAAACTAGTAATAAATGAAAAGCAGTCAGTATATAAGGAAAAAATATATATAAGTTTAATAAATATTATATTCAGCAACTTAATAACAATATGTAGATTTAAATTATAAAGAAACTGTTTGATGTTAAGTAAATCACTACAATAAAATAGTTCTGCCGAAATTCTTACACACCAAATGTAATTCGCTTATCTGAATTTTACAGTTACAATAAATACATGGTTTATTAAAATTCATGAACTCAACTCATTCTGTTTATTATTATAATCACTCTATTAATTGTCTAAAAGAAAATCATACAGTACAGTAACATCTCGCATATTTACGCACTCGTGAGGTTACGCACTCACGTTTAGTTACGCATTTTAGAATTCTTAAAAATTCAAAAAAAAAAATTTTTTAATATTGCTAAAATAGGTTTATTGTATATATTTTATTGAAATTTCTTTTTAAATGCTACTCACCTCTCTATATCTTTAGACTTTGTAAACTTATGATCCTTGACCAATTGATAAACATTTAGTTATATCTCAGTTTATCAGAAATTTTGTTAATAGTTAGAGATTAAATTAAAATTCTTAAAGAAATATGACTGTGTTAAGTAATGAAAGTATAATCAAATAATGAGAGTTTAAAACACAAATAAATAATACAGCACTCTTGTCCTTTATATGAATAAAAATCTGAAAAATATATATAATGAAACTTCCTAGAAAAAAGTAGCAGTGATACTTAATAAATATAGAGCTACAACTTAACACAAGTCTCAATTGTTTTTTTAGTAAACATAACACTAATTTTCATTTGACGTTTATTTTTAGTGTAAGTGTTTCTTCTGTAACACTTGCTTTGCACAGCAAGCGTTGAAATTTTTCGCACATTGCCTTCAATTCTTCGTAAAGCTCACCAGCACCAGTTACAACTTTGGAAGAACACAACTGCGCGTTAAAAATAATGGTCTTCATTAACATTGGTTTAAAACCCTCAAATTAAAGTTATTCTTCTTGCTCTGAAAAATATTCTTCATCAGTTTCAAGATGATCCTTTGAAGGTCAAGGCATGGTTTTGGAATCAACTTTACTGTTTGCCGCTTCAACTTCCTTTTAAATACTTTCTGAGTATTTTTCGTTTGTTTTATTGTCAATTGTAACAAAGTCCTTTTTTTAATATATGTATAGTTTTATCTTCTCTTTTTATATTTGTAAATAAAGTAAACAAATTTTTAAAAGTGGGAAAGTCCACAGTCTGCTTTTAACTAGAAGCAATATCAAAAAATAGCCATTATAGTAAGTATATTTGGTACCTCTCGTATTTTTTACGATCTCTCGTACCTTTACGCATTTTTTCTGTAGACACAATTTGCATAAATAAGCGAGAGGTTACTGTAAATAAAATTTAATTCTTTTAAAGTAAGTTAAGAAAACTTCTGTTACATACTTCAATTTAAGTATTACTTAGAAAGCCTCTTAGCTCTGATTAGATTTAAATCTTCACACTGACCTAGTGTTAGAATGTAAATTTAATCAGAAAAGAAACCATTTTCTATAACCTACATTAGTTTATTAGTCACAGTAGGAAAGTATATTTAAAGGTCAGTCTGAGCTGAAATCTAAGTCAGCAATTTTTTTTAAGTTTTATTTTTAGTTTTTTTTCATAGTCTTATCCTTAACCAACCTTACAAAAAAATATTAAAATTAAATTGAAAAATAAAACTTTGAAAAATAAAATTTTAAGAAAATGAAAAATTCTTGATGACTCAGCAGTTTAATTAGCTCACACTTATCTTCAAGTATAGTAGCCGTCACAATATTAGTCGATATTTCTTCAATTATCTAATTTTTAATGTGCTAATACAGGGGTTGACTGGTAATTGGTGCTCGCAGGCCAAATTTCAAGTTATAGATTTTTCGTGGGACCAAGTTTTAGTTTTAGTCACATTTCAAGAGTCTCTTAGTTTTAGTTTTAATCAAACACCATATAACATTATTTATTTTTTATCAACTTTTTTTACTTTACTCACTTTATTAGTTTATAAGACTTTTACCTACACACAGAAGGCTTTTTTAAATTTTACTTTATACAACTTTTAGGTTCTTTGACTTATATACTTAAGTCTTAAGAAACTATTTACTTTTTTGAAAAATTAATACAATTAGTACACGAGAGTTAACTTGGCTTGAATGGATTTTTTTGTAATTTTTTTTAAACTTTAAAACCAATTATTTTCAACTTCTTTAATGCTAACTTGAATTATTTTTTTATTCTAAAGAACGTTTTTTGCTTAGCTTTTCATATTAATTTTTATCGAACTGGGGTTTTACTTTTGTAGTGGGGCCCCTCTAAAAATTTAATGTTTTTTTTGCATTTTTTATATTAAAAGGTTTTTTTCCAGAAATAATTTTTTTTTAGTCTTTTTATTTATTAACATGTTTCTTAAATTAAGTTTTAAAACGTTAAGAATTTTTTTTTCAAATTTTCTTCAATTTATAATACATGCTTAGATAATTTTTTTAGAAAATTTCTAAATTTTCACGGTTTTGGTTCTTTTTTTACATGGATTTATAGCAAAAGTTAATTATTATTTTAATATGTTTTATTTTTAACAGACTTATATAACTAAATTTTATAACATTATTATATTTTTCCTAACTTATTATTGTTTTTCAAATATATGACCTGTAGGACACTTGTGCAAAATCTTATTTTGCATTGTGTCCAAATTTTGATAATTTAAAGGAATTAATGTTTTTCACTTGATATTATATTTAAAACTAAAAAAAAAACAACAAGTTAATATAGTAAAACTAATTCCAAAAAAAAAACTATTTTTCACAAAAAAAATAAGTGCTAGTTAAAATGATTGTTGTCTTTGATTTTTTGACTGAACTGGAAATAGCTTGTTTATGGGTGTTGCTAAGGGAAAATGAGAGAATAAAATGAGAGATCAAGTAATCTACAGTCCAAATTCCAGGAAAATGAGAGAATCAAATGAGAGATCGCGTGATTTATGGAAAATTCTAGAAAAAGAACTCAAAATCTATAAATACGCCCGATCAGAGCATGAAGCGGGTGTCGCTATCTCCGGGTCTACTTATGCATACTATTGGCCTGATTTACAACGCAACGTGCGCTCTAACTTGTATAGTAGATAACGCTTAAATTATATTCGACGTAAATAAACTAATATGACTTACTTACTATTTACTACAGGTTTAATAAATCAGTTACTTATACTATTTTAAACTTAGTTCGATTCTGTGATAATGATTATATTTACAATGAATTTGCGAAACGAAAAGATGATAAAATACTGCACAACATTACACTAATAAATCAAATTATCAGTTCTCTTAAAAGACGACAATACTCGAATCAAAAAAACTAAAATTAAATGTTTTAATCAAACTCAAAAAGTGTTCTAAAATCGAAATCAACTCGACAACAAGATTGAAACCATTAAAACTTAAGTGCAGCGAAAAGCTGCACTGACTTCAGTCCGCTACAATGCAGTAGAAACTAAAGGAAGTCAAAATTACGCGAGATTGTTGAATTTATACTCGCTTGACAGAAAAGAAGAAAGTAAAAAAGAGACAATTGCCACTAGAGTGGCATACGGGCAATCCACCTCGAAACAAGCACGAAGCGACACTCTGCTCCGCAAAAGAAATAACAGCCACCGCCACTTTCGGTAGAAGATACTATCGTCAGTCTTCAAGCAAAAAGATTTCAACAACCACCTAATCGAAGAAGCCCACGCATTCTGTGGCATCGATAATCTAAGTACTGCAAGTACTCTTTCATTAAATACTCTATGCTGGATTCCACGATTGAGTCACAGCGTTCAAGGAGATAAAATTGAACATTCATCTTAGCAAGTAAACCCACACAGACTGGGCGTCAACCTTAGCTACACTTCTACGAACAAGTTGTTTTCGTACTGTTCATTAATTCTATCGTAGTATTTATACATATTCATATTATCATATCTACTCACTATTGTATTTGCATTGTAATATTTATACATATTTATATCATCGTGCCTATTTAATATCGTATTTATCACCACGCTCCGATTACGGAAAGAAAAAGAAAACAGACCACCATCAAGGTTCTGTAAACGAGGCAGACCAACGTCGAGTGCCAGAAGCTGAGCGACCGGTGACCAGTGACACGTCAAGGAGGGAATCCAGAGCACGTTTTCCTTCTAATTGTTAACTTTAAGTGTCTATACTTATTGTGAGCTGTCATTGCGTTTATTTGTACATAATAAACCAACATTACTTAGTCTCATTATATTTAGTTAAAAAAATTATAGAATTATGTCCTTAAAATCCTTAAAAAAGGCATTAGTCTTGAAAGCACCGCGAACCCGTTCTCGCACCGAAATAAGTTGTTCCGAGACTACTGCTAACCTGGAATCTGATGAGATTGTTGAGCCTGAGACCGAGGCAATTTCGAAGTAAATCAGTGAGGCTCCTAGTCTGGGTAACAATAGACCCATATAAGTTTTACCAAAATTTTTTGTTTACGCAATTTGAGTGATTTCTAGATCAAATACTAAGAATTTAGGCAAAACTTTTTCTTAGCATAAATTTATACATATGTTTAATGCAATAGGCGTCTTATTAGTTTTACTCTTAAATTCCATTGGCTAACTATTTAATATATTTGTTTTTAAATGATGCCTAGTTACAGTGTTTGTTTTTTTTTTAATTTCGTCAGTTAACTATTTCTACATTTGCTTTTGTAAATATTTAGTTAAATTAGTTAGCTTATTTATAAAAAAAGCTTACTACAGTCACTAAAACTATTTTTGAATATTAGATATAAACATTTGGCAAAGTTAAATTCTTTTTGTTTATCATTCAGTATAAATAATGATAATGTTTTGTCTTTTTTAAAGTGTTGTGATTGTTTGATTATTTCTAAACGAACATAACATAAAATAATTTCTAAAGGTCATTTTATGACTCAAATACAGATGTTTAAGTTCATAAGATTGTTTTGTTTCTTGAAGACTAGCCACAGTATAGATTAACAGTCATAGTATAAATATCTTTTTAGTAGTGTATCAAACATAGTTTCGAATATTTTGAAAATGTTTGTTTATAAAATTAATTTTTATTAGTAATAAGTTGTTTAGGAAATGTTCCGTGTTTTTTAAAACTTTAGTTTCATTAGTATTAGTAACAAATAAACAAATAAAATTTTCTGATATTTTACTTGATTTAAGAATTTAAATGTTTGCTGAAGAAAAAAGATAAAGTATTTTTTCATTTTAATTTAAGTTTGTTAAACTAAGTTAATGTAAAAACGATAAAAAAAAGATTAAAAAAAACTAAGTATAAAACCTGCTTCAATAGAGCTAAAAATAACTTAAAGAAAAGTTTGTAGGACGCTGACCTCAGCTTAAAACTTTAAATTTATTATTATTTCTATAAAATATTCTTTAAACAAGGTTTAAAATTTTAATAAGAATATTCAAAACTTTTTGTTCTTATTAATAAAAAAGGTTTTAAACCTTGACTGCATTTAGTTTTTTACACTGGTCTAGCTGATTAAAATTTAAAAAAAAAAACTGATTACGTTTCATGGATAGGAAGTTTCGTCGATATTTAACATTGCGATATTTGAATATACAAAGAAATGTTATATAACTTTACGGAATTGAAAAGGTAACTTCTAATCCATTTTGAATCCTAAAACTTTACAGGATTTCCTTCAGAGGTTCTTTTTATGTGATTTTATTTTATTTTAAAATTTTGTCGAAAACTTTTTTATATAATTATAATTTAAATCTTCATACTTGAACGCAGTATTAACGCTAGCTAGCCTAGTAAAAACTATTTTATGAAGCTTTACGGAATTGAAAAGGTAACTTCTAGTCCATTTGGAATCCTAAAACTTTACAGGATTCCTCTTCAGAGGTTCTATTTATGTGATTTTATTTTATTTTAAAATTTTGTCAAAAACTTTTTTATATAATTATAATTTAAATCTTCATACTTGAACGCAATACTAACGCTAGCTAGCCTAGTAAAAACTATTTTTTGAAGCTTTACGGGTGTGATAAGGTAACTTCTAGTCCATTTGGAATCCTAAAACTTTACAGGATTCCTCTTCAGAGTTTCTATTTATGTGATTTGATTTTATTTTAAAATTTTGTCAAAAACTTTTTTATATAATTATAATTTAATTCTTCATACTTGAACGCAATACTAACGCTAGCTAGCCTAGTAAAAACTATTTTATGAAGCTTTACAGATGTGATAAGGTAACTTCTAGTCCATTTGGAATCCTGAAACTTTACAGGATTCCTCTTCAGAGGTTCTATTTATGTGATTTGATTTTATTTTAAAATTTTGTCAAAAACTTTTTTATATAATTATAATTTAAATCTTCATACTTGAACGCAATACTAATGCTAGCTAGCCTAGTAAAAACTGTCGTACAAATTATTTTTATAATTTAAAAATTATAACTTATTTTTATTTTAAACTTATTTTTTTAAACTATACAAAAAAATTATAGTTTAAAACTTGATTACTAATTAATTTTGATGGAATGTTTTGAGCTTGCATCATTGTTCATAAAAGAGTTTAAGATAAAACTCTCAAAGTCATGTGATTTACTGATGCAACATGATTACAGTTTAGGAGGAAATAAAGTGCAGACAATTAATTACTGATGTATATTGCATAAAGTTAAGAACGTTGCTATACAAACCAGCCATAGAAAGTGGTTTGAGATAGCCACAGGTTGCTGCAGTAAACATGTTATTTTTTTTTGAATAGTCATTTAATTGTTTTCTTGTGTTATCAAAAGTATATGTTTAACAGTGTTTTTTTTATAAAAATCATTATTTAAAAACTAAGTATTTTAATATTATTTTGTTCTATACTTTATTAAAGTATTTTCCCTTTAGATAGATTCTTGTGTAATGTTTTGACTAAAATTAAAGTAGTTTGTAAAGTATGGTGTTCTTTATGTATTTTTTAGTGCTAGCAATTCTTTTTTAGTACAACATGTTCATTCATTGTCAAGCTTACTTTTATATAGAGGCCCTTAGTATTATTGAATATAAACTTAGTATAAGTAAAGTTTATTATATAAGTAACCTACGTCCATAGGTTGCAGTGGATACCATACAAATGCTGGTGAAATTAAGGATACCAGGCACCAAATAAATTATTATAGCTATTACGATAATAGGCTTTCCAGACTTCCTGATGGAAACAAAGGTATTTACCAGAAAAATAATTATAACAACAAAACATTAAATTTGGAATCTAAATTTGGATTTTTTTTATTAAGTGTTTAGAACTTAGTATTATATGTCATTTTATTATAAATATTACGATAAACCTCTAAAAACTTTTTAGAAAATAAAAAAAATATACTAACAACAAAAACTTTCTACTTGACCCAATAGACAAGCTAAAAACGGGAACGTGTTTAAAATGAAAGAGTGCACAAAATTACACAAAGCCAAATTTGCACGACTTACATTTTTGAACGAAAGTAAAAAATATATAGAAAAAAAAAACTAGTGATAGTAAAAATAAAACGAAAAATAAGTTAATAAAAATTATCATAAAAAATAATAATGATTAAAAATAAGTTTTCTACTGAGGGTAAGGGTTAGGGGTAACAGTGGTAGTAAGAAAAGTTAAATAAATAAATAAAATAGAAAATTATTTTTTTATTATTTGATTAAAAAATAAAAAGCTACCGACCGAGAATGGGTAAGTGGTAAAAGAGATAGTAAAAATAAATAAAAATAAAATAGTAAATTACTTACCGACCAAGGTTATAGGTTATAGCTAACATTGAAAGTGTAAAAAAAATTAATTAAAAAACAATTCATTAATGAAAAAAATTATAAAATAATATAATAAAATTAAACTGTGCAAAAATGTCTCCGTACAAAAGTTCCTCGTGCAAAAGTGACCCGTCGTGTAAAGTATCTTCGTGTAATTTTCTGCACTTGTGCAATTTTTTCCCCTTGTGCAATTTTGTACACTCGTGCAAATTTGACAGCTACCCACTCAAAAAAGACATACTTTCAATGGATAGGCATAAGTTTTGCACGTTTCGCACGTCGTCTCTTTTGCACGAACAGTTAACGTTTTGCCCGAAGCGGTAAGTAAGCGGAAAAAATCTTACCGACCAAGGGTAAGGGTTAATAGTAATTATAGTAAAAACTACCAAAAAAACAATAAAAAAAGTTTAACTTTTGCAAAATTGTCTTCGTGAAAAGGTAATTCTTTGTGAAAAAGTCAATAAGTGCAAAAGTGACTCTTCGTGTAAAAGTGATCCTTTGTGCAAAATTAACCAGTCTCGACTTTTAAAAGCACCCAGTTCTAATTAAGGTTTAATCGCACTGTTCTTTAATTTCACTAGCTAATTAAACTTTTTTTTATAATTGTTTACGTTTCAGTCATTGGTTATTAACCTGACATATTAAATAACGAGAATATAACAAACCTTTAAAAAACTTTGTTTATCTTTTTTGTTGTTTTTAGTTCTTTTAAATTTTAATAACTGTTTAGTACTGTTCGATTTTTGTATCATTAAAAAAACTTTATTCAAAGTAAAAGCTTTTACTAGTATTTTTCTTTTTAAGTTGCAAAAATACAAAGTGTATGTCTTAAAAAAGTGAACCAGCAAAGAGATAAGTTTAGTAGCAGTTTATTTTTTATTCATTAAAGCACTTTAATACTTAGAAATGTAGTTTTGTTGTAAATTATTGCAACATAAGGATATTAGAAAAATAAGCTTTTTAATCGACAATAAATAAAGATGTGCAACTTAAGTATTTTATTTACTACTATATTTCGATGGCAAAAAATTATGACCAGCCAACTGCACATAACAATGTTTTTTATCTATAATGTTATTTAAAAACTTATTCGTGCATCAAGATCTTAACAAAAAACTAAAATGTTACATATTCAAAAATTCAAGCTTATTAGTGTATAATTAGATAAAATTAGTAAATTGAGCAATCTTTTTTAGCTAAGAAATATTAATATAAAATGACATAAAAAAAATTATTACCAACGACTGTTTGTAGTTGAAGCAAGAAAAAAATAAAAATGTTGATATATTACTTTAAATTAATTCAACACCTAATGACATTCGAGCTTACTACAATCACTAAAAATATTTTTGAATAAAAAATAAAAACATTTGGCGAAGTTAAACTTATTTTATTTATCTAATTTAGTATAAATGATGATAATATTTTCTTCTTCTAAAAGTTTTGTGATTTTTTAAACATTTCTAAACACAAATTCACATAAAAACGAATAAAAGTATTTAAAAAAAACCTTAAGAAAAAACCTGCTTCAATAGAGCTGAAAAATAACTAAAATTTGTAATAAGCTGACCTTAGCTTGCAATTTTAGTCATTTCAAATATTTTCTATAAGATAATCTTTCAGCGAACAAAGTTTAAAACTTTTATAAGAATTTTTCAAAACTAGGTTGTTATATTTTAAAAAGGTTTTAAACCTTTATTGCATTGAGATATTACACTGACCTAGTAAAAAGTTTTATTTTTTCAAACAGAAATAGTCCATTTTGTACAAGTTAGTTGTTCTATTCAAGGCTTTGTTGTTTTTCTAACCTCTAATGTTCTAATTAAAGATTTCTGCTTAAAAGTTATTTTGTTTTACAATTTTGATTGTTACTTGAGTTATATAAATACTTCAGTAAAAATATAATTATCTAATTGGAAAAAAAAATTTCCCACAAACTATACTTTGAATTTTTATTTAAGATAAACAGCACTGTCTCAATTTTTTGAAATTCTATCCATTATTTATAAACAATAAATATTATTTGAAAAGGAAAGTACTTATAAAATTTAAAATAAAATGTTTGAGCTTGGTGTATTTTGTAAGTTTATCTAACTTTTAAGTTTACTTATTTGTAAAGTTGTAATATAGTTGTTAAACTAATTTAAAGGCCTCTTTTAATATAGTCCTTTTATAACTAAAACCATAGTTTTACTAAAACTTTTTAGTTTGTTCTAAGTTAACACTTTTTTTAGGTTTTACTTTTGAGTAATGATGTTGTCATATAAAATGATTTTGGTCTTAGCTATCTTCCTTCTGCTGTTGCGCTCATCCACAGTAATGTCGGCAACTCCGATCCGTGAAGGTCCTCAAAAAGAAGAAAACTACGACGAGTGTGAAGTCATAAGAAAGTTGATTGAGAACGTTTCCGGAGTTAAACAGTCGTTAGATATCTACGACAAAACCCACATTCTTTTTTTTACTGATGGCCTCCAGATTAAAGCTGAATTCCGACTTACATCCGACCAAATTGATGAGAAGATAATCATTCCGAAGAAAGTTACTGAAGACCCAAAATTCATATTTCTTGTCTTCAGCCTTTACGATATAGATTACAAAATATCCTGTATAGGTGAATCCTGTTACACGACTGATGAAAAATTCCAAATATTTGACAAGTGTCCAGGGCTTCTAGTTGAATACTTCGCAGAAATAGGCTCTTCAGAATTGTTTAAATTGCAAGTTTTTGGAAAGCTAAGAAACCAAGCTATTGTTACTAACTTTCAAGGAGACTTATGTAAGTACATAGCATATTATAACTTACCACTTAAGCATTGGTGTAAAAAGAAAATAGTCGTATTCGACAAATTTTCCATCTCTAGGATGTATTACGACCAGTTCTTAAATGTGACGATTGAAATGAAGTTTGAACTCTGTGAAAAGTTTGGTTTTTCAAAGTGCTACAAGTTCGGATTGGCTATTCCTTTTGATATTTCAGAAGTTCCATATTGGATCACTAGCTGGCGCAAACCTGCCATTCTCACTTTGATAGATCCGGTCAACAGCATGGAGATTGATTTTCTGAAAAATGTGAACGGTAAAAAGAAGCATGATGAATTTTGAGTTTTTTTTGAGCTAAATTGTTTTTGTTTTGAATGAGAAATGTTTTAGTTTCTGAACTGTGTTATATTGAGGATTTTGCTGAGTTTGTTTTTCTACTGCGTTATGAATAATAAACTTGTGTTGTAACAAAAGCTTGATTTATAAATAATAATTATAAAGTTTAGGTTGCAAAATTAGTGGCAAATTAGTTTAAATTTAATAATAGGTAAGTTTGCATACCTAGCAAGTTAAATATCTGAGTTTTATAGGTGTTAGTGATAACTGGTTATTGTTGATTTATGTTACATGTGTATTTATTCAAATACTACTTTAATTTAATAAATTTCAAATGCTTAACTAAAATCCCTAACACTAAACTATTTTATAAAAATTTTATAAAAAAAAAACTGGATATTCAATTTTGCCGTACATTAGAATTAGTTTAGTGTCTTGTAATCGGATCTAACCTCTAATGTTCAGATGCAATAATATGCATTAATATAAATAGTGTGGTAGCTAAATACTGAAGGAATTAGAAAACTCCACCTACTTTTTTGTTGTTTCTATGAAAAATTAATGTTATATGTTAAAAGTTTAAAAAAAGAAGAATAAAATACAGACTTGTAGGCAATTAGGATAAATGAAAATATTAAACAAATAATTCTAAAGATAAGCTTATAAAGCAACAATGTTTATTTTATCTTCAAATTTTCATCATGCATATAATAAACTTCTACTAAACATTTTATATATTTTTCAAGTTCGTACAAACGAACATCAAATGATCATGTATAATAAAGCAAAAGAAGGGTTAACAGAATATAAGAATCGATACAAATGTTTAATACTTTTAAATCGTTATTTTCTTATACCCAGTAATAATATTTTATTTACCAATTTAAAAACACGTTTTAAGAGAAAAAAATGGTCGCTTTGGAAAATATATTTCCTTTTTTTTGAAATAAGGTGTTCATATTTGTAACTAAACTGCTTCCTTTAAATTTTTATTTTATTCTTTATATGCCGATTTTAAACCGCTAAACTTACTAAAGCTTTATTTATAACGACTTTGTTTTTATTAGATTATGTTTGAAAGTTACATTTTGGCTCACAATTCCAGATTGTAGTAGTTTGAAGGTTAAGAGTGTTTTAAGAGTCATTTATTTATAAAATTAGTCATTCATTTCAGGCCGTATAAAACAATTTATACTTGATTTGTAATGTATATTTTCTTCACCCACATTGATAAATACTTAGTTAGTTTTGTTTGTTTTTCACAATTTTTGTAACTAGTTTAAATGTGATAGATTTGTTTACTATTTGTTTATACTTCATAGCTTCTAGTATACATTTTAGTTGTAGATAGATTTTTTAAACTTTAATGTAATAGTATTGTACCACGTTGCTTTCATTAAATGGCATATTTTTGTTGACATTAAGTTTTTTTTTGTTTTTAACTAAAATGTTATAGCTGAAAGGGCCTTTTTTAAGTTTTCAGCTTAAATAAAAAGTTACAACAGTTTAAATCTAAGTTTGAATATTGTGTTCATATGAAATTTTTTTTTGTTAACTGTTACTTAAATATATTTCTTCATGTTTTTACCTGAAAATTTTTACCATTTTAACATACTAAAAATTATTATTTTGCTTAGTGTTTTTTAAATATAATGTATAAAAGTTATTTAAAAATGTGTGTATAAAAAGATTTTCATAGTAAACCAAAAATTAAATCTGAAAACATGATATCTTGACTAATTTTTACAGAAATTGAAATCATTTATATGACTAATGAATTTGGTTTAAACACTTATTTTTTTTAGATTTTTGGAAAAGGACTATAGATATACAGTATGAGGGTTATATATATTCACAATTGGCTTTTGTGTGCATTTTACAATTTTTGATTTTTATATTTCAAAGATGTTTATAAAACTAGGTATTGTAAATTCTGAGTAACAACATAATTTTTGTTCCTAAGCATTTTATTCCCGTAATAGTTTTGATTCCTTTTCTCAGCACAAAATATTACATATAATTTAAATAATAAACCTCTAATTGTTTTGTTTTCAAATTTCATTACTTCACTTTTTCTGCAATTGCTTTTAAATGGTATTTAGTTATAGCGCTTAAGCTGCTTAGGAAATAGAAAATAACAAAGACTAAAAATAGTTTCAACTATAAGTCATATTAAATCCGAGATATTTAATCAAGCTGTAAAGAATTAAATTGTATAAAAGAAAATAAATTGATATAACAATTAATTGCTGTAATTTGTTCAAACCATTATTAGTTCAATTTGTGAAGATATTACAAAAAAATTTCTGTTTTTTCCTTTTTTATAAAAAGTGTTAAAATTATAAACAGTTAAATAACACCTAGCTGTATTAAAAGTTACGACTGATTATATTTAAGTACATATCTAGTACTTAAATTTAAATTTAGTTATTTCTTTGATTTAATCGTGTTTAGGAATATATGATTAATTACATGTATAGATTTTTATCATTAATTCTTTTTTTACAGTTAATTTCACATTACTTTATCTTAACATTATTGTATTTATATACATAAATTATGCTTACTACCACACTAAAAAATACAATTTTTTCAACAGTAGTAAATAACACCTAATGTAATATTTAAAATCATTTTTTGAAAATTGTTAATTGCTTAGCTTCAGATGTTTTTATGAGATAACTAAAAATAGTTTTAGAATATGGATGGGTCACGTGAATAGGACTCTCGTGCCATGACTACCAAATTTCACCTGTTACGCAATATTTATCTTAAAAAGCTTCTACAAAACAGTTAAATTGAATCAAAAAGAAAATTAAGTCTTTTTAAAACTTAATTTTTTTTTACACCATGTTAAGTAATCAGCCAAACAAAACATTTATGTTAAAGAAATTTTAAGTTTCTATTGTAGAATTTTTCAACGCTCTGTGTCTAGCCAATGAAATAACTTTTAAAAAAACTACCAAAAGTGTCGTGAACAAAAAAGTTTAGAATTTTGAAAGTCTTTTGCTACTTTTTTTTGTAAACAAAACTTTAATTCGAACTCGATCTACAAACTTAAAATAGTTACAAAAAAATACATTTTTTAAGACATTGTTCAATAAGTAAATTGATAAAAAAATTTGCCATAATAACTTTTTTTTGATTTTTTTTATTTTACATAAACTGGGTTAGGTGTCAAATATGCACAAAGGGGCACCTTTGTACAAAGAAACTTTTGCAGGGCGTAAACTTTGCAGGAGGAGTCACTTTTGCACTAAGGTACACTTTTGCACGAAGACACTTCTGCATGGTTTGAATTTTTCTATTATTTTTTTAATAAGTTTAAGTTTAAATTATTTTTTTATACTATCACTGTTACCCCTACCCTTACCCTCGATCAGTAACTTTTTTTTTCTATGAGTTTATTTTAAACATTTTTATTGTGTATTTTTCTTAATAACATTTGTTAATTAGTTTATCTTTTTTTCTACCCTAACCCTTAACCTTGGTCAGTAACTTATTTTTGCCTTTTTTTTAGTTTCTATATTAATTTGTCTTTTATCTTTTTTTTGCTTTTTTAGTCATCTTATATTTATTTCTATTTACAGTTTTCATACTCTCATGCAAAAATGACCCTAAATGCTAAAGTGACCCTCCGAGAAAAATGTCTTCTTGCAAAAATGTTCCTTAGTGTAGATGGTCCTTTCGAGCATGTATGACCATTTTCGAAAATAAGCCTTCGTGCATATTTGACCAATTTCAACATAAACTAATTAAACTTCTATTTAAAGATATCTTTAAAAAGACAAAAAAACTTTAAAATGAAGTTTATTTAAGCTGTGATTACTAGTATTTATTGTTTAATTAAAATAAATGAAATATTAACAGTAAATTTTAACAGATTTTAACCTTATAACGAAAATTAAAACAATGACAAAAATATGTTTTTTGTTTTTACTAATGGTGTATACAGTATATGGAACTGTTGTTGAATCCTCATCTTTAAGTTAGTTTTTTGTTATTAATATTTGTCTAAATATTTTTAAGTTATAATATACTTAAGTATAAGCACACAACCTGCCAACTAGGTACACACTTGCTAGGTACGAACTAACTGCCGATATAGGACGCATTTTTAGCTGAAAAACGCTGTGTTCATAACGCAATTTTTATTATGTTTTAAATTTAAAAACACAAACCTTAAAGTAGTTATACAAAAGCATTATATCTTAATAAATAGTTGTACTTTATCGGATTAAAATAACTTCAAACTAAAGAAAAAAAGCTATAAACTTACGACTAGATATCAAATCTTGTTACTCAAAACTTTCAAATAGCTAAGCGCATTAAACAAAACTGTATGATTTCATCTAGACTGTAATAAAAATATACATAAAATTAATTTGACAAAATAAGATAGACTTAAGTTTAAAAATATTCTCAAAGCAGCTGGTATATAGAATAGATGACATTTTAGTCATCAAGTAAGGTTTGCTCTATCGCGTGGTTTTAATAAAACTGTTTATGATCAATCAAATACATTTGAACAAAGATTTTCAAAACTTATTTTTATAATTGCCTACAGGGTATAAATTTCAAAACAATTTCCCTTTACTAGTTATTTACCCTAAAAACCCTGGTGCACGAAGAACCTTTCGGTTATCTGGTGTCACACCACGGTTATGTTTTAACGTCTTGTCTAGGACAAGACAGTATATCAAAATTCAAAACATAATATGGGCTTACTTTAAAAACCACCTAGAAAAATGTTCTTTTATTTTTTTGTAGTTTAACAAATTTTAAAACTACCGACAAATTTAAACTTATATGTATATCAATATGTTATTCAATAACAATCATATTGATATGTATATATATATATCAATATGATAGTTATTAAATAACAGTTCCCTTCCATATATATCTTTATTTATACTGAAGGCTTTTATCTAACAAATACTTACAACTACTGTTTTCTTTTAGAATAGTAAAAGTAAATAAAAGAATTTTTTAACAATTACGATAACAAAATAATATGACTTAAGTTCAAGTTTATGGACTGCTTTGATAAGTAAGTAATTTTAAATTATTTTACGATTTATTTACAATAAAAGCTAACTCTTATTCAGATTTGGAAAATATTAACAAAGATAGTTGGAAGTACAATCTCCAAATGCTGAAAGTAACTTCAGATGAGTTTAAGTTCGTGAAAGATTTTTTTTACACAACTACGACAAGACACTACGACGACACTTTAGAACTTTCTCAAATATACAAAGTTATCGAACAAAACAAAAAGGCAACAGACGATGTAATAAGCAGCAACTTAATGTTGTTTCATGGTACTGGTAAAAAAGGTGTAGCTGGTATTTTAGAAACTGGTTACAGAAACAGTGTTAAAGGTCTTTTTGGAAGAGGCGTGTATCTAACCGAAAGCTCTGATTTGGCTTCTTTATTTTCCGCTGGAAGAAACTTTGAGGGAACAAAGACAAACTTCATGTTTGTCAATGAAATTCTCGAGTCGCAAAAGTTGCAAACTGTTTTTCACGAAAACTTGAATATGCGAGGTGTCCGTAATATATTGAACAATCTTTCATTTATAAGGCTCGTAGATGAATCACATGATGTTGAATTTACAAAATACGTAAACAAATTAAAGATAGAAATCAGTGAAGAGCTGTACAGAAAAGATCGTATAGAAAAAGCTGAACAAGAGTACAGAAGAGATCATTTGGGAAGAAGATACAGAAATACTTCAGTTGAAAGAAAAAGTATAGAAGATCAATTTGTTGCAGATTGCCAAGTAACCATACCAAGGTATTTGATAAGCTTCGAATTTCGAGCATAACACATATCTGCCCAGGGTACACTTGTTCTTTATAGACAAGGTTTAAGAATATCACAGATAATATCTTTCTTTTTTAATAAATTTTCGTAAAACCTAGACATGAACTTTTTATTTCTGACATAAATTTCAAAGTAGATACTAGGAGCATTATCATTGCTATAATTGACAACACGTTAATATATTTTATTAAAACAACTATTCTTTTTAGTTTTTCAAGTTTTTATACTATACAGGGTTACCAAAAAACCTGTGATCCTGAAAAGACTGGAGTTTGACATTTTAGTCTACAAAACTTGGAATTTGAGAAATTAAAAAAAAAAACTGGAAAAACCAAGAATTCTAAACAATTTTTATAAGTTAAGTAGAAAGATTTCGACTTGACACAAAAAATTTATCATATTGGTAAAAATTTTTGTCACCATCAATTTTTTTTTTTATTAAAAACTGATTTGAAATAGTTTTACAGTATCTTTTCAATGTTTTTATAATACTTCAACCACTTTTTACCTTAAACTTAATTTTAAACTAAAATAGACCCAAAATTGTGTTAAAAACCTGGAGGAAATTTTGAAAATCAAGATAAAAATTGCTAAAATCATTTGGCAACCCTGACAATAACTTTCAATAAACTAAAAGGGACACTTAATAAAAATTAACATTAATTGATGATTTGAATAATGTTAGTGTTAGTTCAAAATGTTAGGTTTTCTTAAGCTTATTATAAAATTTGTAAATTAACCAAACTTTAACACACAACTTCTATGTTAAAATTTAAAACTATGAGTTAGCTAGTAAAAATTTCATCCTAAGTTTATATTATTAGATTTTATCAAAAAAATTTCTATTTATTTAAAATTTTTGATAATTTTCCTAATCAAATTCCTTATCTACAGATTTCTTAAATTTTAGTTAAATTATGTTTAGTAATATTAGTTTTTATTAATTAATGTTTACTTAGAATTCGTGCTATTATTTCAGAAAATCAAAATTTATTACAATGAGAAAATCTGGTTCTTTTATGGTCTATTCTATATGATACAGCAACTACTAATTAACATATTTAAAATTACTTGTGTAGTTAAGCTTAAAGTTTAACTCTTTGTATAGAATTATAAAAAGCTTGTTAAACTAAAAAATAAAAATAAAATACACTAAATAACAGTTTAATATCATATTACAGTGATTTACTAAGTTTATAAAGTTCTATGTAAAAAATAAAATTGGTATAAAAGAAAGCTAAATTCTAATTAGAAAATTACAAATAAGCAAGGTTAATTGAGAAAGCTGGTATAAATAAGCACTAAATTAAGCTTGTAAACATTAAAAAAACCTAAGCTGTACTGCATTTCTTAACAACTGATGAAAATAATAGTTTTACAAACTTATGTTAAATTAAAATCAGTCAGTGTATAAGCAAAAAGTTAATAAATTTTAAAAAAATATAATCTTCAGCAACTTAAAAACAATAAAATTATTAAACTAACAAAATTATTTTTAGGATGTACAGTAAATAATAAAACAAAACACTTCAGCAAAATTTTTACACAACAAGTGTAATTCGGTTATTAGACTGATCAGCTACTATGCTTACGTGGTCTTGCTTACATTGGTGTTTTTATTTTACTTATGTTTTTTAAATATATTTATTTATAGCCAAGTTAGTAATCAAAAGAGATTTTTGAAGTCAAGTAAAGAAAGATTAATTATTTTAAATAAATTTATTGATTACTTAGAAATCTTACACTATATACTTTGATCTTTTTTAAACATTCACACTGATCTAGTTTTAAAGTTTTATTTTAAACAAAAGAGAACACATTTCGTACAAAGTACTTGTATTAGTCGACTTTTACTTCTTTTATTATCATCTAACGTGCTAATAGATAGTCTTCGCTTATAAACTAGTTTTGTTGTACAACTTTGCAATTTACTTAAGTTATATTAACACTTGAGTAAAAATAATAAAACAAATCGGTATGTAACATAAACTTGTAAAAAAAAATACTTAGAAATTTAAGTAAGATCAAACATAAATTCTGTATGCATTAATGTATTAAGAATTGATAAAATATAAACGTGTGATAACACTGAATAACTTAGAAACAAAATATTTAAATTTTTTTTATAAGCTCAGTTTTCAAAGTATATGGATTGTAACATTAGTTTTTCAACGAACCTGTGCTCAATACGTTTCATAGTTAGTATCCAGAATTGTTAAATTAGCACATGTATATATAATATATGTTAAATATGAACTAGTTTACTGAACAATATAAAAAGCCCTAAAATATTTGGTTCTAGGACCTGGTGCACAAAAAATCATTTCGCTTATCGAGTCGCACACCACTTGGATACTTTTTAACGTTTTGTCTATTGACTTTAAGCTGGTTTAAATCTGACAACTATTGTTAGTGGCATTGATATTTTACATAATAATTTATTAGGTTATATAAGTAAAACTACATTTTCTAAAAAGTTTTTTAAAATTTTTTGAGATTTATTTGATGTTAGCTAACACTGTCATTTAAAACAGATATATTTATTCATTTTATAATATATATTTTAAGTCGTTCATAATTGGAAAAAACGATTACAAAACATAAAGTCGACTTTAAAACATCATATATTTTTTTAATTTTTGGTTTTAGTTGTCAGAATTTTAATTGTCGAACTTAATTACTAGAAAAAAAAATCTAAATTTTCAAGTTTTGTTTATTGCCCTGTTATATAAGTAGCTTTACACTACTTTAATTCTGTTCTAAATTTTTTTTTAGTTTTGTTAGTAAATTTTTAGAGAAAGCACTTGAACAATTAGTGATTTTTAAAAACATAAAGTTATTTAGTTAAAAACAAATAAAAACCCATGAAAATACACATTTAAAGTTAGTGTATTACTATTGTAAAACATTTTGTTGATTTTTTTAATTTTCGATGCTCAAACATTTTAACGACATAGTTTGATATTTTTAGTTATTAATAAACTTATTTACAAATAAAAAAAACAAGAAAATTATTTGGTATTTGTTTTTAAAATAAGATCTTTCATCATTTATACGTAAATCTTTTAAAGATTCTTTATTAATAAGATTACTTATTTTAAAAACCAAATTCCAACAAGTTCAAATGGATATTTGTTGTCAGCCATGCTTTGCAAAATGTAACTAATAAAAGCTCTTATTCAAATTATTAAAATATGTAAATGTATAAATACATATTATAACAACTAAAATGAACCAAAGAAAAATTAAGTCTAAAAGTGTTTACTTTATTGTTAGATCAATAAAATCTAAATAAAAAATAATAAAGATAATTAATTAAAAAAAATTATATAATAAATAAAATTAAAATAAATGTAAAAAAAAACCTTATATAACTTAAATTTGTTCTTTTAATATTCATTATAATAGAGTATACAAAATTAAAACTGTTTCTAAACATAAATATGTTGTACTAAAGATTCTTATTTCTTAGAATTCAGACTAAGACATTAAGTTTGACATTTCTACGAAAATAGAATATAAAACAATTTGCATTATCAAAAAAAAATTACGTCGGTTTAGAAATTGTTTTTTTTTTTAATTGTTAATGTAAAGATTTCTGATTAAAAACAGTTATTGTCAGTTTTCTTTATACTTACTTCTTTTTTGTTTAGTAAACAATAGTTGAGGTAAGCGTTTAGTTTACATTTTTTTATTTAAACTTGTGTTTTAGGTAAACACCTACAGCTGAAAAAATAATTTTTATAATTATAAGTATGTAGTGTAAGTTAGTGCAAAGAAAAATTTGATGTTGTAAGGTTTCAAAATTTTTCAACAATAACATTATGCAAATGAAGTAAAGTGATAATTCAGCAGTATGTTAAAAACATCTATACTTTATCCCTAACAGACCTTACCCAAAACTTTCAATCTATACCCTCTTTGCAAACTCCTATTACCTAAATATATAAAAAATACAATTAAGACAAAAGTTAAATTGAGTTTATTACTAAGCAATTGTTTCAGGCTATAGCAATGATCACAAGTAAAAAATAAAACAAACTAAGTTGCAATTAACATAAAATAGAATATTAACAAAAGACAAAACAAAATTATATAATGAAAACTAAGGTAGGTAAATTAAACTTAAGTTTAGTCAATTAAGACTTCAAATAAAATTTTGTGAAATGTTATATTTTCCCACAAAACCTGATCTCAAATTTAAAAGTTTATTGTTGTCTGTAGATGCAATTTCAAGTCTCTCCAAATTGCAGAGGGTGCAAATTTTACTAGGTTTATTTTGTTTAGTGCGATGAATAATCTCCCATTTTATCATTTTTCCCTAATCAGCATTGCCATTTTTGATTTTATGCATAAACCTACTTAATCTTGTACTTTCTTTCTATTTTTCATTTCTAAAAGATTGCGTATGTTCATAAAATCTATTTTTGAATTGTCTTCCAGTTGAACCAATGTAAATATTTTTTTTTCCTTTTTGTTTTGCATAACTATTGCTTTATAAATGACTCCTTTAGTAAGACATTCACTAATATTTGGGCAATTAGTTTTTGATCTACAATTGCATAATTTGCTGTTTTCTTCAGTTGTTTCATTTGAGTTTTGAAGTAATTTCTGGTTGTGATTGGACAGTTCTTTTTCTAAATTTGGCATGCAGAAATATGAAATCTTAATTGTATTTCTATTAAATATAAAGCCATAGAAACCTGATTTTAGGAAATCACTGGATACTGTTTTTAAAAATTCTTTTCTTATATTTGTTTTTATACAATTTCTAAAAGGAGGAATTGTAGTAAAAAACTTTCTTTTTCCTTAATTTTCTTCTAGTTTTTCGGATAGAATTATTTTGAACATATGATAGTGTTGTTTTAAACCCACTATTTTTTTAACTTTTGTCTTAGTTGTATAAAGGCTCCTTTCTTTAGAGATTTATTGTTTAAACCTCAACATATTTAAAAATTAAACAAAAAACAGTTTTATAACTTAAATTAGTAGAATATTAGCCAATCAGAAGCAAACTTAGAACTACAGCCGAGTTGCATCAAAGTTTTTTTTAAAGGTTTTACTTGAAAAAACAAACTTCTATATATGAAACTTCTCACAGTTTACACTTATATGTATAATTTTGTTAATGCAAAATTACTGAAGATAAAACAAGACAGTAAGCTTTTTTTGAATTCTCTCGTTTTCTCAAACTTAATATTCTACATTATCACACTAAAAAAGAAGACACAAAGCAAAAATTAAAATTTATTATTTTTCAAAACAAAGTAAAAGTATCTAAATAAGTTTAAAATGTAAAGTGTAAAATTAAATCATACTAACTGCATTATACAAAAAAAAAAAGTTAAATAAAATTTGAACTAACAAGAAAATTAAATTGTTTTTTAATATAATCAAAAAGATCTTTTATCCTTCCAGTTTCAGAAAAGTCAGTTTGCAAGTTCTGAGCTTTATTCCACTGCTCTACACTTTACTACTAGTTTGTGTTTATAGTTTATCTATAGGCAAATTCTTCCACAGAAATTTTCTCCATAGTAATCAACCTATATACAAAAATAATGAGGATGTATACTAACTTTCATGAATAATAAACAAGTAGCTATGCTGGAATTGTGTTCCAATTTTTTTACACTTTCAACTGTGAGAAGTTTTATATTAAATCTTACTATCAAAAAATAAAAACTGCCCAACTTGAATGAGAAGCTAACTTATATTTTTTTACAGGGATGCTAAAAAACCTGGAAGTACCTGTGTAATTTGACAATTTAGACAAAATACCCTGGAACTAGAAAATTTTTGAACAAAATCATTAAAACCTGGAATTTTAATCAAATTTCACATGTAAAAGAAAGAAAAGAGAGAAAGAAAAATGTGAATGCTCACTACTAAGGATTAGTGTGGAGAAAGACCTTTTGGTACACGCAATTTAAGCTACACACAATTAACATGTTACTAATAATTTGAGCTAGCTTTAAAACAATAATAAAATAATTAAGACAAAAAGAAAAAAATTAAAAAGTAATTAATTCTAAGTTTAAAATTTTCCTTTTTTTCCAACTTTAGAAATGGTAAGCATTCTTTTTTAACCCATCACTGCCAACATTGATCATGGAAACCATAGTCTACCATAGGCTCCCCACAGTCTCCTCCCAAGAGCAACCACAAAAATTACAACAAATATCTCAAATATAAATAAAAGGAGAGAATTAGTAATGTCAGTATACATAAAATATTTAATATAGTCATAAAACTGTTAGAGCACCATGACTTTTTAAATAGTGTCTAGAAATTTCAGTATATGTGGTTGTAGGTAGGTAAAAAATTACAGCTATTAGAAATTTTTTTAACTGTTTTATAAATTTTTAAACTATTCAGTTTTAATCAATTGAATCTAGACTAATTGAATTTGTTTAAACTACTTCAAATAAAATCACTCCTGAAACTGAACTAAACTTAAAAAATAAACTAATGAAATTTAACAAATAAATTGAAAAATAAAGTAAAAATAAAAGTATTTTAAAAAGGTTGATAAACTGTTTAAAAACGTAAAACTAAATTTTAATAAAAAGAAATAAATTATCAGAATATCTAAAAAATATGAAGTTTACACACCTAAATTCAGAATCTCTATCTTCTGAAACAGATAAACACTTAATATCTAGTAAAATAAATTAAAAAAAAAACACCTACTTGTTTAATCACATTATCAATGAAGATGAAACAGCACTATTAAATTTTATATAGAGTAAAAAAAAATGTTAAACAAAGTAATAATAAAACCATCTTACACCCAGTTTATGAGACCAACAGCAATCAGCCCAAAAAAAGTACAAACACCAATACAAAGACATAAGTTTAAGTAATGGTAAGTAAAGATTAAGCTTGAATATTTTTTGATTGTCTTTTAAGTAATTTATCTCTCATTTCACATTAAAATGCTCCAAAATATCTTTAACCTTTTAAGTTTTTAGGCAATTCTTCCATAGTTTACAACCTAGGTAGGAAAGTGTCTTAAGGCAATAAAGACTATTTACTCTTGAAAAAAAGGTTTGTTTTTGAAAATCTTGTTAGATGATTATGAATTTTATTAACATTTGTAAAGTTAAGGCTTAAAGTTAACTGGCAAAGTTTCTCTTTTAAATTTGTGCATAAAAACTCTTAATTCATACTTAAACATATGTTCAACATCTGATATTTTCTTTTCTATTTTTGTACTGCCAACACTTTCATTCCAACCTTAGAAATTAATGCACCTTTATGCTTTATTTACTAGTTTATCAATCTCAGTAGTTTTAGCTTTTACTCGTCCTACTCCAACACAACAAACCGTATTTCATATGACTTATCATAAGTGAATTAAAGATTTAGTACAAAAAATTTTTAATTAAAATGTACCTTGTTTTGTATTTTTCAAACTTTTGTTTTACCAAATTAAAAGAGCATGTACCTTGTTTTATCAGTATTTAGTTTAAGCCTATTATCCTTTAACCATTTTTATATATAATAGTTCTAAATTAAGGTATGCAGTGTCTGTTTTGTAATTGTCTTTTTTAAATGTGGTATATAATAAGTGCACTTTTACTAGAATAATAACTACTGTTTAATTTATAAACTTTTGTTAATTTTGTTACTTATTCTACATGTAGTTAAATTTTTTTTTAATATAAGGACTTTTAAAGCTCTTAGCCTAGTAGGAGCTTAAAACATACTTTAAATTTTTAGACAATAATAATGTTCAATAATTAGAGATAGAAATGGCAAGTGATGAAAAGTTGATAAAAAGAATAATTTCACCTCAAGGTAATTTATACATTATTTAATTTGGTTCATAACATCAGTTTTATATACAAATTTAAATGTTTTCTGTTAAAGTTTAGACTTTATTCAACTTTTAAAACAAATAACCTTAACTATGTACAATCATTGTAGTTGTACAGTTCTTATTCACTTATCAGGACATGATTGGCAAGATTTTTCTCTAAACATGTCCAGAAAAAAACAAAAAATCAATTTTTTCATTAAATAATATAACTACTGTATATTCTGCAATGCATTTTAGTTTAGGACCTCTTTTTTGCTTTGAACTTTTTAAACTTTTCTTTTCAAAATGTCATAAAAATGCAACCTGAATATGCTAAACTACTCCGTTATAAAAGACTTTAGCACATTGTTTTTTTAACCATTTTACAAACTTCTTGTTTATTTTCAATGGTTAGTGTAACTTGTTTTCTTTTATTGATGTATTGTCTATTTCTAAAACTTGGTATGTTAAGTGTGTCAAACTTATATAACTTAAAAATAAAACAAAAAAAAAATTATCCATCTGATATCTTAAACAAAAGTGTTTGAATTAACAACTTCTATGATAAAGTTTGAAATAAAAATCAAGCATAAAAGAACTGTTATACATAAGTTTTCTTAAAAAACTTAGAATTTAATCAATTATCAAAAAACTTTAAAAGTTCAAATAAAAAACTGTAAGTCATATTTTAAAAAGTATTGTTTAATTTTTTTTTTAACTCAACTACTTTACTTACAAAGGTTTTTGATAACTAAACTATTTATAAACAAAGTCTGAATGTAGGCTTCAGTAGTATTGTTACGTCATGATAAACTAAACTGCAGAATTTACAAAATCCCTTGAAATTTTTTACACAGCATGATAGCTTAAATATTTGTATCATACAAAAATGTTTGTGCTTACTATTGAAAATGTTTTAAATTTTCTTTTCAACTGAAACTGTCCGGATAAGTGTTTAAGCACTGTAGTATTTAAAAATTTAAGTTTAAGATAATCAAATATTAAAGAAATAAAAGCTTTTTTTTTAATTGTTAAATATTTTATATATTAATTGTTTTTAATACATTTCACTAATATCAAACAGAAAACATATTAGTTGGTGACAATGTTGGAGAAATTGATCATCTTGGATTCTCAGTATATTCAAAAACTCTTGCCAACATTATTTACAGAGCTGAGTCCCTATTTTCAGTTGGAATTTTTGCACCCTTTGGAAGTGGAAAGTCATTTATAGTGCATCAAACGCAAGGTATTTTTTTACAAAAGCATAATAAAGACTTAAAGTAGTAAAAATTAAAATGAAAAAAACTATGTATGTTATTAACATCTAAAATTTTTGTGAATTTTCAAAACAATACTTTATAACTTTTAAAAATATAAATTGTTAAAAACTTTATTCTTTCACTAAATTTTCGTACTTTAAGGAGGCAACTCTAATTTAATAATAATTAATACATGTAAACATTTTAACTCACACATAAAAACTTTAGGGTCATTTATTATTTAAAGGTATAGAGCATGATTATTTTTTGTACATAATATATCAAAAATTGTACATTGTAAGTCAAGCACTTGATTAAGTTAGTTTCGATATGTTTTAAGGTGCTGGGTTATTTGAAATCTCTATAATAAAAGATTAAAGAATTCATATCTTAAAATTGTTGTATAGATTTTGTGTTGATTTTAATTATGTTATACTATTATATTGTAAAATTAAATTTGTGCTTTAGCTCAAAAATTTTCAATGTCTTGGTGTGTCAATTTATTTAAAAAGTTTTAGTAGTTTGATCAAGCATGTATACAGCAGACTTGACACTCATTAATTTTACTGTTATTTTATTTTAAAGAACTTTGTACTATAACAATTTTTTACTTTAATAAAGATCTTCAGTTTTTTTTTAATCAGAATGTGCTCTAATACATTTTTAAAATTTTTATATTCCCTTGAGATATGTCCTAGATAAATTTTAAAACTAAATAAAGTATGGCTATTTTTAGCAATTATGAATTATCTTTTATAATGAATAGTTGTTTTTTTTATAATTTGAGCTTCTAGTTTGTGTTAATTTTCTTAATTTAACAATACTCTTAAAAAAATTTATTTCTTGATTTAAAGAGTTTAAATTTTCATGTAGTCTTTAATAGAAAGGGATCAAAAGAATTTTTTTAATAAAAAATCATGTTGAATTTTATACGAAAGCATTAAGTATGGTTATAATTCAGTTTTATAGAATTTAAAGATTTAATTAACTTAGAAAATTATATTTTTTTAAATAGAGTTTCTAATACAGACATATGGACTGTAACTTTTTTAATGTTAATTTTCATAGATATTTAGATGTATGCTAAAAATCTATCACTTTTATACATTTTGAGTTAAACTGAGACCCAGGTTTCGTTCTTATTGGAACTCAATATTCAATAACTTATAATTAACTCAATATTTAATTAAAAATAAATGCTTAAAAACACTAATAGGAACAAAACTCGGGTCTCAGTCTACCAAAGGCTTGTGGTCTGATGATCGAATAGGTGTGTCTTGAGCTTGTCTCACGTCATACAAAAGTCTAGGCTGTAAACCTTCACCCATGTTTTTTTGATCTTTTTTTAGTTAGAGACCTAGAATATAAAGAAAATTTTTTTCAATGTTTTATTAAGTTTTAAATGCTCAGTTATAGATATTTTTAAAGTATAATTTGTAGATAACAAAAAAACAAGTTTTTTCAATAAATATTTATTTTCATAGTGGAATAAATTTTCTTCAACTAAATTACTTTAATGTTATAAAGTATTTATCAGAATTTTATTAATATTGATTTAAAAACAAAACAGAAGTGAGATTTCAAACACAGGGCTCCCATAAAGCCTTATTTTTTTAAATTTATGCAAAAAATATTTTAAAAACCTGGAGTTCAAGAAATTTCAAAAATACCTAGAAAAAACATTGAATTTTTGTACAAAATTCTAGAAAAATATTCTCTGACAATTTTGATATATAGTAAAGTAATTTTAAGCATTTTTAGATTTTTATAACTTGCAAAACCAATCACCTCTTGACTGTAGAAAGACCAGCTCTGTTTGATGGATTCCTTTTTTAGTATAGACTTAACTTATATTTTACACATAGGTCCTTAAAAAACAAAAACACAGTCAACATACAATTTTTTTTAATTGAAAATTCATTTAATACCAACAATATTACTTTTATTGTATAAGTTTAATTTAATTTTCACTATTTAGTCACAATAAAAATTTATTTCATTGTTGAAAATAAAAAAGTAAACTGTAAAACACATTAAGGTCCTGTTGTTTTTTATAACCTGTTATGTTATTCTTGTCATTAAATTTTACAAAACGTTATTTTTATAACAGTGAGTTTTACTGCAGCTACAAATAAAAATATTAAACACTGCTTTGGACAGCTACACAGTTTGCCAATAAACCTTGAAGAACATGTACTTTAAACATAAATTTCTGGAAAACTCTATAATTTTAAAGAACTTTAACATATAAAACAATTTATAGTAGATACACAAGATCTATAATTTACTTATTTTTTGTGTTATTTAAATTTACTAGCTGCAAACTGATTTTAAAAAGCATTACAGTATCTTTTCATACTATTTAAGACAGTTTTTAAGCTAAATTAATTTTATATTGAAAATACTTTAAAAAACCTATGGTAACCGTGGCTACAGGCTTTATTTAAACTGCTATGTGAAATAAGTTAGAAATTTTATATCTAATGTTTTACATATTCAATAGTAAAATAGATAGTCAGCCCGTGATGTTTTTGCTGAATTGTAAAGTCTATAAATTTGTATAAAAACATACATATGGTCAAATCTTTAAAACTGTAGATATCAAAAATTTCGAAATATCTTTGTTTATCTATATACAATAATAATCTCACTGAAAAGCCGATTTTGAAGAATAAAATTTTAATGTGTTTAACATTAAAAAAAACTAAATTTAATTTTTATGAGAAACTTTAGTGTTTCATAAGTAGTAAAGTTTAGCTTTAATCAAAAGTGGTGTTTGAAATATAAATTTTAGATTATGATTACTAATATTAGGTTATATTCTACTTGATAAAACAATATGTATAACCTTCTTAATAAGTTTTTTTTTTGTGATTTATGTGTGTTTATTATTTTTATTATTTGTTTTTGTTAAAATAATGATGTAACTTAGCTGATGCTTGTTAAAATTTAATAAAAAGTTTTCATTATCATCATTTAAAAAATTGATTCTTTTGTTTTTGAACAAAAAATCATGTTACAAAAATTAGTTGCATAAAAAAGTCAAAAAGTGCATTAGTATATTTATTAGTAAATAAAATGAGTGGTTACTTGATGTAAACCTAATGTTCCTGTAATTTATTTTTATATTTAAATATAGTAGTTTGGTCCCTTGCTAATTTATTTTATATTCACCTTTAAAAAAGTTTAATTTTGAACTTTAGATAGTCTTTGTGCTTTAAGTTAATTAAACGTTTTTTTTTGAACTGTTAGCATTTTTTAAACCAATTTAAGGTTAAAGAAAAAGTAATTTCAAATTGTGATGCTTAAAAGTAGTATTACATAAAACCTAATTTCCATTAAATTAGGTTTTCTCTAGTCTACAAAAAAAGGACTCACAACATTAAATCACCAAAAAAAACAATTAAAATTAAAAAATTAGACTTACCAAAATCAAAATAAGTAAGACTAATTGCTTAAAAAACAAAGTGTTAAAGAGTCTTATTAAAAATTTACTGATTTTTCAAGTTTTCAAATTTTTCCTAAAACTTCTAAACTACTTATTCTAATAAATTCTAATATTTGAAAAAATTGAAAGGTTTTTTGAAGAAACTGGAAAAGGAGTGTGGAAAAATTACTATTAAGCATCCGGCTAGACACGAGAAGAAGAGAAGGATGCACTGCTTCTTCTACTTGCTGGCAGCGGTCATCGTCAGCTTGTTCGTTGCCAGCTTGGCCGTAATCACCTACACGCCGAGAAGCGAGTACAAAATATGGAGGTTGATCAAAAGAAATTCCAGCCAATCAGTGAATGACAAGATGAAGGTTGCCAAGGAGACGGAAATTCAGCAGATCCGTTACAACCTCGTCGTGGTTTTCCTTTCCACGGTGACGCTGATAATGTTGCTTTTCCTCGTGGCTCTTCTCTGCCACTCAAGTTGCGTTGCAAGCGCAGTGCGGGTGTTCAGGTTGATTTTCTTTGTGGCTTTCACGAAGCTGCCACCGCTTAACAGAGGAGTTGAAACTTTGAACGGGTCGCTGATTGACTCGAGCAAAACTTCGTTTGAGTTTTCTCACACAGAAACTTTTGACCAACATATTAGGTTTGTTATTTGTATTAGCTTGGCTTATACTTATTTTTTCTCATTTGAGTACAACTTTTATTCTTAATAGATATTTTTTGAAAGGTTTTTGCCAAGTTAATTTTATTTAATTTTTGTTTGACAACAAATAACATATTACAAAATACAATAGTGGCTAAAGGTTAATTAAACAAATTTTTGTGAAGTTTACTTTTTGTCCATTTTGAAAACGTAAGGAGTATAAGTAACTATAAAATCCATAACTATACTTTGACATATAGCCAGTTTTGTGAAGATTTTCTAGTACAAACTTTGGAAGACATTGTTTTACAAGTAATTAATTTTGAAATTAAACCAAAACTAGAATTTCTCTTCAACACCCCTTAGACAATCTCAATCGTTTAGATATAATTTTAAAAGCATTTAAAGTATTTTTATAAAATTAAGTTTTGAATAACAGTTTCTTTCAAAAATTAGTTTCTTATTTTTAAAATATTTTTTTATGATTATAAAGTGTAGAAGTTTAGAAATTCACAGTTTAAAGTTTAGCAAAAGTTTTTTTCAATCTTTTTCTCTGATTAATTTAAAAGCTGCGATAGATCCTGAAAAAAAGCTAAAAAATACAAATTATTTTTATGAGTATCCTATAGTTAATTAAACACTTTTAATTAAACTTACTTTAAATACAGTTTACTATAGTAGTAATAATTAAAGATTGATGTTTATTTTTTAGAGTAATTTGTGTTAAAGAAGGTGGCCAGTAAACCTGGAATCCTAGAAAAACTTTGTAGGCTAAAAAACCTGAAATTTTTAAAATTTAAAAAAAGACTGGAAAATCCTGGAATTTTAAACAAAAACCACTAAAAAAGCCTGGAGTTTTAAACAATTTTTACATGTACAGTACTAAAATTTTAATTTAACACAAAACGTCTATCATATAGATAAAAAATACTGTCATCATCAAAAACTATTTTTTATTTTTGTTGAAAAACACATTTAAAGTAGCTTTATAGTATCCATTTAATGTTGGTATACTATTTAGCACAATTTTTACCTTAAACTTAATTTTAAACTAAACATAGACCCAAAATCGTGTACTTTTTAAAACCCGGAAAAAAATTCTCAAAAACCAGTGGCCACCCTGCTATAAGAATATATCTTCCAAAGCCACTGCTTTACAATTTACTTTATTTTAATGTTATTCAATGTCCTTCTTAAGTTACTTCGGAATTTAGTATATCATGTAAATGAAACAAAAATTTACTAAATTTTTTTTTTAGTTTAAGTTTCTAATTTACAATTTGACTGGTTTTTCCTTGTAGATATAAATAAATAATGCTTACAAAGTTTGTTATATCATGTCTATTTCAACTCTTTTTGTTACTATACAGTTAATCTATAAAAAAAATTTAGTAGCTTGTTATTATTTTTTGCCTTTATTTTTAATTTGTTTTCAATAATAGTCAGTATTTTTAGGCGACCAGTGCTGAGAAAATTTATATTTGTGAAGTTTTCAGCGTGGCAGTACTCAGGAAGCGATATTTTATGGGCAGCCATCATCACTGGCATAATGGATGAAGTTGAACAAAAGATCGGTGTGATTGCAACTAGGCTGTTCAGAACACTTACAGTTGAGGAGTATAAACCTAAATCGAAAAAGTTTAAGCTTGTTTTAAAAAGTATTTGTTAAATGTTTTTATTAATTAAAAATTATCAAAATATCAGTTTTGTTATATTTATTCTGCTTAAATAAATTGACACTACGATGTGTCTAAACTTATCCATTTAATTTTTTAACTTCGTTACAGATCAACTAAAGAAAAAAAAAAACTTTTAAGTTGTTATGCAAGTCTAATAAGATTGTTCAATACATACTTCAATTTATTCAACATTATATTAAAACAGATGTTTTGAAAACGAATCGATCATCTTGCATTCGGCAAACAAAAACTTGGACGTTGAGCATGTCACCAAAGTGGCGAGAAGTTACGGAAAAGTGGATTTTTGCGCCTTTTCCGCTCCCGGTTCTTGGAAAATTACTTTCAGCAAAGCTGATGAGGCCAAAAATTTCCACGATGAAATGAAGCTTTCCGGTGTGAGGGTTGAGTGTGCGAGTAAAAAGATGGGCAACTGCGTGGTTCGAATGAGCAAGCTTGAACGAAGCAGCGCGAATCAAGTCACCCAGGAAGATACGACTTCTACAGAACTTCCTCAATCAGATGCTTCAAATAGATACAAGTAAATTTTTAATATTTGTCTTAAGTTTTTTATTTGTCAAAAATTTAACCAGCTTTTTTATGGTTTGTTACATAATTTGACAAAACTTTTTTGTGATAATAAACTTCAACTAAATCTAAAAAAGATCTTGTATTTAACTTTAATTTAAGGTTCATAAGTAGTTTGGTAGTTTTTGTTTACCTTGTCAAAATAAGTTTAAAGAGTGTGAATTAATGAAAAATTTAAAAAATAGCTAAAAATTTTTTTTAATATAAGTTTTTGTGAATTTCATAGAACTATAAATAATGCTTAACATTTACAACTATATTATAGATTAAGACCATACTGATGTCCATCATATTTTTTACACTTATCTGCATGTTTTGCTTATTTAAAAACTATTAACTATAGGATACTTTTTATAAAACATAAACTTTTCTTTTAACTTTTGGAAAAAGTTGTTGATACAAACCTTCAAAGAAAAATTCAATGATCATTTTTCTTAGTTTTTTATAAGTTCACTAAATATCTACATCATTCTTGGCTATTTATGCTAAAACCACAATTTTTAGGAAAAGTTTGTTGCATGATTATAAAAAGTCATGCTGTAGCATCTTCAAAATAATAAAAATAAGTATTTTTTGACTAATATCATTTTAACAGTATTACTTAAGATAAAACTAGTTAACTAACTAGGGCGAATTCCGACGGCTTTTTTGCTCAATTTTTTTTCCAAATTTTTACTCTATATATTTTTTTAAAGGCGTTCGACGAAAGTCGGGCGCCTTTTTTTTTGTCCAATTTTTTTAAAGGCTACCTCAAGAGAGTCATAGTTTTTTCTAGGATGAGAAAACTGTAAGATAAAGTATATACTTAATGAAAAACTCTTTTCTATCATTTTACTTTGCTGATTACACTAAGAATCTTTTGAACTATCTAGCTTTGTTTCGCCATACCTCAAAAGTTATTTATACTTTAAAAAGGTAGTAAAAAGCAACTAGCGCTTAACAAAAAAACACACTAGACCAACTTGTAAAAAAATCCATCTTTACCCTCTTGTTGCCTTTATTTTTAACACTTAAGTTCTAATTTTTATGTTTAAGAATAGTTTTATTTTAAAGGTTTAAAAATAGTAACTTTTCATTTTTATTATGTAACAGTATTTTTTTAGTTAGCAGCGATTAATAAAAAAGTTTAAATGAAGTATTTGTACAGTATTATTCCTAAAATAGTTTTGGCTATAAACTGTTTTAAGATTTTTTTTTCTATATACTTTTTAAGTTTGAGATTTTTAGTAACTTTTTTATCTCTGTAGGTACAACTTAATCAAATATGCTTTTTGTTGTAATTTTGAAATAATTTTCTGTAATAATAGAGTATCACAGTCAACATACAATAACCAATTATCCAAAAATAATTTTAATAAATTTTTAGTTTTTACAACCATATACATTACACAGCAGTAGCAAATAAATGCAGTAGTATTTTATGCATTTCTATACAAAAAAAATAGCACTCTATCTTTATTTGTACGGTTATGTTTATAAAATTTAAAATTTACGATCAAATTTATTAGTAATTAAATTAGTAGTTAAAAAAAGCTAATAAGGTACCAGTTTTTTGTTTGTCTTCTTATGTTTTTTTTTAAGCAAAGTGCCGCTTTACCTGGAAGTATTTAAACTAAAAACCTGGAATTTGAGAAATTTTGAAAAAACCTGGAATTTTAACAACTTTCCAATTTTTATTTGTAAAAATTCGATTCGACTCAAAAAATCTATCATATAAATAAAAAATTTTGTCATCATAATTTTTTTTTATTGAAAAACATTAATGAAGTAGCTTTACAGTATCTTTTCAATGTTTTTATACTATGTAACACAGTTTCTTACCTTAAACTTAATTTTAAACTAAAAATAGACCCAAAAATGTGTACTTTTAAAAACCTGGATGAAATTTGGAAAACCTGGAAAAAATGAGTGGCAACTCTGAAAAAGTCAATAAATTAGTTTCTGACACAAATAAACCAGTTGACATTTTATTTTAGTGAGTTCCAGCTGGAAACCAAATCCTTGTTCGCACACATGGTCAGTCATCCGAAACGAATCTGTTGTGGAATCCCTCTGGTGGTGGCATGCTTCGTATTCGCATTTTCACTTCTCTGCTTCCCGTTCGCCGTCAATTCCTTGGTCATTCATCTCAATCTGGATGTCATAAGAGTTAGTTGTAACGACATTATTTTTGTTTAAAAATTAAGGAATATGTCTTTTACAACTTTGCTACTTAATCAGAAAATTTTTCGAAAATTTAAGAGAAAAATCCTAACCAAGTGGCAGTACGATATGCAAGGTGGTTATAAAATCTATATTTCTGGAAATTATGGAATTTTGTACAAATCTCTCTAAAAATTCATAGTGTTTCACTTAGTTAAGCAATGCTAATTAAATTGATAAAATCATAAATGTGAAATATCAAGCTGTTTAATCAAAAAAATAATTTAAGAAATATCAATTGTTAACAATTATATTTTTTATTTAAAACATTTTACATTCACAAATTGCTTCCGATTTTTCGGTTTTCGCATAAAACTCTTTAAGGGTTATAAAAATAAACAATAGTATATAAGTTGTTATTTTAATTTGTTTTCAATCTGAGTCATTTTTTTTTTGATAAATTCTTAAAACTGTTTTGCCTTGCAATTTTTTATTTCATTGCTAGTTTAAATTTTTCTCTTAATAAGTTTTAATTTGTGTATACTTTGTTTGCTTGTTCTAACAAACTTAAGTGGCATTTTAAAAGCCCTTTGAGGTAATCAACGTTGGTTTTCAAATTTTGTATTATAATTTTTTATTGCACATTTGCTGAGGTTTTCATTGATATCTAAATATTAATATGTTGTTTTTATTTAAAGTTTAATTCTTTAAAACTTAGTGTTGAAATATTTTTAAATCCTGCGAACTTTCACTTTCCAACCAAAATTCAAGCTTCAAATGTAAATAAATTTTGGTTCTAAAATGTTGATAATTACTTTTCAAAGCTACTAACCCAAAGATAGTACAATTTGAAATTATTTTTAATGTAAGTAAGTCATTTATAAACCATAAACAAAATATTTTTAACGAATTATTTACTTCTACAAGGTGGCCAAAAAACCTTGAATCCTTGAAAAAAATGAAATTTGAGAAATTTTGAAGAAAAAAAAATAAATTTGGAATAATAATCACCAAAAACCTGGAATTTTAAACAATTTTTCATGCTCATAGTAAAATTTCGATTTGACAAAAAAAATCTATAGTATAGATTTTTAAAATTTGTCATTTATCAAAGTTTTTTTATTATAAAACACATTATAAGTAGCTTACAGTACCTTTTTAATGTTAATATAGTATTTAACACAGTTTTTTACCATAAACTTAATTAAAAACTAAAACTAGACCTTAAAACTTGTACTTTCAAAATCCTGAAAGAAAATTATCAAAAACATTTGGCCACCCTGTTTCTAGAAGTACTTCGTTTTGTTATTAAAAACTGTGATAAATTAACACAAATTTTATATTTTATTGCTAGATGTGATACAAAAAAAAATACATATCTTACTAGTTTGCTTTATGTAAGTTTAAAATATTTTTAGTCGCAAATATATTAGAAAAAATAAGTTAAACAATGTTTTTATCAATTAGTTTTAAAATGAATTAAAATATATGTATATAAAGTCTTTTTTTTGTAATTTTTAATTTTAAACTTTTTAATAATTATGTTTATTGTTATCATATTTAAAAAAAAAAATAATGATGATTTTTAAGCTTAGTTTTAAATTTTTTGCATCTTTATGATTACAGATAATAAATTTAAAAAAAAAAATCTTTAAAATAATTTAAAATTATTTTTTCAATGATGTTCTTTTGCTGAATTTAATTCGGCTTCCCAATATTTATTTAGTTTATATTGTTGTGTGTCTGATAATCATTGATTTGTAGTTTTATGTTTTGAACAACGTTTCTTGCAAACAACGTTTCTTGGCAAACTTCAAGCAAAACACTTGATACTTTTGTTGTACAACATTTTAAATAAAAGTAAGATTTCAAATATAAAAATTATTGTAATTTCAATATAATATTATCACCAGAACGGTCGTGAAGTGCCAGTACATGTTCAACTGTTGTCATGGTTACCACCCGTATCAGCCTCCTTATTGGTTCTTTTCAAACTTGCCATGGCAACCCTTCAGTCCCAGGTGCGTCGTTTTAACAGGACCCTGGACAACTCAACTGAGAGTTTCGCCAAACAGCTTGGCTTCATGTACAAAGTAAAATCTGAGGTTAAATTATGACATAATATTTTTATTTATTGATATATAGTAAACATTATCATATTGTTATAATTACCATAATGGACAAACTGAAGAGCTGTTCTGTTAAACAGAGCAGTGAAACAATTGTATTTGAAAACATAGTGTTTTATTAATGTATATATGTATATATATATATAATAATTTTTTTTAAAGCTTTTAGTCAATAGTGCCCGAAATGTTAAATTGGAGCTAAATATTTTTAATTATATTTTAAGAAACAGTTTTATACAGCTTATTCGTATATGATATATTTTTATCTGATATATTCCTCAGTAAACCTCATAATTAAAAACCATACAACCAATTTGTCATAAAATTGTAAAGTTATCTAGTTACATTAACAATTAAAATAATTTAAAACTTACCACATAAAGCTTGTTTAGCTAAAAAATTTAAATCTTGAAAAGCTATCAAAGTTACAAAAAATAAATTGAAATTAAAACTTAATTTTACTCCATTTCATATTTCAAACTTTTATATAGTTAAGTGATTGATATTGAACTTTAAAAAATGCAATTTACAGGGTTCGTGCGCGTCAGGCTAAATCAGTCTAAGTCAGGCTAAATCAGTTTTTTTTAAAAAAGTTGAAAAACGTCAGGCTAAATCAGTTCAGGGTTCGTGCGCGTCAGGCTAAATCAGGCTAAGTCAGGCTAAATCAGTTTTTTTGAAAAAATTTGAAAAACGTCAGGCTAAATTAGTTTTTTTATTTAAAAATTTGAGAATCTCAGTTTTTCTCAGTTCAAATGCTTGAAAATTTTTGATTAAAAAAATGGAGAAATCTTTTTTAGATCAAATTGAGATGTGAATTTATTTCTAAATAAAGATTTAGTTATTAAAGACAAAATCAGTCAGTATTTGTAAAAATAATTGTATAACACCTTTTGTTGAATCTTTAAAAAATTTAAAAATCTTCATTATTTTGTTTTGAGTAGATTATATACGTCATAAATATGAAAATTCATAAAAAAATACAGTTTAAACATTACAGTTTAGTTCAACAACTTAGCTGTTTGTTTGAATTTGTTTACATTAGCTATGTTCTTCATAGCATAGTTGGTTGAACTGTTTTAATTTCTAATTTAAAGGCTTTATACCAACTACTTTTTAGATTAAAATTTTAGCAATTCTTTCATATATTTTACTGTTTGTTTAAAGTTAATAGAGATATTCAAAACACTAAAACTTAGCTTTATGATATAAGTACTAAGTTTTGTCGGAGTACAAATTTTAGGTATAATTCATTTTTTTTACAAGAACAAAATATAAAAGGTTTTTTTTTTAAATTTAAGTGTAAGCTTTTTAAGTCTGATACGACATCAAAAATCACTGTATTTATTTAGAATTTAGGATTTATAGTTATGTATCAATTTTAAGTATTAGTCAAAATACTATAATATTTTTTTTTTTACTTAATTTAATATTCGTGAAAGCGATTCATTTTAAATTTTAATAAAACACGACAATGCACATCGTTTTATTATAAATCTAGTTTTAATGGTTTTACTTAGTACTTAATTATATTAATCAATTGTGTTAAGTAATATATATTAAATTTTTACACTGGTATTAGTTATAGATTAGATATAACACTTATTTTAAAACTTATCACCGAATTTGTTATGTTTAAGGCATAGGGGAGGGGGGGGGGGGGGTCAATCACCTTATTCACAATTTAGTCTTATTTTATTGAGTTATAACTAAGCTATGAGTTGCTTTTTGCAGATTTTTATAGCTCAAAATATTATTAAGATAAAGCTGGTTGAAGTCGTAGACTACAATAGTACTAATCAAGACCCCCCAATACCTACAATGACTTCTAAATGGGGTTTCCCTTACTTTGAAAAAATGTCAGGCTAAATGAAAAAAAATTCGCGCACGAACCCTGTCAGTTTTTTTATTTAAAAGTTTGAGAATCTCAGTTTTTCTCAGTTCAAATGCTTGAAAATTTTTGATTTAAAAAATTGAGAAATCTTTTTAAGATCAAATTAAAATGTGAATTTATTTCTAAATAAAGATCTAGTAAAGACAAAATCAGTCAGTATTTGTAAAAATAATTGTATAACACCTTTTGTTGAATCTCTAAAAAATTTTTAAGAATTTTAATTTTTTTGTTTTGAGTAGATTATTCACGTCATAGTTATGAAAATTCATAAAACAAATACAGTTTAAACATTACAGTTTAGTTCAACAACTTAGCTGTTTGTTTGAATTTGTTTACATCAGCTATGTTTTTCAGAGCTTAGTTGGTTGAACTGTTTTAATTTCTAATTTAAATTCTTTATACCAAATACTTTTTAGATTAAAACTCTTAGCAGTTTATTCATATATTTACTCTTTGTTTAAAGTTATTAGAGATATTCACAACACTAAAACTTAGCTTTGAGATATAAATTTTGTAGGAGTACAAATTTTAGGTACAATTCATTTTTCTTTACAAGAACAAAACATTAAAGGTTTTTTTTTTTTAATTTTTTTGTAAGCTTTTTAAATCTGATACGACATCAACATCACTGTATTTATTTAGATTTTACAATTTATAACTATGTATCAATTTTAAGAATTCAAAATACTATAATAAACACCTTTTACTTATTTTAATACTTGTGTAAGCGTTTCATTTTAAATTTTAATAAAACACGACAATGCAGGTCGTTTTATTATAAATCTTCTGGTTATAATGTTTTTACTTAGTGCTAAATTTACTTGAACAACTGCGTTTAGTAATATATATTAAATTTTTAAACTAGTAATAGATTAGATAAAACACTTATTTTAAAACTTATCACTGAATTTGTTATGTTAAGGGCATAGGGTGGTGGTCAATCATCTTTTTCACAATTTAGTCTTATTTTATTGAGTTGCAACTAAGCTATGAGTTGTTTTTTGAAGATTTTAAAGCTCAAAATATTGTTCAGATAAAGCTGGTTGAATTCGTAGACTACAATAAATCTAATCAAGAACCCCAATACCTAAAATGACTTCTATAGGGGATTTTCCTCACTTTGAAAAAATTTCAGGCTAAATTGGTCTCAGTCAGGCTAAATGAAAAAAAATTGCGCACGAACCCTGAATTTAGTTACAGCCACTAAACTTGAGTGAAACATTCAAGGTGGAAATATTGGAGCAGCTGTTGCAAGTGGTGCGAACGATCGAAGGCGTCGACTACAAAGTCGTCATATCAATCGACGATCTCGACCGGTGCCCCATGCCAAAAATTAAATCCCTGCTCGAATCGGTCCACATTTTATTGTCCAATCAGCACTCGCCATTTGTCAGCATCATCGCGGTTGACCCCAAACTCGCCGAGTTGGCGTTTCAAGTTTGCCCCGCGTCAGACAAACAGCCTCTTTTGCAGGAGAGACAGGTGAAAGAAAAGTATTTGGACAAAATAATAAACGTTCCTTTTTACCTGTCTATAGTAAGTTATCTGTTGAATTAAACTGATTTTTTTATATTATAATTTTTTTTAAAACTGTTTTTATTTCTTTTATAGATACTTTGAATAGCTTCAATTATTTTACTTAATAAAAATATTGAAATTGATAAAAAAATATCAAGTTTAAACATATTTAAACGATCTACAGATTCAATTTAGTGGTTTATATAATTTTTTTTAATACGAAGTATTATTCTAAGTTTAATAATGCTAAACCAGCTAAGTAAAAAATTTAATCAGATTTTTTATTTCAGTTAGCAAATAAAGAGAAGCAGATTTTTCTTTCAGGACTTTTGAACGACCTTCATGAATCTCATTATGACGTAACTATGCAAGTTACTTCTAAAAGTTTGACTATAGGTAGATAGATTAAAGCTAATGGCTATCTTTTTAACTGTTACAAAAACTCTTAGAACGTAAGCAGTTTCATTTTCCATCTAAATGTATATTTTGTTTATTTTAATAATTTATAGCAGAAAACAAAGTGTTAACCTCAAGTCATATCACGGAAAGAGATGTTAATAATTGGGGAGATGGCAAAAGGTAAGTTATTTAACTTGTGTAATTAAATAACTAGTTTTATTAAGTTAATAAAAACTATCTTTTCTGATTTATTGTTATTTGTTGATAGATATACTAAAACCTGTGAATTAAGCTTGTATTTTATGTTATTATCGCTATTGTAAATAAGTTATAACAGTTTTCTAGAATAGATTTTACTTAGTTGAAAATAATTGTATACTAGTACATTTTTTAAAAACAGTTTTCACTTTAAACTTAATCTTCACATATTTGTTTAATTGTAAACACTTTGCATTTACAAGTTTTTTTAATTTTACATATTCCTTTACTTATCTACACAAAATATTTAAATGTATCATTAACTTTAGTATGTAATCTTGAATTATTTACTTTTGTCTTTATAAAAAAGATTACCAACATAAAAGCTTATCTTCTTAAAGTAACTAAGTTTGAAAGCTAACTATTTTAAAAGTATTGATTAAATAAATTTAAAAATTATTTTTTTATAGAAATTCAAAGGACGGTAATGGAGATAACCATTGTGAAGTTGACACTGCAAATTGCAATCGATTTTCAAGTTTAAAACGTTTCTTCTTTGAATGCAGGTTTTTATATAAATTCAATTCAAAGTTTTAATGCTTGTATTCTAGTTTTATTAGTTATTTTAATACTTTACTGAACTGTTTATAGTTGACAACGAAAAGTAATTTTAAAATTTCATTTAACGTTTTAAAATTAAGCAGGATACAGCTTTTCTTAAGTTTTCTGCTCCAAGTGTTTTGTTGTTGAATATTATAATTTTGAGGGTGTTTATCAGGTGTCACAAAAATAGATAATCATTTCTTAAGTAAAATATTATTGAGCATATAATTATTCAAAAAATCCTTAAATCTAGAAATGATACATAATACATTTTTTGCATTTAATGTATGTAAGTTTGAAAAGTTTTTGTTTGAGTTTTTTTATACAGTTGTAAAATTAAAATTTTATCAATTAACTATGTTACGTTTTAAAATATTTTTTTTAAAGAATTTACTACATAACTATTATTTCATCAAACTTTAGAAACTTAGTGTTGTCATAATTAGAAAAATTTTATTTTAAGTTTAATAAGATTTAGCTGTTACTTTAATTTAAAATGTAATTGTGAATTATAGAAAATGCTTACAAACAACTTTTAAGTGAAAGTGTAAATAAGTAATCAAGGTTTAAGTTCGTTATTTCGCACTTAAATTTGTTTTTTGTAACTATAATAACAAAATCTCGTGATATAGCTTGCTTAAATCAACAGCTTATATCGCTTTAAAAACAACAATAAGCTATAATTCAACTAAATAAAAACTTTGTAAGGAAATTTCTAATCCAAGACGAATTGTTGTCAAAATACTTGAATGAAAATCCTAGAACTTTGAAAAGGATTTTTAATGACCTCAACATTTCTTGTCAACTTATATTTGCTATTCACAAACATGTAAGTATATTTTATTTTCAGTTCTAAGTGTATTTTGTACGATATATCTTTTACTTTGGTATTTAATAAGTGTTTTAACTGTATAATTACCAAGAAATTTATATTATATACACTTTAATGTTGGTTACTGAAATAGTACTAACTTTTAAAAGTTAGCATGAATTTTATTACAGTTTCATTTAGGTATTTTTTATGAAAATTTAAAATAAATTTAGTACTTTTTTTTTAACTCATTAACTTTTGATTTATTTAGATTATAATGAAAAATTTATTATTATTTACTCGACACAGAGAGTTAAACGACAGAATATTTTGATGCTTCGTTCGCCTAACAGTAAGTAAAGTTATACTTTTAAATACTCATGTTTTCAATTGTGTATAATTATAATACAAACAGAAATCGTTCTGATTTTTTAATTAAATTTTTTTAATAAACACCATCTTTATACAGCAGGTAGGTGTCAGAAATGCACGAGCGACCTTTTAGCACTTTAGTTTAATCAAAAAGTCCTTATTTTTTTAATATTAGCAAACTGTTTTTAATTTATTGGAAAACAATGTTTTAAAGATAAGTGTTTCAAATTAAAGTTTGTTAATTAATGTTTAAAAATTTCTAGTTGGAACAATTAAACCTTTGTGATCTGTTCCTTTATAGTTTATACAGCTAATGTATATTTATCAGCTATTTCGAAAACCAATAAAAAACTGTAAACAAAAAAGTGTCAGATTCTCACTTTGTAGATTACTTAGTAAAATTATCTTCATTAGTATGAGGTGCAATATGACTTTAAATGCAGTTGCTTATTCAATTTGAATTTATGTAAATAAACATAAAAGCTAATTTACTGCTTTATTTAATTCAATTTAACGATCAGCATTACTAATAGTAAAAATTATGAACGTGTATCAGAGCAAAGTTGTCATAAAATGAACATTATTATTCTAGCTGTTGTAAATTATATGGGGTTTTATACTATACTTTAAAGATTTTTTATACAGATGGTGTGCATAAAAATGTAACCAAATAGCAGATATGTATCTAGTTATTAAGTTCTGAATTATACAAATAAATTAAGTTTATATGACAACATACTGCCGGTAAGCACATAAACTTATCAAGCTTTAGTTTAAATCCTACCCATTAAAATTGACTTAAGTTTTCAACGCACAAAAACTTAATTAGGTGCAAAACAACTGTTATTTGTTTTATCTTATTTGAAAATTTCCTTAAGAAACCCATAAGAGTTATTGAGCAATTGTAAGGCAATAATATACCAGCTCGTGCTATAAAACGACTTGAATAGCCGAAACTGAAAAAGCTGAATCTGTATATATAAAAAGTTTTTAATAAATTATAATCAAAATAAATATATATTAAATATATTTTGATGACGTATTTATG